>NC_092340.1:34758333-36076666 GCF_046630445.1 Rutidosis leptorrhynchoides
ATTCCTTAGCGTACCTTTACCACGGACAATGCTAAAAGTGACCAAGTCTCAACCTAAAGTCAACAATCCGAACGTTGAAGATCGAACCACATGAATCCTCACGGATTACTCTTACCACTAAACATCCTTTGTAGTGCGCAATACAACCAATACGCCACTATCCTAACATCATAAGCAAAGACTAAAACCAAAAGCGCCCAAAACGACTATGGCAACGCTAATCCTAAGGTGTCCAAAATCGACTATTGTCACACCCGTAACAACACGTGAGCGAAACACGGCTATCGCAATCACTAATCACACAACATGGTCCTCACGATCCCACCATCGGTGTATAAAACAACCAATAGATCACTCAACACCGGATGAAGTCAGCGAACCCCGAAGGTCATGCTCCACCAATCAAAAATACTATGATGAAGTCAGCGGACCCCGAAGGTCATGCTTCACCAATCACATACGTACTTTTGGCCTCGAACAACGAGTAGTGCAACATCGCACTCTGTTACACTATAGTGAACCCTAACGGATACCACTAACCATCCACACAATCGAGCAAGAACCACCTATATCAAACATAGGTACAAAACAATAATTCTCTAAAAGAGGATCCGACACATACATCCCTTAACCGAGGGATTTCACCTTGCTTACCAAACACGTCCATTATCTCTCAATGAGATTTACCACATTACCACCTTGGTGATAATTCAAATCCAAAATCATAAGTACAATTTAACCGAAATTGTACTCTACCACAATCGACCAAATCTAGGCCCCGACACAAGTTTCGATTTACTAAAACATTGTCCGAAATCTCACACTAAAACCTCCTCGTGCGGGAGTGTAACTCCTCTACTTGGAATTACGTTCCATAACCGCATCTCGTACACCCGTACAATGCTACCAAAGGTAGACTTTACCAATAATTGGGTTCGCACGGCCCATCACCATGTCTTGCTCCAACTTTGAGCATACCAAGGATCCTAACCTATCCTTGAACATTTCGAACGAAAAGTGTACCACAAATTACACGAACTATACACTCGCAATCATCCAATTGCTTTAGTTTGTCGAATCGAATTTCACCCGATCACTCATGAACCTAAGGGTTTCACTTCGGTACCCTGAGTACAATATAACCGCAACACAATCGGAGTCGAACACCACGCTAGTAGGTATAAAAAAAGGCACCTAATGTCGTGTCATAAAGACTCCATTACCAACACACAGCGAGATTTAAAACATTCGATCTCAAGGGTTCCAACCAACTGACGAACCTCATGATTCGTCACTTCAACATCAAAGCGAACACGCGCTTAACAACCAAACACCAAAACCATTTTCGTGGCTTGGTAGAAACGTTTCCCAAATACTAAGGAATGCTTGGTTGCACCAAGTCTTACGCCCTTCGCCCGTCAATCAATCATCAACATAGGGTACTTCCATTAGGAACGTCACCCATAGCATAACATGCACAACAAAGGCACGCAACTCAAACTCAAACGGCATTTAATAAATAATCAAAAGACATATTTATCAAAATTAAACGTACCTTAACGTCTCCTGGCCGCACTAGAATCCGACATACCCGTTCGCGTACCACCCGTGCTCACACTCGGACCCTTAGCCCTCTTACTCGGAGCACCATAAGAAACGACCCTTCGCTCACTTGAAGGTTCACCCTTTTTCGATCGTGAATACGACTCGAAACCTCTAGCCAAGTCGAATAATTTTGAAAACGATTTCGCTTGACCCCGGCTAATTTTACTTTTCAAGTCATCATTCAAGGTCCGATAGAAATCCCCCATCAACAAACGATCATTCCCCAAATACTCCGGACAAAAATGAGCCTTCGCCATAAAGGTCGTCTTGAGAGTACTCAAATCCATAGATCCTTGTCGCAAATTTTGCAACTCATTACGCAATTCCCACAAATCGGCCGAAGTCCGGAACTCCTCGAAGAATTCCTCCTTAAAGTCGTCCCACGATAAAGCCATAAACGTCTCGCCACCGACAAGATCAATCTTACCATCCAACCAATCCCTTGTCCTACCCCGCAACAAACTCGTAGCGAGTCTCGTCTTTCTCTCGGGAGGGCAATCAATAGTACGGAAACACCCTTCGACGTCCGAAATCCAAGTTGTGCTTACCAAGGGATCCGGCTTTCCGTCATACATCGGGGGTTTAGTCCTCATGAAGCTCTTAAGATAACGCTCCATTTCACCACTACTTTGAAGTTCGGAATACCTCCTTTCCATTCTTTCTTCTAACGCACCCATTTGCTCCGCAATGGCGGCCGCAACTCTAGTATTAAACTCCTCGTCATTCGTCTCGATCTCGTTTCGTGTCGCCATTCTAAAGAATGCAAAACGATTAGTCCACGAACGTGTAAAACCGTACGCACGACACAGCCCCATCTTGCTAAACACTCATCGTACATCACTTGTTAGACACGATTTGCACCCGTAATAAGGTTTGCAAGTTCTTATTACGCACACATGCCGCATCGACTCGTTAGTACAACGACCGTCTCGCTCGATGATATACACAAACACAACCAAAATTCTACGCGGTACAAACACACGCGAGAATTATTATCACAACACACAACATATTAATAATATCCGCATTACTAATATAAACGTTAGTCAACCTATAGCAGAGGCACTAACCAAACCCATTCCGACCCGTAATCCTACAAGTCCCGCAACAATTTAAGCACACACAAGTCTAAGTCTAGGCACCTATCTCAAGTCACCTAAATCCCTTAGACCATGCTCTGATACCACTTGTAACAACCCAACCCGTTAACCAACCAATAACGCAGAAAAAAAAAATATTTTGCTGGTACAGCACATGGCGCGGCGCGCCAAAGTGGCCTGTCTAAAAAGTCATGAAATGCGAAAATGTTTGACCACTTCCCGACGTATTTAGACAAAACGCATTTAACCATACATTAATATATGTAGAACTAACACGTTCCATTAATAAAATTAGTTTTACGAAGACCGGGCCCACATTGGCCGTTTTACGACTTTCGTACGAAAATACAAGTTTTCAACCACATGATTTGTAATACAAAATTAAGGTCGAGCATGGCGATTGGGGATACGCTACCCAATCCTAATCAATCCAAAAGCAAGCCATCTAAAGCAACTACGCGAGTCCACTAGTCCCCGCTTACCCGAGCCTCCGCATCCATGCAATCTATAAAAAAGTCAACAACGAGAGGGTAAGCTAACGCTTAGTGAGTGAAAATATACTACATACATATATATGTATAAAATGGACACGCCACAATAATAATCAAATAGCGCATACCGAAGCATCCAAGTATAAGGCAAGCTAAACCTAGCATACCGTACGTTCACTAAGCACAAGCTAACAACACCAACAATATAGTAAGTTCGCAAACAACGTTACGAACAATGCCAATAAGCTAAAACCAGAAGGTTAGCTACATCACGTCAATACAACATTATACGTATACAATATATATATAACAACGCGTAAAACTCCCAAGGTTAACCATAACGCTATGGTGCTACCGGCTCGTGGTTCACACCATACGCAATTGAGTCATACTCTTTTATAGTGCTACCGGCTCGTGGTTCACACTCGATGCTACCGGCTCGTGGTTCACATCAATTATTTTATAGTGCTACCGGCTCGTGGTTCACACTCGATGCTACCGGCTCGTGGTTCACATCAATTATTTTATAGTGCTACCGGCTCGTGGTTCACACTCGATGCTACCGGCTCGTGGTTCACATCCTATCACACACACACATTATGGCACTACCGGCTCGATGGTTCATACCATAACATTCACAAATAAATACGCCATATACACATACATATAATTATTCCACTCACAATACTACCCTTCGCCATTGGGGTTATATCTAAGTCCGCATCACAATATTAACCCTTCGCCATTGGGGTTATATAATCCACATCATACCGCGTGTGATAATGTACACACAAATTGTGTACCCCGCCAAAGGTGGCCAACCAAAACACACAACCGTGCCAATTGGACCTATACACAAGTCCATCAAATCCACCTATATGTGAAGTGAGCTCTATAACCAAGAAACACTTCAACCCGACCCGCACCCATCATACACATACATATGCACATAGGATATTAACACTCACCTTGTCGCCTTGATGAATGCTTCCAAATAAACCGCCACGCGCCAATGGAAAGTACCTATTCCATTATCACAAATACAATAACACGATTAGGGTTGACTTACAAACCAACCCATATGACACATAGTGCAATTTCGACCCAAATGCACTTCCAAGTACAAACCGCGCCCAAAATTAACCAATAATCACTAACACAAGTGAAAATGGTCTTAATACGCTAATTAAACCCGATCATAGGTGTTAAACACCTATCTTGCCCAAAAAGACACTTAAACCCTAATTTGACCCATAAGAAGTCAATATCACGCCATTAGCAAGTTTTGACACCAAAACATATTTAACTCGGTTCTATGCTTCAACTTAATCCATTTTAAGTTTATAAACCTTATTAAATCGACAATTGGGTCATAACCGTCACCAAACCCTAATTTTGACCCATAGTCAAAATTAGTCAACCAAATAACCCTAAATGGGTTCCAATACTTCCATAATCACTAAACCGAGTGATTAAACCCAATTACAAGTCCTAACCATGGCCAATTAGTTCACCAACACAAAATCCACCAACAATAACAATAAACCCAATTACTAGCATCACTAAACCCATTTCATCATCTAAAAGGGTTTTTCATCAAACTAACTCAAACCCTAACTTGAATATCAAATCAAATAGATGAAATTCGGAGTTTGAGCTTACCAATACCACCACAACGTAGCTAGGAACGGAAGGAACAACTTTAGAACTCGAGCTTTTGATCAATTCGGCCTCCTTCTTCACCAAAACTCTAAATCTCTCTCTAGAATCTCTCTCTCTCTAAAATAGTTTGAGAGTGATGAATGGATGTGAAAATGATCCAAAACTGATCCAAACCAGCTAATATGGCTCACAAATCCGGCCCCAAGTGAAATTACCCAATTGCCCTTCATTTAAACCTTTTAAAAAGGCTGAAAATTGCCTCTGCAGCAATCGGCGCGCCGCGCCAAATAACTGGAAATTGTGGTCGAGCCCAAAACAGGTTTCAGCAACTTGTTTTGGCCATAAATTTTCGACCGTAACTCCGTTTTTGATGAATCAAATATCGTTGGAAACGTAATAAGATATTCTATCCAATGGTAAGGCTTTGAAACATCAACTCAAACTTTATTTGGGGTTGAAAAGATACGTACACACCTTGTCACTTCGGACAACGTCCAGTTTCCTTCGACGTTCGAGCAAGCAACACGTACACTTCATACACGCATCATACACCATAAATACATTATGTACAATAAATATTTGGGTCTTACAGATAGTTCTAGGTTTAATGTCACAAATGCGATGGGTAACTCGAATCTCCTAGCAATTCGTGGTGTTTGGGTTAGTACGGGTAAGGAGATGATCGTTGTGAATATTTACGGGTCTCATAGTGATAAAGAAAAGAAGGAGTTGTGGTGCGAACTTGATAAGCTGGTAAATGATTTCGATTTACCTACTGTTCTTTGCGGGGATTTCAATGAGGTACGCGTGCAATCGGATCGATTGAATTGTAAATTTAATAAGGATAGGGCATCACGTTTTAATGAGTTCATTGAGAATAATTGCCTAATTGATATCCCAATCAATGGCAAAAGATTTACTCGTATTAGTGATGATGGGGTAAAATTTAGCAAGCTAGATCGCTTCCTCGTCAATGAAAAGTTTTTTTCTCTTTAGGATGATCTCTCGGTAATGGCACTTGATAGACGAGAATCCGACCATTGCCCTCTTGTTCTTTGTGATAAAATGCTAGACTTCGGCCCGAAGCCTTTTAAAATTTTCGATGAATGGTTCAACAAGGACGGGGTGGATCAGGTTGTTATTGAATCATGGAACAAAAGCATCACTAGTCATAAAAAAGATTGTCGATTTAGGGATAGGCTCAAGAATGTCAAGGTTGAATTGAGAAAATGGAGCAAAAAGGAATTCGGTAACATTGATGGTGAAATCGTGAACTTGAAGAACGAAGTTGATAAATGGGAGGCTAAGGCAGAACTTGGTGGTTTATGTGACTCGGATAGAGAAAGTTGGCTAAACTCACGCAGGAAGTGGATCGAAAAAGAGAAATCCAAAGCTAACATGCTCAAACAAAAAGCGCGTATTAGGTGGATTCTTGAAGGGGATGAGAACACTAAGTACTTTCACTCGTCTATTCGAAGAAAATACTAAAAGTGTAGTATCCGTGGTTTCAATATTAATGGTGCGTGGAATGAGAACCCGTCGGAGGTGAAAACTTACGTTCTAAACCACTTCCAGAAAAATTTTGGTGAGTGTAATTCTGGCAGGCCGAGTCTATTGGGCTTAAGGGATGTCAATGGGCCTGATGGGACTGACCTACGGTGTATCTCAGACTCTGAATCAGTAGGATTAGAGGCCGTTTTTCTTGAGGAAGAAATTTGGATGGTAATAAATGAATGTGGTTCGTCAAAAGCTCCGGGGCCGGATGGTTTCAGTTTTGGTTTCTTTAAAAAAATTTGGGCTATTATTAAAGAAGATTTAGTGATGGCCATAAAACATTTTTGGGAAACGGGCGAAATCTCAAAAGGGTGTAATGCGTCGTTTATTACTCATGTGCCAACGAAAAGTAATCCAATTAATCTTGATGAGTATCGCCCTATTAGCTTGATTGGTAGCTTTTACAAAATCGTCGCGAAACTCCTTTCTAATCGTCTCAAAAAAGTAATTCCGAACCTTGTGGATTTTGAGCAAAGTGCGTTCATCAAAGGGCGCAATATCATGGATGGTGCACTAATTGCTAACGAAACGGTTTCCTACTTGAAGAGAAAGCGTCAAAAAAGTCTCATTTTTAAAGTTGATTTTGAGAAAGCATTCGATTGCTTGAATTGGGATTATTTGATGGAGATCATGGAAGTGATGGGATTCGGGACAAAGTGGAGAAAGTGGATCTTTTCTTGCTTAAAGTCGGCCTCGGTCTCGGTACTTGTCAATGGTTCGCCCACGTCCGAATTTAAACTTGAACGTGGGGTGAGGCAAGGAGACCCACTTTCGCCCTTTCTTTTCATTTTAGCGGCGGAAGGCCTTAATGTTCTTACCAAGATGGCGGTTAAAAATAATTTATTTGTGGGTGTGGAAGTCGGAAGTGAAAAGATCTCTATATCGCACCTACAATACGCCGATGATACTATCTTTTTTGGTGAATGGGGTCGAAATAACCTACGTAATTTCATGATGATTCTTAAGTGTTTTGAGCATATGTCGGGTTTAAAAGTCAACTATCAAAAAAGTACATTATATGGGATTGGTGAGGAAGGTGTTGAAACAGAAACTTTAGCTAGCTACTTTAAGTGTAAGGTTGAAAGTCTCCCATTTACGTATCTCGGGATTCCGGTGGGTGGTAAGATGAATAAAAGTGAAAGTTAGGAACCGGTGTTTAATAAATTTGAGAAACGATTATCGGATTGGAAAGCACGATCGATGTATTTTGGTGGACGCTTGACCCTCGTGAAGTCGGTGCTAAATAGTCTCCCGTTGTACTTCTTCTCCCTTTTTCGCGCCCCGCAATGTGTGATCAAAAAACTCGAGAGTGTAAGGCGTTCCTTTTTTTGGGGCGGGTCGGGGAAAAAATCTTATATCTCTTGGGTAAAATGGGTTGACGTTATACGTCCTTATGGGTTGGGTGGGTTAAACTTGGGTTCACTTAGAAATAAAAATTTGGCTTTAATCGGTAAGTGGTGGTGGAGGTTCAAAACCGAAACCGACTCCTTATGGGTTAAGGTCATCTCGAGCATTTATGGGGCTAAGGGTGGGCTTGGTGATAACACTCTTGGGAATTTATGTTCGTTTAAAACTGTTTGGGCTAACGTTATTACTTCAGGGAATTTGATTGACTCACTTGGTGTTACTTTTAAGAACTCATTTGTGAAAAAGATTGGAGATGGTGGTGCAACATTTTTTTGGAAGGACAATTGGCTTGGAGATGGTGCATTGAAAGATAAATATTCAAGATTAGCAAGGCTCGACTCAAACATAGACGCATTGGTAAAGGACCGAGTGTTGTGGGATGGCAACAGGGCGGCTGCAAATTGGTGCTGGGTCAGAACACTTTCGGGAAGAACGGCTGAAGAAGAGGTTGCCATCTGCAGCAAAATCGGTGAGCTCAAAATGGACCCGGGTTGTAGCGATCGATGGATATGGGGTGCGTGTGGAAATGGAACTTTCACAACCAAAAAGCTTAATAACCTTATTGATGCGAAGACAATCTTTGTGTGTTCAAATGCAAAAGAAACTTTTAGAAACAACTTGGTGCCGAAAAAGGTTGAGATATTCATTTGGAAAGCGAGGAAAAAATGACTCCCGGTACGTACGGAATTGGATAAAAGAGGGATGGATTTACACTCGGTATGTTGTCCACTTTGTGACAATGGTATTGAGACGGTAGATCATTCTCTCATTTCGTGCGAAAAAGTCCTTGATGTTTGGTCAAAGGTGTTCAAATGGTGGGGTTTAGGTCCATTTTCGTTTGTAAACTTAGAAGATGAACTATTGGGAAAACGTAATCACGGTGCGGACGAAGACATTTTACAAGCGGTTATTTGGTCGTGTTGTTATCTAGTGTGGAGAAATAGAAATCAAATGGTTTTCAAAAACAAGTGTTGGAGCGCACCTATGGCGCTAAACGAGATTCAAGTCAAGACATTCGAATGGGTCGCGAAGAGGCACAAAAAGAGAAATATCGATTAGCATTCTTGGTTCAACAATCCTGCAGTCTTTCTTAATTAAAGTTTTAATGTTTTTGCGGTTTCATAGATGCAATCTTAGCATCTTTATGTAATGTATATATCCTCTGTTGCGATGCTATTATGATTGTAAATTGTTTCATTCGATTTCATCAATATAATATATGTTTGCTTTTAAAAAAAAAAAAGGGGGGATTTAAACAAAAAAAAAAAAAAGGTACTCATACAAAATAAATAAACCGGGGCGAACATAATAAATAAAGAGGGGGCGGATCTTATGTATAGAGTAAAGAGGAGCCATCACCTCCTTAAAATTCGACGAAGTAATGAAATGTATAATTCTTTGAGTTACTGGATTTTCATATATATATATATATATATATATATATATATATATATATATATATATATATATATATATATATATATATATATATATATATATATATATATATATATATATGTATATATATACACCAAGATAAAATTAAAAAATTTGTGATATAAATTCATCATTTTTTGTTTCCGGACCTGAGTTTTCGACTCTGTTTGCGAGCAGACTAATCTCGAGTGACGAGCTGTTTCAGAGGTATTAATGTATTACTTAGGGACCAATTTAAATGTATGTATATATAGAGAGCAAGTTTTATTTGATGTTTAAGTTTAGTTAATTATAGTATAGATATTATTTTGATAACTGTTGTATAGGGTTATAACTCTAATACCTTGTACTATATATATTGATCAATAGAAAACCCTAAAAAGTGCGAAGAATTATATATGTAAATTAGAAAGAAGAAAAAATCATAACCGATAACTAATAACTAGCAAAACAACACATTCTAAAAGAATAAGTTACAGATTGAGAATAAGAGTTGCAAAATTAAAATTAAAATTTGGAGAATAAATCATACCATATATATGAATGACCGTTATGATTATAGTTCTAGTTTACCAAAAATTGAAGAAAAAAGCCGTAATTAGGTCTTGCCGTGTTGAACAAAAGCATAAAAGGTGTTTTTCTAGTTACCTGATTACGGATCTCGTCGCTCGGGAGGCTCGTCACTCGTCAGTCATCATTCAGGGATTTACTCGATAGTGGAAATACAATGTGATTATCGTTAGAGAGATGTTTTGATTTTGAACTAAAAAATATATGTTTACATGGTCTTAATTTGGGCCTTCATTCCCTTTTGCCAAAGGCCTGGTCTTGAAGTTGTAATGGTAGTTAAATGGGCTTCTAAGTTTACGTGAAAAAGTGATGTATTTACCAGGAATCAGAAGTCGTCCCTTTTTAATAAAGTGCCGTTCTATTAAATAAAAAGTATTTTCATCTTTAATTTCCTTTTCTTTATAATACGGAGTATATAAATATGATTAGCAAAAGGGCTTTCCTCAATAACATCCTTTACAGTTAACTCTCGAATACTTTATTCTTTCAGGATTTCAAAAAGAAAATTAAAGGGAAAAAACGTATCTACTTGAAGGAAGAATTTCACCAAAATTGTTAGTATTTTTTTCCTTTAGGAAGTCAACATTTTTAACATTTACATATAAAACATACTGTCAATGAGATTAAGATAGCCAACAATAGGTAAAAAAAAAAACGTACATAAATGAACAACAATAGAGGAACATACCTGGCAATAACCTTTGATGTATATTAATCAAAGTAAACTACATCAAAAACCAAAGAATGAGGCAAAATTAGCGACATAATTAACAATTAAAAATAGCAGCATAAATCCTAAAGAAACAATCGAAGGTCGTTACCTGCGTAAAACCTAAAAACCGAGAAGACGGACACAGAGCAAGGAGAATTAGTGCATAAAGAAAACCTGGGAGACGAAGAGGCTTATTTTACACAGAGAAAACGTAGAGGCGAGGAAAACATACGTCAGCCGAAACGTGGAAGGCATGCATACGCGACGTCAAATCAATTTTACACTGAGGAGTTTTTGTTTACCCCAACACATTAAGAGCGAGTAAAAAAAATAAAAATAAAAAAACTATATTATAGGGAAAAAATATTTAGAGAAAAAATAAAAATAAAACGTGAACAGTTTTATGAGGGCCAATAGGAGGGATGTTTAGAGTTGTGTTAGTAGAAGAGAGGGTAATAAGCGGTTATACCACTTGTCCACTTGCATAGTTAAATTGCATACTAGCCTAGCACAAAACAAAAAAGAAAAAAAAAACATCATAACCAGAATATTAAAAGAAAAAGCAACATTCACAATAATTTGAGAAAAAACAATTCACAAATAATGTGTATTTGCATATGAACCAATTTAATTCAACTAATCAAAAAGTTTTCTTGCATCATGTCGGGATCATGAACTTCCTAGCTAATCTTCCTAGGTTATGTCAAGAATGTAATTTTCGTGTATTGAGCGTGTTGGATTTGTACTAATTTATGTTCTAGTGATTATATTCTTGTGATTACGTTCATATGAATTTTATTTTTTTAATTTTTAATTATTTCGTAACGTAATACTCCGTATAACGACAGGCTCAATGGCCTATTTTAGTAGATATGATTATCTACGCACCAACACATTGTAGAATCTATTGACTCGAGCTTTAACAAACATTCTAACTCCATTACTGAACAACTGAACCAACAAACAAACATCGAACCCATTGAACTAGCACAAACTTATCTATTGAATTACATTCAAACAACCCATAACCATTGAATCAACAAATCTCTGATGAGATCCCAAAGCATACGCCAAGGAGCCACCCTCACGATCAAACCTTCAACACCAAACATACGATTAAACCTTCGACACCAAACATATAGTACAAAGGTGAAACCACTGTGTACTTGTCGCCTACGAACATATGAGATATGAGAAAGGAGGTGACTAAACCACTCACATCAAACAATGAAAACCAGCAAGAGCACAAACTAACATATCGAAACTCAAAGGTACCCAAACAAGCCAACCACCATACCAAACCCTGACGCACTAGCAGATGGTCCAATCAAAATAACCCGCTATTAGTCGAAAAACTGAAAACCCACGTTGAAATACCCACATGACAACAAAGACCAGCAACAAACATCCTAAAAACCACCATTGAACCAAACGTTAAACCAAATCTCCACCACATCAGAGGGTGACCTAGCCAAAATCAAATGTCGTCGGTCGGGAACTGTGAAAACCTTTAAATTGCAGGAAAACAATGACGTCGGTCCATATATATTTCTCTTTTTAAGGAGTAATATAACTTCCATTGTTAAGAAAGGATTGAGATTCTCTCAAGTTATATTATAATTTGATTATCAAATTATTGTGATTGTTGTGACAGTGATCAAATACAAAAGTTAAATAAATTAAAACTGAAACAATTGTCTCATACTTCCTCCATCCCATATCTATATATTGTCCATTATTTATTTTATGTCTCAAATTAATTGTTCATTTCTATAAATGAAAGAACAATGTGATAAAGTTCTGTTGTACCCTTACTTTATTATATATGTAAAACAAAAGGATAGATAAAAAGTAAGAGGTAAAACTGAAAAAAAAAACAAAAAGACATGTGACACATAAATGAATAATAGATTTGAAACGGATGAGTACATATTTTTTCACAAAAATTAACATAACCTATCAAGTTATACTACCATATAACTTGAGAGGATCCTAGCCCGTCAAGGAATTACTAGTTATTACCAAATTTAGCCACCAAGTATTATAAGTTAACTCGATTCGATTACAAACGTATTGGTATTGTATAAATATTATAAATATCAAAGACAACAAATACAAAATCATATGTTTTTATCACTCTTTTGTGTCAAAAATGCGTGCGAATGCATAAAAAAGCAGAAAAAAAAAAAAACAAATCCATTAATGTCACTCAAGTAAAGATGAATGAACTATTTAAAGTTCAGAGTGAAACACAATATGAAACAGAGCATAATCGGAGAGAAAACTACAAAAAATAATATATGGTGGAAAAACACAATAACTGATAATTCTATACAAATCACAAAATAATTAATATACGGTGGAAATCAACATTACATGACAATACCTCTATTTGTAAACAGAGTTATTATACTATTAATTAATTGATTGATATTGATATCATTGCTAAATTAAACATAAGCTTCTCTTCTACGTGCCATTGAAAAAAATATGTCAATATCCGGTGACTGAAAATACCCATTTGCCGGCGGTTTATTTTGCTTCAAATAAGCCGCCTTTTTCTTCTTTGGTGCCGCCGGACATCTCATCGGACCCCGACTCCCACTTCGTTTGGGTGTCCGACAACCTTCTTCCGCCGACAAATAACCACCATCAACCTCCATTTTCTTATTCTTGATTAAAAAAAAAAAATAGTAGTAACAATTTGTGAATATGAATTTTAAAGTAGAAGCAAATAAACGGGAAATGATGGGTTTTTATGGTTGATTTGAAGGCTTGTTGTGGAAGCTGTTATTTAAATGAATGTGAATGTGTTGCTTGTGAGTTGTATGATCCTACGTGGATCGTAGCTGACAATTTTAAAAGGTGAAAATTTGGCCACGTGTCGTATTACTTGAAAAGGGAAGGTTCTGGGATGATAGAGCGAATTTATTCGAATTTGGGCCATACATTTCTTTTCCCGCTTCTTTTTCCTTTATAAACAAGAAAAGATAAAACGATACAATATCTTTTTGGATTAAACCCGGTACCTTGTTAAACAAGTTTTACGTACGTTGTAATTTGGAAATTTAATTTAATTATTTTCTAATTTAGAAACGCATTAAATCTGATAATTATTTTCAGTTGTGTTAACTAATAAAATATAGCTTTGAGAACGTTTACTTAGACCACTCTTATCCATGACACCCGTCATGCAATCACATTGGTGCCATATCAGCGCCACTTCAGCAACTTCTTCCTTTCACTTTACCAACCACATTCACTAACATTCATCACATTAACCCACTACTAATATTATATTATTATAGTTAATATTATATAATATATTATATTTATTATATACTCCGTATATATTAGTATAAACAAAAATGGTGCAAATAGTACAAGTTTTAAGCTGGATAGTACAGATTCAACCTACATAGCACAAATTTACTCCGTGGTTGAAAATGCCATACATTGACATAATGGTTGGCGGTGGTAGAACCACGATGCAAAAGACACTTGCTAGCATCGGTTGCATACAACCACGGAGCCATCGACGCTCCAACGACGGCTCCGATGTGAGTGGTCTTAGAGTCTCAGACTAGATTTTGTTTATTATTATTTTTATAACAACAACTGAATGTCATTGACGTAATCTGAACTTAATGTCGGAACTCACCACCCACCCGATCATGTCCTAGTACGGACTTTACAATCCTTAGGCCCCTCAGAAAGAAAACCCCACAACGAATTCATACCGGCATCGCGTGTGGTATAAACCCCTCGGGTGAAGCTTGAACACAAGATGTTTATAACCCTCAAGGCCCATTAAATAAGTGGATAACCTCAAGAAAAATATTTTGCAACTCATGATGATCGAATCATGAGGTTATAATGATGGTTAAGGATCTTGGCTAACAACAAAGATAAGATAATCGTTAAACATACACGATTTAACCTGGAAAACTTTTCGGTTCAGGATAACAAAAAAATCTTCTCGGTTTAATTTTATTTAACCAATCCTAGTTGGAACCTTTCGTGCACTCTTTGCCTTTTTCATATTGATTTTGATTTTGATGATTTCGGCCCACATGTTCTTCCTTGCCTAGGGCCCAAAGTAGCTTGACCAAATACAGCTCCAAATGTTATTGGCCATGTTGGGCCGCTGCTACTTCCAATGATCCCGCAATCATCTACGAGCCCCATTACAATACTCGAGGCCTCATCATTACTCTTTCTTCGAAAAGACTCGTCCTCAAGTCTACAACAACAACGAATGAAACATCTGTATGATCCTCAAGAATTATACAAATGTTTTTTAACTCGTTAGTCAAATTACATCAACATCTTCACCTACCACTTCAACTTGTACACCTGAATCATATATGACTCCAGTATCATCATCGTCATCATTGAAATTCAGAAAACCTACATCCTTTTCACTATACGTATAATGTATGGGTTCTTCATCACCACTCGTATCATAGATGTGTTCAGAATCTTCATCCACGATAGTTCAAAGAACGTATTCCAGATTAAAATTTGTTTAACCTTTATATCAATGGTTCGGAAAGGATCATCATGATGGTCCCACTAGTCCTTTGCTTGGCTTGAAGCATAACGTCCATCATATTTATGATGTCGGCCCAACTCTAATTATGCTATCCTTCGTTACAAATGCTCAATTTCAGCATTACAAGGATCACTATCATTGTGTCTCTCAGCGAATTTTTAACTCGTTCTCCTGCAATATCGACCACTATATTCTTTTTTAGCCACGTCCGGGTTCTGATAACACATAATGTAGATTAAGGTTTGCGGCTAACAACAAAGAAAAGATAATCGCTAAACCTTTACGCTTTAACCCGGAGAACCTTCCTGGTTCAGGCGGGGCCGTCCAGTCAATTATATGTGCCATGTTCATTGAGTAAATATGGAGTAGTAGACTTTTTGAAGTGGAAGGTTGAAACACACACACACACACACACACACACACACACACACATATATATATATATATATAATCAAGAGGGAAGCACTTTTATGGGGGAAGTGGGGGGAAGTAATTTTTTTCGTTTTGTTTTTTTGTTTTTTTTTAGGCATCAAGATCAAATGAAAATATGAATATTTAAAAAAGAAACTTTGTGATGAATGTTATTATTTTGGCGGTAAAATGCTCGAAGAAAAAAATGAAAACATTCAATGCATTGAATGTTTTGATTCTGAATTTTTTAAGGGGTTGGAAATTAGGGTTTAGAAATTAGGAGGTTAAATATTAGGGTTTAGAAATTAGGGTTTTGGGTTTAGAAATTAGGGTTTAGTTTGAATATTTTAACACGAACGGTTTATGTAACAACCCGGAAATTTCCGACCAAATTTAAACTTTATCTTTATATTATTCCGACACGATAAGCAAAGTTTGTTAAGTTGAATCTCAAGAAGTGTAAACTGTATTCATACATTCATTTAACCTCGACCAAATTCCGACGATTCACGAACCATTATATGAACGGATATGATTATATATATACGTGTATTATAACTTGAAAGCATTAATAAAGTATTAAATGTATAATACTTTACATGAACGTATTTGTTTCAATATGTTGATCGACAGAATTACGATAATATCAAATGATTGATTTATCAAGTTACTTTGTGATATGATTACGGGTCTTTGTTGAGAGGTCCACTTTGATTTAGGAAACCTTTTCTTTTTAACGGTACTCGGAATAATTGGTAAAGTGATTTACAAGTAAGAACAAAAATGTCAATTAACGGAAAATAGACAAGAGTTAGTGGAGATTCCTGTTTGATTTTCAATTCATGCTTTACAATATTTTCCTCGTGATTTTAATAAGATAACTATTTTAACTTTCATCTTAAAGTTGGAACGTGGAATGTAAATAACTTAAACGTTGGATATCGACATTTTACATTAAGAAGATTTTATACGTTTATTTGACCTTTGGACTTTATCTCACGCTTCACCAACAAACTATAATTTAAAAACTTGAAACCTACTATGAGTATATATGATTTTACTTTTCTAAAATGTTGTATGATATAACGAATTCCATAATTTTAACCTTTTAATCAAATGATTCTTAAATATATTTAGTTTGGAAAACAAGATTTTTATATTTATTTGAATTAGTTTCAAACATACTAAAACGTTTTCAGTTTAAAAAGAATCTTATTATTAAAACATTTTATAAGATAATTTGTTTATGAATATAAAATTTTGAAGAATTTAAATAAAGTTTTGTATTATAAATTACAAATATATATATATATATATATATATATATATATATATATATATATATATATATATATATATATATATATATATATATATATATATATATATATATTCAAAAACGAAAACGTATTATGATATAATATTTTCTATTATTTAAATGATTATAAATGAACCTTGAAAATTTAATTTTGAAGAACTAAAATATTATTTTATTAAATAAATATTTCAATTAGACATAATATGTACAAATTTATTTTTAAGATATATATATATATATATATATATATATATATATATATATATATATATATATATATATATATATATATATATATATATATATATACATACATACATATTTTACAAACTGATTAATTATAATATTACTAGACACAAATCGTTTTGATTTGAAATTAATATTGCCATATATATAAATAACGAGACATTGATTTATAGAAGCAAATGACCATAACACATATATGTATAGGTTATACTTCGAGTAATATAGTTTATCGATGATTTATAGAAGCAAATGACCATAACACTCATATGTATGATTTTTGCTCCCTTTTTAAATGCTTTTGCAATATATATTTTTGAGACTGAGAATACATGCGCTGTTTTTATAAATGTTTGGCGAAATAGACACAAGTAATTGAAAATACATTCTATGGTTAGATTATCGAAATCGAATATCGCCCCTTCAAGTCTGGTAACCTAAGAATTAGGGAAATGGCCCATAATTGACGTGAATCCTAAAGATAGATCTATGGGCCTAACAAACCCCATTCTGGAATTTGAAATGCTTTAGTACTTCGATTTAAAAAGGTGATTGCAATTGCCGTTATATAGCATACTTGCGAGTATGCGGGGGATATTCTATATGAATTATGTTAATGTCGGTTATCAGGTGTTCATCATACGAATGATTTTTATACACTTGTGAGTGTAATGTTATTTATGAAAAATGAAATCTTGTGGACTATTAAAATAATGGAAATGATTTATTACGATAAACTAATGAACTCACCAACCTTTTAGTTGACCCTTTTAAGCATGTTTATTCTCAGGTAATAAAGAAATCTTCGCTATGCATTTGCTCATTTTAAAGATATTACTTAGAGTCATTCATGGCATATTTCAAAAGACGTTGCATTCAAGTCGTTGAGTTCAATAAAGATTATTATTAAGTAAATGGCAGATTAGGTCATTTATAGTTAGGATATTATGATATGGTATGCATGCCTGTCAACTTTCGATATAATGAAAGTTTGTCTTTTTAAAATGAATGCAATATTTGTAAAATGTATCATGTAGAGGTCAAATACCTCGCAATGTAACCATATATTATTTTATTCGTCCTTATGGATTAGAACGGGTCGCTTCATGTGGTATCAGAGCTGTGGTCTTAGCGAACCAGGTCTTACATTAGTGTGTCTAATGGATAGTTGATAAGATGCATTAGTAAGTCTGGACTTCGACCTTAGCTGCATGTCAAAAGTTTTGCTTATCATTTCTTATCGGAAATTACCTGCTTATCATTCTTAGTCTAGACACATCTTACTGCATTGATTGCATGAATAGTGTATAGACAAAATTCATATCTTAGCTTATCTGCTAACTCATATCTTAGCGTATCTGTTACTGTAAACTTTGCCTGACATATTCCGTAAATTCCTCCGTAATCTACGAAATCTTTTACTTTATATATATATATAGATATTCTATGTAATTAGAATATCATCCGATAGCCGAAAATCATTTCATATCGAAAAATCCTTTATTCAATCGTACGAAATGGAACTCGCCACTAGTTCAAGTCCCTCGAATTCCGATATGGAGTTTCACTCGAGCACCGAAAGCAGTGTGACCGGAATGGATCAACCAAATAAGCCATCATCTAATCTGGATAAATTGGGGATGGGTTCGTAGCCGACTAAACCAATGGAGACAAGAGGAAGGCGATCCCTTCCATCCACCACATTTCCCTCTTGGTGAAAAACCTGAAACACTTACCGGCGAACCTGTTCGTAATACCATTTTCTCTCTCATTTTCAGAGTATCTCGTCATGACTATATACTATCTCGAATTTTAGATTTATGCATCCGCTCGTCCGAACCGACAATCACTCCGGTGTAATAGAAGAAGTTAACAAACTTCGCACCCGGGTAGTAGCTTTGGAGAATATGGTGCAAAGGTTACAAGCACCAGCAGCATCACCAGCATCAACAGTACCACCATCATCAATACCAACAGTACCATTACCACCAACAACAACATCCGCATCCCACACCTCAACGTCACAATCTATACCTCGAGCATCAACATCATACACACCATAGATACCAAGGAATACCAACAACAACAAACGATGAAGTATTGATTCATAACTTCATCAAAGAAAGATTCTGTAGAGAATATGTAGTTTCTAAAAAGTTTTAGAGATTATTTATTCTAGTTCAAATTGTAAACCGGATGAGTAAGCAAATAGAAATGATGAAATGAAACCATGACCGGAATGGTGCACGATTTACAAGCTAGACCTATTTTACCAGCAGCATCAACAATACTGTCAGCATTACCAGCACCTTCAGTACCGTCAACATCGTCAGCATCAGCGGCACCTACAACATCACAAGCTCCACCAGATCTATAATCACCACAAACATCATCACAAACAAACAACGCATACATTATATCAACGAGTTATGAAGTATCAACTTATTCCCCCTGAAGAAATTATATGTATATTTTATGTATGTATGAATTTTGAGATCAAAATATATCTTTTCGTACTAAGCTATTATGTATGAATTAAATAAGGGTAGATACTACTCGGTTAAATTCATATTACTAATATGCTATGATGTACATCCTTCCTTAACAACTTAACCATCATTAACTACGATCTCTATTTCAACTTAATGAATTCTGTTTCATAATAAACCAAGTGTATTATTCAATTATATGTTCGATTTTACACTTCGATATACTTTAAACTTTCTAGAAAACATCATTCATATCTTACAAAGTTCGCAAGAATTCACAAGCATCAACATCCGTCACCAAGAAATGCCAATAAGAATAAATAATAAAGTATTGATTACATTAGTGAAATACTCACGAAGATTATGTAATCTCTATTGTTTTAGAGATTATTCATTTCTAATTCCAGTCGAAAATCAAATGAGCTTAATTTAGTATTAACTCATCAAATATGTATTACATCTGAAGAGAATATACATATATTTTCATAAAGACTGTAATAAAATTTCCTGGTATAAAATATTACTTGTGAAACTTTTGACGGGTAGGTAATACCCGAGAGATATATAAATTCACAATTAATATGTTACATTCTTCGATTCTGATTCAACAAATCAACAACTATAATCATTACTTTCACAACGATATATATTCTTTCATAGAAATCATAACAACCATTTTCATACAAATTCGATTACATATTCTGACAAGATCAGAATCCAAGTCAAGACTCAATAAGAGACATCACTCTTAAATCTCTACATCTTTCAAAGCTATACTTTGACTTCAAAAATTGTGATAGAACATCACCTCAACCCAGAAAAATATTCGTATCATTCAAAATTCTAGAACATCATATGTATATTAACGATTACAATCCGTGTTTAAACACTTCGAAATTCCTGAAAGCACTTCAAATAATGAACAATTGAGATGATGATCCAACCACATATTACCCACAATCTTGCACCTGAAAAACTCTCGAAACCAAAGTCATAGTTTAACACGTATCCGTGTCAGATTCTTTGGCATTTATTAGCAAAAATAACTTTACAATTCCTTGCAAAAATAGCCAACTTCATCACACCTCCAATAAAATCAATTTTGACTTTTCATCCGTATTAACCTTATTATAACCCTCATATATACGATTACCTTTTTGTTACCAGAGAACCTTTTATATTTCACCACCTTAACAGTAGATGTACCAGCAACTTCGTTACTCTTTGACTGAAGTCTCTCCGAAAAATATCTATATTTATTACAACCCTAGTATATACTCATCCGCATCTTGTAACAAGAATTGTTATACCAATTACCGGGAATCAGCAAGCAATAGTTTGAATCTCGCAGCAATTCTACGTCAATAGTTATATATATACATATAACGTCTATCTCCAAGACTTACATACTTCGAATGTGAAGTTTCTGAAAAAATACCCTAAACTGCGAACTAGTTCTCCGAATTTTGAAAAAGCTGAATGAAGCAGCAGAAACTGTAGACAACTGTAAATGATCTTAACAGCCAAAAGTTTAATGATAAAGAATAGTGTGTTGGCAAAGCTCAGAAAAAGAGAAGATTTGGTACTGAAAAACGAATTGAGCAAACCATGAAGGAGGCAGTGGACAAATCACAAAGACTAAACCTGCCTTCAAAAAATCCAAATGATTCAGTATCTGCTGAATTCATTAACGAATACCTTACTCCTGACTCTAAACCTTTACTGACAAATCTTCTTCATCATCCAGCGATATTAGAAATTCTAAGATATCATCGTATCTTTCATTATAAATATCCTCGATATTTCTGAAGATATTTTCATAACTAATCTTATCTTAAATTAATTATCTCTTCACGCTATATGTATTAAATCATAAAGAAAACTGTTTAGTTTCTATAAACCTTTGAGGTTAAAATATGAATGTTTTTGAAGTAATGTTTGGAACTTAAGCATGAGTTAGTATAATATAATGACACTTGATCAACGTGATTATATTACAGTAAGTCATGCTGAGTTTCTAATTGAACGTGATGATTCACAGACGATAACGTCATCATGTGCCATGTTACACGACTCTTACATTCTATCTAATCTCCAAACACATTAAGAACATATCTTCTTGATAGTTCTATTTTTCTGGATATTCTGGTAATTTGACAAATTAAGATCGTGTCATTACAATTTCCTTCTTAGAGCATTAATCATGTTCATTCCAAAATTCATACCTACGAATTCTGGACCATTATTCGCTTGATTTAAAGTCAGGAAGAGAAAATAAAAGAATGAAGCTCCGAAATAAAAATGGGAGTATAAATCGCAGAGAGTATTAACTGTGGATGTCAATGATTATAGAAAGACAGAAGCGAAGACATCGAAAAATAAGGAAAAATATAAAGTCCGACGACAACACATAAATTATAAACCGTGTATATCAATAAGTATTGCAACGTAAAGACACGGGAGAACTAAAAACACTATAAAACCGAGAGTATAGTAGAAGTGAATAGATTCCTCTGGCGGCAGATGAAAAAGAAGAATGATAGATATGAAAGTTAGGAGTATATCAAGAATCAGAACTGGATGAAGCATATTGACGAACGCTTTAACGTATGAGTTGAGGGAGAAAGAATAGAAAGTATGAGTTGTGAAAATATAGGAAATGAAGGGGGTGGATTTATAGTAAAATATCTGACAGAGCAATCGAGACAGATTACCGCATTTAATTAAAGAGATCTTAACTTCCTTATTCACCGAAGAATCAGATCTTATAGATTATGAAGATTTTCTTTAAATCCCTTGAACTCCGGAAATCAACTCTATCTACGTCAAAAGATATGACGAAATTTTATTTTTTTCCCTTTCACTTTTCTATGATAGCTTCACTCGTACTCTTCACCAAATCAAATTATTTTGTCTATATTGCTCGGTGATGATAAAACTCTAATTGTCAGCTAGTATGCGTCATGAAAAAATACTTAATGTCAGCCATGACCATCCCAATCAAATTTCGGGACGAAATTTCTTTAACGGGTAGGTACAGTGACAACCCGGAAATTTCTGACCAAATTTAAACTTTATCTTTATATTATTCCGACACGATAAGCAAAGTTTGTTAAGTTGAATCTCAAGAAGTGTAAACTGTATTCATACATTCATTTAACCTCGACCAAATTTTGACGATTCACGAACCATTATATGAACGGATATGATTATATATATATATATATGTGTGTATATATTATAACTTGAAAGCGTTAATAAAGTATTAAATGTATAATACTTTACATGAACGTATTTGTTTCAATATGTTGATCGACAGAATTATGATAATATCAAATGATTGATTTTTCAAGTTACTTTGTGATATGATTACGGGTCTTTGTTGAGAGGTCCACTTTGATTTAGGAAACCTTTTCTTTTTAACGGTACTTGAAATAATTGATAAAGTGATTTACAAGTAAGAACAAAAATGTCAATTAACGGGAACTAGACAAGAGTTAGTGGAGATTCCTGTTTGATTTTCAATTCATGCCTTAAAATATTTTCCTCGTGATTTTAATAAGATAACTATTTTAACTTTCATCTTAAAGTTGGAACGTGGAATGTAAATAACTTAGACCTTGGATATCGACATTTTACATTAAGATGATTTCATATGTTTATTTAACCTTTGGATTTTATCTCACACTTCACCAACAAACTATAATTTAAAAACTTGAAACCTACTATGAGTATATATGATTTTACTTTTCTAAAACGTTGTATGATATAACGAATTCCATAATTTTAACCTTTTAATCAAATGATTCTTAAATATATTTAGTTTGGAAAACAAGATTTTTATATTTATTTGAATTAGTTTCAAACATACTAAAGCGTTTTCAGTTTAAAAAGAACCTTATTATTAAAACGTTTTATAAGATAATTTGTTTATGAATATAAAATTTTGAAGAATTTAAATAAAGCTTTGTATTATAAATTTATATATATATATATATATATATATATATATATATATATATATATATATATATATATATATATATATATATATATATATATATATATATGGTTCAAATGAGAACCAAGAAATCAGTGAGAACTTCGAGAACCAATTTAAACCATTAGATTGATTAAATAAAGGGTTGAGATTAAATGTATTATTTATTTATTTAAAAATATTAAATTAAAACTGTGAAGGGTATTTCTGGATCCAAAAAAGTGACGGGGCATTCATGATAACTTCAATATAATGGTTTCGATAACTTCATATTTGTACATGTAGTATGTACGTGTTCATATTAATTTTAATTATCTCATATTAATTATCTCCAACGATATTTTGGAGATTTTCATTGTGCAATTCATGCACTTCATCTTGAAGGTTAGAAAATTGGAAATAAAAAACAACATCGACTTTAATAATTGATTGTGAAGATTTTTCTAATTAGAAATTTGTTGATTGTGAAATGGGTTAGGCGACATTAAGGTTCCATAACTGCATTCCTAAAATTTAATATTGTAATCGCTGGATATGATTTGAATTTTAGACTATATAAAAATGGAAACCCAGTATATACATGTAATTTATTTTTTCACCCTCATGTATTTTAGTTCTCATGGTTCTTGCTTTTTATTTAGTTCTCATTTGAACATATATATATATATATATATATATATATATATATATATATATATAGTTTCAAAAACGTAAACGTATTATGATATAATATTTTCTATTATTTAAATGATTATAAATGAACCTTGAAAATTTAATTTTGAAGAACTAAAATATTATTTTATTAAATAAATATTTCAATTAGACATAATATGTACAAATTTATTTTTAAGATATATATATATATATATATATACATACATATTTTACAAAGTGATTAATTATAATATTACTAGACACAAATCGTTTTGATTTGAAATTAATATTGCCATATATATAAATAACGAGACATTGATTTATAGAAGCAAATGACCATAACACTCATATGTATAGGTTATAATTCGAGAAATATAGTTTATCAATGATTAAGTCTAATTTTTGATAAAAGTACACATCGCGAAATGTAATGTGTTAGTTTCCTAAGCGTACTAACCGTCGTTCGAGAAACCGAAACTAGGACATACGTCGAGTGACAACGTACGAGTTATTGGAACTAAAAGTACAAGTCAACTATACACGTGAATATAATATAATATATAATTAATCATATAAATTAAATATATTATATATTAAATATTAATAAAAGTGTCGGCAAACTTGATTAGTCGAACATGAGCTGGTATCCTAGGGCATGCGATCGCATGGCCATTACACACAGAAACCATGCGATCGCATGGGAAGCTTGGACATGCCTAGTGCTATAAATTCGATCGAATTCGCGTTTTGTTTCCTCACAATTCAATTCACTCTCATCTCTGCACTTTGTATATATATTTATATTATTATTAATATTATTATTATTATTATTATTATTATTATTATTATTATTATTATTATTATTATTATTATAATTATTATTATTATTCAAAATTAATATTATTTAGGAGTATTATTATTATTATTTATACATAAAATACTACGACGAGGTTCTGCTCGCGTGATTTCAAAATGGGTTTTTCAAGAGGGATAGAGCTAAGGAAATTATGAGTTATAGCTATGGAGGTTATGGGTATTATTCGGGGGTATGCTCGTGAGGTCAATCTAGTGTTTATCATCTCCGTTGCGTCTACGTATTTTCCCGCAATATTGAATCTCAATATTGAAACGTGAGCACACATGTCCTATCTTTTATATTAATAGTGTATCCCAGACTAGTGCTCGAGTATATATGATCATGCATGATTGTATGTTTTATTTCGTCGTTAAATAGTGTATGATGAATCACGAATTTAATACATATAATACTAATATAAGGTATATGATATGCATGTCGTTGGAAAGCTGGCGAAAAATTAATAACTTTTCATTTAGAAAGCGTATGATTTCGATGAACGGATTAAAAAATATCGTCAATTGAATTATCTATAATTTTAAGTATTATTGTTAAAATGATTATTGATATTGCTCAATAACATCATATATATCTATCGCAATATCGTGTAAAATGCTCTAGAATCGAGGATAATGAAGGCGTTTCTACAAGTGATAATCCAAGATTCGCAAATTTGTATCGGAAGAGTGATTTACAAAGAGTTTTGATGATTTATGACATTGGTTGATCCCGATACGACTTAAGGTCTATTTAGTGCTCTAAAATGGTAAAACAAAGCTTCCAAGGTGTTAGGCTTCGTCCAAATAAAAGAGGATTGAAAAGAAAGCGAAACAGTGAATCTCAGCATATCTGGACGCCATCCGGGGTTACAGGACGCCGTCCAGACTCTTGAAACAGGACGCCGTCCTGGATTTATAGGACGCCGTCTAGCTCTTAAGAACGGGACGCCGTCCAGCCTTTTTGGACGCCGTCCCGTAGTAGGTTTCAGCCGACTTTTGTGCTTTTTACCTACTTTCTCCACTTTAAAACTACTGTTTTGAGGGACTGTTTCATAGCTTACGAACCAGAGAGTACAGAGACGATTTTTAGGAGCAAAATTGGAGAACTCCAAGCTCTTGGAAGAGGCTCAACATCAAGACATCAAAGATCAAAACCTTCATCATCCAAGAACTCCTTGTTCTTGTAGGTTATTCCTTGTTCTAAAACAATGATTTCAGTTGTTAATCTGATTGTTATGTTGTCTGTTACCATGATTGTTGGCTAGTTTCTTTTATGTTCATCTAGATAAATAACCGAGATGTTGAATGTTTACTTTTGATTGATAGTTACCATGTACGATAGTTTGATGTTTTAATACAAGAACCATTCTTGTTAAGTTTAATCTTTTCGATTCAACTAGTTAGTATACTTGTTCAACTAAGAAACACCATCTTGCTGATTTAGTATATTGATTTACACCTAGTGACAAGTGTTTGCCCATCTTTTACCAAAAGGGGTAAGTTGCGTTCAAACGGTTAATCTATATAGGAATGTAAGAACGACTCTTGTAGATACTCTCAGATAGCTTAATTGATATGTGTAGTTGTCTAGGTGAACGATCAATTCCCTAGAATCTGTTATACATATTTTCACTACTCAATTCCATATAACTAATAGGTGTTAGTAAATTGCCTTATCTAGTGACGTTTATAGGGATCTTATTACCACACTTAATTGTTTACTTGGGTTGGGTGAATTGAACATTTAACCAGATCAAGGGAATGAACTAAGCTAAACCATTAGTTGACATAGGAGTGGATCATGATCAACACACCATTGACTTGATCATTCTTCAAGTCTTTAGACTAGTTGAATTAGTTGATTACAAATAGGAGGTCTTAGATGACAAGAACATCACTTGCGTCGTGTAATCCCGTTTGAGCGTTTATTCAAGACTACTCTTGGTAAACCGATCAATTAGTTCTCGTGCATAACCAATCAATCCGATCTTAATCCTAACTAAACATTCACACCGAGGGTAAAAAGTCTAGATGAGCATATTTCATCTCTTTGATTTAAAAACTATCTTAATTGCTTTCCTTGCACTTATAAATTTAAAAGACCAAAAATATTGTTTTTACTTTTACTCTTCTCTGATTTGGCTAATCGTTAAATAAGCCACAAAACATAAAACTTGTACCTTTAAGCTTCATTTACTTAGTTAATCATAATATAGTTTATAATTCTAGTTTGACTAATACAACTGTCCTTGGAACGATACACGGATTTTACCATTATCTATACTACTACACGATCGGGTACACTGCCCGTTAGTGTGTGTAATCTTTAAAACCGGTATTTTCCATACAACAATTCATATACCACTTTTCGCACATCAAGTTTTTGGCGCCGCTGCCGGGGACAGTTTTGTGTCAAAATAGAATTATTAACTGATTTGTGATTAAGTAGTTTCTTAATTATTTTAAATTTTTAATAGTCTTTGATTTTTAAACTTATAGAATCGGTATGTTTAATAATTTTTGTTAGTTGTGTGATTGACAGTTTATAGGTCGCATATGCCACATACCCGAAGTTCAGAATCTCCATTAATTACACCGTTTACAGAACCTGATAGAAAGCTTGGTAGGATTTCAAAAGAAGTACTTGAAATTTTTGAATCTTCATCAAAGCAAGAAACCTTTGATTCAGAATCAAGTACGACCAAGCCTCGATATTCAGACTTTGGTAAACCCGTTCAACCCCCAAATTTTAAAATGGAAGGAGAAAGACCGTTGGTACCACGACAATCAATGGCAGCAAAGATGAAAGCAACCCGGACCGGACAAGGTAGTGCTATTACTCCACCTACTGGTGAGGTAACTTTTGAAATAAAAGGACCTATTCTTCAAATGATTAATAACAGGTGTCAATTTGGTGGTGGTCCGAATGAAGATGCAAACGAACATATTCGTCTCTTTCAAGAGATATGTCTTCTTTTTAAACTTAAACCAGAAACTGACCAAGCCATATTATTAAGACTTTTCCCTTGGACACTCCAAGGAGAAGCACGAAGTTGGTTAGATTCATTGGCCGAGGCTACGATAGAAACATGGGATGGTATGTTGGAAAAATTTCTTAAGAAATATTTTCCAGCATCCAAGTCCGCGAGACTCCAACACGAAATTACCCAATTCTGTCAAAAGCCGATGGAAACCCTGTATGAAGCATGGAATCGATTTTCCAAAATGCTAAGAGGTTGTCCAAACCATGGTTTGGATACCTTTCAAAAGGTCCAAATCTTTTACAAAGGTTGTGATGTAGCAACCCGAATTTCAATTGACCAAGCGGCCGGTGGTTCTCTTATGGACAAAACCGAGCAAGAGGCTTATGAAATAATCGAGAAGCTAGCAGATTATTCTCATGAGTGGCATCAAGAACGCCCAATTACTCGTAATGCTCAAGTCCAAAGCGCCGGCGCCTATGATGACCTTAGTTCCCTAAGTGTTAAAATAGACGGTGTTGCTCGAACCATGGATAAAATCAACAAGGAAATTCATAGTATGAAAGTAGGTTGTGAATACTGTGGTGGTCTTCATTTAGGAAAAGATTGTGATGCCGGTTTAACAATGGCTCAAAAAGAAGAAGTGGCTTTCGTAAGCCAAAGAAATAACAATCAATTTCAAGGAAGAGCCCAATTTAACCGGAACTTTAACAACCCCTACAACCCTCAAGGTCAAAATTCCAATTACCAACAAGGGTCAAGTAGTGGGTTCCAACAACAAACTCCGGGTTTTTATCAAAAACCCCAACAGGAAGAAAAAAAGTCAAATTTGGAGAATATGTTGGAAAAGTTGATTTTATCACAAACTCAGCTTGTCACAAATATAAACCAAACCAACGAGAAAAACGAACACCAGTTTCGAAATCAACAAGCCTCAATTCAGAATTTGGAGAAACAAATGAGTGGTTTAGCTAATTTACTTAGTGAGAGAAAACCAGGTAGTTTACCGGGCGATACAAATAAGAACCCTCGAAATGAGCACGCCAATGTTATCACCACACGGAGTGGTTTAGCATACGATGCTCCAAAAATGCCCAAAAATTCTGATTTTAGTGTTCCGTTGAACCGAAAGGATGAACCGGTTAAGGAGCCAGAAAAAGTGGTTGAAAAGGAAGAACAGGAAAAACCCGTAGTGAAACCATATCAACCACCGCTCCCATACCCAAGAAAACAACAACAAGAAAGGCTAGAGGCCGAAAGGTCAAAATTCCTAGATATGTTTAAACAAATTAACATAAATATGCCTTTCATTGATGTAATCTCAGGTATGCCCAAGTATGCTAAGTTCTTAAAAGACTTACTTACTAATCGGAAGAAAATGGAGGAACTTTCATCCGTCACCATGAATGTTAATTGTTCAGCAATTTTGATGAACAAAATACCAAAGAAATTAGCAGATCCTGGAAGTTTTACCATACCATGTCTCCTGGGAGATTTGGAATGCATTAAAGCATTAGCGGATTTAGGGGCTAGCATAAATTTAATGCCTTATTCATTATATGTTAAGCTAAACCCCGGGGTACTAAAACCAACCCGAATGGCAATTCAACTAGCGGACCGCTCTGTTAAATTCCCTCGTGGAATTTTAGAGAATATGTTGGTAAAAGTAGGTACCCTAGTATTTCCGGCTGACTTTGTAATTTTGGACATGGAGGAGGACACACGTGTGCCTCTTATATTAGGTCGACCTTTCCTCAATACCGCTAGAGCTATGATAGATGTTCATGGGCAGAAATTGACCCTTAGTATTAAGGATATGAAGGTTATCTTTTCCGTTGACCATGCCCTACAATACCCCGAGTCTACTGATGATCAATGTTATTGTGTGCAAACCATAGACACATATTCGGAGTTGTTGCAGGAGTTTCCAGAATTGCAAGGTACGGGAGAATGCATTTTTGCGGAAGGTGATGAAGAGAATATGTTGGAAGAAGTGGAGATGTTGACCACCTTGATGGCTAACGGTTATGAGCCAAATGATGAAGAATACAGAAAGTTGGATTTAGGAAATGAGTACCGATGTAAAACATCGATTGAAGAACCTCCCGTTTTAGAACTCAAGCCACTTCCAAAACACTTGGAATATGCTTACCTACAAGAAGGTTCTACTCTCCCGGTTATCATTTCATCCGAACTCTCTGTAAGTGAGAAGTCTAAACTTGTTTCCATGTTAAAAGCCCATAAAACGGCTCTAGCATGGAAAATTCATGACATCAAGGGTATAAGTCCCTCTTATTGTACGCATAAGATATTAATGGAAGATAACTATAAGCCATGTGTACAAAGACAAAGGCGACTCAACCCTAATATGCAAGAAGTTGTTAAAAAGGAGATTGTCAAACTCCTAGATGCAGGTCTCATTTATCCAATTTCGGATAGCCCTTGGGTGAGTCCGTTCCAATGCGTGCCCAAAAAGGGTGGCATGACCGTTGTCACAAATGAAGATGACTAATTAATTTCTACCAGGACTATCACGGGTTGGAGGGTATGTATTGATTACAGAAAATTAAATGATGCTACCCGAAAAGACCATTTTCCTCTTCCTTACATTGATCAAATGTTGGAAAGGTTGGCAGGAAAGAACTTTTATTGTTTTCTTGACGGTTTCTCGGGATATTTCCAAATCCCTATAGCACCAGAGGACCAAGAGAAAACGACCTTTACATGCCCTTATGGTACTTTCTCCTATCGACGTATGCCCTTTGGCTTATGCAATGCTCCTGCTACCTTTCAAAGGTGTATGGTAGCTATTTTTCATGATATGATTGAAGACTTTATGGAAGTATTCATGGATGACTTTTCAGTCTTCGGTGATTCTTTTAACTCATGTCTTCATAATCTTGAGCGTATGTTGATTAGGTGTGAAGAATCAAATCTTGTGCTTAGCTGGGAAAAATGCCATTTTATGGTAAAAGAGGGAATTGTATTGGGTCATAAAATTTCTTGTGCGGGTCTGGAGGTGGATAGAGCTAAAGTGGAAGTCATAGCCAAATTACCACCACCGTCAAATGTAAAAGGCGTAAGAAGTTTTCTGGGGCACGCCGGTTTTTACCGGCGGTTCATTAAAGATTTTTCCAAAATTGCAACCCCCATGAACAAACTTCTTGAGAAAGACGCTCCATTTGTCTTTACGGACGAGTGTCTTACCGCTTTTAACCTACTTAAAACAAAGCTCACACAATCACCCATTCTCATATCGCCGAATTGCTCAATACCATTCGAACTTATGTGTGACGCTAGTGACTTTGCTATTGGTGCCGTCTTGGGGCAAAGAATTGAAAGACATTTCAAGCCCATTTATTATGCTAGCAAGACATTGCAAGGAGCCCAACTTAATTACACTACCACCGAGAAGGAACTCCTGGCAATCTTCTTTTCGTTTGATAAATTCCGATCCTATTTGGTACTAGCAAAGACGGTTGTCTATACAGACCACTCGGCATTGAAGTACTTGCTTGCTAAGCAAGATGCTAAACCCCGATTAATACATTGGATCTTGCTTTTGCAAGAATTTGACATCGATATTAAAGACAAAAAGGGGGCCGAAAACCTAGCTGCCGATCACCTGTCTCGACTTGAGAACCCGAATCTTGGGGTTCTCCATGAGACTGTTATCCAAGATAACTTTCCAGACGAAAATCTCATGAAGATTGAGAAAATTGCTGATCCATGGTTTGTAGACATAGCCAACTATCTTGCGGGTGGATTCCTAGAAACCGGTATGTCACATCAGAAACGAAAAAAAAATTTCAGTGACATAAAATACTATTTTTGGAAAAACCCGTATCTCTTCAAACGGTGTCCCGATGGGATAATCCGTCGACGTGTCTCCGGGGAAGAATGCAATCAGATTCTTCTCCAATGTCATCTTGGTCCCACTGGTGGACATTTCGGACCCCAAGTCACGGGGAGAAAAGTCTATGAGGCCGGTTTTTATTGGCCTACCATCTTCAAGGATGCCCACCAAGTATGTAAATCATGCGATTCTTGCCAAAGGGCAGGAAAAATTAGTCAGAAAGACGAAATGCCTCAAAACATAATCCAAGTTTGTGAGGTTTTCGACATTTGGGGCATTGATTTCATGGGACCATTCCCAAAATCTAATTCCAACCAATACATACTCGTTGCAGTTGACTACGTGTCAAAATGGGCGGAGGCAAAGGCTCTCCCCACAAACGATGCACGAGTTGTTATAATTTTTCTTAAAGAGCTTTTTGCCCGATTTGGTACCCCAAAATCATTAATTAGTGACCGTGGTACCCATTTTTACAACACCCAATTGGAAAAGGTGTTGAAACGATATAGGGTAACCCATAAAATTTCTACATCTTATCACCCACAAACAAGTGGGCAAGTTGAAAACACGAATCGGGCATTGAAAAGGATCCTTGAGAAAACAGTTGGATCAAATCCTAAGGTGTGGTCAACAAAGCTTGACGATGCTTTGTGGGCGTTTAGAACCACCTACAAAACTCCTATTGGAACCACACCTTACCGCCTAGTCTATGGGAAGGCATGTCATCTCCCTTTGGAGATAGAGCACAAATCACATTGGGCTCTTAAGACATGTAATCTCGATCTTACGGAAGCGGGAAACCTTCGTCTAAACCAACTTAATGAGTTGGATGAGTTGAGACAAAATGCCTATGAAAACTCACTCATTTATAAGGAAAAGACCAAAGTTTGGCACGATAACCGTCTCAAGAATCCAAAAGATTGTAAAGAGGGTGATCGTGTTTTGTTATTTAACTCACGATTTAATCTTTTTCCAGGAAAACTCAAGTCCCGATGGATGGGACCATTTGTGGTTAATAAGGTTTTTCCATATGGAACGGTGGAGTTAAGAAACGCAAAAGGTGACACGTTTAAAGTGAATGGCCACCGGGTCAAACACTATGTTGATGGTCCCCTAGAAATTGAGGATGAGGTTAACCTCAACTTCAAGAACAAAGCATAAATCAAAATGGGGACGAGTTTGGTGAACGACTCGTTAAAAAAATGGTTCATAATTGTAAATAGGTTTGAAATGTGTGCACGATAAATTTTAGTTTGGTACAAAATGATTTACGTTTGGCCTTTAAACACGCGCGACTCAGAAAAACAGGTCAGTGAGTTTTAGTGCAATGGGACGCCGTCCCATTTTCCTGGACGCCGTCCCCTTTTAAAGATCTGGACGCCGTCCCATTTTCCTGGATGCCGTCCCAAAATGAAGACCTGGACGCCGTCCTCTTTTTCTAGACGCCGTCCCACGTTAAATTCCTGGACGCTGTCCTCTTTTGCTAGACGCTGTCCCAAGTGGCTGACTCAGAAAAAAAATACGTTTTAAATACCTATCCAACCCATTTCTTAACCACAAAAACACATTTTTATCCATTTCTCTCTGCCAAACATGAAACACTCTCTAAAAACCCTAATTTCTACCTCAATTTCGCGTTTTCTTCTTCAAATCCAAACTTCAAATCATGTTTTCTAGGGTATGGATACTCCATTTTTACACTTTTCTTTATCAATTACTTGAATTGTATGTTTATATCTATAAATTGGTGAAGGATAAGTGTGGGGTGTTTGATTTGCATGATTATTGTTAAGATTAACATGCCTTAGTAGTTTAATTGCCGATAATGTGTTTATTTTGCAAAGATTACATGCTTTTAAGGGTTTGTTCATGATTTTAGGGTTTGTGGAATTTGAATCCAAATTTAGAATGATTAGTTCATGATGTTGAGTTTGTGTATGATGTTAATGAATCTTGATAAGTATTTAATTGTGTTGGTGGTATTGATGTCAAATTGGCCGGGTCATTTTTGAATGTTCTTGAATTTTTTTTAGCATATTGTTGAATTGTAATGAACTTATGAAGTATGTATGCTTGATTTTCATTTGTATGGGCCTGTTGAAGTAAATTGATGGAATGGAATGCCATAATGTATGATGTTATAATAGGTCATTTGAATTAAAATTACGAAAAATGTGTTATGATTTGTGATGAATATCATTAGAATGCAAATTTAAATGTTATGACCTATAACACAACATGCTTGAATCCTTGAGTCATAAGTTGATGCTACATTGTGAAGTTGTGATTTTCATTTTTGAAAAGTTATTAACGGGTTTATGTTGACTATAGTTGACTTTGGTTTAAAATTGTGAACATACGCTTTTGCTTAAATGAGTCATAATACTTATGAACTTGAAACGGAATGATTAAGTTCTCTTGCTACTCGGTTATGTTTTAGTTAACATTAACACAACGGTTTCTATGTTCTTTTGGTCTGGTGTTAATGTTTTGCAGGGACAATCAAGCCGAGGAGGACCGGCAAAGAGAGGAAGGACAGCAGGTTTGGCTCCACCACGACAACCACCACAACAGCAACATCATTCATCATCATCATCAGGAGAAGAAGAAGAGGAGGATCGAAATGATCCTCGAGTTTGGTTGACACAGGTTCAAAACGACGAAGACTACACAGAAACATTTGAGACGATAAACCGTAGGCCTATTAATGCCACTTGGTATTTTATCTGGGGCCCATTGGAAGAGGCGGGTATGCGCCGCCATGTTTCTAACTTACTCGCCATCCCCTACGGTAGAGTAGTCACCCACGCTTGGGAGCATGTTTTCAGCATCAACGAACCAATTTATCCGGTGCTGCTTAAAGAATTCTACTCAACTGTGCGATTTAACAATGTCAGCGATTATTTGTCAAATGACTTTCTTCGATTTTGTTTAGGGGGTGAGTACATGGGTATAAGTAGTTTTGAGCTATGCCGAGTTTTGGGTATTTTTGAGGAACTCACCGATACTCAGTTAGGTGAATACTTGCGGGCCTCCGATTATGTTGGCCGGCATGAATTTAGTGATGTTTCTTATTGGCGAAGGATTTGTAGGCCGAATGCGGCTGCACAGTTTAGATCAAGCAGGCACAGGTACAACGAAATCGCAGCCCGAGATGATAAACTGCTTCATAGACTTATCGCATGCACTTTTAATGCGAGGGTTGAGGGTCACGAGAAAGTGAAAACGTTGGATTTATGGATTATGGACCAAATAAAGCGGGGTTGCTATACCGACATTCCTGGGTTGATCGTTAATTATTTCCTGGCCATTGCTACCGAGATACGGCAACAGAAGCCACTTCTGGGAGGCCACTACATCACCCGACTTGCTCGACATTTTAACATAGATTTTAGCAGATTACAGGAGTGTACGAACGTCATGAAACCATTAAAAAAGGTTTCTTATATTAATGCTGAAATTCTTATGAAAGATAGAAACGGGCATTTGGTACCTTTTGAGGCAGGTGGCGCAGGTGGAGCAAGTGGCAGTGGCGTGCAGCAAGAACAGCAGCAGGAAGAAGAGGCAGAAATGGAGGCACAGACTAACGTTGGTGATCAGGTTCCGTGGCATCCGTCCCAATCAAGTTGGGACAGTTTGGTTGGTAGTGTTAATAACATGAGGTTGAGCCCGAACGAACAAAGGACGCACAACAACCAAATGTGGGATAGTCAGCAATGAATGGAGCAATGCCAGATTGCTCAAGTGCACGATCAGGGATGGATGAGTTATGGTATTGATTGGAATAACCATAACTCAGAGTTGTTTTATTCCAACCCCGAGCAGTACTATGGGACGACACGTCTGACACCCCAATATTACACGGATCCTCAAAACCCACCTCCGCCTGTGATGACCCAGAAATTTCTGACCAAATTTAAACTTTATCTTTAAATGATTTAACGTTTCCGACACGATAAGCAAAGTCTGTAAAACCGAATCTCAAAAATTTTGAACTATTCAAGTACCCTTCGGTTGTTCTCAACGATTCGCGAACCATTACATGTAAATAGATACATATATATACTATAACTTGAAAACGTAATAAAGTTTTAATTGTTTAATACCGTACATTAAACTTATTGGTTTAAATATTTATTTGAATATATATGATAAGTTGGAATATTAATTGTATGAATAACTTGCGACGTATATTTAAAACGTGTTTATGAATGTTGAAAATATATATTAACTTGGTCAAAAAACGATTTGCTATTATATATATATATCAACAAATAGCGAGACAATGATTTATAGAAGTAAATGACCAAAACACTCGAAAGTTTAAGATACACTTTGAATGATATAGTTTATTGATAATTTAAGACTATATTTTGACAAAGGTACGAGTCACAAAACGTAAATTGCGAGTTTTCTAAGCGTACAAAAATGCGTTCGAGAAACCGAAACCGGGACATAAGTCGAGTGACAACGTACGGGTCATCGGAACAAAAATTACAAGTCAACTATGCACATGAATTTAATATAATATATAATTAATTATTTAAATTATATATATTATATATATTATATAATAATATGTCGACAAACAAGAAAACAAAAACATTTTGAGCTGGATCAGGCGGCCATGCGATCGCATGGCAAATACACTAAAAACCCATGCGATCGCATGGGCATAAGATTTCAAAAAGTTGCCTATAAAAGTCCAGTTTCTGCTCGAGTTCTTACACATATATTACTCCATGTGTAATATTATTATTATTTATTATTTATATTAATTATTATTATTATTATTATTATTATTATTATTATTATTATTATTATTATTATTATTATTATTATTATATTATTAAGATTATTATTATTATTATTATTATTAATCTTAATATTTTTAGTAATATTATACATAAAATACTACGACGAGGTCATGAGCTTGTCACTTTCAAAATGGTTTTTCGAGCGGGATAGAGCTAAGGAAATTATGAGTTATAGCTATGGAGGTTATGGGTATGATTTGGGGATTATGCTCGTAAAGTCAAACCTAGTGTTTATCATCTCCGTTACGTTTACGTACTTTCCTACAATATTGAATCTCAATATTGATACGTAAGCACTCATATTTTATCTTTTATATATTAATTGTGTATCCATGTCCAGTGCTCGAGTATATATATTTATACATGCTTGTATGCTAAATTTCGTCGTTAAACAGTTATAATGAATCACGAATTAAATACATATATTACTGGTAAAAGGTATATGATATACATGTTTTTGGAAAGATGGCGAAAAATCAATAACTTTTCATTTAGATATCGAATAGCTTCGATGAATGGATTAAAAGATATGATCAACTGAATTATGATTGATGTTAATTGAAATTGCTTTTGAATCTGCAATTAAGATATAAACAACTTGTTTACGAGATTGATAAAATGGATTTTTAAATATTACCAACCGAGTAACTGAAATCTTATATAAGGCACGTCTCGTTTTATTGAACAATTGTCAAAACTGATTGTTTTATCATATTTTAAAGCCTTATAAAAACTATATTTTAATTTTACAAGAATTGGAAAACTATGTGAAATATTAAAATGATTCGATTGCCATGATCATTCAACTATTGTATGGAGTCAGATTGACTTTTTGAAATAACTTTTGATAACTATTGTATGTCGATCTCGAGCATTAGGATTGTGATACACTATGACCTGACCTAGCTTGATAAACAATTATTGACCAACATATGTTCTCTAGGTTGAGATCTACGGTTATTTGGTAATCCGAGTTTCGGTCACATTTTGGTGAACGACTTTTTATGCGGCTAAGGTGAGTTTCATTTGCTCCCCTTTTAATTGCTTTTGCAATATATATTTTTGGGCTGAGAATACATGCACTTTATTTTAAACGCAATGGATAAAAGTACATACTAAATTCTACACTGAGTTTGAACCGAAAATCGCTTAGCTTTGGTAACTAGTAACTGCCAGTTTTAAGAACTGGTGGGCGCGAGTAGTAGTATATGGATCCATAGGGCTTGATATCCCCGTCCGAGCTAGAGCACTAGCCTTTTAACGGACGTATGCTATTTGAGAAGCGTACACGTTGGTTTGCGTGTATTATTAAGATGATTATACAAAGGGTACAAATTATATATACGTTAAGTTTAGTTACCAGGGTGCTCAATTTCGTAGAATATTTTGATAAACGTTTCTGGATTAAACAACTGAAATCTTGTGATCCACCTTTATATACAGATTATGCGAAACACTAAAACTATGAACTCACCAACCTTTGTGTTGACACTTGTTAGCATGTTTATTCTCAGGTTCCTAGAAGTCTTCTGCTGTTTGCTTATATGTTAGACAAGCTATGTGCATGGAGTCTTACATGACATATTTATCAAGGAAACGTTGCATTCACCAAATCATCACCATGCATCTTATTTTGACTGCATTGTCAATGGAAGTACTATTGTAAACTATTATTTACGGTGATTGTCTATATGTAGAAATCATCAGATGTCAAAAACCTTTGATTTAAATATTCATTTATGGTGTGCCTTTTCAAAAGAATGCAATGTTTACAAAACGTATCATATAGAGGTCAAATACCTCGCAATGAAATCGATGAATGACGTGTTCATCCATATGGATTTGGAGCGATCGTCACAGTTGGTATCAGAGCGTTGGTCCTAGTGAACCAGGTCTTGCACGAGTGTGTCTAACTGATAGTTGTTAGGATGCATTAGTAAGTCTGGACTTCGACCGTGTCTGCATGTTAAAAGTTTTGCTTATCATTTCTTGTCGGATATTACATGCTTATCATTCTTAAGTCTAGACACGTTTTCCTGCATTTATTGCATAAATAGTGTATAGACAAAAATTCATATCTTAGCGTATCTGTTACTGTAAACTTTTCCTGACATCTTCCGAAAATTTCTCCGTGATTTATGGAATTTGGTATTATATATACATATGTAAATTATGTATTGAAGAATACCAAACTAAATTCAATAATATAATTCATATCAAAAATCATCTCCCTAATTATACAAGATGGATCCCGTATCTAGTTCAAATTCTTTAAACTTTGACAGCTATTCCGATATGGATATTCACCTGAATTCCGAAGACAGTGTAACCGGAATGGATCAACCAATCAGCCATCACCTATTCTGGATGAATTGGGGATGGGTTCGTAGCCTGCTTAGTCATTGGAGACAAGAAGAAGGTGATCCCTTCCATTCACCACATTTCCCTCTTGGCGAAGAACCCGAAGCACTTACTGGCGAAACTGTTCGAGGCACTATTTTCTCTCTCATTTCCAGAGTATCTCGTCACGATAATATACTATCTCAAATTCTGAATCTTATTCATCCGCTCGTCTGAACCGACAATCATCCCGGTGTAGTAGAAGAAGTCAACGAGCTTCGCACTCGGGTAGTGGCTTTGGAGAATATGGTGCAAAGGTTATAAGCACCAGCAGAATCACCGGCATCAACAATACCACCGACAACAACACCAACAGTACCATTACCACCACCAACAACATCCGTACCGCAAGCCTCAACATCACAATATGTACCTTGAACATCAACGTCATACGCACCATAGATACCAAGGAATACTAACAACAACAAACGATGAAGTATTGATTCATAACTTCATCGAAGAAATATTTTGCAGAGAATATGTAGTTTCTAAAAGTTTTAGAGATTATATATTCTAGTCCTAGTCAAAAACCAGATGAGATTAATATTATGTTAACTCATTAAATCCATGATTACATCTAAGGAAAATATATATGTAGGTATATTTTCATGAAGATTGTAATTAAAAAAAATTCTTTTATACAAACTGTTAATGGTGAGAATATTTTAACGGGTAGGTAATACCCGAGAGATATATAAATTCACAATTAATATGTTACATTCTTCGATTCTGATTCAACAAATCATCAACTATACTCACTACTTTCACAACAATATATATTCTTTTATAAAAATCAAAGCAACCATCCTCATCTAAATTTGATTACATATTCTGACAGAACAGAATCCAAGTCATAACTCTGAACTAGTAACATCATTCTTAGATCTCTACATCTTTCAAAGCTATACTTTGACTTCAAAACTTTGCAAGATCCTTTAGCGTTGTTTTTACCGAAAATAATCTTGCAATCCCTTTTCAAAGTATCCAGTTTTATCACACTTCCAACTAGTCAACTTTGACTTTTCAGATTAGCCTTATTATAACCTTGACATATACGTTCTTGTTACCGGGGAACCTTTCATGTTCCACCACATTAGCAGTAAATTTATCAACAACTTTATTAATCCTTGACCTTTCGAAAAATCCTTATACTCATTGAAACCCTATCATGTACTCATCCACATCTTGTAACAATAAATGCCATACCAACCACCGAGAATTAGCAATCAGTATTTTAAATCTCGCAGCATTTTCTACGACAACAGTTATATATAGATAACATCTGTCTTCTAGACTTACATACTTCGAATGTGAAGTTTCTGAAAAACACCCCAAACTATAAAACTAGTTCTCCTTATTTTGGAAAAATGCTGATGAAGCAGCAAAAACTGTAAACGACCTTAACAGTCAAAAGTTTGATGATAAAGAATGGTATGGTGGTAAAGCTGAGAAAAGAGAAGGTTTGGAACTGGAAAACGGATTGAGCAGACCATGAAGGAGGCTGTGGACAAATCACAAAAACAAAATCTACCTTCAAAGAATACAAATGATTCAGTGTCTGCTGAAATCCTTCGCAAATACCTTGCTCCTTACTCTAAAACCTTTGCGAACAATATTCTTCATCATCATCTTATCTTAAATATTCTAAGATATCATCGTATCTTCCATTATAAATATCCTCCATATTTCTGAAGATATTTTTTTTATAACCATTCTTATCTGAAATCATTCATCTCTTCGCGCTATCTTTGTTACATCATAAAAGAAATTATTTTAGTTTCTAAAATCTAAAAAATTCGAAAAATAGATGTTTTAAAGTAATGTTGGGAATTGAAGCATGAGTTAGTATAATATAATGACACTTGATCAACGTGATTATATTACAGTAAGTCATGCTGAGTTTCTAATGGAACTTGATAAAGGTTCACAGATCCCACCCTCATCATAAACCATGTTACATAACTCTTTCATTCCATATAATCTCTAAATATATCAAGAAAATATATTTCTTGATGATTCGGTCTTTTCCGGATATTCTGGTAATTTGACAAGTCAGATTGTGCCATTACCGTTTCTTTCTTAGAACATTAACTATGTTTATCCAAAACTCCATAACTACGAATTCTGGACCATTACAAGAGATGCCTAATCGCAAGAAGAAGAAACGAAGGGACAAAGCTCCGAAATAGAAATTAGAGTATAAATCGCAGCAAATAAGAGGGAGTATTAACCGTGAATGACAATGATTATAGAAGACAGAAGTAGGGACATTGAAATATAAGGGGAGATATAAAGCCCGGTAACAAACATGAAATTACAAACCGTGTATATCAATGCGTATAGCAATATAAAGACACGGGAGAATGAAAAACACTATAACCCCAAGGTAATAGTAGAAGAAAATAACCTCCTCTGGTGGCAGATGAAAAAGAAGAATGAAGGATACGATAGCCAAGAAAATATAAAGAATCAGAACTGGATTAAGCATTTTCACAATCTATTGGGATGTATGAAATAAGAAAGAAGATGTAGGAGTGGTGAAAGAAATGAAACGGAAGAGGTCAATTTATAGCGAAATATCAGACATAGCAATCGAGGCAGATTACGCATTTAATGAAAGAAAATCCTAATTTCCACAAATTCCGAAGAATCAAATCTTATATAGATTATGAAGATTTTCTATTCCTTAAATTCCGAAAATCAATCGTTAATACATCAAAAGTTAAGATGAATCTCTCTTCTCCGTTTCACTTTATTACGACGGCTTCTCTCATACGCTTCAAGTAATTGGATTGTTTTATCCATATTATTCAACGGTGATAAAACTCTATTTATCGACTCATATTCATCATAAAAACATTTTTATTGTTAGCCATGACAACCTCACTCAAATTTCGGGACGAAATTTCTTTAACGGGTAGGTACTGTGATGACCCAGAAATTTCTGACCAAATTTAAACTTTATCTTTAAATGATTTAACGTTTCCGACACGATAAGCAAAGTCTGTAAAACCGAATCTCAAAATTTTTGAACTATTCAAGTACCCTTCGGTTGTTCTCAACGATTCGCGAACCATTACATGTAAATAGATACATATATATACTATAACTTGAAAACGTAATAAAGTTTTAATTGTTTAATACCGTACATTAAACTTATTGGTTTAAATATTTATTTGAATATATATGATAAGTTGGAATATTAATTGTATGAATAACTTGCGATGTATATTTAAAACGTGTTTATGAATGTTGAAAATATATATTAACTTGGTCAAAAAACGATTTGCTATTATATATATATATATATATATATCAACAAATAGCGAGACAATGATTTATAGAAGTAAATGACCAAAACACTCGAAAGTTTAAGATACACTATGAATGATATAGTTTATTGATAATTTAAGACTATATTTTGACAAAGGTACGAGTCACAAAACGTAAATTGCGAGTTTTCTAAGCGTACAAAAATGCGTTCGAGAAACCAAAACCGGGACATAAGTCGAGTGACAACGTACGGGTCATCGGAACAAAAATTACAAGTCAACTATGCACATGAATTTAATATAATATATAATTAATTATTTAAATTATATATATTATATATATTATATAATAATATGTCGACAAACAAGAAAACAAAAACATTTTGAGCTGGATCAGGCGGCCATGCGATCGCATGGCAAATACACTAAAAACCCATGCGATCGCATGGGCATAAGATTTCAAAAAGTTGCCTATAAAAGTCCAGTTTCTGCTCGAGTTCTTACACATATATTACTCCATGTGTAATATTATTATTATTTATTATTTATATTAATTATTATTATTATTATTATTATTATTATTATTATTATTATTATTATTATTATTATTATTATTATTATTATTATTATTATTATTATTATTATATTATTAAGATTATTATTATTATTATTATTATTAATCTTAATATTTTTAGTAATATTATACATAAAATACTACGACGAGGTCATGAGCTTGTCACTTTCAAAATGGTTTTTCGAGCGGGATAGAGCTAAGGAAATTATGAGTTATAGCTATGGAGGTTATGGGTATGATTTGGGGATTATGCTCGTAAAGTCAAACCTAGTGTTTATCATCTCCGTTACGTTTACGTACTTTCCTACAATATTGAATCTCAATATTGATACGTAAGCACTCATATTTTATCTTTTATATATTAATTGTGTATCCATGTCCAGTGCTCGAGTATATATATTTATACATGCTTGTATGCTAAATTTCGTCGTTAAACAGTTATAATGAATCACGAATTAAATACATATATTACTGGTAAAAGGTATATGATATACATGTTTTTGGAAAGATGGCGAAAAATCAATAACTTTTCATTTAGATATCGAATAGCTTCGATGAATGGATTAAAAGATATGATCAACTGAATTATGATTGATGTTAATTGAAATTGCTTTTGAATCTGCAATTAAGATATAAACAACTTGTTTACGAGATTGATAAAATGGATTTTTAAATATTACCAACCGAGTAACTGAAATCTTATATAAGGCACGTCTCGTTTTATTGAACAATTGTCAAAACTGATTGTTTTATCATATTTTAAAGCCTTATAAAAACTATATTTTAATTTTACAAGAATTGGAAAACTATGTGAAATATTAAAATGATTCGATTGCCATGATCATTCAACTATTGTATGGAGTCAGATTGACTTTTTGAAATAACTTTTGATAACTATTGTATGTCGATCTCGAGCATTAGGATTGTGATACACTATGACCTGACCTAGCTTGATAAACAATTATTGACCAACATATGTTCTCTAGGTTGAGATCTACGGTTATTTGGTAATCCGAGTTTCGGTCACATTTTGGTGAACGACTTTTTATGCGGCTAAGGTGAGTTTCATTTGCTCCCCTTTTAATTGCTTTTGCAATATATATTTTTGGGCTGAGAATACATGCACTTTATTTTAAACGCAATGGATACAAGTACATACTAAATTCTACACTGAGTTTGAACCGAAAATCCCTTAGCTTTGGTAACTAGTAACTGCCAGTTTTAAGAACTGGTGGGCGCGAGTAGTAGTATATGGATCCATAGGGCTTGATATCCCCGTCCGAGCTAGAGCACTAGCCTTTTAACGGACGTATGCTATTTGAGAAGCGTACACGTTGGTTTGCGTGTATTATTAAGATGATTATACAAAGGGTACAAATTATATATACGTTAAGTTTAGTTACCAGGGTGCTCAATTTCGTAGAATATTTTGATAAACGTTTCTGGATTAAACAACTGAAATCTTGTGATCCACCTTTATATACAGATTATGCGAAACACTAAAACTATGAACTCACCAACCTTTGTGTTGACACTTGTTAGCATGTTTATTCTCAGGTTCCTAGAAGTCTTCTGCTGTTTGCTTATATGTTAGACAAGCTATGTGCATGGAGTCTTACATGGCATATTTATCAAGGAAACGTTGCATTCACCAAATCATCACCATGCATCTTATTTTGACTGCATTGTCAATGGAAGTACTATTGTAAACTATTATTTACAGTGATTGTCTATATGTAGAAATCATCAGATGTCAAAAACCTTTGATTTAAATATTCATTTATGGTGTGCCTTTTCAAAAGAATGCAATGTTTACAAAACGTATCATATAGAGGTCAAATACCTCGCAATGAAATCGATGAATAACGTGTTCGTCCATATGGATTTGGAGCGATCGTCACACCGCCTCACCCGATTTATGATAATACCGCTGCGTTACAGGATGCTCGGAACAGATTTGAGCAGGAATATCCACAGGGACGCCCGTACAGAGATGGTTCGGGTAATTATTTTTGGTCGTTTGATAACTAGGCCTGCGTGCCTTTGATCATTTTGTACTTTGTTTTGAGACAATTTAATTTGTGTGGTGTGATTTTAGACAATATTTGGTTTGTAATAACAGGCTAATTGTGTGGATTTATGAACGGTTGTGGTTGTAAAAACACCGTTTTTTTTTATAAATTGTGTGGTTTGTTAGTTTGTGCAGCGTGATTGAACTTCAAAGACTGGCATTAAGTTCAGCGACATTTGATATTATGATGTGTGTATGATGATAATCGCGGAATGGACGATGCTCTTATGCTGGCAGTAAGTTCAGCGGCATCCGTCTACATGTTCCACGATTTGCAGGTTAAAAATTGAAAATTTCTACAATCACCCTATCGCTTTACCCTCTAAATTTAATCCTTTTTCTGATTTCATGCAATGAGAGCCTTGCATGATCTCAAGTGTGGGGTGGGGAATAGAAATTTATCGGGAACTCGTTTCACTAAAATTAAGGCGTTTATTATAAAAATTTTAAAATTTTCAAGTAGCCTTAAAAAAAAAAAACGATTAAAAGTCCAAACAAAAACCATGTTATACGCATTATGATCTTAAAATCTAGAAAATAAATGTTGGTTTACATTTTAAATTATTAATAGTCTTTGAAGTTGCACTATCATTCAATTATTTGAATGAAAACCCTACTAGTTTAGTAAGCTAACTTGTAGGTCACTTGTACTAAAACGAGTGTAAACCGTGAGAGAGCAGTGATTGTATAGCGTGGTCGGAAACCGGATCTCGCGCCAGATCGAAAACCCTAAGGACGGTCCTCATTGTTTCTCCTAACAAGGACAATGTTGCGTCCGACCACTTGATATGACCAATAGGATGTATCCTTTCCATCCTCAAGGAAGTAAAGTCTTCCGAATGACACACTTACTGATTCAATTCAGAAGATGTAGTCCAGACCAGTTGTAGGGTGACAAAAACTCTTGAAAAGTCATTACTGACATCGACTGGAAATCTACCAGGCCTCAACGTCAAACAGGGAAACTGGTAGTCAAAGTTTATCTCAATGAGGGAGATTAACTAGTAAAACGGGGGGCACCATGTATACACAAAATGTTAGTGATTTATCAGATCCCCGGAAGGATAACCTCCAGAAAGGTAAAATATCAGCTTTTAAGACTGATAAACCTCAATCTTCATGATTGATTTAACGGATTAGATGATTACCTCATAATTGTCAATGATGTCCGGACGTAATGTGTATCCTCCTAAAGCACATTATTTTCTACCGACATCTCGTAATGTTAGGTACCGTGGGAGGGATTGGCTTGACCAATAGCGGGAAACCCGCACTCATTTAAAAAAAAAAAAAAAAAAAAAATTTCAGAAAATCCGATCAAAATCGGAAAACGTGCATAGTATTAAAAACTAGCATGATATTTTCAAAATCATAAAACATTTTCATAAGATCCTGATTTCTCTAGGGTCAAATTTTTCGGATACTTGGCTCTAATCTCCCAAAAATGTGTGTGTGTGTGTTTCCATTGTGTATATAGCGTGCGTGTGATTTCAATAAAAGTGTGCTATACTTAAAGCGTGTGTTTTCATTGTGTATATAGCGTGAGTTGTGTTTCATATCAACGTGTGTATTTCGTGTGCTTCGAGTGATTCATGTAATGTTTGTAATCTATATTGTGTGATTATGTTTGATATTGTTCTACTTTGTAAAGAAAGAATTGCTTGAGGACAAGCAAGGTTTAAGTGTGGGGTGTTTTGATATTGCTCAATAACATCATATATATCTATCGCAATATCGTGTAAAATGCTCTAGAATCGAGGATAATGAAGGCGTTTCTACAAGTGATAATCCAAGATGCACAAATTTGTATCGGAAGAGTGATTTACAAAGAGTTTTGATGATTTATGACATTGGTTGATCCCGATACGACTTAAGGTCTATTTAGTGCTCTAAAATGGTAAAACAAAGCTTCCAAGGTGTTAGGCTTCGTCCAAATAAAAGAGGATTGAAAAGAAAGCGAAACAGTGAATCTCAGCATATCTGGACGCCGTCCGGGGTTACAGGACGCCGTCCAGACTCTTGAAACAGGACGCCGTCCTGGATTTATAGGACGCCGTCTAGCTCTTAAGAACGGGACGCCGTCCAGCCTTTTTGGATGCCGTCCCGTAGTAGGTTTCAGCCGACTTTTGTGCTTTTTACCTACTTTCTCCACTTTAAAACTACTGTTTTGAGGGACTGTTTCATAGCTTACGAACCAGAGAGTACAGAGACGATTTTTAGGAGCAAAATTGGAGAACTCCAAGCTCTTGGAAGAGGCTCAACATCAAGACATCAAAGATCAAAACCTTCATCATCCAAGAACTCCTTGTTCTTGTAGGTTATTCCTTGTTCTAAAACAATGATTTCAGTTGTTAAACTGATTGTTATGTTGTCTGTTACCATGATTGTTGGCTAGTTTCTTTTATGTTCATCTAGATAAATAACCGAGATGTTGAATGTTTACTTTTGATTGATAGTTACCATGTACGATAGTTTGATGTTTGAATACAAGAACCATTCTTGTTAAGTTTAATCTTTTCGATTCAACTATTTATGATAACTTCTGGATCCAATGTATTATTAAATAAAGGGTTGAGATTAAATGTATTATTTATTTATTAAAAAATATTAAATTAAAACTGTGAAGGGTATTTCTGGATCCAAAAAAGTGACGGGGCATTCATGATAACTTCAATATAATGGTTTCGATAACTTCATATTTGTACATGTAGTATGTACGTGTTCATATTAATTTTAATTATCTCATATTAATTATCTCCAACGATATTTTGGAGATTTTCATTGTGCAATTCATGCACTTCATCTTGAAGGTTAGAAAATTGGAAATAAAAAACAACATCGACTTTAATAATTGATTGTGAAGATTTTTCTAATTAGAAATTTGTTGATTGTGAAATGGGTTAGGCGACATTAATGTTCCATAACTGCATTCCTAAAATTTAATATTGTAATTGCTGGATATGATTTGAATTTTAGACTATATAAAAATGGAAACCCAGTATATACATGTAATTTATTTTTTCACCCTCATGTATTTTAGTTCTCATGGTTCTTGCTTTTTATTTAGTTCTCATTTGAACTTATATATATATATATAGTTTCAAAAACGTAAACGTATTATGATATAATATTTTCTATTATTTAAATGATTATAAATGAACCTTGAAAATTTAATTTTGAAGAACTAAAATATTATTTTATTAAATAAATATTTCAATTAGACATAATATGTACAAATTTATTTTTAAGATATATATATATATATATATATATATATATATATATATATATATATATATATATATATATATACATACATACATATTTTACAAAGTGATTAATTATAATATTACTAGACACAAATCGTTTTGATTTGAAATTAATATTGCCATATATATAAATAACGAGACATTGATTTATAGAAGCAAATGACCATAACACTCATATGTATAGGTTATAATTCGAGAAATATAGTTTATCAATGACTAAGTCTAATTTTTGATAAAGGTACACATCGCGAAATGTAATGTGTTAGTTTCCTAAGCGTACTAACCGTCGTTCGAGAAACCGAAACTAGGACATAAGTCGAGTGACAACGTACGAGTTATTGGAACTAAAAGTACAAGTCAACTATACACGTGAATATAATATAATATATAATTAATCATATAAATTAAATATATTATATATTAAATATTAATAAAAGTGTCGGCAAACTTGATTAGTCGAACATGAGCTGGTATCCTAGGGCATGCGATCGCATGGCCATTACACACAGAAACCATGCGATCGCATGGGAAGCTTGGACATGCCTAGTGCTATAAATTCGATCGAATTCGCGTTTTGTTTCCTCACAATTCAATTCACTCTCATCTCTGCACTTTGTATATATATTTATATTATTATTATTATTATTATTATTATTATTATTATTATTATTATTATTATTATTATTATTATTATTATTCAAAATTAATATTATTTAGGAGTATTATTATTATTATTTATACATAAAATACTACGACGAGGTTCTGCTCGCGTGATTTCAAAATGGGTTTTTCAAGAGGGATAGAGCTAAGGAAATTATGGGTTATAGCTATGGAGGTTATGGGTATTATTCGGGGGTATGCTCGTGAGGTCAATCTAGTGTTTATCATCTCCGTTGCGTCTACGTATTTTCCCGCAATATTGAATCTCAATATTGAAACGTGAGCACTCATGTCCTATCTTTTATATATTAATAGTGTATCACAGACTAGTGCTCGAGTATATATGATCATGCATGATTGTATGTTTTATTTCGTCGTTAAATAGTGTATGATGAATCACGAATTTAATACATATAATACTAATATAAGGTATATGATATGCATGTCGTTGGAAAGCTGGCGAAAAATTAATAACTTTTCATTTAGAAAGCGTATGATTTCGATGAACGGATTAAAAAATATCGTCAATTGAATTATCTATAATTTTAACTATTATTGTTAAAATGATTATTGATATTGCTCAATAACATCATATATATCTATCGCAATATCGTGTAAAATGCTCTAGAATCGAGGATAATGAAGGCGTTTCTACAAGTGATAATCCAAGATGCGCAAATTTGTATCGGAAGAGTGATTTACAAAGAGTTTTGATGATTTATGACATTGGTTGATCCCGATACGACTTAAGGTCTATTTAGTGCTCTAAAATGGTAAAACAAAGCTTCCAAGGTGTTAGGCTTCGTCCAAATAAAAGAGGATTGAAAAGAAAGCGAAACAGTGAATCTCAGCATATCTGGACGCCGTCCGGGGTTACAGGACGCCGTCCAGACTCTTGAAACAGGACGCCGTCCTGGATTTATAGGATGTCGTCTAGCTCTTAAGAACGGGACGCCGTCCAGCCTTTTTGGACGCCGTCCCATAGTAGGTTTCAGCCGACTTTTGTGCTTTTTACCTACTTTCTCCACTTTAAAACTACTGTTTTGAGGGACTGTTTCATAGCTTACGAACCAGAGAGTACAGAGACGATTTTTAGGAGCAAAATTGGAGAACTCCAAGCTCTTGGAAGAGGCTTAACATCAAGACATCAAAGATCAAAACCTTCATCATCCAAGAACTCCTTGTTCTTGTAGGTTATTCCTTGTTCTAAAATAATGATTTCAGTTGTTAATCTGATTGTTATGTTGTCTGTTACCATGATTGTTGGCTAGTTTCTTTTATGTTCATCTAGATAAATAACCGAGATGTTGAATGTTTACTTTTGATTGATAGTTACCATGTACGATAGTTTGATGTTTGAATACAAGAACCATTCTTGTTAAGTTTAATCTTTTCGATTCAACTAGTTAGTATACTTGTTCAACTAAGAAACACCATCTTGCTGATTTAGTATATTGATTTACACCTAGTGACAAGTGTTTGCCCATCTTTTACCAAAAGGGGTAAGTTGCGTTCAAACGGTTAATCTATATAGGAATGTAAGAACGACTCTTGTAGATACTCTCAGATAGCTTAATTGATATGTGTAGTTGTCTAGGTGAACGATCAATTCCCTAGAATCTGTTATACATATTTTCACTACTCAATTCCATATAACTAATAGGTGTTAGTAAATTGCCTTATCTAGTGACGTTTATAGGGATCTTATTACCACACTTAATTGTTTACTTGGGTTGGGTGAATTGAACATTTAACCAGATCAAGGGAATGAACTAAGCTTAACCATTAGTTGACATAGGAGTGGATCATGATCAACACACCATTGACTTGATCATTCTTCAAGTCTTTAGACTAGTTGAATTAGTTGATTACAAATAGGAGGTCTTAGATGACAAGAACATCACTTGCGTCGTGTAATCCCGTTTGAGCGTTTATTCAAGACTACTCTTGGTAAACCGATCAATTAGTTCTCGTGCATAACCAATCAATCCGATCTTAATCCTAAATAAACATTCACACCGAGGGTAAAAAGTCTAGATGAGCATATTTCATCTCTTTGATTTAAAAACTATCTTAATTGCTTTCCTTGCACTTATAAATTTAAAAGACCAAAAATATTGTTTTTACTTTTACTCTTCTCTGATTTGGCTAATCGTTAAATAAGCCACAAAACATAAAACTTGTACCTTTAAGCTTCATTTACTTAGTTAATCATAATATAGTTTATAATTCTAGTTTGACTAATACAACTGTCCTTGGAACGATACACGGATTTTACCATTATCTATACTACTACACGATCGGGTACACTGCCCGTTAGTGTGTGTAATCTTTAAAACCGGTATTTTCCATACAACAATTCATATACCACTTTTCGCACATCAATTATCGTTATCGTTATCGTTATCGTCGTTATTATTATTATCTGATAATCAATATTATTATCATTATTATTATTATTATTATTATTAAAATAATTAATATTTTTATCAAAACTATCATTTTTATTAAAATTATAATTTTTAATAGAAATATCATTGTTATTATTAAAAATCATTATTTTTATCATTTTAGTATTATTATTATTAAAAATTATCATATTGAATAGAATTATTATTTTTATAAAATATTATTATTATTACAGTTAATAATAAAAAGTATCATTATTATTAAAATTATCATGATTAGAATAATCATTCTAATTAATATCATCATTAGTAAATATAAATATTGTTATTGTTATTATTAGTAGAATAATAATAATAATTATTATTATTACAAAATAATACAACTTTACTCATTATTATTATTATCAATATTATTTTATCGAATAAATATGTGATACAAAGATATATTTACTACACGTAATATAATTACATTAGTAATACATACTACTATATTTTTATGATATCAAGTGAACTTTATAAATTTTATTACTTGAGATATATAAAAGTATATTTTTTCATCATATATATATTCTAATATAAATTTTATTTATTAATAAATGACTTGTATTATTTACTCTAATAAAATCTGATAAATATATTTAAATATATAAAACGACTATATTTAAGTTATAAAATAAACATGTATAGATTTTGGAAGTCATTTTGGGACAAGTTGACTTTTGTTGACTATTGCATGATAATCTCGAGCATTAGGATTGTGATATACTACGACTTGACCTAAATTGTTAGACAAATATTGACCAACATATAAATATATATATATACTTAATATAGATTCGTGAATCCGAGGCCAACCTTGCATTGTTCAATGTCATCATATGTATTTTTACTACAAAATACAGTATCGTGAGTTTCATTTGCTCCCTTTTTAAATGTTTTTGCAATATATATTTTTGGGACTGAGAATACATGCGCTGTTTTTATAAATGTTTGACGAAATAGACACAAGTAATTGAAAATACATTCTATGGTTGGATTATCGAAATCGAATATCGCCCATTCAAGTCTGGTAACCTAAGAATTAGGAAAATGGTCCCTAATTGACGCGAATCCTAAAGATAGATCTATGGGCCTAACAAACCCCATTCTGGAATTTGGAATGCTTTAGTACTTCGATTTAAAAAGGTGATTGAGATTGCCGTTATATAGCATACTTACGAGTATGCGGGGGATATTCTATATGCATTATGTTAATGTCGGTTACCAGGTGTTCATCATACGAATGATTTTTATACACTTGCGAGTGTAATGTTATTTATAAAAAATGAAATCTTGTGGTCTATTAAAATTATGGAAATGATTGATTACGATAAACTAATGAATTCACCAACCTTTTGGTTGACTCTTTTAAGCATGTTTATTCTCAGGTAATAAAGAAATCTTCCGCTGTGCATTTGCTCATTTTAAAGATATTACTTGGAGTCATTCATGGCATATTTCAAAAGACGTTGCATTCAAGTCGTTGAGTTCAATAAAGATTATTATTAAGTAAATGACAGATTAGGTCATTTATAGTTTGGATATTATGATATGGTATGCATGCCTGTCAACTTTCGATGTAATAAAAGTTTATCTTTTTAAAACGAATGCAATGTTTGTAAAATGTATCATATAGAGGTCAAATACCTCGCAATGTAACCATATGTTATTGTATTCATCCTTATGGATTAAGACGGGTCGCTTCAGTTTAGAGTTTAGGGTTTTGGGTTTAGAAATTAGGGTTTAGTTTGAATATTTTAACACGAACGGTGTAGAGTTTAGGGTTTAGGGTTTTGGGACTAAACCCAAAACACTAAACCCTAAACTCTAAATCGGGCTAAATTTTGACAAAAACACTTCACACAAGATGCAAATAAACTCTGAATCAAAACATTCAATGCATTGAATGTTTTCATTTTTTTCTTCGAGCGCTTTACCGCCAAAATAATAACATTTATCAAAAAGTGTCTTTTTTAAATGTTTATATTTTCACCTAAACATGATGCCTGAAAAAAAAATTCGAAAAAAACGAAAAAAATATTTCCCCCCACTTCCTCCGAAAAAGTGCTACTCTCTTGATTATGACCATATATATATATATATATATATATATATATATATATATATATATATATATATATATATATATATATATATATATATATATATATATATATATATATATATTCAAGTCTACAAACAGTTGATTTCATTTTGCTTAAAAATCCGATTAATCCACGATTACTCATTTTTAAGAGCAGCCCGTTCCAATCTTTGAAAATTCGTTTAATTAATCGGTCAACGTCGATTGATGAATTAAAATTGAATTTGGTAATAAAAGAAAGTCAAAGTCAAAATTGGTCAACATTCTAACATGTATTGAAACTAAAACGTAAAAGTTTTTAAAATGAAATTAACAATTTTAGACAATTTTGTTAGAGTATATGTTCATGGTTTTCTTCTATATTTACTCATAATTTTGAAAATTATTATTGAAATGTATAAAGTACAATCTGATTAATCTTTGAGTAATTCTCGAATTACCGATTAATCATTCCAAAATTCCAACCGATTAATCTCCAAATAATGAATTTTGCGACCCTGGGTACACAGGTATTTTTTTAAATGGTCATATCATTTTTTAGCTTAATTGATTTATTGTCTTTATTTTGTTTTACAGTACTTTTAGTTAGACCACTCCTAGTAGCTAGTGCTTCAACCACACCCTCACCTTACCATTGGTATTCTCTCAATCTCCATTTTTTTCGTTGTCTTCGTGTTTTTTGGCATGTTGGAGGAAGATATAAGAATATATTAGTTGTAATGTTAACTTTAATACTTAGTGCGGTGTTTGTTTTTGCGTTTAGAACTTGATTATTTACGTATCACGTTTTTAAATCGTAAATAAACAGTTTATAGAGTTTGGCAAGCTAAACAAAAAAAAAAATCAATTATTTGCAATTTTAGAGACTCAAAACGTGAAAATGAAAAAAGCAATCACCTTTTATTGCACCAAACGTGATTATTAAATTATTGCGTTTTACTTGTTAATTCAACAAATAATCAAATTACCAAACACATATTTGACTGATTATTTGACTATTGCGTTGTCAAACGGAATAACCAAACCTAAACACCAGTGGCGAAACTAGGATTTTTTTTCATCGGGGGCAAAAAAGAATTTAAAACCGTAGCAATTTTTTTGGACAAAATATGGACGTTTTGGGGCAAAAAATTGAGATTTTTGGGCAAATTATGAAGGTTTTTAGACAAAAGTTGAAGGTTTTTGGGCAAAATTTGAAGGTTTTGGGGCAAAAGTTGAAGAATTTTGGGCAAAATTCAAAGATTTTTGGGCAAAATATGTAGGTTTTGGGGCAAAATATGTTTGTTTTGGGGCAAAAAAAAAAAAATCCACCGGAGGAAAGTCGAAAAACCCAAAATTTTAACACTGAAAAAAAAATTCACTGCTAAACATTATTGCTTTATTACACGTTTTGATAAAGATGATTATTTGATTCTAATTATCTTAAACGCATAAACAATTTTTTAAAACGCAAACCCAAACACTCCTTATACATGAACATAATTATTTAATATAGCGGGTTAGTTTTTTGAAAGGGTCAAAATTCGTGCACACCCCTTTGTCATTCAACGCATCAACCATCGTCATGTATTCCAATCTTCAATGACACTATTTTGTTTTTTAATTTATTTATAGCTAGAATCTAGTATCTGACATTTTTGTTTTGTTTTGTTTATGTTTTATTTTTCTTTTACTCATTGAGTGTTTAAATTAAATGATTTAGTTTTTTTCCGTCTCATAGGAGGTTAACGAATAATTTTTTTTTTTACTCTCTCTCCCTCCAAATCTATTGTCTCTAGACAAAAAATACACAATTTAAAAAAAATATCTGACACATATATCTTTTTATTAACTTTTCTGTCTTACTTCTTAATTTTTACCTATATTTTATCGTTGATGTGTCTCGGATGAACTGGACTAAACGCTAACATATCGTATCCTTTCATTCCTCCAAAATAATAAAATCATGTTTTATTTTTCCGTTTGCGTAAAATAAATTATAGGTATCGAGAATTAAGAATATAATGAGTTAATTTAAATGAGATAAAAATAAATAAAAGGTTGAAAGAAACGAGTCATAAAACATAGGTTGTTAAAAAATAATGATTGATTAACGATATATTGATATTGAGTAGTTATTAAATGTAAATAATAAAATAAAGAATAGAAGATGAGATAACCATTGAAGTGATTGATTGCCAGCTTTTTCACATAAGGAGTGTGCCTGTATTAGCTTCCTTTTGAAAAAGTATGTTATTAATGACAGTGATTAACATTCTATACGATAATGAACTCCTCTGTCTCATGAAAAGATATGATGTCCGTATTGAAGGTGGTCCTACATATGAAATTACAAGAACAAACGTGTGTGCTCTGTCTCCTTTCAGTATTATTAATGTATTAAAAAAGATATGGAGGATTTAAAATTATGATACGTATAGTGAAGTACATTATTAAAATACCAACCATTGTCCTCTAATTATGCTGTTTTTGATGTATGAGATAAATAATCGAATTATTCAAATAAACTATCCAGATTTGAAAATCGGACGCTTTAATTTTGTAGATCAGATCGAACAAAAATTGAACTAGTATATCAGTTTTCAGATTAGTTTGACTTACTATGATCGGTACCAAATATTGCAAATACATTGAACCGAATAGTTGTTTACGGTATATGTAATACTCTTGTTTTTTTTTTTTTTTTTTTTTTGAAAGATCAGCAAAAATTTTATTAACTACCGGAATTAGATACAACAGGCAAAGCCAAAGTCCTGGAAAGCTATACAATGATTACAATAAACGAAATAAAACTATAAGCCACGAAAATAGTAGGAAAACACTCAAGCTCCTGAGCGTCACATATGCGTGGGACAACTTGAGAGACAAGCCGAGGAACACGACAAGCCACAGTTGTAGTGACCCGAACTTTTCCATGTTTATATATATTAATTGAGATTGATATTTACATGATTAAATGTTTCCAACATGTTAAGCAATCAAACTTGTTAAGACTTGATTAATTGAAATATGTTTCATATAGACAATTGACCACCCAAGTTGACCGGTGATTCACGAACGTTAAAACTTGTAAAAACTATATGATGACATATATATGGATATATATATATAGTTAACATGATACTATGATAAGTAAAAATATCATTAAGTATATTAACAATGAACTACATATGTAAAAACAAGACTACTAACTTAATGATTTTTAAACGAGACATATATGTAACGATTATCGTTGTAAAGACATTTAATGTATATATATCATATCAAGAGATATTCATACATGATAATATCATGATAATATAATAATTTAAAATCTCATTTGATATTATAAACATTGGGTTAACAACATTTAACAAGATCGTTAACCTAAAGGTTTCAAAACAACACTTACATGTAACGACTAACGATGACTTAACGACTCAGTTAAAATGTATATACATGTAGTGTTTTAATATGTATTTATACACTTTTGAAAGACTTCAATACACTTATCAAAATACTTCTATTTAACAAAAATGCTTACAATTACATCCTCGTTCAGTTTCATCAACAATTCTACTCGTATGCACCCGTATTCGTACTCATACAATACACAGCTTTTAGATGTATGTACTATTGGTATATACACTCCAATGATCAGCTCTTAGCAGCCTATGTGAGTCACCTAACACATGTGGGAACCATCATTTGGCAACTAGCATGAAATATCTCATAAAATTACAAAAATATGAGTAATCATTCATGACTTATTTACATGAAAACAAAATTACATATCCTTTATATCTAATCCATACACCAACGACCAAAAACACCTACAAACACTTTCATTCTTCAATTTTCTTCATCTAATTGATCTCTCTCAAGTTCTATCTTCAAGTTCTAAGTGTTCTTCATATATTCTACAAGTTCTAGTTACATAAAATCAAGAATACTTTCAAGTTTGCTAGCTCACTTCCAATCTTGTAAGGTGATCATCCAACCTCAAGAAATCTTTGTTTCTTACAGTAGGTTATCATTCTAATACAAGGTAATAATCATATTCAAACTTTGGTTCAATTTCTATAACTATAACAATCTTATTTCAAGTGATGATCTTACTTGAACTTGTTTTCGTGTCATGATTCTGCTTCAAGAACTTCGAGCCATCCAAGGATCCGTTGAAGCTAGATCCATTTTTCTCTTTTACAGTAGGTTTATCCAAGGAACTTAAGGTAGTAATGATGTTCATAACATCATTCGATTCATACATATAAAGCTATCTTATTCGAAGGTTTAAACTTGTAATCACTAGAACATAGTTTAGTTAATTCTAAACTTGTTCGCAAACAAAAGTTAATCCTTCTAACTTGACTTTTAAAATCAACCAAACACATGTTCTATATCTATTTGATATGCTAACTTAATGATTTAAAACCTGGAAACACGAAAAACACCGTAAAACCGGATTTACGCCGTCGTAGTAACACCGCGGGCTGTTTTGGGTTAGTTAATTAAAAACTATGATAAACTTTGATTTAAAAGTTGTTATTCTGAGAAAATGATTTTTATTATGAACATGAAACTATATCCAAAAATTATGGTTAAACTCAAAGTGGAAGTATGTTTTCTAAAATGGTCATCTAGACGTCGTTCTTTCGACTGAAATGACTACCTTTACAAAAACGACCTGTAACTTATTTTTCCGACTATAAACCTATACTTTTTCTGTTTAGATTCATAAAATAGAGTTCAATATGAAACCATAGCAATTTGATTCACTCAAAACGGATTTAAAATGAAGAAGTTATGGGTAAAACAAGATTGGATAATTTTTCTCATTTTAGCTACGTGAAAATTGGTAACAAATCTATTCCAACCATAACTTAATCAACTTGTATTGTATATTATGTAATCTTGAGATACCATAGACACGTATACAATGTTTCGACCTATCATGTCGACACATCTATATATATTTCGGAACAACCATAGACACTCTATATGTGAATGTTGGAGTTAGCTATACAGGGTTGAGGTTGATTCCAAAATATATATAGTTTGAGTTGTGATCAATACTGAGATACGTATACACTGGGTCGTGGATTGATTCAAGATAATATTTATCGATTTATTTCTGTACATCTAACTGTGGACAACTAGTTGTAGGTTACTAACGAGGACAGCTGACTTAATAAACTTAAAACATCAAAATATATTAAAAGTGTTGTAAATATATTTTGAACATACTTTGATATATATGTATATATTGTTATAGGTTCGTGAATCAACCAGTGGCCAAGTCTTACTTCCCGACGAAGTAAAAATCTGTGAAAGTGAGTTATAGTCTCACTTTTAAAATCTAATATTTTTGGGATGAGAATGCATGCAGGTTTTATAAATGATTTACAAAATAGACACAAGTACGTGAAACTACATTCTATGGTTGAATTATCGAAATCGAATATGCCCCTTTTTATTAAGTCTGGTAATCTAAGAATTAGGGAACAGACACCCTAATTGAAGCGAATCCTAAAGATAGATCTATTGGGCCTAACAAACCCCATCCAAAGTACCGGATGCTTTAGTACTTCGAAATTTATATCATATCCGAAGGGTGTCCCGGAATGATGGGGATATTCTTATATATGCATCTTGTTAATGTCGGTTACCAGGTGTTCACCATATGAATGATTTTTATCTCTATGTATGAGATGTGTATTGAAATATGAAATCTTGTGGTCTATTATTATGATTTGATATTTATAGGTCAAACCTATAACTCACCAACATTTTTGTTGACGTTTTAAGCATGTTTATTCTCAGGTGATTATTAAGAGCTTCCGCTGTCGCATACTTAAATAAGGACGAGATTTGGAGTCCATGCTTGTATGATATTGTGTAAAAACTGCATTCAAGAAACTTATTTTGTTGTAACATATTTGTATTGTAAACCATTATGTAATGGTCGTGTGTAAACAGGATATTTTAGATTATCATTATTTGATAATCTACGTAAAGCTTTTTAAACCTTTATTGATGAAATAAAGGTTATGGTTTGTTTTAAAATGAATGCAGTCTTTGAAAAACGTCTCATATAGAGGTCAAAACCTCGCAACGAAATCAATTAATATGGAACGTTTTTAATCAATAAGAACGGGACATTTCAGTTGGTATCCGAGCGTTGGTCTTAGAGAACCAGAATTTTGCATTAGTGTGTCTTATCGAGTTTGTTAGGATGCATTAGTGAGTCTGGACTTCGACCGTGTTTACTTGAAAAATGATTGCTTAACAAATTTTGTTGGAAACTATATATTTTTAACATGTGAATATTATGTGATATATTAATCTCTTAACGCGTTTGATATTATGTGATAGATGTCTACCTCTAGAACAAGTTCCATTGACTCACCTAATAATAATGAAGAGTCAAATGTAAATTGGAATGATTCGTGGACTGATTCACAAGTTCCCGAAGAGGAACCGGAAGAAGAGTCGGAACCGGAAGAAGAATCGGAATCGGAAGAAGAATCGGAACCGGGTGAAGAAATAGAACCGGTGGGGGAAATAATAAAACGGTTAAGTAAAAGAAAATCCTCAACCAACCGACCAAGGTTAATTATGGTCAATGGTGTTTCCGCCAAGGAAGCAAAATATTGGGAGGATTACCAATTCTCCGATGAATCGGATTCCGACGAGAATTCCGATGATGTTATAGAAATTACCCCAACTGAATTTAAAAAGGCAAAAGAAAATAATAAGGGAAAGGGCATAAAAATAGAGAAATCTAATTCCAACCCCGATGAACTTTATATGTATCGTCAACCCCCGAAGTCCTTAAGTTGTAACAATGACCCGGGAACCTCTAAACCACCAGGTTTTTCTAAACCAATGTGGAAAACGACGGCTCGTATTAGGGGAACATCATATATCCCTAGAAACTTGGCAAAACGAACCAAAACCGAAGAAGAAGAAACAAGCGAGTCGAAATAAGATAGTTGTATTCGTGTGGTGTAATATATGTAATATAGTGTGCTTATGCTTTATGATATATGTAAAAATTGCTTTTATTAATAAGTATTTTTTTTTATGAATCTAACTCTTGTCTATTTTACAGTATAAAAACACAAAATGGATAGACAACCCAATATTTTAAGAGACATACCCGGAGACATGATTGATGAAATCTTGTCTAGAGTCGGTCAGAATTCTTCTGCACAACTATTTAAGGCGAGATCAGTTTGTAAGACATTCGAAGAACGTTCCAAGAATGCCTTGGTTTATAAAAGGCTTTCGTTCGAAAGATGGGGGATATCACATTGGGAAACCCATAAGTTACGATGTGTTTACTTTGACGCATATATTGCGGGGAACCCAAATGCTATTTTACGCAATGGGTTAAGAAATTATTTTGACTCAATATATCCGAATATTGGACTTCGTGATTTAGAAAAAGCGGCTAACATGCAACATAAAGAAGCATGTTATGCTTACGGATTAGTAATGTTCGCTTCTCACCAAAGTGAGAACAAGAACATCGGGCTACAACTATTAAACAAAACGTTCCCACAAGTTACGGAGTCGGTAATTGGGGTAAGAAATGAGGTTTTTAGATTGTTACGAGACTGTTGGACATTACGTAACCCTCGTCCCTTTGATGACGTTACAACACGCTGTCTTATCAACGGCCATAACAGTTATGTTTCACAAGACCAAGGATGGGAAGTAATCCTAGTAAAACCAGAATGCATGACTTGTTTCTGGACGTATGAATTACGTGTCTTTATTGCCTTTGCTGAACGACTTGTGTACTAGCTAGAATTATCTTCACAACCATCTTGTATCAAATTTATTGTGTGCTATATTTCATGCTATATGTAAAATAAGCGGTATTGTAAGTTTGTAAAATATTGTGTAAAAGTTTGAACGCGAAATATTATTATAATTAGTTTTTCATATAGAATTGTAGTAGTTGAATTGTATATTAGCTACTAAGTATGAACTTAACGGGTAGGTACTACCCGAATTTAAACTTATAAAACGCTAATATGAAGAAAAAGCTTTTATAAATGAGTTCATATTATGCTACAAAATACTATTAACTACTCTTAATATCCTGTATGATTAACTTGTTCCATTGGACTATTTTGAAGGAAATGGCACCGACTACTCGACACACCGTGAATATGAATGAAGAGGAATTCCGTACTTTTCTAGCTTCAAACATAGCCGCAGTACAGGCTGCGCTACATACCAACAATAACCTTGGATCTAGCAGTACAGGAAATCGTGTAGGATGCACCTACAAAGAATTCACTGCCTGCAAACCTTTGGAATTTGATGGAACCGAAGGACCAATCGGATTGAAACGGTGGACCGAGAAGGTTGAATCGGTGTTTGCCATAAGTAAGTGTACTGAAGAGGACAAAGTGAAGTACGCTACGCATACCTTCACAGGTTCTGCGTTAACATGGTGGAATACCTATCTAGAGCAAGTGGGACAAGACGATGCGTACGCACTACCGTGGTCAGCATTCAAGCACTTGATGAACGAGAAGTACCATCCCAGAACCGAGGTCAATAAGCTCAAGACAGAACTTAGAGGGTTACGAACCCAAGGATTTGATATTACCACGTACGAAAGACGATTCACAGAATTGTGCCTATTGTGTCCGAGAGCATTTGAAGATGAGGAAGAGAAGATCGACGCGTTTGTGAAAGGATTACCGGAAAGAATCCAAGAAGATATAAGTTCACACGAGCCCACCTCCATACAACAGGCATGTAGAATGGCTTTCAAACTAGTGAACTAGATTGAAGAAAGAATTAAAGAACAGACTGCTGAAGAGGCCAATGTGAAGCAAGTCAAAAGAAAGTGGGAGGAAAACGGTGATAAGAATCACCAATACAACAACAACAGCAATTACAACAATAATCGCAACAATTATCCCAACAATCGCAACATAAATCGCAACTACAACAAACGACCCAACAACAACAACAACAACAACAACAACAACAGCAACTACAACAATCATCCCAACAACAATAATAATCGCAACAACAACAACAATCAGAAGCAGCTATGCCAAAGGTGTGAAAAGTATCACTCGGGGTTCTGCACCAAATTTTGCAACAAGTGTAAAAGAAATGGTCATAGCGCGGCGAAGTGTGAGGTCTACGGAGCAGGGGTTAATAGAACGAAAGGAACAAATGGTGTCGAAACGAGTAATGGCAGAGCAAGTAGTGTCGGAGCAAGTTATGCCAATGTAGTTTGTTATAAATGTGGAAAACCGGGCCACATTATTAGAAATTGCCCGAATCAGGAGAACACGAATGGACAAGGCCGCGGAAGAGTTTTCAATATTAATGTGGCAGAGGCACAGGAAGACCCGGAGCTTGTTACGGGTACGTTTCTTATTGACAATAAATCTGCTTACGTTTTATTTGATTCGGGTGCGGATAGAAGCTATATGAGTAGAGATTTTTGTGCTAAATTAAGTTGTCCATTGACGCCTTTGAATAGTAAATTTTTACTCGAATTAGCAAATGGTAAATTAATTTCAGAAGATAATATATGTCGGAATCGAGAAATTAAACTGGTTAGCGAAACATTTAAGATTGATTTGATACCATTAGAGTTAGGGAGTTTTGATGTGATAATCGGTATGGACTGGTTGAAAGAAGTGAAAGCAGAGATCGTTTGTTACAAAAATGCAATTCGCATTATACGAGAAAAAGGAAAACCCTTAATGGTGTACGGAGAAAAGGGCAACACGAAGCTACATCTTATTAGTAATTTGAAGGCACAAAAACTAATAAGAAAAGGTTGCTATGATGTTCTAGCACACGTCGAGAAAGTACAAACTGAAGAAAAGAGCATCAATGATGTTCCCATTGTAAAAGAATTTCCCGATGTATTTCCGAAAGAATTACCGGGATTACCCCCACATCGATCCATTGAATTTCAAATAGATCTTGTACCAGGAGCTGCACCAATAGCTCGTGCTCCTTACAGACTCGCACCCAGCGAGATGAAAGAACTGCAAAGCCAATTACAAGAACTTTTAGAGCGTGGTTTCATTCGACCAAGCACATCACCGTGGGGAGCTCCTGTTTTGTTTGTCAAGAAGAAAGATGGTACATTCAGGTTGTGTATCGACTACCGAGAGTTGAACAAACTTACCATCAAGAACCGCTACCCACTACCGAGAATCGACGACTTATTTGATCAACTACAAGGCTCGTCTGTTTATTCAAAGATTGACTTACGTTCCGGGTATCATCAAATGCGGGTGAAAGAAGATGATATTCCAAAGACTGCTTTCAGAACACGTTACGGTCATTACGAGTTTATGGTCATGCCGTTTGGTTTAACTAATGCACCAGCTGTGTTCATGGACCTTATGAACCGAGTGTGTGGACCATACCTTGACAAGTTTGTCATTATTTTCATTGATGACATACTTATTTACTCAAAGAATGACCAAGAACACGGTGAACATTTGAGAAAGGTGTTAGAAGTATTGAGGAAGGAAGAATTGTACGCTAAGTTTTCAAAGTGTGCATTTTGGTTGGAAGAAGTTCAATTCCTCGGTCACATAGTGAACAAAGAAGGTATTAAGGTGGATCCGGCAAAGATAGAAACTGTTGAAAAGTGGGAAACCCCGAAAACTCCGAAACACATACGCCAGTTTTTAGGACTAGCTGGTTACTACAGAAGGTTCATCCAAGACTTTTCCAGAATAGCAAAACCCTTGACTGCATTAATGCATAAAGGGAAGAAATTTGAATGGAATGATGAACAAGAGAAAGCGTTTCAGTTATTGAAGAAAAAGCTAACTACGGCACCTATATTGTCATTGCCTGAAGGGAATGATGATTTTGTGATTTATTGTGACGCATCAAAGCAAGGTCTCGGTTGTGTATTAATGCAACGAACGAAGGTGATTGCTTATGCGTCTAGACAATTGAAGATTCACGAACAAAATTATACGACGCATGATTTGGAATTAGGCGCGGTTGTTTTTGCATTAAAGACTTGGAGGCACTACTTATATGGGGTCAAAAGTATTATATATACCGACCACAAAAGTCTTCAACACATATTTAATCAGAAACAACTGAATATGAGGCAGCGTAGGTGGATTGAATTATTGAATGATTACGACTTTGAGATTCGTTACCACCCGGGGAAGGCAAATGTGGTAGCTGATGCCTTGAGCAGGAAGGACAGAGAACCCATTCGAGTAAAATCTATGAATATAATGATTCATAATAACCTTACTACTCAAATAAAGGAGGCGCAACAAGGAGTTTTAAAAGAGGGAAATCTAAAGGATGAAATACCCAAAGGATCGGAGAAGCATCTTAATATTCGGGAAGATGGAACCCGGTATAGGGCTGAAAGGATTTGGGTACCAAAATTTGGAGATATGAGAGAAATGGTACTTAGATAAGCTCATAAAACCAGATACTCAATACATCCTGGAACGGGGAAGATGTACAAGGATCTCAAGAAACATTTTTGGTGGCCGGGTATGAAAGCCGATGTTGCTAAATACGTAGGAGAATGTTTGACGTGTTCTAAGGTCAAAGCTGAGCATCAGAAACCATCAGGTCTACTTCAACAACCCGAAATCCCAGAATGGAAATGGGAAAACATTACCATGGATTTCATCACTAAATTGCCAAGGACTGCAAGTGGTTTTGATACTATTTGGGTAATAGTTGATCGTCTCACCAAATCAGCACACTTCCTGCCAATAAAAGAAGATGACAAGATGGAGAAGTTAGCACGACTGTATTTGAAGGAAGTCGTCTCCAGACATGGAATACCAATCTCTATTATCTCTGATAGGGATGGCAGATTTATTTCAAGATTCTGGCAGACATTACAGCAAGCATTAGGAACTCGTCTAGACATGAGTACTGCCTATCATCCACAAACTGATGGGCAGAGCGAAAGGACGATACAAACGCTTGAAGACATGCTACGAGCATGTGTTATTGATTTCGGAAACAGTTGGGATCGACACCTACCGTTAGCAGAATTTTCCTACAACAACAGTTATCATTCTAGTATTGAGATGGCACCGTTTGAGGCACTTTACGGTAGAAAGTGCAGGTCTCCGATTTGTGGGAATGAAGTGGGGGATAGACAGATTACGGGTCCGGAGATAATACAAGAAACTACCGAGAAAATCATCCAAATTCAACAACGGTTGAAAACCGCCCAAAGTCGACAAAAGAGCTACGCTGACATTAAAAGAAAAGATATAGAATTTGAAATTGGAGAGATGGTCATGCTCAAAGTTGCACCTTGGAAAGGCGTTGTTCGATTTGGTAAACGAGGGAAATTAAATCCAAGGTATATTGGACCATTCAAGATTATTGATCGTGTCGGACCAGTAGCTTACCGACTTGAGTTACCTCAACAACTCGCGGCTGTACATAACACTTTCCACGTCTCGAATTTGAAGAAATGTTTTGCTAAAGAAGATCTCACTATTCCATTAGATGAAATCCAAATCAATGAAAAACTTCAATTCATCGAAGAACCCGTCGAAATAATGGATCGTGAGGTTAAAAGACTTAAGCAAAACAAGATACCAATTGTTAAGGTTCGATGGAATGCTCGTAGAGGACCCGAGTTCACCTGGGAGCGTGAAGATCAGATGAAGAAGAAATACCCGCATCTATTTCCAGAAGATTCGTCAACACCTTCAACAGCTTAAAATTTCGGGACGAAATTTATTTAACGGGTAGGTACTGTAATGACCCGAACTTTTCCATGTTTATATATATTAATTGAGATTGATATTTACATGATTAAATGTTTCCAACATGTTAAGCAATCAAACTTGTTAAGACTTGATTAATTGAAATATGTTTCATATAGACAATTGACCACCCAAGTTGACCGGTGATTCACGAACGTTAAAACTTGTAAAAACTATATGATGACATATATATGGATATATATATAGTTAACATGATACTATGATAAGTAAAAATATCATTAATTATATTAACAATGAACTACATATGTAAAAACAAGACTACTAACTTAATGATTTTTAAACGAGACATATATGTAACGATTATCGTTGTAAAGACATTTAATGTATATATATCATATCAAGAGATATTCATACATGATAATATAATAATTTAAAATCTCATTTGATATTATAAACATTGGGTTAACAACATTTAACAAGATCGTTAACCTAAAGGTTTCAAAACAACACTTACATGTAACGACTAACGATGACTTAACGACTCAGTTAAAATGTATATACATGTAGTGTTTTAATATGTATTTATACACTTTTGAAAGACTTCAATACACTTATCAAAATACTTCTACTTAACAAAAATGCTTACAATTACATCCTCGTTCAGTTTCATCAACAATTCTACTCGTATGCACCCGTATTCGTACTCGTACAATACACAGCTTTTAGATGTATGTACTATTGGTATATACACTCCAATGATCAGCTCTTAGTAGCCCATGTGAGTCACCTAACACATGTGGGAACCATCATTTGGCAACTAGCATGAAATATCTCATAAAATTACAAAAATATGAGTAATCATTCATGACTTATTTACATGAAAACAAAATTACATATCCTTTATATCTAATCCATACACCAACGACCAAAAACACCTACAAACACTTTCATTCTTCAATTTTCTTCATCTAATTGATCTCTCTCAAGTTCTATCTTCAAGTTCTAAGTGTTCTTCATATATTCTACAAGTTCTAGTTACATAAAATCAAGAATACTTTCAAGTTTGCTAGCTCACTTCCAATCTTGTAAGGTGATCATCCAACCTCAAGAAATCTTTGTTTCTTACAGTAGGTTATCATTCTAATACAAGGTAATAATCATATTCAAACTTTGGTTCAATTTCTATAACTATAACAATCTTATTTCAAGTGATGATCTTACTTGAACTTGTTTTCGTGTCATGATTCTGCTTCAAGAACTTTGAGCCATCCAAGGATCCGTTGAAGCTAGATCCATTTTTCTATTTTACAGTAGGTTTATCCAAGGAACTTAAGGTAGTAATGATGTTCATAACATCATTCGATTCATACATATAAAGCTATCTTATTCGAAGGTTTAAACTTGTAATCACTAGAACATAGTTTAGTTAATTCTAAACTTGTTCACAAACAAAAGTTAATCCTTCTAACTTGACTTTTAAAATCAACCAAACACATGTTCTATATCTATTTTATATGCTAACTTAATGATTTAAAACCTGGAAACACGAAAAACACCGTAAAACCGGATTTACGCCGTCGTAGTAACACCGCGGGCTGTTTTGGGTTAGTTAATTAAAAACTATGATAAACTTTGATTTAAAAGTTGTTATTCTGAGAAAATTATTTTTATTATGAACATGAAACTATATCCAAAAATTATGGTTAAACTCAAAGTGGAAGTATGTTTTCTAAAATGGTCATCTAGACGTCGTTCTTTCGACTGAAATGACTACCTTTACAAAAACGACCTGTAACTTATTTTTTCGACTATAAACCTATACTTTTTCTGTTAAGATTCATAAAATAGAGTTCAATATGAAACCATAGCAATTTGATTCACTCAAAACGGATTTAAAATGAAGAAGTTATGGGTAAAACAAGATTGGATAATTTTTCTCATTTTAGCTACGTGAAAATTGGTAACAAATCTATTCCAACCATAACTTAATCAACTTGTATTGTATATTATGTAATCTTGAGATACCATAGACACGTATACAATGTTTCGACCTATCATGTCGACACATCTATATATATTTCGGAACAACCATAGACACTCTATATGTGAATGTTGGAGTTAGCTATACAGGGTTGAGGTTGATTCCAAAATATATATAGTTTGAGTTGTGATCAATACTGAGATACGTATACACTGGTTCGTGGATTGATTCAAGATAATATTTATCGATTTATTTCTGTACATCTAACTGTGGACAACTAGTTGTAGGTTACTAACGAGGACAGCTGACTTAATAAACTTAAAACATCAAAATATATTAAAAGTGTTGTAAATATATTTTGAACATACTTTGATATATATGTATATATTGTTATAGGTTCGTGAATCAACCAGTGGCCAAGTCTTACTTCCCGACGAAGTAAAAATCTGTGAAAGTGAGTTATAGTCCCACTTTTAAAATCTAATATTTTTGGGATGAGAATACATGCAGGTTTTATAAATGATTTACAAAATATACACAAGTACGTGAAACTACATTCTATGGTTGAATTATCGAAATCGAATATGCCCCTTTTTATTAAGTCTGGTAATCTAAGAATTAGGGAACAGACACCCTAATTGACGCGAATCCTAAAGATAGATCTATTGGGCCTAACAAACCCCATCCAAAGTACCGGATGCTTTAGTACTTCGAAATTTATATCATATCCGAAGGGTGTCCCGGAATGATGGGGATATTCTTATATATGCATCTTGTTAATGTCGGTTACCAGGTGTTCACCATATGAATGATTTTTATCTCTATGTATGGGATGTGTATTGAAATATGAAATCTTGTGGTCTATTATTATGATTTGATATTTATAGGTTAAACCTATAACTCACCAACATTTTTGTTGACGTTTTAAGCATGTTTATTCTCAGGTGATTATTAAGAGCTTCCGCTGTCGCATACTTAAATAAGGACGAGATTTGGAGTCCATGCTTGTATGATATTGTGTAAAAACTGCATTCAAGAAACTTATTTTGTTGTAACATATTTGTATTGTAAACCATTATGTAATGGTCGTGTGTAAACAGGATATTTTAGATTATCATTATTTGATAATCTACGTAAAGCTTTTTAAACCTTTATTGATGAAATAAAGGTTATGGTTTGTTTTAAAATGAATGCAGTCTTTGAAAAACGTCTCATATAGAGGTCAAAACCTCGCAACGAAATCAATTAATATGGAACGTTTTTAATCAATAAGAACGGGACATTTCAACAGTACCGAAAAATACGATGACAAAGCGGCTCTAGCGTTACTCACTTAGCCCAATACACATGCTATCACAAGAGAGGAGTGAAAAAAACCTACCATTAGCCTATACCATCTTTAGGATTCGGATTAACATCAAAAGAAGACGGGTTGGAGATCCATGACTGCCAGTCGAGAGATATGGTTTTGCCTCGACAATTTATCCATTCAAAGCATTTAGCTTGGATATCCGCGAAGATTTTGGGGATGCAATGGGAGATGGACCCGAAAACACGATCATTACGATTTTTCCAAATAAAGTAGCAAGTGACCCAAACAATAGCTTGCCAAATTTTGGATCCCGTTTTGGTTTTCATGTAAGGTGAAGAAGCCTTCGAGATATCAAGTATGTGCGTGATGTGGAGATTATCAACATTCCACCATTTTCTAATTCTTTCCCAAATTTCAGAGGCAACTTTACATTCAATAAGAGCATGTTGAGAGGTTTCAATAGCGTCATCACAAATTGGACACCTAGTGGAGTGAAGGTCGATTCCTTTGTTATCGAGCTCGAATCTAACAGGAATTTTGTTTTGCTTTGCACGCCAGATAAAAATACCTACTTTTTGAGGGACAAGAGGGTTTACTAGCGTTGCATCGTGGCAAGGTTTGTTCGCAATTGAGTGATCAGTTAATATTTCGATCAGAGAGCTTGTAGAAAAGGTACCATTTGGATTCAAGTTCCAGATCCATCTATCTGAGTCGGCGTTAGGACGAGGGAGATCAGCGAGGTCAGCGAGTAGATTAGCAAGTTCACTAGACGCCCTCCATTTGGGCTCAGAGGCCCAGTTCCATAAAAACGTAGGGCTGTTTTCGGCCCAGGTATTTCAGTAGAGGACGGGTAGGTATTTGGAATTTTAATGCCCGATGACCTTTCATTATTTTCATCCTCGTTTGTACCATCAGGAGATTTGGGAATATTTTCATAGTTTCCAACACTCTCACTATCTTCAAGGATTATTGTGGTATCGATGTTATCATTAATTATGTTGCCGTTGGATTTACGCTTTCCAAAGTCGCTGTTACTCCCAAAGTTGAAAGATGACGTGGCATAATGTTTCAATTTGGTCCCTTCGCCGGAATAATTCAAGTGATCTTTCACCGGCAGTTCTTCATCGTTATCGGAATCTGATGGTGGCTCCTCATCGTTGTCGGATTTGCTATTTTCATCCGAAATTGAATCAGTATCCTTATGTTCTTCTATTTCTAATTCAACTATGCAATTGGAGTCTTCAATGATTTGAACATAAAATACTTTGCCTTTGATGGTGACTTCTGCAGTTGTGTTGAGCAATTCATGACCCCTTAGCTTAACTAAAACCTTGCCAATAACCAAGTTTTGGTTGCCATTGAAGTCGCAGTTCTGGAAATCATAAACAGGACCGTACCATTCGGCGATTCGCTTAAAATTGTGCTCATTCCAGCACGAAACGGGCACCCCTTTAATACAAATCCAGGTGAGTCTTGCTGATGGGAAGCAGGGGTCTGTTATTTTTCTAACATTTTTAAGCCACTTTTTGACAATATGAACTTCGGAGTTGATTATGTTGTTCACTGTGTCTTTGTTGTCAAAAGACAGGCATAAATCTAGGCCACCCACATATTTTATGTTAAAGTTCGTGAGACCTTCGGCTGAGCAAAGTGTCGGGAATTGCTCGATGAGATCGATATCTTTGATTTCTCCGATTATGCTGTGCTCCAGGGCTTTGATGTTCGAGTCATCTTCTTCAAGGTTGATCCGTCGTGTGATGTTCTTGTTTTTTTGAGGTATGTCCTTCAGTACCTCGTTATAAGGTCGATCATTGTTGTTTGCAGGGTTGGTTTCGGAGTTTAGATTAGGGGTGTGAGGTTGTTTAGGGTCAGAGTGCATCATATGTTGGTAATTGTTGACGTTTGCAGGCCTCTCATGAACTGGACGGTTTGGGGTTCTATCTTTTTTTTCATGTGCTCTATAAACCCTTAGCCAATTTCCCCCAAGGTAGATGGTGTTTAATCTACTGAGGAGGTAATTGATATCCTGGATTCCCAAGAATCTCACGAACCCAAACTTTTTGCCATTTTTGAGTAGCTTGTTGGGAGGGATGTATACATCATTAACCTTGCCATACCTTTTGAAGAAAGAAAGTAATTCGATTTCGGACCACTTTTCAGGATAGTTAAAAAACATTATAGAAATTTCAGTATGCTCAGTGGTGTTATAGCCGTGAATGGGAATGTTATTTGGGAAGGTTGCATGAGAGTTTTTGGGTTGTTTGTTGTATTGTGTGTAAGACTTTGGTTGGTTTGCATTACCATATTTGTTGATAAGCTTTCTTATTTGGTCAAGGTGTGAGTTGTTTTTTTGTTTGCGAGTGACCGTGGTCCAACCCTCTTCATTGTCTTCATGAACGGAATGATTTTTGTTTTTGTTTACAGGCACCCATCTTTTTGTTGTTACCGGAGTGAAAGGAGAGGTAGGGATAGAGAAATACATAATGGAGGTGGATTGGTTGAGTATAATGGTTTTATGTTTGAACGAAAACAGAAGGCGATTGAGAGTGGAGAAAAAAGTTTAATTGATCGGAGAATGTTTACAAGAAAAGCGTTTAGTTGGTCGGAAAGTGCTTGCCGGAGAGATTCATGTTGAGAGAGAAAAGTTATATATAAAGATTTTCCCTTTAACTTGGGGCAATCACCTTTTCTCTTCTTTTAGAAAAATACAAACATGTTGTGTATGTAATACTCTTGTTTATTTTAAAAATATAAATATAAATAAATATTGTATTATTATACATTTTTTTGACGAAGAAAACAAGCAATATAACATAGTGTTATAACTCATGCGGTAGTGATCCGACTTTCTTAGCGAAAAGTCAGGAGTTCGACTCCCGTGGGGTGCAACATTTCGGACAAGGTTGCCCCTTCACCCTTGAATTCCACCCAAGGTGCCTTTCGCACATCGCGTTGAGAGAGCGTTGGGGTTTCACTGCTCATGCCCTCGGATTGGACCGGATTTCCTGCTGGGCAGGAGTTGCAGATGATGAACGCGTGAGTGGTTAAGTTCCCCTGGGTGATTCCGTAGTGATGTTCAAAAAAATTAAAAGGATCTTTCATCAAAAACATGAAAAAAAAACCAACAAAAGGATACAAACACACCCGCCACGCCACCCCGGCTCGCAGCTAGAAAACTACAACAACAAAGAGAACTAAAATATGTATGAGCGAGCCCAAAAAACACAAAACAAGCTTAACAAACGATCGAAAACAAGCATAGAAAATCATCCTAAAGAAAAATACAAAACCAAACAATCAGGCATACAAAGGCAGCACTAAATAAAGGAATCAATCCCAACCTACACCAGGCAAACAATCAAACCACAACACTTAGCAGAAAAGAATAATAACACAAACAACACAAGGAAACTGAAAACCAAACATGCTCAAATAACACCCAATTTCTCTGAGGATAGGGAAACCTTCTTATTCAACTTTCGTGGTTTTAGAAGCTTTCCACGAACTTGTTTGAACCGTACCGATTTACCGGCACGGTTGGAAAATTTGAACACCTTGGTTGGTTTCAGAGATGACGCCTTGTTTGACACCAAACCAATAACTTTGCAAAAAACTAATCATTCTCAATACCAAGTCCATGATCAACTCTATAACCCGAGTGATCTAAGCGCAATAAATTTATATTATATCTATCTCTTATTGAATTGTTAGACAACAAACTGAAGTAAGATTAAAGAAAATAATTGCTTACAAATGTTACATATGATCATCACTATCACTATTTTACAGTAAAAAAAAAAATTACTTTATGTAGAGTGTTGAAACTTAACCTGATTACTAAGTGTAATTAATGCAAATCCTGGCAAATCAAATAAATCTCCCTGGAGTTTGATCTTGTAGCTTTAGGCCTCAACCATGATGACTTCTTAAATAAAGGCTTGCAGATCTTGATCAAATCTACAACCACCATACATTCAACATTAACAAACATTCAAACACGATATAATTTTTTTTTAACTTACGTATAACACCATAACAGAGTGCGTTATGTTTTAAACGTCTAGGAAAATATAAAATTTTCTTTTCGGGCTACCTTTAGTATCCTCGCTTTCTAGAAGCTTGACAATAAGGTGTCCTCCAGTTTTAAGTACACCGGTATCATTTTCTTTGTCAGGTTGATTTTCTATTTGACCGTCTTCTAAAGGGTAATTGGGTAATTTTGCTGTACCAAGCGCTAAATCAAGTGCCCGCATCCCTAACTCCATGGATAAAGCTGCATCTTTTGTTGTGATACCGGAAACAAGCGGACACATATCTGATAACAGAACCGAAAACCCTTTTCCCTAACAAAATTCAGCATACAAATTACAATGAAACTACTAAGTTGGGATCGTGTAAACTGATCTATGGATTTTATTTATGAAAATAATAATACCTGAGGGGAGAGGTTTAAAACTTGATGTTTAGGGAGGTTCATGACATCAGCACAAACAGTTGAAACCCTCGAATCACAGTGAGTTGAAGGAACTTTCACCTTCTGTTGTTTACATATAATATACAGTAATACGGTAATACCCCATAAAACGAGGTCGCATTACTCATCAATAAAAAATGTACGGGAGATTATATACATCAAATATAAGAGATGTAAACGATAAAATCACCTTAAGATCGATGCCAACAACCACCCCGCCACTTTTCAATGGACCAAGACTTTGACAAGCTACCTGATTTTTCAAGAAACAAACTAATCCAGTTATAACAGCAAGTCTTTTGCATACGAATACAGGGTAGAACGTATACGTCAAATAAAGAAACGTTAGTTGAAATACATGAATTAATAGTGTGTCGGATGAAGGTGAAACAGGCTTATAGTATACCATAGTTTATAGCCAGCAATGAAAACACGTCCATTACAGACAAGAGACAACAAGACGTTTCATGAGGGCCTGCTCTTGCTCGGGTCACCTCCCCAACCACCAAGACCAATTGATCTAATGCGACTTGGTTAACGTAATTTAGATTCTAAAATTTCTATTATCACATGCTTTATCACAAAGCCTACAATCCCTCGCGACTAATTTTAGGATCAGAGTAACGTCCGAGGAATTGTTCATGTGATGTTACCAACTATATTTTGCTTCAATCGGTTCAAATAGTTCCACCTAATGACCTAAATGAGACGAAACATATAGTTAAAGTTAAATGTTCATTTTAAACAAATCTTTCACATAGTTAACACTCCATAGTTTTATGTATCAAATTTTCCTAAAACAATAATAATAAGGAACCTGAAGCCAAGCACCAGGAGCACAACCAAGGTCAAGAACAGAAGAACCAGGTGTTATCAATTTGTGTTGTTTCTGAATCTGAAGAAGCTGATACATAATATATAACATACTCTCGTTAATTAATATCGATTTTAATTTAATATTTCTTGTAATGTAATTGTAATCAATAACATTATACATTGATAGATATTACTCCGTATTAAAATACCTTGAAGGCAGAACGGGCAACATAACCAAGACGCTGAGCTTCTCTGTAGAAGAAATCTGCTGTGCTCATTTTCAATTCATTATTTAGCAAATCATAATAATCGATCGTTTAATTAATCGCAGAAAATCATAAACCCTTTCTTCAACCCTAAAATTGTTAACTAATCCTCTGCATTTGTTTTTGTTATTGTGAGGTTTGGGGAGGCTTTCAAAAATGGGCCTTTACTGGATCAGCTAATATAATCTTTGGGCCGCATGTTTTGGTAAGGAAGACGATAGGTATCATTTGATTAGTTTAGATTTACTATATATGATTAAATTCAAATAACTAACTATAAATTTAAAATTACTTTAATCTAAAATAAAAAAAGATTACATTATCATAACTAAATTAAATTGATTAATATATTTTTCAGAATCTTGAGAATCGTCGAAATCATTAGAAAGTTCCAACTTAGGTTATTTCGAACAAGGTAAGTCGATATAAGATTCTACACGTTGGTGCTATTTCTTGTAGTAATTTATTAAACAAATCAGATTAATTAAGAACATGATGTTGTTGTTTGAACATTCGGTCCATAGTAAACGTGTCACATTCACAAATCATGTGAGGCCACACATTATAGTATGATTGTTGGGCGTCAAATCATCTAGAGATGAGATATAAAAAAATGAGTTATACAGTGAATTGTAGCAAGTTGAGTGAAAAATGAGAGTACACTATATATAAATTCGCCACTAGTTTTTTAAGAACTAAAATTATTTCTTTTATTTTCAAAACATTAAAGAAATCAACCATTGTTATCCGAAATGCATGAAAATAAGGGGGTCAAGAGCAGAATTTCTAAAGAGGCCGAGGACATGACCCGTGCCATTGGCGCCCTCAAGAAAGTAGCAAGGGCGGTGTGAGGAAATTTGTTGTTGGGAGTGGTCTTAATATTTGTTGAGTATATTGAAATTAAATTAATATTAATTAATTAATACTTGTAATAATGAAGTTGTTTTTTTTAACGGTAATTTTGACATTGAATACTTTCATTTGTCACTCATACACACGTTCGAGCGGAAACCTGAACTATTAACCAGAAGACATCGAACCACAATTTATATGGCATGTGAAGATGTTAAATAGTCATTAGTAAACGGTCGTCCCTTGTTTCGTTGTTTATTACTCCGTTTATTATATGACACAAATAGACTTCTAGATCAATGACATTTTAAAAATATATCTAACTACTAAGATCACTTTTTATGACACGTTTAAAAAAAATTAAAGCCCACTTTTGACACGTTTATTAAATATGTTTTTTTTTTTATTTATTATTTTAACTTTTGGAACCACAAAATTTTATTACTCAACCCCTTAGCAAGCAACTAAGGAGCAACAACCAACAACTTACAATGGATTTATCATCCAATCCAATCGTACCAAGACGGCAAGAGATATTACATCGACTTCTATTATTTAACCAATTAAACGAAAAATTACATATAGAATCAAGAGTACTTTTCTTCATCGGCCGAGGTTGAAAAATGACACTATTACGAAATCTCCAAACGTGCCACATGATTTAAGTGAAAACTTTCACATTACATTACATTTGTTGCTGTCATTTTCGAGTGTGACTATATCTTTGAAGATTGACTTGATTGAGGGATCTACTAGGTTGTAAAATTCTCACTAGTATACTGACTAGTTCGCAACTAGTCTGGATTTCTAAATGGTCCAACTAGTCCGCAACTAGTATTCTCGATTTGGCCGATTCATTAACTCAAAGTTGTAAAAAAATTAATTTAGTAGGTCCAAGTCTGATCATTAGTTCAGAATCAAATTTAATCGGTAAAACTAGGTTAATTACAAAAAAAAAAAAAAAAAAAAAAAAAAAAAAAAAAAAAAAAGTCAGAGTTGATTAATTTGCATCTAGTCCCCATCTCCAACTTGGTCAATAGTCCTTAACAGAGTCTCCACCAACTATTTCCAACTAGCGACAATTAGAACATTGTGTATTAAGTCTACGCCCAATGACGAAGCTTGTCGAGGAATAGGAGCCAAATAAAAAAAAAAAAAAAAAAAAAAAAATTATTATTATTATTTATTTTATTTTTTTGAAAAGGGATTACTAGTTTTTGACAAGGGGTTGTAATTCGCTTCTTTATGCTTCAAAAGGCTTAAAAAGCATGTAACTGCAGACATGTTCAACTGAACCTAGACACAAATAGCATGACAATAAAATCATACAACAATTTCTCCTTTAAAATATACAATTATTATAAATATATCATCGGAGATTATATTATATTTTAGTCTATAAAATAATAGATATTGTTTGTCAAAACTCGAAATGGAATCTCATAACAATAATATACTAACATGACCAATGGTATCTTTGATTTGCAGACATGTTCAACTGAACCTATATGTTGTAATCAATGACATTTACAAACTGCATGAATCACCCCCATGTGATACTATTATTATTAAATTTTATTTATATCCATTTGTGAATACTACTGTAAGAAGTTTCCATGCACCACATTCACTGTTCCTGATTTCATATGCTTACCTCACCTGTTTACTTAAAAATAAAACATGGAGGCACATAAGGTGATATGTGCAATTTCTTCTCCAATATTTTTTTAATTACTATAAATAAATATAAAAAAGATATTGGATGAATGGAGTTCAGCTACATTGTATTTCATTAAACACAAATAGCAACCTTACAATACCGAGCCTACGTTACTCTATTATATCAAATGACCTCACTAACCTACAAGACCTGTACGAAAAACAGCCATTAATCTCATGAACAAATAGTTCCTAATTTAACAAACCTAGGTATCAATTTAATATGAGAAATCGACAACGAAAAAAATGTGTCATACATACCCTATACACTACAATGGCTGTCCTTGAGGCACAAACACGGATGCTTCATTTGTCGAAGTTCCAACAAATTCAGTATCGCCAGTAGGACACTCAGGATCAGCCGACGTCCTTCTTACTTACCCTGTTCGTCAAGCATAGTATCAAAACATATAATCATTATCACTTATATAACATGTCACACAATCTGAATTGAATTCAAATAAATAATAAAAGCAAATTAAAACAGATAAACAAATGATAAGAGTACCATATTTCTAAACTCATAACTTCTTGACAAATTCAAACGCACAATGTAGAAGGAATCCATGACCCGCCCAAACGAGCATATGTTTACACTAAGCAGGCTTCCAAGAAGACAATGCAGTTATAATGCGTCCTTTCCACCCTTGCAGCATCCAATGACCATCTTCATCGATCCCAAAATCATCATGATAACATGATTTTGCTCTCTCTTTAGCCATTTTCAAGATTTCTTGATTAAGTGGGACCTGGCGAAATCCAGCCCTTAAATTACGAACCTGCCATTGTTTGTACGTTTCAGGTCTCTCAATCCTTTCAGCACCTTCACAAGCAATGACATTCATTGCTTCTCGTCCCCATAAATGTTTTTCAAGCAGCAGCCTATCTGGACTCTCACGTGTTATATTTGCCTCAATCATATCAAACATAGATGAGAAGTAAAACAAAGCTTCCCTAAACCTAGTGATAAAGAACGGTGCATTGTAGGACCCATTAACAACACCTTGTATGAACATATGGGGCTCCATTTTCCTAATAAGGGTTAAAACTTTATTCCTTGGACTATCCACCACGACCGTTTCATCAAGCAAGTATCTAAACCTATACGCACAATTCACGATCAACGTTTCATCACTATCAAGCTCAAGGTCCTTTAATGTAATCGTTTCCCACTTTTGAGCTATGGCTTTAAACTTAAACGGAACACCGAAAGTTTCAGCATAATTTGCTAAACGATAACCCGTCTCTTCAACTCTTTGAGACGGTTTAAAACCAGGGCAAGGATAGTCAATACCAGTGATTCGAAGTTCTGGTGGGCCACCGGGCCTTTTCGAGAGACGTTGAATGAAACAAGGCCATTGGAAGCCGTAAAGAATACCAAAATCTACTATATGTAACTTCTTCTTGTTCTGGGCAGTATGCAAAATAGTCTTGTTAGAGACAAAATTTGAAATTTTCATAAACGGGCAGCAACTAAGATACAAATGGTAAGCTTTCAGTACATCCACAGCCGATATAGGCTTAGAAAGAAGCGCTTTGTATATTTCAGTACCCGAACCAGCCATTCGGGCTTCAAGCCCAGCCGAAAAGTAATGGGCCACTCGTTGCATTCCGTCACCTGTAGGTGAAGAATGTTCCCGTATCTGTTTCAGCATATCGTGCGCACTCCTTTGGTCATTAGCTGCAACCGCTTGTGCACAAAGGCTCAACATTGTTCTCAAATCCACAACATCATTTTTTACACCTTTTTTACCACGCCCTTTACCCGTTTTAGCCTTCGGTTGTACTCTACTTACACCATTAGGAACAAAATTACCTTGAGGTAGATTTTTTCCACCGGCACAAAGCAACACGTCATCAAACATCTTCGACCTCACAGTTGGCTCTATGTAAACCGCAGACTGTTTACAAATCCTCCCATCTTCTACAGAATCTACGGAATAAGGATTCTTCTTCCCTCTAGATTCTTCTAGAACAAAATTATTTTCATGTTTCTTCTCAGACTTAACAACCACCGTATTAGCCTCGTTAAACCTAAGTTGGTCCGATATACCTGATTCTCCTATGCCTTTTTGAAACTGGTTTGCAGGTACACTTTGAATACTCACAGGTGAATCAGCAAAACAATCTATAACACAACTATTACTACTCGAAGAGTAATAAGATGACTGAGATCTGGACTGTGAGACAGAGACGCTTGGTACGATTAACGTATCGTAATCAGTAACATCACAATTAAGATTTGTACCGTTTCCAAATGTGTTACAATCAAAATAATTGTAATTCCCTGCAGTATTCTCATCATTATCATTCAAAGGTACAGTAGGATGTGAGCCACAATAAGGAGGCTCATTTACCATAAGAGCGTCATAAAACGATTTTTCTGCAGCTTGTAGAGCAGCAGACTCATGAAGAATGCAAGTTTTTTCCTCAATATCTTCTTCCATTAACATCTGATTTATGTACTTAAAAACTACATCACTAAGATCTAAATCTTCATGATTTGAGCTAGTTGATGGACTAACTGTTTTAAGGCTCGAATCGGGTAACTCTGGAGTACGAGTTATCGCATTTCGATCTACAAACGTTTCGTTTAAATTCATGGCTTTAAGAAACTTTGGATCTGATAAAGGCGGTGGAGATTCATTAAATTTTACAGCATTCATATTCAATACGCCATAATCCAGCTTCCATCTCCCATCCATGACCATCTATCTACATAAAAATAAATAAAAATAAAAAGGTTTGAAAAAATGGTGTACATCTAATTTCGACAACATTCAAATCAATAATTACGTGCTCTGAATACAGATAAGTATCTATTTTACATATAATAGACTGCTAACAGAATTTATACATGATTGGAAGCAATTGAAACGTAATTAGGTATCCTAATTAGGCTATTTAGCAGTAGTTTAAAAAATTACACGCAGTCAAGTAGTAGATATGAAGTATGAACACAGTTGACAACAATAAAAAGGAAACTTCTAACAAATTCAAGTCAATAAGTAACAATAAAAGAGCTGAGTGGTAGTCTGCAAAAGCAAGTATAAATATTCCATAAACAGTAATTATTGTTGAATATAATCATCATTCATTATATATATATATATATAATTAGATGTGAAGATAGATAAGTTGGAAAGGAAGGGGTGTACCTGAGAAAAACCCTAGAAAATGAATGAAAAAGAGAGATTTGTGTGTAGAAATTGTTTTCAGAGAGACTATGACCAGAAAATAAGGGTGTTGACATTTATAAAGGTACTGGAGGAAAAATCTTGACCGTTCATTTTACATAAAATAAGATAGAAATTAGAAATTAGAAATTAGAAATTAGAAATATTTATAAAATGGAGTTACAAAACTTAGTACTAGTACTAAAAATGCTACTAATAATACTATTACTTCATTTTAATAAAAAGTAATATTATCGTCAATTTAAGGGTTTTTTTAGACCCGTCAATTGTGACCCATACACTCAAATTCGGGTCAAGTGGGTCAAGCTTTCAGATCAATTGAGTCTTGAGAAAAATTAAGCCTAAAAATATAAATTAAAACTTAAAAAAAAGATCTAAATGTGTTTCTCTCCAACCTATTGAGTCCTATAAAAAAACTGAAGGAATGGGTCTAATGAGTATCAACACTCAAAAATCAATAAATAGAAATGGGTCAAATGGGTTTTGTGAACGGGTCAAATGGGTCGAGCACAAAAAATTTCATCCGTCAAAGTTTATGAAAGCATTTATGGTTATATCATTTATTATGTTTATTAATAGTTCTTACGTATACATAATAAATAATAATAACTAAAATAATGTAATAAATGTAAAAAAAGCTATGTAACCCATTTGACCCATTTGACCCAACTGACCTGTGACCCGTTTCGACCCGTTACCCAACCTGACCCATTTTGACTCGTTTAAAAAATTAACCCGTTTGACCTATGACCCATTTCAACCCAAAACCATATTGACCCGTTATCGAAACCGACCCAACCTGACCCGTTTGCCAGGCATAGGTTTTTTTAATTTATTTTGTATATATATCATTTGGGAAAATTGCAATATTATAAAACTAAATCACATGATTATAAATAACGATGAATCAAACGCTTGAAGCGCGGCAACTGGCTAGTTGCGACTATCATGTTACTATGTTACCGAGAAAAAATACGGTGTATACAGCATCAAAATTCAGTTTCTATAGCAATCACCTTCATGTCTTATCTCATAAAATGTATATATTTGTGAAAATAATGTCTATAAATCTATTTATTTTATATTTTATATTTATATAAAAATAACAGAAGAGGAAAAGATTAACATGTTGATCCCAGACCCACGTCCTTGAAATAATAGGCAATGGTTCGAATCGAAATAATAGGCAATGGTTCGAATCCTTTTTTTTTTTTTTTTTTGAAAAGCAAGAATATATATCATTAATAAAAAATGGATTTACAAGGCCCTATACATATCTATACATTGATGAAACGGAAATACAAAAAGGAGGCTAAAAAAATCGCGGGAACCAACGAATACCAAAAAAACTAAAGAGGGAATAAGAACTTGAAAGAAACAAGCCGGACTAGAGAGGATAACAGTGACGATCTAGCGCCAACAAAGTTACACAAACTAGCCCGATTAATCAAACCCTCAATAGAAGAAATGGAATCCGTGGGTTACTCGTAAGTGTTATTAGAAGTTTAGCCAATCCCGACACGTTGGGGAGAATCTGCAACAAAGAAGGTAGGATTTATGAGCCATTGATGCCACTCGATTAATTTCTTTTTACGTGATCTTTTAGAAATCCAACTATAACTTTGGGTTTGTATTTCGGAAAGAATCGAGCCAGGGGACCACGTTTTTTTGGAAAAAACTTTCTGGTTCCTATTTTTCCAAATTATGTAGCAAGATATCCATTTGGTTGCTTGCCATAGTGTAGAGCCGAAATTGTTGAGAGCGAACGGTTGATTATTGATAATGGCGTCGTTAAGATTGGAGATTAGAGAGACATCTTGGGCCCACCAATCAAGAACAAGTTTTCATATGAGTGCCGTTTTGGGGCAAGAAATGAGGATATGTTCGGTGGTTTCGATATCCAATTCACATAAAGGGCAAAAAGTGGAATCAAGATCAATGCCCCTTTTGTCAATTTCGAATCGTACCGGGATCTTTTTTTGAATTGCTCGCCAGATGAATATATATACTTTTTGTGGAAGGAGTTTGTTACGGGGGATCGATAAAATTAAAGCGTTACTCCCTAACTTTAGAGAGTTGATCAAAAGTGTCAAAGATTTGGTGTTGAAAATTCCTGTGGGGTCTAGATTGTATTTCCAGGAGTCTTGTCTGTCGGATAAAGTTACGGAAGATATAATGTTGTTTAATTCCATGAGGTCGTTTGTAGCACGACCAGAAGGAGGCCTTGACCAATACCAATTACCAAATGAGGATCCGTTGCAATGTATAATTCTTTCAGCAATTGAAACATCTTTATTTGTCTCAAGCATGTATAATCTGCGAAAAAGTGTGCAAAATCGTTCCGAACCGAACCATGTGTCATTCCAAAAATTGATGGAGGCGCCATTCCCGAGACATTTTGTGATGGATGAGGAGAATGAAGCACCTGTGCTGTCTGCAATTTTTCCAGCTTTAATAATTTCTTTCCAAACCGTGCGACCTGAAATATTCCAGAATGAAAGATTTTTCTCAAGAATTCTGTCGGGATGATACGGTGCACGTCGGGTATCTAATACGACGATAGTTTGTGAAGAGTTCTATCCTAACGCGTGTGTGAGTGACAAATGAATACATTCGATATAGATATCGTCGTTTAAAAAAAGAATAAGCACACTTACTATTTTCTAAACAATGTTGTAGGTAGTTGAGGTTCTTTCAAAATACTCGATTTTGAGTCGTAAAAAACCTTGTTTGAATAGACTTTAAATGACCTTGAACCAAAAGTTAAACATATTTTTGGATTTGTTTAATAAATGAACTCGAGCTACAACTTCTTAAATCAGTTTTGAATAAATTCGCGAGCTTAAAGCATCATTTGATTTATGTACATTACTGTTTTTTTATTTAAAGACCTTATGTACATTACTGTATTTTTTTACTTTAAAATGATAGAATATAGAATTATGATTATGATTATATATAATAATATATGGAGTAAGTATTATGAATATGTCATATGAAATACTTTTAAAATTATTATAACAGTAAATCATATTATATTAGTTACAAATTACAAGATATATATATATATATATATATATATATATATATATATATATATATATATATATATATATATATATATATATATATATATATATATATATTCCCTCGGTCTTAAAGAAACATCTTCGTTAATATTTTTTGTTTATTCAAAAATATTGTTATTTACTTTATAATAACATTAAATAAAAGAAAATTTAGATATTATACTAATATATTTTATATTCAATAAAAACTCAAATATGAAACTTTTTATGGGACGATTAGAGTAATTTGTTATAACAAAATGAATAAACTTTAACGACCATGCATTAATGTAACTTTACCGATTGTATATTAGCTTATGGCTCCAGTTCGGATACTCGAATCATCAGAAAGCACTTATTATTAAATAAATAAATACTGTAAATAGATTTATAATATTATACTCTTCTAACAGTGACGAGTGACGACCTAATTAAATTACATAGATGTTAATATAGAATAGATTAGAATTGCAGTACTAGAATATTGATTGTATTGCACGATTTATGAATTTGCTTAAATGTATGATTGGATCTCAAATGCAAATGGGGAGTAGAGAGGTAAATATATTATGCTTTCATGTTTTCAAGATTTTATTTATGTCGTTATATGATTAACTTTATTCTTTCTATAATGATTCTGTGTTATTTTTATCTTTTTTTTTTTTATTTCGTTCAATAAAAATTGCTTCCAAATATTTTTATATCACCAATTTTTAAACTAGCTATACTTAACATTAGATATAATGTAGGGCAATATTAGTTCACAGTAATTGAACTATGAACACCAGACTCTCAATTAAACAATAAATAAGAATTATTAGTGCAAGAATTGAGAGAACACGATAATGAAATATATAATTGATAATGTAGATCGTGCAAAAGATACAAGTTCAAAGCAAACCATACAACCCTATTTATACAGATAAACACCAAATCTAAAGATTTGGTTTCCAAAACAACTTTGCTATAAATAAGGTAAAGATAAACTTAAAAACTAAACTAATATGCAAATAACTCTAAAGTTAATCTTCTGGAGATAAAACAGAATCAAAACAAATCTTCTTAAACTTTAAACATATCTCCGGAATATTCCTTAGTTTAGGCATCAAGAAATCTCAAACCGTTGACTTCAGTAAATGATATTGCTCAATAACATCATATATATCTATCGCAATATCGTGTAAAATGCTCTAGAATCGAGGATAATGAAGGCGTTTCTACAAGTGATAATCCAAGATGCGCAAATTTGTATCGGAAGAGTGATTTACAAAGAGTTTTGATGATTTATGACATTGGTTGATCCCGATACGACTTAAGGTCTATTTAGTGCTCTAAAATGGTAAAACAAAGCTTCCAAGGTGTTAGGCTTCGTCCAAATAAAAGAGGATTGAAAAGAAAGCGAAACAGTGGATTTCAGCATATCTGGACGCCGTCCGGGGTTATAGGACGCCGTCCAGCATCTTGAAACAGGACGCCGTCCTGGATTTGAAGACGCCGTCTAGCTCTTAAGGACGGGACGCCGTCCAGCCTTTTTGGACGCCGTCCCGTAGTAGGTTTCAGCCGACTTTTGTGCTTTTTACCTACTTTCTCCACTTTAAAACTACTGTTTTGTGGGACTGTTTCATAACTTACGAACCAGAGAGTACAGAGACGATTTTTAGGAGCAAAATTGGAGAACTCCAAGCTCTTGGAAGAGGCTCAACATCAAGACATCAAAGATCAAAACCTTCATCATCCAAGAACTCCTTGTTCTTGTAGGTTATTCATTGTTCTAAAACAATGATTTCAGTTGTTAATCTGATTGTTATGTTGTCTGTTACCATGATTGTTGGCTAGTTTCTATAATGTTTGTCTGGATTAATAACCAAGGTATTGGATGTAATCTTATTGATTGAATGTATTATGTGTGATAGATTAAAGCTTGAATTAAGAACCATGCTTATTGCTGTTAAAATCATTTGTATCTAGTTATTTGATATGTTGTTGATAAAGAGAACTCTTGTTGATGTATCATATTGATTTACAATCAACTTGTCTTAGATTGATTGTTTACTAAACCGGACCAAGGGGGTAAACTAGATTAAAATGGTTAAACAAAATAGGAATGAATTGTGTAGAGCGAACGCAAAGACAATTGTTATTCAAGTCTTTGATCTAGCTAATCAACTAGTCACAAACGAAAAGGTCTAAGTAATAGGGAACCCTCACTTAGTAATTCTAGTTTGAGTACTCGCTAAAGAGAACTCTTGGCGGGTCGATTTAGGTGATTAGCATGCTTATAATAGTTATTTGATTACAAATACAAGAACCATAGTGAAAAGGGAACCCTTGATCTTGTGATTGTGTTTGCGTGTTTATTCAAGAGAACTCTTAGTGAACCTATTAGATAACTTACACACATAATTATTCAATCAGGCCTTAATATCAAAACTTACATCCAATACCGAGGGTAAAATATCTAGATGAACATTTCATCTCTTTGATTTAAATCAAAACTATCTTACTTGCTTTCTTTGCATTTATTTTCATCTTATAAATTTAAAAGACCAAAAATATTGTTTTTACATTTAACCTTCTCTGATTTGGCTAAATCGTTAAATGGCCACCAAAACATAAAACTTGTACCTTTAAGTTTCATTTACTTAGTTAATCATAATATAGTTTCTAATTCTAGTTTGGCTAATACAACTGTCCTTGGAACGATACACGGAACTAAACCAGTTACTATACTACTACACGATCGGGTACACATAGTGTGTAGAAATCTTTAATCGGTATTTTTCCATATTATTTTATACGACAATTTATACGACACTTCTCGCACATCAAGTTTTTGGCGCCGCTGCCGGGGACAGTTTTGTGTCAAAATAGAATTATTAACTGATTTGTGATTAAGTAGTTTCTTAATTATTTTAAATTTTTAATAGTCTTTGATTTTTAAACTTATAGAATCGGTATGTTTAATAGTTTTTGTTAGTTGTGTGATTGACAGTTTATAGGTCGCATATGCCACATACCCGAAGTTCAGAATCTCCATTACTTACACCGTTTACAGAACCTGATAGAAAGCTTGGTAGGATTTCAAAAGAAGTACTTGAAATTTTTGAATCTTCATCAAAGCAAGAAACCTTTGATTCAGAATCAAGTACGACCAAGCCTCGATATTCAGACTTTGGTAAATCCGTTCAACCCCCAAATTTAGAAATGGAAGGAGAAAGACCGTTGGTACCACGACAATCAATGGCAGCAAAGATGAAAGCAACCCGGACCGGACAAGGTAGTGCTATTACTCCACCTACTGGTGAGGTAACTTTTGAAATAAAAGGACCTATTCTTCAAATGATTAATAACAGGTGTCAATTTGGTGGTGGTCCGAATGAAGATGCAAACGAACATATTCGTCTCTTTCAAGAGATATGTCTTCTTTTTAAACTTAAACCAGAAACTGACCAGGCCATATTATTAAGACTTTTCCCTTGGACACTCCAAGGGGAAGTACGAAGTTGGTTAGATTCATTGGCCGAGGCTACGATAGAAACGTGGGATGGTATGTTGGAAAAATTTCTTAAGAAATATTTTCCAGCATCCAAGTCCGCGAGACTCCAACACGAAATTACCCAATTCTGTCAAAAGCCGATGGAAACCCTGTACGAAGCATGGAATCGATTTTCCAAAATGCTAAGAGGTTGTCCAAACCATGGTTTGGATACCTTTCAAAAGGTCCAAATCTTTTACAAAGGTTGTGATGTAGCAACCCGAATTTCAATTGACCAAGCGGCCGGTGGTTCTCTTATGGACAAAACCGAGCAAGAGGCTTATGAAATAATCGAGAAGATAGCCGATTATTCTCATGAGTGGCATCAAGAACGCCCAATTACTCGTAATGCTCAAGTCCAAAGCGCCGGCGCCTATGATGACCTTAGTTCCCTAAGTGTTAAAATAGACGGTGTTGCTCGAACCATGGATAAAATCACCAAGGAAATTCATAGTATGAAAGTAGGTTGTGAATACTGTGGTGGTCTTCATTTAGGAAAAGATTGTGATGCCGGTTTAACAATGGCTCAAAAAGAAGAAGTGGCTTTCATAAGCCAAAGAAATAACAATCAATTTCAAGGAAGAGCCCAATTTAACCGGAACTTTAACAACCCCTACAACCCTCAAGGTCAAAATTCCAATTACCAACAAGGGTCAAGTAGTGGGTTCCAACAACAAACTCCGGGTTTTTATCAAAAACCCCAACAGGAAGAAAAAAGTCAAATTTGGAGAGTATGTTGGAAAAGTTGATTTCATCACAAACTCAGCTTGTCACAAATATAAACCAAACCAACGAGAAAAACGAACATGAGTTTCGAAATCAACAAGCCTCAATTCAGAATTTGGAGAAACAAATGAGTGGTTTAGCTAATTTACTTAGTGAGAGAAAACCAGGTAGTTTACCGGGCGATACAAATAAGAACCCTCGAAATGAGCACGCCAATGTTATCACCACACGGAGTGGTTTAGCATACGATGCTCCAAAAATGCCCGAAAATTCTGATTTTAGTGTTCCGTTGAACCGAAATGATGAACCGGTTAAGGAGCCGGAAAAAGTGGTTGAAAAGGAAGAACGAGAAAAACTCGTAGTGAAACCATATCAACCACCGCTCCCATACCCAAGAAAACAACAACAAGAAAGGCTAGAGGCCGAAAGGTCAAAATTCCTAGATATGTTTAAACAAATTAACATAAATATGCCTTTCATTGATGTAATCTCAGGTATGCCCAAGTATGCTAAGTTCTTAAAAGACTTACTTACTAATCGGAAGAAAATGGAGGAACTTTCATCCGTCACCATGAATGCTAATTGTTCAGCAATTTTGATGAACAAAATACCAAAGAAATTAGCAGATCCTGGAAGTTTTACCATACCATGTCTCCTGGGAGATTTGGAATGCATTAAAGCATTAGCGGATTTAGGGGCTAGCATAAATTTAATGCCTTATTCATTATATGTTAAGCTAAACCCCGGGGTACTAAAACCAACCTGAATGGCAATTCAACTAGCGGACCGCTCTGTTAAATTCCCTCGTGGAATTTTAGAGAATATGTTGGTAAAAGTAGGTACCCTAGTATTTCCGGCTGACTTTGTAATTTTGGACATGGAGGAGGACACACGTGTGCCTCTTATATTAGGTCGACCTTTCCTCAATACCGCTAGAGCTATGATAGATGTTCATGGGCAGAAATTGACCCTTAGTATTGAGGATATTAAGGTTACCTTTTCCGTTGACCATGCCCTACAATACCCCGAGTCTACTGATGATCAATGTTATTATGTGCAAACCATAGACACATATTCGGAGTTGTTGCAGGAATTTCCAGAATTGCAAGGTACGCGAGAATGCATTTTTGTGGAAGGTGATGAAGAGAATATGTTGGAAGAAGTGGAGATGTTGACCACCTTGATGGCTAACGGTTATAAGCCAAATGATGAAGAATACAGAAAGTTGGATTTAGGAAATGAGTACCGATGTAAAACATCGATTGAAGAACCTCCCGTTTTAGAACTCAAGCCACTCCCAAAACACTTGGAATATGCTTACCTACAAGAAGGTTCTACTCTCCCAGTTATCATTTCATCCGAACTCTCTGTAAGTGAGAAGTCTAAACTTGTTTCCATGTTAAAAGCCCATAAAACGGCTCTAGCATGGAAAATTCATGACATCAAGGGTATAAGTCCCTCTTATTGTACGCATAAGATATTAATGGAAGATAACTATAAGCCATGTGTACAAAGACAAAGGCGACTCAACCCTAATATGCAAGAAGTTGTTAAAAAGGAGATTGTCAAACTCCTAGATGCAGGTCTCATTTATCCAATTTCGAATAGCCCTTGGGTGAGTCCGGTCCAATGCGTGCCCAAAAAGGGTGGCATGACCGTTGTCACAAATGAAGACGACCAATTAATTTCTACCAGGACTATCACGGGTTGGAGGGTATGTATTGATTACAGAAAATTAAATGATGCTACCCGAAAAGACCATTTTCCTCTTCCTTACATTGATCAAATGTTGGAAAGGTTGGCAGGAAAGAACTTTTATTGTTTTCTTGACAGTTTCTCTGGATATTTCCAAATCCCTATAGCACCAGAGGACCAAGAGAAAACGACCTTTACATGCCCTTATGGTACTTTCTCCTATCGACGTATGCCCTTTGGCTTATGCAATGCTCCTGCTACCTTTCAAAGGTGTATGGTAGCTATTTTTCATGATATGGAAGTATTCATGGATGACTTTTCAGTCTTCGGTGATTCTTTTGACTCATGTCTTCATAATCTTGAGCGTATGTTGATTAGGTGTGAAGAATCAAATCTTGTGCTAAACTGGGAAAAATGCCATTTTATGGTAAAAGAGGGCATTGTATTGGGTCATAAAATTTCTTGTGCAGGTCTGGAGGTGGATAGAGCTAAAGTGGAAGTCATAGCCAAATTACCACCACCGTCAAATGTAAAAGGCGTAAGAAGTTTTCTGGGGCACGCCGGTTTTTACCGGCGGTTCATTAAAGATTTTTCCAAAATTGCAACCCCCATGAACAAACTTCTTGAGAAAGATGCTCCATTTGTCTTTACGGACGAGTGTCTTATCGCCTTTAACCTACTTAAAGCAAAGCTCACACAATCACCCATTCTCATATCACCGAATTGGTCAATACCATTCGAACTTATGTGTGACGCTAGTGACTTTGCTATTGGTGCCGTCTTGGGACAAAGAATTGAAAAACATTTCAAGCCCATTTATTATGCTAGCAAGACATTGCAAGGAGCCCAACTTAATTACACTACCACCGAGAAGGAACTCCTGGCAATCGTCTTTTCGTTTGATAAATTCCGATCCTATTTGGTACTAGCAAAGACGGTTGTCTATACAGACCACTCGGCATTGAAGTACTTGCTTGCTAAGCAAGATGCTAAACCCCGGTTAATACGTTGGGTCTTGCTTTTGCAAGAATTCGACATTGATATTAAAGACAAAAAGGGGGCCGAAAACCTAGCTGCCGATCACCTTTCTCGACTTGAGAACTCGAATCTTGGGGTTCTTGATGTCGTAGCGTAGGGGTATGAAATAGTTTATATTTTTACTAGGAAATACTATTAAATACGTGAAATACTATATATTTTTGATACGAAAAGCGATACAAATTACACAAGTTTTAATTATTTATTTACAAATGAGATATACCTAAACTTTGCTACAACACTATAGGCAGTGTACCTAATCGTAGAGTAGTATAGTTTTTAGTAAGTCCGGTTCGTTCCACAGGGAGCGGACTTATTGCACACTATATTTTTAAACAACTATATTTGTACAAAATATATATAATTATATATAATAATATATAAAAGGGGGTTTACCGTTTAATGACCGGTTTGTCGATTTATATTTTAAACGAAGCGTATAGTAAATGACGATATTTAAATAACAATATAAAATAAATAACAATAATTAAAATGACAATAAATAAAAGTACGAGGAAAAATGAAATAAAATATATTATGCTTATTTAAGCTTCCGTAACCATGATGTTTGACGTTTTGATTATTTATTACCCTGGGTTAATTGTCCTTTGTCCTGGATTATTTGATAAGTCCATCTGGTTTTTGTCCATAACGGTCCATCAGTCATAAATATAAAGTGCGAGTGTCCTCGCCAAATTATCCTTATGTCCGAAGTCAAATATTCCAACTAATTGAGGACTTAAACTGTAACAAGATTTTAATACTTTGTTTAATAATTACACCAGGTTATCGACTGCGTGTAACCCAAGGTTTTAATACTTTGTTATCAATTATGCCAAGTGTCCTTGTACATAATTTCACCCCTGTTTTAATAATTCTAGTGACTATTAATCCATTTCCGTGTCCGGTTAAATGAACTATTATTCGTACATATAAATACCCCGCCCATCGTGTCCGATCGAGTGTATATGGTTATTTATAGGGACGTCCAGTTGTAAATATTTATATTAAAATTAACAAACTATCATTTAGTTAAACAAATATAAAGCCCATTAATAGCCCATACTCTAATTTCCACAAGTGTCGTTCTTTTGTCCAAACCCCAATTATGGTACAAAGCCCAATTACCCCGTCTTTAATATTTAGTCCAACATCATGATTACTTTGGCTTAAATAAGCATAATAATAACTTAAGTACGAGACATTAATTTAAAAAGGAGAACATAACTTACATTGAGTATTTATCGCGTAGTGTTACACGGACAGAATTTCGACTTCAAAAACCCGTAAAATAACCTTTACATAACCCGAACTAATCTAATATAAAACTACCCTATACTATATATATATATATATATATATATATATATATATATATATATATATATATATATATATATATATATATATTATTTATTACAGAGTATTATTTTTATTATTATTATTATTTATTATTTTTATCGAACGAATTCATGGCCTTTTATAGGCATTTTGATTTCTGACAGCTCCGCGAGTCGTGGAGTTTTTGGCCTTCAAACTCCACGAGTCGTGGAGTTTGAAAATCCAGCTCACAAACTTTTGGCTCCTAGCTTGTCGACATAATAAATATATAAATATAAAATATAAATATTTAATATAATTATTTATATATTATATTATATTCTTGTGCATAGTTGACTTGTAATTTTTGGTCCGTTGCGTCGGGCGTTGATAGTTGACTCATGTCCCGGTTCCGGATTTTCGAACGTCCTTGTGTACAATTTAATATCTTGTACTTTGCATTTTGTAACTTGTACTCTTGTCATTTTTAGACGTTTTTCATCAATAAATTGAACCTTTTGAATTGTATCTTGTACATTTGAGCTTTTTGGACGTTTGTGTCTTCAAATCTTCGTTTGCGCCTTTTGTCTTCGCACTTATTTATTTAAACAATTACAATGAAAATATAATACAATTACATATGAAAACCTATTATTTAGGAGGGATATTGCTATGAAATATATGTTCCTTTTTAGCCTTATCAGTTCTCCATGAGACTGTTATCCAAGATAACTTTCCAGATGAAATTCTCATGAAGATTGAGAAAATTGATGATCCATGGTTTGTAGACATAGCCAACTATCTTGCGGGTGGATTCCTAGAAACCGGTTGGTCACATCAGAAAAGAAAGAAATTCTTTAGTGACCTAAAATACTATTTTTGAGAAGACCCTTATCTATTTAGGCAATGTGCGGATGGAATTATTCGTCAGTGTGTTTCGGGGAAAGAATGCACCGAAATTCTGTTTGACTGTCACCTTGGTCCAACAGGTGGGCACTTTGGTCCCCAAATCACGGGGAGGAAAGTTTACGAGGCCGGTTTCTATTGGCCTACAATATTCAAAGATGCCTACACTGTTTGTAAGGCTTGTGACGCGTGCCAACGGGCCGGTCAAATAACTAAACGGGATGAAATGCCTCAACAAAGCATCCAAGTATGCGAGGTGTTCGATGTTTGGGGAATTGACTTTATGGGGCCCTTTCCAAAATCTCATTCTTACCTATACATACTTGTTGCCAAAGATTATGTTTCCAAATGAGCGGAGGCAAAACCTCTACCAACAAATGATGGCCGAGTTGTGGTAAACTTTTTGATGGAACTTTTCTCTAGGTTTGGCACGCCAAAAGCTCTTATAAGTGACCGGGGCACCCACTTTTGCAATAAGCAATTGGAAAAGGTGTTGAAGAGATATGGAGTAATCCATAAAATTTCAACATCCTATCATCCCCAGACAAGTGGGCAAGTAGAAAACACCAACCGGTCATTAAAACGCATACTTGAAAAGACCGTTGGTGCAAATCCAAAAGAGTGGTCAATCAAGTTAAACGATGCATTGTGGGCCTTTCGCACGGCCTACAAAACACCAATTGGAACAACTCCTTTCCGTATGGTATACGGAAAAGCATGCCATCTCCCGTTGGAGATTGAACACAAAGCGCATTGGGCGCTAAGGGCATGCAATTTGGATTACCAAGAAGCGGGTCGGTTACGTTTGACCCAACTAAACGAATTAGACGAGTTGAGGCTCGAAGCCTATGACAACTCTCTAATTTACAAAGAAAAAACCAAACAATGGCACGACAAAAGATTGAAACATCCAAAAGAATTCATGGAAGGAGATCGTGTCCTTGTTTACAATTCCCGTTTCAAGTTATCACCAGGAAAGCTTAAGTCCCGATGGACGGGACCATTTGTGGTTAGAAAGGTGTACCCTTATGGTACAATTGAAATGGTGAACTGGAAGGGTGATACTTTTAAAGTGAATGGCCACCGGGTCAAACACTATGTTGATGGTCCCCTAGAAATTGAGGATGAGGTTAGCCTCAACTTCAAGAACAAAGCATAAATCAAAATGGGGACGAGTTTGGTGAACGACTCGTTAAAAAATGGTTCATAATTGTAAATAGGTTTGAAATGTGTGCACGATAAATTTTAGTTTGGTACAAAATGATTTACGTTTGGCCTTTAAACACGCGCGACACAGAAAAACAGGTCAGTGAGTTTTAGTGCAATGGGACGCCGTCCCATTTTCCTGGACGCCGTCCCCATTTAAAGACCTGGACGCCGTCCCATTTTCCTGGACGCCGTCCCCATTTAAAGACCTGGACGCCGTCCTCTTTTACTAGACGCCGTCCCAAAATGAAACCTTGGATGCCGTCCTCCTTTCTGGACGCCGTCTAGAGTGACTGACTCAGAAAAAAATACGTTTTAAATACCTATCCAACCCATTTCTTAACCACAAAAACACATTTTTATCCATTTCTCTCTGCCAAACACGAAACACTCTCCAAAAACCCTAATTTCTACCTCAATTTCGCGATTTCTTCTTCAAATCCAAACTTCAAATCATGTTTTCTAGGGTATGGATACTCCATTTTTACACTTTTCTTTATCAATTACTTGAATTGTATGTTTATATCTATAAATTGGTGAAGGATAAGTGTGGGGTGTTTGATTTGCATGATTATTGTTAAGATTAACATGCCTTAGTAGTTTAATTGCCCATAATATGTTTATTTTGCAAAGATTACATGCTTTTAAGGGTTTGTTCATGATTTTAGGGTTTGTGGAATTTGAATCCGAATTTAGGGTGATTAGTTCATGATGTTGAGTTTGTGTATGATGTTAATGAATCTTGTGAAGTATTTAATTGTGTTGGTGATATTGATGTCAAATTGGCCTGGTCATTTTTTGAATGTTCTTGAATTTTTTAGCATATTGTTGAATTGTAATGAACTTATGAAGTATGTATGCTTGATTTTCATTTGTATGGGCCTGTTGAAGTAAATTGATGGAATGGAATGCCATAATGTATGATGTTATAATAGGTCATTTGAACTAAAATTGCGAAAAATGTGTTATGATTTGTGATGAATATCATTAGAATGCAAATTTAAATGTTATGACCTATAACACAACATGCTTGAATCCTTGAGTCATAAGTTGATGCTACATTGTGAAGTTGTGATTTTCATTTTTGAAAAGTTATTAACGGGTTTATGTTGACTATAGTTGACTTTGGTTTAAAATTGTGAACATACGCTTTTGCTTAAATGAGTCATAATACTTATGAACTTGAAATGGAATGATTAAGTTCTCTTGCTACTCGGTTATGTTTTAGCTAACATTAACACAACGGTTTCTATGTTCTTTTGGTCTGGTGTTAATGTTTTGCTGGGACATTCAAGCCGAGGAGGACCGGCAAAGAGAGGAAGGACAGCAGGTTTGGCTCCACCACGACAACCACCACCACAACAGCAACATCATTCATCATCATCGTCAGGAGAAGAAGAAGAGGAGGATCGAAATGATCCTCGAGTTTGGTTGACACTGGTTCAAAACGACGAAGACTACACAGAAACATTTGAGACGATAAACCGTAGGCCTATTAATGCCACTTGGTATTTTATCTGGGGCCCATTGGAAGAGGCGGGTATGCACCGCCATGTTTCTAACTTACTCGCTATCCCCTACGGTAGAGTAGTCACCCACGCTTGGGAGCAAGTTTTCAGCATCAACGAACCAATTTATCCGATGCTGCTTAAAGAATTCTACTCAACTGTGCGGTTTAACAATGTCAGCGATTATTTGTCAAATGACTTTCTTCGATTTCGTTTAGGGGGTGAGTACAGGGGTATAAGTAGTTTTGAGCTATGCCGAGTTTTGGGTATTTTTGAGGAACTCACCGATACCCAGTTAGGTGAATACTTGCGGGCCTCCGATTATGTTGGCCGGCATGAATTTAGTGATGTTTCTTATTGGCGAAGGATTTGTAGGCCGAATGCGGCTGCACAGTTTAGATCAAGCAGGCACAGGTACAATGAAATCGCAGCCCGGGATGATAAACTGCTTCATAGACTTATCGCATGCACTTTTAATGCGAGGGTTGAGGGTCACGAGAAAGTGAAAACGTTGGATTTATGGATTATGGACCAAATAAAGCGGGGTTGCTATACTGACATTCCTGGGTTGATCGGTAATTATTTCCTGGCCATTGCTACCGAGACACGGCAACAGAAGCCACTTCTGGGAGGCCACTACATCACCCGAATTGCTCGACATTTTAACATAGATTTCAGCAGATTACAGGAGTGTACGAACGTCATGAAACCATTAAAAAAGGTTTCTTATATTAATGCTGAAATTCTTATGAAAGATAGAAATGGGCATTTGGTACCTTTTGAGGCAGGTGGCGCAGGTGGCGCAAGTGGCAGTGGCGTGCAGCAAGAACAGCAGCAAGAAGAAGAGGCGGAAATGGAGGCACATACTAACGTTGGTGATCAGGTTCCGTGGCATCCTTCCCAATCAAGTTGGGACAGTTTGGTTGGTAGTGTTAATAACATGAGGTTGAGCCCGAACGAACAAAGGACGCACAACAACCAAATGTGGGATAGTCAGCAACGAATGGAGCAACGCCAGATTGCTCAAGTACACAATACGGGATGGAACAGTTATGGTATTGATTGGAATAACCATAACTCAGAGTTGTTTTATTCCAACCCCGAGCAGTACTATGGAACGACACGTCTGACACCCCAATACTACACGGATCCTGAACATCCACCTCCCCCTCATCCGATTTATAACTCTACCGCTGCGTTGCAGGATGCTCGGAACAGATTTGAGCGGGAATATCCACAGGGACGCCCGTACAGAGATGGTTCAGATAATTATTTTTGGCCGTATGATAACTAGGCCTGCGTGCCTTTGATCATTTTGTACTTTGTTTTGAGACAATTTAATTTGTGTGGTGTGATTTTAGACAATATTTGGTTTGTAATAACTGGCTAATTGTGTGGATTTATGAACGGTTGTGGTTGTAAAAATACCGTTCTTTTTATTATAAATTGTGTGGTTTGTTAATTTGTGCAGCGTGATTGAACTTCAAAGACTGGCATTAAGTTCAGCGACATTTGATATTATGATGTGTGTATGATGATAATCGTGGAATGGACGATGCTCTTATGCTGGCAGTAAGTTCAGCGGCATCCGTCTACATGTTCCACGATTTGCAGGTTAAAAAATTGAAAATTTCTACAATCACCCTATCGCTTTACCCTCTAAATTTAATCCTTTTTCTGATTTCATGCAATGAGGGCCTTGCATGATCTCAAGTGTGGGGTGGGAAATAGAAATTTATCGGGAACTCGTTTCACTAAAATTAAGGCGTTTATTATAAAAATTTTAAAAATTTCAAGTAGCCTTAAAAACGATTAAAAGTCCAAAAACCATGTTATACGCATTATGATCTTAAAATCTAGAAAATAAATGTTGGTTTACATTTTAAATTATTAATAGTCTTTGAAGTTGCACTATCATTCAATTATTTGAATGAAAATCCTACTAGTTTAGTAAGCTAACTTGTAGGTCACTTGTACCAAAACGAGTGTAAACCGTGAGAGAGCGGTGATTGTATAGCGTGGTCGGAAACCGGATCTCGCGCCAGATCGAAAACCCTAAGGACGGTCCTCATTGTTTCTCCTAACAAGGACAATGTTGCGTCCGACCACTTGATATGACCAATAGGATGTATCTTTTCCATCCTCAAGGAAGTAAAGTCTTCCGAATGACACACTTACTGATTCAATTCAGAAGATGTAGTCCAGACCAGTTGTAGGGTGACAAAAACTCTTGAAAAGTCATTACTGACATCGAATGGAAATCTACCAGGCCTCAACGTCAAACAGGGAAACTGGTAGTCAAAGTTTATCTCAATGAGGGAGATTAACTAGTAAAACGGGGGGCACCATGTATACACAAAATGTTAGTGATTTATCAGATCCCCGGAAGGATAACCTCCAGAAAGGTAAAATATCAGCTTTTAAGACTGATAAACCTCAATCTTCATGATTAATTTAACGGATTAGATGATTACCTCATAATTGTCAATGATGTCCGGACGTAATGTGTATCCTCCTAAAGCACATTATTTTCTACCGACATCTCGTAATGTTAGGTACTGTGGGAGGGATTGGCTTGACCAATAGCGGGAAACCCGCACTCATTTTTAAAAATTCAAAAAATCCGATCAAAATCGGAAAACGTGCATAGTATTAAAAACTAGCATGATATTTTCAAAACCATAAAACGTTTTCATAAGATCCTGATTTCCCTAGGGTCAAATTTTTCGGATACTTGGCTCTAATCTCCCAAAAATGTGTGTGTGTGTTTCCATTGTGTATATAGCGTGCGTGTGATTTCAATAAAAGTATTCTATACTTAAAGCATGTGTTTCCATTGTGTATATAGCGTGAGTTGTGTTTCATATCAACGTGTGTGTTCAGTGTGCTTCGAGTGATTCATGTAATGTTTGTAATCTATATTGTGTGATTATGTTTGATATTGTTCTACTTTGTAAAGAAAGAATTGCTTGAGGACAAGCAAGGTTTAAGTGTGGGGTGTTTTGATATTGCTCAATAACATCATATATATCTATCGCAATATCGTGTAAAATGCTCTAGAATCGAGGATAATGAAGGCGTTTCTACAAGTGATAATCCAAGATGCGCAAATTTGTATCGAAAGAGTGATTTACAAAGAGTTTTGATGATTTATGACATTGGTTGATCCCGATACGACTTAAGGTCTATTTAGTGCTCTAAAATGGTAAAACAAAGCTTCCAAGGTGTTAGGCTTCGTCCAAATAAAAGAGGATTGAAAAGAAAGCGAAACAGTGGATTTCAGCATATCTGGATGCTGTCCGGGGTTATAGGACGCCGTCCAGCATCTTGAAACAGGACGCCGTCCTGGATTTGAAGACGCCGTCTAGCTCTTAAGGACGGGACGCCGTCCAGCCTTTTTGGACGCCGTCCCGTAGTAGGTTTCAGCCGACTTTTGTGCTTTTTACCTACTTTCTCCACTTTAAAACTAATGTTTTGAGGGACTGTTTCATAACTTACGAACCAGAGAGTACAGAGACGATTTTTAGGAGCAAAATTGGAGAACTCCAAGCTCTTGGAAGAGGCTCAACATCAAGACATCAAAGATCAAAACCTTCATCATCCAAGAACTCCTTGTTCTTGTAGGTTATTCCTTGTTCTAAAATAATGATTTCAGTTGTTAATCTGATTGTTATGTTGTCTGTTACCATGATTGTTGGCTAGTTTCTATAATGTTTGTCTAGATTAATAACCAAGGTATTGGATGTAATCTTATTGATTGAATGTATTATGTGTGATAGATTAAAGCTTGAATTAAGAACCATGCTTATTGCTGTTAAAATCATTTGTATCTAGTTAATTGATATGTTGTTGATAAAGAGAACTCTTGTTGATGTATCATATTGATTTACAATCAACTTGTCTTAGATTGATTGTTTACTAAACCGGACCAAGGGGTTAAACTAGATTAAAATGGTTAAACAAAATAGGAATGAATTATGTAGAGCGAACGCAAAGACAATTGTTATTCAAGTCTTTAATCTAGCTAATCAAGTAGTCACAAACGAAAAGGTCTAAGTAATAGGGAACCCTCACTTAGTAATTCTAGTTTGAGTACTCGCTAAAGAGAACTCTTGGCGGGTCGATTTAGGTGATTAGCATGCTTATAATAGTTATTTGATTACAAATACAAGAACCATAGTGAAAAGGGAACCCTTGATCTTGTGATTGTGTTTGCGTGTTTATTCAAGAGAACTCTTAGTGAACCTATTAGATAACTTACACACATAATTATTCAATCAGGCCTTAATATCAAAACTTACATCCAATACCGAGGGTAAAATATCTAGATGAACATTTCATCTCTTTGATTTAAATCAAAACTATCTTACTTGCTTTCTTTGCATTTATTTTCATCTTATAAATTTAAAAGACCAAAAATATTGTTTTTACATTTAACCTTCTCTGATTTGGCTAAATCGTTAAATGGCCACCAAAACATAAAACTTGTACCTTTAAGTTTCATTTACATAGTTAATCATAATATAGTTTCTAATTCTAGTTTGGCTAATACAACTATCCTTGGAATGATACACGGAACTAAACCAGTTACTATACTACTACACGATCGGGTACACTGCCCGTTAGTGTGTAGAAATCTTTAATCGGTATTTTTCCATATTATTTTATACGACAATTTATACGACACTTCTCGCACATCAGTAAACATCAGAGTCTGCAACTTCAGACTCTAAATCTCCAGACTCTAGCATGCTTTTGACTCATCAGATTTTCATTTTCCCAACAATCTCCCCCTATCTGATGATGTCAAAACAACCTGTACATCTAATTAACCACCTTAGCATACTCCTTTTCGATAAGCTTACACTTGTTCTTCATGTGAGGAATTTTCTTCAACATGGTTAGCTTACTATACAAGTGATTCAACAATTGAACCCTAAAAGGAAAAGTTTGCTCTGTCTCACATCTAGATAATAAACTGATCAACATCTCAATACTAGCCCCTTCAAACTGATCAACCCTAATCAACATCCTTTGATTTCCATTTGTCTTAAACATCAAACCATCCAAATACTCAACATACTTATCATCAACAAACTCTAAATGTTCAGGGACAGCATACCTTTTAACATCTCCCTTAGCTCTTCTTTCTTTCATCCCTAGATCAAACATTCCATAAAACACCTCATAATCCTTAAAACTTATAAACCCTTCTTCAAACACCAAATGTACCAACATATAAACTCTTTTCAACACTTCTTTCACAACAACTTGATCTCCTGCATACTCCTTGATACACACAGTTATGCCTTTCCACTCACAAAAACCCAAACGAACAATTTGATTTATTTTAACTCTTAATCTCCTATCTGGTAAGTGTGTCATTGTTAGCAGTAGAGTTACACCTTCAAATTCAGATTTATCAACCCCAACCTTGACAACATCACCTTCATATCTTCTGAATCTAAATCTCTTATTCATCTGAGCCCTTAGATCACCCTCTGTCCTTTGCATAGCAGCAACCACAACAGCACTAGAACTCCCCTGTATATCACCAACACCACCAACCATTTGAGTATCACCAACACCTCTATCAGTTATATTCTCCCCCTCAACCTGATGCTTCCCCTCAATTTGAGTCCTCTTAGATTGCTCCCCCTCAACATTTGCAAAACCTGCATCTGCAGTACCTGCATCATCTGACCTCTTTCTTTTCTCCCCATTTTTGACATCATCTAAAGGCAGAGAAGATATGATCTTTCAAATTTCAGTCTGTTAATTCTTGAGGGAAAAAATATCAGAAACAAACCCAGTAAAACATTGTCTCAGTTCATCAACACCAACCATCCTTTTCTCCAGCTCAGTCAACCTGTGATTAATTTCTGTAAAAGACCCTGAACCACCTGCACTAGTCAACCCCTGCATATCCCCAACCAACCTCCTTACCTCCAACAGCTCATCTTTTGAAATAAAATTATTATTAAAGTTAAGATTATTAATCTTAGACTGCACACCAGAGAGCTTGTCATCAAACTTCTTAGTCAACTTGGTCAAAGCCTGATGTAGGCCAAGCATGGTGACTGGTGCCTCAGTCTGAGAAGTAGTGCCAGAAGATAAGGGTAGGGTTGGTATGTCCTCACAGCCTTTCTGTTGTAAAGAAAGCTATTCTTTGGACATAGAAGATTTTGAGGCTTGTATCTCACCCTGTGACATGAGTGTGATATTGGCAGCCTGTGCAAGTATGTGTAAGGATGGAATATTTGGAGTGGGTAGTGGCAGACTTAAGTCTGGGGTAGCAGTTGGCTTGGCCATTTCAGTAGGTTGTTGAATTTGGTTTTTTGAGTCCAGGATTGGGACTTCTTCATGTAAGTCAACTGAGTGGGTTTTCTCAGTGACTGTAATGTGGGTATCCAAGTTAACTAACCTACCAGGTTCAGGTTGGGTCAAAGCACTCCTCTCACCAACCTCTAACAGAGATGGTGGAGCAGTACGTGCAGCACTCTTCCTAGTAAATTTTTGAGGTGAATCCACAAGTGCTGTAGTATCTAAGGTTTTAGATATGGTGGTATTCTCAGTATGAACTGGTGGGTTCATAAGGTGGGTTAAGTGGATAATTTGCTCAGTAGCAGTGGGTGAAGATGAGTTAGAATGAGGTGGGATTTCCTCACCCATGTCTTCAGCCTGCTCTGTTTGTGAAACAACATGGGGTGGAGTTTGTGTGGGGTTAGAATCTGATTGCTCAGATTCTAAATATGGTTGACTATTGTTGTGATCTCCTACAGACCCTGATTGCTCAGATTCTGAAGAAGATGCCCCTGCAGACCTTGATTGCTCAGAATCTGTAGGTTGGTCTGCACGGCCAAGATTGACCCAATGCAAAATAGCAGGAGTAAGAGCTACCTCTTGATCATCAATGTGGCTGTGAAACATTCGAACACTACATTCTGGAATAAAAAGTATACTCATACACACGAAACACTTTAAGCCCATCATACAAAGCATGTGTCATTGCTTGTTCAAACATTAAACTTAAAAACCTGATAAAAGGCACATTATGATCTCTTGGAGTTTTTTCAGTGAGAACCAAGAGCTCATTGAAGATTAAACGTGTAAAATCAATATTCCTTCCTGTGACTATTGCATGAAACAGATGTGCCTCATAATCATTAACCTCAGTCAGACTACCACATTTGAAGCTCAAACTTCTAATGACATTCGATAACAAAAACATCCACCTTGGAGAGAACATACTAATCTTAACAGAAGAATTAGTTACAGGCTGACCAACCATAGGAAAACAAGATCTCACAATAGACCTTGACACAGTTCTAACAAAGTTATCATGTACAGGAAGATTCAAAGCAATTCTCAAATGATTTTCAGTAATAGTTAAAGAATTGTTACCATCGCGATAAGTACTAGTGATAGATCTTGCTTCTCTGTTTCTAACACAGGTATACCAAAATTCGCCTAACATATCTGGAAACATGATAGTTGTCTTGAAGAAAGCCTCCTTTAAAGGATGATTTCGCATGAACAATACCAAATCCTCATACCCTTCATTGGCAAAATTCGCAGGAATAGTAGCACAAGCAACCCTATTGTTAGCTGAAACCTGCACATCCTTCTCTCCTTTGATTTCCTTTGCCCTAATCATGTTATCGGTTGGAACAAGAACAAAAGGAATGAACTTCGTATTCGCCATTAGCTTCAATCAAAAACTTGCAAGAACACGAGTGAATTTTGAAAACCGAGAGAGGTTTTGAAGAAGATGATGATCGTATGAGAGGGATTAGGGTTTATGTTTGAAGATTAATTTGAAGAAGATTTTGAAGAAGGAAAATTAGGGGAAATATAAATACCTCTGACACAAAAATTTTAAAAAGTTACCATTAATCCCCTTAAAAATTTAACTTTTTTACTTTATAAACCCGAATAAAGAAAACCTTTATTGACCAAAGAAGGACACAAGTTTACAGTTAAAAATACACAAACAGAGTAAACCTTTCCAGACTCTAAATAACATGGTGTCATCCAGACTCTGAGTATGATGTAATCCAGACTCTAATATTTTTTTTTTTACAACAACAGTTTAGAGAGTATCATCACTGGACAACATTTTAATTGATGAATTTAACATTCCAAGTTGTCCAAGAAGATAAAAATGCCTTCAGAACTCTGTTTTATTTGCAACCCAAGAAAATAGTTTAAAGTACATAAATTACTCATTCTATACTCTTCAGACATAATGTCAGAAAACCATTTTCTTAAGTGTGGATTTGTAGACCCAAAAATAATGTCATCAACATAAATTTGAACAAGTAACACATCACCTTTGTCCTTTTTGTTAAACAAAGTCTTGTCAATGGCTCCTCTGGAAAAGTTCTTTTCTAGAAGAAATGTTGACAAGGTATCATACCAGGCTCTGGGAGCTTGCTTCAGACCATACAATGCTTTCTTCAACCTGTAAACATGCTTAGGAAATTTCTTACTTACAAAACCAGGAGGTTGTTTCACATAAACCCCTTCTTGCAATTTACCATTCAGAAAAGCACTCTTCACATCCATTTGAAACACTTTGAAATCTTTGTGAGCAGCATTTGCCAGAAACAGTCTAATAGCTTTAATTCTAGCAACAGGAGCAAAAGTCTCATCATAGTCTATTCATTCTTCTTGTCTGTACCCTTGAGCAACCAACCTTGCTTTATTTCTAATTACAATACCATCTTTATCAACCTTGTTTCTGAAAACCCATTTTGTGCCTATTGCAGTTTTATCATCAGGCTTTGGAACCAATTCCCAAACATCATTCCTTTCAAATTCTGTCAATTCTTCAGTCATAGCCTCAACCCAATCATTGTCAGCCAATGCTTCATATACTTCTTTATGCTCAATTAGTGAAAGAAAACAAGAAAAGAAGCAGTAATTTGCTATAGCAAAGTCAGACACAGGTGTCTGAGCAGGAGAACTAGGTTTAGGCAAACCAGTAGGATCCACAATATAATTCTCAAGATGCTTTGAAGGGACTATATTTCTAGATGATTTTCTAGTAGGAACGACAAGATCCACAGTGGTATTTGATGACTGATCACTTTCTTGAATAACAACATGCTCATCTTCTTGTGGAACTTCTTCTGTGTGAGTATTATCTGCAGATTCATTTCTTAACCCAGAAAAGTTAGGTTCATCTGACTCAGACACTGAATCCAGAGTCTGAACACTATTTCCAGAAATTAAATTTGACAATTCACCAAGTGCAGATTGCTCAGTGCTGGATGTCTGATCCATTTCTATAGAACTTTCATCAAAGGAAACATTAATAGATTCTTCAATCTTCATTCTCCTCTGATTATAAACTCTATAAGCTTTATAAATAGAAGAATATCCCATAAATACACATTCATCAGATTTTGGCCTCATCTTATCAAGCTGATTTCTTTGATTTAAAATATAGCACTTACACCCAAATACATAGAAGTAATGAATAGTAAGCACCTTTTTATGGTATAACTCATAGAAAGTTTTGCCATGTTTCTTCACAATCAAGGACCTATTTTGAGTATAACATGCTGTGTTGACTGCCTCTGCCCAGAACCTAAGAGCAACATTTGATTGGCATAACATGGTTCTGGCTGCTTCAATGAGGGTTCTATTTCTTCTTTCAGCAACTCCATTTTGTTGAGGAGTTCTAACAACAGAGAAATTCTGACCAATTCTAGATTCTTCACAAAAATCAATTAATGTAACATTCTTGAACTCAGTACCATGATCACTTCTCAATTGTTTAACAAGAACACCTTTTTGAACCTGCTGTCTCTTGATCAAATTGATGATTTCTTCAGGAGCATTACTTTTTGCAGCTAAAAAAATAACCCATGTAAATCTAGAATACTCATCAACAATCACTAGAGTATATCTTTTCCCACCCAAACTACTAGTGTTCATTGGACCAAATAGATCCATGTGAAGCATGTGAAGTGGATCACTGATAGTAGCCAGAATTTTTGAGGGAAACTTTGTTTTGGTCGGTTTACCCATAATACAAGCAGAACAAGGTTTATCTTTCTTAAAAGGCTGTTGAAGCAGACCTCTTACAAGCTTCTTTTTGGAAAGCTCATTAATGTTTTTGAAATTGAGATGAGAAAGCCTTTTGTGCCAAAGCCAATTAAGTTCAGGGACAGTCTGAGAGTACAGACATGTTTCAAATCCAGCATCAACAGAATCTAGATCCAGCATATACACATTTTGAAATCTCCAGGCTATAAGTGTTGGCCTTCCTTTGGGATCATAAATAATACCAGCTTTCTTTCTTATTCTGATTTCACAATCTTCATCAGTAATTTGGCTTACACTTAGCAGATTATGCTTCAACCCTTCAACTAAAGCAACTTTCTTAAATGAAACACTTCCAGCTTTAACAGTACCATAACCAATTGTCTTTGTAACAGAATTATCCCCATATCTTACAGAGGGACCCTTTTCTTCAACAAACCCTACAAGATGCTCTTTGCATCCAGTCATGTGTCTTGAGCAACCACTATCCAGATACCACATGTTACCCTGCTACACAAGACACAAACAATAGAGAATGATTAGTTTTTAAGGGGAACCCACTTTTCAGTGGGTTCAATTGGAGTGCTCTTCACTCTCCAAACAAAAGCTTTGTTTCCAATCCAGATCAACTTGTCCTTAATAGATTTTAAGACACTTTTATTTTCACAAACTTTGGGTTTCCATATCTTCTTAATTTCCTTAGGAAAACAAGATGTTCTTTTAACTGAAGGTTTTTCTTGACTCTTGATTTTTTCATTGAGCTTAGAAATTTCCTTTTTGAATTTTTGAATTGTCTTAGCTTGTTTTGACTTTGACCTTCTTTTAGTTAACACTTTTGGATCTGGACAAGTGTCAATTTCAGAGGATGATTCAGAGTTGTTATTGCAACTTGACTCTTGGGTGTCAGACTCTAGGTCAGAACATACACTATTATCTTGAGAGACTAAACTATTAGAGTCTGAAGGTTTCAAAAGTTCAGACTCTAGTGGATTTCTGCTTTCAAGTATTATAGTCTCAGAAGGTTCAACATGATCTAATGATCTTACAAAAGCATTAGTTAAAATCTTTTTATCACCATCAAATTTTACAAAAGTGTTTGGTAAAATGTCAGGTTTGAATACACTAGGATCAACTTCCACATTATTATTTAATATGTAGTTTTCACCTAGTATAGCTTTGACATCATTTGAAATTTGTTTGGCAATAGCATCAGAATTCTTTTTGGAAGATACACACCAGGATATACAAATTGTTTCATAATGTTTTGACCTTTTCATCGATCTTCCTAATTCAGTATTTAATCTTTTAGTTTCTTCTGTGTATGCCATTTTATATGTGTCAAGTTTTACCTCACATTTTTTCAAGATTTTAATTTCAGCATCTTTGTCTTTGATAGTGTTTTTAAGATCAAAAATTTGTGTTCTTAACCTATCATTATCATCTAAACACCATTGAAAGTCAAGCAGCAAGTACTGAAACATTCTCACTTTTTCATTATCAAGATAGTTCACAAAGTTTTGTACCTTATAAGCAGAAACTTTATTACAAGTAGAGTTTTTATCCATCTTCTCAATAGCTTTCAGATCTTCCTCAAACTTGCTAGAACTACCATCACTTATAGCCATAAGACACTTATCCTCCTCCTCATCAGATGATGAGTCTTCATCTTCCCATGCTTCTGTGTACATGATAGTGCTCTAAATGAACATATATTTAGTCGCAATATCATCCCAATATGTAAAGTTTTTAGTTGTAATTATTTTATTTTTAAGTTGTAATCGTTTAAATAAATAAATGTGAAGACAAAGCACGAAGATTAAAGAATTGAAGAAAAAATGCCACTAAAGCCTGAAAAGTGCTACTAAAGCCATAGTGCACTCAAAAGTGCCACTAAAAGTGAGTTAAAGACTTGCGCGGATTTTGGAAGTTAAGGAAAATAATTTTTTGTGCAAATTACAAATTGCAAAACGCAAAGTACAAGATACTAAATCGTACGAAAGGACGTTCGAAAATCTGGAACCGGGACCTGAGCCAACTATCAACGCCCAACTCAACGGACCAAAAATTACAAGTCTACTATGCACAAGAATATAATATAATATTTAAATAATTATATAAATTATTTATATATTATATATATTTAAATAATACGTCGACAAAGTAGAAAACAAAACAATGTGGCTGGATCCAGCTGGCCATGCGATCCCATGGCCTGGAAGGCAAAAATCCATGCGATCGCATGGCTTCAGAATCCTGGCCACATCTATAAAAGGCAACGAGTTTTGGCCACAAGACATACACAAATAAATGTATACTCCCTCTGTAATAGATATAATATATATATATATATATATATATATATATATATATATATATATATATATATATATATATATATATATATATATATAGTGTAGTTTTATATTAGATTAGTTTGGGTTATGAAAAGGTTATTTTACGGGTTTTAAAGTCGAAGTTCTGTCTGTGTAAAGCTACGCGATAAATAGTCAATGTAAGTTATGTTTTTCCTTTTTAAATTAATGTCTTGTAACTAAGTTATTATTATGCTTATTTGAGCCGAAGTAATCGTGATGTTAGGCTAAATATTAAGATGGGGTAATTGGGCTTTGGACCATAATTGGGGTTTGGATAAAAGAACGACACTTGTGGAAATTAGACTATGGGCTATTAATGGGCTTTATATTAAATTAACGATACCTCGTCAATTTAATATAAAGGTTACAATTTGACGTATCTATATATAACCACATACGCTTAATCGGATACGATGGGCGGGATATTTATAAATACAAATTATTGTTCATTTGACCGGACACGGGGATGGATTAATAGTCAATGGACTCATTAAAACAGGGGTGGATTACATTCAAGGGTAATTGGTGTAATTGTTAACAAAGTATTAAAACCTTGGTTTACACAGTCGATAACCTGGTGTATTCATTAAACAAAGTATTAAGACCTTGTTACAGTTCGAATCCCCAATTAGTTGGAATATTTGACTTCGGGTATAAGGTTAAATTTGCCGAACATTTTATAATTATGACCGATGAACTATTATGGACAAAAACCAGATAGGTTTCAAATACATCCAGGACAAAGGACAATTAACACAGGGTAATAAATAATCAAAACGTTAAACATCATGGTTACGGAAGTTTAAATAAGCATAATTATTATATTGTTATTTATTTTACGCACTTTAATTATTGTCATTTATATTTACGCTTAAGTTTTGAAATCGACAAACCGGTCATTAAACGGTAAACCCCCTTTTATATATTATTATATATAATTATATATATTTTGTACAAATATAGTTATTTAAAATATAGTGTAAAATAAGCCAGCTCCCTGTGAAACGAACCGGACTTACTAAAAACTATACTACTCTACGATTAGGTACACTGCCTATAAGTGTTGTAGCAAGGTTTAGGTATATCCCATTCAATAAATAAATAAAACTTGTGTAAATTGTATCGTATTTAATAGTATTTCCTTGTAAAAATTAATAGTATTTTCGTATACACCTCGCATAACATCAGTACAAAGCTTTCTCTTGTTCTTTGTTCTTAGATCTTTCTGCTTCACTCTTTAACTTCATGTACTTAAGTTTGTACTTTCTTTCTTTGTCAACAGACTTGTTGGAGTTAGCACCCCCTTCACCCTTAGACCAGCAGTCAGCAGCTATGTGTCCTAACTTACCACATTTAAAGCATTTAGCTTTCTTTGGATCAAAAGTACCCTTGCCTTTACCCTTCTTATAACCAAACTTTTTCTGCTCAATCTTTTTAGTCAAAAGAGCCATCTGGACTTCCAGATCTTTGATCTCCTCATCTTCATCAGATTCACTATCATCATCAGAAGTTTCATCACTCTCAGATTCAACCTTGCTAGAACAACTAGAGAATAATTGCTTATTCTTCTTTGTGGTAGCTACCAATGCAGCTTCTGGATCTTTAGTAGTTTTCTTAGCATTGATCTTGTTCTTTAGTTGAGTTTCCTCAAAGTTTGACAGTATGCCAAACAATTCACTTAACTCATAGTTATCTATCTTTTCACTGATTACCATAGATGTAATCACAGATTCAAAGTTTGAAGGTAACAGTTCAATGAACTTTTAACACAACACTTGTTGTGTTTTCTCTACCCCAACACTTTCAAGATCATTTATCAGAACCTGAAATCTTGAATGAAGATCACTCAAAGATTCTTTAGGCTGAGCAGTAAAATTTTCATAACATCTAATCAGATTCTTTTTCTTCTGAGTCTTAACAACAGTGACTCCTTCATAGTCATTAAACAACAGATCCCACATAGCTTTAGCAGTCTTGGCGTGACTGATCTTTCTGAGAATTGGAACAGTAACAGCATTCCCAATAATACTCCTTATTTTGCTATCCAGTTTGAACTTGATAGCTTCTGCTTCAGTCCACCTTTCTCTTGGTGTTTCACGAAAATAGGCAGGTTGTGCAGCAACAGTATCTGTGGCAGGAACAAAAGCTATGATTGAACCAGGAATAATGGGTCCTGTTGTAAGAACATGCTCAGCTTCTTCATGAATAGATCCTAAAAACCATATGACTTTCAATTTCCAAGTTGCAAAGTATGTGCCATCGAATATTGGCACACCTTTTCCAGCCATAACTGGAGTAGGAATGGTACTGGTAGACATATTTATAAAAATATGGATCATTTGTAAAGATTACCGTAATAGGATTTACACCTTACCCGCTCTGATACCAGTTATTAGTTCACAGTAATTGAACTATGAACACCAGACTCTCAATTAAACAATAAATAAGAATTATTAGTGCAAGAATTGAGAGAACACGATAATGAAATATATAATTGATAATGTAGATCGTGCAAAAGATACAAGTTCAAAGCAAATCATACAATCCTATTTATACAGATAAACACCAAATCTAAAGATTTGGTTTTCAAAACAACTTTGCTATAAATAAGGTAAAGATAAACTTAAAAACTAAACTAATATGCAAATAACTCTAAAGTTAATCTTCTGGAGATAAAACCGAATCAAAACAAATCTTCTTAAACTTTAAACATATCTCCAGAATATTCCTTAGCTTAGGCATCAAGAAATCTCAAACCGTTGACTTCAGTAAACATCAGAGTCTGCAACTTCAGACTCTAAATCTCCAGACTCTAGCATGCTTTTGACTCATCAGATTTTCATTTTCCCAACAGGCAAATTGTTAACATAAAAGTTAACAATAAAAAGAAAGTAACATAAAAGTTAATAATGCCTCATTCCTCATATGAAAAAAAATACCAATAAACGTAATATTCGTCCGCATGTGCTTCCACATAAACGTCATCTCATCGAATCTGATTAGGTGGTACCACGTCCTTATCTTCTTCGAATCGTAAATACTTGAAATGATTTTAAACCACATGACATCGGTTTCGGTTTTAAACCTCCACCACCATTTGCCTAACAACTTAAGATTTTCACTTTTAAGAGATTTAATAATTAAAAGTTCACAATTATTAGTTGTCATATTGTCAATTAGCATATACTAATCAATTGATATTTTCCTTATTGTTCAACACGCGGGTGTAAAGTCTAGATTATAGATAACGAAGTACTTGCATAACCAAACAAAATGTCGAAAAGTGCAACTAAAAAAAATTTGTGACGTTAAAGTGACAAATTTTAAATTGAATATGAATTTTATAATTATGTTAATACATTATTTGATAGAATGTTAACGTTCTTTGTATACAATAAAATAGGTATTGTTAAATTGACTCAAAACAGAGTATTTATAATTTTATCGAGTAATAAATAAATGTTAATATAAGTAAATAGTTTAGAGGTGAGTGGGAAGGAAGAAATATCCGAAATGTCATGAAGATACTTGAATGTTTTGAGCTTGTAGTGACCCAAACTTTTCCATGTTTATATATATTAATTGAGATTGATATTTACATGATTAAATGTTTCCAACATGTTAAGCAATCAAACTTGTTAAGACTTGATTAATTGAAATATGTTTCATATAGACAATTGACCACCCAAGTTGACCGGTGATTCACGAACGTTAAAACTTGTAAAAACTATATGATGACATATATATGGATATATATATATAGTTAATATGATACTATGATAAGTAAACATATCATTAAGTATATTAACAATGAACTACATATGTAAAAACAAGACTACTAACTTAATGATTTTTAAACGAGACATATATGTAACGATTATCGTTGTAAAGACATTTAATGTATATATATCATATTAAGAGATATTCAGACATGATAATATCATGATAATATAATAATTTAAAATCTCATTTGATATTATAAACATTGGGTTAACAACATTTAACAAGATCGTTAACCTAAAGGTTTCAAAACAACACTTACATGTAACGACTAACGATGACTTAACGACTCAGTTAAAATGTATATACATGTAGTGTATTAATATGTATTTATACACTTTTGAAAGACTTCAATACACTTATCAAAATACTTCTACTTAACAAAAATGCTTACAATTACATCCTCATTCAGTTTCATCAACAATTCTACTCGTATGCACCCGTATTCGTACTCGTACAATACACAGCTTTTAGATGTATGTACTATTGGTATATACACTCCAATGATCAGCTCTTAGCAGCCCATGTGAGTCACCTAACACATGTGGGAACCATAATTTGGCAACTAGCATGAAATATCTCATAAAATTACAAAAATATGAGTAATCATTCATGACTTATTTACATGAAAATAAAATTACATATCCTTTATATCTAATCCATACACCAACGACCAAAAACACCTACAAACACTTTCATTCTTCAATTTTCTTCATCTAATTGATCTCTCTCAAGTTCTATCTTCAAGTTCTAAGTGTTCTTCATAAATTCTACAAGTTCTAGTTACATAAAATCAAGAATACTTTCAAGTTTGCTAGCTCACTTCCAATCTTGTAAGGTGATCATCCAACCTCAAGAAATCTTTATTTCTTACAGTAGGTTATCATTCTAATACAAGGTAATAATCATATTCAAACTTTGGTTCAATTTCTATAACTATAACAATCTTATTTCAAGTGATGATCTTACTTGAACTTGTTTTCGTGTCATGATTCTGCTTCAAGAACTTCGAGCCATCCAAGGATCCGTTGAAGCAAGATCCATTTTTCTCTTTTCCAGTAGGTTTATCCAAGGAACTTAAGGTAGTAATGATGTTCATAACATCATTCGATTCATACATATAAAGCTATCTTATTCGAAGGTTTAAACTTGTAATCACTAGAACATAGTTTAGTTAATTCTAAACTTGTTGCAAATAAAAGTTAATCCTTCTAACTTGACTTTTAAAATCAACTAAACACATGTTCTATATCTATATGATATGCTAACTTAATGATTTAAAACCTGGAAACACGAAAAATACCGTAAAACTGGATTTACGCCGTCGTAGTAACACCGCGGGCTGTTTTGGGTTAGTTAATTAAAAACTATGATAAACTTTGATTTAAAAGTTGTTATTCTGAGAAAATGATTTTTATTATGAACATGAAACTATATCCAAAAATTATGGTTAAACTCAAAGTGGAAGTATGTTTTCTAAAATGGTCATCTAGACGTCGTTCTTTCGACTGAAATGACTAACTTTACAAAAATGACTTGTAACTTATTTTTTTGACTATAAACCTATACTTTTTCTGTTTAGATTCATAAAATAGAGTTCAATATGAAACCATAGCAATTTGATTCACTCAAAACGGATTTAAAATGAAGAAGTTATGGGTAAAACAAGATTGGATAATTTTTCTCATTTTAGCTACGTGAAAATTGGTAACAAATCTATTCCAACCATAACTTAACCAACTTGTATTGTATATTATGTAATCTTGAGATACCATAGACACGTATACAATGTTTCGACCTATCATGTCGACACATCTATATATATTTCGGAACAACCATAGACACTCTATATGTGAATGTTGGAGTTAGCTATACAGGGTTGAGGTTGATTCCAAAATATATATAGTTTGAGTTGTGATCAATAATGAGATACGTATACACTGGGTCGTGGATTGATTCAAGATAATATTTATCGATTTATTTCTGTACATCTAACTGTGGACAACTAGTTGTAGGTTACTAACGAGGACAACTGACTTAATAAACTTAAAACATCAAAATATATTAAAAGTGTTGTAAATATATTTTGAACATACTTTGATATATATATGTATATATTGTTATAGGTTCGTGAATCAACCAGTGGCCAAGTCTTACTTCCCGACGAAGTAAAAATCTGTGAAAGTGAGTTATAGTCCCACTTTTAAAATCTAATATTTTTGGGATGAGAATACATGCAGGTTTTATAAATGATTTACAAAATAGACACAAGTACGTGAAACTACATTCTATGGTTGAATTATCGAAATCGAATATGCCCCTTTTTATTAAGTCTGGTAATCTAAGAATTAAGGAACAGACACCCTAATTGACGCGAATCCTAAAGATAGATCTATTGGGCCTAACAAACCCCATCCAAAGTACCGGATGCTTTAGTACTTCGAAATTTATATCATATCCGAAGGGTGTCCCGGAATGATGGGGATATTCTTATCTATGCATCTTGTTAATGTCGGTTACCAGGTGTTCACCATATGAATGATTTTTATCTCTATGTATGGGATGTGTATTGAAATATGAAATCTTGTGGTCTATTATTATGATTTGATAATATATAGGTTAAACCTATAACTCACCAACATTTTTGTTGACGTTTTAGGCATGTTTATTCTCAGGTGATTATTAAGAGCTTCCACTGTTGCATACTTAAATAAGGACGAGATTTGGAGTCCATGCTTGTATGATATTGTGTAAAAACTGCATTCAAGAAACTTATTTTGTTGTAACATATTTGTATTGTAAACCATTATGTAATGGTCGTGTGTAAACAAGATATTTTAGATTATCATTATTTGATAATCTACGTAAAGCTTTTTAAACCTTTATTGATGAAATAAAGGTTATGGTTTGTTTTAAAATGAATGCAGTCTTTGAAAAACGTCTCATATAGAGGTCAAAACCTCGCAACGAAATCAATTAATATGGAACGTTTTTAATCAATAAGAACGGGACATTTCAGTTGGTATCCGAGCGTTGGTCTTAGAGAACCAGAATTTTGCATTAGTGTGTCTTATCGAGTTTGTTAGGATGCATTAGTGAGTCTGGGCTTCGACCGTGTTTACTTGAAAAATGATTGCTTAACAAATTTTGTTGGAAACTATATATTTTTGACATGTGAATATTATGTGATATATTAATCTCTTAACGCGTTTGATATTATGTGATAGATGTCTACCTCTAAACAATTCCCATTGACTCACCTAATAATAATGAAGAGTCAAATGTAAATTGGAATGATTCGTGGACTGATTCACAAGTTCCCGAAGAGGAACCAGAAGAAGAGTCTGAACCGGAAGAAGAATCGGAACCGGAAGAAGAATCGGAACCGGAAGAAGAAATAGAACCAGTGGGAGAAATAATAAAACGGTTAAGTAAAAGAAAATCCTCAACCAACCGACCAAGGTTAATTATGGTCAATGGTGTTTCCGCCAAGGAAGCAAAGTATTGGGAGGATTACCAATTCTCCGATGAATCGGATCCCGACAAAGATTCCGATGATGTTATAGAAATTACCCCAACACAATTTAATAAGGCAAAAGAGAACACTAAGGGAAAGGGCATAAAAATAGAGAAATTTGATTCCAAACCCGATGAACTTTATATGTATCATCAACACCCGTATTTCTTAAGTTGTGACAATAACCCGGGAACCTCTAAACCACCAGGTTTTTCTAAACCAATGTGGAAAACGACAGCTCGTATTAGGGGAACATCATATATCCCTAGAAACTTGGCAAAACGAACCAAAACCGAAGGAGAAGAAACGAGTGAGTCGGAATAAGATAATTGTATTCGTGTGGTGTAATATATGTAATATAGTGTGCTTATGCTTTATGATATATGTAAAAATTGCTTGTATTAATAAGTATTTTTTTTTATGAATCTAACTCTTGTCTATTTTACAGTATAAAAACACAAAATGGATAGACAACCCAATAATTTAAGAGACCTACCCGGAGACATGATTGATGAAATCTTGTCTAGAGTCGGTCAGAATTCTTTGACACAACTATTTAAGGCGAGATCAGTTTGTAAGACATTCGAAGAACGTTTCAAGAATGCCTTGATTTATAAAAGGCTTTCGTTCGAAAGATGGGGGATATCACATTGGGAAATCCATAGGTTACGATGTGTTTACTTTGACGCATATATTACGGGGAACCCAAATGCTATTTTACGCAACGGGTTAAGAAATTATTTTGACTCAATATATCCGAATATAGGACTTCGTGATTTAGAAAAAGTGGCTAACATGCAACATAAAGAAGCATGTTATGCTTACGGGTTAGTAATGTTCGCTTCTCACCAAAGTGAGAACAAGAACATGGGGCTACAACTATTAAACAAAACGTTCCCACAAGTGACGGAGTCGGTAATTGGGGTAAGAAATGAGGTTTTTAGGTTATTACGAGACTGTTGGTCATTACGTAACCTTCATCCTTTTGACGACGTTACAACACATTGTCTTACTATCGGTCACAACGGTTATGTTCCACAAAACCAAGGATGGGAAGTGGTATTAGTAAAACCAGAATGCACGACTTATTTCTGGACGTATGAATTACGTGTCTTTATTGTCTTTGCTGAACGCCTTATTTATTAACTAGAATTATCTTCGCAACTACTTTGTATCAAAGTTTTATGTGCTATATTTCATGCTATATGTACAAAAAAAAAGCGGTATTGTAAGTTTGCAAGTTATTGTATAAAGGTTTGAATATGATATATTTTTTTTTGTGATCAGTTTTTCATATAGAATTGTAGTAGTTGAATTGTATATTAGCTACTAAGTATGAACTTAACGGGTAGGTACTACCCGAATTTAAACTTATAAAACGCTAATATGAAGAAAAAGCTTTTATAAATGAGTTCATATTATGCTACGAAATACTATTAACTACTCTTAATATTCTGTATGATTAACTTGTTCCATTTGACTATTTTGAAGGAAATGGCACCGACTACTCGACACACCGTGAATATGAATAAAGAGGAATTCCGTACCTTTCTTGCTTCAAACATAGCCGCAGTACAGGCTGCGCTACATACCAACGATAACCTTGGATCTAGCAGTACAGGAAATCGTGTAGGATGCACCTACAAAGAATTCACTGCCTGCAAACCTTTAGAATTTGATGGAACCGAAGGACCGATCAGATTGAAACGGTGGATCGAGAAGGTCGAATTGGTGTTTGCCATAAGTAAGTGTACTGAAGAGGACAAAGTGAAGTACGCTACGCATACCTTCACAGGTATTGCGTTAACATGGTGGAATACCTATCTAGAGTAAGTGGGACAAGATGATGCGTATGCACTACCGTGGTCAGCATTCAAGCACTTGATGAACGAGAAGTACCGTCCCAGAACCGAGGTCAATAAGCTCAAGACAGAACTTGGAGGGTTACGAACCCAAGGATTTGATATTACCACGTACGAAAGACGATTCACAGAATTGTGCCTATTGTGTCCGGGAGCATTCGAAGATGAGGAAGAGAAGATCGACGCGTTTGTGAAAGGATTACCGGAAAGAATCCAAGAAGATATAAGTTCACACGAGCCCGCCTCCATACAACAGGCATGTAGAATGGCTCACAAACTAGTGAACCAGATTGAAGAAAGAATTAAAGAACAGACTGCTGAAGAGGCCAATGTGAAGCAAGTCAAAAGAAAGTGGGAGGAAAACGGTGATAAGAATCACCAATACAACAACAACAGCAATTACAACAATAATCGCAACAATTATCCAAACAATCGCAACATCAATCGCAACTACAACAAACGGCCCAACAACAACAACAACAACAACAACAACAACAACAACAACAACAACAACAACAACAACAATAACAACAACAACAACTACAACAACTACAATAATCATCCCAACAACAATAATAACCACAACAACAACAACAATCAGAAGCAGCTATGCCAAAGGTGTGAAAAGTATCACTCGGGGTTCTGCACCAAATTTTGCAACAAGTGTAAAAGAAATGGTCATAGCGCGGTGAAGTGTGAGGTCTACGGACCAGGGGTTAATAGAACGAAAGGAACAAATGGTGTCGGAACGAGTAATGGCGGAGCAAGTAGTGTCGGAGCAAGTTATGCCAATGTAGTTTGTTATAAATGTGGAAAACCGGGCCACATTATTAGAAATTGCCCGAACCAGGAGAACACGAATGGATAAGGCCGCGGAAGAGTCTTCAATATTAATGCGGCAGAGGTACAGGAAAACCCGGAGCTTGTTACGGGTACGTTTCTTATTGACAATAAATCTGCTTACGTTTTATTTGATTCGGGTGCGGATAGAAGCTATATGAGTAGAGATTTTTGTGCTAAATTAAGTTGTCTATTGACGCCTTTGGATAGTAAATTTTTACTCGAATTAGCAAATGGTAAATTAATTTCAGCAGATAATATATGTCGGAATCGAGAAATTAAACTGGTTAGCGAAACATTTAAGATTGATTTGATACCAGTAGAGTTAGGGAGTTTTGATGTGATAATCGGTATGGACTGGTTGAAAGAAGTGAAAGCAGAGATCGTTTGTTACAAAAATGCAATTCGCATTATACGAGAAAAAGGAAAACCCTTAATGGTGTACGAAGAAAAGGGCAACACGAAGCTACATCTTATTAGTAATTTGAAGGCACAAAAACTAATAAGAAAAGGTTGCTATGCTGTTCTAGCACACGTCGAGAAAGTACAAACTGAAGAAAAGAGCATCAATGATGTTCCCATTGCAAAAGAATTTCCCGATGTATTTCCGAAAGAATTACCGGGATTACCCCCACATCGATCCGTTGAATTTCAAATAGATCTTATACCAGGAGCTGCACCAATAGCTTGTGCTCCTTACAGACTCTCACCCAGCGAGATGAAAGAACTGCAAAGCCAATTACAAGAACTTTTAGAGCGTGGTTTCATTCGACCAAGCACATCACCGTGGGGAGCTCCTGTTTTGTTTGTCAAGAAGAAAGATGGTACATTCAGGTTGTGTATCGACTACCGAGAGTTGAACAAACTTACTATCAAGAACCGCTACCCACTACCGAGAATCAACGACTTATTTGATCAACTACAAGGCTCGTCTGTTTATTCAAAGATTGACTTACGTTCCGGGTATCATCAAATGCGGGTGAAAGAAGATGATATTCCAAAGACTGCTTTCAGAACACGTTACGGTCATTACGAGTTTATGGTCATGCCGTTTGGTTTAACTAATGCACCAGCTGTGTTCATGGACCTTATGAACCGAGTGTGTGGACCATACCTTGACAAGTTTGTCATTGTCTTCATTGATGACATACTTATTTACTCAAAGAATGACTAAGAATACGGTGAACATTTGAGAAAAGTGCTAGAAGTATTGAGGAAAGAAAAACTGTACGCTAAGTTTTCAAAGTGTGTATTTTGGTTGGAAGAAGTTCAATTCCTCGGTCACATAGTGAACAAAGAGGGTATCCAGGTGGACCCGGCAAAGATCGAAACCGTTGAAAAGTGGGAAACCCCGAAAACTCCGAAACACATACGCCAGTTTTTAGGACTAGCTGGTTACTACAGAAGGTTCATCCAAGACTTTTCCAGAATAGCAAAACCCTTGACTGCATTAACGCATAAAGGGAAGAAATTTGAATGGAAGGATGAACAAGAGAAAGTGTTTCAGTTATTGAAGAAAAAGTTAACTACGGCACCTATATTGTCATTACCTGAAGGGAATGATGATTTTGTGATATATTGTGACACCTCAAAGCAAGGTCTCGGTTGTGTATTAATGCAACGAACAAAAGTAATTGCTTATGCGTCTAGACAATTGAAGATTCACGAACAAAATTATACGACGCATGATTTGAAATTAGGCGCGGTTGTTTTTGCATTAAAGACTTGGAGGCACTACTTATATGGGGTCAAAAGTATTATATATACCGACCACAAAAGTCTTCAACACATATTTAATCAGAAACAACTGAATATGAGGCAGCGTAGGTGGATTGAATTGTTGAATGATTACGACTTTGAGATTCGTTACCACCCGGGGAAGGCAAATGTGGTAGCCGACGCCTTGAGCAGGAAGGACAGAGAACCCATTCGAGTAAAATCTATGAATATAATGATTCACACTAACCTTACTACTCAAATAAAGGAGGCGCAACAAGGAGTTTTAAAAGAGGGAAATTTAAAGGATGAAATACCCAAAGGATCGGAGAAGCATCTTAATATTCGGGAAGATGGAACCCGGTATAGGGCTGAAAGGATTTGGGTACCAAAATTTGGAGATATGAGAGAAATGGTACTTAGAGAAGCTTATAAAACCAGATACTCAATACATCCTGGAACGGGGAAGATGTACAAGGATCTCAAGAAATATTTTTGGTGGCCAGGTATGAAAGCCGATGTTGCTAAATATGTAGAAGAATGTTTGACGTGTTCTAAGGTCAAAGCTGAGCATCAGAAACCATCAGGTCTACTTCAACAACCTGAAATCCTGGAATGGAAATGGGAAAACATTACTATGGATTTCATCACTAAATTGCCAAGGACTGCAAGTGGTTTTGATACTATTTGGGTAATAGTTGATCGTCTCACCAAATCAGCACACTTCCTGCCAATAAGAGAAGATGACAAGATGGAGAAGTTAGCACGATTGTATTTGAAGGAAGTTGTCTCCAGACATGGAATACCAATCTCTATTATCTCTGATAGGGATGGCAGATTTATTTCAAGATTCTGGCAGACATTACAGCAAGCATTAGGAACTCGTCTAGACATGAGTACTGCCTATCATCCATAAACTGATGGGCAGAGCGAAAGGATGATACAAACGCTTGAAGACATGCTACGAGCATGTGTTATTGATTTTGGAAACAGTTGGGATCGACATCTACCGTTAGCTGAATTTTCCTACAACAACAGCTACCATTCAAGCATTGAGATGGCGCCGTTTGAAGCACTTTATGGTAGAAAGTGCAGGTCTCCGATTTGTTGGAGTGAAGTGGGGGATAGACAGATTACGGGTCCGGAGATTATACAAGAAACTACCGAGAAGATCATCCAAATTCAACAACGGTTGAAAACAGCCCAAAGTCGACAAAAGAGCTATGCTGACTTTAAAAGAAAAGATATAGAATTTGAAATTGGAGAGATGGTCATGCTTAAAGTTGCACCTTGGAAAGGCGTTGTTCGATTTGGTAAACGAGGGAAATTAAATCCAAGGTATATTGGACCATTCAAGATTATTGATCGTGTCGGACCAGTAGCTTACCGACTTGAGTTACCTCAACAACTCGCGGCTGTACATAACACTTTCTACGTCTCGAATTTGAAGAAATGTTTTGCTAAAAAAGATCTTACTATTTCGTTAGATGAAATCCAAATCAACGAAAAACTTCAATTCATTGAAGAACCCGTCGAAATAATGGATCGTGAGGTTAAAAGACTTAAGCAAAACAAGATACCAATTGTTAAGGTTCGATGGAATTCTCGTAGAGGACCCGAGTTCACCTGGGAGCGTGAAGATCAGATGAAGAAGAAATACCCGCATCTATTTCCAGAAGATTCGTCAACACCTTCAACAGCTTAAAATTTCGGGACGAAATTTATTTAACGGGTAGGTACTGTAGTGACCCGAACTTTTCCATGTTTATATATATTAATTGAGATTGATATTTACATGATTAAATGTTTCCAACATGTTAAGCAATCAAACTTGTTAAGACTTGATTAATTGAAATATGTTTCATATAGACAATTGACCACCCAAGTTGACCGGTGATTCACGAACGTTAAAACTTGTAAAAACTATATGATGACATATATATGGATATATATATATATATATATAGTTAACATGATACTATGATAAGTAAACATATCATTAAGTATATTAACAATGAACTACATATGTAAAAACAAGACTACTAACTTAATGATTTTTAAACGAAACATATATGTAACAATTATCGTTGTAAAGACATTTAATGTATATATATCATATTAAGAGATATTCAGACATGATAATATCATGATAATATAATAATTTAAAATCTCATTTGATATTATAAACATTGGGTTAACAACATTTAACAAGATCGTTAACCTAAAGGTTTAAAAACAACACTTACATGTAACGACTAACGATGACTTAACGACTCAGTTAAAATGTATATACATGTAGTGTTTTAATATGTATTTATACACTTTTGAAAGACTTCAATACAATTATCAAAATACTTCTACTTAACAAAAATGCTTACAATTACATCCTCGTTCAGTTTCATCAACAATTCTACTCGTATGCACCCGTATTCGTACTCGTACAATACACAGCTTTTAGATGTATGTACTATTGGTATATACACTCCAATGATCAGCTCTTAGCATCCCATGTGAGTCACCTAACACATGTGGGAACCATCATTTGGCAATTAGCATGAAATATCTCATAAAATTACAAAAATATGAGTAATCATTCATGACTTATTTACATGAAAACAAAATTACATATCCTTTATATCTAATCCATACACCAACGACCAAAAACACCTACAAACACTTTCATTCTTCAATTTTCTTCATCTAATTGATCTCTCTCAAGTTCTATCTTCAAGTTCTAAGTGTTCTTCATAAATTCTACAAGTTCTAGTTACATAAAATCAAGAATACTTTCAAGTTTGCTAGCTCACTTCCAATCTTGTAAGGTGATCATCCAAGCTCAAGAAATCTTTGTTTCTTATAGTAGGTTATCATTCTAATATAAGGTAATAATCATATTCAAACTTTGGTTCAATTTCTATAACTATAACAATCTTATTTCAAGTGATGATCTTACTTGAACTTGTTTTCGTGTCATGATTTTGCTTCAAGAACTTCGAGCCATCCAAGGATCCGTTGAAGCTAGATCCATTTTTCTCTTTTCCAGTAGGTTTATCCAAGGAACTTAAGGTAGTAATTATGTTCATAACATCATTCGATTCATACATATAAAGCTATCTTATTCGAAGGTTTAAACTTGTAATCACTAGAACATAGTTTAGTTAATTCTAAACTTGTTCGCAAATAAAAGTTAATCCTTCTAACTTGACTTTTAAAATCAACTAAACACATGTTCTATATCTATATGATATGCTAACTTAATGATTTAAAACCTGGAAACACGAAAAACACCGTAAAACCGGATTTACGCCGTCGTAGTAACACCGCGGGCTGTTTTGGGTTAGTTAATTAAAAACTATGATAAACTTTGATTTAAAAGTTGTTATTCTGAGAAAATTATTTTTATTATGAACATGAAACTATATCCAAAAATTATGGTTAAACTCAAAGTGGAAGTATGTTTTCTAAAATGGTCATCTAGACGTCATTCTTTCGACTGAAATGACTAACTTTACAAAAACGACTTGTAACTTATTTTTTCGACTATAAACCTATACTTTTTCTGTTTATATTCATAAAATAGAGTTCAATATGAAACCATAGCAATTTGATTCACTCAAAACGGATTTAAAATGAAGAAGTTATGGGTAAAACAAGATTGGATAATTTTTCTCATTTTAGCTACGTGAAAATTGGTAACAAATCTATTCCAACCATAACTTAATCAACTTGTATTGTATATTATGTAATCTTGAGATACCATAGACACGTATACAATGTTTCGACCTATCATGTCGACACATCTATATATATTTCGGAACAACCATAGACACTCTATATGTGAATGTTGGAGTTAGCTATACAGGGTTGAGGTTGATTCCAAAATATATATAGTTTTAGTTGTGATCAATACTGAGATACGTATACACTGGGTCGTGGATTGATTCAAGATAATATTTATCGATTTATTTATGTACATCTAACTGTGGACAACTAGTTGTAGGTTACTAACGAGGACAACTGACTTAATAAACTTAAAACATCAAAATATATTAAAAGTGTTGTAAATATATTTTGAACATACTTTGATATATATATGTATATATTGTTATAGGTTCGTGAATCAACCAGTGGCCAAGTCTTACTTCCCGACGAAGTAAAAATCTGTGAAAGTGAGTTATAGTCCCACTTTTAAAATCTAATATTTTTGGGATGAGAATACATGCAGGTTTTATAAACGATTTACAAAATAGACACAAGTACGTGAAACTACATTCTATGGTTGAATTATCGAAATCGAATATGCCCCTTTTTATTAAGTCTGGTAATCTAAGAATTAGGGAACAGACACCCTAATTGACGCGAATCCTAAAGATAGATCTATTGGGCCTAACAAACCCCATCCAAAGTACTGGATGCTTTAGTACTTCGAAATTTATATCATATCCGAAGGGTGTCCTGGAATGATGGGGATATTCTTATCTATGTATCTTGTTAATGTCGGTTACCAGGTGTTCACCATATGAATGATTTTTATCTCTATGTATGGGATGTGTATTGAAATATGAAATCTTGTGGTCTATTATTATGATTTGATAATATATAGGTTAAACCTATAACTCACCAACATTTTTGTTGACGTTTTAAGCATGTTTATTCTCAGGTGATTATTAAGAGCTTCCGCTGTCGCATACTTAAATAAGGACGAGATTTGGAGTCCATGCTTGTATGATATTGTGTAAAAACTGCATTCAAGAAACTTATTTTGTTGTAACATATTTGTATTGTAAACCATTATGTAATGGTCGTGTGTAAACAGGATATTTTAGATTATCATTATTTGATAATCTACGTAAAGCTTTTTAAACCTTTATTGATGAAATAAAGGTTATGGTTTGTTTTAAAATGAATGCAGTCTTTGAAAAACGTCTCATATAAAGGTCAAAACCTCGCAACGAAATCAATTAATATGGAACGTTTTTAATCAATAAGAACGGGACATTTCAGAGCTAATGTCGGGTTTAAAGATCAACTTATCTAAATGTACTTTATTTGGCATCAGGGTCAGTAGGTCAGAAACTGAAAATTGTGCTCTATCATTGGGTTGTAAAGATGGATACCTCCCTTTTCTTTATTTGGGCCTCCCGTGTGACGACCCAGGAATTTCCGACCAAATTTAAACTTGATCTTTATATGTTTCCGACACGATAAGCAAAGTCTATAATATTGAGCCTCAAAATTTTTGAACTATTTCATATATTAAATTACCCTTCAACTGTTCCCGACGATTCACGAACAATTAATTGTAAATAATATGTGTGTATGTATATATATAAATAATAATTCGAAATATAATTTGAAGTATTATATGTTGTTATTATTAAAAATTAATAAAATAAAAATAGGATATTATAATAATTATTATTTAAAATATATCTATGTATATACATAAAGTATATTAAAAATAAATATTAAATGATTTTAATACTCGTTTGATGTTTCGATTGCTGTAGGATATTTATTATTATTATTATTATTATTATTAATATATTATTAATATATATTCTTATGTGATTGAATGTGTAACCGTAAATGAAATTATTGAATTGAGTATACTGTGCCTAATTTGCTTTATTGAATTAAGTGAACTGTGACTAATTTGCTTATGTTTCCCTTGATTAGTTATGGTCATATTAATATATTGTTATATGTATATATATGTGGCATACATATACATACTTATAGATTTACATAACCCGTCATCACTTAATTGAACCTCACACCCATTTGGAAATCACGCTTCTGCTTCTTTAGTTTCTATCAAGGTACCATCACCAAACCAACAACCCACTAAGTATCTATCTAATTATTTATTACTAACTCCTAATGATTGATTACTTTCTGTTATATATCCCCATCTGCCAATTTTCCATCTTTATCTATTCTTGCCCAATATATATTATATAAGTATACATAGGCATATCATAGACTACACACAAATCATTCACATATGAAACGATAAACCCCACATTACAACACCCACTTACTTTAATTGCATTCATCTGTAAATTTAATTTAAATTACTAATTGAAAAAGATAAAGGATTAGTAAAAGTGGAATTTCTGTTTTGTTTTCTTATCTAACCAACCTCACTTTAATATTTTCCAAATTCATGTATCTACCAAGTCAAACATTGTTACTATTCGATTAACACTTTATATTATTTCAATAATCTCTATTACAATTTTTGTTTTAACGTACCAACATAATATATACATGTTTTCGTTGGATACCCACACAAGATAGGTACTCCATTAACAACTTCATTAGACTAACAAAAACAACTTTATTCAATCACCACAAGGCTACTGCTATATTTTCTGGTTTCTGTATTCGAACCCAAGAACCACACCACAACTTCATCACTACCTGCATCAGGCATCAATACCATCTTTATCGATCACCTGCAAATATCTTCCTGGTTGTTATTTAACTCGAAACCCACAACTACCACCATCTCCAATCGTCACCTCCTTCAACCTTCCTCCTACTACTCGAACTAGCTGCTAACCGAGACCAACACCACAACCATCATCAACCACCTCAATCTCTCTTTGCTCTCCCTTCGTAAATTCAAGAACAAACCCATTTGAACCACCACCTATCTCTCTCTATTTTTTTTCTCTCTCTCTTGTTTCTTGACGGGTACACAGCAAACCCTCTCACCATCGAGTTGTATTGCTAGTATAAACCACACCATACAAACACCACCAAACGAGTCACCCATTTTCTGTTCTAATCCGAGAACATACTACAATCATCAAACCCACCTCATCACCACCTGGTGCTACTGTTACAGCCGGGAACTAACCCAACACCATCTGTTATATTTTTTTCTTCTTTCAGTCGTCGTCACCCAGATGGAACAATAACAACACTACATCGATAGTTTGTTAATCTATTTCTGTTTTCTTATTATAAAAATGAAGAGGGGTTGGCGATTCATTAACAATACATGAAATCACGATGATAATTTCACGATGATATTAATATTGAATTCTACAAAGAAGATGATGACTAGTGTACTCGATGAACTCCTAATCCGGTTTCCTGTTGCAGATACCATCGAGCTATCAAATCCTTTTTCTGTTCTTTTTCGTTAAACCCTCACCTCAAATACCCACCATAACAAGGTGTTACAGATGCAGCCGTTTTATATTATTTTTTTACTGTTACGATAATGAAGAAACAGAAGTTATGATGGAGACGATGTGATGAATACAGTGAAAGTAATCATGATGCAGTCAACGATGAAGATGATTACGGTGATGTTAATATGTTTATGAGGATGATAAAGAACGATAATTGACTGATACTAGCCGCACGATTTGTTTCTGCTTTATGAAGATGTTTTGGGTTGTAAATCGAATGATGACTGAATGATTGATGATTATACGATAATGATGTGTTACAGTGAAAGGATTATGATGAAAGCGTACATTTTTTTTGTTTTACTTTGTGTTGGTGTCGGCTAAAAGAAGCCGAAGAAAGAGACTGGATACCTTTAGTTATTGTGGGCCGAGACTTCATTTCACATTGGGCTAAGAATAATTCGTGCAGTTGGGCTGATGGTGGACTAGGCATAGAATTTGAATCTCGGTTTAAATAAATTGTGTCTGAGGATTTACAAGATAATATGGGACGGACGAGTGGTTTGACAGTGTGGGTGTTGATCGAGAGGTCGCGGGCTATTCTTTTTAGAAAAACTTATAAAAGGGGTATACATTCTTATATTTTCATTTTAATTATTATTATTATGAATATTGTTATTATTATTATCAATTAATGTTATTATTACTAATATAAATATTGGTCACCATTTATTAAAATTTAAAATAATTATAATTACAATTATAGTTATTATTATTATTATTATTATTATTATTATTATTATTATTATTATTATTATTATTATTATTATTATTATTATTATTATTATTATTATTATATTTATTATTATTACTGTTACCGTTATCCTCATTAGTAAAAATTATTATTATTATAACTATTATGATTATTAACATTGATTATATAGATATTACATTTAACAAATTATTAATTTTTGATATCATGCCAATTACAAATATATATAACTATATGTATGAATATGAATTATTTTACAAAAATAACTACACGTAAAATATAACTGAAGATATAAAGTATATATATGTATATAACTACAACATTTAAAATATATATAAATATTATATAGAAGGAATTATGTGATTATACGTGTTAATATATATACATGATATAGGTTCGTGAATCCGAGGCCAACCCTGCATTGTTCAATATAGTCATATGTATTTTTACTACAAAATACTTTGGGTGAGTTTCATTTGCTCCCTTTTTACTCTTAACGTTTTTGGGCTGAGAATACATGCAAATACTTTATTAACTGTTTTCAATATTTATATGCGTGAGTTTCATTTAATCCCTTTTACTGTTTACATTTTTGGGACTGAGAATACATGCGCTGTTTTTACAACTGCTTTATTAAATGCTTTTGAAATTTATTTTGGACTGCGAATACATGAAATGCTTTTATAAATGTTTGACGAGATAGACACAAGCAAAACATTCCTCGAATGAATTATTATGCAGACAGAAGATCTGCAGATTATTATTGAATTATGTGGACATGATAATTGCCACCGTTGAATTATGTGAATATGATAATTGCCACCATTGAATTATGTGGACATGATAATTGCCACAAATTGATATGAATGTTATGTATCGAGAGAATGATTTTATACACAGGTTATGTGTATGTTATTTTTGTGCACAAGATATGTGTACGGATACTAAGATTTATGAAAGATGATTTTGTACACGAGAAAGGTGTACTGTATTTAAAAAATATCGCATGTACATTACATGTGGGTATAGGATTCGGGCCCATTTGTACCATGCAGGATTTTAAATTTTGTGGTCTATCAAAATAATGAATTTTATTGTTTTATGATAAACCTATGAACTCACCAACCTTTTGGTTGACACTTGAAAGCATGTTTATTATCAGGTATGAAAGAAATATTCCGCTGTGCATTTTGCTCAATTTAAGGACATTACTTGGAGTCGATCATCGCTCTGGGATCAAATGTTGATGACTTCGTCCAGATGGATTAGGACGGGGCATTTCATCCCGGTAGGTTCAAGGATGAATAAGCTTAATGATTGAAAACCGATAATTGATAAATTCCACACTAGGTTCGCGGAGTGGAAGGCTAGGTCAATGTCGTTCGGGGGTAGATTAACTCTCATCAAATCGGTCCTCACTAGCTTACCGTTGTACTACTTCTCGCTCTTTCGTTCTCCTACATGCGTCATCAACCTTCTCGAAAGCCTTAGGCGTAAGTTTTTTTGGGGTGGGGCGGATGAAGCCAACAAAATGGCTTGGGTCAAATGGGATGACATCCTTGTTACTTACGAGTTGGGGGGTTTAGATGTGGGTTCGTTGAAGGCCAAAAACTTCTTTAATGTGTAAATGATGGTGGCGTTTTCGGGTCGAAAAAGAGGCCTTTTGGGTGAGAGTCATCAAAAGTTTATATGGTCGAGACGGGGGGTTGGGTGGTAACGGGTTCTCTAACCATAATACTTCGTGGTCCTCAATTTTACGTCTTGATAATACTCTTTCAAATTTGGGTGTCGCACTTAACTCCTCTTTTGTGAAAACAATTGGTAATGGGAGTGACACGTTGTTTTGGGAAGATACTTGGCATGGTAACGTATGTTTTAAAGTTCGATTTCCTAGATTATTTCAACTTGAAACTGTAAAAATAGCACTTGTATGCGATAGGGCCTGTTGGAGCAGTACAGGTACAAACTTTCTGTGGCAATGGACCAGACCGTTATTTGGTAGATCGAGTACCGATTGTGAAATGCTGGAAACATATCTTGCATCTGCTGCTGTTGATCGTGGCAACATAGACAAGTGGAAATGGCTCTTGAGTAACAATGGGGTGTTCGAGACTAGTATCATGGCAACCGAAATTGATTCTAAACTACTGCATCACTCGTTTCAGGCTAAGGAAACTGTACGAAATAAGTTGGTCCACAAGAAAATAGAACTATTCGCATGGACGTCTTTACGCAAAAGGATCCCGACCCGGTTTGAGTTAGATAAAAAAAGGTATCGATCTTAACTCGGTAAGGTGTCCCATGTGTGATGACGAACTCGAGACGGTAGTACACGTGCTTATCTTCTGCAAATACGCAATGGATATTTGGGTTCGGGTCTTTAATTGGTGAGGACTCGGCAATGTGACAACTCTTTCTTTCGAGGAAATGTTCAGAGACTCTTCTCCATTACACGGTTCGGGTAACATTAATAGACTTTGGCAAGCCGTCAAGTGGGTGAGTGGATACTTAATATGGAAGAATCGAAACCAAAAGATCTTTCGTAACAAAGTATCATCTAGTCCTGATGTTCTCATCGAGATCCAATCCAAAAGTTCCGAATGGTTAATCAAAAGATCAAAGAAATTGAACTTCGAGTGGCAACAATGGTTTACACGCCCAAGAAGCTGCTGTTCTTTTGTTCCTAATCGCGATGGGATAGGTTGAAGCTATATATTGCAGTCTAATCAAAGTTTAAGTTTCTTCGAGTAGACCTCATGTTTTCCAGATATTGCCTCTGTGTACATGTGGAATAGATAGTTTGTAGATTGTAGTTTAGGTCTCAATTGAGGTTGCTTGGATACTTCTCTTTGTATCCCCTTGTACTGTTGTGGTTTCATTGATTAATATATATCTCCTTTTGCTTTTCAAGAAAAAAAAGTAAATAGTTTAGAAAAGGATAGACAGCCCAAGCCACGTGGACACGTGGTCCTCCCACTCTAGCAGCGACGGGATCTACGTCACGAATATTCCCACCAATGTATATTGTACTCATAGTAGTTATCAGATTATTAAATTATTATTAATTACGGATTATTATTAATTATCATAGTATTTATCCGTATTACATTATTTAATTAATATTAAATTATTACCAAGCCTTGAATTGATCAGGTGACTACAAACCTTGACCAAATTCTTTATCGGAAACGAATCACTTATAGATCTGTTGGCATTTATTTATAGCAGGAATAAAATAAAGAGAATCAAGATAAAAATGATCAAAAGGAATCCCAGACAAGAATGAATTACACTGGTTAAAAATCAAAAAAAAAAATTTACAAACATAATGTGCAAAAGAATGTTATGATGAACCAAATTAACCACTTATTCCCCTTCCAACTCAATTTACCAAAGGGCCCTTAGCTTACTCTCCAGCATAGGAGAAAATACTCTTCAGGGCAAATAAATTCAAAGAAAAAAAGAAAGAAAGTGAAATTGTACCATATTACAGTAATTTGAACAAGTTAAAACTTCTCCTTTACCCTATTTAGACTTTGTACACACTACCTTTAGCCCATTTCAGCGTTCAAACTCCAAACAAACTTTGTTTGGAGTTCGAACGGGCTCAATCTGATGCTTCCCGTGTTGCTTAGATTGACGCTGAGACCAGAATGAATGTGCATCCAACACTCGGTCCAAAAGATTCTGTGGTACAGGCTCTCCCCTTCTTTGCTGAGGAGAGATACTCGCCGTGTGAACCAATGTTTTCCATTTATCCTGTACGACATAAATCAATCAATCGTTACTAGTGGTTGTTATGGTTATTCTGTTACATTAAAAAGACAGACATGTAGACTTTCTCACCTTTAAGTCAACATAAGTTCGGTGGTTTGCATCATTAAACGCACGGATTTTAACATCACGCCATCTGCACATTAAAAAAGAACCATTACATTGTTGGTCACTGATAGAATAATTCCATTGAACATAATAAAATTGAAAATTATGAGATTCACACCTTCCGGTTCCAAGTGTTTCGACAGCTTCCACAAGTGCTTCCACTTCAGAAACAGAGAACGGCCTCCTAGTTCTACGTTGTGAAAGTTCAGATCTTTTGCTTAGTTTATGGTTCATTGTGACGATCGAGAGTGCCTCGGGGTACAACGGAGTAGTTGGCACAATAGCTTTGGAATTTTCCATAATTTCCTCTGTTGATACTTCAGTTGTCAATGGTTTACTTTCTTGATTCTTTTCAACTTGTTTGTCCAAGTTAGTTGATTGAGGCGAGCTAATATAGATAATAACACAATATAAATAACATATAATAAAAAAATTCAACTAATCGGTAGCTTGAAACCTTCTTGGAAGAATTATATTACCTAGTTAGTGATTTATTATTATTACTTGGAAGCAACAATGGATGTTCATTTTCATCCAAATACTGAGAAGGTTGTGGTAGACTAGGCTCCAATATGAATCCTAAAGTGTCACTATTTACAGAAACGCCCATTTGTTGCAGCGTCCTGTCATCATCTATAATCTTCTCGCCTTCAAGAAGTACCCCGACATCCAATTCACCTCCTAGAATAGCTGTCACGGCATCCATAATGGCCGCCTGTGGAAAAAGATTTAATACGTGTTAATGTCTATAATTATCAAACAATTAAAGGGTAGGGTGCTTAATTTAGGAATAGAGAGCAGGATCGAGATGTATCTACCTTCAACGAACCTACTGTTGACGTCTCTGGCATCTCAACGTATAGTTCAGGTACTTTAAATGACTTTATGCTAAATCTCACTGAATAAAAAAACATTATTTAGGTGAGAAAGTTTTCGAACAAAAAGTAGGACAGTAAATAAATGAGTGATTGAGAGTGTACCGTGACCCTCCTTCGATTGAATGTTATGGCTGACAGAAGCAGGTGGAGGTATATTAGATACACTTTCACTACTCGTCTCCTGAATATAATCAGGTTTTGAGCTACGATGCAACAGTTTCCTTCTCTTAAATGCAATATCTGCTTGACACCGTTTTCGCTTGTATATATTTTTCCTGCTAGGGTCAAAGGTTTTGACTCCTCCACCTAAAAGAAGCAATATTTATTATTATTTATTTATTATACAACATTATAAGAAAAAAATCACATGATAATTTTCAAAGTAGTGTTAGAAAGTTCTCCACTTACATGAAGTGTTACAGGGTTCATAATCTTTCAGCTTTGGAGCTGTTTTCCACTTAGTAGTCAACATCTTCCTTATTCTTCTATTTCCAGCATGTGGCTGCAACCTAAATGCCTTCATTTCATTGCTATGGTGATTGCAACTAAAAGACTTTTCGTCATCATCTCTAATACCTATCTTTACATTGCTCCTACGCCTTGGTAAACAAGCACGAGAAACAGGATCCCTATAAAAGGGTAGATGTACACTGCTATATGATTTATTTAAAACACGACGATTCACACATGGTTTGACTGAAGTCAAATCATCACCTAGTTTTACAACAGCCTCTGTCTGTACCTTGGCTTTATTAGTATCCATGTTAATATCATATAAACTCCCATCATAATTAACTCCATTCTTGGTATCAGATGATTCCAACTTAGTGCTAACATCTTTTGAAACATCTGAAGTGGTAACTATAGAAGAATGTTCTAAACCAGATTCATTATCAGAATGAGGCAAATCCTTTGATGGTGGTTCTAACTTTAACTCTAAATTAGGGGGTTCGGAAACAAACTCGCTCTCACCAAAGCATCCCTGATCAAGATAATCTAATTTTACAGGTTTGACTTTGACTTTCGGTGGTTCCTGATTGACACCGCATTTAGGAATGTCAATTTGTTCTTTACCTTCCGAGCCTTTGCTCGAAGCAGAAGCAGAATCGAAACTTTCCCTCTCCTGCAGTAGCTTGCCAGCCACAGCTGCCAACAACTCAAACGGGCAAATCTTGCTATCCGCTGACGATTTCTTCTGTGAATTTCTCTAGAATCAACAAAAAATCATGTCACTACAAGTTTGAACAAATTATGTGTATCAATTTTTTAATGTTAAGCTGGATTATTAATACCTTATTACTTACCCGTATGGACCTTGGAGCTCTAGGTACCACAGGGGGACGAAAGCCATTAAATCCTCCATAATATAATCTTTTCTTCGACACCATTTCTCAGGCAGACATACCAAGAATGAACCTCAATTACAGCGAAGAACTGATCGGACCTTCTGTTATTAAATGATAAAAGTATCAGAATCTATTTGTATCATAGCATCTCTTGAATTTCTTAGTTTAACAGCGCCAGTAACATAACATTAAGGTCAAAACAACATTTAGCAGATAAATTAACTGATACAATTGGCACAAATTCCTGATTTAGACGTATGATTAACGTCAAAACAACATTTAGTCGATAAATTAATCGATTCTCTTTCCATTTTAAGCACTATTAGCTCCAAACGACAAATGCACCAAATTAATGAGCATGAACAAATAATTGAAAACCACGAATTCTATCCCATAATTTGGGAGGTAAAATAAATAATGACAAAATATAATAATAATAATATTGCAGTACAGATCTATAAAAAAGCTGGCCTTAGTCCACACATAGAAATAAACGCCCCTGGTTTAAGTCAAACACTTTCAACAAAATTATTACAAATGTAGAAATATAAACAAAATAGTAAAGTAAAAGTACTTAAAAATTAAAACCATGCAATATCAAATTACTACTCCTGCTATTATTTATCTATTTATTGCAAAAAAGCCAAAAACCTCATCCACAAATAATAAAAGAGTCACAGATTACATAATCAATGATCTCACATTTGTTACTGAATAAAATAATTAATTCGCATTTATTTGAGCAAAATTACATTTCATCTAGGATTTACATCTTAAATTGGATATCAACTACTCACAATTTTCGTAAATTTAACGCCATCATACGTCTAGAGATATAGATACAAAATTATTATAATAATCCAAAATCCGATCCGATCTCTTCACAGACAATTCCGTCGGAGATCGGATAAAATCACGGTGAAAAATACGAAATCTCGCTAATCGGATTACCGCGATTCGGTATATACAATTCAACTAGAATTTAAAAACGTGAAAATTATAGATCGATCGGATGAAATTACCTGATTTCGATGAAAAAACGATTGATCTGGTTAATTCGTATATTACACGTAACTGTACAAGAAGCGTGAGATCAAATCTGTGCAAACGGAAAAGGCGTATAAATTTAAATCAATCTATACCTATATGTGTATAGATATATATATAGATATATAGATAGATCGATAACGAAATTGGAAATAAAAACCGCCAAGTGGTTTTAGAGAAAACAATTGAAAGAAGAAATTAGAAATGGTGGGGGTTTAAGGACCGGGTTTATATATTTTTTTGTTTCCGTGAAGAAGGGTAAAATAGTAATTTATGAGGGAATGGGATGAAAGAACAGGTGACCATAAACCTCTCTAATTTGACGGTTTTTAGGACCATTCTACCCTTCCCAACCTTTGCGTGGATATGAGGATAGCTTTTGACACGTGTTTGGGTTATACAACCTTCCGTTAACTCCTCTTTGGTTACGGAGTATTTTTACAAAATAATATTTTTACAAAATAAAAATGAATCCTTTTATCCTTTTATAGTAATATACTAATACTAATACTAATACTATAGTTTTTTTTCTAATGGTAATACTATAGTTTTTTTTTTTCACTGCAGTTAACTTACATGAACCTAATCACTAACTTTCATAAACCTAATCACTATCACTAACTTACATAAGAATACAACATATTTTTATCCATGCACATTTAAACATTTTTGAAATGTACAGTATACAACCTCATAAAACATTTTAATTTTGCGTTGCCATGACAAGATTGTGATATCTCATCTCCAATATGCGGATGACACAATCTTTTTTGGTGAATGGAGCATACGTAACGCAAACAATATCTCTAAATTACTAAAATGCTTCGAAAATATTTCCGATCTAAAGGTAAATCTTAAAAAAGTAATCTTTATGGAATCGGGGTCCCAAAAAAGGAAGTAGAGGATATGACTAAGTATATTGACTGCTCGCCCGGCTCAACTCCTTTCACATACCTGGGACTGCCCATCGGCACCCCTTCTACAAAAGCTTCCACATGGCAGCCAATCATTGAAAAATTCGATAAGCGACTATCTGACTGGAAAGCGAAATCGGTTTCATTTGGTGGTCGCCTAACCTTAATCAAATCAGTCCTCACTAGTATTCCTTTGTATTACTTTTCCCTATTTCATACACCATTAAAATAATTAACACACTGAAAACAAAACGAAGAAAACTTTTTTTGGGGCGGGTCGGAAGCGGATAATAAAATAAGTTGGATCAAATGGGAACACATCCTCTTACCATATGAAAAAGGCGGGTTAAACATCGGGTCCTTAATTTATAAAAACATTTCCTTACTATGTAAATGGTGGTGGAGATTTTTTAATGAAAAGAACGCGCTGTGGGTAAAAATCATATCGAGCATTTATGGGGGGGGGGGGTTAATTCTAACGTTTTATCTAGAAATGTTGCAGGTCGCACAATTTGGAATGGAATCATCAAGGCAGGTCAAATTGCAGATAATTGCGGAGCTAACTTCACCAACTCAATATCTAAAGTCATTGGTGACGGTAGCAGCACCAAATTTTGGCATGACAAGTGGTGCGGAACAGATAAATTTTGTAATCAATTCCGAAGGTTATATATGCTTGAATCCAACAAAAGTGTCTCGGTAGCGGATCGACTCAAGTCAAACAACCCGACATCAACCACTTCATGGAATTGGACTAGACCACCTAATGGACAAAATCTCACCGAATTAGCAGAACTACACAATCTTGTTGCAACCATCACCCTCTCCGATAAGCCCGATACTTGGAAATGGAAATTAGATCAAACCGGTATTTTCACAACAAAAGCATTAGCCTCAATTCTCGATAACCTAAAACTCAACACACCGACAACCACCATAAAAACACCTAGAAACAAGCTCTTACCCCAAAAAATTAACATCTTCATCTGGAGAGTTCTACACGGAAGAATCCCGACTCGTGTAGAACTTGAAAAAAGTGTAAGACCCTAATCTTCATTGTACAGCAGAGTATATAGAGTACATAAAGTGTGGGAATGATTTTGCAGTTAAACATAAGTCAAAGAGCGATCTGAGCTTAGTGCGCGCCGCGCACACCAAAGGGAGCGCGCCGCGCACTCCCTACTGTAGCCGGGTTTTTGCTGTTTTAATGAGATATTTTGATGGGCAATTTGGTAATTTCACTTGTGGACGAGTTAAAGGCCAGTTGGTCAGTTTGTGGAGTATCATTAACTCCATTATCAACAACCTTATCCTCTTTACTTAAATTTTAGAGAGAGGGTGTGATTCTTGAGTGAGAAAGCTTAAATCCAAGAGGAAGAAGTTGTTCTCGGACCAAAGTGCGGGTATTAAAGTTGTTCATCTCCTCTCTAGCTCCGTTGTGGTTGTAGTGGTATGTTCTAACTTTAATTTCCTTACTTTGATTTTGTGTAAGGGTTAGGGTTTGGGTAAATGAAGAACATAAAACCCATATTTGGTGATTTTGGGTGTTCTTAGGTAAGATGGAGCCATAAAGACTCAATGGTAACTAACCTAGGGTTTCAAAATGTTAATTGATGTTTATGAGTTCTAATTGGTTAGTTAATCACTAGCACACCTAATTAATTAGTAAATGGGTGTTAGATGGGTTAGTAGATAACCCGAAATGGGTGTGTTGACTTTAAATTAGTCAAAGGGCTAATGATTGACCTAATTGGGAAATATGGGTATGAAATACCCTAATTGTGTAATGGTTAGTGTTGTTGGACCTTAATCACTAGCTTTTAAGTGATTAATGATGGTCTTGACCCTTAAAGGGCGGTTTTGGTGAAAATGGGGCATTTAATGCATTTAAGTCATTAAATGCACATGAGTGAAGTGTTGGTATTTAGTCCAACAAATTTGTTTGTTGATCGAGTACTTATTATATTAGGTACCTTGCTTTGAAGCTTGTGGAGGTATAAATCGTCACCAAATCGTTAAGGTGAGTGGAATGATTATATGCATATGTATGTAATGTATTTATTTGTATGCTTTGGTATGAACCAAAGAGCCGGTAGTGCCATAGTATGTGCGAGCGTGCTATGATGTGAACCAAAGAGCCGGTAGCGTCATAGTACGTGTGTTATAGTGTGAACCAAAGAGCCGGTAGCGCTATAGCACGATTTGTTAGGGTGTGAACCAAAGAGCCGGTAGCACCTTAGCGTTGTTAGAGTGTGAACCAAAGAGTCGGTAGCACTCTAGCGTGAGTATGTGTGATGACCCGAAAATTTTTGACTTATTTAAACCAATTCTCTATACGATTTATTATTTTAACACGCTAAACAAAGTCTGTTAGATTGAGTCTCAAAATTTTAGAACTGTTTCATATATACAATTACCTTTGATTACTCTCGACGATTCATGAACAATTATATGTATGTATATATATATATATGTACAAGTAAAAACAACTTTCCTACAGTAAAACCCTATTGCTACAGTAAAAATTACTTTGCTACAGTAAAACACTATTTGCTACAGTAAAACCGTATTTTGCTACAGTGCTACAGTAAAACACTATTTGCTACAGTAAGATACTATTTGATGTCGACGAACTAGCAAACAAAAACGAAAAAGGCGGCCATGCGATCGCATGGCAAAAACCCTGAAAACTCATGCGATCGCATGAGCTACAGTAAATCGAAAAGTACTATAAAAGGCCAGTTTGTTCGACGATATAATTCATATTTTATTTTCATATGTAATTTAAATTTTAATTATAATTATAATTTTAATTTAAGTTTAATAATAATAAAGTATATTCGAGGGTGTTTTAATTCGGGTTTCAAACCGCTTTAAGCTAAGGAAATATTGGGTATTGTTCGGGGTATTGTTCTTGAATCCAAAGCCAACTATACAGTCGTCTACCATCATTACGTCTACGCAATTTACCTACAATATTGAATCGCAATATTGAACTGTGAGTTATAGTCTTCCTTTTTAAATGCTTTAAATATTTTTGGGCTGAGAATACATGCAATTTATTTTAAACGCAATATGACACAAGTACATACTAAATTCTACACTGAGTTAAACCGAAAATCCCTTAGCTTTGGTAACTAGTAGCTGCCAGTACATAGGATATGGACTGGTGGGCGCGAATAATTGTATATAGATCCATAGGGCTTGACATCCCCGTCCGAGCTAGAGCGCTAGCCTTTTAACGGACGTATGTTATTTGAGTTTAAGACACGTTGGTTTGCGTGTATTAAAACGAATGGGGTAATTATCACTACAGCGTTAAGTTTAGTTACCAGGGTGCTCTGTTATGTAGAATCTATTGATAAACTTTTGATGAAATCTTGTGGTCTATCTTTATATATGTTTATGACTCGAGCAATTAAACCTATAACTCACCAATATTCGTGTTGATTTTTAGCATGTTTTATTCTCAGGTCCTTAGAATGCTTCCGCTGTGATGTCCTTGTTGCCTGCATGGAGTCTCTCATGCTTTGTACAAAGTTTATTGCATTCAAAATAAAATTGTGTTGTGTAATAAATAATTGGACTGTGATGTCAACCTGTAAATTAAAGACTTATGTATTTCGGGGTTTTTCTTATACCTACGCACTCGCCCACATGTTTATAACTTTCTATGTTTAGAAAGTCACTTATTTTAATGAATGTAATATTTTATCAAAACGTATCATATAGAGGTCAAAACCTCACTGTGGAATCAATGATTAACGTGCCGCGTCAATAGCGATTTTGACGGGTCGTTACAGTATGACTCGAGTTGTGATGTGAACCAAAGAGCCGGTAGCATCATGACAAATGCGTATGGTGTGAACCAAAGAGCCGGTAGCACCATGACGCGAGAATGGTTAACCATGGTTGTGTATTGTTTTGTAGCATATTATATTATGTCGATTATATGTTATTGACTACGCTAGTAGCAGTTTGTTAGAGTTTATTAGCTTTGTACTTGAGATGGTATGCTAATTGTATTGCTAGCGTGTATGGGGTAAATGTGTAAGTGATTGCAAGTAGGTATATTATATATATATATATATATATATATATATATATATATATATATATATATGGGTATAATTATTGCATTCACTAAGCTTTGCTTACCCTCTCGTTGTTTATCTTTTTATAGGCTTCGGCGTTGACAAGGGTAAGGGCCTTCGATTGGATTAGAGATCCCGCTTGTTGTATAGGGGACACTTTTGGGATGTGATAGCTTTGGAGTTTGACCGAGACTTTGGTAGTTTAACCCCAAACACCATGCTCATAGTGTCGTTTGCAATTTAAACTAGTGTGATCGAAACTCGAACTTTTGTATGAAACTCGTAAAACGGCCAATGTGGGCCCCGTTTTGTAAAACTCATTTTATTATTGAATCGTGTGAGTTTTAACCATTATAACATATTGTGAAAAGCGTTTCATCTAAAAATGTCGAGAAGTGGGAGATCTTTATTTGAAAAATTGAAAAATCGGACAGAACTGAAAATAGACCTGTGCGCGCCGTGCACCCTGAGGTGGTGCGCGTGGCGCACTCCCCTGCAATAATAATAAAAAAAAAATCTTATGCGTGTTCGATTGTATATTGGGTTGGGTTGTTATAAGTGGTATCAGAGCATGGTCTAAGGGATTTAGGCGACTTGAAATAGGTGCCTAGACTTAGATTTATTTGTGTATGCGCTTTATGCTGGACTTGTAAGAGACGGGTCGGACTGTGACAACCCGGAAATTTTTGACCAAATTTAAACTTTATCTTTAAATGATTTAACGTTTCCGACACGATAAGCAAAGTCTATGAAGTTGAATCTCAAAATTTTAGAACTGTTTCATTACATTTGACTGCTCTCGACGATTCATGAACAATTATATGTATGTATATATATATATATATATATATATATATATATATATATATATATATATATATATATATGTACAAGTAAAAACGACTTTCCTACAGTAAAACACTATTTGCTACAGTAAAATGACTTTGCTACAGTAAAACACTATTTGCTACAGTAAAACACTATTGCTACAGTGAAACCGTATTTTGCTACAGTACTACAGTAACACACTATTTGCTACAGAAAACACTATTTGCTACAGTACACTATTTGCTACAGTGAACACTATTTGCTACAATAAACACTATCTGGTACAGTAAACACTATTTTGCTACAGTACATTATTTGATGTCGGCGAACTAGCAAACAAAAATGGATAAGGCGGCCATGCGATCGCATGGCAAAAACACTGAAAACTCATGCGATCGCATGAGGTACTGTAGCAGGCCACATACTATAAAAGCTCGATTCATTCCTCCGTATTATTTTTTTTATATTATTATTATTATTATTTTTATTATTATTATTATTAAGATTAATATTATTATTATTAATCTTATTATAATATTATTATTAGTAGTATATATACCTAAAATACTACGATGAGGTTATGAGCGTGTCACCTTCAAAATGGGTTTTTGAGCGGGATAGAGCTAAGGAAATTATGGGTTATTGCTAAGGAGGTTATGGGTAATGTTCGAGGGTATATTTGTGAATAAAATCTAGTGTTTATCATCTCTGTTGCGTCTACGTACTTTTCTACAATATTGAATCTCAATATTGATACGTAAGCACTCATATTTTATCTTTTATACATTAATTGTGTATCCATGTCTAGTGCTCGAGTATATATATTTATGCATGCTTGTATGCTAAATTTTGTCATTAAACAGTTATGTTGAATCACGAAGTAAATACATATATTACTGATAAAATCTATATGATATGCATGTTTTTGGAAAGCTGTAGAAAAATCAATAACTTTTCATTTAGAAATCGCGTAATTTCAGTGAACGAATTAAAAGATATGATCAACTAAATTATGATTGACATTGATTGAAATTGCTTTTGAAATTTGTTTGTAAGAATGATAAATTGGATTTTTGAATATTACCAGCCAAGTAAATGAATCCATATATAAGGCACGTCTCATTTTGTTGAATTATTGTCAAAATTGACTTTTTGAAACGACTTTGGATAACTTTTGTATGTCGATATCGAGCATTAGGATTGTTATACACTATGACCTAACCTAGCTTGATAGACATTTATTGACCAACATATGTTCTCTAGGTTAAAATCTACGGTTATTTGGTAATCCGAGTTTCGATCACATTTTGGTGAAGACTTTATATGCTGCTAAGGTGAGTTTCATTTGCTCCCTTTTTAATTGCTTTTGCAATATATATTTTTGGGCTGAGAATACATGCACTTTATTTTAAACGCAATGGATACAAGTACATACTAAATTCTACACTGAGTTTGAACCGAAAATCCCTTAGCTTTGGTAACTGTTAACTGCCAGTTATAAGAACTGGTGGGCGCGAGTAGTAGTATATGGATCCATAGGGCTTGATATCCCCGTCCGAGCTAGAGCACTAGCCTTTTAACGGACTTATACTATTTGAGAAGCGTACACGTTGGTTTGCGTGTATTATTAAGATGATTATACAAAGGGTACAAATTATATATACGTTAAGTTTAGTTACCAGGGTGCTCAATTTCGTAGAATATTTTGATAAACGTTTCTGGATTGAACAACTGAAATCTTGTGATCCACCTTTATATACAGATTATGCGCAACATTAAAACTATGAACTCACCAACCTTTGTGTTGACACTTGTTAGCATGTTTATTCTCAGGTTCCCTAGAAGTCTTCTGCTGTTTGCTTATATGTTAGACAAGCTATGTGCATGGAGTCATACATGGCATATTTTTCAAGGAAACGTTGCATTCACCAAATCATCACCATGTATCTTATTTTGACTGCATTATCAACGAAAGTATTATTGTAAATTATTATATTACGGTGATTGTCTATATGTAGAAATCATCAGATATCGAAAACCTTTGATTTAAATATTCATTTATGGTGTGCCTTTTCAAAAGAATGCAATGTTTACAAAACATATCATATAGAGGTCAAATACCTCGCAATTAAATCGATGAATGACGTGTTCGTCCATATGGATTTGGAGCGATCGTCACACGGACCGGGAGTTGATTAGTTCTTAGGTTTATGTGAACTAACCTTGCGCTAATTGTTGTGTGTTGTGTTAGCAATCATCAAGCAAGATAGACGTTGTACTAGCAAGTTAATGCGACGTGCTCGCGTAACAATGATTAGCTACCATTGTTACGGGTTCAAATCGTGTCAAACAAGCATTGTACGACGATTGTTGAGCAAGATGGGGTAGTGTGGTGTATATGTAAATACATATGTGTTAGGTTTTCTCGTTCATTGCTTAACCTTTTCCGTTTTATAGTATGAAGACGAGAAACGGACCCGAGACCAATGAAGGGGGTTCGAGCGAGGATGTTGAATTTACGGCCAAGGTTGAGGCCATTATGCAAAGGCGTCATGAGGCCTTCTTAGAGGATGTTAAGAAGATGTTCTTGGATTCGATTGACGAGCAAGTAGTCAATCTAGTCAAGGAACAAGTTAAGATTGTTCTTAAAGAGGATTCCGCGGGAATACGAGACTTCCACTATAAAAACTTCAAAGATGCTCAACCTCCCACCTTTGAAGGTGAACGAGACCCACTCAAGAGTGCTCGATGGATCTCTGATATGGAGGGGGCTTTTCGTACTAGTGAGTGCCCTCTCGATAAAAAGACGAGGTTTGGTAGTAGCATGATGAGAGGTGATGCCAAGTTGTGGTGGGATGATAAAATCCGACTTTATGGCGAAGAACAAAGTATGAGTTTGACGTGGGACGAGTTTAAAGAGGAATTTTTCAAGGAGTGCCGAACTTCGACCGATCTTTCAAAGCTTAAGGACGAGTTACGTACTTTAAGGCAAGGGTCAATGGATTTGAACACTCTCAAGTCCACTTTCTTATCAAAGACCCAATTTTGCCCTGAGTATGACGGGAACGATCACATGTTGAAAGAAGATTTCTACCGAACCTTGAATGATAACTATCAAGAAAGGATTAGTAGGAATTCGGCGAAGACTTTTGATGAGCTATTTGATATCGCTAAGGGTTTTGAGTCGCTTGCTCCAAGAAAGAGTGACTTCACCTTTGGCAAACAAAAATTTGAAGCTACTAGCCACTCGAACAAGAAGAACAAGAGTGTGACTGAGAGCGTCGGTAGTGCGAAAAAGGGGGCTTCTAAGAGTTTTAGGCCCACGTGCTACAATTGTGGTCGAAAGGGCACTTGGCCCGTGATTGTACGAACTCATCTTCCAACAAAATCGTTTGTTTTAATTGTAACAAAGAGGGGCACAAGAGGCCGGAGTGTCCCGAATTGCGCAACGATAATGTTAAGCGATTAGAGAAGGCGGCGGGTACGGCTAGGGGTCGAAATTATTTGATGACCAATGAGGAGGCCAAGCAATCTAGCGAAGTTGTCTCAGGTACTTTCATGGTTAATTCCAATCCGGCAAGGATACTCTTCGATAGTGGTGCAAACTTGTCGTTTGTGTCACCAAAATTTGTGCCTAAACTTAATAAACCGTTAGCTAAGTTAAGTCGTCTGGTAGAAGTTGAAATAGCGGATGGCAAGACGGTGCTAGTGGTTGATGTGTGTAAAAATTGTAATGTTGTGTTTGATGTCGAAAACTTTAAAATCGATCTCATCCCGATGACTTTGGGTGATTTTGATATCGTTGTTGGTGTGGATTGGCTCGATCATAATAGAGCCGATATTACATGCCATGAAAAATCTATTCGATTGAAGACCCCTAGTGGGGGAGAGTTAATTATTCATGGCGATAAACAAAGAAGACTTGTGCCGATATGCACTTTTGCACGGGCACGTCGTTTTCTTGTTGGTGGTGGCATGGCTTTTCTTGCCCATGTTGTTGATACTCGTGATGAGCCACCACCCATTCGTGAAATTCCGGTGGTGAGTGAATTTGAAGACGTTTTTCTGGATGAGTTACCGGGTGTTCCGGCGGAAAGACAAGTTGAATTTCGCATTGAGTTGGTTCCGGGGGCTACCCCCATTGCTAAAACTCCTTATCGTTTAGCGCCGACGGAAATGCAAGAGTTGTTAAATCAAACCCAAGAGCTACTTGAAAAGGGTTTTATCCGACCGAGTGCTTCGCCATGGGGCGCTCCGATTTTATTCGTGAAGAAGAAGGATAGTAGTATGCGGATGTGCATCGATTATCGGGAGTTGAACAAAGTGACGATCAAGAATTGTTATCCATTGCCTAGTATTGACGATTTGTTCGACCAACTCCAAGGTGCAACGTATTTCTCTAAAATCGACCTACGGTCCGGCTATCACCAAATGCGGGTCCGTGAGGAAGACATCGAGAAAACGGCTTTTCGAACGTGTTATGGGCATTTTGAATTCGTAGTTATGCCTTTTGGTCTTACGAATGCACCGACGATATTCATGGATCTTATGAACCGAGTGTGCCAACCTATGTTGGACAAGTCGGTAATTGTGTTCATCGACGACATACTTGTCTATTCGAAGAAAATGAAGGAACATGAACATCATTTGCGGAGTGTGTTAAAGACGTTGCGGAAGGAGAAGTTGTATGCTAAATTCTCCAAATGTGAATTTTAGCTAAGGGAAGTTCAATTCCTTGGCCACATTGTGAACGAAAATGGTATTCAAGTAGATCCAGGGAAGATAGAGACGGTAAAGAGTTGGGGAAGACCGACTACGCCTACGAAAATCCGAAGTTTTCTCGGATTGGCCGGTTATTATCGTCGGTTTATCCAAGACTTTTCTAAGATCGCTTCTCCATTGACGAAGTTAACGAGAAAGAATGCGAGATTTAATTGGGAGAACGAGGAAGAAATTGCTTTTCAATTGTTAAAAGAGAAGTTGTGTCAAGCTCCGGTGCTAGTTTTGCCGGAAGGGGTGGAAGACATGACGGTCTATTGTGATGCTTCTTTAAATGGGCTCGGTTTTGTTCTAATGCAAAGGGGTAAAGTCATCGCTTATGCCTCTCGACAATTAAAGGAACACGAAACGAGATATCCGACTCATGATCTTGAGTTGGCGGCGGTTGTTCATGCGTTGAAAATTTGGCGCCATTACTTGTATGGTTTCAAGTGTACGATTTATTCGGATCACAAGAGTTTGAAACATCTTTTTGATCAAAGAGATTTGAATTATCACCAACGTAGATGGATGGATGTGGTAAAAGATTATGATTGTGAAATACTTTATCATCCGGGCAAGGCGAATGTGGTCGCGGATGCGTTAAGTCGAAAGAGTCATCACCCGGCGTTACGATTGGGATTGTTACGTATGATTATTACTAACGATTTTCTTGAAAAACTTGGTGTGATTCAAATAGAGGCTTACGTTCACAACAAGCATGCAGAACGAATTGTGGGACAATCGGAATTCATTACTATGGGTTCGCGTGGTTTTTTATCTTTTCAAGTAAGAGTGTGGGTGCCTAAGATGGGGGATTATTGACAAGTGCTACTTGATGAAGCACATAAGTCAAAGTATTCCATTCATCCGGGCGCGACGAAAATGTATCTTGATTTAAGGAAAGATTATTGGTGGCCGGGCATGAAACGTGATGTTGTAAAGTATGTTGAGCAATGCGTCACGTGTTTGCAAGTTAAGGCCGAGCACCAAAAGCCGTATGGTAAGTTACAACCGTTAGAAATACCGAAGTGGAAATGGGAGCACATTACCATGGATTTCATCACAAAGTTACCTAAAACGGTGAGAACCCAATTCGATTCGATTTGGGTGATAGTTGATCGATTGACAAAGAGTGCCTTGTTTCTTCCCATTTGGAAAGCGATATCATCAGAAACCTTGGCTAAATTTTTTATCAAGGAGGTAGTCGCTCGACATGGGGTTCCTATATCTATTATTTCGGATCGAGATACTCGTTTTACATCTCGGTTTTGGGAAAAGTTTCATGAGGATATGGGTACACAATTGAAATTGAGCACGACGTATCATCCTCAAACGGACGGTCAAACCGAATGTATGAATCAAACATTGGAGGATATGTTGCGGGCGTGTATTATTGATTTCGGTGGTAGTTGGGATGAGCACTTACCTTTGGTGGAATTCTCGTACAATAATAGTTATCATACTAGTATCGGGATGCCACCTTACGAGATGCTTAATGGGCGGAGGTGCCGAACTCCGATTTGTTGGGGTGAAATTGGCCAAAAGAAAATCGGGAGTACCGATTTGGTCTTAGAAACGAATAGCAAGATTGATATGATTCAGGATCATTTGAAAAAGGCGCAAGATAGACAAAAGTCGTATACCAACAAGCGTAGACGAATGATCGAATTTCAAGAAGGTGACATGGTGATGCTTAAGGTTTCGCCATGGAAAGGTGTTATTCGGTTTCGAAAATGGGGAAAGTTAGCTCCTCGGTTTATTGGACCATTTAAGGTTTTAGCCCGTGTTGGTGAAGTCGCGTATCGTTTGGAATTACCCGAAGAGCTTCCGGGGATCCATAATACATTCCATGTTTCCCATCTTCGTAAGTGTCTTGCGGATGATTCATCGTGGGTACCATTAGAAGAAATTGAGCTAAACAATAAGTTAGAGTATATTAAGGAACCGATTGCCATACTCGATGAGAAGGTCAAAAGGTTGAGACATAAAGAGGTTAGGACTTTTAAAGTTCAATGGCATCGTAGTAAGGGTTCTGAGTTTACTTGGGAGCCCGAAGAATTCGTGTTGGTTTATCTTCCCTCTTGTCATGCGGCTTGGATCGCGAGGACGCACTCCGATTCAAGTGGGGGAGAGTTGTAAGACCCTAATCTTCATTGTACAGCAGAGTATATAGAGTACATAAAGTGTGGGAATGATTTTACAGTTAAACAGAAGTCAGAGAGCGATCTGAGCTTAGTACGTGCCGCGCACACCAAAGGGAGCGCGCCGGCACTCCCTACTGTAGCCGGGTTTTTGCTGTTTTAATGAGATATTTTAATGGACAATTTGGTAATTTCACTTGTGGACGAGTTAAAGGCCAGTTGGTCAGTTTGTGGAGTATCATTAACTCCATTATCAACAACCTTATCCTCTTTACTTAAATTTTAGAGAGAGAGTGTGATTCTTGAGTGAGAAAGCTTAAATCCAAGAGGAAGAAGTTGTTCTCGGACCAAAGTACGGGTATTAAAGTTGTTCATCTCCTCTCTAGCTCCGTTGTGGTTGTAGTGGTATGTTCTAACTTTAATTTCCTTACTTTGATTTTGTGTAAGGGTTAGGGTTTGGGTAAATGAAGAACATAAAACCCATATTTAGTGATTTTGGGTGTTTTTGTGTCAGATGGAGCCATAAAGACTCAATGGTAACTAACCTAGGGTTTCAAAATGTTAATTGATGTTTATGAGTTCTAATTGGTTAGTTAATCACTAGCACACCTAGTTAATTAGTAAATGGGTGTTAGATAGGTTAGTAGATAACCCGAAATGGGTGTGTTGACTTTAAATTAGTCAAAGGGCTAATGATTGACCTAACTGGGAAATATGGCTATGAAATACCCTAATTGTGTAATGGTTAGTGTTGTTGGACCTTAATCACCAGCTTTTAAGTGATTAATGATGGTCTTGACCCTTAAAGGGCGGTTTTGGTGAAAATGGGGCATTTAATGCATTTAAGTCATTAAATGCACATGAGTGAAGTGTTGGTATTTAGTCCAACAAGTTTGTTTGTTGATCGAGTACTTATTATATTAGGTACCTTGCTTTGAAGCTTGTGGAGGTATAAATCGTCACCAAATCGTTAAGGTGAGTGGAATGATTATATGCATATGTATGTAATGTATTTATTTGTATGCTATGGTATGAACCAAAGAGCCGGTAGTGCCATAGTATGTGCGAGCATGCTATGATGTGAACCAAAGAGCCGATAGCGTCATAGTACGTGTGTTATAGTGTGAACGAAAGAGCCGGTAGCGCTATAGCACGATTTGTTAGAGTGTGAACCAAAGAGCCGGTAGCACCTTAGCGTTGTTAGAGTGTGAACCAAAGAGCCGGTAGCACTCTAGCGTGAGTATGACTCGAGTTGTGATGTAAACCAAAGAGCCGGTAGCATCATGACAAATGCGAATGGTGTGAACCAAAGAGCCGGTAGCACCATGACGCGAGAATGGTTAACCATGGTTGTGTATTGTTTTGTAGCATATTATATTATGTCGATTATATGTTATTGATTACGCTAGTAGCGGTTTGTTGGAGTTTATTAGCTTTGTACTTGAGATGGTATGCTAATTGTATTGCTAGCGTGTATGCGGTAAATGTGTAAGTGATTGCAAGTAGGTATACTATATATATATATATATATATATATATATATATATATATATATATATATATATATATATATATATATATATATATATATGTATATATATATATATATATGTATATATATATATATATGTATATATATATATATGTATATATATATATATATATATGTATATATATATATATATATATATATATATATATATATATATATATATATATATATATATATATATATATGGGTATAATTATTGCATTCACTAAGCTTTGCTTACCCTCTCGTTGTTTATCTTTTTATAGGCTCCGGCGTTGACAAGGGTAAGGGCCTTCGATTGGATTAGAGATCCCGCTTGTTGTATAGGGGACGCTTTTGGGATGTGATAACTTTGGAGTTTGACCGAGACTTGGGTAGTTTAACCCCAAACACCATGCTCATAGTGTCATTTGGAATTTAAACTAGTGCGGTCGAAACTCGAACTTTTGTATGAAACTCGTAAAACGGCCAATATGGGCCCCGTTTTGTAAAACTCATTTTATTATTGAATCGTGTGAGTTTTAACCATTATAACATATTGTGAAAAGCGGTTCGTCTAAAAATGTCGGGAAGTGGGAGATCTTTATTTGAAAAATTGAAAAATCGGACAGAACTAAAAATAGACCTGTGCGCGCCGCGCACCCTGAGGTGGTGCGCGTGGCGCACTCCCCTGTAATAAAAAAAAAATTCTTATGCGTGTTCGATTGTATATTGGGTTGGGTTGTTACAAAAAGAGGCATCGATCTTGATTCAATCCTATGTCCACTATGCAACTTACACATAGAATCTATCGAACACATACTATTTCATTACTTGAAATCATCCAACGTCTGGAAAGCAATTCTACAATGGTGGAACCTCCCTGACAACACCTTCTCCAATCTTTTAGACATAACCTCAAACAATCAATCACTCAACACATCGAAAAATGGTGCCTACATTTGGCAAGCCATTAAATGGGCCTCCACTTACATCATCTGAAAATTTCAAAATCTCAAGGTCTTTGGTAAAAAAGAATGGTGTATAGCCACAATACTATTCGAAATCCAGATACAATCATTCGCATGGATATCCAAAAGATTCAAAAAGTCAATACTCATGTGGCATCAATGGCTAGTCAATCCTCTCTTTTATATCTCTCCAAACCATCAGAGATCTGGCATCGGTTAATTGATATCAAAAGTCGTATCCGATAACGTATTCATGGCTTGGATCCCCCATTTACACTTGGTTAAATGGGTAGTGTCAGCCAACTTTGTCATCGCAAGTGCGGTACTGTATGGCTGCCTCTTCTCAGCTTGATGTTTCAAGTTCTGTGGTGTTAATGGCCTCCTCACCCATGAAATTGTATATTTCCATTCGGTGCATTATAATATATTGTATAGATTATAGGGCTTTTGTAACTCTCCGTTATATTAATAAAATTTTATGCTTGCTTTTCAAAAAAAAAAAAAAAAAAACGTTTTAATTTTGCATGAATAAAAGTCAATTGTATACGAATTAATCCTCTAAAATAACGTTGTTAATATATTATAATTATAACTATAATAACATATTATTTTAAAATTAATTACTTATAAAATGAGAAATATTTAATTATACACGTTATTATTATAATAATTATTAATTTTATTATTATTATTATTATTATTATTATTATTATTATTATTATTATTATTATTATTATTATTATTATTATTTTATTTTTTATTTGAAAAGCCAACAATTATATTTATATATAGACAATATCAGAGAATATGAGGACATACAATTACATGGCATGATACATCATGCATACACCCAATACATAGTATGCTAAATCATGCAGACACATAGATATAACCTGTACAAACTATGAACTCGATGTAAAATTAATATACATAAAACTATAACTGGCATAAGAGTTCGATTGTTAGCCCACTCCAGTTCGGTTGTGCCCAGCAATTTCGAAAGACGAAGGATTCTCCAACCATTGAAGCCAATCGATATATATCTTCTTTGCTCTCTTTGAAATCCACTCGTAATTTTGACTTGGATATCGTTAAAGAGAGTATCGCTCGGTCGAGATGTGTTGTGGAAGATCTTTTGATTTCGATTTTTTCATATCGAATATCCACTTACTTATTTAACAGCTTGCCAAATCATTTTTCCAATAGACCTGCATGTGTTATTGAAATCCTCATCGAACAGTTCGTTAACGGTAGTAAGCGAAAAACTTCATTATATTATTATTATTATATTATACTCCGTATATAATAATTGTGTTATTGTTGTTATTTATATAAATATAAAAGATTATTAATTCTTAAATATAACTCCTTTAAGCCACAAATAGAGATCTTCAGTGTTTTTTTTTTTTTTTTCCTTTAGGTGAGGACAAAATATAATAAAGCATATACGTAGTTGATCCAATATTGTTGTGGTAAAAAGTTCTATTGTAACTTGATTGAGAACAACAAAATTGAAAGATGGTCAAATTAACAAAACAATGGATGGATTGGTGTTGTTGTAAAAGGAATTTAAGTAAAAATAGTAGGTAAGAAGTAGAAAGAAAATGTGGACGAGTAAGTAAACCTTTAAATTCGTTTTTTATTTTTATTTTTTATTTTTTGAAAAGCAAGATTCATTGATGCATAATATAATGTAAAAAAAAGCTCAATGCATTATTATAGCCTTAAGCAACACAACTAAATTACACGAAATTACAACTAAATACATTGCAGAGAGAGCAATGTAAACAACGAAAGTATTTAGTGATCATTCTCTAAATGGTTAGAAAGTAGCTCAGATTACTCAATCAAATGTGCCAGTCGAATCTCTTTCCTTTCGACCTATGAGAGATCCATTCGAAGGATTTGATTTGTATTTCATTTAGGGCCATCGGGATATTCCATCTTTTATTACGGAATACCAAATCATTCCGAATTTTCCAAATGAAATACGCACAAACCCATTCAACCGTTTGCCATACTTTTTTCCCGAAAGTTGTGGACGAAATTGAGGTGTTGCCACGAAGTAATTCGCTTAGACTAAGGTTGTTGATGTGACGAACCGGAAAATTTCGACTAATTTTAAACCAAACTTTCGATACGAATTAATATTTTTGACACGATAAGCAAAGTCTGATAGGTTGAGTCGCCAAATTTTTGAACTGTTTATATGAATTCAGTTAACCTTTGACCATTCCCAACGATTCAAGAACAACTGAGTGTAACATTAATATATTAAATAATGTAATTACAAGTTGAAAATATAATTATTATACTATTATTATTTTCATTAAAATAAATATTAATAATAATATCAGTATTAATAATTAATAATATTATTATATATAACATATAAATATAAAATTTGGGATGAAATTGTTATATTATTATGGTTTTTATTATCATTAATAATTATTATTATAAGTATTATTAATTATTGTTATTATTGTTATAATATTTATTATTATTAATATCATGAATTGGATTATTATCATTTTTTTATTTAGTTAATATGATTATTATTATTCATTATTATTATAATTACTATTATTAGTATTATTATTATTATTAATATTATTAATTAATGTATTTAATATTAATATTTATTATATTTATTATATATAAATTAAAACACAGATAAATACAGAATCAGTTTGACATCTCTATCTGACTTTTTAATTTGTCTGTTAAATTACTTCATCGACTTCATTGTTAATACAAATCAATTTCTGTTTAAAATCAACATCAAGCTTTAGTTATTTTGTCATATGTCTAAATTTTGTTACCAGTCCATATCAGCTCGCATTACAAACAAGAATTGTTCAAACCATATGTACTAGCTCAATTTTTACTCCATCACTATTTTCTGCAATTCAATAAAAAGATCCAACAGACAGATTACAAAATCAATTGCACATCCAAATCAACTCTATTTTTTTTCTTCATTCTCTGTTCTTCCTCCTGCTCAAGAGATGCTGTCAACCACCATATTACTAGAAAACAAACTCGTGATGACCCGGAAATTTTCGATCAAATTTAAACTTGATCTTTATATGATTTCGATACGATAAGCAATGCCTGTAAAGTTGAGTCTAAAAAATTTTGAACTGTTTCATATATTCAATTGACCTTCGACCATTCCCGACGATTCACGAACAACTATTTGTAGATATATATATATATATATATATATATATATATATATATATATATATATATATATATATATATATATATTAAGTTGGATTATAATTTGAAATATTACATGCTATTGCTAATAAAATTAACTATGTGAAATAAAATAAAAAAAAGAATATTATAATAAAAATTATTTAAAATATATCTATATATAAATAAAGTATATTAAAAATAAATATTAAATAGTTGTAATACTCATTTGATGTTCCGATTGATAATAAGCAAGTTAAATTCGAACATATTTAATTTTAAAATAAACGGTGATTCGAAAATGAGTTTTATAAATTTTTGGCTTATTAATAATATATTTAGAAGTTGTTTGTTAAATTTTAAATTTTTTTTCTATTTTTACTTTGGGTTGGGAGTGCACAATTAATGTAATTTTTATTTAATAGACAATGACCAAATTTTATACCATAATGACCTAAATAAATAAAGATACTTAATTTAAAATTTTGAGATTTTTCCAAAGACTTTTATCCGTCACTGATTATCAGCGGAGTACGAAACTCAGTCCGAAAAAGATGACGGCTAATATTACGGCACGTTTTAATTTTTAAATTATATTATAATTAATATTATATTCATATTATTATTTTATGAATTTGATATGTCAAAGAAAGAATCAATTATGATCCGTGTATTGAAAATCGAATTGGACATATGTGATGGAATTATTATTATAGTGCCTATTGTTTTTTCCTCCAACTGTCCACCATCTATCTATCTTATGCAGAGCACCTAAATATACATACCCATTTACATAGTCATATAAAACTTAATCGTAACCATCTCCCTTCTTCGGTATACACCCACCACTCTTCGTTTGATCACTTCACGGCCACCACCTCGCCGGACCATCATCCGCCACCATGATGAAAGGAGAGTGAGCTGATGATGACGATAAATAGTAAGCAAGTATGGAGATGATGATGAGCATGGACGAATGAAGATAATGATGATGGTTTCTGTGGTAAGTCACGTTGATAATGATGATGATTGTTAGTGATGATAGGTGTATTAGCTATTGCTCAAACTATAGAACCATTCTGCTATTTTACTACCCAAATCATTTGCATACCGTTTTCTATTTATGGCTCGTTACTTCTATTCTCTTTATTTCATTCGACACAAACCCAAAAGGCCCTGTCGCTACATGCTACTACTAGCTTTCTGTTTAAATTCGAATTGAGACCAAACCACAAAACCATCTATAAACCTGATTATGTTTCTTATTATCTCTTTTTCGTAAACCCTATACCAAACCCACAACAAACACGTTTTTATTTTCTATTTCCTTAATCGAACTCAGCCTTGAATAATCATCGTTATCACCTTGTAAACCACTGCTCTTGTTTTCTGTTTTGACAAACCATCTGCGTTTGTTCTTTCTGTCCGTAAACCACCACATACACCATACAATCTTCATCACCATGGTTAATGACTTATATTTCCATTTTCCTATCAAAGAACCACGCCACCACCATAAACTGTTGCTGCTACTTCTAAGTTTTTGTTCAATCGAATAAGATGATGTTTTATGATGAAGGTTAAATGACGATGATAATGGATGGGATGCAAGAAAAACGATGATGAATGGGAAGAAGATGGTATGTACAGTGGGGTATTGTATATTAATATGCACAACTTAGTCAATCTCCTAGACAAAGTGTGCAAGTGGAACTAATTACTAAATTGATGGCCGACACTCACATATTTAAACAAACCCACTTGTTAGAACTGGCATTTGAATTTCTTTCCTATGGGAATTTCGTTTTTGGGTGGTAAAAACACAATGCTAGCAGGCTTCTTTTTATTGAGTTTATAATTATATTGAACTTTATAAAGGGAACCTGACATGGGTTAAATAAAACGTGGATATAAATAATATCAGAAAAGTGAGATGGATCAGATGGTTGAGGGGTGTTGTGGAGTTAATAGGAGGTCACAGGTTCAATCTTGATCTATGGCGTTTTTTTTTTAAATAAAGAAGTAGTTATATCACAGAAAGTTCGTTCAAATAAATATGGTATGAGTTTTCAATCAGAAATACAGAATTAGCTGGATGGTCATCGGTGTTTATGTGTGAGCGAGAGGTCTTGAGTTCGAGTCCCGTTTGGAGCATTTCTTTTTACTCGAAGTTTTGAAGGGTATACACAAGTTCTTTTATTATTATTATTATTATTATTATTATTATTATTATTATTATTATTATTATTATTATTATTATTATTATTATTATTATTATTATTATTATTATTATTATTATTATTATTATTATTATTATTAAGATTATTATTATCATCATCATTATTATTATTATTATTATTAACATTTGTATTAAAATTATTATTAAGATTATTATTAGATTTATCATTAAAATTAAAAGTATCACTTTTCTTTTAAAATATTACTATTATTATTATTACCACTATATTATTATTATTACAACAAAAGTTAGTCATATAAAAATATACTTATTAAAGCTATATTAATATTTGATAAATATAGATAACCTATAATAAAAGATATAAAAAGTAAATAAAATATATATACTTTAAATAAGATTTAGTATAAATTTTAAATATAATTACAACACTAATATATAAATATTATATAGATAGAATTATTTGATTCTATGAGTTAATATATATATATATATATATATATATATATATATATATATATATATATATATATATATATATATATATATATATATATATATATATATATATATATATATATATATATATATATATATATATATATATATATATAAATGTTATAGGTTCGTGAATCCAAGGCCAACCCTACACTTGTTCAATAGAGTCAAATGTATTTTTACTACAAAATACAATAGGTGAGTTTCATTTGCTCCCTTTTTAAATGCTTTTGCAATATATATTTTTGGGACTGAGAATACATGCACTGCTTTTATAACTGTTTTACAAAATAGACACAAGTAATCGAAACTACATTCTATGGTTGGATTATCGAATCGAATATGCCCCTTTTTAGCTTGGTAGCCTAAGAATTAGGGAAATGGCCCCTAATTGAAGCGAATCCTAAAGATAGATCTATGGACCTTGACACGTCCCATTCGGGTTAAGAATACTTTAGTACTTCGATTATCATGTCCGATGAGAGTCCCGGAGTGATGGGGATATTCTATATGCATCCTGTTAGTTCGGTTATCAAGCGTTCACCATATGAATGATTTTTATCTCTATGCAGTTTGCGAAATGCCTGATATGAGATGTATGTTTATGGAAAAATTGAAATCTTGAGGTCTATTAAAATTATGGAAATGATTGATTACGATAAACTAATGAACTCACCAACCTTTTAGTTGACACTTTAAAGCATGTTTATTCTTAGGTATGAAAGAAATCTTTCGCTGTGCATTTGCTCATTCTAGAGATATTACTTGGAGTCATTCATGACATATTTCAAAAGACGTTGCATTCGAGTCGTCGAGTTCATCAAGATTATTATTAAGTCAATTATAGTGGGATATATTATGAAATGGTATGCATGCCGTCAACTTTCGATGTGAAGAAAGTTTGTCTTTTAAAAATGAATGCAATGTTTGTAAGATGTATCATATAGAGGTCAAGTACCTCGCGATGTAACCAAATGTAATGTATTCGTCCAAATGGATTAGGACCGGTCTTTACATGTGGTATCAGAGCGGTGGTCTTAGCGAACCAGGTCTTGCATTAGTGTGTCTAGCTGATAGTTGTTTAGACGCATTAGTAAGTCTGGACTTCGACCGTGTCTGCATGTCAAAAGTTTTGTTTATCATTTCGTGTCAAAAATTATTTGCTTATCATCCTTAAAGTCTAGACACGTCTTACTGCCTCTGTTGCATAGACAGTGTATAGATAAATTCATATCTTAGCTTATTTGTTATTGTTACCTTGTCTGACAGCTTCCGTAGATTCTTCCGTAATTTATGGGATTTTAGTATTATATATGCATATGTAAATTATGTATTGCAGGGTACTAATCTACATCCAATAATCTATTTCTTATCGAAAATCCTTCATCTGATCATACGAGATGAATCCCTCAACCATTTCGAGTCCCTCAGATTTCGATAGTTATTCCGATAGTTATTCCGACATGGATGTTCACATAAGCTCCGGAAGCAGTGTGACCGGAATGGATCAACCAATTAGCCATCATTTATTCTGGATGAATTGGAGATGGGTTCGTAGGCTACTTAATCAATGGAGACGAGAAGAAAGCGATCCTTTCCATCCACCACATTCCCCTCTTGGCGAAGAACCTGAAGCACTTACCGTCGAACCTATCCGAAACACCATTTTCAGCCTCATTTCCATGATAGCTCGTCATGATTATATTCTATCCACAATTCTAAATCTTATTTAGCCGCTCGTTCCGATCGACAATCATCCCGGAATAATAGAAGAAGTCAACGAACTTCGCGCTCGAGTAACCAATTTGGAGAATATGGTGCAAACATTTACCAGCTTCAACAACATCATCGGCACCAACAGTACCATCAGTAACAGCACCAGTACCACCAATAACCCAAGTTCAACATCTCACACCTCATCATCTCATTATGTACCTCAAGCATAATCATCAATCTGCGAATCGTTCTACATCATTTATCTTTGTTTGATAGGGCGATTATGTAATCTCTAATGTTTTAGAGATTATATATTCTTGGTCTAACGGTAAATCAAATGAGTTTAATATCATATTGACTCATTAAATCCATGATTACATCTGAAGAAAATATATATGTATATATGTTTTCATAAAGATTGTAATTAAAAATTCTTTCGTAAAAAGTGTTAATTGTGAAAATATTTTAACGGGTAGGTAATACCCGAGGAAAATTCAGATTTCACATTAATAAGTTACACTGTACATTCTTCTAAGCTGATTCAACAGTCGTTTACTATCCTACTTACATCCACCGATATACAAGTCCGTTCACCACATAATAACCATGTTCATCCAATTTCATATTGGGATTTTGATTTATCAGAATCCAACAAGTGGCATAATGAAGAAAACATTTGACAAAACAAAATTTGTTAGAAACAAACAAATTAACTATGAGAAATTTTGTTAAGAATCCACGCTAACTGTTCCTAGCTAATTGTTCCTAGCTAACTGATTACATTTTATTTATCGCAATTTAATTATTGCAATTTACATTCTCGCAATTTTATTTATCGTCATTTAATTTTTGTTATTTATTTTTAAGCACTTTAAATATTGGAACACGTATACAAGGTTTTGACATATCATATCGACGCATATATATATATTATTTGGAATAACCATAGACACTCTATATGCTGTAATGTTCGAGTTCGCTATACAGGGTTGAGGTTGATTCTATAATAATATATATACTTTGAGTTGTGATCGAGTCTGAGATATGTACACGGGTCACGATACGTATTAATCAATTCGAATATTATATATTAAACTATATATGAATTATTGGACTGTTAACTGTGGACTATCGACTGTGGACGAATAATATTGGACAATTAAAATGAATTAAAATACTGATTATAACATATAAAACTAAATAATTCTTTAAGTTTGCCACTTGATTTCATCTTAAACCTCATTTGTATCTTGACGATTCCAATCTGCGTTCAAACCTTTCATGATTCTTAAAAACACCTCAATCGAGAGGATGAACCAACTGCACTCCATCTACGGAAGAAAAGATTGATGCATATAGTTATGCACCTGAAAATACTTGGAACCTGAGTAAACGTTTAACACGTATCTGTGCTAGCTTCTTTGGCGTTGTTATTACCTACAATAGCCGTACAATCCCTTTCCAAATTAGCCAATTTTATCATAGCTCCACCAAATCAACTTCGACTTTTCATTCGAAACAACCATATTATAACCATGATATATATGCGTGCTCTTTTATTGTTACCGGGAACTTTTTATATTCCACCATATTACCATCAGCGTTTAATCATCTAAAAACACAATTCTCCTGAAATCACCTCGGATTGATAACCGATGATTCAGATATCATAGCATTAAATGCAGAGGAGACAGAAAAATGGTAGATGGTCTAAACGGCCAAAAGTTTGATGATAAAGAAAGGAGTGTTAGGAACGCTCGATAGAAAATTTGGTACTGAAAAACAGATTGAGCTAACCATGAAGGAGACCAAGGACAAATACAAGGACCAAACCCTATATTCAAAGGATCCAGGTAATTCTGGATCTGATGAAATCTTTAGAGAATATTTTGCTCCGAGGTCATGTTAAAATCTTGCGAAAAATCTTTCTTCATCAACCATCGAACTTAGAAAATCCCAAAATATCATCATAAATATCTTCGATATTTCTGAGGATATTTTCATAAATCTTCTTGTCTGAAATTAGTTATCTCTTCGTGCTATCCGTATTACATCATAAAGGAAACTACTTTAGTTTCTAAATTTCTTTAAAATTCGAGTTTGAATTATGAAAAATTTTGAAGTAGTGTTGGAAATTGATGCATGAGTTAGTATAATATAATGACACTTGATCAACGTGATTATATTACAGTAAGTCATGCTGAGTTTCTAATGGAACGTGATGATTCACAGACCATAACGTCATCATGTGCCATGTTACACGACTCTTACATTCTATCTAATCTATAAACATATCGAGAACATATCTTTCTGATAGTTCTATCTTTTTCTCTTAAATTCTGGTAATTTGACAAATCAAGATCGTGCCATTACGATTTCTTTCTTAGAACATTAACTCTGCTCATTCCGAAATTCGTATCTATGAATTCTGGACTATTATTCGCTTGACTTAAAGTTAGAAAGAGAAAACAAAAGGATGGAACTCCAAAATATAAAGGAAATGAAGAGGGTAGATTTATAGTGAAATATCCGATAGAACAATTAAAACAGATCATCGCATTTAACAAAGAGGATTCTAAATTCCTTAATTACCTAAGAATCAAATCTTATCATGAAGATTTTCCTCCAAATCCCTTGAACTCCGAAAATCAACCATATCGAAGTCAAAGGATATTAAAAAACATTATTTTCTAATTTCCCTCTTTTGTGATAGCTTCACTTATACTCTTCGCGTAATTGAATTGTTTTATCCATATTACTCAATGATGATAAAACTTTAAATTTCTAGCTCGTATGCATCATGAAAACATATTTATTGTCAGCCATGACCATCCCAATCAAATTTCGGGACGAAATTTCTTTAACGGGTAGGTACTGTGATGACCCGGAAATTTTCGATCAAATTTAAACTTGATCTTTATATGATTTCGATACGATAAGCAAAGCCTGTAAAGTTGAGTCTCAAAAATTTTGAACTGTTTCATATATTCAATTGACCTTCGACCATTCTCGACGATTCACGAACAACTATTTGTATATATATATATATATATATATATATATATATATATATATATATATATATATTAAGTTGGATTATAATTTGAAATATTATATGCTATTGCTAATAAAATTAACTATGTGAAATAAAATATAAAAAAAGAATATTATAATAAACATTATTTAAAATATATCTATATATAAATAAAGTATATTTAAAATAAATATTAAATAATTGTAATACTCATTTGATGTTCCGATTGATAATAAGCAAGTTAAATTCAAACATATTTAATTTTAAAATAAACGGTGATTCGAAAATGAGTTTTATAAATTTTAGGCTTATTAATAATATATTTAGAAGTTGTTTGTTAAATTTTAAAACTTTTTATATTTTTACTTAGGGTTAGAAGTGAACAATTAATGTAATTTTTATTTAATAGATAATGACCAAATTTTATACCATAATGACCTAAATAAATAAAGATACTTAATTTAAAATTTTGAGATTTTTCCGAAGACTTTTATCCGTCACTGATTATCAGCGGAGTACGAAACTCAGTCCGAAAAAGACGACGGCTAATATTATGGCACGTTTTAATTTTTAAATTATATTATAATTAATATTATATTCATATTATTATTTTATGAATTTGATATGTCAAAGAAAGAATCATATATGATCCGTGTATTGAAAATCGAATTGGACATATGTGATGGAATTATTATTATAGTGCCTATTGTTTTTTCCTCCAACTGTCCACCATATATCTATTTTATGCAGAGTACCTAAATATACATACCCATTTACATAGTCATATAAAACTTAATCGTAACCATCTCCCTTCTTCGGTACACACCCACCACTCTTCGTTTGATCACCTCACGGCCACCACCTCGCCGGACCATCATCCGCCACCATGATGAAAGGAGAGCGAGCTGATGATGACGATAAATAGTAAGCAAGTATGGAGATGATGATGAGCATGGACGAATGAAGATAATGATGATGGTTTCTGTGGTAAGTCACGTTGATAATGATGATGATTGTTAGTGATGATAGGTGTATTAGCTATTGCTCGAACTATTGAACCATTCTGCTATTTTACTACCCAAATCATTTGCATACCATTTTCTGTTTATGGCTCATTACTTCTATTCTCTTTATTTCATTCGACACAAACCCAAAAGGTCCTATCGCTACATGCTACTACTAGCTTTCTGTTTAACTTCGAATTGAGACCAAACCACAAAACCATCTATAAACCTGATTATGTTTCTTATTATCTCTTTTTCGTAAACCCTATACCAAACCCACAATAAACGTGTTTTTATTTTCTATTTCCTTAATCGAACCCAGCCTTGAATAATCATCGTTATCACCTTGTAAACCACTGCACTTGTTTTTTGTTTTGACAAACCATCTGCGTTTGTTCTTTCTGTCCGTAAACCACCACATACACCATACAATCTTCATCACCATGGTTAATGACTTATATTTCCGTTTTCCTATCAAAGAACCACGCCACCACCATAAACTGTTGCTGCTACTTCTAAGTTTTTGTTCAATCGAATAAGATGATGTTTTATGATGAAGGTTAAATGACGATGATAATGGATGGGATGCAAGAAAAACGATGATGAATGGGAAGAAGATGGTATGTACAGTGGGGTATTGTATATTAATATGCACTACTTATTCAATCTCCTAGACAAAGTGTGCAAGTGGAACTAATTACTAAATTGATGGCCGACACTCACATATTTAAATAAACCCACTTGTTAGAGCTGGCATTTGAATTTCTTTCCTATGGGAATTTTGTTTTTGGGTGGTAAAAACACAATGCTAGCAGGCTTCTTTTTATTGAGTTTATAATTATATTGAACTTTATAAAGGGAACCTAACATGGGTTAAATAAAACATGATCAGATGGTTGAGGGGTGTTGTGGAGTTAATAGGAGGTCACAGGTTCAATCCTGATCTATGGCGTTTTTTTTAAATAAAGAAGTAGTTATATCACAGAAAGTTCATTCAAATAAATATGGTATGAGTTTTCAATCAGAAATACAGAATTAGCTGGATGGTCATGGGTGTTTATGTGTGAGCGAGAGGTCTTGAGTTCGAGTCCCGTTTGGAGCATTTCTTTTTACTCGAAGTTTTGAAGGGTATACACAAGTTCTTTTATTATTATTATTATTATTATTATTATTATTATTATTATTATTATTATTATTATTATTATTATTATTATTATTATTATTATTATTATCATTATTATTATTATTATTATTATTATTATTATTATTATTATTATTATTATTATTATTATTATTATTATTATTATTATTAACATTTGTATTAAAATTATTATTAAGATTATTATTAGAATTATCATTAAAATTAAAAGTATCACTTTTCTTTTAAAATATTACTATTATTATTATTACCACTATATTATTATTATTACAACAAAAGTTAGTCATATAAAAATATACTTATTAAAGCTATATTAATATTTGATAAATATAGATAACCTATAATAAAAGATATAAAAAGTAAATAAAATATATATACTTTAAATAAGATTTAGTATAAATTTTAAATATAATTACAACACTAATATATAAATATTATATAGATAGAATTATTTGATTCTATGAGTTAATATATATATAAATGTTATAGGTTCGTGAATCTGAGGCCAACCCAACACTTGTTCAATAGAGTCATATGTATTTTTATTACAAAATACAATAGGTGAGTTTCATTTGCTCCCTTTTTAAATACTTTTGCAATAGATATTTTTGGGACTGAGAATACATGTACTGCTTTTATAACTGTTTTACAAAATAGACACAAGTAATCGAAACTACATTCTATGGTTGGATTATCGAATCGAATATACCCCTTTTTAGCTTGGTAGCCTAAGAATTAGGGAAATCGCCCCTAATTAACGCGAATCCTAAAGATAGATCTATGGACCTTGACACGTCCCATTCGGGTTACGAATGCTTTAGTACTTCGATTATCATGTCCGATAAGAGTCCCGGAGTGATGGGGATATTCTATATGCATCCCGTTAGTTCGGTTATCAAGCGTTCACCATATGAATGATTTTTATCTCTATGCAGTTTGCAAAATACCTGATATGAGATGTATGTTTATGGTAAAATTGAAATCTTGTGGTCTATTAAAATTATGGAAATGATTGATTACGATAAACTAATGAACTCACCAACCTTTTGGTTGACACTTTAAAGCATGTTTATTCTCAGGTATGAAAGAAATCTTCCGCTGTGCATTTGCTCATTCTAGAGATATTAGTTAGAGTCATTCATGACATATTTCAAAAGACGTTGCATTCGAGTCGTCGAGTTCATCAAGATTATTATTAAGTCAATTATAGTAGGATATATTATGAAATGGTATGCATGCCGTCAACTTTCGATGTGAAGAAAGTTTGTCTTTTAAAAACGAATGCAATATTTGTAAGATGTATCATATAGAGGTCAAGTACCTTGCGATGTAACCAAATATAATGTATTCGTCCAGATGGATTAGGACGGGTCTTTACAAAACTCAATCAATCAGTTGCTACAACAATCAATCAACTACACTATATCACCCTTTGCTAATCTAATGATATTGGAATTAAAGAAACAGAAAATTTACGAAAAGTGTTAAACTTCACTACCTGTTAAATTTCTTTCTTTCTTTTTCCTTCCTGGTTGAAATTTCCCGTCCTTCTTGTCTGATTCTTGTTACACGTCCAAATCAAATTGCAATACAAACAATTACGATCGAATCTTGTGCTGTAGTAATCGTACACTTTAACTCTATATAATACAACTTGCAACTGAGAATTTAAAAGAAGATATATATATATAAAGAAAATACCAATTTATTACCAGTCGAGATTGAATCACAGATACAACCAAATTCTGTTTCCAATCCTTTTCAAGCTGTAGTTGATTGGTTTCCTTTCGTACAAATTAGAATCTAAAACACTAGGATGCATCCAAATATCTATTAACAATCGTGATCAATCTTTATTTTTTTTATTCCTTTCCACTGATTTGATTCTTCCTGTCTTTGATCTTGCTAGATGTCGAAATCAAATTCACTAATACAAACAATTTCTGTTTCATGTCTCTATCTAATTCCTATTCTTTTTGTCCTTCTTCTCTGGCTCGAATAATTCTGTCAACGATCATATTAGGTGAATTGTAAATAGGATATAGTAAATTGATATACCTCTCTTGTAAATAATATACATTATAATACATATACATAGAGTGATAGAGAATGACAACTTGAATCTAGTGTGTTTTCAATCACCATTACCTTACTCTCTTCTTCTCCATCACCTTGTCTTCTTACTTCAACTTTTCACTGTCTTCCACACTCACCACCATCACCAGAGTCACCACCACATAAACCCGTCACCTATTATCACCTTGAAGACCTCCACCATGACCAACATCATCTCTCTTTCTCCCCTTATTATACTGCTACCCGCTACGTGTTTTTGTTTGGTTAAAAACCACAACCACCAAGTTATCACCATCTCTAAACTACATCTATATTTCTGTTTTGCTGTAGCCACCGCCACTTTCTTCTATATTTTTTCTCTCTCTTATCATGTACTAATCACCACCATCGTGTTTAATTGATTTAAAACAAACCTGCAATTATTTCTGATTTCTTCTACGAACTTAACCACCACCAACGCCACACTTCCACCACCTTTTTCCTCGATTAATCACCGACACCTTGACAACCACTGAGCCACCAATGAAGCAAAATTAATACCACCATCCTCCTGCTGCTGTTACTACGTTGTTCTCCTTCTATTCTTTTCCTGATTTAAAAGTCTACAAGAACCCAACTTATGTCGAATATATCTATTAATATCACGGTTCTTTTATAAAGGAGGAATATATTATTCCTTTTGGATGAGCCGATACCCACACATTATTCCACTAGCTACCTTAAAAAAAAGAATTAGATAAATACATGTTGTGTGATAATGACTTACAGCTGGACGATTTCTTTGGATCCATAAACCCCACGATTATATTCCGTTCTTACTTCTGTTTCTTATTTTCCCAGCAACAAAACCCTACCACTATCGATGGATATTTAAATGAGCCGTGAACTCAATTTGAGAGTTGGGCCGAAGTGTCCATTCCCTAATGAGCCAACTCCCTTTTCTTCTGTTGGGCCATATGAGACCCACTTGTTTTCACACCTTCTAACTGTTGCAAAACCAAACTATTCGAACCTCTCTTTATTGCGTATTCCCTGGTTCTGTTTAGAAAATCACGACACCCACATGATAGTGATCATGAACTTATCTATGATAAAGGAGACGATGGATAGTGGTTTTGGTTACATGATTATGCTTATGCTTACAGTTATGAAGTATATGATAATAGGATACTCGAGAATCATGATAATAATGTTGATGAGGGTTACAGGATGATAATAGGTATGATTATGATAATCACGAACACGATGTTGATGATTATGAATAAAGATGATGATGACCGAATGGTAATGAAGAAGGTATACGATTGATGATGATGAAAACCTATGAATATACGATGATGAGTAGGCGTAATTATTAATGATTTCGATGATGGTACAGTGAAATTAAACAATCGATTATGATTTGTTATTACGATTGATTTTATCTCTGATAGATTGGTTTTAGGGGTGATAAGGAAGGAAAAAGGGAAAACAGAATAAATGGTTATATAAGTTTTAATATGAATCATAACAGAAAAGAAGCAATAGAGCAATTGGTTTAAGTTGTTTGTGTTTAACCGAGCGGTCTCGAGTTCGAGCCCGAGCATGGGCATTATTTTTTTAAAGGCCTATTTTATGAGGTAGCCATCTTTATTATACTTATTATTATTTTTATTATTATCATAGGTATTAGTATTATTATTAGTAGTATTATTAATTATTAATATTATTATTAGTGTTATCATAAAAATTATCATTTTTTTTTGAAATTATTACTATTAGCAAAAGTATTTTTATTAAAATTATCATTTTAAGTATTATCATTCATATTATCATTATCATTATTATTATTATTATTATTATTATTATTATTATTATTATTATTATTATTATTATTATTATTATTAAATATCATTTTTTATTATCATTAAAAACTATCATTAGTATTATTGTTAGAATTATCATTTATTTTTATCATTATTATCTTTATTATTTTGAACATGATTATCAATTTTATGAATATTATAATTATTAATATCATCAATATTATTATTATAATTTTTTTACATTAATATTATTATTAACATTATTAATAATACTATCATTTTTACTATTACTAGTAACATTATTATTATTATAAGAACTATATTATTATTATTTACAATATTACTATTAATATTATTATTATTATTACAATAAAATTTGTTATTTAAAATACTTATATAAAAAATATATATATAAAAGTATATATATAGATATAAAAACATAACCAATTAAAATAATATATATATTAATATATAAATTGTTCGAGTTCGAGTATATTTGTTAATGTGTATATAAATGATATAGGTTCGTGAATCCGAGGTCAACTTGCATTGTTCAGCTCCGTCGTATGCATATTTTTACTACAAAATATCGTATTGTTAGTTCATTTGCTCCCTTTTACTCTTTATATTTTTGGGACTGAGAATACATGCGCTACTTTTACAACTGTATGCTTTTGAAATACATTTTGAACTGCGAATACATGAAATGCTTTTATAAATGTTTGACGAGATAGACACAAGCAAAACATTTCTCGAATGAATTATGTGGACGTGATAATTGCCACCATTGAATTATGTGGACGTGATAATTGCCACAATTGATATGAATATTTTTCCCCTGATTATTATTGCTTGGTAACCTAAGAATTAGGGAACATCACTAATTTTGAGAATTAGTGCACGCCTAATTGATGCGAATCCTAAAGGTAGCTACCGGGTTTAACACCTCCACCTAGAATGTTCACTAGACGGAAGGGCTAGTGGGCGTGGTGTTTAGTACTTTGAAGTTTATATGATTATTATACAGACGAGATGTTCTGTTTTGGGGATATTATTATGTGCATTATATGTTAAGGTCGGTTACCAAGCCAAGCTATGAAAGTAATGAAAAGTGAATGTTATGTATCGAGATAATGATTTTATACACAGGTTATGTGTATGTAATTTTTTGTGTACGAGATATGTGTACGGTTACTAAGATTTATGAAAGATGATTTCGTACACGAGAAAGGTGTACTGTATTTAAAAGATATCGCATGTACATTACAGGTGGGTATAGGATTCGGGCCCATTTGTTCCATGTAGTATTTAAATCTTGTGGTCTATCAAAATGATGAATTTTATTGTTTTATGATAAACCTATGAACTCACCAACCTTTTGGTTGACACTTGAAAGCATGTTTATTCTCAGGTATGAAAGAAATCTTCCACTGTGCATTAGCTCATTTTAAGGATATTATTTGGAGTTATTCATGACATATTTCAAAAGACGTTGCATTCGAGTCGTCGAGTTCATCAAGATTATTACTAAGTCATTTATAATTGGATATATTATGAAATGGTATGCATGCCGTCAACTTTCGATGTAATGAAAGTTTGTCTTTTAAAAACGAATGCAATGTTTGTAAAATGTATCATATAGAGGTCAAGTACCTTACGATGTAAACAAGTGTAATGTATTCGTCCAGATGGATTAGGACGGGTCCTTTCAGTTGGTATCAGAGCGGTGGTCTTAGCGAACCAGGTCTTGCATTAGTGTGTCTAACTGATAGTCGTTAGGATGCATTAGTGAGTCTGGACTTCGACCGTGTCTGCATGTCAAAAGTTTTGCTTATCATTTCGTGTCAAAAATTACCTGCTTATCATTCTTAGTCTAGACACATCTTACTGCATTGATTGCATGAATAGTGTATAGACAAGATTTATATCTTAGCATATCTGCTAATTCATATCTTAGCGTATCTGTTACTGTAAACTTTACCTTCCGTAAATTCCTCCGTAATCTACAAAATCTTTTGTTCTATATATAGATATTCTATATAATTAGAATACCATCTGATAGTCAGAAATCATTTCATATCGAAAAATCCTTTATTCAATCGTACGAAATGGAACTCGCCACTAGTTCAAGTCCCTCGAATTCCGATATGGAGTTTCACTTGAGCTCTGAAAGCAGTGTGACCGGAATGAATTAACCAATCAGCCATCCCCAATTCATTTGATGGGTTCGTAGCCTACTTAATCATTGGAGACAAGAAGAAGGCGATCCCTTCCATCCACCATATTCCGCTCTTGGCGAAGAATCTGAAGCACTTACCGACAAACCTGTTTGAACCACCATTTTCACTCTCATTTCCAGAATAGCTCACAACGATTACATAATATCTTCAATTCTAAACCTTATTCATCTGCTTGTTCCAACTTCCAATCATCCCGGAGTAATAGAAGAAGTCAACGAGCTTCGCGTTCGAGTAGTGGCTTAGGAAATTATGGTGTAAAAATTACCAGCTTCAGCAACATCAACATCACCCACACCAACAGTACCACCAACATCTATACTAGAACTACCAACAACCTAAGTTTCATTATCACACGCCTCAACATCTCATTCTGTACCTCGAGCATAATCATCGTTCTACGTATCGTTCTACCTGGCAATTATGTAATCTCTAATGTTTTAGAGACTATGTATCCTAGTTCTAACGGTAAATCAAATGAGATTAATATTATATTGACTCATTAAATCTATAATTTACATCTGAAGAAAATATATGTACGTATATTTTCATAAAGATTGTAATTTGAAAGTTCTTCTGTACAAACTGTTAATGGTGAAAAAAAATTTAACGGGTAGGTAATACCCGAGGAACATTTAGATTTCACATTAATACGTTACACTGTTCATCCTTCAATTCAGGTTCAGCAATCATCAACAATACTGCTCAAATCCACATATATACGTATCCGTTCATCAAAGAACAACTATTTTCATTCAAATTCAATTTCATATTCGGATTTTGACCGATCAGAATCCAAGTCAAGATTTGACAAGTGGCATAATGAAGAAAATAATGGATAAAATAAAACTGATTAGTAGCCAATTAATTAACTACGTAAAAAAAAATTTCATCATCTTCCAATATTTAAATTCTGAGATTATATATTGGACTATTGGACTACTAACACTGGACTACCAAACTTGAACAATTAAAAAGTATTAAAAGAGTAGAAAATATAATTATAACACATTTTAGTTTAAAAGATCGTATATAAGCTACATCTTCTACAACTAAACATTTCTTCAAGTTTGCCACTTGATTTCATCTTAAACATCCTTTATATCTTGACGATTACAATAAGCGTTTAAACATCTAAAAACACAATTCTCTTAAAACCACCTCGGATTGATAATCGAAGATTCAGATATGGTAGCATTAAATGCATAGGAAACAGCAAAAATTGTAGATGGTCTAAATGGCTAAAAGGTTTGATAATAAAGAATGGAATGTTGGGAATGCTCGATAGAAAATTTGGTAATGGAAAACAGATTGAGCAAACCATGAAAGAGACTGTGGATAAATCACAAAGATTAAACCTGTACTTGAAGAATCCAGATGATTCAGTATCTGCTGAAACCTTTAAACAAATATCTTGATCCTACTTATTATAAATCCTTGCGGACAAATTTCTTCATCATCTTCTGATCTTAAATATTTTAAATTCTAAGATATCACCGTATCTTTCGTTATAAATATCTTTGATATTTCTGAAGATACCTTCATAAATATCTTCGTCCGAAATTATTTATCTCCTCGTGCTATCTAAGTTACATCATAAAAGAAACTGTTTTAGTTTCTATCTTTCTGTAAAATTTGAGTTTAAATTATGAATGGTTTCTGGAGAAGTGTAGGGAATTGAAGCATGAGTTAGTATAATATAATGGCGCTTGACCAACGTGATTATATTACAGTAAGTCATGCTGAATTTCTAATGGATGTGATGATGGTTCACAGATCATACCCTCATCATGTGTCATGTTACATACCTCTTTCATTCTACTTTACCTCTAATCATATCAAGAAAATATATTCTTGATAGTTCTATCTCCCTTGATTCAGGTAATTTAATAAATCAAATCGTGCTATTACATGTCCTTTCTGTTTAGAACATTTTCTGTAAATTCCTTGAATTCCGGAAATCCATCGTGACTACGTCAAAAGTTAAATCTTTCTCCTTTGTGACAACTTCACTCATACGCTTCGCATAATCGAATCATTTTATCTATATTATTCAATGATGATAAAACTCTATTTATCAACTCATATTCGTCATGAGAACATTCTTATTGTTAGTCATGATGTACTCGATCAAATTTCGGGACGAAATTTCTTTAACGGGTAGGTACTGTGACGACCCGGAAAATTTTGACTAATTTTAAACCAAACTTTCAATACGAATTAATATTTTTGACACGATAAGCAAAGTCTGATAGGTTGAGTCTCAAAATTTTTGAACTGTTTATATGAATTCAGTTAACCTTTGACCATTCCCGACGATTCACGAACAACTGAGTGTAACATTAATATATTAAATGTAATTACAAGTTGAAAGTATAATTATTATACTATTATTATTTTCATTAAAATAAATATTAATAATAATATCAGTATTAATAATATTATTATATATAACATATAAATATAAAATTTGGGATGAAATTGTTATATTATTATGGTTTTTATTATCATTAATAATTATTATTATAAGTATTATTAATTATTGTTATTATTGTTATATTAGTAATTATTATTAATATCATTAATTGGATTATTATCATTTTTTTATTTAGTTAATATGATTATTATTATCCATTATTATTATAATTACTATTATTAGTATTATTATTATTATTATTATTAATAATATTATTAATTAATGTATTTAATATTAATATTTATTATATTTATTATATATAAATTAAAACACAAATAAATACAGAATCAGTTTGACATCTCTATCTGACTTTTTAATTTGTCTGTTAAATTACTTCATCGACTTCATTGTTAATACAAATCGATTTCTGTTTAAAATCAACATCAAGCTTTAGTTATTTTGTCATCTGTCTAAATTTTGTTACCAGTCCATATCAGGTCGCATTACAAACAAGAATTGTTCAAACCATATGTACTAGCTCAATTTTTACTCCATCACTATTTTCTGCAATTCAATAAAAAGATCCAACAGACAGATTACAAAATCAATTGCACATCCAATCAACTCTATTTTTTTTCTTCATTCTCTGTTCTTCCTCCTGCTCAAGAGATGCTGTCAACCACCATATTACCAGAAACAAACTCAATCAATCAGTTGCTACAGCAATCAATCAACTACACTATATCACCCTCTGCTAATCTAATGATATTGGAATTAAAGAAACAGAAAATTTGTACGAAAAGTGTTAAACTTCACTACCTGTTAAATTTCTTTCTTTCTTTTTCCTTCCTGGTTGAAATTTCCTGTCCTTCTTGTCTGATTCTTGTTACACGTCCAAATCAAATTGCAATACAAACAACTACGATCGAATCTTGTGCTGTAGTAATCGTACACTTTAACTCTATATAATACAACCTGCAACTGAGAATTTAAAAGAAGATATATATATAAAAAGAAAATATGAATTTATTACCAGTCGAGATTGAATCACCGATACAACCAAATTATGTTTCTAATCCTTTTCAAGCTGTAGTTGATTGGTTTCCTTTCGTACAAATTAGAATCTAAAACACTAGGATGAATCCAAATATCTATTAACAATCGTGATCAATCTTTATTTTTTTATTCCTTTCCACTGATTTGATTCTTCCTGTCTTTGATCTTGTTAGATGTCGAAATCAAATTCACTAATACAAACAATTTCTGTTTCATGTCTCTATCTAATTCCTATTCTTTTTGTCCTTCTCCTCTGGCTCGAATAATTCTGTCAACGATCATATTAGGTGAATTGTAAATAGGATATAGTAAATTGATATACCTCTCTTGTAAATAATATACATTATAATAGATATACATAGTGTGATAGAGAATGACAACTTGAATCTGGTGTGTTTTCGATCACCATTACCTTACTCTCTTCTTCTCCATCACCTTGTCTTCTTACTTCAACTTTTCACCGTCTTCCATACTCACCACCATCACCAGAGTCACCACCACCTAAACCCGTCACCTATTATCACCTTGAAGACCTCCACCATGACCAACATCATCTCTCTTTCTCCCCTTATTATACTGCTACCCGCTACGTGTTTCTGTTTGGTTAAAAACCATAACCACCAAGTTATCACCATCTCTAAACTACATATATATTTCTATTTTTCTGCAGCCACCGCCACTTTCTTCTATATTTTTTTTCTCTCTTATCATGTACTAATCACCACCATCGTGTTTAATTGATTTAAAACGAACCTGCAATTATTTCTGATTTCTTCTACGAACTTAACCACCACCAACGCCACACTTCCACCACCTTTTTCCTCGATTAATCACCGACACCTTGACAACCACTGAGCCACCGACAAAGCAAAATTAATACCACCATCCTCCTGCTGCTGTTACTACATTGTTCTCCTTCTATTCTTTTCCTGATTTAAAAGTCTACAAGAACCCAACTTATGTCGAATATATCTATTAATATTACGGTTCTTTAAAGGAGGAATATATTATTCCTTTTGGATGAGCCGATACCCACACATTATTCCACTAGCTACCTTTAAAAAAAAGAATTAGATAAATACATGTTGTGTGATAATGACTTACAGTTGGACGATTTCTTTGGATCCATAAACCCCACGATTATATTCCATTCTTACTTCTGTTTCTTATTTTCCCAGCAACAAAACCCTACCACTATCGATGGATGTTTAAATGAGGCGTGAACTCAATTTGAGAGTTGGGCCGAAGTGTCCATTCCCTAATGAGCCAACTCCCTTTTCTTCTGTTGGGCCATATGAGACCCATTTGTTTTCACACCGTCTAACTATTGTAAAACCAAATTATTCGAACCTCTCTTTGTTGCGTATTCCCTGGTTCTGTTTAGAAAATCACGACACCCACATGATAGTGATCATGAACGTATCTATGATAAAGGAGACGATGGATAGTGGTTTTGGTTACATGATTATGCTTATGCTTACAGTTATGAAGTATATGATAATAGGATACTCGAGAATCATGATAATAATGTTGATGAGGGTTACAGGATGATAATAGGTATGATTATGATAATCACGAACACGATGTTGATGATTATGAATAAAGATGATGATGACCGAATGGTAATGAAGAAGGTATACGATTAATGATGATGAAAACCTATGAATATACGATGATGACTAGGCGTAATTATTAATGATTTCGATGATGGTACAGTGAAATTAAACAATCGATTATGATTTGTTATTACGATTGATTTTATCTCTGATAGATTGGTTTTAGGGGTGATAAGGAAGGAAAAAGGGAAAACAGAATAAATGGTTATATAAGTTTTAATATGAATCATAACATAAAAGAAGTAATAGAGCAATTGGTTTGAGTTGTTTGTGTTTAACCGAGCGGTCTCGAGTTCGAGCCCGGGCATGGGCATTATTTTTTTTAAAGGCCTATTTTATGAGGTAGCCATCTTTATTATACTTATTATTATTTTTATTATTATCATAGGTATTAGTATTATTATTAGTAGTATTATTAATATTATTATTAGTATTATCATAAAAATTATCATTTTTTTGAAATTATTACTATTAACAAAAGTATTTTTATTAAAATTATCATTTTAAGTATTATTATTATTATTATTATTATTAGTATTATTAGTATTATTATTATTATTATTATTATTATTATTATTATTATTATTATTATTATTATTATTATTATTATTATTACTATTACTAAAAGTATCCTTATTATTAAATATCATTTTTTATTATCATTAAAAACTATCATTAGTATTATTGTTAGAATTATCATTTATTTTTATCATTATTATCTTTATTATTATGAACATGATTATCAATTTTATGAATATTATAATTATTAATATCATCAATATTATTATTATAATTTTTAACATTCATATTATTATTAACATTATTAATAATACTATCATTTTTACTATTACTAGTAACATTATTATTATTATAAGAACTATATTATTATTATTTACAATATTACTATTAATATTATTATTATTATTACAATAAAAATTGTTATTTAAAATACTTATATAATACATATATATATAAAAGTATATATATATAGATATAAAAACATAACCAATTAAAATAATATATATATATTAATATATAAATTGTTCGAGTTCGAGTATATGTGTTAATGTGTATATAAATGATATAGGTTCGTGAATCCGAGGTCAACCTTGCATTGTTCAGTTCCGTCGTATGCATATTTTTACTACAAAATATCGTATTGTGAGTTCATTTGCTCCCTTTTACTCTTTACATTTTTGGAACTGAGAATACATGCGCTACTTTTACAACTGCTTTATTAAATGCTTTTGAAATACATTTTGAACTGCGAATACGTGAAATGCTTTTATAAATGTTTGACGAGATAGACACAAGCAAAACATTACTCGAATGAATTATGTGGACGTGATAATTGCCACCATTGAATTATGTGAACGTGATAATTTTCACAATTGATATGAATATTTTTCCCCTGATTATTATTGCTTGGTAACCTAAGAATTAGGGAACATCACTAATTTTGAGAATTAGTGCACGCCTAATTGACGAGAATCCTAAAGGTAGCTACCGGGTTTAACACCCCCACCCAGAATGTTCACTAGACGGAAGGGCTAGTGGGCGTGGTGTTTAGTACTTCGAAGTTTATATGATTATTATACAGACGAGATGTTCTGTTTTGGGGATATTATTATGCGCATTATATGTTAAGGTCGGTTACCAAGCCAAGCTATGAAAGTAATGAAAGGTGAATGTTATGTATCGAGAGAATGATTTTATACACAGGTTATGTGTATGTTATTTTTGTGCACGAGATATGTGTACGGTTACTAAGATTTATGAAAGATGATTTCGTACACGAGAAATGTGTACTGTATTTAAAAGATATCGCATGTACATTACAGGTGGGTATAGGATTCGGGCCCATTTATACCATGCAGTATTTAAATCTTGTGGTCTATCAAAATGATGAATTTTATTGTTTTATGATAAACCTATGAATTCACCAACCTTTTGGTAGACACTTGAAAGCATGTTTATTCTCAGGTATGAAAGAAATCTTCCGCTGTGCATTAGCTCATTTTAAGGATATTACTTGGAGTCATTCATGACATATTTCAAAAGACGTTGCATTCGAGTCGTCGAGTTCATCAAGATTATTACTTAGTCATTTATAATTGGATATATTATGAAATGATATGCATGCCGTCAACTTTCGATGTAATGAAAGTTTGTCTTTTAAAAACGAATGCAATATTTGTAAAATGTATCATATAGAGGTCAAGTACCTCGCGATGTAACCAAGTGTAATGTATTCGTCCAAATGGATTAGGACGGGTCCTTTCAGTTTAAGTGACCCAAATTCCACCAACCGAAAATTCGCTCCCAAAGATCCATTGCTCGCTTACAAAAGATGAATGTATGCTCGACTGTCTCTAACCCGTCATCACAAATTGGACACCTAACCGAGTGCAAATCGAACCCTCTTTTATCTAATTAGACCCGAACCGGTAAGCATCTTTTTAGAAGTCTCCACACAAACACTTCTAACTTTTTGGTGCTAAATTGTTGCGAAGTGTCCCTGAATATGTGTTGTGAATTACCTGTTGTTCCTCGATCGTGTTGTTAATTTTTATTAACACTATAACATTCTATTATTTCAAGATAAGTTAGTGATATTTAACCCGAGTCTTTTTAGAAATTCTCAAACATCTAACCACTCGGCTAGTTTAGAGTTTAACTACAACATTCTACCTTCACAAATAGTGGCGGAACATGATGTTTTTGGTTAGGGAGGCCTAGTTACGTAAATAAGAAGTTTATGTAGGTCCAATCGAGTAAAAAATTAGCCCATGAAAAAAGTATAATAATTACTCTAGAAGTCCAACCAGTTAGGTAGGCCACAAACAACAAATGAAAGAATTAAACGTGCCGAAAGTAATTGGCACAAGTTATTTTTTTTTTTGACGGGCAACTTTCTCATCAAATACTTTTTTTTTGCGACCCACACAAGTTATTAAGCAGTTATATCCAATCAAAATAATTGGTTTAGTCTATGATCAATTAAAGAACTCATTCTAATTATTTTCGCGCTTACAGTTTCATAGAATATAAGTTACATTATATAGGCATTTATAAAGATAATAGTTTCCTAATTGAACTCAACTTCAGCACCTCTATAAACTCGCAGTCTAGGATGACCATTTAACATTCCGGGAGCAACATCGTGCGGTCGGGGAGGACCATCTCTCGGTCCGAGAAATGACTACGGTTCAGCTTCTCCAATTTTCTCATTTTCAAACAACTTGACTTTACTAAATCGGGAAGGGTCTCCCGATCTTGGATATCGACCTTCCGTTCCAGGGGCCTCCATTGCTCTTGAAACGGGAAGTCGACATTCGAGACCGGGAGGCCTTTCCTGATAATCTTCATCTCTCAACATGTCTTTTTATAGTCTTTGGACCTAGATTTTTTGTGAGGATAGACCAACATAAAATCGTTGGAGCTTAATTGTTTTGTACTTAATGTGTATACCAAATGTGTTATTCATAAGTGTGAGTTCCACAAAACTTCAATTTATTAGTCATTAGATGAAAACATTCAATAAGTGCTCATATAACAGATTTTTTTATACGAATACTTATTTAGAAACTGAGATGTTTTTATAGAGAAAATGTCATCAAACGTGAGATACAAGAGAATGAAATGGAACAAGGGTTGTACCTAGAAAGTTAAGCGATACGAATAAAAAAAAGTATATAATCAAGTCTCGTCCAATAGATTCAACCTTCCAAACCAATGAAACTGAACATGCTCATATAACACTAAACGGTCAATCCAATTCTTCATTTATTTGATAAAGTTATCTAAATACATTGTACAAAACTACATACATGTCACAAAGACATAGTTTCGTTGGTTATTGAAATTCTCATTACTCGTAGTTTATGACTTTATGTAGTTATATCGCTAACAAGCGTAGACACACGATTGATTTGATTAAATAACCATTTTCTCAATGAATTAACATAACATTAGAGATTTTTACACAGAATAGCAAGAATTAGTAGCATTACCAAATATGTATTTATTTATCATTTGATTAGCAACACATATTTATGGGTCTTGTATGGTTGGATGATGGATCAACTATTTAACTTAGAATATATAATAACCTAGTATAGATTGACAAAAGTTATCACTAGAATAAGTTCAATTAGTTATATTCGGAGTGTCAATCTTTTTATTTAGGACAACCACAATGATCAATCTCACGATATACACATTTAAGATGTAGTCTCTCTTTATTTGATTTGTTAAATAAAAAAGATGATTAACTTTATAGATATATACGAGTCGGTAAGCTGTAAACTAATTCATATCAATAATTATAATTATTGACTTAAACTTTGAAATTTCAACTTACGTTTTCGGTATTAATTTTATTCTCAATTTTCAACTATAGTGTGAACATTACATATTTATATTTATATTTATTATATTATAATAATAATAATAATAATAAAATAATAATAATAATAATTATTATATTAATTTTATTTATATTATTATTATTATTATTATTATTATTATTATTATTATTAATAATATAATTATTAATATTATTATTAATATATTATTATTATTATTATTATTATTATTATTATTATTATTATTATTATTATTATTATTATTATTATTATTATTATTATTATTATTATTATTATTATTATATCATAAACAACTGACTCATCAAGTATTATTAAATTTAATAGATAAGACCACTCCCTAAAGTCAGTTACCCGCTAGTTATCCGTCATTATCCGTAATGAACCATAGGCACGGATTACTTACCCGCCTTCACCATGGATTTGGCGAAAGCTATAAACTAAAAGTGGGTCCTATTTGCTGAAAAAGTGCATGTTTTAAAGGGATACTTCTTTAAAAAATGTGATTAGTTGTATATTTATTAATATTTTTATGTCATTTAGAATTTAAAATAAATATAAAAAGAAATAAATTAATGACGTGGCAGTTAAGAGGAAGATGTTTTGATCATGATTGACAGTGTTTAGTTATAGAATTTTATGTGTTAGTTATAGGATTTGAGTGCTGATGTGACGCTGATATGACATGTTAAAGGAATGAATAGTTTAGTTACGATAGGGAGTGACCTAAAAGACAATTAATACATTGCATGTGACAGATCCATTATTATGATTTAAACAAATATATCATAAGTTTAATTTTGCAAACTAGTTTTTACACAAAGGTATAAAAATTATAAAAAATACGGAGTATATACGGGAGTATTATCATGAGCATTTTTCAATGGCAATTGGCGAACAAAAACTCACGACCCGTCAACAGAAGTGTAAATTCAAGAAAAAATTACCCGTGAGTACAAGCCGAGTTACATTTTGTACCCGCTGACGAGTAACGGATGGGTGATGGATATATATACCCGCGACAGGTAAAAAACCCGACCCATAAACTTTTGATATACGTTTGAATTCACGGGTATACTCGTTAACCCGCAAAGATATTTAATTGCACATTAATGTGTTTATACTTCTAATATAAAATTTGCAGCTTCTGAAAGATGTTTAAAGTGTAGAAAATCTAAACCTGTATAAATAAATGGAGTTAGATAATTACTCAGTAAGAAAACTGTATATGTGTAGATGAAATAAAATGAATATAGCATTAAAGTTGAAGAAAAAAAAACGAGTTGAACAATACCTGATAATTATAGTCTATAAATCATTTAATATAAATAAGTTAATAATTATTCGCAAATTTATCCGTAGATTATGGGTATTATGAGAACGGATTAGCTAATATGTATATGTATTAACCCATGGATTTGATGGCGGGTCATAGGCATCCGCGAGTGACGAGCGTGGTAAACAAGCATCAACGAATAATTTTTTTTTACAGACAAGTATCAGATATTAAGAATCCGTGCTCATTACATGATCAAGCATAGAATAATCTGGTCGGGTTCGGTCCATGCTTAACATCAATAAGGGGGGATTTAAGGGTCAATTGAGTTTAACTCTCCGGTCCGGAGCACCGTGAATAACCCCTTGCGAGATGATGATCTCAACAAGGGTGTTTAAACGTAGACCCACCATCGGCGGGTAGTCCGGTCATTGATGGCTCACGCTAGGTGTTAGGGTTTATGTTTATGGAACGTTACCTGTATATCAAGAATGTCTAGTGTAAGGCTATGAGTCCGGTAGCGTGGGTATAATTGCGCTATGCGCTGCTGTTCTCAGAATATATGTGTGTGAAAATGAATTTCAGGATCCCTTGTTCTGTGGATGAAGTCTTGTATTTATAGGATAACCTTTCTTGTCTTCTATCGCCACGTAATAAGGTTAAAAGGATCGTGGCCTGCAAATAGTACGTCTTCAGGCGAGCTGATCTGACAAAAGTAAAAAGTGTTCTTGTCGGCTCTGACATTGTCTGCCAGGTATCCTCTGCCAGTTACAGCATCGCCCGGCATATGGGCGCTGCTCACGCGCGCAGATGGAAGTGGCGCCCCGCTATGAGCGTAGCGCTCTATTCCTTAACGCGCGCCTTCGTAAGTCCTTGTGGCGATGCTGTTTGATGCGCTACACGATCTAGTCGGGTATGCGTATCATTAAGTCCCCCCAGTTCAATGGTATGCACCGGTACATCGCATGGTGTTGAACTCAGCTCGTAACTGCCACTCAAAGGTTTGCGCAAGTGTAACACCCCATTTTTCCCCTTACATGATATATAAGTGTATTGTGTAGGTACGACTAGAGTATGAAGGGTTGAGACGTGTTCGTATGTTGGAGTTCTTATACGCGAGAAAAGTGATCAGACCAAGTTAAAGGTCGCGGCGTGGAGGAATGGGTCGTGGCGCGATAATACGAGTAATTCAGGATCAGGAGGCATGTTAAGGCAACCACCAGATCACGTTAAATGTCGCGGCACGAGGAATTGGGGCCGCGGCGCGGCGTTACAAGTGGGCTGGTACCAGTTTTGTGATTTTAAAAGATATTCAAGGGCACATTGGTCATTTCGCGTGTGAGCCAGAATTTAGATCTTAATCTCATTCATTCATTTTATTTCTTCATTTCTTTTCCCTTTTCTTTCCTATTTTCCTCTCAAACTTCAAAACCCCATTTGATTCAAAGTGAGATTTGGAAAGGAAGGAACGTGATTCGATCTTTGGCGTAGAAGACAAGTTTGTTCTCCTCGTTCTTAGCTACAATTTGGTACTAGCGGTAAGCTCTAACTCCGAATTTCATTTTTGTGTTCATGTTCATATTTCTAGGGTTTTGATTGTGAGTTCATAGAGGAAACCCCTTTAGTTGTTAATTGAAGATTAACACCAAGATTCGGGTTTATTGTTGATGTTGGCGGGTTTTGGATTTGGTATGCAAGTTTATACTTGTAAGACTTTTAAATTGAGTGTAATCACTATGATTAGTGATTATGGAAGTGTTAGAACTCATTTGGGTGTGTTTGGTTGACTAATTTTGAAATGGGTCAAAATTAGGGTTTTGGTGTCAAATTGGGCAAGACAAGTGTTTAACACTTGTGTTCGGGTTTAATTGGCTTATTAGGACCATTGTCACTAGTGTTAGTGATTATTGGTTAGTTTGGGCGCGGTTTGTGCTTGGAGGTGCATTTGGGTCGAGATTTGCACTAGTTGTCAATTTGGGTTGGTTTGTAAATCCTCCCTAATTGTGTTGTTGTATTTGTTATAATGGAATAGGTACATTCCATCGGCGAGTTGCGGATTATTTGGTGGCATTCATCAAGGCGACAAGGTGAGTGTTAATATCCTATGTGCATATGTATGTGTAGGATGGGTGCAGGTTGGGTGAAGTGGTTCTCGTTTATAGAGCTCACTTCACATATAGGTGGATTTGATGGACTTGTGTATGGGTCCAATTGTAGTGACCCGAACTTTTCCATGTTTATATATATTAATTGAGATTGATATTTACATGATTAAATGTTTCCAACATGTTAAGCAATCAAACTTGTTAAGACTTGATTAATTGAAATATGTTTCATATAGACAATTGACCACCCAAGTTGATCGGTGATTCACGAACGTTAAAACTTGTAAAAACTATATGATGACATATATATGGATATATATATATATATAGTTAACATGATACTATGATAAGAAAACATATCATAAAGTATATTAACAATGAACTACATATGTAAAAACAAGACTACTAACTTAATGATTTTTAAACGAGACATATATGTAACGATTATCGTTGTAAAGACATTTAATGTATATATATCATATTAAGAGATATTCATACATGATAATATCATGATAATATAATAATTTAAAATCTCATTTGATATTATAAACATTGGGTTAACAACATTTAACAAGATCGTTAACCTAAAGGTTTCAAAACAACACTTACATGTAACGACTAACGATGACTTAACGACTCAGTTAAAATGTATATACATGTAGTGTTTTAATATGTATTTATACACTTTTGAAAGACTTCAATACACTTATCAAAATACTTCTACTTAACAAAAATGCTTATAATTACATCCTCGTTCAGTTTCATCAACAATTCTACTCGTATGCACCCGTATTCGTACTCGTACAATACACAGTTTTTAGATGTATGTACTATTGGTATATACACTCCAATGATCAGCTCTTAGCAGCCCATGTGAGTCACCTAACACATGTGGGAACCATCATTTGGCAACTAGCATAAAATATCTCATAAAATTACAAAAATATGAGTAATCATTCATGACTTATTTACATGAAAACAAAATTACATATCCTTTATATCTAATCCATACACCAACGACCAAAAACACCTACAAACACTTTCATTCTTCAATTTTCTTCATCTAATTGATCTCTCTCAAGTTCTATCTTCAAGTTCTAAGTGTTCTTCATAAATTCCAAAAGTTCTAGTTTCATAAAATCAAGAATACTTTCAAGTTTGCTAGCTCACTTCCAATCTTGTAAGGTGATCATCCAACCTCAAGAAATCTTTGTTTCTTACAGTAGGTTATCATTCTAATTCAAGGTAATAATCATATTCAAACTTTGGTTCAATTTCTATAACTATAACAATCTTATTTCAAGTGATGATCTTACTTGAACTTGTTTTCGTGTCATGATTCTGCTTCAAGAACTTCGAGCCATCCAAGGATCCATTGAAGCTAGATCCATTTTTCTCTTTTCCAGTAGGTTTATCCAAGGAAATTAAGGTAGTAATGATGTTCATAACATCATTCGATTCATACATATAAAGCTATCTTATTCGAAGGTTTAAACTTGTAATCACTAGAACATAGTTTAGTTAATTCTAAACTTGTTCGCAAACAAAAGTTAATCCTTCTAACTTGACTTTTAAAATCAACTAAACACATGTTCTATATCTATATGATATGCTAACTTAATGATTTAAAACCTGGAAACACGAAAAACACCGTAAATCCGGATTTACGCCGTCGTAGTAACACCGCGGGCTGTTTTGGGTTAGTTAATTAAAAACTATGATAAACTTTGATTTAAAAGTTGTTATTCTGAGAAAATGATTTTTATTATGAACATGAAACTATATCCAAAAATTATGGTTAAACTCAAAGTGGAAGTATGTTTTCTAAAATGGTCATCTAGACGTCGTTCTTTCGACTGAAATGACTACCTTTACAAAAACGACTTGTAACTTATTTTTCCGACTATAAACCTATTCTTTTTCTGTTTAGATTCATAAAATAGAGTTCAATATGAAACCATAGCAATTTGATTCACTCAAAACGGATTTAAAATGAAGAAGTTATGGGTAAAACAAGATTGGATAATTTTTCTCATTTTAGCTACGTGAAAATTGGTAACAAATCTATTCCAACCATAACTTAATCAACTTGTATTGTATATTATGTAATCTTGAGATACCATAGACACGTATACAATGTTTCGACCTATCATGTCGACACATCTATATATATTTCGGAACAACCATAGACACTCTATATGTGAATGTTGGAGTTAGCTATACAGGGTTGAGGTTGATTCCAAAATATATATAGTTTGAGTTGTGATCAATACTGAGATACGTATACACTGGGTCGTGGATTGATTCAAGATAATATTTATCGATTTATTTCTGTACATCTAACTGTGGACAACTAGTTATAGGTTACTAACGAGGACAACTGACTTAATAAACTTAAAACATCAAAATATATTAAAAGTGTTGTAAATATATTTTGAACATACTTTAATATATATGTATATATTGTTATAGGTTCGTGAATCAACAGTGGCCAAGTCTTACTTCCCGACGAAGTAAAAATCTGTGAAAGTGAGTTATAGTCCCACTTTTAAAATCTAATATTTTTGGGATGAGAATACATGCAGGTTTTATAAATGATTTACAAAATAGACACAAGTACGTGAAACTACATTCTATGGTTGAATTATCGAAATCGAATATGCCCCTTTTTATTAAGTCTGGTAATCTAAGAATTAGGGAACAGACACCCTAATTGACGCGAATCCTAAAGATAGATCTATTGGGCCTAACAAACCCCATCCAAAGTACCGGATGCTTTAGTACTTCGAAATTTATATCATATCCGAAGGGTGTCCCGGAATGATGGGGATATTCTTATATATGCATCTTGTTATTGTCGGTTACCAGGTGTTCACCATATGAATGATTTTTATCTCTATGTATGGGATGTGTATTGAAATATGAAATCTTGTGGTCTATTGTTACGATTTGATATATATAGGTTAAACCTATAACTCACCAACATTTTTGTTGACGTTTAAAGCATGTTTATTCTCAGGTGAATATTAAGAGCTTCCGCTGTTGCATACTAAAATAAGGACAAGATTTGGAGTCCATGTTTGTATGATAGTGTGTAAAAACTGCATTCAAGAAACTGATTTCGATGTAACATATTTGTATTGTAAACCATTATGTAATGGTCGTGTGTAAACAGGATATTTTAGATTATCATTATTTGATAATCTACGTAAAGCTTTTTAAACCTTTATTTATGAAATAAAGGTTATGGTTTGTTTTAAAAATGAACGCAGTCTTTGAAAAACGTCTCATATAGAGGTCAAAACCTCGCAACGAAATCAATTAATATGGAACGTTTTTAATCAATAAGAACGGGACATTTCAGTTGGTATCCGAACGTTGGTCTTAGAGAACCAGAAAATTTGCATTAGTGTGTCTTATCGAGTTTGTTAGGATGCATTAGTGAGTCTGGACTTCGACAGTGTTTTCTTTAAAAATGATTGCTTAACATTTTTGTTGGAAACTATATATTTTTAACATATGAATATTATGTGATATATTAATCTCTTAACGTGTTTGATATTATGTGATAGATGTCTACCTCTAGAACAAGTCCCATTGACTCACCTAATAATAATGAAGAGTCAAATGTAAATTGGAATGATTTGTGGACTGATTCACAAGTTCCCGAAGAGGAACCGGAAGAAGAGTCGGAACCGGAAGAAGAATCGGAACCGGAAGAAGAATCGGAACCGGATGAAGAAATAGAACCGGTGGGGGAAATAATAAAACGGTTAAGTAAAAGAAAATCCTCAACCAACCGACCAAAGTTAATTATGGTCAATGGTGTTTCCGCCAAGGAAGCAAAATATTGGGAGGATTACCAATTCTCCGATGAATCGGATTCCGACGAGAATTCCGATGATGTTATAGAAATTACCCCAACTGAATTTAAAAAGGCAAAAGAAAATAATAAGGGAAAGGGCATAAAAATAGAGAAATCTAATTCCAACCCCGATGAACTTTATATGTATCGTCAACCCCCGAAGTCCTTAAGTTGTAACAATGACCCGGGAACCTCTAAACCACCAGGTTTTTCTAAACCAATGTGGACAACGACGGCTCGTATTAGGGGAACATCATATATCCCTAGAAACTTGGCAAAACGAACCAAAACCGAAGAAGAAGAAACGAGCGAGTCGGAATAAGATAGTTGTATTCGTGTGGTGTAATATATGTAATATAGTGTTCTTATGCTTTATGATATATGTAAAAATTGCTTGTATTAATAAGTATTTTTTTTATGAATCTAACTCTTGTCTATTTTACAGTTTAAAAACACAAAATGGATAGACAACCCAATATTTTAAGAGACCTACCCGGAGACATGATTGATGAAATCTTGTCTAGAGTCGGCCAGAATTCTTCGGCACAACTATTTAAGGCGAGATCAGTTTGTAAGACATTCGAAGAACGTTCCAAGAATGTCTTGGTTTATAAGAGACTTTCGTTTGAAAGATGGGGGATATCACATTGGGAAACCCATAAGTTACGATGTGTTTACTTTGACGCATATATTGCGGGGAACCCAAATGCTATTTTACGCAACGGGTTAAGAAATTATTTTGACTCAATATATCCGAATATTGGACTTCGTGATTTAGAAAAAGCGGCTAACATGCAACATAAAGAAGCATGTTATGCTTACGGATTAGTAATGTTCGCTTCTCACCAAAGTGAGAACAAGAACATCGGGCTACAACTATTAAACAAAACGTTTCCACAAGTGACGGAGTCGGTAATTGGGGTAAGAAATGAGGTTTTTAGATTATTACGGGACTGTTGGACATTACGTAACCCTCGTCCCTTTGATGACGTTACAACACGCTGTCTTATCAACGGCCATAACGGTTATGTTGCACAAGACCAAGGATGGGAAGTAGTCCTAGTAAAACCAGAATGCATGACTTGTTTCTGGACGTATGAATTACGTGTCTTTATTGCCTTTGCTGAACGACTTGTGTACTAGCTAGAATTGTCTTCACAACTATCTTGTATCAAAGTTATTGTGTGCTATATTTCATGCTTTATGTAAAATAAGCGGTATTGTAAGTTTGTAAAATTTTGTATAAAAGTTTGAACGCGAAATATTATTATAATCAGTTTTTCATATAGAATTGTAGTAGTTGAATTGTATATTAGCTACTAAGTATGAACTTAACGGGTAGGTACTACCCGAATTTAAACTTATAAAACACTAATATGAAGAAAAAGCTTTTATAAATGAGTTCATATTATGCTACGAAATACTATTAACTACTCTTAATATTCTGTATGATTAACTTGTTCCATTTAACTATTTTGAAGGAAATGGCACCGACTACTCGACACACCGTGAATATGAATGAAGAGGAATTCCGTACTTTTCTAGCTTCAAACATAGCCGCAGTACAGGCTGCGCTACATACCAACAATAACCTTGGATCTAGCAGTACAGGAAATCGTGTAGGATGCACCTACAAAGAATTCACTGCCTGCAAACCTTTGGAATTTGATGGAACCGAAGGACCAATCGGATTGAAACGGTGGACCGAGAAGGTTGAATCGGTGTTTGCGATAAGTAAGTGTACTGAAGAGGACAAAGTGAAGTACGCTACGCATACCTTCACAGGTTCTGCGTTAACATGGTGGAATACCTATCTAGAGCAAGTGGGACAAGATGATGCGTACGCACTACCGTGGTCAGCATTCAAGCACTTGATGAACGAGAAGTACCGTCCCAGAACCGAGGTCAATAAGCTCAAGACAGAACTTAGAGGGTTACGAACCCAAGGATTTGATATTACCACGTACGAAAGACGATTCACAGAATTGTGCCTATTGTGTCCGGGAGCATTCGAAGATGAGGAAGAGAAGATCGACGCGTTTGTGAAAGGATTACCGGAAAGAATCCAAGAAGATATAAGTTCACACGAGCCCGCCTCCATACAACAGGCATGTAGAATGGCTCACAAACTAGTGAACCAGATTGAAGAAAGAATTAAAGAACAGACTGCTGAAGAGGCTAATGTGAAGCAAGTCAAAAGAAAGTGGGAGGAAAACGGTGATAAGAATCACCAATACAACAACAACAGCAATTACAACAATAATCGCAACAATTATCCCAACAATCGCAACATCAATCGCAACTACAACAAACGGCCCAACAACAACAACAACAACAACAACAGCAACTACAACAATCATCCCAACAACAATAATAACCGCAACAACAACAACAATCAGAAGCAGCTATGCCAAAGGTGTGAAAAGAATCACTCGGGGTTCTGCACCAAATTTTGCAACAAGTGTAAAAGAAATGGTCATAGCGCGGCGAAGTGTGAGGTCTACGGACCAGGGGTTAATAGAACGAAAGGAACAAATGGTGTCGGAACGAGTAATGGCGGAGCAAGTAGTGTCAGAGCAAGTTATGCCAATGTAGTTTGTTATAAATGTGGAAAACCAGGCCACATTATTAGAAATTGCCCGAACCAGGAGAACACGAATGGACAAGGCCGTGGAAGAGTTTTCAATATTAATGCGGTAGAGGCACAGGAAGACCCGGAGCTTGTTACGGGTACGTTTCTTATTGACAATAAATCTGCTTACGTTTTATTTGATTCGGGTGCGGATAGAAGCTATATGAGTAGAGATTTTTGTGCTAAATTAAGTTGTCCATTGACGCCTTTGGATAGTAAATTTTTACTCGAATTAGCAAATGGTAAATTAATTTCAGCAGATAATATATGTCGGAATCGAGAAATTAAACTGGTTAGCGAAACATTTAAGATTGATTTGATACCAGTAGAGTTAGGGAGTTTTGATGTGATAATCGGTATGGACTGGTTGAAAGAAGTGAAAGCGGAGATCGTTTGTTACAAAAATGCAATTCGCATTATACGAGAAAAAGGAAAACCCTTAATGGTGTACGGAGAAAAGGGCAACACGAAGCTACATCTTATTAGTAATTTGAAGGCACAAAAACTAATAAGAAAAGGTTGCTATGCTGTTCTAGCACACGTCGAGAAAGTACAAACTGAAGAAAAGAGCATCAATGATGTTCCCATTGCAAAAGAATTTCCCGATGTATTTCCGAAAGAATTACCGGGATTACCCCCACATCGATCCGTTGAATTTCAAATAGATCTTGTACCAGGAGCTGCACCAATAGCTCGTGCTCCTTACAGACTCGCACCCAGCGAGATGAAAGAACTGCAAAGCCAATTACAAGAACTTTTAGAGCGTGGTTTCATTCGACCAAGCACATCACCGTGGGGAGCTCCTGTTTTGTTTGTCAAGAAGAAAGATGGTACATTCAGGTTGTGTATCGACTACCGAGAGTTGAACAAACTTACCATCAAGAACCGCTACCCACTACCGAGAATCGACGACTTATTTGATCAACTACAAGGCTCGTCTGTTTATTCAAAGATTGACTTACGTTCCGGGTATCATCAAATGCGGGTGAAAGAAGATGATATTCCAAAGACTGCTTTCAGAACACGTTACGGTCATTGCGAGTTTATGGTCATGCCGTTTGGTTTAACTAATGCACCAGCTGTGTTCATGGACCTTATGAACCGAGTGTGTGGACCATACCTTGACAAGTTTGTCATTGTTTTCATTGATGACATACTTATTTACTCAAAGAATGACCAAGAACACGGTGAACATTTGAGAAAGGTGTTAGAAGTATTGAGGAAGGAAGAATTGTACGCTAAGTTTTCAAAGTGTGCATTTTGGTTGGAAGAAGTTCAATTCCTCGGTCACATAGTGAACAAAGAAGGTATTAAGGTGGATCCGGCAAAGATAGAAACTGTTGAAAAGTGGGAAATCCCGAAAACTCCGAAACACATACGCCAGTTTTTAGGACTAGCTGGTTACTACAGAAGGTTCATCCAAGACTTTTCCAGAATAGCAAAACCCTTGACTGCATTAACGCATAAAGGGAAGAAATTTGAATGGAATGATGAACAAGAGAAAGCGTTTCAGTTATTAAAGAAAAAGCTAACTACGGCACCTATATTGTCATTGCCTGAAGGGAATGATGATTTTGTGATTTATTGTGATGCATCAAAGCAAGGTCTCGGTTGTGTATTAATGCAACGAACGAAGGTGATTGCTTATGCGTCTAGACAATTGAAGATTCACGAACAAAATTATACGACGCATGATTTGGAATTAGGCGCAGTTGTTTTTGCATTAAAGACTTGGAGGCACTACTTATATGGGGTCAAAAGTATTATATATACCGACCACAAAAGTCTTCAACACATATTTAATCAGAAACAACTGAATATGAGGCAGCGTAGGTGGATTGAATTATTGAATGATTACGACTTTGAGATTCGTTACCACCCGGGGAAGGCAAATGTGGTAGCCGATGCCTTGAGCAGGAAGGACAGAGAACCCATTCGAGTAAAATCTATGAATATAATGATTCATAATAACATTACTACTCAAATAAAGGAGGCGCAACAAAGAGTTTTAAAAGAGGGAAATTTAAAGGATGAAATACCCAAAGGATCGGAGAAGCATCTTAATATTCGGGAAGACGGAACCCGGTATAGGGCTGAAAGGATTTGGGTACCAAAATTTGGAGATATGAGAGAAATGGTACTTAGAGAAGCTCATAAAACCAGATACTCAATACATCCTGGAACGGGGAAGATGTACAAGGATCTCAAGAAACATTTTTGGTGGCCGGGTATGAAAGCCGATGTTGCTAAATACGTAGGAGAATGTTTGACGTGTTCTAAGGTCAAAGCTGAGCATCAGAAACCATCAGGTCTACTTCAACAACCCGAAATCCCGAAATGGAAATGGGAAAACATTACCATGGATTTCATCACTAAATTGCCAAGGACTGCAAGTGGTTTTGATACTATTTGGGTAATAGTTGATCGTCTCACCAAATCATCACACTTCCTACCAATAAGAGAAGATGACAAGATGGAGAAGTTAGCACGACTGTATTTGAAGGAAGTCGTCTCCAGACATGGAATACCAATCTCTATTATCTCTGATAGGGATGGCAGATTTATTTCAAGATTCTGGCAGACATTACAGCAAGCATTAGGAACTCGTCTAGACATGAGTACTGCCTATCATCCACAAACTGATGGGCAGAGTGAAAGGACAATACAAACGCTTGAAGACCTGCTACGAGCATGTGTTATTGATTTCGGAAACAGTTGGGATCGACATCTACCGTTAGCAGAATTTTCCTACAACAACAGCTACCATTCAAGCATTGAGATGGCGCCGTTTGAAGCACTTTATGGTAGAAAGTGCAGGTCTCCGATTTGTTGGAGTGAAGTGGGGGATAGACAGATTACGGGTCCGGAGATTATACAAGAAACTACCGAGAAGATCATCCAAATTCAACAACGGTTGAAAACCGCCCAAAGTCGACAAAAGAGCTACGCTGACATTAAAAGAAAAGATATAGAATTTGAAATTGGAGAGATGGTCATGCTTAAAGTTGCACCTTGGAAAGGCGTTGTTCGATTTGGTAAACGAGGGAAATTAAATCCAAGGTATATTGGACCATTCAAGATTATTGATCGTGTCGGACCAGTAGCTTACCGACTAGAGTTACCTCAACAACTCGCGGCTGTACATAACACTTTCCACGTCTCGAATTTAAAGAAATGTTTTGCTAAAGAAGATCTCACTATTCCGTTAGATGAAATCCAAATCAACGAAAAACTTCAATTCATCGAAGAACCCGTCGAAATAATGGATCGTGAGGTTAAAAGACTTAAGCAAAACAAGATACCAATTGTTAAGGTTCGATGGAATGCTCGTAGAGGACCCGAGTTCACCTGGGAGCGTGAAGATCAGATGAAGAAGAAATACCCGCATCTATTTCCAGAAGATTCGTCAACACCTTCAACAGCTTAAAATTTCGGGACGAAATTTATTTAACGGGTAGGTACTGTAGTGACCCGAACTTTTCCATGTTTATATATATTAATTGAGATTGATATTTACATGATTAAATGTTTCCAACATGTTAAGCAATCAAACTTGTTAAGACTTGATTAATTGAAATATGTTTCATATAGACAATTGACCACCCAAGTTGATCGGTGATTCACGAACGTTAAAACTTGTAAAAACTATATGATGACATATATATGGATATATATATATATATATAGTTAACATGATACTATGATAAGAAAACATATCATAAAGTATATTAACAATGAACTACATATGTAAAAACAAGACTACTAACTTAATGATTTTTAAACGAGACATATATGTAACGATTATCGTTGTAAAGACATTTAATGTATATATATCATATTAAGAGATATTCATACATGATAATATCATGATAATATAATAATTTAAAATCTCATTTGATATTATAAACATTGGGTTAACAACATTTAACAAGATCGTTAACCTAAAGGTTTCAAAACAACACTTACATGTAACGACTAACGATGACTTAACGACTCAGTTAAAATGTATATACATGTAGTGTTTTAATATGTATTTATACACTTTTGAAAGACTTCAATACACTTATCAAAATACTTCTACTTAACAAAAATGCTTACAATTACATCCTCGTTCAGTTTCATCAACAATTCTACTCGTATGCACCCGTATTCGTACTCGTACAATACACAGCTTTTAGATGTATGTACTATTGGTATATACACTCCAATGATCAGCTCTTAGCAGCCCATGTGAGTCACCTAACACATGTGGGAACCATCATTTGGCAACTAGCATGAAATATCTCATAAAATTACAAAAATATGAGTAATCATTCATGACTTATTTACATGAAAACAAAATTACATATCCTTTATATCTAATCCATACACCAACGACCAAAAACACCTACAAACACTTTCATTCTTCAATTTTCTTCATCTAATTGATCTCTCTCAAGTTCTATCTTCAAGTTCTAAGTGTTCTTCATAAATTCCAAAAGTTCTAGTTTCATAAAATCAAGAATACTTTCAAGTTTGCTAGCTCACTTCCAATCTTGTAAGGTGATCATCCAACCTCAAGAAATCTTTTTTTCTTACAGTAGGTTATCATTCTAATACAAGGTAATAATCATATTCAAACTTTGGTTCAATTTCTATAACTATAACAATCTTATTTCAAGTGATGATCTTACTTGAACTTGTTTTCGTGTCATGATTCTGCTTCAAGAACTTCGAGCCATCCAAGGATCCATTGAAGCTAGATCCATTTTTCTCTTTTCCAGTAGGTTTATCCAAGGAAATTAAGGTAGTAATGATGTTCATAACATCATTCGATTCATACATATAAAGCTATCTTATTCGAAGGTTTAAACTTGTAATCACTAGAACATAGTTTAGTTAATTCTAAACTTGTTCGCAAACAAAAGTTAATCCTTCTAACTTGACTTTTAAAATCAACTAAACACATGTTCTATATCTATATGATATGCTAACTTAATGATTTAAAACCTGGAAACACGAAAAACACCGTAAAACCGGATTTACGCCGTCGTAGTAACACCGCGGGCTGTTTTGGGTTAGTTAATTAAAAACTATGATAAACTTTGATTTAAAATTTGTTATTCTGAGAAAATGATTTTTATTATGAATATGAAACTATATCCAAAAATTATGGTTAAACTCAAAGTGGAAGTATGTTTTCTAAAATGGTCATCTAGACGTCGTTCTTTCGACTGAAATGACTACCTTTACAAAAAAGACTTGTAACTTATTTTTCCGACTATAAACCTATACTTTTTCTGTTTAGATTCATAAAATAGAGTTCAATATGAAACCATAGCAATTTGATTCACTCAAAACGGATTTAAAATGAAGAAGTTATGGGTAAAACAAGATTGGATAATTTTTCTCATTTTAGCTACGTGAAAATTGGTAACAAATCTATTCCAACCATAACTTAATCAACTTGTATTGTATATTATGTAATCTTGAGATACCATAGACACGTATACAATGTTTCGACCTATCATGTCGACACATCTATATATATTTCGGAACAACCATAGACACTCTATATGTGAATGTTGGAGTTAGCTATACAGGGTTGAGGTTGATTCCAAAATATATATAGTTTGAGTTGTGATCAATACTGAGATACGTATACACTGGGTCGTGGATTGATTCAAGATAATATTTATCGATTTATTTCTGTACATCTAACTGTGGACAACTAGTTATAGGTTACTAACGAGGACAGCTGACTTAATAAACTTAAAACATCAAAATATATTAAAAGTGTTGTAAATATATTTTGAACATACTTTAATATATATGTATATATTGTTATAGGTTCGTGAATCAACAGTGGCCAAGTCTTACTTCCCGACGAAGTAAAAATCTGTGAAAGTGAGTTATAGTCCCACTTTTAAAATCTAATATTTTTGGGATGAGAATACATGCAGGTTTTATAAATGATTTACAAAATAGACACAAGTACGTGAAACTACATTCTATGGTTGAATTATCGAAATCGAATATGCCCCTTTTTATTAAGTCTGGTAATCTAAGAATTAGGGAACAGACACCCTAATTGACGCGAATCCTAAAGATAGATCTATTGGGCCTAACAAACCCCATCCAAAGTACCGGATGCTTTAGTACTTCGAAATTTATATCATATCCGAAGGGTGTCCCGGAATGATGGGGATATTCTTATATATGCATCTTGTTATTGTCGGTTACCAGGTGTTCACCATATGAATGATTTTTATCTCTATGTATGGGATGTGTATTGAAATATGAAATCTTGTGGTCTATTGTTACGATTTGATATATATAGGTTAAACCTATAACTCACCAACATTTTTGTTGACGTTTAAAGCATGTTTATTCTCAGGTGAATATTAAGAGCTTCCGCTGTTGCATACTAAAATAAGGACAAGATTTGGAGTCCATGTTTGTATGATAGTGTGTAAAAACTGCATTCAAGAAACTGATTTCGATGTAACATATTTGTATTGTAAACCATTATGTAATGGTCGTGTGTAAACAGGATATTTTAGATTATCATTATTTGATAATCTACGTAAAGCTTTTTAAACCTTTATTTATGAAATAAAGGTTATGGTTTGTTTTAAAAATGAACGCAGTCTTTGAAAAACGTCTCATATAGAGGTCAAAACCTCGCAACGAAATCAATTAATATGGAACGTTTTTAATCAATAAGAACGGGACATTTCACCAATTGGCACGGTTGTGCGTTTTGGTTGACCACCTTTGGAGAGGTGCACACTTTGTGTGTACGTTATCACATGTGCTTGTGATGTGGATTATATAACCCCAATGGCGAATGGTTAGTATTGAGTTGTGAATTGGATAACCCCAATGGCGAAGGGTTGATGGGAGAAGTGAGTCACGTGTGGATGCGGATTCACGATGACGCGTGTAGTTCGATCATCTTATTGAGGTAGTGATCTCGTGTGGTTGAGGATTACTAAGACTCATGTAGTTCGGCCAACCTCGATGTTGTTGTGTTATTGAAGATAGTAGTCTCGTGTGGATGCGGATTTACTAAGGCTCGTGTAGTTCGGCCAATCTTCGTTTTGGTTATTGGTAGTCGGTTTTGGTATTGGGTTAAGGGGTTAACCTTGGACGTTATATATTGTTTTATATATTGTCGTATTGTTGTGATGTAGCTAACCCTCCGGGTGTAGCTTACTGGCGTTGTTCACATCGTCGTTGGTGAACTTATATTTGTTGTTATTTTTAGCTTGTTGCTTAGTGAACGTACGGTATGCTTAGCTTAGCTTGCCTTTATGCTTGGATGCTCCGGTATGCGTTATTTGATTACTTGTGTGGCGTGTCCATTTTATGCATATATATGTATGTAGTATATTCTCACTCACTAAGCGTTAGCTTACCCTCTCGTTGTTTACATTTTTATAGATTTGCATGGAGGTGGTGGCTCGGGTAAGCATGGGGACTAGTGGACTCGCGTAGGGTGCTTTAGATGATGTGCTTTTGGATTTATTAGGATTGGGTAGCGTATCCCCAATCACCATGCTCGGTTTTGTTGGTTATTTAACTCATGTATTAAATGTTTTAAAGTTTATTAAACTTACTATTGTATTAAAGATGTTTTTGGAAACATAATTGGGACCTAAATGTTAATGATATTAATGTATTATAAAGAAAAAAAATTATGGGCCAGTTTAAATACGGGTTGGGTTGTTTCAAGTGGTATCAGAGCATGGTCTAAGGGATTTAGGTGACTTGAGATAGGTACCTAGACTTAGACTTTTGTGTGTGTGCTTATTTGTTGCGGGACTTGTAGGTGTACGGGTCGGAATGGGAACTTGGTTAGTGCCTTAGCGTGTAGGTGGACTAACTTGGATTTTGGCTTGTGTTGTGATATAATTCTTGCGTATGTTATATCGCGTAGAATTTTTATTGTGTTGGTTTATATCATCGAGCGAGGCAGTCGTTGTACTAACAAGTTAATACAGCGTGTGTGCGTAATAAGGACTTGCAAACCTTATTACGGGTGCAAATCGTATCTAACAAGTGATGTACGAAGAGTGTTTAGCAAGATGGGGCGGTGTTGTGCGTGTGGATTTATACTTTAGTGGACTAATCGCTTTGTATTCTTTAGAATGACGACGCGAAATGAGATCGAGACGAATGACGTTGAGTTTAACACTAGAGTTGCGGACGCCGTTGCGGAGCAAATGGGTGTGTTCGAGAAGAAATGGATAGGAAGTATTCCAAAATTCAAAGTAGTGGTGAAATGGAGCGTTGTCATAAGAGCTTCATGAGGACTAAACCCCCGATGTATGACGGAAAACCGGATCCTTTGGTTAGCACAACATGGGTCTCGGATGTCGAAGGGTGTTTTCGCACTATTGAATGCCCTCCCGAGAAAAACACGAGACTCGCTACTAGTTTGTTGCGGGGTAGGGCGAAGGATTGGTTGGATGGTAAGATTGATCTTGTCGATGGTGAACCGTTTATGGCGTTATCATGGGACAATTTTAAGAAGGAATTCTACGAGGAATTCCGGACTTCAGCCGATTTGTCGGAATTGCGTAATGAGTTGTGAAATTTGCAACACGGTTCTATGGATTTGAATACTCTCAAGACGACCTTTATGGCGAAGGCTCGTTTTTCCCCGGAGTATATGGGGAATGATCGTTTGTTGATGGAAGATTTCTATCGGACTTTGAATGATGACTTGAAGAATAAAATTAGCTGGGGTTACGCGAAGTCATTTGCAGAGTTATTCGCGATGGCTAGGGGTTTCGAGTCGTATTCGCGATGAAAGATTGGTGAACCTTCAAGTGAGAGAAGGGTTGTTTCGTATGGTGCTCCAAGTAAGAGGACTAAGGGTCCTAGTGTGAGCACGGGTGGTACACGGACGGGTATATCGGATTCTAGTGCGTCTAGGTGTTACAATTATGGCGTGAGGGGTCACAAGTCTTGGGAATGTTCGGTGCCAAAGGGTGATGGCACGGTGTGCTTCAATTACCAAGAGGAAGGACATCGTAAGTCGGAGTGTCCCGAGTTAGTAGGGACGGGTGCGGTGAGGAGACGTTAAGGTACGTTTCGTTTTAATAAATATGTCCTTTGATTATGTATTTAAGTGCCGATGAGTTCAGGTTTGTTGAATGCATTGCGTTGTGCATATTTTGCTGTGGGTGACATTCCTAATGGAATTACCCTACGGTGGCGTTTGGATTTACGGATGAAGGGCGTAAGACTTGGTGCAACCAAGCGTTCCTTAGTGTTGGGAAATGTTTCTACCAAGCCATGGGTATGGGCTTTGGTGTTCGGTTGTTAGGGCGTGTTCACTCTCGTGTTGAAGTTGAAGAACTGCGTGGTTCGTCTGGTGGGTGAAACCCTTGAGGTCGAGTGTTTGATCTCGATGTGTGTTGATAATAGAGTCTACGTGACACGATGTTAGGTGCCTCTTTCATACCTACTAGCGTGGTAATCGACTCCGATGGTGTTACAGTTACATTGTACTTAGGGTACCGGAGAGAAACCCTTAGGTACATGAGTGACTAGGTGGAAATTTGACAAGCTAGAGCAATCGGAGGATTGCAAGATTAACGTTGGTGTAATTGTGGTAAACTCTTCGTTCGAAGTGTTTAAGGATAGGTTAAAATCCTTTGTATGCTCATGGATAGGGCAAGGTATTGTGAAGTGTATATCATGAGATACCTTTATCTCAATGATGTGGTTATGGAACGGAGTTCCAAGTGGGGGAGTTGTACTCTCGCACGAAGGTGTTCTAGTGTATTGATAATGGACGATGTTCGTATGGATTCGGAGCTAGCGTTGAGACCTACGTTGGTCGATTGTGATAAAAGTACGATTTGGAATAAATTGTACTTATGGTTTTGGATTTAAATTATCACCGAGGTGGTAATGTGATGAATCTCATTTAGAGATAATGGACGTGTTTGATAAGCAAGTGAGATCCCTCGGTTAAGGGATGTGCGTGTCGGATTCTCTTCTAGAGAATTGTTGTGTTGTGCCTATGTGCGATATAGGTGGTTCTTGCTCGATTGTGATGGCATTGTGTACACGTACGTATGATGCGTGTGCAAGGATTTCCAAGTGAGTGAAATAATGTATTTATTTATGTAGCGTGGAATGTGGGATAGTCGCGGTGTTCAAGACACCACATTCTACGTAAAGAGTGGAATTGTCGCAGTGTTTAAGACACCACTCATTGGTTTGATCGACATGTGGAATTGTCGCGGTGTTCAAGACACCACATTGTCATGGGGGTGAGTTAGTCGCTGTGTTTAAGACATCACCCGAGGGATTAGTGATTACGCGGTGTATGTACACTAATGGATGTTATGAACTCCGATGGTCTTTAGCGAGTACCATTCCTGAGTTAAGATTTGGGTAGTGGATCACGTGTGGTTGCAGATTCACGATGACACGTGTAGTTCGGTCATGTTATTGTGGAAGTGAGTCGCGTGTAGTTCGGATTCACAATGACACGTGTGGATGCGGTCATTATATTGAGGAAGTGAATCTCGTGTAGTTCGGATTCACAATGACACGTGTGGATGCGGTCATTCTGTTGGGATAGTGACTCTAGTGTAGTTCGGATTCACTAGGGCGCGTGTAGTTCGGCCAATCCCGATTGTTGTGCGGTGGAGGTAGTTAGTCGCGTGTAGTTCGGATTCACTAAGTCACGTGTAGTTTTCGGCCAGCCTTCATGTTGTTGGATGTGTGAACTATTGGTTGTTTTATACGCTGATGGTGGGGTCGTAAGGACCACATTGTGTGATTAGTGATGCGATAGCCGTGCTTCGCTCACATGTTGTTACGGGTGTGACAATAGTCGATTTTGTACACCTTGGGAGTAGCGTTGCCATAGTCGTTGGACGCTATCGGTTTTAGCCGTTGCTTATGATGTTATGATAGTTGCGTATTGGTCGTATTGCGCACTACAAGGTATGCTAAGTGGTGGGTGTTATCCGTAAGGATTCGTTTGGTTCGGTCTTCATCGTTCGGGTTGTTAACCTTAGGTTGAGACTTGGTTGCTTTTAGCATTGTACTTTGTAAGGGTACGCTAAGGAATTGATATCTCGGTAAGAGATTGGTTGAGTTTTTCCCGATGTGAGGGATTGAGCAAGTTCTTGTGCTCGAATTTGTGGATTTTAATAAATCGCGGGTGACGATTTAGTTGTTAAGGGTAACTCTCTGAGAAGAATTTCCTAGAGGAGTCGGAAGAATACGTGGCGATTTCGCGTATTCTAAGTGATCGTTGTAGACTTCGGATATTGTGTGTACTGCACGCCTCGGGATGCATGCAAGTGTGTATTTGGTAAATGGATTAATCTTCAGGTTAAGGAGAAATGTGTTGGAAGTCGGATTGGAACTATTGTTTGAGAACCATAGCGTGTAGGTTCGGAGTGGTTAAGTGATTAGGATCACGAGGACGTGATCGAATTTAAGTGGGGGAGAGTTGTAACACCCAGTTTTTCCCCGTACATGATATATAAGTGTATTGTGTAGGTACGACTAGAGTATGAAGGGTTGAGACGTGTTCGTATGTTTGAGGTCTTGTACGCGAGAAAAGTGATCAGACCAAGTTAAAGGTCGCGGCGCGGAGAAATGGGTCGCGGCGCGACAATACGAGTAATTCAGGATCAGGAGGCATGTTAAGGCAACCACCAGATCACGTTAAATGTCGCGGCACGAGGAATTGGGGCCGCGGCGCGGCGTTACTGGCGCGTTGGTACCATTTTTGTGATTTTAAAAGATGTTCAAGGGCACTTTGGTCATTTCGCATGTGAGCCAGAATTTAGATCTTAATCTCATCCATTCATTTCATTTCTTCATTTCTTTTCCCTTTCCTTTCCTATTTTCCTCTCAAACTTTAAAACCCCATTTGATTCAAAGTGAGATTTGGAAAGGAAGGAACGGGATTCGATCTTTGGCGTAAAAGACAAGTTTGTTCTCCTCGTTCTTAGCTACAATTTGGTACTAGCGGTAAGCTCTAACTCAGAATTTTGTTTTTGTGTTCATGTTCATATTTCTAGGGTTTTGATTGTGAGTTCATAGAGGAAACCCCATTAGTTGTTAATTGAAGATTAACACCAAGATTCGGGTTTATTGTTGATGTTGGCGGGTTTTGGGTTTGGTGTTCAAGTTTATGCTTGTAAGACTTTTAAATTGAGTGAAATCACTATGATTAGTGATTATGGAAGTGTTGGAACTCATTTGGGTGTGTTTGGTTGACTAATTTTGAAATGGGTCAAACTTAGGGTTTTGGTGTCAAATTGGGCAAGACAAGTGGTTAACACTTGTGTTCGGGTTTAATTGGCTTATTAGGACCATTGTCACTAGTGTTAGTGATTAATGATTAGTTTGGGCGCGGTTTGTGCTTGGAGGTTTATTTGGGTCGAGATTTGCACTAGTTGTCAATGTGGGTTGGTTTGTAAATCCTCCCTAATTGTGTTGTTGTATTTTTGATAATGGAATAGGTACATTCCATTGGCGAGTTGCGGATTATTCGGTGGCATTCATCAAGGCGACAAGGTGAGTGTTAATATCCTATGTGCATATGTATGTGTAGGATGGGTGCGGGTCGGGTGAAGTGGTTCTCGTTTATAGAGCTCACTTCACATATAGGTGGATTTGATGGACTTGTGTATGGGTCCAATTGGCACGGTTGTGTATTTTGGTTGACCACCTTTGGCGAGGTGCACACTTTGTGTGTACGTTATCACATGTGCTTGTGATGTGGATTATATAACCCCAATGGCGAAGGGTTAGTATTGAGTTGTGAATTGGATAACCCCAATGGCGAAGGGTTGATGGGAGAAGTGAGTCACGTGTGGATGCGGATTCACGATGACGCGTGTAGTTCGGTCATCTTACTGAGGTAGTGATCTCGTGTGGTTGCGGATTACTAAGGCTCGTGTAGTTCGGCCAACCTCGATGTTGTTGTGTTATTGAAGATAGTAGTCTCGTGTGGATACAGATTTACTAAGGCTCGTGTAGTTCGGCCAATATTCGTTTTGGTAATTGGTAGTCGATTTTGGTATTGGGTTAAGGGGTTAACCTTGGACGTTATATATTATTTTATATATTGTTGTATTGTTGTGATGTAGCTAACCCTCCGGGTGTAGCTTACTGGCGTTGTTCACATCGTCGTTGGTGAACTTATATTTGTTGTTATTTTTAGTTTGTTGCTTAGTGATCGTACGGTATGCTTAGCTTAGCTTGCCTTTATGCTTGGATGCTCTGGTATGCGTTATTTGATTACTTGTGTGGCGTGTCCATTTTATGCATATATATGTATGTAGTATATTCTCACTCACTAAGCGTTAGCTTACCCTCTCGTTGTTTACATTTTTATAGATTTGCATGGAGGCGGTGGCTCGGGTAAGCATGGGGACTAGTGGACTCGCGTAGGGTGCTTTAGATGATGTACTTTTGGAGTTATTAGGATTGGGTAGCATATCCCCAATCACCATGCTCGGTTTTGTTGGTTATTTAACTCATGTATTAAATGTTTTAAAGTTTATTAAACTTATTATTGTATTAAAGATGTTTTTGGAAACATAATTGGGACCTAAATGTTAATGATATTAATGTATTATAAAGAAAAAAATTTATGGGCCGGTTTAAATACGGGTTGGGTTATTTCAGCAAGTACGACGCATGGCGTGTACTCAACTCGCAACCGTCTCTCAATGGTATGCGTAAGTACGACGCACGACGTTGAATTCAACTCATATTATCATTCGATGGTGTGCGCGAGTGCAGCGCATGGCGTTGAACTCAACTCGTAACTGCCACTCAACTATTCTTTACTGTGCGCCTTCACCTTCTTCTATTTTTATATTTTAAAAATATTTTGTCCTATTGCATTAAATGCAGAAAAACCGAAGCGACGTTTTGTCAGATTCTACAGTTGCCATTCCGCCGATTTCGCCGCCTTTGATTGCCTCGTACTCTTCCCTTTCCATCTTTTGACACGTGGCTCAATCTCTGCCCTTCATATTTTAACCGCCCATTTTCAACTTCCCCTAGGGCCTCTTTCATGTTTTCACTCTCCTATAAATACCTCATAATCATCTTTCTCAATTTTTTACTTCATCTGTGCTCTTCATCCTCGTGCAAATCTTATCAGCTTACTACTTCAACCTCGTCTTTTAGCTTTTTCAGGTTAGCGTCTATTTAGTCTTTCTTCTTACAATTCTTTGATTTATTTGTTAATAGATGGCATCTTCTTCCTCTACTTCTGAGCCTCTGAATTGTGAGGTTATTAAGTCTGTTATGACGCGGCGCAAAGTCGCGCAGTTGGTGGAGTGGTACACACCTTTGGCTGATTTGAATCATGTTGCGTCCTTGGTTGATCAGCGCGCTAGCGATGTTATCGATGGTAAGGTTACCGTATATAGGCAGGTTATGGTGGATGGGAATGTGCGCTATCCTCCCACTTCTTTCTTCATGGAGGTTCTTAGTCACTTCAATGTTGGCATCGGACAGCTGCATCCTTATAGCGCATGTCGCGTTATTCTCTTCGAGATGATTTTCCAGTACTACCAATTTCCTCCATCGCTAAACTTGTTTAAGAATGTCTTTTCATATCGTAAGAATCAACAGAGCTGGTATTCTTTCAACGACAGGATTAAGTTTGTACAGTGCCTGAAAGCTGGGGTGCGCAAGAAGTGGAAGAACTCATTCTTCTTTATCGATGATTCATTTATCCCGCTCGCGTATAGAAATATCTGCGCATGGCATACTGACGCTACCAATGCGCAGTTAAACATTAGGCCTCCCCTTTCTCCAGAGGAGCAGCAGAGACTTGTTCATTTTTACAACCGCAAACTCCCTATCCGTCAATATAGCTCTGATATTTTATGGGTTGCTAATATGTGTCCCTATCCGCCTGCTCTGCCAGTTATCTTAGACGCCGATGATAATGGTAGGCGGCAGATGGGCTTTATTTTTGTACTTGCTTTCTCTTCATCACTTGTGTCTAACTTAGCATGTTTTATTGTAGAGATGCGTCTAGACAGACTTCTTGCTTCGCTCGACATCGAGGGCGTTCATACTGGGACGCCCGGCGTGGAGAATCAGGGTGATCAGGACATGGACATTGATACGCAGGTTCAGGGTGATGTCGCTATTGGTGCCAGTGGGTCTGGTAGCGCTAGTCAATGCGAGAGTCATGCAGATGAATACTCTCATCAGACAGACGTTGAAGGGGGCAAGGCAAGTGAGCCCCCAACTAAAGGTGGGAGTAAGCGTAAGCGCGCTAAAAAGGGAAAAGGTAATTTTTCCTTTTTTCAAGTGCTGGGACATTGCGCTGTCTTTCTTGTTACTAACCAGTTGCCTTCTTATTTGTAGAAGCTCTCCTGCAGTTTTATGGCATGAATGATCAGTTGTCTATTCCGGAGGCTACGGCGGCCTGTCAGTTCGACTACTTGGAAGACATCAAGCTTCTCAACTACTTTGGACACCTCTCACACGTGGCAGCATGGCGCTTTGACGTTCAGTTGGCTATGCTGAACTTGATGCGTGCTAAAAGCTGCCTTAAGGAGGTGAAGGCGTGCCTAGACGGCGCAGGCTCTTCCACGCCAGGTGAGCTGACTGCTGAGCAGATGCATGACCGCATCGTGCATCTGACTTCTGATCTCGAGCATTCAGAAAAGGCTTGTAACGAGGCGGTCAGCACCTCGTCGGTTCTAGCTAAGGAGAAAGCGTCCTTGGCTTCTCAGGTTGAGGAGTTGGCTAAAAAGTTCGAGTCCCTCGAGTCTGAAAAGAGGGCTTGGGAAAGAGAACGTGAAAACTTGATCGATCTCTTAACTTCTTGTCAGGTTGATTGTGACACAACCAAGTGTCAGTTTGAGACTTTGAAGAAGGGTCTCCCCGAGCTTGTTGGTCGTGCTTGCGATTCAAAATACGTGAGCGATCTTTTTGTTGACGCCATTCTTGCTTTCAAGGCGGAGGAGAGGCTTATTTTTTGGAGAAAGATTCTGCCTCACGTCCAATCTTCTGAGGCCTTGGATGCTCTCATTGCTAAGGAAGTGGATCCCCTTGCAGCGCAGAAGAGCAAGGCTATGGCGCCGACGCTGATGAACATCAGGGTCCCCTCACTTGTGGCCTTATCCGAAGACCCCACTGCTGATGCTAATCGTTTGTTAAAAGACCCATTGTAATTTTGTAATTTCTTTCAAGAATGTAATCACTCTTTTGATAATAATGAGAACTGATCTTGTTTACTTGTCTTTATTGCACGTGGTTTGCATGTTATGGTGCATTCACAGTTTACAAGTGCGCGTTAGCAATTTATACTTTAAGCATATTGCATTGTCAGCCATAGGTTGTGTATGCGCGCTAGATTTGAATCTTTCTTTTGCCACTTGTATGTTTCTAAGTTATAATTGTGAAATATCAGTGCGACCAAGTATATGGGTTATGTTCGCGATTCTTATATGATCATGCGCGTAAGATCGTTTGTTAAAATGTTTGGCTAAGTGTTTCTTGATTTTCATCGTAATTATACTCGAGGCATGCCAATGTTTAACTTATCACATATATTGTTGTGCATACAATATATGCTTAAGTTAAGCATCCGTGTGTGCGCATTGGGAGTCTTCTAAGTGCGCCAACACTTAGGATTGAGGTCGGGCGCGACCAACGCCGTCAGTTATAGTCATGACTTGCAGATCTCGAGTTCTGCGCGGGTTGGTTAGGTCAACCCAATGACGCTTAACCGTCCGGTTATAATAGACTAGCTTGTCGTCAAACAAGCTTCTGCCGCACGGGTGCCGGAGAAAGCAACCCTTCAAAGGCAGGAGTGCGCTACCTAAGAGATTATGCGCACCATTTTCAAGTAACAGAGCTACTTTACATATAATGGTACAAAGATTATGGCAGGCGATAACTTGAAGACAATTAATTAAACATGCATAGATAGTGCGCGTAACACGCTTAAGGATTGTCATTACAAATTTCCAAAAATGCGCTAAACAAGATGCGCTGACAAATTTCCAAATTCTTCAATACCAATAATAACTATAGCCACATGCTCTGTCCTCTCTCAACTTCTCATCCTTGTATTCTTCGAACTCATAGTCCACGCCATCAATTTCATCTCCCTCATCATTTCCAGCTCCAGAAGAGCTAGCCCCATCTCTCGTCGCCTTTGCCTCGGCTTGAATACTTCGGATCTGCGGATACCAGTCAAATAGTGTTACAAATCAACGAAAGCGCGAGTATGTGTGCAGGCGCAATCTAATATGCGTCTTATGTTTCGGATTATGTAAGATTGTGCTCATTTTAATGCGGTAAGCGCGCAGACTGGTTGCGCGTTTATTGCATTTCATCCAGCGAAGTATGTAAGCGCCGACTTTGCTGTAAAGCAGCTACGCGCGACCTGTGACTTTAATTTTCAAAATGATTTATTATATATGTTAGCGTGTACCTGTCGAAGTCGAAAGTCCTCTGTGGTGACTTTCGACTTGAGTGTGGCTTCTCCTAGCGGGGTAGGTAGCGTTATGATCCCTCGGTAGAGATAGGTGCTGATGGCGAAATGTGATAGCGCCGGTTTCCCAAGGATAGCATCGTACTCCGATTCGGCACGTATCACTCTGAAGTCGACCACCGTCGTGTGCGCCCTGTTCTTGCGTTCATCGTCTCGCAAGGTTAACGCTGCCCCAAGTATCCCCTTTGACCATGCGGGGTCCCCACTTATCCCCCTGAACTGCTATTTTACCTTCCTAAAATTGCGCTTCACGGTGTAGTTCAGGTTCTCAAAACAATGAAAGAACATGACATTGACGCAGCTGCCAGTATCGATGAGAATTTTGTCAATGTTTTGAGTGCATTCAGACATATAACCTTCCACCACTAGGGGGCACATTTTCTTTCGAAAATGGGCTCGCGCGGGAGGTGCACCTTCAGGGTCTCATACGGCAGCAGTGGTTCTTTCTCAACCCCCTTCTTCTTCTCCCATGAGAAGACGTGAATGACCTTATCTTTCTCAACTCCTTTGCTCTCCTTCTTATACCTCCTGATTCATCCTTGCCCAGCTTCAAATGTTTCAACTCTCCGAATTTAAGGCACGCAACCACCTTATCAACCAATGCTTTGCAGCGATTGGTTTCATGCCCGAAGTCATCGTGAAAGTCACAGAACTTGGACTTATCACGTCGAGCGTACTCAGACATGTGCGCGGGCTTCTCAAACGTTTTAGAGATTGGCTCAGTCACGTAGATCTTTTTCAGACTCTTTGTGAGGCTCCTGATCAAAGTTTAGTTATTTTCCCTGGTGTCATTGTCCCTATTTCAATGATGTTGCTGGTTGTTGTGGTTCCCTTGGTGGTTTCGTAGGTGCTTCCTATCATTGTGGTGATTGTTGTTGTGGTGGCGGTAGGGGCTAGAGTCGTGTTGGATTCTCCCGAAACCACCTATATGGCGCCCACGCCTGGGTGAATTGTAACCGTCACGCCGACCATTTTCTGAATTCCTGTAACTCGAGTATCTCGTGATGTCTTCTTCAGCGCGCATGTGTTTGTGCGCTTCCCTTATCGCTTCTGCCAATGTCTCTGGAGGGCGCTTCCTTAACCTTTGCCACAACGTTAGGTGGCACTCTCGACAGATCCCGTGTATGAAACCGAATACTTTTAGTGACTCTGCGCAGTTGGGAATTCTAGCTACCTCTTGGCAATACCTATCAATGAACTGCCCCAAGGACTCCCCTCTCTCATGCTTGATGTCATGACATTCAACATGCGTCCTTCGATTCGTGCGTATGTTATGAAAGTAAAGCAGGAAACACATCCGGAGATCATCATAGCAGCTTATAACTGGCACTGGCAGGTTATTGAACCACTGTCGAGCCACGCCCTCAAGTAGCGGCGGGAACTCCATGCACTTTGTCTCGTCAGCCCAACGCTGGTTTCGCGCTATACCTTCATACTTTTGTAAGAAGTCATCTGGGTCTGAGAATCCATCATAGTACCCCAACGTTATCGGTATCACTGGTAGCAGCGTCGAGATGTGGTACAGTATTTGTGCTAAAAACTTCTCTCCAGTGGGAGCTGTTTCAAAAGAGGGTTTGACGGGCGCTCCTTTCATTCCCGCATACAAGTTTTTAATCATGAGGTCAGCCTTTCCGGGTTGCTCAAACTCATGCACCATATCATCTGGCACGGCGTTCATCAAAGCGTAGATCAGGTTTGCTTGCCTCTGGGCGCGTTGCTCGTGTGTTCGAGCCGGTGACTCTGTTGGTGCATGAAACGACCCGTCAAAGTACACTTGACGACCATCGTTATCTTCGTCCCGAAGCTTGATCATAACTCTATATGAATTTGATAAATAACCTTGCATTCTTTATTTAAAAATGATTTCCTATAAAGGAAACCTACCAAAATGTGTAAGTTTAGAAGAACCATACATTATTACTTAACCAAAAGTTGACCAAAACAAGTCAACAACATCCACTATTAAATGTATCAAAATAGAATGCAAGTTAATGTTTAACAAAAGCTGCCATCATAAATATGCAGACTCTCTAAGCACAGCGCAAGCAATCAATTATGAACCTGAGAATAAAACATGCGAGTAACTGTCAACAAAAATGTTGAGTGAATTATAGGTTTAATATTGCAAACAATATTTTATTTAAACCATAAAAATTTATGTTTGAAAACATAAAAACCCTTTTGGACCACAAAATTATATGCTCGAAAACATATAAAAATATTATTCCATTTTTCGTGAGCCACCTGGTAACCACTTAACCCTTTATTTACCCTTTCCAAACACAATAAATAATATACATCGAACAAGTGTATCTACAACAAAATACGAAGTACTAAACATTTCGATTATAAATTGTTAGCGCGACTAGCTCGAAATGGGGTTGTCAAACTCGATAGATCTATCCATAGGATTCGCGTTCACCAGTAGAAACCAGTGATTACAGTTACCAGACTAGGGAATATTTTTGTTCAACTCACAATGAATAATTTAAAACAACTTCCACTTTTGTCCAAAATATAAATAAATTGCATGTATTCTCATCCCAAAAGATTTAAAATAGAAAAATGGGACTATAACTCGCCTTAATAGTAATGAAGTAACCAACACAAATAAGCGAACAACAAATGGAGTATAGTGATCATGAATGATCACAACGCCGACCTATAAATAAAGCAGGTCGATATAAATAACTAACTTAGGTCAAGTCTTAGTATGATAGTTATTGTACATGTTGCAAGTAGACATAGAACAATACTCAGCATGCATCGGTTTGATCGGAACAGCGTACGGACACACACTTTCTATTTTTAGAAAGTTTCTATTTTTAGCAGGTTTCCATTTTTGAAAAGTTTCTATTTTAGGAAAGTTTCTATTTTAGGAAAGTTTCTATTTTTGGAAAGTTTCTATTTTAGGAAAGTTTCTATTTTTGGAAAGTTTCCAAATTTAGAAAGTTTCTATTTTTAGAAAGTTTTTAAGTTAGGAAAGTTTCCTTATTTAGAAAGTCAACAAAAGTCAACTGAAAGTCAAAGTCAACCGAAAGTCAACTCAAAAGTCAACCTTGGTCAAACATAGTCAACATTAATTTTAAAAGTATAAGTTATAGTAGTAATATAAGTTATAATGTTTATTAAAGTTAAATATGTATAACTATGTCATAACATAAGTTTAATTAAATTAAAATGAATTGTTAAGTTAACATAAGTTTAAATGATATAATTAATATAACCTAAGTATTTAATTAATTAATTAAATATTAGACATAATATAAGTGTTATTATTTAATAATAAATTTTAACCATATCATAAGTATTATTAATTAATAATGAATTATTAATCATACCATAAGTTTCTAATTATAATTATTAAATCATAAGTATTTAATAATTAAATCATAATTAAATAATAACTAAGTCTTATAATAATTAAATAATTATTTAATCCTTATTATAAGTCTTATTATAATAATCTCATAATATAAGTTTAATACTTATCATAAGTATTTTTTTATTATTAATAAAAGTATTATTAATCATAAGTTTAATTAAAAGTTTAATTAAATCATAAGTAATAATTAAATGATATAATAAATGTATATCATAAGTCTTAAATTATAATAATTATTTTTATATCATAAGTAATTTAATAATAATGAGAATCATTATTTATATCATAAGTTTTAATAATTAACCATAAGTTTTAATTAAAAGTTCATCGGGTCATAACTTGAGCCCCGGGAATCAGTTTTCGGCGAGTCTTATATATATCTTCACCTAACTAACTCACCCGACACATTAGTGTGCTCAAGAACATCCCAAGAACAGTCACCAAGTCGTGACTTACAGCTCTTAATCAGTTTGGACCTTTAATCCGCTCAAAAACGTGTTTTAGTCATAACGGGTGATCCGTGGCTCGGATTTCGATGACCCGAACATGAAAGTTCATCCCATCATCAATACTAATACACTAGTACACCCTAAGGACTCTAAAAATGGTCACAAAGTCGGACCAAACCTGGTTCAATTCGTTTTCATAGTTTAATCTCCACATAACACCATTTTAATCATAACTAGACATCTGGAAATCGAAATGACATGAATCCGGAGTATAAAATTAATGTCTTGATGAGAGGAACTCATCTAGACACTTTAATTTCACTTTTATAACAGTTAAATTTCCAGAAAATAACAAACAAGCTGCTGTCCCAAATTAATCAAACCGAAAACATGAATTAACGAGCATTTCTGCGCATACAATCAACAATACAATAACATATAAGCATCATACTATCATTATAACATATAAAAACAGAAAAGTTAAAGAAAAATTGAAAAGCTAGAGTTAGGGTTTATACCCTAATCAAGAATTGATTTATATGAACGCGTAGAGAAGAACGAGAGCAATCCGATTATGTAAAAAGCCCTATGATCCAAGCTTGATTTGATGATGAATTGATGATGATGATGGTGGTGAGAAGGTGACGGCCAAGAAAAAAAAGAAAAGAGGAAGAGGAGAGAAATTAGGTTTAGGTAAAAACAAGGAAATGTAAAATGATAATAAAATGAAAAATGAAAAAAAATGAAAATGGGGAGGGGGGGTCCCATTTGGCCAAATTTTTGATGGTGTGGGCCCCTTTGTGGCCCAAATTTGATAAATAAAAGAATTCTTGTGGCCCGAATGCCCGAACGAAAACCCGAAACGCGAAAACGCTACTACGCGATTGATTTTTCGGAGAGATAACAAATACGCGACGAATAAAATATATAAACACTATATATAATCATATGACATCAAAATATCATATTTAAAATAATTTGGATTTAAAAATCCCAAAAGCTTGACCGTTAGTTTGAAAACCGAAAAGATTCGCCGGATAGAAATTCGCGACAAGTAGAAGCGTATAACTTAAAATATGAATACGAATATTCATTTAACACATAATAATTAATATATTATTACAAAAATAATAATATAGGTCATAGAAATGACGTGGCATGAATAACAGTTAACGGTTGTTAAACAATTAACGGTAAAAGATAACGGAAAAAGTAGGGTCGTTACAGTGCACCTCTCCCTGCAGACGAAGTTCCATGCGCAAAAGTTGTGATGGCCCGCCAAAATCCCTATTGACGCAGCACATCATTCATCGGTTCCATTGCGAGGTTTGCCCTCTATATGATATGTTTTACCAACATTGCATTCATTTCAAAAGACGCGCTTTCTATATAAGAAAGTTTTAAAATCTGCATACATTTTTAAAACATGTATATAAATGTTTTCGACTTGTGGTGATTTCTACGTATAGACAATCCCAATAAATGATAGTTCATAATAATACATCAATAGACTAAACGGTCAAAATATAATACATATTAATGTTTGAATGCAAAGTTTCATTGAAAAATATGTCATGTAAGACTCCATGCACATAGCAGTTAAACAGCGGAAGCTTCTTTAATACCTGAGAATAAACATGCTTTAAAGTGTCAACCAAAAAGGTTGGTGAGTTCATAGTTTATCATAATCAATCATTTCCGTAATAGTAATAGACCACAAGATTTCAGTTTCCATAAATATCCGTACACTCGCAAGTGTATAAAAGTATTCTATAACTTGTTGAGCGCTTCGGTAACCATACTTAACAATTAATGTGGCATATTCCCTTCATTATGAAATCTCCCTACACTGTACCAAGTGTAGTAAAAACGAAGTACTATGCAACCTTTTACGATACTAGAGCGAATAGCCCGGTTGGGGTTGTCAAACCCGATAGATCTATCAATAGGATTCACGCTTACATGCTCTTACAACATGTAAATATTAGTTACCAAGCTATTAGGAAAAATATGCAAAGTGGAACAACTCAACGTAGAATATGTTTTTAGTACTTGTGTCCATTTCGTAAAACAGTTATAAAATACGCATGTATTCTCAGCCCAAAAATATATATAAAAAGGGAGCTATGAAAACTCACGTATCAATATTGTGGTTCAATATTGCAGGAAAAGTATGCAGACACAACGAAAATGATAAATGCAAGGTTGACCTTTGATTCACGAACAATACCCCCGATCAATACCCATAACCTCCTTTTTTAATACCCATGAATTCCTTAGCTTTAACCCATTTGAAAAATCCATTTTGAAATCACTTGAACATAACCCCATCGTAGTATTTTATGTATATTACTAATACTAATATTAATGATACTACTTAATAATAATACTAATATTAATATTAAGAGTAATAATAATAAAAATAATAATAAGAATTTTGTAGTGACCCGAACTTTTCCATGTTTATATATATTAATTGAGATTGATATTTACATGATTAAATGTTTCCAACATGTTAAGCAATCAAACTTGTTAAGACTTGATTAATTGAAATATGTTTCATATAGACAATTGACCACCCAAGTTGACCGGTGATTCACGAACGTTAAAACTTGTAAAAACTATATGATGACATATATATGGATATATATATATAGTTAACATGATACTATGATAAGTAAACATATCATTAAGTATATTAACAATGAACTACATATGTAAAAACAAGACTACTAACTTAATGATTTTTAAACGAGACATATATGTAACGATTATCGTTGTAAAGACATTTAATGTATATATATATCATATTAAGAGATATTCATACATGATAATATCATGATAATATAATAATTTAAAATCTTATTTGATATTATAAACATTGGGTTAACAATATTTAACAAGATCGTTAACCTAAAGGTTTCAAAACAACACTTACATGTAACGACTAACGATGACTTAACGACTCAGTTAAAATGTATATACATGTAGTGTTTTAATATGTATTTATACACTTTTGAAAGACTTCAATACACTTATCAAAATACTTCTACTTAACAAAAATGCTTACAATTACATCCTCGTTCAGTTTCATCAACAATTCTACTAGTATGCACCCGTATTCGTACTCGTACAATACACAGCTTTTAGATGTATGTACTATTGGTATATACACTCCAATGATCAGCTCTTAGCAGCCCATGTGAGTCACCTAACACATGTGGGAACCATCATTTGGCAACTAGCATGAAATATCTCATAAAATTACAAAAATATGAGTAATCATTCATGACTTATTTACATGAAAACAAAATTACATATCCTTTATATCTAATCCATACACCAACGACCAAAAACACCTACAAACACTTTCATTCTTCAATTTTCTTCATCTAATTGATCTCTCTCAAGTTCTATCTTCAAGTTCTAAATATTCTTCATATATTCTACAAGTTCTAGTTACATAAAATCAAGAATACTTTCAAGTTTTCTAGCTCACTTCCAATCTTGTAAGGTGATCATCCAACCTCAAGAAATCTTTGTTTCTTACAGTAGGTTATCATTCTAATACAAGGTAATAATCATATTCAAACTTTGGTTCAATTTCTATAACTATAACAATCTTATTTCAAGTGATGATCTTACTTGAACTTGTTTTCGTGTCATGATTCTGCTTCAAGAACTTCGAGCCATCCAAGGATCCGTTGAAGCTAGATCCATTTTTCTCTTTTCCAGTAGGTTTATCCAAGGAACTTAAGGTAGTAATGATGTTCATAACATCATTCGATTCATATATATAAAGCTATCTTATTCGAAGGTTTAAACTTGTAATCACTAGAACATAGTTTAGTTAATGCTAAACTTGTTTACAAACAAAAGTTAATCCTTCTAACTTGACTTTTAAAATCAACTAAACACATGTTCTATATCTATATGATATGCTAACTTAATGATTTAAAACCTGGAAACACGAAAAACACCGTAAAACCGGATTTACGCCGTCGTAGTAACACCGCGGGCTGTTTTGGGTTAGTTAATTAAAAACTATGATAAACTTTGATTTAAAAGTTGTTATTCTGAGAAAATGATTTTTATTATGAACATGAAACTATATCCAAAAATTTTGGTTAAACTCAAAGTGGAAGTATGTTTTCTAAAATGGTCATCTAGACGTCGTTCTTTCGACTGAAATGACTACCTTTACAAAAACAACTTGTAACTTATTTTTCCGACTATAAACCTATACTTTTTCTATTTAGATTCATAAAATAGAGTTCAATATGAAACCATAGCAATTTGATTCACTCAAAACGGATTTAAAATGAAGAAGTTATGGGTAAAACCAGATTGGATAATTTTTCTCATTTTAGCTACGTGAAAATTGGTAACAAATCTATTCCAACCATAACTTAATCAACTTGTATTGTATATTATGTAATCTTGAGATACCATAGACACGTATACAATGTTTCGACCTATCATGTCGACACATCTATATATATTTCGGAACAACCATAGACACTCTATATGTGAATGTTGGAGTTAGCTATACAGGGTTGATGTTGATTCCAAAATATATATAGTTTGAGTTGTGATCAATACTGAGATACGTATACACTGGGTCGTGGATTGATTCAAGATAATATTTATCGATTTATTTCTGTACATCTAACTGTGGACAACTAGTTGTAGGTTACTAACGAGGACAACTGACTTAATAAACTTAAAACATCAAAATATATTAAAAGTGTTGTAAATATATTTTGAACATACTTTGATATATATGTATATATTGTTATAGGTTCGTGAATCAACCAGTGGCCAAGTCTTACTTCCCGACGAAGTAAAAATATGTGAAAGTGAGTTATAGTCCCACTTTTAAAATCTAATATTTTTGGGATGAGAATACATGCAGGTTTTATAAATGATTTACAAAATAGACACAAGTACGTGAAACTACATTCTATGGTTGAATTATCGAAATCGAATATGCCCCATTTTATTAAGTCTGGTAATCTAAGAATTAGGGAACATACACCCTAATTGACGCGAATCCTAAAGATAGATCTATTGGGCCTAACAAACCCCATCCAAAGTACCGGATGCTTTAGTACTTCGAAATTTATATCATATCCGAAGGGTGTCCCGGAATGATGGGGATATTCTTATATATGCATCTTGTTAATGTCGGTTACCAAGTGTTCACCATATGAATGATTTTTATCTATATGTATGGGATGTGTATTGAAATATGAAATCTTGTGGTCTATTATTATGATTTCATATATATAGGTTAAACCTATAACTCACCAACATTTTTGTTGACGTTTTAAGCATGTTTATTCTCAGGTGATTATTAAGAGCTTCCGCTATCGCATACTTAAATAAGGACGAGATTTGGAGTCCATGCTTGTATGATATTGTGTAAAAACTGCATTCATGAAACTTATTTTGTTGTAACATATTTGTATTGTAAACCATTATGTAATGGTCGTGTGTAAACAGGATATTTTAGATTATCATTATTTGATAATCTACGTAAAGCTTTTTAAACCTTTATTGATGAAATAAAGGTTATGGTTTGTTTTAAAATGAATGCAGTCTTTGAAAAACGTCTCATATAGAGGTCAAAACCTCGCAACGAAATCAATTAATATGGAACGTTTTTAATCAATAAGAACGGGACATTTCAGTTGGTATCCGAGCGTTGGTCTTAGAGAACCAGAATTTTGCATTAGTGTGTCTTAGCGAGTTTGTTAGGATGCATTAGTGAGTCTGGACTTCGACCGTGTTTACTTGAAAAATGATTGCTTATCAAATTTTGTTGGAAACTATATATTTTTAACATGTGAATATTATGTGATATATTAATCTCTTAGCGCGTTTGATATTATGTGATAGATGTCTACCTCTAGAACAAGTCCCATTGACTCACCTAATAATAATGAAGAGTCAAATGTAAATTGGAATGATTCGTGGACTGATTCACAAGTTCCCGAAGAGGAACCGGAAGAAGAGTCGGAACCGAAAGAAGAATCGGAACCGGAAGAAGAATCAGAACCGGATGAAGAAATAGAACCGGTGGGGGAAATAATAAAACGGTTAAGTAAAAGAAAATCCTCAACCAACCGACCAAGGTTAATTATGGTCAATGGTGTTTCCGCCAAGGAAGCAAAAACACAAAATGGCTAGACAACCCAATATTTTACAGTATAAAAACACAAAATGGATAGACAACCCAATATTTTAAGAGACCTACCCGGAGACATGATTGATGAAATCTTGTCTAGAGTCGGTCAGAATTCTTCGGCACAACTATTTAAGGCGAGATCAGTTTGTAAGACATTCGAAGAACGTTCCAAGAATGCCTTGGTTTATAAAAGGCTTTCGTTCGAAAGATGGGGGATATCACATTGGGAAATCCATAAGTTACGATGTGTTTACTTTGACGCATATATTGCGGGGAACCCAAATGCTATTTTACGCAATGGGTTAAGAAATTATTTTGACCCAATATATCCGAATATTGGACTTCGTGATTTAGAAAAAGCGGCTAACATGCAACATAAAGAAGCATGTTATGCTTACGGATTATTAATGTTCGCTTCTCACCAAAGTGAGAACAAGAACATCGGGCTACAACTATTAAAAAAAACGTTCCTACAAGTGACGGAGTCGGTAATTGGGGTAAGAAATGAGGTTTTTAGATTGTTACGGGACTGTTGGACATTACGTAACCCTCGTCCCTTTGACGACGTTACAACACGCTGTCTTATCAATGGCCATAACGGTTATGTTCCACAAGACCAAGGATGGGAAGTAGTCCTAGTAAAACCAGAATGCATGACTTGTTTCTGGACGTATGAATTACGTGTCTTTATTACCTTTGCTGAACGAATTGTGTACTAGCTAGAATTATCTTCACAACTATCTTGTATCAAAGTTATTGTGTGCTATATTTCATGCTTTATGTAAAATAAGCGGTATTGTAAGTTTGTAAAATATTGTATAAAAGTTTGAATGCGAAATATTATTATAATCAGTTTTTCATATAGAATTGTAGTAGTTGAATTGTATATTAGCTACTAAGTATGAACTTAACGGGTAGGTACTACCCGAATTTAAACTTATAAAACGCTAATATGAAGAAAAAGCTTTTATAAATGAGTTCATATTATGCTACGAAATACTATTAACTACTCTTAATATTCTGTATGATTAACTTGTTCCATTTGATTATTTTGAAGGAAATGGCACCGACTACTCGACACACCGTGAATATGAATGAAGAGGAATTTCATACTTTTCTAGCTTCAAACATAGCCGCAGTACAGGCTGCGCTACATACCAACAATAACCTTGGATCTAGCAGTACAGGAAATCGTATAGGATGCACCTACAAAGAATTCACTGCCTGCAAACCTTTAGAATTTGATGGAACCGAAGGACCGATCGGATTGAAATGGTGGACCGAGAAGGTCGAATCGGTGTTTGCCATAAGTAAGTGTACTGAAGAGGACAAAGTGAAGTACGCTACGCATACCTTCACAGGTTCTGTGTTAACATGGTGGAATGCCTATCTAGAGCAAGTGGGACAAGACGATGCATACGCACTACCGTGGTCAGCATTCAAGCACTTGATGAACGAGAAGTACCGTCCCAGAACCGAGGTCAATAAGCTCAAGATAGAACTTAGAGGGTTATGAACCCAAGGATTTGATATTACCACGTACGAAAGACGATTCACAGAATTGTGCCTATTGTGTCCGGGAGCATTCGAAGATGAGGAAGAGAAGATCGACGCGTTTGTGAAAGGATTACCGGAAAGAATCCAAGAAGATATAAGTTCACACGAGCCCGCCTTCATACAACAGGCATGTAGAATGGCTCACAAACTAGTGAACCAGATTGAAGAAAGAATTAAAGAACAGACTGCTGAAGAGGCCAATGTGAAGCAAGTCAAAAGAAAGTGGGAGGAAAACGGTGATAAGAATCACCAATACAACAACAACAGCAATTACAACAATAATCGCAACAATTATCCCAACAATCGCAACATCAATCGCAACATCAATAAACGGCCTAACAACAACAACAAAAACAACAACAACAACAACAACAACAACAACAACAACAACAACAACAACAACAACAACAACAACAACAACAACAACAACAACAACAGCAACTACAACAATCATCCCAACAACAATAAAAACCGCAACAACAACAACAATCAGAAGCAGCTATGCCAAAGGTGTGAAAAGTATCACTCGGGGTTCTGCACCAAATTTTGCAACAAGTGTAAAAGAAATGGTCATAGCGCGGTGAAGTGTGAGGTCTACGGACCAGGGGTTAATAGAACGAAAGGAACAAATGGTGTCAGAACGAGTAATGGCGGAGCAAGTAGTGTCGGAGCAAGTTATGCCAATGTAGTTTGTTATAAATGTGGAAAACCGGGCCACATTATTAGAAATTTCCCGAACCAGGAGAACACGAATGGACAAGGCCGGGAAGAGTTTTCAATATTAATGCGGCAGAGGCACAGGAAGACCCGGAGCTTGTTACGGGTACGTTTCTTATTGACAATAATTCTGCTTACGTTTTATTTGATTCGGGTGCGGATAGAAGCTATATGAGTAGAGATTTTTGTGCTAAATTAAGTTGTCCATTGACGCCTTTGGATAGTAAATTTTTACTCAAATTAGCAAATGGTAAATTAATTTCAGTAGATAATATATGTCGGAATCGAGAAATTAAACTGGTTAGCGAAACATTTAAGATTGATTTGATACCAGTAGAGTTAGGGAGTTTTGATGTGATAATTGGTATGGACTGGTTGAAAGAAGTGAAAGCAGAGATCGTTTGTTACAAAAATGCAATTCGCATTATACGAGAAAAAGGAAAACCCTTAATGGTGTACGGAGAAAAGGGCAACACGAAGCTACATCTTATTATTAATTTGAAGGCACAAAAACTAATAAGAAAAGGTTGCTATGCTGTTCTAGCATACGTCGAGAAAGTACAAACTGAAGAAAAGAGCATCAATGATGTTCCCATTGCAAAAGAATTTCCCGATGTATTTCTGAAAGAATTATCGGGATTACCCCCTCATCGATCCGTTGAATTTCAAATAGATCTTGTACCAGGAGCTGCACCAATAGCTCGTGCTCCTTAGAGACTCGCACCCAGCGAGATGAAAGAACTGCAAAGCCAATTACAAGAACTTTTAGAGCGTGGTTTCATTCGACCAAGCACATCACCATGGGGAGCTCCTGTTTTGTTTGTCAAGAAGAAAGATGGTACATTCAGGTTGTGTATCGACTACCGAGAGTTGAACAAACTTACCATCAAGAACCGCTACCCACTACCGAGAATCGACGACTTATTTGATCAACTACAAGGCTCGTCTGTTTATTCAAAGATTGACTTACGTTCCGGGTATCATCAAATGCGGGTGAAAGAAGATGATATTCCAAAGACTGCTTTCAGAACACGTTACGGTCATTACGAGTTTATGATCATGTCGTTTGGTTTAACTAATGCACCAGCTGTGTTCATGGACCTTATGAACCGAGTGTGTGGACTATACCTTAACAAGTTTGTCATTGTTTTCATTGATGACATACTCATTTACTCAAAGAATGACCAAGAACACTGTGAACATTTGAGAAAGGTGTTAGAAGTATTGAGGAAGGAAGAATTGTACGCTAAGTTTTCAAAGTGTGCATTTTGGTTGGAAGAAGTTCAATTCCTCGGTCACATAGTGAACAAAGAAGGTATTAAGGTGGATCCGGCAAAGATAGAAACTGTTGAAAAGTGGGAAACCCCGAAAACTCCGAAACACATACGCCAGTTTTTAGGACTAGCTGGTTACTACAGAAGGTTCATCCAAGACTTTTCCAGAATAGCAAAACCCTTGACTGCATTAACGCATAAAGGGAAGAAATTTGAATGGAATGATGAACAAGAGAAAGTGTTTCAGTTATTGAAGAAAAAGCTAACTACGGCACCTATATTGTCATTGCCTGAAGGGAATGATGATTTTGTGATTTATTGTGACGCATCAAAGCAAGGTCTCGGTTGTGTATTAATGCAACGAACGAAGGTGATTGCTTATGCGTCTAGACAATTGAAGATTCACGAACAAAATTATACGACGCATGATTTGGAATTAGGCGCGGTTGTTTTTGCATTAAAGACTTGGAGGCACTACTTATATGGGGTCAAAAGTATTATATATACCGACCACAAAAGTCTTCAACACATATTTAATCAGAAACAACTGAATATGAGGCAGCGTAGGTGGATTGAATTATTGAATGATTACGACTTTGAGATTCGTTACCACCCGGGAAAGGCAAATGTGGTAGCCGACGCTTTGAGCAGAAAGGACAGAGAACCCATTCGAGTAAAATTTATGAATATAATGATTCACACTAACCTTACTACTCAAATAAAGGAGGCGCAACAAGGAGTTTTAAAAGAGGGAAATTTAAAGGATGAAATACCCAAAGGATCGGAGAAGCATCTTAATATTCGGGAAGACGGAACCCGGTATAGGGCTGAAAGGATTTGGGTACCAAAATTTGGAGATATGAGAGAAATGGTACTTAGAGAAGCTCATAAAACCAGATACTCAATACATCCTGGAACGGGGAAGATGTACAAGGATCTCAAGAAACATTTTTGGTGGTCGGGTATGAAAGCCGATGTTGCTAAATACGTAGGAGAATGTTTGACGTGTTCTAAGGTCAAAGCTGAGCATCAGAAACCATCAGGTCTACTTCAACAACCCGAAATCCCGGAATGGAAATGGGAAAACATTACCATGGATTTCATCACTAAATTGCCAAGGACTGCAAGTGGTTTTGATACTATTTGGGTAATAGTTGATCGTCTCACCAAATCAGCACACTTCCTGCCAATAAGAGAAGATGACAAGATGGAGAAGTTAGCACGACTGTATTTGAAGGAAGTCATCTCCAGACATGGAATACCAATCTCTATTATCTCTGATAGGGATGGCAGATTTATTTCAAGATTCTGGCAGACATTACAGCAAGCATTAGGAACTCGTCTAGACATGAGTACTACCTATCATACACAAAATGATGGGCAGAGATAAAGGACGATACAAACGCTTGAAGACATGCTACGAGCATGTGTTATTGATTTCGGAAACCGTTGGGATCGACATCTACCGTTACCAGAATTTTCCTACAACAACAGCTACCATTCAAGCATTGAGATGGCGCCGTTTGAAGCACTTTATGGTAGAAAGTGCGGGTCTCCGATTTGTTGGAGTGAAGTGGGGGATAGACAGATTACGGGTCCGGAGATAATACAAGAAACTACCGAGAAGATCATCCAAATTCAACAACGGTTGAAAACCACCCAAAGTCGACAAAAGAGCTACGCTGACATTAAAAGAAAAGATATAGAATTTGAAATTGGAGAGATGGTCATGCTTAAAGTTGCACCTTGGAAAGGCGTTGTTCGATTTGGTAAACGAGGGAAATTAAATCCAAGGTATATTGGACCATTCAAGATTATTGATCGTGTCGGACCAGTAGCTTACCGACTTGAGTTACCTCAACAACTCGCAGCTGTACATAACACTTTCCACGTCTCGAATTTGAAGAAATATTTTGCTAAAGAAGATCTCACTATTCCGTTAGATGAAATCCAAATCAACGAAAAACTTCAATTCATCGAAGAACCCGTCGAAATAATGGATCGTGAGGTTAAAAGACTTAAGCAAAACAAGATACCAATTGTTAAGGTTCGATGGAATGCTCGTAGAGGACCCAAGTTCACCTGGGAGCGTGAAGATCAGATGAAGAAGAAATACCCGCATCTATTTCCAGAAGATTCGTCAACACCTTCAACAGCTTAAAATTTCGGGACGAAATTTATTTAACGGGTAGGTACTGTAGTGACCCGAACTTTTCCATGTTTATATATATTAATTGAGATTGATATTTACATGATTAAATGTTTCCAACATGTTAAGCAATCAAACTTGTTAAGACTTGATTAATTGAAATATGTTTCATATAGACAATTGACCACCCAAGTTGACCGGTGATTCACGAACGTTAAAACTTGTAAAAACTATATGATGACATATATATGGATATATATATAGTTAACATGATACTATGATAAGTAAACATATCATTAAGTATATTAACAATGAACTACATATGTAAAAACAAGACTACTAACTTAATGATTTTTAAACGAGACATATATTTAACGATTATCGTTGTAAAGACATTTAATGTATATATATATATCATATTAAGAGATATTCATACATGATAATATCATGATAATATAATAATTTAAAATCTCATTTGATATTATAAACATTGGGTTAACAACATTTAACAAGATCGTTAACCTAAAGGTTTCAAAACAACACTTACATGTAACGACTAACGATGACTTAACGACTCAGTTAAAATGTATATACATGTAGTGTTTTAATATGTTTTTATACACTTTTGAAAGACTTCAATAAACTTATCAAAATACTTCTACTTAACAAAAATGCTTACCATTACATCCTCGTTCAGTTTCATCAACAATTCTACTAGTATGCACCCGTATTCGTACTCGTACAATACACAGCTTTTAGATGTATGTACTATTGGTATATACACTCCAATAATCAGCTCTTAGCAGCCCATGTGAGTCACCTAACACATGTTGGAACCATCATTTGGCAACTAGCATGAAATATCTCATAAAATTACAAAAATATGAGTAATCATTCATGACTTATTTACATGAAAACAAAATTACATATCCTTTATATCTAATCCATACACCAACGACCAAAAACACCTACAAACACTTTCATTCTTCAATTTTCTTCATCTAATTGATCTCTCTCAAGTTCTATCTTCAAGTTCTAAGTGTTCTTCATATATTCTACAAGTTCTAGTTACATAAAATCAAGAATACTTTCAAGTTTGCTAGCTCACTTCCAATCTTGTAAGGTGATCATCCAACCTCAAGAAATCTTTGTTTCTTACAGTAGGTTATCATTCTAATACAAGGTAATAATCATATTCAAACTTTGGTTCAATTTCTATAACTATAACAATCTTATTTCAAGTGATGATCTTACTTGAACTTGTTTTCGTGTCATGATTCTGCTTCAAGAACTTCGAGCCATCCAAGGATCCGTTGAAGCTAGATCCATTTTTCTCTTTTCTAGTAGGTTTATCCAAGGAACTTAAGGTAGTAATGATGTTCATAACATCATTCGATTCATATATATAAAGCTATCTTATTCGAAGGTTTAAACTTGTAATCACTATAACATAGTTTAGTTAATGCTAAACTTGTTCACAAACAAAAGTTAATCCTTCTAACTTGACTTTTAAAATCAACTAAACACATGTTATATATCTATATGATATGCTAACTTAATGATTTAAAACCTGGAAACATGAAAAACACCGTAAAACCGGATTTACGCCGTCGTAGTAACACCGCGGGCTGTTTTGGGTTAGTTAATTAAAAACTATGATAAAATTTGATTTAAAAGTTGTTATTCTGAGAAAATTATTTTTATTATGAACATGAAACTATATCCAAAAATTATGGTTAAACTCAAAGTGGAAGTATGTTTTCTAAAATGGTCATCTAGACGTCGTTCTTTCAACTGAAATGACTACCTTTACAAAAACAACTTGTAACTTATTTTTCCGACTATAAACTTATACTTTTTCTGTTTAGATTCATAAAATAGAGTTCAATATGAAACCATAGCAATTTTATTCACTCAAAACGGATTTAAAATGAAGAAGTTATGGGTAAAACAAGATTGGATAATTTTTATCATTTTAGCTACGTGAAAATTGGTAACAAATCTATTCCATCCATAACTTAATCAACTTGTATTGTATATAATGTAATCTTGAGATACCATAGACACGTATACAATGTTTCCACCTATCATGTCGACACATCTATATATATTTCGGAACAACCATAGACACTCTATATGTGAATGTTGGAGTTAGCTATACAGGGTTGATGTTGATTCCAAAATATATATAGTTTGAGTTGTGATCAATACTGAGATACGTATACACTGGGTCGTGGATTGATTCAAGATAATATTTATCGATTTATTTCTGTACATCTAACTGTGGACAACTAGTTGTAGGTTACTAACGAGGACAGCTGACTTAATAAACTTAAAATATCAAAATATATTAAAAGTGTTGTAAATATATTTTGAACATACTTTGATATATATGTATATATTGTTATAGGTTCGTGAATCAACCAGTGGCCAAGTCTTACTTCCCGACGAAGTAAAAATATGTGAAAGTGAGTTATAGTCCCACTTTTAAAATCTAATATTTTTGGGATGAGAATACATGCAGGTTTTATAAATGATTTACAAAATAGACACAAGTACGTGAAACTACATTCTATGGTTGAATTATCGAAATCGAATATGCCCCTTTTTATTAAGTCTGGTAATCTAAGAATTAGGGAACATACACCCTAATTGACGCGAATCCTAAAGATAGATCTATTTGGCCTAACAAACCCCATCCAAAGTACCGGATGCTTTAGTACTTCGAAATTTATATCATATCCGAAGGGTGTCCCGGAATGATGGGGATATTCTTATATATGCATCTTGTTAATGTCGGTTACCAGGTGTTCACCATATGAATGATTTTTATCTCTATGTATGGGATGTGTATTGAAATATGAAATCTTGTGGTCTATTATTATGATTTGATATATATAGGTTAAACCTATAACTCACCAACATTTTTGTTGACGTTTTAAACATGTTTATTCTCAGGTGATTATTAAGAGATTCCGCTGTCGCATACTTAAATAAGGACGAGATTTGGAGTCCATGCTTGTATGATATTGTGTAAAAACTGCATTCAAGAAACTTATTTTGTTGTAACATATTTGTATTGTAAACCATTATGTAATGGTCGTGTGTAAACAGGATATTTTAGATTATCATTATTTGATAATCTACGTAAAGCTTTTTAAACCTTTATTGATGAAATAAAGGTTATGATTTGTTTTAAAATGAATGCAGTCTTTGAAAAACGTCTCATATAGAGGTCAAAACCTCGCAACGAAATCAATTAATATGGAACGTTTTTAATCAATAAGAACGGGACATTTCAAATTTAGTACTACGGAGTAATATATCTATATCTATTTATGTGAATGAATTGAACCAGAAACATAATCGTTCCATATATATAGTATAAATATAATAATTTAATAATATTGAAATAAAATATAATATTATAATAAAGTAATAATATAATAATATTAAAATAATATAATAATAAAAGGTATCATGAATTAAAATTCAATAATATCTGCCGATAGTTTTCACGGACCGGTATTTCGTACTCTTGTTGCTAATAATTGACGGGTAAAAGTATGAGTAAAAATTCTACTTTTTATATTTGAATACATATATATCTGTTTTGGTCTTAAGCTTTATGAAATTAGCTGTAAAAAGGTTCATTTATAAAGTTTATAAGCGTAATATGTGTTTTTCTAGTTTTTGACTGGACAAAGATATATAATATAATATAAATTTTAATATAATAATATAATAAATATAATAATATAATAATATTGAAATAAAATATAATAATAAATTTAAAATCAAATTTGAATCGTAAACTTTTAAAAATTCGTATTTATTAAATACTTCAGGGGTATATTATGTAACTTATAATTAATAATTTCTATCATGTCACTTTCATGTGAATAGTAAATTAATTAATTTCATTTTATTTACTATTCATATGAATAGTAAATGAATTAATTTCGATTCAACTATTTAAGTTACACGTTGTTGTATGTTGTGCTTTACAAATTGTACATTTTTAATTTAACTTCGTTTCTTAAAAAAAATTACAAAAATTATATCATAAAAATAAAATGACTTAATGCGTAAAATTTTTAATTTGAAATAGCATCGTTTATTAGTAAATTTTTATCATTTCATATATAAATCATGATGGGTTCGAGTTTTAAATTATAGGTTGTTCGTGAATCGTAGGGTAAAGTCCAATGGTTAATTAAATGTATGAAAAAAATATTTTAATGCAACATATCAATTTGCTTATCTTATCGGAATTATCATAGTTTAAATTTGACCGAAATTTTCGGGTCATGACAGTACCTACCCGTTAAAAGAAATTTCGTCCCGAAATTTCGCTAAGGAAAGTTGATAACGAAAACGAGGATATTTTTGTATCACGAAATGTGATATAAATTGAATTCTTTAAATGAATTCGATTGTTAGTATAATCATTATCAAAGAAAATGATAAGATCGATGAATGGAGTATTTCGAGTACCCTAAATGGGCCGGGTTCCGTTTTATGATAAGCACAAGTTCAATAAATTTCTCACTATTGAGAAATACAAATGAAATGATAAATATTTCTCCAGTAATACGATAGATAGGATTTCAAATGAGCATAACTAGTGTTATAAGCAGAAAGAAAAATGTAATGGCACGATTATATTAGCAAACTACTGGAATAACGGAAAGTATAAAACTATCAAGAAAATACATTCTTGGTATGTTCGGATGTTATGTAAAATAAAAGAGTCGCGTAACGTGGTACATGGTGAGGGTAATGTTGATCAAGTACTACCTTCATTATGTGCCATTAGAACTTCCGCATGACTTACTATAATATAATCACGTTGATCGGGCATCATTATATTACACTAACTCATGCTTTCATTCCAACACTACTCTATAATATCAATGAACTTAAATTCGAATGTTACAAAATTTTTGAAACTAAAACAGTTTCCGTTATGATGTAATACAGATAACATGAAGAGATAATTAATTTCAGACAAGAATAGTTATGGAGGTATTTTTCAGAAATATTGAGGATATTTATAATGGAAGATACGATGATATCTTAGAATTTAAATAAAAAATTAAAATCAAAAGATGATGAAGAAAATTCTTCCGCAAAGATTTAGAATACGTAAAGAGATTGCATATCTTCTGAGATTTCCATCAGAAACCGAATTATCTAAATTCTTTAGGTACGAGTTTAGTCCTTGTGATTTGTCAACATCTTCCTTCATAGTTTGCTCAATCCGTTTTTCAGTTCCAAATTTCTTTTCTAACATACTTTTCTTTATTATCAACTTTTGACTATTAAGACCATCAATAGCTTTGGCTGCTTCATCCGCATTCTCATATATAACGAGTCCGATTCATTGATTTTCAATCTGAGGTGCTTTCAAGAATTTTGAATTGGAGTGTTTGAACGCAGGTTGTATTCGTTAGTATATGATGGTGGAGGTGAAATCATCGCGAATTATGAAAGATATGAATAATATTCTCCTCGGTTTTATGAATAACATTTTGAATTCAAAGTATGGTTTCGAAGGATGTTGGAATTTAAGATTGATGACAATTCTTAAATCTTGACTTGGATTTTGATCTGTCAAAATCAGAATACGTAATTGAATTGGCATGGAAAATGCTTGTCTTGATTTTTATGAAATGATGTATATTGCTATGAAAGGAGAGAGTATAATTAACAATTATCGAAACATCAGCGTAACATATTAATGTGAACTTAAGTATTTATCGGGTATTACCTACCCATTAAAATAAAATTTCACAAGTAATATTTTGTACAAAAGAATTTTTATTACAGTCTTTATGAAAATATATGTATGTATATTTTCTTCAGATGTAATATGGATTTAATGAGTTAATATTATATTAATCTCATTTGGTTTACGGTTGGAACTAGAAATGAATAATCCCTAAAACTTTAGAGAGTACATAATCTTTGCAGAGTATTTCACTAATGTAATTAATACATCATTATTTATTCTTATTGATATTCCTTGGTGAAGGATGTTGATGCTCATGAAATACTTGTGAATTCCGCAAAGTACGAATGATGTTTTCTGGAAAGTTTCGAGTATATCGAAAATGGGAGTGTAAAATCAAACATGTAGTTGAATAATACACTTGGTTTATTATGAAATGGAATTCATTGGTTTGAAACAAAGATTGTAGTTAACTAAGAATGTACATCATAGCATATTAGTAATATGAATTAACCGAGTAGTATCTACCCTTTTTCAATTCATACTTAATAGCTTAGTACGAAAAAATATATTATGGTTTCCAAAATTCATATATATAATATATAAATTCTTTGGAAATAATGAGTTAATACTTCATAACTCGTTATTCCAATATACTCCTCGGTGATTGTGGTGTCGATATCGTCGGTGGTTTTGGAGTTGGTGGAGCTTGTGGTGCTACATGTGTTACTGGTGTTGGTGATACTAATGGTGATGCTGGTGGTACTTCTGGTGTCTAGCTTGTAGATCACACACCATTCTTGTCAGGGTTTCCTCTATCATCTCTATCCATCTACTCTTCTAGTTTATGGTTAGAACTAGAATAAGTAATCTCTAAATTTTTTTAGAAATTACATATTCTCTGTAGAATATTACTTCAATGAAGTGATGAATCGATACTTCATCGTTTGTTGTTGTTGGTACTCCTTGGTACCTATGGTGCAAATGATGTTGATGCCCGAAGTACAGATTTTAGATGTGATATTGAGGTGTGAGATGCGGATGTGGTTGTTGGTGGTGGTAATGATACTGTTGATGTTGATGTTGATGATGGTACTGTTGATGTCGATGATGCTGCTGGTGTTTGTGGTATTGAGGCTTCCGATGTGGATGTTGTTAGCGGTACTGGTGTTGTCGATGGTGCTTGTAATCCTTGCACCATATTCTCCAAAGCCGTCACGCGATCGCGAAGCTCGTTGACTTCTTCTATTACACCAAGACGATTGTCAGTTCGGACGAGCGGATGAATAAGATTCAGAATTTGGGATAGTATATAATCGTGACGAGATACTCTGTAAATGAGAGAGAAAAGGGTGTTTTGAACAGGTTCGCCGGTAAGTGCTTCAGGTTCTTCGCCAAGAGGTGAATGTGGTGGATGGAAGAGATCACCTTCTTCTTGTCTCCAATGGTTAAGTAGATTATGAACCCATCCCCAATTCATCCAGAATAGATGATGGCTAATTGATTAATCCATTCCGGTTACACTGCTTTCGGAGCTCAGGTCGAATTCCATATCGGAATAGCTGTCGGAATCCGAGGAATTTGAACTAGATGTGGGATCCATCTTGTATAATCAGGGAAAGAATTTTTGGTATGAAATAGATTATAGGAATTAGATTTGGTATTCTTCAATACATAATTTACATATTATCTAAAAATAATCAAGTTATTAATGACTGGACGAAACCAAGAAATAACCCATCACGTGCGAAATTATTACGGAGGAATCTTTGGAAGATGTCAGGCAAAGTTCGCATTAACAGATATGCTAAGATAGGAATTCGTCTATACACTATTTATGCAATAAATGCAGGAAAATGCGTCTAGACTTAAGAACGATAAGCAGGTAATTTCCGACAAGAAATGATAAGCAAAATTTATAATATGCAGATACGGTCGAAGTCCACACTCACTAATGCATCCTAACAACTACTGGTTAGACACACTAATGCAAATTCTGATTCGCTAAGACCAACACTCTGATACCATCTGTGATGGCCCGCTAAAATCTCTATTGACGCAGCACATCATTCATCGGTCCCATTGCGAGGTTTGCCCTCTATATGATACATTTTACAAACATTGCATTCATTTCAAAAGACGCGCTTTCTATATAAGAAAGTTTTAAAATCTGTATACATTTTTAAAACATGTATATAAATGTTTTCGACTTGTGGTGATTTCTACATATAGACAATCCCAATAAATGATAGTTCATAATAATACATCAATAGACTAAACGGTCAAAATATAATACATATTAATGTTTGAATGCAAAGTTTCCTTGAAAAATATGTCATGTAAGACTCCATGCACATAGCAGTTAAATAGCGGAAGCTTCTTTAATACCTGAGAATAAACATGCTTTAAAGTGTCAACCAAAAAGGTTGGTGAGTTCATAGTTTATCATAATCAATCATTTTCATAATAGTAATAGACCATAAGATTTCAGTTTCCATAAATATCCGTACACTCGCAAGTGTATAAAAGTATTCTATAAGTTGTTGAGCGCTTCGGTAACCATACTTAACAATTAATGTGGCATATTCCCTTCATTATGAAATCTCCCTACACTGTACCAAGTGTAGTAAAAATGAAGTACTATGCAACCGTTTACGATACTAGAGCGACTAGCCCAGTTGGGGTTGTCAAACCCGATAGATCTATCAATAGGATTCGCGCTTACATGCTCTTACAACATGTAAATATTAGTTACCAAGCTATTAGAGAAAAATATGCAAAGTGGTACAACTCAACGTAGAATATGTTTTTAGTACTTGTGTCCATTTCGTAAAACAATTATAAAATACGCATGTATTCTCAGCCCAAAAATATGTATAAAAAGGGAGCTATGAAAACTCACGTATCAATATTGTGGTTCAATATTGCAGGAAAAGTATGCAAACGCAACGGAAATGATAAATGCAAGGTTGACCTTTGATTCACGAACAATACCCCCGATCAATACCCATAACCTCCTTTTTTAATACCCATGAATTCCTTAGCTTTAACCCATTTGAAAAATCCATTTTGAAATCACTTGAACATAACCCCGTCGTAGTATTTTATGTATATTACTAATACTAATATTAATGATACTACTTAATAATAATACTAATATTAATATTAAGAGTGATAATAATAAAAATAATAATAAGAATTTAGTACTACAGAGTAATATATATATATATATATATATATATATATATATATATATATATATATATATATATATATATATATATATATATATCTATGTGAATGAATTGAACCAGAAACATAATCGTTCCAGATATAAAGTATAAATATAATAATTTAATAATATTGAAATAAAATATAATATTATAATAAAGTAATAAAGTAATAATATAATAATATTAAAATAATATAATAATAAAAGAAATCAAACGTGTGAATTAGAATTCAATAATATCTGCCGACAGTTTTTACGGACCGGTATTTCGTACTCTTGTTGCTAATAATTGACGGGTAAAAGTATGAGTAAAAATTCCACTTTTTATATTTGAATACATATATATCTGTTTTGGTCTTAAGCTTTATGAAATTAGTTGTAAAAAGGTTCATTTATAAAGTTTATAAGCGTAATATGTGTTTTTCTAGTTTTTGACTGGACAAAGATATATAATATAATATAAATTTTAATATAATAATATAATAATATAATAATATAATAATATTGAAATAAAATATAATAATAAATTTAGAATCAGAGTAAACTTTTAAAAAGTCGTATTTATTAAATACTTCAGGGGTATATTATGTAACTTATAATTAATAATTTTTATCATGTCACTTTCATGTGAATAGTAAATTAATTAATTTCATTTCATTTACTATTCATATGGATAGTAAATGAATTAATTTCGATTCAACTATTTAAGCTACACGTTGTTGTACGTTGTGCTTTACAAATTGTACATTTTTAATTTAACTTCGTTTCTTAAAAAAAATTACAAAAATTATATCATAAAAATAAAATGACTTAATGCGTAAAAATTTTAATTTGAAATAGCATCGTTTATTAGTAAATTTTTATCATTTCATATATAAATCTTGACGGGTTCGAGTTTTAAATTATAGGTTGTTCGTGAATCGTAGGGTAAAGTCCAATGGTTAATTAAATGTATGAAAAAAATATTTTAATGCAACACATCAATTTGCTTATCTTGTCGGAATTATCATAGTTTAAATTTGACCGAAATTTTCGGGTCATGACAAAAGTAGTAGCGCTAGATCTTGGGGTATTTGTAACATCCAGCATTTTTCCGTTAAATTATTTTAACGCCCGTCTTTTCTTTTTAAATAATACCCTTCGTATCTAGATTCGTATCCTTTGTTATGTAACGTTTTAAATATTCTCGTTATCGGATTTCAATATCTCCCGTACTCCCGTGTAACTTAAAATATTCGACCGGTTAAATCCCGCACCCGCTTTGTAACTCGAGGGACCGGAGTTGCCAAATGGGCAAACTAGTTGACTAGGTCAACTAGTCAACCCATTTTTCATTCCATCATCTCCCTCATCCCTTTTCTCTCCATCTCAAGAACACACACACAAACCCATTCCATTCATTCATCATCTAAATTCAATCTTGGAAGCTCACAACAAATCCGACTACATATTCTTAATCCTCTCGTCATTCTCTACGATTTGATACTAACTTCATCGATTTTGGGTAACATTTCTAAAACTCTAGATTTCTCAAATTCGTGTTTTTGACTTGATATGTTGTTAGTTAGTGTCTATGGCTCGTGTATAACATGAATATATGATTTGTATGCTCGATCTTGATGTTTAGGTGTAACTAGCTTGATAATGAAAAGTGTATGCTTAATCTTTGATTTTGGATGATGAAATGTGTTTAGATGTTAATGTTTGTGTGTTCAAAGTGTTAGTTACTTCAATAGCTTCGTTTTGGTGTGTTGATTGACATGAAAACCTTACATTAACATGATTAGTGATTTTGAGGTTTGGTTAGGGTTTGACAACTCTTAAAACGAACTTTTGATGCGTTGAAAGCTTGTTAATGTTATTGATAAGTGTTTAGTTGTATTACACATTTCATTACCTTCAAAACGGCATATCATATGTATAAATTGGATTCCCGAAACTTGAATTTCAATTGATGAACTTGAAACCTTGTTTTGAAACATTTAACGAACTTTCGACGAGATTTTTGTTGTCTAAAATGATAAATTTGATTTAGGAAATGTATCTAGTTGTGTTCCTTGTCGAAAGATCTTTCCGGTGATATAAAATACATGTCTTAATTGTTTGCGGATCATAAACTAGGATTGATTGAAGTTTGGCTCGTGCCTTGTGTTTTCTGCAAACAGAGCCTGGAAACCCCCTTGGACGCCGTCTAGCACCTCAGGACGCCGTCCCACCTTTTGAAACGGGACGCCGTCTAGCTCCTCAGGACGCCGTCCCACCCTTAAAACCTGGACGCCGTCCAGCTATATGGGACGCCGTCCCGTTTGCCTAAAACTGGCTGTTTGCTTTGGTCATTTGGCATGAAAATGTTTGCTGTGCTACGGACCTCCGATTAACATGAAACTTGTCCAACATGCTCATATATGATTATATAACTTAGAAAAATTGTCGGATATCCAACCCGACCCCGTTGACTTTTCCGTTGACTTTGACCCGACCAAGTTGACTTTTAATCAAACTTAACCAAATAATTGTGCAATCGTTCTAACATGTTTTTATACTTGTACCTTGCATGAAACATGACAACTTGATTCACATGCTACATTATTGAGTCGTAACGAGCCATAGGACTAATTGAACATCTTTGACCCTTCGTGACTATCGTTATTGATACAACCTATTTGTTTAGGTCAAGACTAGCATTGTTCTTTGCACACGTTTACTTGTTGAAGTACTTTACTACTCGTGCACTTAAGGTGAGATCATAGTCCCACTTTTACTCTTTTTGAACTTATATTGGGATGAGAAAACATAAACGATTCTTTTGAACTAAGTGAACACAAGAACGGGAAAACAAACATTCTACATACGAGTTTAGAACAAAAATCCTCAATTCGATTATCATTAGTTACACTTGCCGGGTGTAAGCGAGAACTTATGTTATATGGCCATATGGGTTGACAACCCTCATCTTTGACGGTTCGCTACCGTCTACGGATGAAATATATTTTCGAGAATCAGTGTTTGTTCTAGCACTAAGTGATGGGGTATACAATGGAAGGAATGTTAAGCTTTGATAATTGGGTGCTCGTGAAACAAACTTTTGGAATGTATTACTATTATTTCATTGATGCAAATCTTGTGGTTCACTTGTACTTACTTACTTAAACCTATGATTTCACCAACGTTTTCGTTGACAGATTTCTATGTTTTTCTCAGGTCTTGCACGATATGTGAAACATGCTTCCGCTTACTATTTGATACTTGCATCCGATGTCGAGTATACATGCATTTCATGGAGCGTCGTTTGACTTTACTTTAGACCGTGTCGCCTAGATTTCAATCGTACTTATAACGTTGTAACTTAACTTTTGGTTGAACAATTCTTGTAAGCTTTGAAACAATCTTTATTTTGAAATGAAGGCGACATATTTTGGTCAAACGTTATCTTAAAGACTTATAATCAGGTAATGGGACCCACGTAGCCGACGCCGTCACTTGACGATTTGTCGGGGTCGCTACAAGTGGTATCAGAGCCTTGGTTGTAGGGATTTAGAGTTCATTTGTGTCCACCCCGAGTCATAGGGTACATAGGTGAATCTAGACTACAACCGGCATATAGAATGAAGTAGGAATTACTTGACTATTTGTGCATTTATACTCGAACTCTTCTATCATATCTGACTCGTATTCGATCTTGATCTTACGTTGATAAATTTTGTTGATGCGCCACCTTGACTTTATGAAGTAATGTTAAATGCACATGAGAATCAGGGTAATATAATTTCCGGGATTATATTACGGTGATTCACATGGACGTTCCGACATTATGACATAAAAGAATTTAAGGCGAGTCAAGGAAAATTTTCTCTCTATCCTTATTCCATACTGTGGTTAGTATTGTTGAAAATACTAACCAACGATATTCTTGTGTCATGAAGGAACAATGGCTCACCAAGGTCAACACAACACTCCTCTCGAAACTCTTGAACAAGCTCTTCAACGAATGATAACCACCGCCGTGGGTACGGCCGTGGCCGATCACTTTTCTAACAACAACAATCATGGAGCCGGTAATTCAAGCGAAGGTTGCTCCTACAAGAACTTCATGAAGTACAACCCTCCCACTTTCGATGGAACCGGAGGACCGGTTACTCTCACCCGATGGTTTGAACAAATAGAGACCGTTTTTAACACAAGCGGCTGTCGAGACCAAGATAAGGTCAAGTTTTCCACCCTCACTTTCACCGGCATTGCTCTCTCGTGGTGGAACAAGTACGTACAATCAGTGGGTATCGATGAAGCCCTTACACTCTCTTGGGCCGAATTAAGAGAAAGAATGATCACCGAATACTTCCCGCGCGACGAGACTCGAAGGCTCGAGCAAGGGCTAAGGAATTTGAAAACGGTCGGGAATGACCTCGGAGCTTATAATCAACGGTTTACCGAACTAGTCTCAATGTGTCCGAATCTCATGGCTCCCGAATCACTAAGAGTCGAACTTTACATGGATGGCCTCCCTAAGAGCATTCAACACGGGGTAATGGCATCCCAACCCACTAACCTACAAGAGGCTTTAGCAAAGGCCCACCAAACTTTAGAAACGGTAACTGAAATGGAAGCACCGGCACCAATGATCGAGAACCAATCGAGCGGCAATAAAAGAACATGGGAAGCCTCTCAATCAAGCAACCACAACAATAACAACAACCCCGCCAAGAAGCCTTTCGCCTCCAACGACAAGAAAGGCTATACCGGAAAACTACCTTTTTGTAACGAATGCCACAAGCATCACTTTGAAGGATGTGGCAGGTTTCGCCACCGGCGCCAAGGACCCGTCGCTCGAAAGATGCCCAACGCACACAGAACGGGTGCTTGCTTCGAATGTGGCCAACCGGGTCATTTTAGGAATGTGTGCCCAAATAAGAAAATCAACCCCAACGCACGCCATTGAACTTTCAACATCGACACCTAGGATGCCCGAGACGACGATGGACTAGTCACGGGTACGTTTCTTCACAACAAACCATATATTTCATACTTATTCGATTCGGTTACCGCTAGACGTATTACAACCGAGGCTTTGACTTGTACTCTTTACATTCCACCTTTTTCCCCTAGATACTACTTAGGCAATTTAAGCGACCAATGGATAAATATTGTGAGCCTATAAATTTTATTGGAGGATATACGTTAAGAATTTTGACTTGACACCTATAGAACTAGGGAGCTCGAAACCTATTTGTTAAGGAGAAATTTTTCCCCTACAATTATGTATAGAATATTGTGAACTAAGTAATTTTCGGTTGGAAACCGATACCCTCTTCCTCGTATCCACAATTGGGGGTTAAGGGAGACGAGTTTTCCGAACTCGCAACGTTAGTTGTAAATCTCTCTTAGTACCATTCGATTTATTTAGGACTCTGTCCGTATTCATGAACCTCCTAAACCACGTATGCAAACTTATCTAGACAAATCTGTTATCGTATTTATAGATGACATCTTAACTCATTCAAGTAAAGAAGGAAAACGAACAACATCACCATCTTAGTCTCGAACTTTTGAGAAAAGAGCAACTCTATACCAAATTCTCCGAGTGAGAATTTCTGTTGAACGAAGTCTAGACCATGATGTTAATGGTCGAGGCACTACAATCAATCTCGAAATCAAGCCACATGTAATCAGGAAACTCTCTCAACTCAGACTTGTATTCGTAAAATCTTAGATCTCGCCTGTTATCACCGAAGATTCATTTCTGACTTTTCTCGTGTTACCCGACTTTTAAACTCGTTAACTCACTAAGGGAAAACTTTAAACCTCTCCGTGTTCGAACCTTGAGCGTGATTCTTCACACCAACATTTCTAGTTAAAATCGTATAACAACAGATGGAACTCAAACATGGAAATATTTCTACATGAACGCCGAAAGGCATACTCTCTCGACTCAAAATTAACGTAACTAAAATTCGTTATTTTGCACGAAGAATTCGAATACTAAACTGTAGATCCGATCAACTTTCTCGTCATCACGTACCACACACATACCTCTGTTATTTCACCGTTACTGTCTGATATTACTGGAATTTAAGATAACACACAATCCAACGATACTTCACTCTTCTTTGACTTAACGTCCTTGTGTTTCTAATAATCGGCCAACTATTATTCAACCCCGAACTATACAATTACGTGTACTATCTTGTTTCTCTTCCAGACTTCAATTTTCGACAACTAGAGGCACGTTATGGCAACCTCGAGATGTAAGCTCATCCTATTCTCAGTCCTCATTTCACTCCTATCTTTATCGCTCGCATTTCCGTTTAAGGAAACTCCTTGTGACATTTCTCCATGGATAGAGAAACTCCTCACATTACATTAGTATTCGCCACGAGGGTGAATAGTCCTAACGAACATTTTTTTATTTTTATTTTTTTTTTTTTGAACCCTAACTAACTTGTTCAAACATATCTTAAGAGATTCTATTCCAACACGGTGTATCCTTGTCGATTATCCCGTATCGAAATACTCGTTTCACTTCTAGTTTTACAAGAAACCCTGGAGACCCGCTTAGACATGAGTACCACGTACCACCCACAACCCGATGAACCGAGCAAACGAACGATTTACGTCTTGGAAAGACATGTCACAAACTCGTATTGTCACCTTTAGTAGATCACTCGTACAACAGTAGTTACCACTCGTGTGTTCACCCGCACTTTCCGAAACCCTATATGACCGCTAATGTCGTACCCCTGTTCATTTAACCAACGCATGTGGTAAACAAAACACAGAATCTGAACTCAATCAAGAAACAACAATTGAGATCATTCAAGTCCGAGAAGGGCTCGAGACAACCCATAGTCACCAAAAGAGTTATACCAAACTTAGATGAAAACCTCACAAAATCCCTGTAACAGTGTAATATTGAGAACCCGCACCTTGGAAAGGTGTAATCCGTTTCGGGAATCAGGGAAAGTTAAACTCGCGACACGTTAACCCTTTTGAAACCTTGGGGCGTATTGGAACCGCTTCCTACCGTTTGGAACTTCTGACTCAATTAAGTTTCCGCTTACCCTGTGTACCATGTAACAAACTTAGAAACGTGTCCTGCGGAATAGGAACGTGCAATCCTGCTAGATACATCAACTATCGATGACAAACTTCTCTTCATAGGAAAACCAGTTGAAACCAGGTATCGTAAAAACCGAACCTTAATACAACGAAATACCCTAACTATCCAAATTCATGAGAACACTCAAGGACGTGCCTTCACTTATTCATAACATCGACAACGTAAAGTCTCGAGTAAGAGATATCGACTACTACTTCCAACTAAATTTCGGGACGAAATTTCTTTTGAGGTGTGGATAATGTAACATCCCGCATTTTTCCGTTAAATTATTTTAACGCCCGTCTTTTCTTTTTAAATAATACCCTTCGTATCTAGATTCGTATCCTTTGTTATGTAACGTTTTAAATATTCTCGTTATCGGATTTCAATATCTCCCGTACTCCCGTGTAACTTAAAATATTCGACCGGTTAAATCCCGCACCCGCTTTGTAACTCGAGGGACCGGAGTTGCCAAATGGGCAAACTAGTTGACTAGGTCAACTAGTCAACCCATTTTTCATTCCATCATCTCCCTCATCCCTTTTCTCTCCATCTCAAGAACACACACACAAACCCATTCCATTCATTCATCATCTAAATTCAATCTTGGAAGCTCACAACAAATCCGACTACATATTCTTAATCCTCTCGTCATTCTCTACGATTTGATACTAACTTCATCGATTTTGGGTAACATTTCTAAAACTCTAGATTTCTCAAATTCGTGTTTTTGACTTGATATGTTGTTAGTTAGTGTCTATGGCTCGTGTATAACATGAATATATGATTTGTATGCTCGATCTTGATGTTTAGGTGTAACTAGCTTGATAATGAAAAGTGTATGCTTAATCTTTGATTTTGGATGATGAAATGTGTTTAGATGTTAATGTTTGTGTGTTCAAAGTGTTAGTTACTTCAATAGCTTCGTTTTGGTGTGTTGATTGACATGAAAACCTTACATTAACATGATTAGTGATTTTGAGGTTTGGTTAGGGTTTGACAACTCTTAAAACGAACTTTTGATGCGTTGAAAGCTTGTTAATGTTATTGATAAGTGTTTAGTTGTATTACACATTTCATTACCTTCAAAACGGCATATCATATGTATAAATTGGATTCCCGAAACTTGAATTTCAATTGATGAACTTGAAACCTTGTTTTGAAACATTTAACGAACTTTCGACGAGATTTTTGTTGTCTAAAATGATAAATTTGATTTAGGAAATGTATCTAGTTGTGTTCCTTGTCGAAAGAGCTTTCCGGTGATATAAAATACATGTCTTAATTGTTTGCGGATCATAAACTAGGATTGATTGAAGTTTGGCTCGTGCCTTGTGTTTTCTGCAAACAGAGCCTGGAAACCCCCTTGGACGCCGTCTAGCACCTCAGGACGCCGTCCCACCTTTTGAAACGGGACGCCGTCTAGCTCCTCAGGACGCCGTCCCACCCTTAAAACCTGGACGCCGTCCAGCTATATGGGACGCCGTCCCGTTTGCCTAAAACTGGCTGTTTGCTTTGGTCATTTGGCATGAAAATGTTTGCTATGCTACGGACCTCCGATTAACATGAAACTTGTCCAACATGCTCATATATGATTATATAACTTAGAAAAATTGTCGGATATCCAACCCGACCCCGTTGACTTTTCCGTTGACTTTGACCCGACCAAGTTGACTTTTAATCAAACTTAACCAAATAATTGTGCAATCGTTCTAACATGTTTTTATACTTGTACCTTGCATGAAACATGACAACTTGATTCACATGCTACATTATTGAGTCGTAACGAGCCATAGGACTAATTGAACATCTTTGACCCTTCGTGACTATCGTTATTGATACAACCTATTTGTTTAGGTCAAGACTAGCATTGTTCTTTGCACACGTTTACTTGTTGAAGTACTTTACTACTCGTGCACTTAAGGTGAGATCATAGTCCCACTTTTACTCTTTTTGAACTTATATTGGGATGAGAAAACATAAACGATTCTTTTGAACTAAGTGAACACAAGAACGGGAAAACAAACATTCTACATACGAGTTTAGAACAAAAATCCTCAATTCGATTATCATTAGTTACACTTGCCGGGTGTAAGCGAGAACTTATGTTATATGGCCATATGGGTTGACAACCCTCATCTTTGACGGTTCGCTACCGTCTACGGATGAAATATATTTTCGAGAATCAGTGTTTGTTCTAGCACTAAGTGATGGGGTATACAATGGAAGGAATGTTAAGCTTTGATAATTGGGTGCTCGTGAAACAAACTTTTGGAATGTATTACTATTATTTCATTGATGCAAATCTTGTGGTTCACTTGTACTTACTTACTTAAACCTATGATTTCACCAACGTTTTCGTTGACAGATTTCTATGTTTTTCTCAGGTCTTGCACGATATGTGAAACATGCTTCCGCTTACTATTTGATACTTGCATCCGATGTCGAGTATACATGCATTTCATGGAGCGTCGTTTGACTTTACTTTAGACCGTGTCGCCTAGATTTCAATCGTACTTATAACGTTGTAACTTAACTTTTGGTTGAACAATTCTTGTAAGCTTTGAAACAATCTTTATTTTGAAATGAAGGCGACATATTTTGGTCAAACGTTATCTTAAAGACTTATAATCAGGTAATGGGACCCACGTAGCCGACGCCATCACTTGACGATTTGTCGGGGTCGCTACAGTATTTGGGGAGGTAACTCTTCGAGGAGACGGTGAAGGACGCGCGCCCTGTGATCCAGCAGGACTGCTAGTGTGGCTAGGGCTATTGCGCGCGGATTCAGTTGTTGGGTAGATGAGTATGAATCCCGTGCTTGTGGTGTTCGAGGCCCATGGTATTGGCCTAATTGCTTCCGGAGTCTTGAAGGACGACGCGGATGCCCCAGGGGGAGGCATCTGGGCGCCCCTTGGTGGCGCGTTATCAGAAGTTCCTGTCGGTCCCTTGACGGCTGGCTTAGGTCATGTAGGTGAGGTAGCTCGCGCTTTCATGGGCTTTGGTGCTTCCTGCTTGCTGGCCATCTCAATACTTGTTACTGTATATCAAAGGGAAACAAGCGAGTTGTTAGTGGACATAAAGAAAAAAGATCAAATCAAAATCTTTTAACTTGAGTGTCCCACGAATGGCGCCAAATGATCAAGCATAGAATAATCTGATCGGGTTCGGTCCATGCTTAACATCAATAAGGGGGGATTTAAGGGTCAATTGAGTTTAACTCTCCGGTCCGGAGCACCGTGAATAACCCCTTGCGAGATGATGATCTCAATAGGGATGGTTAAACGTAGACCCACCATCGGCGGGTAGTCCGGTCATTGATGGCTCACGCTAGGTGTTATGGTTTATGTTCATGGAATGTTACCTGTATATCAAGAATGTCTAGTGTAAGGCTATGAGTCCGGTAGCTCGTGTATAATTGTGGTATGCACTGCTGTTCTCAGAATATATGTGTGTGAAAATGAATTCCAGGATCCCTTGTTCTGTGGATGAAGTCTTGTATTTATAGGATAACCTTTCTTGTCTTCTATCGCCACATAATAAGGTTAAAAGGATCGTGGCCTGCAAATAGTACGTCTTCAGGCAAGCTGATCTGACAAAAGTAAAAAAGTGTTCTTGTCGGCTCTGACCTTGTCTGCCAGGTGTCCTATGCCAGTTACAGCATCGCTCGGCATATGGGCGCTGCTCACGCGCGCAGATGGAACTGGCGCCCCGCTATGAGCGTAGCGCTCTATTCCTTAACGCGCGCCTTCGTAAGTCCTTGTGGCGATGCTGTTTGATGCGCTACACGATCTAGTCGGGTATGCGTATCATTATTACCCATGGGTACCACTTCCCATAGTGTCAGTTGATAAATGGGTCATTTTGCAGGGCTAAATTTATTTTATTGGACCAAAGGAAAGTGACTTGAGGCCATTTCAAGGGTATAGTGTTAGTTGATAAATGGATCACTTTGCAGAGTTAAATTATACCTATATTTAAAAGAGAGAGGGGTAATGAATAGTGCTCAAGGGCATTTTTGACTTTTAATTTTTTTAACTTAACTAAATTTCATTTGCACAACAAAACTCCCCACACTTTCTCCTAAAAATCAAATCGGCCCCTCATACAAGGGGTAAAGTGTCAAATTACTATTTTCATAAAAAATCTTAAATAAACTCCACCCAAATATTCAACGGGTCATATCTTCTCGCTCGCAACGAGTCAAATTTTTCCGACACCATCGTTAAACTCGAAATAATTTTAGGAACACAATGTCACTAGCTATACGCAAAACGGACGTTTTTTTAAAAAACGCTAAATATTTGGGGTACGTTTCATACACGTTGATTTTGCGTTAAATTTTTAAAATTCGACAATTCCATAGCGAAACGTGGAGATGCACATATATTGTTAATTTAAAATAACATTTAAATCTTTCACGGGTTATACCTTTTAGTTCGACTCGAGTTGCGCTTCAACGACATCATCGTTAGCCACGAAATAATTTTACAAACTAAACGCAATAAAATACATTGAAAACCGAACCCCGGCACGAAGCGAGGGTTCGTACACTAGTTTATTTTTATTACTCAAGAGCAATGACAAGTTTATGTATAGGGTCACGCGATACCACTAGTTTGAAAATTTTTAGCAGAAAATACTCTTTAAATTGTATATAGAACATCACTAAATTTAAATAAAGAACCCCATAAAATTTTCAAATTTATAGTTTTTCTCTTAAAATGTATATGACACTACTAAATTTAACTACTCAGACCCAATATATTGGTCGAATTCGTAGTATTTTTAAGATAAAAAACACTCAAATAACATTCAAATATAATTGGTACTCGAAAAAAAATTCAGGAACTCATTGAATTATAATCCTTAAAATCGCCACTGGCTAAGAGCATTGGTAATATTTGTACAGAAAATGAATAATTCATCAAAATAAGTGTTTTCAATGTTTATTTTTTACAAATACACTTTTTCAAAAATTGTAAAAATACACCATAGGTTTGAACAAGTTTGTGTTCGAACCTTGTTCGAGCCTTGTGACAAGTTCGAAATAGATTTGTATCGGTCATCGTAGATGAAATGTGATCATAGTTGAGTTCAGACAAGGTCATATTCAAACCTAGTACACAGTTTTGAAATACAATTTTATCAGTTATCATAGAAATACAATTTTATCGGTTATCGTAGCTGAAATGCGATCATAGTTGAGTTCGAACAAGGTCGTGTTTGAACCTTGTTCAAACCAACTGCATAAGATTAAAGTACAATTTTATTTGTCGACGAAGGTGAAATGATGTCATAATTAAGTTTTAACAAGGTTGTGTTCAACCTATAATATATTTTTTGTAACTTTTCTTTAAAAGATAAATTTTGTTTAAAGAAACTTCCAAACAAGTGGTGTCTTGATGAATTTTCATAGAAAAATATGGTTAGGTGGAGTTGTTAAGTGTTCAAATTTATATCTAATCTAGCATGGAATATGAATTATTTTGTTACTTATTGTGTTGGTGTGTTTCAGGTTTGTCAGGATTTATCAAATGCTTTTGTTTATGGTGTTTTTGCTCTACTGGATTGTGAGTGATTATCTGGAGGTCTTGGTGTCAAGTTGTAGCAATTTGGGCTTGGATCAGTTTATTATTTCTACATGGGCTGCTGGACAAGATTTCTAAATTATTGGCATATTGGACCATTGTTGGTGTTAGGCCCATCACTATGAGCCTTCTTATAAAAGGCTATTATTGAGATGAAAGAATTAGTATTTCAGTTGATTCTCAATCTGATACACACACATACACACGTTTCTCTCTCTCAAATGTTAGGGTTTTCTCTCAATTCATTATTCGGCTGGTTCAATTGTTAGAGATTATTAACTTGAACATATTGTTCAAGTTATTCTGTAATAGTTAGTGTGTATTGTTTTTCTTGTGTGAGATTTCTGAGTATTCATGTATTCTGGATGATTTAATTTGATTAGAGTGTTGATATTGTGGTTGAATCTTCATCTATTATATTTCTTGACATGGTATCAGAGCTGTACGGCTTGTGTTTGTGATAGATCTTCGTTTTTCTGGTTTTTCGTTCGAAGATTTGGGGTTTTTTCGTGAGATTAGGGTTTCATCTAATTTCTATTGATTCTGTTTCCTAGATCTATTGATCTGTGTAATTCTCTTTCGTCTGGTGGGTACGATTTCGGATTGTGGTGTTTGGATTCAATTTCTGAATTTGAAAACCCTAATTTTTTAATTAGGGTTTGGGTACTATTGTTTTTTTGATTGAAGATTCACATCTGGTGATTCTTGTGTTCTTCCGCTGCTATTCTTCTTATTTTTTTTCTTCTGCAAAAGAGGTTGTAAGTCTTCTTTCATTCTTCTTAATCTGAGTCTATTCTTGGATCTCGAGGTGGATAACTATACTTGACCTATCAACTAGATTGGCGTGAAATCCTATCCCTGGTTATCTAATACCTGTTTTCCATTGGCATATGAGTAGTCTGTGTAGGATTAATCTTAACAGACATTATAACTCAGTTCTGTAAGAGTCTTATTTCCATTCTTTATTACTATATTTGTTTGTGTTTTTCTACTAACAGTTTCAGGTTGCTTGGTTTTTTAACCAATTGCTTGCTGGAATTGTGTAAGTTGTTTCTTCTTCTGGCAGCCATTGGTGCTGTTTGTGGGATTCTCTGTTTATAGGCTTATCTAGGGTTATTTGCTTCTTGTTTATTATTTGTGTTATCTGCTATCTGTCTTCTTGTTTATTTCTTTATCTGCTATCTGCTATTTGCTTATTTGTAACAACCCAACCCAATAATCCAACCGAATACGCGAATCATTTTTTTTTTTATCAGCACAGCCCTAGGGTGCGCGGTGCGCACGAGCCTCATCAGCTTATGTCCGGTTTTGTCAAATTTCAATTAAAGATCTCCCACTTCCCGACATATTTAGACGAAACGCTTTTCACAGCATGTTATAATAGTTAAAACTCACACTATTCAATAATAAAATAAGTTTTACGAAACCAGGCCCACAAATACCGTAATACAAGTTTCGTACAAAATATGAGTTTCGACCACACTAGTTTAAATTCCAAACGACACTATGAGCATGGTGTTTGGGGGTTAAACTACCCAAATCTCGGTCAAACTCCAAAAGCTATATGCCAAAAGCGTCCCCTATCAAAACAAAGCAGGATCACTAGTTCAAACGAACGCCCTTACCCTTGTCCATGCCAGATGAAATGTCCCGTTCTTATTGATTAAAAACGTTCCATATTAATTGATTTCGTTGCGAGGTTTTGACCTCTATATGAGACGTTTTTCAAAGACTGCATTCATTTTTAAAACAAACCATAACCTTTATTTCATAAATAAAGGTTTAAAAAGCTTTACGTAGATTATCAAATAATGATAATCTAAAATATCCTGTTTACACACGACCATTACATAATGGTTTACAATACAAATATGTTACATCGAAATCAGTTTCTTGAATGCAGTTTTTACACAATATCATACAAACATGGACTCCAAATCTTGTCCTTATTTTAGTATGCAACAGCGGAAGCTCTTAATATTTACCTGAGAATAAACATGCTTTAAACGTCAACAAAAATGTTGGTGAGTTATAGGTTTAACCTATATATATCAAATCGTAACAATAGACCACAAAATTTAATATTTCAATACACATCCCATACATAGAGATAAAAATCATTCATATGGTGAACACCTGATAACCGACATTAACAAGATGCATATATAAGAATATCCCCATCATTCCGGGACACCCTTCGGATATGATATAAATTTCGAAGTACTAAAGCATCCGGTACTTTGGATGGGGTTTGTTAGGCCCAATAGATCTATCTTTAGGATTCGCGTCAATTAGGGTGTCTGTTCCCTAATTCTTAGATTACCAGACTTAATAAAAAGGGGCATATTCGATTTCGATAATTCAACCATAGAATGTAGTTTCACGTACTTGTGTCTATTTTGTAAATCATTTATAAAACCTGCATGTATTCTCATCCCAAAAATATTAGATTTTAAAAGTGGGACTATAACTCACTTTCACAGATTTTTACTTCATCGGGAAGTAAGACTTGGCCACTGGTTGATTCACGAACCTATAACAATATATACATATATATCAAAGTATGTTCAAAATATATTTACAACACTTTTAATATATTTTGATGTTTTAAGTTTATTAAGTCAGCTGTCCTCGTTAGTAACCTACAACTAGTTGTCCACAGTTAGATGTACAGAAATAAATCGATAAATATTATCTTGAATCAATCCACGACCCAGTGTATACGTATCTCAGTATTGATCACAACTCAAACTATATATATTTTGGAATCAACCTCAACCCTGTATAGCTAACTCCAACATTCACATATAGAGTGTCTATGGTTGTTCCGAAATATATATAGATGTGTCGACATGATAGGTTGAAACATTGTATACGTGTCTATGGTATCTCAAGATTACATAATATACAATACAAGTTGATTAAGTTATGGTTGGAATAGATTTGTTACCAATTTTCACGTAGCTAAAATGAGAAAAATTATCCAATCTTGTTTTACCCATAACTTCTTCATTTTAAATCCGTTTTGAGTGAATCAAATTGCTATGGTTTCATATTGAACTCTATTTTATGAATCTAAACAGAAAAGTATAGGTTTATAGTCAGAAAAATAAGTTACAAGTCATTTTTGTAAAGATAGTCATTTCAGTCGAAAGAACGACGTCTAGATGACCATTTTAGAAAACATACTTCCACTTTGAGTTTAATCATAATTTTTGGATATAGTTTCATGTTTATAATAAAAATCATTTTCTCAGAATAACAACTTTAAAATCAAAGTTTATCATAGTTTTTAATTAACTAACCCAAAACAGCCCGTGGTGTTACTACGACGGCGTAAATCCGGTTTTACGGTGTTTTTCGTGTTTCCAGGTTTTAAATCATTAAGTTAGCATATCATATAGATATAGAACATGTGTTTAGTTGATTTTAAAAGTCAAGTTAGAAGGATTAACTTTTGTTTGCGAACAAGTTTAGAATTAACTAAACTATGTTCTAGTGATTACAAGTTTAAACCTTCGAATAAGATAGCTTTATATGTATGAATCGAATGATGTTATGAACATCATTACTACCTTAAGTTCCTTGGATAAACCTACTGGAAAAGAGAAAAATGGATCTAGCTTCAATGGATCCTTGGATGGCTCGAAGTTCTTTAAGCAGAATCATGACACGAAAACAAGTTCAAGTAAGATCATCACTTGAAATAAGATTGTTATAGTTATAGAAATTGAACCAAAGTTTGAATATGATTATTACCTTGTATTAGAATGATAACCTACTGTAAGAAACAAAGATTTCTTGAGGTTGGATGATCACCTTACAAGATTGGAAGTGAGCTAGCAAACTTGAAAGTATTCTTGATTTTATGAAACTAGAACTTTTGGAATTTATGAAGAACACTTAGAACTTGAAGATAGAACTTGAGAGAGATCAATTAGATGAAGAAAATTGAAGAATGAAAGTGTTTGTAGGTGTTTTTGGTCGTTGGTGTATGGATTAGATATAAAGGATATGTAATTTTGTTTTCATGTAAATAAGTCATGAATGATTACTCATATTTTTGTAATTTTATGAGATATTTCATGCTAGTTGCCAAATGATGGTTCCCACATGTGTTAGGTGACTCACATGGGCTGCTAAGAGCTGATCATTGGAGTGTATATACCAATAGTACATACATCTAAAAGCTGTGTATTGTACGAGTATGAATACGGGTGCATACGAGTAGAATTGTTGATGAAACTGAACGAGGATGTAATTGTAAGCATTTTTGTTAAGTAGAAGTATTTTGATAAGTGTATTGAAGTCTTTCAAAAGTGTATAAATACATATTAAAACACTACATGTATATACATTTTAACTGAGTCGTTAAGTCATCGTTAGTCGTTACATGTAAGTGTTGTTTTGAAACCTTTAGGTTAACGATCTTGTTAAATGTTGTTAACCCAATGTTTATAATATCAAATGAGATTTTAAATTATTATATTATCATGATATTATCATGTATGAATATCTCTTAATATGATATATATACATTAAATGTCTTTACAACGATAATCGTTACATATATGTCTCGTTTAAAAATCATTAAGTTAGTAGTCTTGTTTTTACATAAGTAGTTCATTGTTAATATACTTAATGATATGTTTACTTATCATAGTATCATGTTAACTATATATATATATCCATATATATATGTCATCATATAGTTTTTACAAGTTTTAACGTTCGTGAATCACCGGTCAACTTGGGTGGTCAATTGTCTATATGAAACATATTTCAATTAATCAAGTCTTAACAAGTTTGATTGCTTAACATGTTGGAAACATTTAATCATGTAAATATCAATCTCAATTAATATATATAAACATGGAAAAGTTCGGGTCACTACAGTACCTACCCGTTAAATAAATTTCGTCCCGAAATTTTAAGCTGTTGAAGGTGTTGACGAATCTTCTGGAAATAGATGCGGGTATTTCTTCTTCATCTGATCTTCACACTCCCAGGTGAACTCGGGTCCTCTACGAGCATTCCATCGAACCTTAACAATTGGTATCTTGTTTTGCTTAAGTCTTTTAACCTCACGATCCATTATTTCGACGGGTTCTTCGATGAATTGAAGTTTTTCGTTGATTTGGATTTCATCTAACGGAATAGTGAGATCTTCTTTAGCAAAACATTTTTTTAAATTCGAGACGTGGAAAGTGTTATGTACAGCCGCGAGTTGTTGAGGTAACTCTAGTCGGTAAGCTACTGGTCCGATACGATCAATAATCTTGAATGGTCCAATATACCTTGGATTTAATTTCCCTCGTTTACCAAATTGAACAACGCCTTTCCAAGGTGCAACTTTAAGCATGACCATCTCTCCAATTTCAAATTCTATATCTTTTCTTTTAATGTCAGCGTAGCTCTTTTGTCGACTTTGGGCGGTTTTCAACCGTTGTTGAATTTGGATGATCTTCTCGGTAGTTTCTTGTATAATCTCCGGACCCGTAATCTGTCTATCCCCCACTTCACTCCAACAAATCAGAGACCTGCACTTTCTACCATAAAGTGCTTCAAACGGCGCCATCTCAATGCTTGAATGGTAGCTGTTGTTGTAGGAAAATTCTGCTAACGGTAGATGTCGATCCCAACTGTTTCCGAAATTAATAACACATGCTCGTAGCATGTCTTCAAGCGTTTGTATCGTCCTTTCGCTCTGCCCATCAGTTTGTGGATGATAGGCAGTACTCATGTCTATACGAGTTCCTAATGCTTGCTGTAATGTCTGCCAGAATCTTGAAATAAATCTGCCATCCCTATCAGAGATAATAGAGATTGGTATTCCATGTCTGGAGATGACTTCCTTCAAATACAGTCGTGCTAACTTCTCCATCTTGTCATCTTCTCTTATTGGCAAGAAGTGTGCTGATTTGGTGAGACGGTCAACTATTACCCAAATAGTATCAAAACCACTTGCAGTCCTTGGCAATTTAGTGATGAAATCCATGGTAATGTTTTCCCATTTCCATTCCGGGATTTCGGGTTGTTGAAGTAGACCTGATGGTTTCTGATGCTCAGCTTTGACCTTAGAACACGTCAAACATTCTCCTACGTATTTAGCAACATCGGCTTTCATACCCGGCCACCAAAAATGTTTCTTGAGATCCTTGTACATCTTCCCCGTTCCAGGATGTATTGAGTATCTGGTTTTATGAGCTTCTCTAAGTACCATTTCTCTCATATCTCCAAATTTTGGTACCCAAATCCTTTCAGCCCTATACCGGGTTCCGTCTTCCCGAATATTAAGATGCTTCTCCGATCCTTTGGGTATTTCATCCTTTAAATTTCCCTCTTTTAAAACTCCTTGTTGCGCCTCCTTTATTTGAGTAGTAATGTTATTATGAATCATTATATTCATAGATTTTACTCGAATGGGTTCTCTGTCCTTCCTGCTCAAGGCATCGGCTACCACATTTGCCTTCCCTGGGTGGTAACGAATCTCAAAGTCGTAATCATTCAATAATTCAATCCACCTACGCTGCCTCATATTCAGTTGTTTCTGATTAAATATGTGTTGAAGACTTTTGTGGTCGGTATATATAATACTTTTGACCCCATATAAGTAGTGCCTCCAAGTCTTTAATGCAAAAACAACCGCGCCTAATTCCAAATCATGCGTCGTATAATTTTGTTCGTGAATCTTCAATTGTCTAGACGCATAAGCAATCACCTTCGTTCGTTGCATTAATACACAACCGAGACCTTGCTTTGATGCATCACAATAAATCACAAAATCATCATTCCCTTCAGGCAATGACAATATAGGTGCCGTAGTTAGCTTTTTCTTCAATAACTGAAACGCTTTCTCTTGTTCATCATTCCATTCAAATTTCTTCCCTTTATGCGTTAATGCAGTCAAGGGTTTTGCTATTCTGGAAAAGTCTTGGATGAACCTTCTGTAGTAACCAGCTAGTCCTAAAAACTGGCGTATGTGTTTCGGAGTTTTCGGGGTTTCCCACTTTTCAACAGTTTCTATCTTTGCCGGATCCACCTTAATACCTTCTTTGTTCACTATGTGACCGAGGAATTGAACTTCTTCCAACCAAAATGCACACTTTGAAAACTTAGCGTACAATTCTTCCTTCCTCAATACTTCTAACACCTTTCTCAAATGTTCACCGTGTTCTTGGTCATTCTTTGAGTAAATAAGTATGTCATCAATGAAAACAATGACAAACTTGTCAAGGTATGGTCCACACACTCGGTTCATAAGGTCCATGAACACAGCTGGTGCATTAGTTAAACCAAACGGCATGACCATAAACTCGTAATGACCGTAACGTGTTCTGAAAGCAGTCTTTGGAATATCATCTTCTTTCACCCGCATTTAATGATACCCGGAACGTAAGTCAATCTTTGAATAAACAGACGAGCCTTGTAGTTGATCAAATAAGTCATCGATTCTCGGTAGTGGGTAGCGGTTCTTGATGGTAAGTTTGTTCAACTCTCGGTAGTCGATACACAACCTGAATGTACCATCTTTCTTCTTGACAAACAAAACAGGAGCTCCCCATGGTGATGTGCTTGGTCGAATGAAACCACGCTCTAAAAGTTCTTGTAATTGGCTTTGTAGTTCTTTCATCTCGCTGGGTGCGAGTCTGTAAGGAGCACGAGCTATTGGTGCAGCTCCTGGTACAAGATCTATTTGAAATTCAACGGATCGATGTGGGGGTAATCCCGGTAATTCTTTCGGAAATACATCAGGAAATTCTTTTGCGACGGGAACATCATTGATGCTCTTTTCTTCAGTTTGTACTTTCTCGACGTGTGCTAGAACAGCATAGCAACCTTTTCTTATTAGTTTTTGTGCCTTCAAATTACTAATAAGATGTAGCTTCGTGTTGCCCTTTTCTCCGTACACCATTAAGGGTTTTCCTTTTTCTCGTATAATGCGAATTGCATTTTTGTAACAAACGATCTCCGCTTTCACTTCTTTCAACCAGTCCATACCGATTATCACATCAAAACTCCCTAACTCTACTGGTATCAAATCAATCTTAAATGTTTCGCTAACCATTTTAATTTCTCGATTCCGACATATATATTATCTGCTGAAATTAATTTACCATTTGCTAATTCGAGTAAAAATTTACTATCCAAAGGCGTCAATGGACAACTTAATTTAGCACAAAAATCTCTACTCATATAGCTTCTATCCGCACCCGAATCAAATAAAACGTAAGCAGATTTATTGTCAATAAGAAACGTACCCGTAACAAGCTCCGGGTCTTCCTGTGCCTCTGCCGCATTAATATTGAAAACTCTTCCACGGCCTTGTCCATTCGTGTTCTCCTGGTTCGGGCAATTTCTAATAATGTGGCCCGGTTTTCCACATTTATAACAAACTACATTGGCATAACTTGCTCCGACACTACTTGCTCCGCCATTACTCCTTCCGACACCATTTGTTCCTTTCGTTCTATTAACCCCTGGTCCGTAGACCTCACACTTCGCCGCGCTATGACCATTTCTTTTACACTTGTTGCAAAATTTGGTGCAGAACCCCGAGTGATTCTTTTCACACCTTTGGCATAGCTGCTTCTGATTGTTGTTGTTGTTGCGGTTATTATTGTTGTTGGGATGATTGTTGTAGTTGCTGTTGTTGTTGTTGTTGGGTCGTTTGTTGTAGTTGCGATTGATGTTGCGATTGTTGGGATAATTGTTGCGATTATTGTTGTAATTGCTGTTGTTGTTGTATTGGTGATTCTTATCACCGTTTTCCTCCCACTTTCTTTTGACTTGCTTCACATTGGCCTCTTCAGCAGTCTGTTCTTTAATTCTTTCTTCAATTTGGTTCACGAGTTTGTGAGCCATTCTACATGCCTGTTGTATGGAGGCGGGCTCGTGTGAACTTATATCTTCTTGGATTCTTTCCGGTAATCCTTTCACAAACGCGTCGATCTTCTCTTCCTCATCTTCGAATGCTCCCGGACACAATAGGCACAATTCTGTGAATCGTCTTTCGTACGTGGTAATATCAAATCCTTGGGTTCGTAACCCTCTAAGTTCTGTCTTGAGCTTATTGACCTCGGTTCTGGGACGGTACTTCTCGTTCATCAAGTGCTTGAATGCTGACCACGGTAGTGCGTACGCATCGTCTTGTCCCACTTGCTCTAGATAGGTATTCCACCATGTTAACGCAGAACCTGTGAAGGTATGCGTAGCGTACTTTACTTTGTCCTCTTCAGTACACTTACTTATGGCAAACACCGATTCGACCTTCTCGGTCCACCGTTTCAATCCGATCGGTCCTTCGGTTCCATCAAATTCCAAAGGTTTGCAGGCAGTGAATTCTTTGTAGGTGCATCCTACACGATTTCCTGTACTGCTAGATCCAAGGTTATTGTTGGTATGTAGCGCAGCCTGTACTGCGGCTATGTTTGAAGCTAGAAAAGTACGGAATTCCTCTTCATTCATATTCACGGTGTGTCGAGTAGTCGGTGCCATTTCCTTCAAAATAGTTAAATGGAACAAGTTAATCATACAGAATATTAAGAGTAGTTAATAGTATTTCGTAGCATAATATGAACTCATTTATAAAAGCTTTTTCTTCATATTAGCGTTTTATAAGTTTAAATTCGGGTAGTACCTACCCGTTAAGTTCATACTTAGTAGCTAATATACAATTCAACTACTACAATTCTATATGAAAAACTGATTATAATAATATTTCGCGTTCAAACTTTTATACAATATTTTACAAACTTACAATACCGCTTATTTTACATAAAGCATGAAATATAGCACACAATAACTTTGATACAAGATAGTTGTGAAGATAATTCTAGCTAGTACACAAGTCGTTCAGCAAAGGCAATAAAGACACGTAATTCATACGTCCAGAAACAAGTCATGCATTCTGGTTTTACTAGGACTACTTCCCATCCTTGGTCTTGTGCAACATAACCGTTATGGCCGTTGATAAGACAGCGTGTTGTAACGTCTTCAAAAGGACGAGGGTTACGTAATGTCCAACAGTCCCGTAATAATCTAAAAACCTCATTTCTTACCCCAATTACCGACTCCGTCACTTGTGGAAACGTTTTGTTTAATAGTTGTAGCCCGATGTTCTTGTTCTCACTTTGGTGAGAAGCGAACATTACTAATCCGTAAGCATAACATGCTTCTTTATGTTGCATGTTAGCCGCTTTTTCTAAATCACGAAGTCCAATATTCGGATATATTGAGTCAAAATAATTTCTTAACCCGTTGCGTAAAATAGCATTTGGGTTCCCCGCAATATATGCGTCAAAGTAAACACATCGTAACTTATGGGTTTCCCAATGTGATATCCCCCATCTTTCAAACGAAAGTCTCTTATAAACCAAGACATTCTTGAAACGTTCTTCGAATGTCTTACAAACTGATCTCGCCTTAAATAGTTGTGCCGAGGAATTCTGGCCGACTCTAGACAAGATTTCATCAATCATGTCTCCGGGTAGGTCTCTTAAAATATTGGGTTGTCTATCCATTTTGTGTTTTTAAACTGTAAAATAGACAAGAGTTAGATTCATAAAAAAATACTTATTAATACAAGCAATTTTTACATATATCATAAAGCATAAGAACACTATATTACATATATTACACCACACGAATACAACTATCTTATTCTGACTCGCTCGTTTCTTCTTCTTCGGTTTTGGTTCGTTTTGCCAAGTTTCTAGGGATATATGATGTTCCCCTAATACGAGCCGTCGTTGTCCACATTGGTTTAGAAAAACCTGGTGGTTTAGAGGTTCCCGGGTCATTGTTACAACTTAAGGACTTCGGGCGTTGACGATACATATAAAGTTCATCGGGGTTGGAATTAGATTTCTCTATTTTTATGCCCTTTCCCTTATTATTTTCTTTTGCCTTTTTAAATTCAGTTGGGGTAATTTCTATAACATCATCGGAATTCTCGTCGGAATCCGATTCATCGGAGAATTGGTAATCCTCCCAATATTTTGCTTCCTTGGCGGAAACACCATTGACCATAATTAACCTTGGTCGGTTGGTTGAGGATTTTCTTTTACTTAACCGTTTTATTATTTCCCCCACCGGTTCTATTTCTTCATCCGGTTCCGATTCTTCTTCCGGTTCCGATTCTTCTTCCGGTTCCGACTCTTCTTCCGGTTCCTCTTCGGGAACTTGTGAATCAGTCCACGAATCATTCCAATTTACATTTGACTCTTCATTATTATTAGGTGAGTCAATGGGACTTGTTCTAGAGGTAGACATCTATCACATAATATCAAACGCGTTAAGAGATTAATATATCACATAATATTCACATGTTAAAAATATATAGTTTCCAACAAAATTTGTTAAGCAATCATTTTTCAAGTAAACACGGTCGAAGTCCAGACTCACTAATGCATCCTAACAAACTCGATAAGACACACTAATGAAAAATTCTGGTTCTCTAAGACCAACGCTCGGATACCAACTGAAATGTCCCGTTCTTATTGATTAAAAACGTTCCATATTAATTGATTTCGTTGCGAGGTTTTGACCTCTATATGAGACGTTTTTCAAAGACTGCATTCATTTTTAAAACAAACCATAACCTTTATTTCATAAATAAAGGTTTAAAAAGCTTTACGTAGATTATCAAATAATGATAATCTAAAATATCCTGTTTACACACGACCATTACATAATGGTTTACAATACAAATATGTTACATCGAAATCAGTTTCTTGAATGCAGTTTTTACACAATATCATACAAACATGGACTCCAAATCTTGTCCTTATTTTAGTATGCAACAGCGGAAGCTCTTAATATTTACCTGAGAATAAACATGCTTTAAACGTCAACAAAAATGTTGGTGAGTTATAGGTTTAACCTATATATATCAAATCGTAACAATAGACCACAAAATTTAATATTTCAATACACATCCCATACATAGAGATAAAAATCATTCATATGGTGAACACCTGATAACCGACATTAACAAGATGCATATATAAGAATATCCCCATCATTCCGGGACACCCTTCGGATATGATATAAATTTCGAAGTACTAAAGCATCCGGTACTTTGGATGGGGTTTGTTAGGCCCAATAGATCTATCTTTAGGATTCGCGTCAATTAGGGTGTCTGTTCCCTAATTCTTAGATTACCAGACTTAATAAAAAGGGGCATATTCGATTTCGATAATTCAACCATAGAATGTAGTTTCACGTACTTGTGTCTATTTTGTAAATCATTTATAAAACCTGCATGTATTCTCATCCCAAAAATATTAGATTTTAAAAGTGGGACTATAACTCACTTTCACAGATTTTTACTTCGTCGGGAAGTAAGACTTGGCCACTGGTTGATTCACGAACCTATAACAATATATACATATATATCAAAGTATGTTCAAAATATATTTACAACACTTTTAATATATTTTGATGTTTTAAGTTTATTAAGTCAGCTGTCCTCGTTAGTAACCTACAACTAGTTGTCCACAGTTAGATGTACAGAAATAAATCGATAAATATTATCTTGAATCAATCCACGACCCAGTGTATACGTATCTCAGTATTGATCACAACTCAAACTATATATATTTTGGAATCAACCTCAACCCTGTATAGCTAACTCCAACATTCACATATAGAGTGTCTATGGTTGTTCCGAAATATATATAGATGTGTCGACATGATAGGTTGAAACATTGTATACGTGTCTATGGTATCTCAAGATTACATAATATACAATACAAGTTGATTAAGTTATGGTTGGAATAGATTTGTTACCAATTTTCACGTAGCTAAAATGAGAAAAATTATCCAATCTTGTTTTACCCATAACTTCTTCATTTTAAATCCGTTTTGAGTGAATCAAATTGCTATGGTTTCATATTGAACTCTATTTTATGAATCTAAACAGAAAAGTATAGGTTTATAGTCAGAAAAATAAGTTACAAGTCATTTTTGTAAAGATAGTCATTTCAGTCGAAAGAACGACGTCTAGATGACCATTTTAGAAAACATACTTCCACTTTGAGTTTAATCATAATTTTTGGATATAGTTTCATGTTTATAATAAAAATCATTTTCTCAGAATAACAACTTTAAAATCAAAGTTTATCATAGTTTTTAATTAACTAACCCAAAACAGCCCGTGGTGTTACTACGACGGCGTAAATCCGGTTTTACGGTGTTTTTCGTGTTTCCAGGTTTTAAATCATTAAGTTAGCATATCATATAGATATAGAACATGTGTTTAGTTGATTTTAAAAGTCAAGTTAGAAGGATTAACTTTTGTTTGCGAACAAGTTTAGAATTAACTAAACTATGTTCTAGTGATTACAAGTTTAAACCTTCGAATAAGATAGCTTTATATGTATGAATCGAATGATGTTATGAACATCATTACTACCTTAAGTTCCTTGGATAAACCTACTGGAAAAGAGAAAAATGGATCTAGCTTCAATGGATCCTTGGATGGCTCGAAGTTCTTTAAGCAGAATCATGACACGAAAACAAGTTCAAGTAAGATCATCACTTGAAATAAGATTGTTATAGTTATAGAAATTGAACCAAAGTTTGAATATGATTATTACCTTGTATTAGAATGATAACCTACTGTAAGAAACAAAGATTTCTTGAGGTTGGATGATCACCTTACAAGATTGGAAGTGAGCTAGCAAACTTGAAAGTATTCTTGATTTTATGAAACTAGAACTTTTGGAATTTATGAAGAACACTTAGAACTTGAAGATAGAACTTGAGAGAGATCAATTAGATGAAGAAAATTGAAGAATGAAAGTGTTTGTAGGTGTTTTTGGTCGTTGGTGTATGGATTAGATATAAAGGATATGTAATTTTGTTTTCATGTAAATAAGTCATGAATGATTACTCATATTTTTGTAATTTTATGAGATATTTCATGCTAGTTGCCAAATGATGGTTCCCACATGTGTTAGGTGACTCACATGGGCTGCTAAGAGCTGATCATTGGAGTGTATATACCAATAGTACATACATCTAAAAGCTGTGTATTGTACGAGTATGAATACGGGTGCATACGAGTAGAATTGTTGATGAAACTGAACGAGGATGTAATTGTAAGCATTTTTGTTAAGTAGAAGTATTTTGATAAGTGTATTGAAGTCTTTCAAAAGTGTATAAATACATATTAAAACACTACATGTATATACATTTTAACTGAGTCGTTAAGTCATCGTTAGTCGTTACATGTAAGTGTTGTTTTGAAACCTTTAGGTTAACGATCTTGTTAAATGTTGTTAACCCAATGTTTATAATATCAAATGAGATTTTAAATTATTATATTATCATGATATTATCATGTATGAATATCTCTTAATATGATATATATACATTAAATGTCTTTACAACGATAATCGTTACATATATGTCTCGTTTAAAAATCATTAAGTTAGTAGTCTTGTTTTTACATAAGTAGTTCATTGTTAATATACTTAATGATATGTTTACTTATCATAGTATCATGTTAACTATATATATATATCCATATATATATGTCATCATATAGTTTTTACAAGTTTTAACGTTCGTGAATCACCGGTCAACTTGGGTGGTCAATTGTCTATATGAAACATATTTCAATTAATCAAGTCTTAACAAGTTTGATTGCTTAACATGTTGGAAACATTTAATCATGTAAATATCAATCTCAATTAATATATATAAACATGGAAAAGTTCGGGTCACTACACCAGAGCCTATAAAAAGGTAAAAAATGAGAGGGTAAGCTAAAGCTTAGTAAATGCAATATTTATACATATACATATATAACCTACTTACTTGCAATCACTTACACAATACCGCATACAAGCTAGCAATTCGACAACTGAAGCGCCCCGTTCATATCGATTATAAACGATTCACAATAGTTGATTACATCGCGAGGTACTTGACCTCTATATGATACATTTTACAAACGTTGCATTCATTTTTAAAAGACAAACTTCCCTTACATCGAAAGTTGACAGATAAGCATATCCTTTCATAATATATCCAAACCATGAATGACTTAGTAATAATCTTGATAAACTCGATGACTCGAATGCAACGTCTTTTGAAATATGTCATGAATGACTCCAATTAATATCTCTAATATGAGCAAATGCACAGCGGAAGATTTCTTTCATACCTGAGAATAAACATACTTTAAAGTGTCAACCAAAAGGTTGGTGAGTTCATTAGTTTATCATAAACGATCATTTTCATCATTTTAATAGACCACAAGATTTTCATTTCTCATAAATACACATCTCGTATCAGGCATTTTGCAAACTGCATAGAGATAAAAATCATTCATATGGTGAACACTTGGTAGCCGACCTTAACAAGATGCATACAGAATATCCCCATCATTCCGGGACACCCATCGGACATGATAAACTCGAAGTACTAAAGCATTCCAAATTCCAGAATGGGGGTTGTTAGTTTTCGTAGATCTACCTTTAAGATTCACGTCAATTAGGGGTGCACTAATTCTCAAAATTAGTGATGTTCCCTAATTCTTAGGCTACCAAGCTAAAAAGGGGCATATTCGATTCGATAATCCAACCATAGAATGTAGTTTCGATTACTTGTGTCTATTTCGTAAAACATTTATAAAAGCAGCGCATGTATTCTCAGTCCCAAATATATATATATATATATATATATATATATATATATATTGCAAAAGCATTTAAAAAGGGAGCAAATGAAACTCACCTAATGTATTTTGTAGTAAAAATACATATGACTATATTGAACAATGCAGGGTGGGCCTTGGATTCACGAACCTATATCATCCATATATGTATTAAAACATATACTTGTGATCGAATAAATACATATATATAAATTTATTAATTATATCCTTTTTATATTAATAACATATATATGTTTCTTATATATTCATTTTGTATATAAAAATATTGATTTTAGTTATGTTATATGTATTAAATATATGTTATATATATATTATTTGTTTGTTACTAATAGTAATTATAATGATACAAAACTTATATTAATATTGATAAAATAATAATAATAATAATAATAATAATAATAATAATAATAATAATAATAATAATAATAATAATAATAATAATAATAATAATAATAATAATAATAATAATAATAATAATAATAATAATAATAATAATAATAATAATAATAATAATAATACTTGATATTACTAAACAAAGTAATAATGTTAATAATAATTATAGTAATAATAAATATAGTAATATTAATAATATTAATAATAATACTTGTAAAAATATCAATTTTCCTGTTACCGATAGTTATGATAATAATAATTATTATAATCATGATAGTAACTATAATATATCTATATCTTTTAGTTATAATGATATTAATAATGATACTTCGTTTAAAAGTTTATAACCATGATTATTCTTATATCATATTTATTTTCATGTTCAATTTCGAGTTCAAATTATATCCTATGATTATTGATCATCTTTTTATGAAAAGCATCTTCGTAACACATCTATTAACCTTACATTCATGTTCTAAATCTTACACATTTTATAATCTTTTATGACATGACACATAATTTTTAATTATATTCGTAACCATTTCATAATATTTATAATAGTAGTAATAATAACCTTAACATTAATATTAATGATGATAGTAATTATAATAATAATACTTATAATAATAATTTTTAGTAATAACAATAATAATATCATCATTGTAATTATAATTACGATAATAATCATAAATGGTAATTACTACTTTTATTAGAAAAAAAAATAATATTACTAATAACTATAATACTAGTAACAATATTAATAACAATAATAATAATAATAATAATGAAATTGAAAATTTAAAAGTGTATACCCTCTTTTAAAGCTTTTCCAAAAATATTTGCCCATGACGGGACTCGAACCCGCGACCTCCCGCTCACCCAAAAACCCTCCTTACCATCGAGCCAATTCAGTTTATTTACTTTAAAACCCAACTTAATTATTATAACTCGTTTCTGTTGCACCTTCTTCATCATAAACCCAGTCGACCATAAAAGAAAAATCACTAACCAATCTAACTAATCATAAAAACAATTTATATGTTGTCTTCAGATTACTAAGCTGAACATAAGTCAATTTTGCTGTGTTTGAAATTATTTTAAACAGAAAAGAAAAGAAATTGTACAGCGTATATATGAACACCATAAACTCATAGATTGATTTTGAAATCCAGAACGTTTTAGACCACGACTCCATGAGAATGGTTTCAAATTCATCATAGAAACTTTATGTAAACTTAATTGAAACTAAAACATCAATTTGATTTCGAATTTTGCCAAGAACAATCCGTTTGACCTTTTAAAATAAAAGTTTGACTTCGAAAATTCTCGTTCGTTATTAGAAATTGGAAAGTGAAACTTTCCAGATAGTTTGTAGTAAAAATTCCTAACAACATAGCATTTACACTTTTTGTAATTGATTACAAAATCGATTGATTTGAAAAATTGGAGCAAGAACAGGGCAGGGCCTGTGTTCTTCATGTTTTTAATTTAAATTCGGATGTTTGAAGCAGTAAAAGAGTAGTTGTAATTGTTAATTGATAGTATGGGTTTATTGTTAATGCCTAACACTGAATTGCCTCAATTATAAAACCTAATTGCTCGACAATTTCACTATCAGTGTCAGACGAAAATAAAAAAAAATATCAAAGAAGAAAGGATCGACTAACAGAAATTTGGAATTACACTCTTATGATTTACCACAGATTTGTACGACCAAATCAACATAAAATCAATTGCCTACAGTTTTGAGAATGATGGAAAACAGAATACAAGACTTTCTGCAATTATCTATATCTTTATTGATATTGATATTTTTATATTTATTTAATCTGGAACGAATGCTTATTAGATGCGAACAATCAAATCTAGTACTTAATTGGGAGAAATGCCATTTCATGGTTAAAGAAGGCATCGTTCTTGGACATAAAATTTCAAAAGAAGGAATTGAAGTGGATAGAGCTAAAGTAGATGTAATTGCTAAACTTCCACATTCCACCAATGTTAGAGGAGTTAGGAGTTTTCTAGGGCATGCCGGTTTTTACCGACGTTTCATAAAAGATTTTTCTAAAATTGCCACTCCTATGAATAAACTCCTAGAAAAAGATGCTCCATTCATCTTTTCAGATGAATGCATCAAATCTTTTAATATTCTTAAAGAGAAACTCACTAATGCGCCGATCATGATAACACCAAATTGGAATCTACCGTTTGAACTTATGTGCGATGCAAGTGATTTTGCAATGGGAGCCGTTTTAGGATAAAGGATTGAAAAACGATTTCAACCTATATATTATGCTAGTAAGACGTTACAAGGAGCACAAACGAATTACACAACTACTGAAAAAGAACTCCTTGCTATTGTCTTTGCTTTTGACAAATTTCGATCTTATCTCGTTCTAGCTAAAACGGTGGTCTATACCGACCATTCTGCTCTTAGATACCTATTTTCGAAACAAGATGCCAAACCAAGATTAATCCGTCAGATCTTACTCTTACAAGAATTCGATATTGAAATCCGAGATAAAAGAGGAGCAGAAAATCTCGTCGCTGATCATCTTTCTCGTCTTGAAAATCCTGAATTAGAAGTTCTAAATGAATCGGCCATACAAGACAACTTTCCTAATGAATATCTATTGAAGATAGATTATAATGAAATACCATGGTTTGCAGACTACGCAAACTACTTAGTATGTGGATTCCTTGAAAAAGGATTATCGTACCAAAAACGAAAGAAATTCTTCAGTGATATAAAACACTATTTTTGGGAAGATCCACATCTGTTTAAAAGCTGTCCCGATGGAATAATACGCCGATGTGTATTCGGAGATGAAGCTAGTAAAATTTTAAACCATTGTCACACAGGACCAACAGGAGGGCACTATGAGCCTCAACTAACAGCAAGAAAAGTTTATGATGCTGGATTCTATTGGCCTACAATTTACAAAGACGCACACCTTCTTTGCAAATCCTGTGATGCTTGTCAAAGGGCCGGAAAAATAATTCAACGTGATGAAATGCCACAAAATGTCATCCAAGTATGTGAAGTATTTGACATTTGGGGTATTGACTTTATGGGTCCATTTCCAAAATCTCATAATAATCTCTATATTCTCGTAGCCATTGATTATGTATCTAAATGGGCGGAAGCACAAGCTCTCCCAACTAACGATGCATGAGTTGTAGTCAACTTTTTAAAACGTCTTTTTGCAAGGTTTGGAACACCGAAAGCTTTAATAAGTGATCGGGGTACTCATTTCTGTAATAATCAACTTGAGAAAGTTCTCAAAATATATGGAGTAACTCATAAAATCTCCACCGCATATCATCCACAAACAAGTGGACAAGTTGAAAATACCAACCGAGCTTTAAAACGTATTCTAGAAAAAACCGTAGGATCAAATCCGAAGGAATGGTCCATTAAATTGGAGGATGCACTCTGGGCTTTTAGAACAGCCTACAAAACTCCAATTGGAACCACACCTTTTAAACTCGTCTACGGAAAAGCATGTCATCTTCCAGTAGAAATTGAACACAAAGCATTTTGGGCTTTGAAGACATGTAATCTTGATTTACATGAAGCCGGACGTCTACGATTAAGTCAACTAAATGAATTAGAAGAATTAAGACATGAAGCATACGAAAATTCGTTAATCTATAAGGAAAGAACAAAGAAATGGCATGATAAAAGAATCAGAAGTTTAAAAGAATTTAAAGAAGGAGACAGAGTTCTTCTTTTCAATTCACGATTCAAGCTATTTTCTGGAAAATTGAAATCAAGATGGTCTGGACCATTCATAGTCAAAAGAGTTTTCCCATACGGAACGATAGAATTAATAAATTCAAATGGAATTGAATTTAAAGTTAATGGTCACAGAGTTAAACATTACATAGATAGTCCGATGGAAGTCGACAACGAAGTTAATCACAATTTCGATACCACGGCTAACTAAGTGTGGGGAGAATCAAGTCTTTTAAGGATTTTATGTATTTCTGTTAGAGTTAGATTGTCTGTTTTCATGTAGTTCTCGAAAATGGAACCCGAATGGTCTTTCCCTAGCAGACCCTAAAGAACTAGTCTTCTCCCCCCATTCTGAATTTTTATTTTTTTTAGGAAATGAAGACTGCCTGTGAACTAAACCATGGTCTAATGCTACACGCTTTGATCACTAAACGTAATAATGACACACTTCCGAGTGAAATAGTATCAGTAATCAGAGAAAGATTGGACGAAGTAAGAAAAGAATCCAGATGCGAAGATAATAAGTTACAATTTGGTAAAGGAAAATCAAAATCCGCAGCGAAAAGAAGAGCACGACACCTAGAAAGATGTCACAAATGCAGAAAATGGTCACATGGAGGTAAATGTTCAAATAATCAAACCTATACAAATACCGAATTTGTTACTTTATGCAGAGACGGACCGTTCATATGTTTAGAAGAAAAAACACTGAATGCTCGAGGTTACGCCTATGTAGCTATGGAAAACCAATTAAACCGACTATCTTATGAATGGGATAGATCATATAACTAAGAATATTATCTCACAGGTAAGTCTGTACAGTTTTTATTTTTTTTATTTTTATTTTTAACCTTTTGATAATAAACGCTAATTTGTTCGCTATAAAGTATTAAATTGGTATTGAATAAAATTAGGTTTGGCGACCGAAATTATTGATATCATTCAAAAATTTATTACATCACTGCGAAATTTAACGTTTATTCTTAAGGTATAAATATCTTTAATCAATCAACCCAAAATATTTCAAAAATTCGTCATGAGTTAAATTAGGTCATGGAACCGAAATTACTTTACCGAAAAGAGGGGCGCATATTTTTGATAATATTTGATTGATTAAAGTGGGATAAAAAAGCCAAAAAGATTTTTAATTTTATTTTTACCATGTTTTAAAATTAATATATAAAAATTAAAATAATATTGTAAACTTTTTAAATCAATATATTTAAAATTGTAAATATTTGAAAAATTAATCTTTTTAATATAAGTTTGTATGTATAAAAACAAAAATATAATATAAGTTTGGTGTGAATTTTTAATATTATGCATTTTTAATTAAGTTTGGTGTAAATTTTTAATTTTATGCATTTTTAAATTTAAGTTGTGTGAATTTAAAAACAAAAATTTACTTTATGTCGCTAAGTTAAAAATATGATTTTTAAAATTCGTCGTAAGTTGAAGACTAGGTCTTTGAACCGAAATTGCTTTACCCGAGGGAGGGACGAGAACTTTTATTATCATTATTTTTAATCTTATTGAATTAAAGTATGCCAAAAACATTAAAAAAAAAAAACCCCAAAAATCTAAGCTTTTAAAACAATCGCTTGAAAAAGATAAATTTTAAAATTTTGTCGAGGGACGGACTAGGACATCGATCCGAAACGACCTCATCCTAAAACAAAGGAAAACAAAATTTTAAATTTATTTTATATTTGTTTTATAAGTTAAGGCTTATTAAAAAAAAAATGCCGCGACTCGCGGAGTTTGAAGAACAAAATCACCGCGACTCGCGGAGAGACCAAAATCCAGAAAAAAATAAAACGGCCAGAACAGATCAGTCAACACACCCAACCCAAAATTACTGCGAAAATACACACGAAAAACACACACAAAAACCTCCGAAATTCACAATTTTTCACCATTTTTCATCACATTTTTTACTAAAATCATGTTGAGAAAGATGCTATCAAGGAATTACTCAAGAAAAACGGTAAATTTTTACACCTAAACACCATTTAATCCGAAAATTAGTGTTCTTGAGCAATTTTATACCCAATTCGATTTTGATGCTTTTTAGTGTAATTATGCTTAAATTGTTTATGTATTATGCTTGTATAACCTAGATTGATGCTATTTAACATGATTAGAAGCCTTAAACTTCAAATTTTGAGTAATCTAGGGTTTGTGTTCTTGAGTAATTTGGGGCTTTTTGATATAAACAGGTTATGGCCGATTTTTGTCATGAATTATTGCTAAATTAAGTAGTGTAACATATTTAGGTAGTTAAATGATCCAAACTTTGAGCCTAAACATGATTTTGATAATTAAAGTGGACTTTTTCAAGTCTAAAATTCATGAACTTGATTTTTAAGAGATAATGCCATTTGAAACTTGTTTAATTGCTAGTGATGATTATTTTGACCTGTTATTTAAGTTGAATGCTTATGAACTTGGCGAACATTTTCGTATATGCTTATTTGAAAAAGTGTAGATTTGATGAAAATATGAAAATGAGCTTAAGTTTGATATAAATTGAACATGTCATTGTAATTATTTTGATTGATGATTTTGCTGACACTAATGCATATTTGGATGCACAAAAATTGTGTTTGATGTGTTTTGCAGACTGAAAGGGGTGAATCTTCATCCCAAGCTCGCAATGCTCCTCCTGAGAATGCGGAACAACAGGATGTTGATAGCTATTATAAACAAGATATACCTCATCCAGTTATGACATTTTCAGATATGCACTTGGAAGATTTGCACCCGAACTTGAGATTTGACAGACGTTGGATAGATTATCCAAAATACCAAATGGGCTTTCATACTCTTCATTCTAAAGCTGTTGAAGTACCTAGGGTAATAGAATGGGCACCGTTAGAAGCTGTAGAATTAGCCGGGCCAATTAGGGAATTACTTACACAGAGGTATGGTAATTCTACTTTTAACGATTGGGTACGTTTATTCAACATGCGTAGACCTGTATATAAAGTATGGTGTGAAGAATTATTGTGTAGTATAGAAATAAATGATCGGGTAGTTAGTTTAACCGATCGATCTTTTATTAGATTTTTGTTAGGAGGTTCGATGCGCCACATGTCTTTACTAGACATGGCTCAGGCCTTATGTATATATACGCCTGAGGAGTTAGCATCTGCCGATTGTAGAGGGTTGATATTAAATGGTAGAAAGATTGATGAAAATTTTGATACGCATGGTGTATGGAGTCAAATGACTAGCCATCACCGATTTAAAGGGGGAAATTACTCTTATTTGGATATAGATAGAGCAGAGTTAAGAGTAATTCATAGGTTTTTAGCTAATTCGATTACACAAAGAGGTAAGAATAAGGAAAAGGTAAATGAACAGGATTTGTTTTACCATATGTGTATTCGAGACCCACAAAGCGCTGTAAGTATACCGTATTGTGTGGGTTATTATTTATCAGCTATGGTTAGGGGGATGAGACCGCACAGTATAATAGGAGGTGGTATATTTATTACACTAATTGCTGAGTATCTCGGTGTGGATATAAGTCGGGGGGGATTATTAATCGAAGAACCAGAACCCCACGATACAATTGGTTTAAATGTATACCATGGTGCTAAAGTTTTGAAGAGGCGAAATAACGCCGCAGTACGATATAATGGTAGACATCCACAGGTTGAGAGAAACCAACAACCAGGTAATGTGGGAGGGGGAAATGAAATGACAGAAATGCAAAGGTTTATAGCTTCACAAGAGTATGAAAATGCTACACATAGAACATTTGAAGATTGGCAAGTTCATCAAAACTAAATCATAGCTCATTGCCAACATGTAGGTAGAAACTATATTTCTACTCCATCGCCCGTATTTCCTCCCTGGTCTATAGAGATCCAACCACCGTATCCTACGTATAACCCAGCCGAAGCATTTTATAACACATATGGTTATGCATAGAACCCCTACTGGTATCAGTATCATCCCTAGTCTACTTAGTTTTATTTATTTTATTATTTGTAATGTTGATACATTTAATACTTATGTTAATATTGTAATAGTTTTTATAATTTTCTAATTTTTTTTATTAGATTTTAATAATTTTTGAATGTGGGGTAATATACCAAACTTCAAAAATATGTATATATGTTTGCAGTTTATCTTGTGTACACAACAGGGTAAAACAACGCATTTTCAAAGACTGACATTAAGTTCAGCAAAAGCAACTAATTTTGACGACAAGATGCAAAATATATGTGAAATAACAACAAGACGGAATGAACAAATGATGTGCACCATTTATCATTCAACACAAACAACAATATGTTTGGAAACTTTGGTAAAATTTAATCATTTCTACGCTAATCACCCTCAATAATTTAAATTGTTACTGATTTCTTGCAAATGAGGGCATTGCAAGATCTTAAGTGTGGGAAGGGGTTAAATTCTTTCGGATTTTTAAAAATTTTTTTCTTAAACACTTGGTTACCATTAAAAATACTAGTAAAGCAGTAGTTGTATTAGAATCTAGTGCTCTCTGATAATAAAGAACAGCCCTAGTCTTATATACTGACTACCCAATTCTAGTAAAAATTTTCAAAATTTTCAATTAAATGAACTCAAAATCATGTTTATACATATTTATGAATGATAAAATTAGGTATTAACACCGAAATTATTGTTACCTCGGAAAGGATATAAATTGAGAAACAAACTAAAATGTTAAAATTCATTTAAAATGGAATAGAGGACAATAAAAAGGAAAATAAAAGCCAAGTGTGGGAAAAATTACCAAGTTATCTTAAACATATGTCACATATTTCTGTAACAAATAATTGAAAATACTTTTATTTTGGACTAAATCAACTGTTTTACCCGATTTACTGTAATAAAAGATGGATCTACACGATGAATCAATTCCATTAAAAGGAAGTTAAGTCTTCCGAAAAAGACACGCGCTTCTTGATTTAGGTCATGAAGTTGTCATCCAGACCAGCTGTAGGTTGACGAAAAATCTAGAAAAGTCATCACTAAAATCAGCAGGAAATCCACGGACCTCAGCATAAAACAGGGTCGCCAAGTGGTCAAATTTATCCTAACCATGAGAAGGATTTATCTCGTAAAATGGGGGGCACCGTGCAAATTAGTTTGATAAGACTAATAAATCAGATCTCCAGAAAGGATAATCTCCTTAAAAGATCAAAAATCAGCTTTTAAGCCTGATATTACTCAAACCTAGAGATTGACCTTAAAGATTGAGAATTCAAACTCATGGAATTCAATGATATCTAAACTCGAGCTTGAACGAGAAAATATTTTGATCAAATTATAAACCGATTTATTTTTTGAAGACCCATTTTCAATGCGTTCATTACCATTGAACATAAAATCCTAGGAATTCACCTGAAATTCATTAGGTCACCTGAACCAAATCGGGTGTCAACCGTAAGAACGGTGGTTGCATAGCATGGTCGAAGACAGGGCCTTGTGCCAGACCGAAAAATCATAAGGGTGAGCTTTACTATTGCTCCTACAAAGGATAGTAATTGTGTCCGACGCGTTATAGACCATAATTAAAAGCATGTCAGGGGACATTGCCTTAACAGTTGCTTGTTTAACGCTTTCCTTTATAACCGGACGGTAGTTTACCGAAAGGTAATATACGGAGCAAGTATACTGGATGTGTTGCTTTCCTAATACAAGGTTAGCAAGTGGGTGACACAAAACCACAAGTTTTGAGCTAAAATTTTCAAATCTGAAACCCACCAAACCCACAAAAATATTTTGCAAACACCGGTGAAGGGTTATTCCGGAAAACTTATCTAGGGTAAAAGCTAGATTAAAATTTTCAAAAGATCAAATGTTTTCATAAAGATCCAATTTCCTTAATGGATCTAAATTTTATAGTCATGTGGGACTGTAAACCATATCGTTACTACCATTGTTTATACCGCCGTATAGAAATCACTGATGTACAAAGTGTAAAGAATAAAGAAGTGATTCTAGTATTTCAAGACTATATTGCTTGAGGACAAGCAACGCTCAAGTGTGGGAATATTTGATAATGCTAAAAACGAACATATATTTCATAGCATTATTCCTCAAGAAAGACAAGCTTTTAGTTGCAATTGTTCTATTTAAAAGTGATATTCGTTTAAATAATAAAAGGTGAAGACAAAAGACAGATTCGACGAATTGAAGATGCAAAGGTCCAAAAAGCTCAAAAGTACAAAATACAATCAAAGTGGTTCCAATTATTGATAAGAAACGTCTCGAAATTACAAGAGTACAAGATTCAAAACGCAAAGTACAAGATATTAAATTGTACGCAAGGACGTTCGAAAATCTGGAACCGGGACATGAGTAAACTCTCAACGCTCGACGCAACAGACTAAAAATTACGAGTTAACTATGTATATAAATATAATATAATATATAATTAATTATATAAATTATATATATATATATATATTATATTTATATAAAAATTCGTCGGCAAGAAAGGAGCCAAAATGGAGTGAGCTAGAATTTCAAACTCCGCGACTTGCGGAGTTTGAAGAGCAAAAATGCCGCGAGTTGCGGAGCAGCCAAATTCGAAAATCCCTATAAAACCCAACGAATTCTGATCATTTTTAATATCATTAATCTATCTCTCTCTCAATATATACGAAATATATATATATTTATATTTTAACTTTAATTTTAATTTTAAATCCTAATAATAAGGGTATGTTAGCGAATGTTGTAAGGGTGTAAGTCGAAATTCTGTCCGTGTAACGCTACGCTATTTTTAATCATTGTAAGTTATATTCAACCTTTTTAATTTAATGTCTCGTAGCTAAGTTATTATTATGCTTATTTAATCCGAAGTAATCATGATGTTGGGCTAATTATTAAAATTGGGTAATTGGGCTTTGTACCATAATTGGGGTTTGGACAAAAGAACGACACTTGTGGAAATTAGACTATGGGCTATTAATGGGCTTTATATTTGTTTAACTAAATGATAATTTGTTAATGTTAATATAAAGATTTACAATTGGACGTCCCTATAAATAACCATATACACTCGATCGGACACGATGGGCGGGGTATTTATATGTACGAATAATCATTCATTTAACCGGACACGGGAATGGATTAATAGCCACTAGAATTATTAAAACAGGGGTGAAATTATGTACAAGGACACTTGGCATAATTGTTAACAAAGTATTAAAACCTTGGGTTACACTCAGTCGACATCCTGGTGTAATTATTAAACAAAGTATTAAAATCTTGTTACAGTTTAAGTCCCCAATTAGTTGGAATATTTGACTTCGGGTATAAGGATAATTTGACGAGGACACTCGCACTTTATATTTATGACTGATGGACTGTTATGGATAAAAACCAGACGGACATATTAAATAATCCAGGACAAAGGACAATTAACCCATGGGCATAAAACTAAAATCAACACGTCAAACATCATGATTACGGAAGTTTAAATAAGCATAATTCTTTTATTTCATATTTAATTTCCTTTATTTTATATTTAATTGAACTTCTAATTATCGCATTTTTATTTATTGTTATTGTATTTAATTGCACTTTTAATTATCGCAAGTTTATTTTATCGCACTTTTATTATTCGTAATTTCAGTATCGTTATTTACTTTACGCTTTAAATTAAGTCTTTTATTTATTTAATATTTTACATTTGGTTTTAACTGCGACTAAAGTTTTAAAATCGACAAACCGGTCATTAAACGGTAAAAACCCCCCTTTATAATAATAATATTACTTATATATATATTTGTATTTTTATAAATTTAAACTAATATAGCGTTAAGCTTTGTGAAAAAGATTCCCTGTGGAACGAACCGGACTTACTAAAAACTACACTACTGTACGATTAGGTACACTGCCTATAAGTGTTGTAGCAAGGTTTAAGTATATCCATTCAATAAATAAATAAATATCTTGTGTAAAATTGTATCGTATTTAATAGTATTTCCTTATAAAATTTAATAGTATTTTATACCCCTTAGCCATAACATCACAAACATTTTGAGATTCTATTAAATAGACTTTGCTTATCGCATCAAAACCATATAAAGATTAAGTTTAAATTTGGTCGGAAATTTCCGGGTCGTCACAGTACCTAAAGAAATTTCGTCCCGAAATTTGAGTGGGATGGTCATGAATAATAATAAGTATGTTTTCATGACTCATATAAGCTGATAAATAGAGTTTTATTACCATTGAGTAATGAGGATGAAATAATTCGATTATTCGAAGAGTACGAATGAAGCTATCACAAAAGAGTGAAAATGAGTAAATATAGATTCGTCATATCTTTCGACGTAGATAGGATTGATTTCCAGATGAGTGGTGTCTTGAACACCGCGACAATTCCACTCGTTACATAGAATGTGGTGTCTTGAACACCGCGACAATTTCACATTCCATGCTACACAAATAAATACATTATATACGTACACGCATAATTATTCCACTCACCTTAACAATTCGGTGACGGTTCTATACTTCCGCGAGCTTCAAGGCAAAGTACCTAATACAATAAGTACTAGATCAACAAACAAACTAGTTAAACTAAACGCCAACAACTTACTCATGTGCATTTAATGACTTAAATGCATTAAATGCCCCATTTTCACCAAAACCGTCCATTTAAGGTCAAGACCATCACATTTCACTAAAAGCTAGTGACTAAGGTCCAACAACACTAACTAATACATAATTAGGGTATTTCATACCCATCTTTCCCAACTAGGTCAATTATTACCCATTTGACCATTTCAAAGTCAACACACCCATTTCGGTTCATCCACTAACCCACATAACACCCATTTACTTAACAACTAGGTGTGCTAGTAATTAACTAACCAATTATGACTCATAAGTCCATTTAACATTTCTAAAACCCTAGGTTAGTCATCCTTGGGTCCTCATGACCCAATCTTACCCAAGAACACCCAAAACCACCAAATATGGGTTTTATGTTCATCACTAACCCAAACCCTAACCCTTAAACAATTTAAAATAAGGAAATCAAAGTTAGAGCTTACCACCACAATCACAACGTAGCTAGTGATTAGATGAACAAATTTAACACACACGGTATGGCCCGAAATCAACTTCTTCCTCCTTGATTTGAACTTTCTCTCTCTCAAAAGGGGTTTCTCTCTCTAAACTTGAAGTAGAAAGATGAAGGTGGTTGAAAGTGTAGTTATGACACCCCATCCACTGATCTTGTGGCCCTTAACTCTGACCTAGGTGAATTTACCAAAAATCCCTTTCAAAATATCAATTAAAAGAAACAGAATCCGGCTACAGTAATAGTGCGCCACACGCACCCTTAAGTGTGCGATGAGCGCACCCTGGTCTGGACAGGCTCTGACCTCTGTTTAACAGCACAATATTTCCCACACTTCAAGTACCCTATTTACACCAATGTACAATAATTATTCGGGTATTACAACTCTCCCCCACTTGAATCGGAGCGCGTCCTCACGATCCAAGCCGCATGACAAGAGGGAAGATAAACCAACACAAACTCTTCGGCCTCCCAAGTAAACTCGGAACCTTTACTACGATGCCATTGAACTTTATAAGTTCTCACCTCTTTATTCCTCAACCTTTTCACCTTCTCATCGAGTATCGCAATCGGCTCCTCAACATACTCTAACTTGTTGTTTAGTTCAATTTCGTCTAATGGCATCCATGAAGAATCATCCGCAAGACACTTACGGAGATGAAAAACATGAAATGTATTATGGATCCCCACAAGCTCTTCGGATAATTCCAAACGATACGCAACTTCACCAACACGAGCTAAAATCTTAAATGGCCCAAAAAACCGAGGAGCTAACTTTCCCAGTTTTCGAAACCGAATAATACCCTTCTATGGCGAAACCTTAAGCATCACCATGTCACCTTCTTGGAACTCAATCAATCGCCTACGTTTGTCGGCATACGAATTTTGTCTATCTTGTGTCGCTTTCAAATGAGTCCGAAATATCGATCTTGATATTCGTCTCTAAAGCCAAATCGGTACTCCCGATTTCTCTTTGTCCCACTTCACCCCAACAAATCGGAGTTCGACACCTCCGCCCATAAAGCATCTCATAAGGTGGCATCCTGATACTAGTATGATAACTATTATTGTACGAGAATTCCACCAAGGGCAAATGCTCATCCCAACTACCACCGAAATCAATAATACACTCCCGTAACATATCCTCTAATGTTTGATTCGTACGTTCGGTTTGACAGTCCGTTTGAGGATGGTACGCCGTGCTCAATTTCAATTGTGTACCCATATCTTCGTGAAACTTTTCTCAAAACAGAGATGTGAAACGAGTATCTCGATCCGAAATAATAGATATAGGAACCCCGTGTCTCGATATCACCTCCTTGATAAACAACTTAGCCAAGGTCTCCGACGATATCGCTTCTCGAATGGGAAGAAACAAGGCACTTTTCGTCAATCGATCAACTATGACCCAAATCGTATCAAATTGGGTTCTCGCCGTCTTTGGTAATTTTGTGATGATATCTATGGTAATGTGCTCCCATTTCCATTTCAGAATTTCTAACGGTTGTAACTTACCGTACGAATTTTGGTGCTCGGCCTTAACTTGCAAACACGTGACACATTGTTCAACATACTTCACGACATCACGTTTCATGCCCGGCCACCAATACTCTTTCTTCAAATCAAGATACATTTTCATCGTGCCCGGATGAATGGAATACTTTGACTTATGTGCTTCATCAAGTAGCACTTGTCGGTAACCTCCCATTCTAGGCACCCACACTCATCCTTGAAAAGACAACAAACCATGCGGACCTAAAGTAATAGACTCCGTTTGCCCCACGATTCGCTCCTCATGCTTATTGTTAACAAAAGCTTCAATTTGAATCTCACCGAGCTTTACAAGAAAATCGTTAGTAATAATCATGCGTAACGACCCTACTCGTATTGCCGGATGTGGACTCTTCCAACTTAACGCATCTGCGACCACATTCGCCTTACCCGGATGATAAAGTATTTCACAATCATAGTCTTTCACCACATCCATCCATCTACGTTGACGATAATTCAAATCTCGTTGATCAAAAAGATGTTTTAAGCTCTTGTGATCTGAATAAATCGTACACTTGACACCATACAAGTAATGGCGCCAAATTTTCAACACATGCACAACCGCCGCCAACTCAAAATCATGAGTCGGATATCTCATTTCGTGTTCCTTTAATTGTCGAGAGGCGTAAGCGATGACTTTACCTCTTTGCATTAGAACACACCCGAGCCCATTTAAAGACGCATCACAATAAACTGTCATGTCTTCTACCCATTCCGGAAACACTAACACCGAAGTTTGAAATAACTTCTCTTTTAATAATTGAAAAGCAATTTCTTGCTCGTTCTCCCAATTAGATCTCGCGTTCTTCCTCGTCAACTTCGTCAAAGGAGAAGCAATTTTAGAAAAGTCTTGGATAAACCGACGATAATAACCGGCCAATCCGAGGAAACTTCGGATTTCCGTAGGCGTAGTCGGTCGTTCCCAACTCTTTACCGTCTCAATCTTCCCCGAATCTACTTGAATACCATGTTTGTTTACAATATGACCAAGGAATTGAACTTCCCTTAGCCAAAATTCACATTTGGAGAATTTTGCATACAACTTCTCCTTCCGCAACGTCTTCAACACACCACGCAAATGATGTTCATGTTCCTTCATACTATTCGAATAGACAAGTATGTCGTCAATGAACACAATCACCGACTTGCCCAACATAGGTTGGCACACTCGATTCATAAGATCCATGAATGCCGTCGGTGCATTCGTAAGACCAAAAGGCATAACTACAAACTCAAAATGCCCATAACGCATTCGAAAGGCCGTTTTCTCAATATCTTCCTCACGGACCCGCATTTGGTGATAGCCGGACCGTAAGTCAATTTTAGAAAAATAAGTCGCGCCTTGGAGTTGATCAAACAAATCGTCAATCCGAGGCAATGGATAGCGATTGTTGATCGTCACTTTGTTCAACTCCCGGTAATCGATGCACATCCGCATACTACCATCTTTCTTCTTCAGGAATAAAACTGGAGCGCCCCATGGCAAAGCACTCGGTCGAATAAAACCCTTTTCAAGTAATTCTTAGGTTTGATTTAACAACTCTTGCATTTCCGTTGGTGCTAAACGATAAGGAATTTTAGCAATGGGAGTAGCCCCCGGAACCAACTCAATAAGAAATTCAACTTGTCTTTTCGCCGGAACACCCGACAATTCATCCGAAAAGACGTCTTCAAATTCACTAACCACCGGAATTTCACGAATGGATGGTGGCTCTTCGCGAGTATCAACTACATGAGCAAGGAAAGCTATGCCACCACTAACAAGAAAACAACGTGCCTGTGCATAAATGCATAATGGCACAAGTCTTCTCCGTCTCTCGGCATGAATAATTAACTCTCCCCCACTTGGGGTCTTCACACGAATAGATTTTTCATGGCATGCAATATCGGCTCTATAACGATCGAGCCAATCCATACCAACGACAATATCAAATTCACCCAAGGTCATCAGGATAAGATCAATTTTAAACGTTTCGAAACCAAACACAATATCACAATCATTACACACATCAACCCCTAGCACCGTCTTACCATCCGCTATTTTGACTTCTACCGGATGACTTAACTTAGCTGGCGGTTTATCAAGCTTAGACACAAAACTTAGAGAAACAAACGATAAATTAGCACCGCTATCAAATAGGATCCTAGCCGGATTAGAGTTAACCATGAAAGTACCTGAGACAACTTCGTTTGATTGCTTGGCCTCATCATGGGTCATTAAGTAATTTCATCCCCGAGCCGTACCCGCCGCCTTCTCCAACTTCTTAACATGATCATCCCGCAACTCGGGACACTCCGACCTTCGGTGCCCTTCTTTACCACAATTATAACAAGTGAGTTTGGTTGTAGTAGATGGTTTGGTACAATCACGGGCCATATGCCCCCTTCGTCCACAATTGTGATAAGAATAAGGAAAAGCTCCGGAAGCCCCTTTCTTCACACTACCAACACTCTCGGTTGCACCTTTACTCTTCTTGTTCAAATGACTAGTAGCTTCGAACTTCCTTTTGCCAAAAGTGAAGCCACTCTTTCTCAAAGCGAGCGACTCAAAACCTTTGGCCATATCAAACAACTCATCAAAGCTTTTCACCACGTTTACACTAATCTTATCTTGATAGTTGTCGTTCAAGATTTGATAGAAGTCTTCCTTCAACATTTTATCATTCCCGACATACTCCGGGCAAAATTGGGTCTTTGACAAGAAAACGGATTTGAGAGTGTTCAAATCCACTGACCCTTGCCTCAAGACACGCAACTCGTCCTTAAGTCTAGTAAGATCGGTCGAAGTTAGGTACTCGTTGAAAAACTCCGCCTTGAACTCATCCCAAGTGAAATCCATGCATTGTTCTTCACCATAAAGTTGGATTTTCTCGTCCCACCACAACTTGGCATCACCCCGTAACATGCTACAACCATACCTCGTCTTCTTTTCGAGAGGGCATTCACAATTTCTAAAAGCCCCCTCCATATCAGAGATCCAACGATTGCTTTTTGGCGGATCCCTTTCGCCATCAAAATTGGGAGGTTGAGAATCCTTGAAATTCTTATAAAAGAAGTCTCGCCTTCCCACATTGTCTTCTTGTAGAACAAGCTTAACTTGTTCCTTAACCATATTGACTACTTGCTCGTCAATTGAATCTAGAAACATCTTCTTGACGTCTTCGAGAAACTCCTCTTTTTGGCGTTTAAAGATGGCCTCAACCTTGGCCGTGAACTCGGCATCCTCACTCGTACCTCCGTCATGGTTTTCGGGTCCGTTTCTCGTCTTCATACTATAAAACGGAAATAGATTAAACAATGAAACAAGAGGACAAGACACAAATATATATATATATATATATATATATATATATATATATATATATATATATATATATATATATATATATATATATACACACACACACCTCACCGCCCCATCTTGCTCAACAATCGTCGTACATCGCTTGTTTGACACGATTTGAACCCGTAACAATGGTAGCTAATCATTGTTACGCGAGCACGTCGCATTAACTTGCTAGTACAACGTATCTCGCTTGATGATTGCAACACAACACAAAACAATTAGTGCATAGTTAGTTCACCTAAACCTAGGCACTAACAAATTCCCATTCCGACCCGTACACCTACAAGTCCCGCAACAAATAAGCACACACACAAAAGTCTAAGTCTAGGCACCTATCTCAAGTCACCCAAATCCCTTAGACCATGCTCTGATACCACTTGTAACAACCCAACCCAATAATCCAACTGAATACGTGAATCATTTTTTTTATCAACACAGGTGCGCGGCGCGCAGCACCCTAGGGTGCGCGGCGAGCACGAGCCTCATCAACTTCTATCCGATTTTGTCAAATTTCAATTAAAGATCTCCCACTTCCCGACATATTTAGACGAAACGCTTTTCACAACATGTTATGATAGTTAAAACTCACACGATTCAATAATAAAATAAATTTTAGGAAACCGGGCCCACATATGCCGTAATACGAGTTTCGTACAAAATATGAGTTTCGACCACACTAGTTTAAATTCCAAAAGACACTATGAGCATGGTGTTTGGGGGTTAAACTACCCAAATCTAGGTCAAACTCCAAAAGCTATATGCCAAAAGCGTCCTCTATCAAAACAAAGCAGGATCACTAGTTCAAACGAACGCCCTTACCCTTGTCCACGCCAGAGCCTATAAAAAGGTAAACAACGAGAGGGTAAGCTAAAGCTTAGTGAATGCAATAATTAAACATATACATATATAACCTACTTACTTGCAATCACTTACACAATATTGCATACAAGCTAGCAATTCGACAACTATGCAAACATTATGCATAAACCAATATCCTTAATTCATAATAAGCTAGCGACACCAAAAGCATATAGTTCACAATTAAATATGCTAACACAAAATTCACACAACCATGGTTAACCAATCGTACAAGGGAACAGTACTTGCTAGAGACCATCGGAGTTCATAACATCCATTAGTGTACATACGATGCGTAATCACTAATCCCTCGGGTGATGTCTTAAACACCACGACAATCTCACCCCCATGACAATGTGGTGTCCTGAACACCGCGACAATTCCACATGTCAATCAACCAAATGAGTGGTGTCTTGAACACCGCGACAATTCCACTCCCATGACAATGTGTTGTCTTAAACACCGCAACTATTCCACATGTCAATCAAATCAATGAGTGGTGTCTTGAACACCGTGACAATTCCACTCGTTACATAGAATGTGGTGTCTTGAACACCGCGACAATTCCACTCGTTACATAGAATGTGGAGTCTTGAACACCGCGACAATTCCACATTCCACGCTACACAAATAAATACATTATATACGTACACGCATAATTATTCCACTCACCTTAACAATTCGGTGACAGTTCTATACTTTCGCGAGCTTCAAGGTAAAGTACCTAATACAATAAGTACTCGATCAACACACAAACTAGTTGGACTAAACGCCAACAACTTACTCATGTGCATTTAATGACTTAAATGCATTAAATGCCCCATTTTCACCAAAACCGTCCATTTAAGGTCAAGACCATCACATATCACTAAAAGATAGTGACTAAGGTCCAACAACACTAACTAATACACAATTAGGGTATTTCATACTCATCTTTCCCAACTAGGTCAATTATTACCCATTTGACCATTTCAAAGTTAACCACCCATTTCGGGTCATCCACTAACCCACATAACACCCATTTACTTAACAACTAGGTGTGCTAGTAATTAACTAACCAATTATGACTCATAAGTCCACTTAACATTTCTAAAACCCTAGGTTAGTCATCCTTGGGTCCTCATGACCCAATCTTACCCAAGAACACCTAAAACCACCAAATATGGGTTTTATGTTCATCACTAACCCAAACCCTAACCCTTAAACAATTTAAAATAAGGAAATCAAAGTTAGAGCTTACCACCACAATCACAATGTAGCTAGTGATTAGATGAACAACTTTAACTCATGCGGTATGGCCCGAAATCAACTTCTTTCTCATTGATTTGAGCTTTCTCTCTCTTAAAAGGGATTTCTCTCTCTAAACTTGAAGTAGAAAGATGAAGGTGGTTGAAAGTGGAGTTATGACACCCCATCCACTGATCTTGTGGCCCTTAACTTGGCCCTAAATGAATTTACCAAAAGGCCCTTCCAAAATATCAATTAAAAGAAACAGAATCTGGCTACAGTAGTAGTGTACCACGCGCACCCTTAAGTGTGTGCTGAGCGCACCCTGGTCTGGACAGGCTTTGACCTCTGTTTAACAGCACAATATTTCCCACACTTCAAGTACCCTATTTACACCACTGTACAATAATTATTCGAGTCTTACATTATTTCTTTTTCTTGTTATTATGGCTGATGAGGGTGCTTTAACTTTGATCTCCAAAATTGATTTTGGAGATCCTCTTTATTTACATGCTAGTGACACCACTGGAACACCTATTGTTTCTGTAAAATTAAAAGGAACAGAAAATTATACTATTTGGAGTAGATCTATTCAACTTGCTTTAACAACTAAAAACAAACTTGGTTTTATAGATCAAACTTGTGTTAGAAATACAACTGATCCTATTCTTGCAAATTAATGAGATAGGTGTAATTCAGTGGTGTTATCTTGGATTCTTGGATCTGTGTCTGAAGATCTTTATTCTGGTCAAATTTTTTCTAGTCTTGCTTCTGTTGTTTGGAATGAACTGAAAGAAACTTATGATAAGGTGGATGGATCCAATATTTTTAATTTGCATACTAAAATCAATTGTTACAAACAAAATGGCATGTCTGTGTCTGATTATTATCATGGTTTGAATACACTTTGGAAACAATATGATGCTATGGTGAAACTGCCAAGTTGTACTTGTGCAGCTGCACCTGAATTTCAAAATCATAATAAGATCTTAAAACTTAATCAGTTTCTTATAGGACTTGATGATGGGTACATGCGTATTAGAAGTAATTTACTTCTAAGGGACCTAATTCCTGATGTTAAGACTGTATTTGTAGTCATATCTAGGGAAGAATCTCATAGAAGTATTACTTCTAATCAAAGCTCATCAAAAGGTCAAAATTCTGCTTTTTTGTCTCAAGTTGGAAATATTGGATCTAATCAATCTAATAACAATAATAATAACAGAAACATATATAATAGGGGACCTAATCCAAATTTGAAGTATACAAAGTGTAATAAAATTGGTCACACTATTGATAGATGTTATGAAATTGTGGGATATCCATCTTATTATAAACAACCTGGAAATCAAAACAACAGAAATTTTAATTCAAATAATGTTTCTACTAACATTTCTTCTGCTAATACCTCTTGTTCTAGTGAAACACCTTCATTACAATCGCTTACAAATGAACAAATGGCAAAGCTCTTAAATCTTCTAAAAGAGCCTCCTGCTCAATCTTCAAATACTTGTGCTAACATGGAAGGTATAATATATAATATGAATACTTATTTTAATGAGAACTTTAAAAGATTCTTTAATTGTCATTCAAGTATAAATGAAAGTCAAGGATGGATTATAGATTCAGGTGCAAATCAGCACATGACTGTAAGTGAAGAAAATTTGTTTAATGTTGTTGATATTACATATTCCAATCTTAAAATTTCACATCCAAATGGTACTGTTGCTAAGGTTAAGAAAATTGGAAATCTTAAACTAAGTAATGATATCACTTTATATGATGTGCTGGTAGTACCTGGATACTGTGTATCCTTGTTATCTATGAGTAAAATGACAACTGATAGTAATTTATTTATGGGATTTGATAATCAAAAGTGTTATATTCAGGATTTGAAGTCAAGAAACATCTTGGGGACTGGTAGTATTCATAAAGGATTATATGTTTTTTGATAATAAAGAAGGTGAATTTTTAAGCTATAATTCTAAATCTTATGAATCTGCAATGCTATGGCATTGCAGACTTGGTCATCCCTCAAGTCCTGTTTTACACATTTTTCAAAACAAATTAAACATTGAAAAAAAAAGATATTGAAATTCCTTGCGAAATATGTTTGAAAGCAAAACAAACTAGGGATCCTTTTCTATTTAGTGAACATAAAACTACTGAGTTGGAAGATTTACTTCATATGGATTTGTGGGGTCCTTATAGGGTTATAAGTAAGGAAGGGTATAAATTCTTTCTTACTGTTGTTGATGATTTCACTAGAGCTGTGTGGGTTTTCTTGTTAAAAGCTAAGAATGAAGTGGTAGATAACATAACAAATCTATTTAACCTAATCAGTACACAATTTAATAAAAAGGTTGAGATCATAAGAACTGATAATGGTACAGAATTTATTAATTTTCAAATGACTAATTTGACCAATTCTTTAGGAATTATTCATCAGACCACTATTCTTTACACACCTCAACAAAATGGGGTGGCTGAAAGGAAACACAGACACCTACTTAATGTTGCTAGGTCTCTTATGTTTCAGGGGGGTTCCTCTAAGTTTATGGACTGAATGTGTACTAACTGTAACCTATCTTATCAACAGGACTCCATCCAAGGTTCTAGCAGGCAAAACTCCTTTTGAAATGGTTCATGGCTTTGAACCAAACCTCTCTCACTTAAAAAACTTTGGTTGTCTTGTTTTTGAAAAGTTTTTAAATGAAAATGATAAGTTTGCTTCAAAATCAGAAAAATCTGTTTTTATTGGTTATTCAAGTGCAAAAAAGGTTACAAATTGTGGAGTCTTGAAAGAAATCATACGTTTTATTCCAGAGATGTTAAATTTTTTGAAGAGGTTTTTCCTTTCAAACTTGTTAAGTCAAAAGTTTCTGAAACTGGTTTTGGTTGTTTAAATACTCTAAAATTTTTTGATTTATATTTTAATGAAAATAATACCAAGGTTAATGAAAGTTCCAATGATGAAGGGAGAGGACTATCAGATGAAGATTGCCAGGTGTCAACCCCTACTGTTGGTAATCCCAATATAGGTGGAGGTAACCTTGGTGACTCCAGTGGTGATAGTGATCATTTAGATGATATCTCTGAGGGCAATTTTGAACAACTTAATTCTAATATTAATTTGGATGAGCCTGTTAGACCTGAACCTAGGAGATCTGATAGGCAGTCTACCTTACCTAGAAAATTTGATGACTATATTATTGAAGGTAGGGTTAAATATGGGATTGAAAAGGTTGTTAACTATTCAAATTTAAGTCCTAATAATTATTGTTTCATCTCTAGTCTAAATAAATCCATTGAACCTAAAACATTTAGTCAAGCTGTGACAGATCCTAATTGGCAAGCTGCAATGAATGATGAAATGGAAGCTTTGTATAGAAATAACACATGGGTCTTGACTGAGTTACCAAGTGGTAGAAAACCAATAGGTTGTAGATGGATTTATAAGATTAAATATAGGTCTACTGGAGAAATTGAAAGATATAAAGCTAGGCTTGTTGCTAAGGGTTATAGTCAAAAAGAAGGCATAGACTATGATGAAACTTTTTCACCTGTTGTTAAAATGGTAACTGTTAGATGTTTGTTAACATTAGCTGTACAAAATGACTGGAAATTGTTTCAATTAGACATTAACAATGCTTTCTTGTATGGGGATTTAACTGAGGATGTTTATATGGAACTTCCTCAAGTTTATTTTCCTGAAAATGAAACAAAAGTTTGTAAATTAATAAAATCTTTGTATGGCTTGAACAGGCACCTAGACAATGGAATGAAAAGTTAACAATGGCTTTAAAAAAACATGGTTTTGAACAGATTTCAAATGATTATTCATTATTTGTTAAGAGTAGTGGTTCTTTGTTTATGACACTTTTGGTTTATGTTAATGATATTGTAATTACTGGGAATGATGAAACTGAAATTGAGAATTTTAAGGCTTTTCTAAAAAAAAAGTTTTTAATAAAAGACTTAGGAGAACTTAAGTATTTTTTAGGGATTGAAGTTTTAAAAACTAAAAAAGGTCTTTGCTTGTCTCAAAGGAAATATTGTATTGAATTATTAGATGAATTTGGTCTTGTTGGTTGTAAACCTGTTAATGCACCATTAGAAGCAAATCTTACTATATCATCTGAACCAACTAAAAGTGATCCTATACTTGAAAATGTCACTGAATTTCAAAAGTTAATAGGTAAATTAATTTACTTAACCATGACTAGGCCAGATATCTCTTTCTCTGTTCAATGTTTAAGTCAGTTTATGCACTCTCCTCTTCAATCACATCTTAATATTGCTCTAAGACTGCTTAGATACTTGAAAGCTTCTCCAGGCAAAAGGTGTTTTAATTACCAAGTCTGATTCAAATTCACTAGTTGCTTATTCAGATGCAGACTGGGGTAAGTGCACTTCTACTAGAAAATCTGTTACTGGCTATGCAGTTTTCTTTTGTAATTTACTTGTTTCTTGGAAAAGTAAGAAGCAAGCTACTGTATCCAGATCCTCTACAGAGTCTGAATACAAAGCAATGGCTTCTGTGACATGTGAAATTTTATGGATTATAAAAGTTTTAACTGATTTACATTGTAACAACTTGTTACCTGTCAGACTTTTCTGTGATAATAGATCTGCAATTCAACTTGCAGCTAATCCTGTCTTTCATGAAAGGTCAAAGCATTTTGAAATAGATTTGCATGTTGTAAGACAAAAGTCTGTTTCAGGTGTCATTGAAATTGTTAACATAGATTCTGAAAAACAGATTGCAGATATATTCACAAAGGGGTTGGGTGTTAATCAACATAACTTCTTTTGTGATCTTTTGAATCTTGTTGACATGTTCCATGTTTAGATTAAAGGGACATGTTAAAATTTATATCTAATCTAGCATGGAATATGAATTATTTTGTTATTTATTGTGTTGGTGTGTTTCAGGTTTGTCAGGATTTATCAAATGCTTTTGTTTATGGTGTTTTCGCTCTACTGGATTGTGAGTGATTATCTGGAGGTCTTGGTATCAAGTTGTAGCAGTTTGGGCTTGGATCAGTTTATTATTTCTACATGGGCTGTTGGACAAGATTTCTAAATTATTGGCATATTGGCCCATTGTTGGTGTTAGGCCCATCACTATGAGCCTTCTTATAAAAGGCTATTATTGAGATGAAAGAATCAGTATTTCAGTTGATTCTCAATCTGATACACACACACACACACACGTTTTTCTCTCTCAACTCTCAAATATTAGGGTTTTCTCTCAATTCATTATTCGACTGATTCAATTGTTAGAGATTATTAACTTGAACATATTGTTCAAGTTATTCTGTAATAGTTAGTGTGTATTGTTTTTCTTGTGTGAGATTTCTGAGTATTCATGTATTTTGGATGATTTGATTTGATTAGAGTATTGATATTGTGGTTGAATCTTCATGTATTATATTTCTTGACATTAAGGTATTTTACATAGCATTTTATTGAAAGAACCCATTGTATAAAACACTATGAATGGATTTATAATGTTGTATGAGTTACAAAAATTATTATTCGGTTGGGTTTATTTACTAAATGAACACATATATCAAATTGCCTTTAGCCTAACGGTATCAACAATATTGAGTTGACTTCTCGAATTTTAAGAATGTGAGTTCGAGTTCAGTAATGGACAAAAATAAATAATTTAGCTCGTATGTGTTTTCCTCTTTTAAAGAATGGGCCAAATCTTTTAGCTCGTATGTGTATTCCTCTTTTAAAGAATGGGCCAAATCTACCAAGTTTCATCCATTGCACTACACATCTACCCCGTTCATTTTGCCACCAAGTTTTTATTAAGGGAAGATATGCTTTACAGCCAGGCCCAATTCAAAAACTTTTAGATGGGAGAAAGAAACCAAGTACAAGAGAATCAGGCTCGACTTTTCTTCAACTTGGTAAATAATCTAGGGTCTTTGATTTTATAAAGTAAATTTTATTATTGTTTACTGATGTGGGATAAAAACACATTATAAATAAACTAATTATCATCGTGATAACTAATTAAGTATATCTTTTGACGACAGTCATGGGGACTTGACTTCAATTATGATGTTGAAGTGAGTGACTCACTATCTGTTAGTAGTGAATGACTATAAGAGTGCTCTCGATGGAGACATGTCTCCAGTTTAGTCCTCAGCGCTACATCAGCGTCACATCAGCACTTTTTTCTCACTTTCTTCTTAGGACTAAATCCAGGACTAAACACTCCCAACCATGACACTCCTTTCCTTCCTTTTTTTTTTATAATTTTTTATTTTTTTATTTTTTCAAAATAATCTTTTTTATCTATTATAATAAAACTTTAATTACATCACCATATTTTAAAAAATCCTAGCTGTATAAACCTCATCCCTTGGATCCAAAATTTATCTTTAATCTGAGGCGTTCAATTCACTTAATTTACAATGCTATCCTCTATTCTAAACTGAGGAATACACGGGAAAAAAAATTCACACGATGATACCCATTCACAAAGCTTCTTCACGATGAACGCTTACCCTCTAACAAATCGTTTTCGTGATTATCTTGAAGCTGTTCAAATCACGATGAATAAATGATATTGAAAATCAAAAACCCTAACTGAATTTATTGCCCTATACGATCATCAATCCTTCGATGTATATTGCTTTTTCATTGTTCAATTGATTACATGGACGACCTATTCAAAGCCTCTGATTAGGTCAAATCAAGGTAAGTCTTTGTATGATTTAGGGATTTTATTGTGTTTTTAATTGATTTTTTTAGGGTTTATAGTTAGTTGGTTAATTAGCGTTTTTGATTGGGTTTTTTTAGTTATTTTTTCAACAAAATACAAATCTTCGAAATTAAAATTGATTTTTTGGTTTTTTGGGAATTAATATAGCGATTAGTTTGTTTTTTTCTCAGATGAATCGACTCACTTTCCGACGAATCAAATTCTGATGAATGGAATTGGGGGTAGTATTCACCTTCCAAATATGTATGATACGGCTTCTTTCGAGCGAGCCAATTCTCCAATAGAAAATAGAAAGAAGAAACAGAAAATTGATTTTGATTATGAAACGTTCGATATCATTTTACACTGTAACATTCACCCTTTATCCTAATTGACTAACCCTAACGACTTAAACAACCGTAACAACTTTACTCTTTTGCTAACTGACTAAACTAACGTTCCATTTGATAATCCTCTGTCCACTTGGGCTGCCACGCTAATGGACTCTTCAACATTATTAATGGGCTCCTCTAGAACTGGGCCATTAATATTTTCAGCCTTATCATTACCTTCTTCTTCCGAATGAACCATGTCCTCATGGTTCAAATTACGTTGAATCGACTCATAATCTTCCAAACTTCTAATAAGAAAAAACAACTGTATCTTTATCATTACAGGAGAAGAATGATATTCACATAACAATTGTGTCTTTAAGCTGGAAATATCATGATCAAACAATCTGAACTTGTAATATAGTAATCCATTCACACACTTCCAATTCTTCAATTTATTCAAGGCAATGTTATCTTCAATTAATAAGAATTGTACAGTAGACATTGCCAAAATAGTTCCAAATTCTTCTGGAAGGCTCCCTGGTTTATAAACAATAGCATATTTGCATCCCAAGAGTTTAGCCAAAAATCCTTTAAGTTGCTTTGTATTCTTTGGACTAGGCCAATCCACCATGGCTTTAATTTTTGTAGGATCAAGAACTACACCATGTGCATCAATTACATGACCTAAATACTCAATTTTAGCCCATGCATAACTGCACTTACTTGTCTTAACAAAAAATTGGTTGTAAATCAACAAGGTTCTTAGTTTCCTGAATCGGGTTAAAATAGTCGCCATCCAGACCAATAACTTCTGCATATGGACATAATTCTCACTTCTCCAAGATCGAGGTATCCTGACTTCATTCCAGAAAATCTCTCTATTCCCTGACCCATGTTGAGGGTTCAAAATGGGTCCCCTGCAGTTATATGCCTCTTGGCAGCCATTTCTTTCAAGTCTGCTACTGTTGACTTCTAGGTTGACTTCACTGAATTGTTGTCCAGCCCTATCTTTGTTGCCTTGCTCTTCAAAATTCACCATGTCCTCATGGTTGATATTATCTAACATCTGAACGATATCCTCTTTATTTCCCCAATTTGCTTCTTCGACAGGAAGCATCTCACACGTAACCAACACTTGATCAATCGACACATTACTCCTTAAAAATTTTGTTTTATCTAAAATGTGTTGTGGCATCAAAATTGTACCACTATAGAATGAATCTTGTTTAGATTTCCATTTGGGCCACAAGTGCATAATCTCCTTCTTTTTAAATCGATACTTGAAATTTCGGACTCTTTGAAAATGAACAAGTATGCAACAATAATAGAAGCTCACTGCTTCATCCATATGGTACATACACCAAGCACAATATTCAATTCTTTGTGTATTTTGCAATCCTAATTTCTTGTTCTTTGCAGCTAATGGCATAATGGCATCACGGTTTGAGTCAGACTAAAAGTATCAACTTTTGCCAATGACTCCTTTGATATCTCAACCTCTATATTATGAATAAGTGGCAAATTCTTTGAAGGACTAACCTGTGGTGTAGTGGCAGTTTCCCATGACTCATAATTTTGATTACCACTATGATTTTGAACAGCCTCAACGTTGACTTTAGCATTAATACTTCGACTAATATGCTCACTGTAATCTTCAACCCTGTTATTCTGATTAATGACTGCAATTGCTCCACGAACATCTTCTTCTACAAATACCTGTTGAGACTCAAACAGACTATCATTGTTACAGATTTCTTCAATACTTGAATCTTTGAATTCTGAAGAAGATAGTGATTCCCCAAAACTGTTGGTATTTATATCTTCCTGTGAAACTTGCACATCAGACACATGTGCCACTTTTGCACCAGTCACAACCGTAACACTTTGTTGTCGATTATTCCCACAACGAATACTACTTTTATCTTGTAGTATAGTTTCCTGTAAATTGGCCAATCCAATTGCCTGATTCAAAGAGGTGGTTGTCTGTGATTTCACTTCTTTTCTCGTTATCGTTTCCACTTGATCCTTATAAGAAAAATGACCAAATTGTACTTTAAGATCTCTTACAAAATCTACCCAAGAATGTAGTTGATTCGTCATATTCATCCATTCAAACCAACTGCTTGCCACGCCATCTAAATGCATCGACACATAAGTCAATCTCTGTGTTTCTGAAATATGATTGAATTTAAAGAAATTTTCTGTCTTGTATAACCAATCAGTTGGATCGCCACCTCCAAATCTTGGAAAATCCATAGAAATCTTCTTTGCTGGATTTAACATGTGTAAATGATTTTGAGTCTCAGTCATCGAATTTTGTGTATTTTGTGGAATTTGTGTATTCGGTTGAAATTGAGGATTTTGTGTATTTTGTGAATTTGGGGTAAATTGTGTTTGTGATTGATTTGCAATTGCTAATAAAGCAGCTTGCATCGGTTGTAATGCTTGAATGAATCGATCGGTGAGCCTTTCGATTGCATCATTCTGTGAAGACGATGATTCCGCCATTGTTGCCGGCGATTGTGGCCGGAGCAAGAACAATGAAAGCACCAAAATGATACGGCTTCTTTCGAGCGAGCCAATTCTCCAATAGAAAATAGAAAGAAGAAACAGAAAATTGATTTTGATTATGAAACGTTCGATATCATTTTACACTGTAACATTCACCCTTTATCCTAATTGACTAACCCTAACGACTTAAACAACCGTAACAACTTTACTCTTTTGCTAACTGACTAAACTAACGTTCCATTTGATAATCCTCTGTCCACTTGGGCTGCCACGCTAATGGACTCTTCAACATTATTAATGGGCTCCTCTAGAACTGGGCCATTAATATTTTCAGCCTTATCAATGTATCTATTCAGCTTTTAATAGTTAAATCGATAAATCGATATTGCCATGAATTCAGTATGTTTGGCGCTTTCGGACAGTATTAATTACAGTACGTAAAAAATGTCTATATTGAAGAATCATATCCGTATCATATACCCAAAATGAAATCAGAGCTCAATAATGATTCTAATGTCAAATTACTGAAAATAAATTCAGAATCTTTGCGAAATAGCTATAATTTGTTAGATTGGTACTCGAAATTCCCCATTAATCGTGATGTTTGTATCAATATAAAAACATCTCCATTACATTTATTTAGAAACTTAGTGCAAGGTTAATCATTTTATATAGTAGTCTGTGTTTCATGTAATGGCGGAGGTTAAATATTTTAGACTGTTATTCAAGGCAAGATATGATCATTTTTTGACCATTTTCAGACTTTTGAATCAGACAACAGATACTTCCAGTTGAGGCTCTTTTGTGTACCATCTTAGTGCTATGTATAGCCTATACAGTATATTTCATTTTCCATTATTTATACATTCATAGTCTATTTATGTATCATTCACTTAAACTCAAATGTTAGTTCACGACATAAAAGCGGGGATATGAGCCGACTGTTGACAAACCACACGGGCTAAAATTGTACATAAATTTTTTAGATGAAACTGTTATTGATGACAACCTATAAGAGTTGTTTACTTCATATCATAAAAGCCTTGTGGGTCCAAAACATCTTATTAAACTTAAAGAGTACATATCTGGTTCTCTATTAGGGTAATTTAAAAAATACTCATCATAGTTATAACAGGTTTTATGTTAGATCCTAATGAACAAAAAAGATATCTGGCTTTGTTGCATTTTTAGCACCTGACGAAGCTTCGGGAGCAGTAAGTAAACATTTTATTTCTTCAGGTCACATATTATTTTTTCAATTGATATTTTTGGATTTGGGCATTAGTGGGAAATGCTAACTACATTTCTCTTCTGATAACCTTTTTAGATTAGTGAAAGATGGTTGTTAGCAAGCCTCTTTATGTTGCGCTTGCACAAAACAAAGAAAGATAGGATGGTGGCATAGGTCTCACAGATGAGTCTGATTATTTATGGGTGTTCATTCGTACACAACCTACTTTTAGCCATACACAACCAAATTAATATTTTAGACCATTTTACCCTCTTTATCATGTATGAGTAAAATGGTGGTGTATGATTGTGAAGGGTAAAATGGTCCAAAATATTAATTTGGTTGTGTATGATTAAAAAAGGATTGTGTACAAATCAATACCCGATTACTATGGCTCCAACTGTAAACGCCCCGTATGCCTATGTACCCACCTGGTGGTCTAGGTCTAGGCCAACAAATATCATATGGTCAACGTCCAACATGAATTCCGCTGGGGTTGTTTGGTTTGTCTATCGTTATCGGTTTTTTAAACTTTTTCATATTAGACATGATACCCAATATGTAAATGATTATTTTTTATGACATGTATGACTAATACTACTTAACCAAGAAGCTACATTCAAATATATTTTTGAGTTTAGGCAGTAACCTATAACTACACAATATGTTTTTTCTTTTCTAAAATAGCCTGAATTAGTTGTTAGATTCATTGGTATTGTTTTGTTTAGTACTTAACAAAAATAATTGCATATGACTTATAAGATTCACATACTTTTGATGTACGGATGATATTCTAAGTTTGCACACTAAAAGATTGTAATGTAGCAAAACATTAAATAAGTACTAAATATTATCTTATATTTTATTCAATTTGATCACCAAAGATGTTCATTTATTCTCATTTACAAAATTCATGATCATGTTATTTACATAAAAACTAATTGAAATAATAAATCCCTAAATAGAAAATTAAAATGATTGACATAATGATTTGCATCACTAAAAATATAGCAAATTTTTTATGATATAATCACACGAATTCGCGGGTTATTAACTAGTACAGTATTAATTTAGTTATATATATTATAAATAATAAATATTTAATAACATAAAACTAAAATTTCATTGATAATTAAAAAAAAAACATTACAAATAATTAAAATTAAAACATAGAATTTAAAATAAAATTACATAAACACTTGATAATTATTCGTCTTCGTCATCGTTAACGTGTGAAGGTCCCGCCTCATCTTGATTGTTTGGATTTCTTGTTGGATCATGTCGAATTCGATAATTAGGTGGAAGATTATAAACGTGTTCTACAAGCATATCTCGTAGTAGTCGATGAATGCCCACATCTCTTAATTATGCGTCCGCCCGGATATGCGCGTCAACCCTTTCTTGGAATGTTCCTCGTGCACGTCGAATCGGATGATAATTCTCTTCAAGTCCACAAAATGCACGGTCGTTGTCCTCGGTTATCATATTGTTTAATATCACACATGTTAACATAATCCTTCTAATTTTTCGGATATAATATGGTCTTGCCGGATGCTGAACAATCGTCCATCGACCTTGTAGTATTTCAAATGCTCGTTCAATATCTTTTCTTGCAGATTCTTGATACCTTTTGAACTTTGATTGTTTTGGATCAATCGGATTTCTGAACGACTTAATTAGTGTGGACCATTCCGGGTAAATTCCATCCACCAAATAATAACCCTTATCAAACGTACACACATTCACCGTAAACGTGCACGGTGGAGCCTCGCCGGCTAATAAGTCGTTAAACAAATCAGATTGATTAAGTACATTGATATCATTATTTGATCCCGCAGTACCAAAGAAAGCGTGCCAAAACCATTCATCATAAGACGCTACCGCTTCAAGCATAATTGACGGGTAACCATGGTCACCTCGTGTATAATGACCCTTCCAACATGCCGGAAAATTTCTCCATCTCCAATGCTGTGACGCCCCGTATAAAATTAACGTGTACGGATCATCAACAACAGGATCATTACAAGGTCAAACACTATATGATGTTTTAAAATAAGTTTGCATTCATAAAAAGGAGTGACGTCTTTACCAACATCAAATGTTTTACATACGATAGTGTGCTTCTACGAATAGAAGGCAATAATAATAGTACGTGACTCAAAAGTCATTACAAATTCATTGTTCAAAAGTAACGTAGGTTATGAACGCAGAGTAAATGTTTCATGCAGAGACATCTCTAACAAAGGCAGCGGGAGTTTACATAGCAAGATTACGACAGCGGAAGCATCAAACCTCTAAGCACCTGAGAAATCATGCTTATAAACGTCAACACGAATGTCGGTGAGCTATAGTTTAAATAGTGACAGTAACGTAATGTAGGCCACGAGATTTCAGTGTTTCAAAACAGTATGAAAAGTATATGTTTAACCGTGGGCACTTGGTAACTAACTTAACGTAATATCACCCCCTAAAAGTACACTTGGAGAGTGCGTAAGTTTACGAAGTATTAAACACCCGTTAAATGCTAGCGCGACTAGCCCGAGTGGGGATGTCAAACCCTATGGATCCATATCTAAGATTCGCGTTCACCGGTTCAAAAACCAATGACTAAACGTTACCGAGCTAAGGGGAAAGTTTATGACGTTGTATAACCCACACATATATAAAGTTTAAGTACTCGTGCCTAGTATGTAAAACGTAAAAAGCGCATGTATTCTCAGTCCCAAAATAGTTAAAGTATAAAAGGATGCTATAACTCACAGTGATTAAGCAGTAAAAGTCGATACGAGATACGTAAGCAAGTAAGTTGGTCCGAAAGGTCCTCAACCTAAGTCAAAAGTTACTAAGTCAGTAATTTGTTTCTAAAGGTTTAAAAGTACGTAAGTTAAGTCTTAGGTATCATCATCATCATCATTCATCATCGTAAAAGCTAAGTAAGTTCGACAAATGTAGAGATCGAAACAATAGGCTGACTTTGATCAGCTGCTACGACCTCTACGGAAATCAAAAAGACGCGTAGTCAGTGGCTATGGCTCCGTATGTGAGTCCTCTAGTGGCTGAACAATTTTCAGAACCAAACTCGTCTTCGTTTGACCGTGGCGACGGTTTAAGTGCGAGTAGGTCAGAAATTTCAGCACAACGTTACAAATGTGTAGTGATTTTAAAAAGGCTATAAATCCTAAACCGTAACTCGGATTGAGGCGAGTCTTAAACAAAAAGTCATCTACTCGAACCGGGATATCTGGAAATCAACTTTTTCAGTAGCCCAGGAGCCTGATCAGATCCAGAAAACAGTAAGCAAAGTGCTCAGGTGGGATTCTTGGTGCTTGATGCTCATCAAGGTTCTCATCCTTGATGCTTATAGCTTCAAGTGTACAACTCGTTGATGTGTTTGCATTACTTCGACCAAGGTTCTACCATCAATACACAACAATCAAAACTAAGAAAACAATATACAACTCATGTAAGAGTTTGAGCAAATTGATGAACCAAAGTTACATCACTTTCTTAGTTTCAACACATATACTAGTTCCATTAAGCTACCATCTTTGAATCAAACTAAGTAATCAAGACCTTAAGCTAGAGAGCTTAGATCTTAACTAGATTTTAAAGATCTTAGTCTAAAAAGTCTATATCTCATGATCTTGATGAAAACCCTAAGTCATAACACTTAGACTTTCAACTTTACACAACCATAAGTTAGGAAACTTAGATCTTGTAAAGTAAGTGATCATAAGCAAATAAGTTTTCTCTTAAACAAAGTAGAAGATCATAAGTTACACAACTTAGATCAAACACAAAAAGGAAACCCTAAGCTAGAGAGCTTGGATTTCTAACAACACTTATGAGATCTCAAGCTCGTAAGCTTGCATCTTTTGTTTCATAAATCACAAGTCACAAATTTAAACTACAACAAACAAAAGAAGATCATAAACTAACAAACTTTGATCTTATCTTAACTTTTTGTAGAAACATCAAGCTAGTAAGCTTGTATTTCAAACTTTCTTGAAGATCCATAAAGTAAAGTGTTGGATCTTCAAGTTACATGAAGATCATAAACATGAGTTTTGATCCTTAAGCATAAATAAAGAGATCTTAAGTTTGTACACTTAGATCTAACAAGTTTATGAAGATTCAAAGCTAAGAAGCTTGAATCCATCATGTTCTTGTTACTTTTCAAAGCAAAGTGTAAATCTACAAAAGTTATGAAGATTCAAGTTACAAAACTTGAATCTTTGTTCATGATGATGATGATACATGAATCAAAGTAAGAAAAGAAAGAAAAAGATGTTAAGAACTTACAAGTTCTTCAAATATTTGAGAGAGTTTTTAGAGTGAGAAAGTAGAGAGAAGGGTGTGAGTTTGAATGAAATGAAAAAATGAATGAAGTGTAAGTATTTATCAAAGAAAGAAAAAAGAAAAAAAAATGATGGTGAGGTGGTGGAGGGTGGCCGACGGTCAAGGCAAGGGTGGGGGGGACCATTTGTCATTTTGTGGTGTGGCTCATGGTGGTGGTACATGGTGATAGTGATATGTTGGGTAGTTTGAGACATTATGCAAGTCTTTGTTCCTAAGCATGCATGTAACTTGTCATATTACTTACTTGAACTTAATTATGATTACATGGGTTAATTAGCCCATTACTAGCCCACTTAAGTTGCGTAGGTTGGGTCATGGAAGTCCACTAAGGTGTTAAGCCCAATAAGGTAACTAGTAAGCCCAAGTAAACACTTAAGCATAATTAGGGGACCATAAAACTAAGTAATTGTCATTAATAAGTAACAATTACGTTTACGTAGCCATAATATCCCAATCATGGCAAAAGTTTATCGTGTACCAAGTTCGTAGCTCGTTTTAATCTATAAGTGACACTAACGGTCGTAAAAGCAAAGCAAGGATCACGTTAAGTAACCTAGTACTTAAAAACACGTTGTAAGGTATTATTGAATGTAATTAACATAATTAATGATCCCAGAATATAATCTAACTCAGTACGTACAAATACGCAGTTTCGTGAAAGAAATAAATATAAATAAAAGTCGAAAAAGTCGGGTCGTTACAAATGCATAAAATCGATGCTTCCTAATATCTCCAGAAATCCATGTATTTGAGCATGTATAGTGGTCAAACGTTGCACATCTTGTGCAGTTGGTTTTCTCAAATATTCTGGTGCGTACAAGTGAAAAATACATTTGCAAAATTTATTCAAACAATCATATGCGGTTTGTTCACCCATATGCAAATACTCGTCAAAAAGATCTGCCATCGCAGCATATGCTAGTTGACGTATGGCTGATGTTACTTTTTGAACAATATTAAAACCAAGTAGCCCACAAGCATCACGTTTTTGATGAAAATAAGTAAAATAATCAGGAATCGGAGTTTGGGAAAAATTCATTATACCTTGACATATACGAAGAAACAAAGGTTTGCGCATTCGATAACGTCTACGAAAATAATCATCGGAAAACGTACAATTGTCGTAAAAATAATCATTTCATAAAGCTTTTGCACGGCCTTCACGATCTCTATATAAATATCTTCTCGGTGCCCTTCGAAAGGGTTCAACTTCTTCATCGTCGTTTAACTCATCTAAATGATCAAGTCTTGCAATATCTTCAAGCGCTCGATTATTTGTGGTATTTAAGATCGTTAATTTATATCCGGATCGGAATTTGGGTTATTTGGATTCATATTTAATATATAAAGTGATTGATAATTTGAGATAGATTTGATGAAATTGTATGAAATATGAGTGTATGTGTGTGTATGAAATTGTATGAAATATGAGTGTATATATAGAGTTTAAAAAAGAAAAATAATATATATATATATATATATATATATATATATATATATATATATATATATATCCAAGGGCCAAAAATTTGACCGTTTGAGTGTATTTTCCCTTCAATTGTTCCGTCCACAAAAATGACAAAAAAGCACGAGCTGGAACACGATGGGTTGGACGGCAGCTGTGACGACCCGGAAATTTTCGAGCAAATTTAAACTTAATCTTTGAATGTTTCCGACATGATAAGCAACGTCTATTAAATTGAATTTCAAAATTTTTGAACTATTTTATGAACTCATTTGACCTTCGACCAGTTCCGACGATTCACGAACAATTAATTGTAACTTGATATGTGTGTGTGTTTGTGTGTGTGTGTGTATATATATATATATATATATATATATATTTATATATATATATATATATAATAATTGGAAATATAATTTTAAATATTGTATGGTGTTGTTACTAAAAATTTATTTATGTAAAGTAAAATAAAAATAAGATATTATAATTATTATTATTTAAAAAGTACCTATATGTATAAATAAAGTGTATTGAATATATATATATATATATATATATATATATATATATATATATATATATATATATATATATATATATAGTTTCGAATTTATTTGGAAAATAATAGTAACACTCAATTATCATTCGATTGATAATAAACAAGTTATAAACGAACTTATGTGATTTTAAAATAAACGGTGATCCGAAAATGAGCTATATAAATTATAGACTTATTCAAAGTATATTTAGGATCTAATTTTAACATTTTTTTTTATATATTTTACCCAAAAGCGAGCGGGACAGTTGATGTAATTTTTATTTAATAAATTAATGATCAAATTTTATACCATAATGACCAAAATAAATAGAGTTAATTACTGTGAAAGTTTGAGATTTTTCTGGATATCTTTACCCGCCACAGATTAACGACGGACCCCGAAATAATATCCATTATAAACTGTCGGTAGAATATTTAAAACCAGTCACTGATGTTGCACGTTTCAAATTTGATGTAGGTTATTATTATATAATTCATAAATTTATTATTATATCAAATCTATCTTACATATATACATACACATACATACTTCTTGATGACCACCACACCCACTTATTTCCTTTGTTGCTTTCATGACTCAATCAATGGGATATTATTTTGATTACTTTACTTTCTGTTAAATATATCTATCAATCTATTTGCTTTATGCAAATGGTAGGCACACACATAGAACAACAAACAAATAAGCTTCACGGATTATAATAGGGTTACTGTAACTAATTGATTAGATATTGGAATATTACTGTGTTTGATTTTTATTCAACATATGAGAATCCAATTCATTCGACTGGTGATCTGTTCCCTTTCTGTTTTCTTTCATTTCATCACTACACTTAATATATATATATATATATATATATATATATATATATATATATATATATATATATATATATATATATATATATATATATATATATATATATATATACATATACATATACTTATCATATGGGGATTAACACTAACACAAAGCACAAGACCCATCACCATTCTTAATTCTTGTTACTCCTTTTTTGAAATCTAAACCGCCACCGCAACCCTCACTTCCACCACCCTTGATCACAACCATCGATCACCACAATCTATCTCTCCCTCCCTTCCTCAGGAAAACATCATCATAACCGCCATCACCAACTTGAAATCATCGCCACCTTAAAACATCACCCACAACCATCTTTCATCACCGGATTACCACCCATACCACAACCCATTACCACCAAAACTATATGTTGTTGCTATCTGTTTCCTGTTTTACTTATTAACCGCGACCCAAAACCCAACTTAAAACCGTCACCTTTTAACCACCTTATATACTTAATCAACCACCTTCAACCGTTAAACCAGCTTCAACAATAAAACCCCATCATCATGACCACATAATTTGAAACCGTGTCATTCCTTTTGTTGCTGTTTGTTGATGTCGGAGCAACCAAAAACGTCACCTATTTCTTCTTCCACTCTCTCTCTCCCCTCTCTTTCTCTTAATTTTCTTCGTGAACTCAAGCTAACCAAACACCCATATTTTCTGTTTTGATCAGTCTTTTACGTTGCTACGTTTCTCTATGTTCCACTTCATTCAAATCACCACAACTATCGACAATTTTACTGCTGTAGCTGTTATATTTCTGTCCCTGTTTAAACAATCACAAACCATCACCATTGATTCCTGTTGTGTAGATTAACCGAGAACAAACCTCAACATAGTCACCACCTGCTATCATGTGATTCTTTTCTGTCTCATTTTCCCCTATCACTGCGTGTTCTTGGTTCTTACTGCGATTTAAAATGCGAAATTAATAACGATAATGATGATAAAGACATTAGGTGAGCTGTAAAGTTAGCAAGAAAAATGATTTTTAAAGGTAATGGAAGAAATCGTTTATGGGTGCTACCACTTGTATTTTTTGTTTTATCTATCGAACCCCACAAAAGAAAATCCTCCAGCTACTTGTACGAGGCCTATATTAAAATTGGACTTGGGATTCTTTTTGTACTTGGGCCGAGAAATTCTTTTTGTGTTGGGCCACAGGTTTTTAATTGTTGTTGGGCCGAAGAGTTGATTTGTGTTGGGCCGAGAATGATTAAGATGGTGATGATGATAATCGCTAATGATGTAATAACATGGTGATGAATGAGGTTAAAGATGATGTTAGTGATGATGGTGATACATAAACGAAGAATGATGATGATGGCGAGTGTATTATGATGATGACATGATAATAATAAAAGATGATGATAAAATATGATGAATATGATAAACAGATTCATACAGGTTAAATTAATTAAATTAGGAGATTAATTCAAAAGCTGTTGATCAGTTAGTTGGTTTGAGTGTGCGTTTGTGAACGAGAGGTCATGGGTTCGAGTCCCGTTTCGGGCATTCTTTTTATAAAAGGCTTGGAAAGGGTATACTCTCTTATTTTATTTCTATCTTTATTATTATTAGTAATAATAATAATAATTATTATTATTATTATTATTATTATTATTATTATTATTATTATTATTATTATTATTATTATTATTATTATTATTATTATTGTTATTACTATTATTATTATGAACTCGATATAATATATAAAGTTAAAAATGCTATGATTATAAAATAATAGATGGATAAAACTTACTAACAATTATAAGTATGGATATAGTAACCCATATGAATTCGATATGATAAAAGTAGGAAAAATGATTAAGATTATGAGTAATAATGAAAGTTTCATACAATAATATAATTATAAAGGTATTATTATTATCAATAAGTATCATTATTATTATTAAGTATTATCATTAAAGTATTAAGAGTATTATTAATAGTATTAGTATTAAAATAGGTATTATGATCATTATTATGATTATTATTATTATTACTATTATTATTATTTTGAAAACAATACAAATTATTATTATTATTTTCATTAACATTAGTATTAGTATTATTTTTATTATTATTAGTATTATTATTATTATTAACATAGGTATCACTACTAACAATATCATTTTTATTAGTATTATCATTATTAATATTAATAAAGTCATTATTATTATTAATAGCAAATTATTATGATCAAAACCACTATTTTTAAACGGATAAATATTTGGTACATAAAATATACTCATTTTATATACTATAATCGTATTAATATTTCATATAACTATATATCAAAAATATTAACATTACTTATATAAATACTTACATATAACAAACTATTGATATTTTTTTATATTAATCATATATATAATATATAGATATTTTCATATAACTAAATGTATAGATATTAATCATTTTAAATATATATAACATATAAATTAAAATATAATATAAGTATACATTTTTAAATGAAATTTAGTATAAATTCTATATAACTACAAATATGTAAATAATATAATAAATGAAATTATGTGATTTCCATTATATATTTTAATAGATATACGATTGATATAGGTTCGTGAATCCGAGGCCAACCTTGCATTGCTCGGTATCGTCGTATGCATATTTTTACTACAAAATATCGTATAGTGAGTTTCATTTGCTCCCTTTATAAATGCTTTTGCAATATATATTTTTGAGACTGAGAATACATGCGCTGCTTTTAGAAATGTTTTACGAAATAGACACAAGTAATCGAAACTACATTCTATGGTTGAATTGTTATACCGGATATCGCCCTTGTTGAACTTGGTAATCTAAGAATTGGTGTTTATTATAATTGCCACCAATTGACGCGAATCCTAAAGATAGATCTATGGGCTTTGACACGCCCCAGTCAGAGAATTTGAACTGCTTTAGTACTTCGATGTTTATATATTTGGGGATATTCTAGATGCATTTTGTTAATGTCGGTTACCAGGTGTTCAATCCATATGAATGAATTTTAAACACTTGCGAGTGTATGATTATTGAATAAATGAAATCTTGTGGTCTATTAAAATTATGAAAATGATTGATTATGATAAACTAATGAACTCACCAACCTTTTGGTTGACACTTGAAAGCATGTTTATTCTCAGGTTTGAAAGAAATCTTCCGCTGTGCATTTGCTCATATTAGAGATATTACTTGGAGTCATTCATGACATATTTCAAAAGACGTTGCATTCGAGTCGTTGAGTTCATCAAGATTATTATTAAGTCAATTATAGTTGGATATGTTATGAAATGGAATGCATGCCGTCAACTTTCGATGAAATGAAAGTTTGCCTTTTAAAAACGAATGCAATGTTTGTAAAATGTATCATATAGAGGTCAAGTACCTCGCGATGTAACCAAATGTAATGTATTCTTCCAGATGGATTAGGATGGGTCTCTACAGGTGGTATCAGAGCGGTGGTCTTAGCGAACCAGGTCTTGCATTAGTGTGTCTAACTGATAGTTGTTAGGATGCATTAGTGAATCTGGACTTCGACCTTGTCTGCATGACAAAAGTTTTGCTTATCATTTCTAATCGGAAATCATCTGCTTATCATCCTTAGGAAATTACCTGATTATCATTCTTAGTCTAGACACATCTTACTGCATTGATTGCATGAATAGTGTATAGACAAAATTCATATCTTAGCGTATCTGCTAATTCATATCTTAGCGTATCTGTTACTGTAATCTTTGTCTGACATATTCCGTAAATTCCTCCGTAATCTACGAAATCTTTTACTCTGTATACATAGATATTCTATGTAATTAGAATACCATCCGATACTCGGAAATCATTTTATATCGAAAAATCCTTTACTCAATCGTACGAAATGAAATTCGCCACTAGTTCAAGTCCTTCAGATTCCGACATCTATTCTGACATGGATGTACACCTAAGCTCCGAAAGCAGTGTGACCGGAATGGACCAACCAATTAACCATCAACAATTCTGGATGAATTAGGGCTGAGTTCGTAGTCGACTTAATCAATGGAAACGAGAAGAAGGCAATCCTTTCCATCAACCAAATTCACCTCTTAGAGAAGAACCTGAAGCACTTACCGGCGAACCTGTCCGTAATACCATATTCTCTCTTATTTCCAGAGTATCTCGTCATGATTATATACTATCTCAAATTCTAGATCTTATTCATCCGCTCGTCCGAACCGTCAATCATCTCGGTGTAATAGAAGAAGTCAACGAGCTTCGCGCACGGGTAGTGGCTTTAGAAAATATGGTGCAAAGGTTAAAAGCACCAGCAGCAACACCGGTATCAACAGTACCACCATCATCAACGTCAACAGAACCATTACCACTACCAACAACATCCGCATCCCACACCTCAACATCACAATCTGTACCTTGAACATCAACGTCATACGCACTGTAGTTACCAAGAAATACCAGCAACAATAACCGATGAAGTAATGCTTCATAACTTCATTGGAGAAACATTCTGCGATGATTATGTAATCTCCAAAGTCTTAGAGATTATCTATTCTAGCCCTAACCATAAATTAGATGAGTGAACCAAAATGATAGAGGGAAGAATAGAAACCCTGACAAGAATGGTGTGTGATTTACAAGTTAGACTTGTTTACCAGCAGCATCAACAGTACCATTAGCATCACCAGCACAGTCAGTGCCGTCAGCATCGTCAGAATCAACAACACCTATAACATCACAAGCTCCGCCAGTTCAAGAATCACTGTAGACATCATTACTAATCAACAACGCGTATAATGAAGTATTGATCACAGTAGTGAAATACTCTGTGAAGATTATGTAATCTCTAATGTTAGAGATTATTCATTTCTAAATTTCAGCCTAAGATCAAATGAGCTTAATTTAGTAATAACTCATCAAACATGTATTACATCTGAATAAAATATACATATATTTTCATAAAGACTGTAATAAAATTCTTTGGTACAAAACATTATTTGTGAATTTTTTTTTTAACGGGTAGGTAATACCCGAGAGATATATAAATTCACAATTAATATGTTACATTCTCCGAATCTGATTCAGCAAATCATCTATTATACTCCCTACTTCCACAACAATATACATTCTTTTATAGAAATCAAAACAACCATACTCATTAAAAATCTAATTACACATTCTGATTTCGAAATCTCAGAATTCAACTCGAGATATAACCAAAAATAAAAAATAAAAAAATTCATCACTCTTAGATCCTTACATCTTTCAAAGCTATACTTTGACTTCAAAACTGTGTTAGAACATCATATGCATATTAACGATTACAATCTGTGTTCAAACCATTCGAAATTCCTGAAGACACTTCAAATAATGAACAATCGAGATGATGATCCAACCACATGTTACCCAAAGTTATGTACCTGAAAAACTCTTGAAACCAAAGTCATAAGTTAACACGTATTTGTGTCAGACCTTTTGGTATTTATTAGCTAAAATAACTTTTCAATCTCTTTCCAAAGTAGTCAGTTTTGTCACAGCTCCAACAAGTCAACTTCAACTTTTAAGTCGAAACAGTCTTATTATAACCTTGATATATATGTTGCCCTTTCGTCATTGTTACCGAGGAAACCGTTTATATTCCACCACATTAGCAGGAAACTTATCAGCAACCATAATGATCTAGAATTTTCCGAAAAATCATTATATTTATCAAAACCTCATCATATACTCATCTGCATCATGTAACAAGAATTGTCATACGAATCATCGGGAATTAGCAATCAGTAATTTGAAATCTCGCAACATGTCTACGCCAACAGTTATATGTGTAAATATAACGTCTATCTCCTGGACTTACATACTGCGAATGTGAAGTTACTGAAAAACACCCTAAACTGCGAACTAGTTCTCCAAATTTTGAAAAAGCTGAATGAAGCAGCAGAAACTATAGACAACCGTAACTGTCAAAAGTTTGATAATAAAGAATAATGTGTTGGAAAAGCTCAGAAAAAGAGAAGATTCGGAACTGGAAAACGAATTGAGCAGACATGAAGGAGGCTGTGGACAAATCATAAAGACTAAATCTGCTTTCAAAGAATCCAAATGGTTCAGTATCTGCTGAAATCATTAACGAATACCTTGTTACTGACTCTAAACTTTTACGAACAAATATTTTTCATCATCCATCAATGTTAGAAATTTCAAGATATCATCGTATCTTTCATTATAAATATCCTCGATATTTCTAAAGATATCTTCATAACTATTCTTATCTGAAATCAATTATCTCTTCGCGCTATCTGTATTACATCAGAAAGGAAACTATTTTAGTTTCTAAATTCTGAAAAATTCGAACTTAAAATATGAATGTTATTGAATTAGTGTTGGGAACTGGAGCATTAGTTAGTATAATATAATGACATTTGATCAACGTGATTATATTACAGTAAGTCATGCTGAGTTTCTAAATGGAACGTGATGATTCACAGATTATAACTTCATCATGTGCCATGTTACACGACTCTTGTATTCTAACTAACCTCTAAACACATCAAGGAAATATTTTTCTTGATGATTCGATCTTTCCCAGAATATTCTGGTAATTTAATCAATCAAGATCGTGCTATTAAAATTTCTCTTTTAGAACATTAGCCACGTTCATTCGAAACACCATACCTACGAATTCTGGACCATTACTTGTTGTACTTAGAGTCGAGAAGAAAACAGATTCGTCTGGTGAAAGTTGGAAAAGGAGAATGATTGTTGCGATAGTAAGGATAAGGATAAGGATCGGAACTGGATCAAGCATTTTCACAATCTTTTGAATTTGAGAACTGCATATAGAAGTGGTAAAAGTAATGGAACGGAAGAAGTTATTTTATAGTGAAATATCTGATAAAGAAATCAAGGCAGATTTCTGCATTTAATTAGAGAGATCATAATTTCCTTAAATATCGAAGAATCAGATCTTATAGATTTCCAAGATTTTCTTTTGAATCCCTTGAATTCCTGAAATCAATCGAGACTACGTCAAAAGTTAAGACAAATTTGACTTTCTACTTTTCAATCTTTTGCGATAACTTCACACGTACGCTTGGAATAATCGAATTATTTTATCAATATTACTCAATGTTGATAAAACTCTAGTTATCGACTCATAATCGTCATGAAAACATTTTTATTATCAGCCATGACGATCCCAATCAAATTTTGGGATGAAATTTCTTTTACGGATAGGTACTGTGACGACCCGGAAATTTCCGAGCAAATTTAAACTTAATCTTTGAATATTTCCGACATGATAAGCAAAGTCTATTAAATTGAATTTCAAAATTTTTGAACTATTTTATGAACTCATTTGACCTTCGACCAGTTCCGACGATTCACGAACAATTAATTGTAACTTGATACGTGTGTATGTATATATATATATATATATATATATATATATATATATATATATATATATATATAATTGGAAATATAATTTTAAATATTGTATGTTGTTGTTACTAAAAATTTATTTATGTAAAGTAAAATAAAAAATAGGATATTATAATTATTATTATTTAAAAAGTACCTATATGTATAAATAAAGTGTATTGAATATATATATATATATATATATATATATATATATATATAGTTTCGAATTTATTTGGAAAATGATAGTAACACTCAATTATCATTCGATTGATAATAAACAAGTTATAAATGAACTTATGTGATTTTAAAATAAACGATGATCCGAAAATGAGCTATATAAATTATAGACTTATTCAAAGTATATTTAGGATCTAATTTTAACATTTTTTTTTTATATATTTTACCCAAAAGCGAGCGGGACAGTTGATGTAATTTTTATTTAATAAATTAATGATCGAATTTTATACCATAATGACCAAAATAAATAAAGTTAATTACTGTGAAAGTTTGAGATTTTTCTGAATATCTTTACCCGCCACAGATTAACGACGGACCCCAAAATAATATCCATTATAAACTGTCGGTAGAAAATTTAAAACCAGTAACTGATGTTTCACGTTTCAAATTTGATGTAGGTTATTATTATATATTTCATAAATTTATTATTATATCAAATCTATCTTACATATAGATATACACATACATACTTCTTGATGACCACCACACCCACTTATTTCCTTTGTTGCTTTCATGACTCAATCAATGGGATATTATTTTGATTACTTTACTTTCTGTTAAATATATCTATCAATCTATTTTCTTTATGCAAATGGTAGGCACACACATAGAACAACAAACAAATAAGCTTCACGGATTATAATAGGATTACTGTAACTAATTGATTAGATATTGGAATATTACTGTGTTTGATTTTTATTCAACATATGAGAATCCAATTCATTCGACAGGTGATCTGTTCCCTTTCTGTTTTCTTTCATTTCATCACTACACTTAATATTATAATATATATATATATATATATATATATATATATATATATATATATATATATATATATATACACACACACACACATATACTTATCATATGGGGATTAACACTAACACAAAGCACAAGACCCATTACCATTCTTAATTCTTGTTACACCTTTGTGAAATCTAAACCGCCACCGCAACCCTCACTTCCACCACCCTTGATCACAACCATCGATCACCACAATCTATCTCTCCCTCCCTTCCTCAGGAAAACATCATCATAACCGCCATCACCAACTTGAAATCATCGCCACCTTAAAACACCACCCACAACCATCTTTCATCACCGGATTACCACCCTTACCACAACCCATTACCACCAAAACTATATGTTGTTGCTATCTGTTTCCTGTTTTACTTATTAATCGCGACCCAAAACCCAACTTAAAATCGTCACCTTTTAACCACCTTATATACTTAATCAACCACCTTCAACCATTAAACCAGCTTCAACCATAAAACCCCATCATCATGACCACATAATTTGAAACCGTGTCATTCCTTTTGTTACTGTTTGTTGATGTCGGAGCAACCAAAAACGTCACCTATTTCTTCTTCCACACTCTCTCTCTCCCCTCTATCTCTCTTAATTTTCTTCGTGAACTCAAGCTAACCAAACACCCATATTTTTCTGTTTTGATCAGTCTTTTACGTTGTACGTTTCTCTGTGTTCCACTTCATTCAAATCACTACAACTATCGAAAATTTTACTGCTGTAGCTGTTATATTTCTGTCCCAGTTTAAACAATCACAAACCATCACCATTGATTCCTGTTGTGTAGATTAACCGAGAACAAACCTCAACATAGTCACCACCTGCTATCATGTGATTCTTTTCTGTCTCATTTTCCCCTATCACTGCGTGTTCTTGGTTCTTACTGCGATTTAAAATGCGAAATTAATAACGATAATGATGATAAAGACATTAGGTGAGCTGTAAAGTTAGCAAGAAAAATGATTTTTAAAGGTAATGGAAGAAATCGTTTATGGGTGCTACCACTTGTATTTTTTGTTTTATCTCAAGCCTTTTATAAAAAGAATGCCCGAAACGGGACTCGAACCCATGACCTCTCGTTCACAAACGCACACTCAAACCAACTAACTGATCAACAGCTTTTGAATTAATCTCCTAATTTAATTAATTTAACCCGTATGAATCTGTTTATCATATTCATCATATTTCTATCATCATCATCATCTTTTATTATTATCATGTCATCATCATAATACACTCGCCATCATCATTATTCTTCGTTTATGTATCACCATCATCACTAACATCATCTTTAACCTCATTCATCACCATGTTATTACATCATTAGCGATTATCATCATCACTATCTTAATCATTCTCGGCCCAACACAAATCAACTCTTCGGCCCAACAACAATTAAAAACCTGTGGTTATTTTTATCTTTATTATTATTAGTAATTATCATGATTATTATTATTATTATTATTATTATTATTATTATTATTATTATTATTGTTATTATTATTACTATTATTATTATGAACTCGATATAATATATAAAGTTAAAAATGCTATGATTATAAAATAATAGATGGATAAAACTTACTAACAATTATAAGTATGGATATAGTAACCCATATGAATTCGATATGATAAAAGTAGGAAAAATGATTAAGATTATGAGTAATAATGAAAGTTTCATACAATAATATAATTATAAAGGTATTATTATTATTATCAATAAGTATAAGTATCATTATTATTATTAAGTATTATCATTAAAGTATTAAGAGTATTATTAATAGTATTAGTATTAAAATAGGTATTATGATCATTATTATGTTTATTATTATTACTATTATTATTATTTTGAAAACAATACAAATTATTATTATTATTTTCATTAACATTAGTATTAGTATTATTTTTATTATTATTATTATTATTATTATTATTATTATTATTATTATTATTATTATTATTATTATTATTATTATTATTATTATTATTATTAACATAGGTATCACTACTAACAATATCATTTTTATTAGTATTATCATTATTAATATTAATAAAGTCATTATTATTATTAATAGCAAATCATTATGATCAAAACCATTATTTTTAAACGGATAAATATTTGGTACATAAAATATACTCATTTTATATACTATAATCGTATTAATATTTCATATAACTATATATAAAAATATTAACATTACTTATATAAATACTTACATATAACAAACTATTGATATTTTTTTTATATTAATCATATATATAATATATAGATATTTTCATATAACTAAATGTATAGATATTAATCATTTTAAATATATATAACATATAAATTAAAATATAATATAAGTATACATTTTAAATGAAATTTAGTATAAATTCTATATAACTACAAATATGTAAATAATATAATAAATGAAATTATGTGATTTTCATTATATATTTTAATAGATATACAATTGATATAGGTTCGTGAATCCGAGGCCAACCTTGCATTGCTCGGTACCGTCGTATGCATATTTTTACTACAAAATATCGTATAGTGAGTTTCATTTGCTCCCTTTTTAAATGCTTTTGCAATATATATTTTTGGGACTGAGAATACATGCGCTGCTTTTAGAAATGTTTTACGAAATAGCCACAAGTAATCGAAACTACATTCTATGGTTGAATTGTTATACTGGATATCGCCCTTGTTGAACTTGGTAATCTAAGAATTGGTGTTTATTATAATTGCCACCAATTGACGTGAATCCTAAAGATAGATCTATGGGCTTTGACACGCCCCAGTCAGAGAATTTGAACTGCTTTAGTACTTCGATGTTTATATATTTAGGGATATTCTAGATGCATTTTGTTAATGTCGGTTACCAGGTGTTCCATCCATATGAATGAATTTTAAACACTTGCGAGTGTATGATTATTGAATAAATGAAATCTTGTGGTCTATTAAAATTATAAAAATGATTGATTATGATAAACTAATGAACTCACCAACCTTTTGGTTGACACTTGAAAGCATGTTTATTCTCAGGTTTGAAAGAAATCTTCCGCTGTGCAATTGCTCATATTAGAGATATTACTTGGAGTCATTCATGACATATTTCAAAAGACGTTGCATTCGAGTCGTTGAGTTCATCAAGATTATTATTAAGTCAATTATAGTTGGATATGTTATGAAATGGAATGCATGCCGTCAACTTTCGATGAAATGAAAGTTTGTCTTTTAAAAACGAATGCAATGTTTGTAAAATGTATCATATAGAGGTCAAGTACCTCGCGATGTAACCAAATGTAATGTATTCGTCCAGATGGATTAGGACGGGTCTCTACAGCAGCCTGGGCGGTGGCCTGGGCGGTTTACTGCCAACGGCGCCCAGCAGGGCGGGTTGGTGGACGGCAGCGTTGGGAGCCCTCTAAGCTGCCAAATAATCACTCTCCTCAAATTTTTATACCATTAAAATAGACTAGATGATAATTAAAAAAGGAAATTAGTATCCAAACAGTTAGCCAGTTGTATAACCAAATTAAATTTTGAATACTCAAATTTTCTTGCTTCATTTCCATCGAACATTTACCCAGATGGAAAACCATCTATATCACACTCAAGGTTGTCAAATATCAGTGTAAAATACTAGTCACTGAACACGTACTTTAAAATCGTTGCTCAAGGTTGTCAAATTGTCAAATTGTCAAGCATAGATATAGATTGTTACAACAGATATAAACAGAGATGTAACTTGAAACTAGAAATTAAATCTAAATATAGATGTTGCCAGAGGTGGTGTCGGAGGTAAACACCAGTTAAAAAATCGGAAAACCCGATTCAGAAAAAATACCCCAAAAAAACTGACCAATGAAACAACTTGTATCTCGTTTAATGCCTCCGGCCCATTTCAATAGCTAACTTTGAAGACGTCCAAGTTTCACTCTTTCAAAATTAGATAACTACATGTCCACTCATCCGCTTGCCAATTCTTTTTCCCAATATCCGATTTGGGGAATGATGAAGAAACGCAAAAATCTTCGTCAATGCTTAAATTAGGGTCACCATCTATACCCCACCACTTATGAACGCTACACCAAATATCAAATACCTTTTTACAAAAGATAATAGAGTGTTCAGCAGATTCAAGCTCGTTATCGAAAATAGAGCAGCAGGTTGTATGGAGATCTATTCCTCTTTTATCAAGCTCTGTACAAATTGGTAACATGCTATATCTCAATCATTGAGTTCAGTGCTTTAGTCGTGAACAATCCTTTCAACGAATATTTTCATACCCACAAGTCATTGTATCTCGATTGGCTTCTTTGGTTTGACAATTGGCAAGTGTCGTTCGAGAAAAGGAGTAAAATGTACGTGATTGTAGCTACTACTCTTTGACATATCTGGAGACTCCGGAACGGTACTTTATTCGCGAATACTAGCATGAAGAAAGAGGCGATTTTTGATTCCATTTGTAAATTTTCTTTTAGATGGTATTGTAATAGAGGTAAATGTAGAATTAGTTGGAACGATTGGCTGTTAAATTACATTCCAAAATATGAAATAGAAGAGCATGTTAAACCCCTATGAACGAGTTGCTTTTGTGGCTTCACGGTCCTTGATAGTTGATAGTACTTCTTTTTCTTCAATTGGTAATTCTAGGAACTATGCTTCCGAAGATGATACGGGATTACAATTAAATTCATCGAGTGAAGGTCTAATTGGTTTCCGTTGCCTTGTTTCACATCTTTTACAAACGAGTGAATAGCTGAGTTGTACATGTTGACTTAAATGTCGGGCCCCGCTATATGAATGTCTTTGTCAAAATGGGCGCAAGTTCGAGTTCTACTATTGGCAAGATTTACAACTTTGACGAAGTGGGATGATACTCGCGTCTGCTATATGGGGTATTCGGTGAATGTATTTTACAGGTTATCAACCTTTCGAGTGTTTCTACCAATCTACACCTTATGCCAAAGCACTTATAATTATGGATATAGAGTAGAAATGTCATAAACATTATGTTAACGTATTGCAAGTACTTCAACTGAATAGTTCCAACTTAAAATGCTACAGTTATATCAGAATTTTACTCAAATTTTGAAGCCTGGATTTACTTTAATAGCATAGTTCAATACTTCAATCTATATAATCTTTCAATATGCATTACTGTAAATTATACACAATATATAATGTATCCATATCTATATAGTTAACAAACCCAATGATATTAAATATGATCGCGTGGCCTAATGGATAAGGCGCTCGCCTCCGGAGCGGGAGATTGTGGGTTCGAGTCCCACTGTGATCGGTTTACATTTTATGTTGTCCTTTTATTGAAAAAAACAAAATCACTCTTTGGGCCATAAATTAGGCCCTATGCTATATTGACTGCTTTCTTTAGCCCATGTTTGATAAGTGTTTTATTGGACCGAATTGTACTACGTAACAAAACTAATTCTTAAAGCTAATATGCCAAACCAGTTTGACCTTGATTTTCCTATTCCATATATGATAGGGATTATCACCAAAAAGCCTATTTTTAAAAAAAACTTGTTTGCGTGAGAGCTCATAAAAAAAAGTTTGACAATTTGCCCTCACAAGGAGCAAGATGCCTCTTGCTCCCTTGCGCCTTGCGACCTTAGCAAGGAGTAAGGTGCCTCTTGCTCCCTTGCTCCCAGGTGGACGCAAGGTGCATCTTGCTCCCTTGCTCCCAAGTGGAAGCAAGGACGCAAGGTGCCTCTTGCTTCCTTACTCCCAGGTGGAAGCAAGGACGCAAGGTGCATTTTGCTCCCTTGCTTCCACCTGGGAGCAAGGGAGCAAGAGACACCTTGCTCCCAGGTGGAAGCAAGGGAGCAAGAGGCACCTTGCGTCCTTGCTTTCACCTGGGAGCAAAGGAGCAAGAGGCACCTTGTTCCTTGCTCCTTGCTCTCAAGTGTGACTAAGGTCGCAAGGCGCAAGGGAGCAAGAGGCATCTTGCTCCTTGCGAGGGCAAATTGTCAAATTTTTTTTTTTTCATGGGCTCTCACGCAAACAAGTTAAAAAAAGGGCTTTTTGATGATAATCCCTATATGATACTTGCTCATAAACCAAATACGTAAATTATATTATATTATATTATATTATATTATATTATATTATACCTATACACTATTAGTAGACCGAATTTTTGCCGTTTTAGCTTTAGCGGATCGTTGTTTTGAGTTTGCGTTCACACTACAAACGGTCCTTCAACTTCCGTTCAAGTTATACAACCTCTCAACTTTACACTTTTTCAGGGGTAGAAAGTGTAAATATATATATTTATTAAAATAAAGAAATAATTGTGCCGTTGGTCCTTCCATTTTACCCCAAAAAGCTAACAGCGTCCCTCAAGTTTTTTTTTTGGCTTTCAGCGTCCCTCTATTATCACATTTTTTGATTACGCGTTCCTCCGTCAACTTTCTGTTAAAAAGTCAGTTAAATCATGCCATGTGCCTTGCATGTGAGGGTAAATTCGACTTTTTACTCTTTTCTTCACTAAAATCGAGGGACCACCGGCCCAAAAAAATAAAAAATCTTATAATATATATATATATATATATTTTTTTTATCTCTCTATATATTTTTTAGTAAATTATCCTTTCCATCAACGGAGTATATCATTTACTTTACTTTTTTATTTTCAAAATACCCACCCTCTTTCTTTCTTCCCCCAAAATAATCTCTTTCACATTCATCCATTGTTAAATTAACAGAGCTTTTGAAAATAAGTCGTTAGAATCGTATGATTAGAGGGTGCTTGTATGCTAACGAATTTTTATCAGTTCATTGAGAGTATGATTTATATGCAATTTCACAGTTATATTTTGAATTATCTTCATCTTCATTAGTAGCTTTGAGTGATACATATTACTTCTTAATTTCTCCTGACACGAGGTTAGGATGAATTGTAATGATTGTTGTATTAAATTGGTTAATGATCCGCCAATGGGGCTAATATCAAAACTTCGCATGACATTCTTAAAAAAAATTTAAGATAATAATCACTTGCATGGTTTCGAGGAGACCCGGGTTCGAGTCTCACCAGGGGGTTTTCCCCACCTGCCCGTTTGGATGGTGGCGGTTTCCTCCTAGAACGTGCGATGTGCGATCTAACCACTAACCGTGCGATATAACTAACATGCCGTTCAAAAAAAAAAAAAAAAAAAAAAAAATTGGTTAATGATCCAAAAGTGTTAAAAAAATTGAAGCCGAATGGATATTACAATAAAGTCATATATTTACGGGATGATTCATCCCATGTTAGGTAAATTAATAAATTCACATACTTTATCATGATAACACTTTAATTCAGGAAAAATGTTATTGTAAAATCTAACATGGGGTAATGGACAGGGGCGGATCTATTAAGGTGCAAACGGGGTCACCCGCCCCCAATGAACTTGAAACTTTTAGTGTATATGTTTTAGTGAATTTAGTGTGATTAAATGTAAATTCGTTATTTGACCCCAGTACTTTTGTTGTTAAACTCATTAATCAAGCTTTTATAAAAGAAAAAGGAGAAAAAATAAGTGCAGATCGTATTTCATGGAAGTAAATTGGAAATAAAAGGGTTTTGGTAAAGTTAATTGAGTTGCAGGAAAATTTTGGGGGAGACGACATCATGCCCCACTTTCTTTATAATATTTGATATTTTTTTAAAGTCCTTTCTATTGTCTAAAATTTTAATTTATAAATTAAAAATATATAAATTATAAGAATTTTTGAAGCGGTGGTCCCTCAATTTTAGTGAAGAAAAGAGTAAAAAGACGAATTTACCCTCACATGCAAGGCACATGACATGACTTAACGGACTTTTTTAACAGAAAGTTAACGGAGGAACGCGTAGTCAAAAAATGTGATAATAGAGGGACGCTGAAAGCCAAAAAAAACTTGAGGGACGCTGTTAGCTTTTTGGGATAAAATGGAGGGACCAACAGCACAATTATTTCTAAAATAAAAGAAACTTACTCCACGCGAATTTATAACGGGCCCTATCTTCTCACTCGGTGCGAGTTAAATTTTTCCGAGACCACCGTTCGACTCGAAAAAATCTCACGAATCCAACGGGACTAACTATACGTGAAACGGACATCGTTTAAAAAACACTAAATAACGGGCCATATATTCTCGCTCGGTGCGAGTTAAATTTTTCCGAGACCACCGTTCAACTCGAAATAATTTTACGAACACAACACGACTAACTATACGCGAAACGGACACTGTTGAAAAAAACTAAATATTTCGGGTTATATTACATACATGTACATACACGTCCAACAAACAACTCAACCTACTATATATATTAGGTACCAAACAACGTATATCCAAATTCGACGACGCGTCGAATACAACCACAGCAACGCTTGGTCGAATTTTTTTTCTAGTTTCTTACTAAAGAGGTATCTTTTACTTAGGTAATATAGAGTTCAGTTACTATTAAATCGAAAAGTTTCCAATAGTTTACTATGAGTTGTAATTCTTTGCATCCATTAATTTGCTTGAAATCCAATTGACCAATAAAAGCGCGACATGTGGCGCGAAAATCACATGTTGATTGTTTTTTTTTAATTTTTTTTCTCGAATTTTTTTTTACATTCACATGTGATTCTGCATGTCAATCACATGTGATTGTAAATCCAATCAAATGTGATTATGCATTTCAATCACATGTAATTGTAAACCCAATCACATGTAATTATGCATGTTAAATCCAATCACATGTGATTGTATAATTCAATCACATTTGATTGTGCATATTGTAAAATTATTTTTTCAAAAAAATAAATTTTAATTTTTTTTCATAAAAACTTTTTTTTGAATTTTTTTCCAATCACATGTGATTTTCGCGTCATATGTCGCGCTCTCATTGATCGCTTGAATCTCAACTTAATTTATGAATTCAAATGAATATTAATTAGTTTACTATATATGTTAATTTTTTAAACTATCTTTCTTCTTGAAAAGAAACTATAAATTCTAAATGTTTACACATAAAAGATAGGTGCTTGGTTCCAATTTCCATATAGGCATGCTACACTTAACTAAAATTATACGGAGTAATTGAATTGAATTTTTAATAGATAGATAGGAGTCAACGTTACTAATTTTCATATTTGGTTATTACAAAAAATAATAATTTACTTAATGGGATAAAACCAAGAAGGAAAAAACTAGATAAAAAAAAAAGATTCATAATTACAAACTCCAAGTTTTAAGGGGTGATATTTCCTTAGACTACTCTCCACCTTCACACTACTTTTACAACCACACTTTGCTAGATCAGCGCCACATCAACAATTTCTTTTTTCACATTATCAACCACATTCACTAACAACCATCACACAAATCACATGGACCACACTTCAATATTTTATATATTTATTATTATTTTTATAATTATATTTTATAATTTTAAAATGTTTTTTTTAATTTGACCGAAATAAAATTTTAATAAAATAAAGAACATTCATTAAACTAAAAAACACACATTACATTAAAAAAAGTACAAACAATAATAAAAAAGACTTTTTTGCTCAGTTGGTCCCTCTATTATACCCCAAATCGCTGGTTTGGTCCCTCAGTTTTTAATTTGGCAATCAGAGTCCCTTTATTATTTTAATTTTGCAATTGGAGTCCCTCCGTCAACTGGACATCCAAATCGAACGTTAACTATCATCATGTGAGTTACACGTGATGGGTATTATCGGAATTAAATTTTTTTTTTTTGGTATTTAATAACGCCAACGGGTAAGGTCTCCACTTTCATCCTCCGCTTTTCACTCTCTTCTCACTTGAAACCCTAATTCATTTACATAACGTATTAATCAGAAATTGGAGCTACAAATCGATAACAATGGAATGCTGGTGTGGTCGACCTTGTGTAATTCGAATATCTGGCACTGAATCTAACCCTGGACGTCGATTCTATACATGTGAAAAAAAGGTAAGATTGTTTATGTTGTTTCGAATTTTATGAAATAATTAACAAGATGTTAGCATTTCCTGTTTATGTTGTTGCTCAGATCACTAGGTGCGACTTCTTTGCTTGGTATGATCCTCCAAATACAATCAATGCCCTAGCTACACTTATGAATGCCAAAATGGAAGTGGATGAAAAGCTCAAAGATGCAGAAAAAAGAGGGACGAATTGGAAGATGATGTGTATATTTAGCTGGATTGTGTTTGGTATTTATTTTTTTAGTCATTGAAATTGTGGTGTATGTATGATGTACTTTGTAAAATGGTAATGGTAATGGAATGAAGGTTGTTTTGTTAAATTTTGCATCTGTTTTATATGTGTATCAGTAACCTTACAACACAAGACAATGACTCCAAGTGTAGACAATAAATTGTAACCAAAGTCATACAGTGTAACCAAAAACACAAGACAATACATTGTAACTAAAGTGAAATGACAAACATACAGACAATACATTGTAACTAAAGTGAAATGACAAACATACAAGCATTACCAAATGTCATAGATTCCAAAAGTCAACATAAGTACGTAGTACCAGTTACCAAATGTGCTTAAACTTACCAAAAGACAACAACACACCTTAATAAAATACAAACATTGTACCAAGTCACATAACAAGTTTTAAGTAGACATAAAACACATGATTAAAACACAAACCACCACCAACATTCACTTCTTCTTCTTCCCTTTTCCAACTACCATTGTCTTCTTTGAAGATAGCTTAACTTTCACTGTCTTTTTTGTCCACTTGTTATCCACATTCCCACTTCTTTTCTTCTCACCTGTACAAGTACTCTTATTGTGTCCATAAGTACCACATGTGCCACACTTCTTTAGCTTGCCTATAAATATTAACAAAATAAATACCATATTAATTGAAATGGTACTAGATGTAATTAATAAATAAAATGAGCATACCTTTTGAGCTAAGTTTACCACTATCACCAATGACATCAACTTCATTTTTGGACAACCTTCTTTTCTTTTTTGGACGACCAGGTGTGGAAATAGTCTTTGGTGATACCAGAGTGAACATGCCTTCTGCCTTTGGCCATAAGCTTCTCCCATTCAATGGCTCAATGGTGTATTGGTAAGTTTTGATCCATGTATCTAACAAATACACTGGATGAACCCATGTTTCTGGTTCACCAGTTTCCAAACCATTTTCACTCATGTTATAAAACACTGCAATTGCATGCTTACAAGGTATCCCTGTTAGTTCCCACTTTCTACAAGCACATGATCTAGTCTCCATATCCACAACATATTGATTAACTTTTCCACTCACTTGGTACCTTTGATCTCCACCCCATAAGACAGTACACTGGTGAGCCTCAGATTTGATTTTGTCAAACAATTTGGTGGCTGCAGGTGTTAAAGGGCCATTAGTCTTGGAAATGTTTTTCTTTACATTAACAATTCTCTTCATGCAATACTCTCGGATGTATTCTAAAGCTGTAACTATGGGTTTGTCACGTGCATCAACTAACCATCTGTTGAAACACTCACACATGTTACTGAGCAACACATCTGATACAGCCCTTCCTGTAAAATGACTCCTTGCCCACTGATGGGCAGGAATTTTAGCTAACCAAACAAAAGCTTCATTATCAAACTCCTTCAATTGTTGCATAGCCTGCTCAAACTCAGGAACTGTTGTTACACTAGCACATCTCCACAAGTGATTCTTATAAGCAACACCCCTGAAATCCCCTTTCATATTCCCATGAATATGTCTAAGGCAATGTCTATGCTCAGCACAAGGAAACACATTTGTAACAGCTTGTATTAAACCCTAACAGCATAAAACAATAAAAGTTAAAGTAACTAACCATTAACAAATGTAATGTAATTAAATTAAATATGAATTAAACAAGTAATTTTTACCTTTTGCCTGTCACTGATAAAAGTAAAGTTAGAATTGGTAGACAAGTCAAGATCTTGACCCAAGCACTCTAAGAACCAAGTCCAGGATGAACCACACTCTTGTTCAACAATGGCATATGCTACAGGATATATGCCATTGTTTGAATCAACCCCTACAGCACTCAAAATACAACCAGTTGCAGGTTGTTTCATAAAAGCACCATCCAACCCAAGTAGATCTCTACCTATTGCTTTAAAACCCTTCTTCAATGGTCCCAAACAAATGTAAATTCTCTTGAAAACCCTAGTTTCAGACTTTAGGGTTCCTGGCTCAACCTCAAACTTAACAGTAGTATCAACATTACCTCTCTTTAATTCACAAACATAATCTCTGAGCTCAGCATACTGAGATTTATAATCCCCTTGAATCATCTTTGTTGCCTTTCTCACAGCACGATATGCTTTATGCTCACTGATGATTAATTCAGTTTCTGTTTCCAAATATGATCTGACAGCTTTAATTGGTATCTTTGGATTCTTTTGAATTTGAGGTACCAACCGATTTGATAAAAATTGGTAAGTGCAGAATTTTAGTATTCTTGCAGGTTGACATTCATGTTGGTGTCTGTAGGTTCTAACCTCCCATTCTTCACTATCTTTTTCTTTGGATACCAACAACACCCACTCACAAACAATGTGTAATTCCCTTTTTGCCCATTTGTTAGTCTTCCCACTACAAGATTCCCCTGCTTTTTTAATTTGACTAGTCACTTTCTCTTTACTCTTCCCAACTACACCACCTTTAACTCTTAATTTACTGGGCCCCACATCACATTTTGTCTTCTTTGACAAATCACTTTGACTAACTATCTCACCACCTTTTGAATTTATACACAACCCTTCACATTTAACCCTAATTCTTCTTTTGTCATTCTTAACAATAACTAGCTTTCTCCTAGTTTCAATAGCATGCATTCTCACAGCTTGCCTAACCTCTGATTTACTTTCAAACTTTTGTCCAAGATAGAAGATAGTTTTTCCCACTTGAACACTACCTTCAACCTCCTTTTTATGATTACGAATTCTCTTCTTCCTTACCCCTTCTTCATCACTTTGAGAATCATAGCTTTCAAAACCATCATTGTTCAACACTTCCAATTCTGTACCCTCAATATTGACCTCATCATCTTCAAATGAGTTACAGCCATTTCCCATAAACTCTACATTCTTATCAATGTTAAAATTAAAATCTTTCATCTCTACATGAACATCCAAAATCTCATTTTCATCATCAACAATGTAATCACTATCCTCAGAGTCACTACCTTCACTGTTATCACCCTCTACTAAGCTCCCATCACTGTGAACACCACCAACTACTAAGTTATCATTATTAATTTGTTCTGACCATAACCTCTTCCCTTTCATATCCTCATGTTCAGCATACACATCAATTTGCCTATAAATCACATCACCATCTTCTAGACAACTAAGCAAATAGTCCCTATGTTCATTATCATTTAAAAGATTTAACCCAGTATCCATGTTTGTATTGGGTTTAAGAAAACGATATACCACAGACCTGGTGGGATCATAACCTAATTCTTGCATGACTGAATCCAGTTGTCCTAAACAAAACTTTTCAATGTCAAAACAATCAATGTAATCAATTTTACCTTCTGTGTACACAACTTCACTACCCATTCTAAAATATCCACCATGATGTAACACAATCGTGAACAAATCAGGGTATACATCTGAAAAATGTGTAAAAAATTAAAGTTAACAAAACAATTACCTAATAATATTTAGGGTTCCACAGAATTATGAGCTTTGGGTGCATAAAACATACCGTATAATTGGTCGATAGCCTTTTGATCAGTTTCTGATGTACGAATAGTCCATGAATCATCCATTGAATCATCCATTGATAATCAATTTTGCTTTTAGGTTTTACTTCGTGGTTAACACTATTTGGAGGGATGAGTGTGAAAATCGGTGGATAATAGTGGGGGACCATACCCGTTTGGGTTTATTCAGTACCAAGAATTAAAATTAATTCCGATATTACCCATCACGTGTAACTCACGTGATGGGAGTTAACGTTCGATTTGGATGTCCGTTAGACGGAAGACTCCAATTGCAAAATTAAAATAATAAAGGGACTCTGATTGCCAAATTAAAAACTGAGGGACCAAACCAGCGATTTGGGGTATAATAGAGGGACCAACTGAGCAAAAAAGTCAATAAAAAAACAATACAAATTAAAAGCTAGAAGTCTAAACGAAATAATTTATTCTTCATCGCCGTCGGACTTGTACTCCATAGCGTATTTCTTGGCGAGCTTGTTACAATAATTCATGACCAAACCATATTGTTCCGGAGAAATGTCGGTCGAAACCGGTTGAGATAAAAGCCTTAAACCATCAAATTTCGCATGCGTTTGTGCTTCCTTTAGTAACTCCTCCATAGTCAGTCGTGTAGCAGTCGCCGAATCAATAACACGAGCTCGAGCATCCTCCGAAGATATCCGAGAAGCCGCATCTGAAGAACCAGAACTTCTAGCACTTTTTGAACTATCCCGACCTCGAGGACGACAGATAAGATCTCCTCGGAATAAAGGCTCCACACTTGGTGCACTCGTGTTCGATGTCAGTGTCGGGTCGGGATCTTCGAGACTAATTGGCTCGGGTTGGGGGCGTTTGTTATTGAAACCTTCATAAGCAAAAAATTAAGGACACTCTTTTAAACTTCCCCAAGCTTCTTCATAAATAAATGACCCATTTTTATTTTGCAATTTGAAGCATTTTTCGCATGTTTCATAATATCCGCGACCGAGTGTCCACTTTGCCAATGTTTTGCAAGCTTTTTGTAAATTGCAATGAAGATATTGATGTCTTTACACATCTTACTCCATTTTCCCGTTAATTGATCTTGTCGGCGAGGCTCACGAACCAAAGTGTTGTACTCCGCTCGGACGGTGGACCAAAATGTAGCTGTCGTTTGCGAGTTCCCGACAATGTTGTTTTCAGAAACTCGTTCCCAACACTCCGCTAAAATTCGGCTTTCTTCTTCGGAACTACGATATTGTGTTGATCGCTATCTTGAAGTAACGAATTCCACATATCAACATCGACATTGTTTGAAGGTTTTCGGTTGGTTGTTTTTGCTTTTGTTTGAGGATTTTTTTTTTTTTTGGAAGACATTTTGAATTGAAGTGTTTGAGATTTAAGTGATGGAGTGTTTGAGATAGTGTAAATGTGAATGGTGTTTGTAGTGTTGAATGAGAGAGTGTATATATAGGAAATAAATTAGTATTAATTAAAAAAGAAAAAAAAAGCCGTTACAGCCCAACGTATTTTTAATTTTCATATATTTTTTTTATTTCTTTTAAATCATAAAAGCCCGTCGTCTAAACCATCGTTGCAAAGCATTTCAGATCACGACCACTCAACGACGGCCACAACCACATGCGCTAGTAACGGCACCGTTCGATCGACGGCCCAACGGCGCCCTATCGACGCGCCCGTTGCTAGTAGTCTTAGTAGCAAAGTTCTCCCTTTTTCGGTGAAATTTGGATGAAAATGCTAGAGTGAAAATTATACACAATTTTCCTCTTACTTTTTTCTCTTTTATCCCTTTAGATCAATCCCAACGGGCCTCGCCCTCACTCTGTCATCTGCTCCGCCCTCGAGGGCGCCGATGGCATTCATCCCGCTCTCGGCTGCCCTCGTTTCTCTCTCCTCGGTCCGTGCTATAGTTTTTCATGTGTGTGCAGTTTTGAGGACGTTACCAAAATGAATTTTTTGATTTTTGTTTATTTTTCAAACGGCTATATAGCCGTTGGTGTTTTTATTTTATTTTCCAACCCCCAATATATATACCTCTATACCATTTATACTATCACATCAAAAAATCTCTACTTTTATATCACAATTTTTATTCTATTTCATTAATATAAAAAAAATGCCTAAAAAGCGTATGGATAATCTTTCGAAAGATGCGTTGGCAATTGCGAGTTCGGATTTCAATATTGTCGCACTCGATCTACTTGATATCATAGATGTAGACGAAGAGGAAGAAATCGTTCAACCAATTACAAGGGCGCCTAGAAGATTTATTCATAGAGACCGAGAGGGAACCGCGATGCGTTTATGGAATGATTATTTCTCCGAGAATCCCATTTTCCCCGGAGATTATTTTCGTCGTCGTTATAGGATGAGTCGGCCATTGTTTATACGCATATGCCAAGGTATAATGAATTACTCTCAAGAACCTATTCCCGATTATTTTTTATATTTTCGTCAAAAGCGGGATGCTACCGGGTTGTTAGGTTTTAATGTTTTCCAAAAATGTACATCCGCGATACGACAATTAGCATACGGTACTACACCTGATGCTTTTGACGAGTACTTACATAAGGGCCAACAAACATCATACGACTCTTTGAATACTTTTTTAAAAGTGTGATTCACTTGTACGGTTCGGAGTATTTGAGAAAACCGACTCTACAAGACGTAGAAGGTCTTGTATCCGCATATGCGGAATTACATGGTTTTCTGGGAATGTTGGGTAGTCTAGATTGTATGCATTGGGCATGAAAAAATTGCCCAAATAAATATAAAGGTCATTATGCTAGAGGCGATCATGGCTAACCAACAATCCTGTTAGAAGCAGTGGCATCTTATGATTTATGAATTTGGCACGCTTACTTTAGACCCGCTGGTTCAAACAACGACATCAATATCCTTAATCAATCTGATTTATTTAACGAGTTACTTCAAGACACAGCTCCACCGTGTAATTTTTCGGTTAGTGAGTGTAACTTCAATAAAGGTTACTACCTAACATGGGATATATCCTGATTGAACGACATTAGTTAAGTCTTTCAAAAGTCCCCCTGACCCTAAATCAACAAAATTTAAAAAGTATCAAGAATATGCTCGGAAAGATATTGAACGGGCATTTGGTGTGCTTCAAGGTCGATGGCAAATAATAAAAAACCCGTGCCGACAATTCTATGTCGAAAGAATTCGAAGAATTATGCGCGCTTGTGTTATATTGCATAATATGTTCACCGAAGACAACGGACGCGCAATGTGTACACTTGAAGATAATTACAAGTCGGCTCGTTGTCTAAGACGCTCAATCGAGGAAAGGGTTCAAGCGCACATGCGCATTAATAAAGAATTGCGAGATTCGTACATTCATCATCTACTACGACAAAAGCTCATCGAACACATTTAGAATATTCCGGCTAATTTTCGTGTTCGGCACGTTCCACATGCCCGGGCCGCTCCAGAAGCTGGAACTTCCAACACCGCCGAAGATGTTGAAGAAAACGAGGAAGAAAGCGAGGATGAAAATGAAAATGAAGACGTGGACTTGGACGAAGATCATTGTGACACATAGTTTCATAGTTTTTAGTTTATGTTTTAGTTAATGTAACTTTTGATTATGTCTTTTTTTTATAAATAAATGTAACCGTATTAATGTTATTTAATAAAAGTGTTGTTCAAAAAAATATATTTGAAAAAATAGATGTTAATAATTATATCCGAAATAATAATAATAATAATAATAATAATAATAATAATAATAATAATAATAATAATAATAATAATAATAATGTGGGGCCATGTGATGGGGAGGAAGGATGTCATGGTTGGTAGTGATGTGTGATGGGGAGGTAGTGAAAAATTAACGGAGAGAGAAAGCTGATGTGGCGCTGATGTGGCTGTGTGTCCTGGGAGGAAGCACGTCATGGTTGTGAATGGTCTTATAATAACTCAAAAACACCATTTTTTTTATTTTTTTACCAATTCATTTATTTTCTTCCCAAAATAAAACTTTGAAACAGAGGCTAATGTGTATTTAACAACGAAACTTATAGAATTTACGAGAATTAAAGTTTATTTTTTCAATCAGCGTAAGCTAAGATATTTTTTTGACGATAATATAAAATAATACGCTCTAAAAAAAGAAGCTATTTGAATTATTATATAATAAGCTCTTAGTTATGATATAAATAACCTTCTATATAAGTATTTATCTTGTGTTTTATTGTCTTTTCAGATCATTCTATCTTCCAGCTACTTGGTCGTATATTTAAAAAAGATATTAACTTATGGCTTTCATCTTCAAATGGGCTCAATCAAATATAAAATATTATACATATAACACAAACAAATACGGAGTATTATTTAAAAAGAAGGTTGGAAAAAATGACTTTAAAAAGTCAAAACATGATAATTATAATTGGATTGATGAAGTGTAGACATGTAGTGCTTAGCGGAAATGTGAAGACATAACAATGTGTAGTGTTGGGAGAAATGTGAAGACGTAACGATGTGTAGTGTGGGGGAAATTGTGAAGATGTGACAATGTTGTGAGAAATGAGTTTGTATAATATGATGATGTTGTCAAAGAGTGTTTATGTAGGAGATATGATAAAATATGATTCATAATCGTAGTTAAGTATTGAATTGAAAAATTAAGTTAAACTGCTAATCAAAAAGACCAATTAATTTCAACTAAAATATGTCGTGCAAAGTGTTGTGGCATGTTGAACGCCCAACGCCATTCACAATACCCCGTAACAAGAAGTGTTGTGCTAAAAGTAGAACGCTATTTTTTGCACTGTAATGAATGGTAACATGATGGTGTAGTAACATAATTAGCATGGTCCATGGAAGGTAGTTGATATCGCTCTATTTATATATGTTTTATTTCGCGATATCTACCTCACTTTGTTCGATTTTCGACTATCTCAGGGCCTATTTTGTGTGATATTGAGCTAATTGGTAAATTGAGGGCTAAGGAGTTGATTTGGTGTAAAATTAGCTAAGGAATTGAAAAGTGCAAAATCAGCATCAAAAGCGTCGCTCCTCATCCTAGAGCTTCGCTCATGTGGAGCAAAAGCGCTGCACCTACTAAAAAAATGACGTTCTCATGCACATTTCAACTCCATTCTTCATCAGTGAGCAAAAGCGCCGTTCCTACAGCAAAAGCGCCGCTTCTATCCGGTCTAAAGCGTCGCTCCTACAACAAAAGCGTCGTCCCTGATTCGAGCCAAAAGCGCTGTTCTTGATAAAAAGCGCCGCTCCTCATTAAAGCCAAAAGCGCCGCTCCCGAGTCAAAAGCGGTGCTCCTGTCGCTGTTTCAGCCCAGATTTACAGCGCTATAAAAGGAACGAGATTAGGTCATTTTCTTATGCATCTTTAGAGAGCAGCTGCTTAGGGTCCAAATTTCACACAGAAAACCCTAATTTCATCATCCATTGGTGTTTAATGGAGGATTCAAGGAAGTTTGCTCAAGATGCATCATTATTTAGCTTAGATCTTCATCTTCTTTATATTTTGGGTTGTAATCTTTACTTTACTTTACCTATTTTGCATTGATTACTTGTAATAGCTTGAAGATGATGATTGTTTATGTTTCTTTGATTATTATTAGTTTGATCTTAGCCATGATTGGCTAAATCCTTTGTGTTTGCTTATCTATGAATCTCTAATGCTAGTGTTTGCCCCAAATCAATTGAATATTGTTGTTTGAATGAATTACATGATCATGTGTTGTTGAGTTAGCTAAAGAGCCATTGCTATGAGTTTGTTTTAGGCTTGACTTTGATTACATATGTTAAGTAGCTCTCTTAATGATTTGAGAAGTGAATCAATGTGTGCTTGAACACCTTTGGTGATCTAGACAACTAGCTAGGGAATTGCAAGTGATTGTGTTCTTGATCTAGGTTGGTTTTCAATTGGCCTTTAGTCAACATAGTAGTGCCGATTATCTTAAGTGATTTCGATAGTTGGGGGTTTTAAGTGATTTCAACCCAAGCTTAATCTTAATGACCAGTTCATGCTTAACTCGATCTTAGGATACAATGCTTATGTGAATTCGCGGAGTGTCATTTGATTTGAGGTTTAGAAGTAATTCTAAACATTTAATAGTTCAATAAATTATGAGATAGCAAAATAGGCAAAACGGGGCAAGCCAAGCATAGAGAGGATTAGATAAGTGAACACTTCTTAGTTAATTTGATTTAAGTCTTAATACTTTGCTACTTGTTTCTTGCTACTAGTTTACTCGTTTAGTTTAAGTTTGTTTAATATAACAAGTTTTAGTTTTTAGTTAATATCAATCGAAACCCCCCAATCCAAACAACTTCTAGGACAATCGATAGTTTCAAACACTTGACTTAGACCGCTCCCTTGAGACGAACTTGATAAGAATACTTATATTGAAGTGCTATAATAACCGGGTTCTAAGTGCTCGTTAGTTATGTGTGCTTATTTGTTAGTGTTTGAATCATATATAAATTTAGAGGGTAAAAGTTAAGCATCGCACTAAACACCATCACTTTCTTGGTGCCGTTGCCGGGGAGCGGTTAGCCTAGTTAGGTGTTTGGTTTAAACTTTTGATTGTTTGATCCTTTTGAAGGGTTTACACTTACGGAAGTTACTTTTCGCATTTTATATATTATTTTTGTTTGGAAAAACCGCTTGTGTTTGTGTTGTGATTGAAGGATAGGTGCCTTTGGTGTATGAAAACAACGTCTTACAAGGATCAAGAGTTCAAACATCAATTCTCCGATCTGGAAAAACACGTGCACGGGGTTTATAATCGTAGAGAAGCAAGGGTATTAAGAAAGAATTTTGAAGCTTTGCCATTTTATTTAGAAGATATGGATCCTAACGGTCAACCGATTCTCAATGAAGAGGCCAATCCTAATGGTCCTCCGGTTAATCAAAAGTTTTTGAATGATCCGAACGACACACCAATGTGGAATGCTAGATTGGTTGCACCAACGTTGATAGCACCGGCTATTACCAAACCACCAATTGAAGCGGATAATTAGAAGATCGAGGGTAACTTTTTCACGTTGATCAAGGATACATACTTTCATGGGTTGATAGATGAGAATCCGTTTGAACACATTCAACACTTTAATGATCTTTGTGATATTTACAAAACCAAAAACGTCACCGATGACGCTTTTAAGTTAAGGGCATTCCTCTTTACACTTCAAGGAGACGCAAAAGCTTGGATGAGAAGTTTACCATCCGATTCCATAAGCTCTTTTCAAGAATTAACAAATGAGTTTATCAATCACTTCTTCCCACCGTCAAAAGTAGAGCGACTTAGAATAGAGATTAATGGGTTCACCCAACGTGGTGATGAGAGTTTGTATGATGCATGGGTACGATTCAAGAAGCTACTAAGAGCTTACCCGCCGCATGGTTTGACGAAGAAGGAGTACATCAATACATTTTATCGGGGTTGTAATACATTAACAAAGCAATATCTTGATTCTTCATCCGGTGGGGTATTTATGTATAAATCACCAAATGCGGCCGAAGTTTTGTTAGAAGATATCTCGGTCAACACTTATGAATGGGCACCTTCACCGCGAGATTTGACAAGGAAAAGTGTAGCACAAGTTGAGAGTAATAATGGGCAAGTGACGCTTGCAAGCTTGAACAATCAATTTCAAACATTTGGGAAAGAGTTGAGAAAAGTTCAACGAACGGTAGTTGCAATGCAAGTAGGTTGTCAACGATGCGAGGGTCCACATCTCATAAAGAATTGTCCTCAAATTACTCAATGCAATAATATTGATCTAGATGATATTCCCATGAATTCGGATGCTCATGTGAACTATGTGAGTAATCAAAACTATCAACGGGGAGGAACATCTAATCAAAGCTACTACAATCATAATAAAAAATAAGTGTCATTCAACAACCAAACCAATACATCACCCGGATTCACAAACCAAAACCGAAACCAAGGATATAACAACAACTACAACCAAAACCGAAACAACTTCCATTACTAAAACCAACAACCTTATAATAACCAACCTTATAACAACCAAGCCAATTCGAATTATTAAAATAACCAAGGTTATAGTCAAGCACAAAATAACCAAGGTTACAATCAACAACCTCAACAAAACATTTAACAATCCGAACCTACAAAGAGCTTGGAAGAAATCATGCAAAACTACTTCAAGAAGGCGGAATCAACCGAAGCTTTCCTAACAAAAGAAAATTAACTTTTGAAGAAACAAATCCGAAGCCAACAAGCCTCATTCCAAAACCTTGAGGGCACCGTTGGGAGACTTTCAAATCTAGTTGCTGAAAGAGCACAAGGAACTTTACCTTCAAACACACAAGTTAATCCACACAACAATCGAAACAACCAACACAACCACCAAAACAATACGAGAGTTATTACTATTGATAACAACACCACCAACCCGAACCCAACTCAAGCGAGTTCATCAAATCCCAACAATACTTATGCTCAAGTGAACTCAATTGATTCAACCAAAGAGGATCAACACGAATATCCTCAAGTTTTCGCATTAGACGTTGAAGGAGAAAAGTTTGATTTCGATGAAGCATTGGGAATTGATACTATAGATTATGGAGTATTCAAGTTTTCGGAGGATTCGAACGAAGAAACATTCATTCCCTATCAAGTTAAAAGTGTAATGTCCATGGAGGCTACCAAGTCGACATGCAGGGAGTTAAAGGGTGATTTTGAGCGAATTAAGTTGGGAAATGTTGAAAAAGAGTTAAAGGTGGAAACTTTATTGAATGCAAAGGAGCAAAAGAACGAGGTCGAGGTTCTTGTGAAATCAACCAAGGAGAAAAATGAGACACTGGTCTCACATCCTCAATCATTACCTCCTACACATCTAAAGAATGTGGATTGTAAGTCAACTTTAATCGACAATGAAAACATTTATGTTAAACTCCCTTTGGCGGAGGTGCTTGAGAATATACCAACTATGGGAAATTTTTGAAGACACTCATGGCTAAAAAGGGAGATATTGAGTAAGCATCCACCGCTTTCTTGAAAAAGGAGTGTGATGGTATTTTGAAGAAATGTAACCTACAATCGAAAATGGGTGATCCCGAACCTTTCCTTATACCATGTAATGTGAACGGGTCGGAGATGCTTACATCTTTAGCCGACTCGGGGGCAAGTATCAACTTCATGCCCTACTCCGTTTACAAAAGATTATGCCTAGGTGACCTTTCATCCACTACGATGGGAGTTAAATTAATTGATCAATCAATTAACTTTAGTGTGGGTATTGCCGAGGATATAATTGTTAAGGTGGGGGACATGGAATTTTTAATTGACTTTGTTATTGTTGATATAAAGGAAGACCCGGTTGTACCTCTTGTTTTGGGAAGACAATTCTTAGCAACTGCGGGTTCTTTCTTTGACTTTAGAACCGGGAAATTGACTCTTCAGGATAAAGGGAAATGCATGAGCATAAGAACAAAACGTGTTAAAGCACCATCAATACCATTGACCACACCACAAGTTGTTGCTAGTGTGCAATGCATCACAAGCACAACGCAAGTTGGTTCACCAACAAAAGGTGGTGGAGGATTGACCAAAGGAATTCAAGGTAAACGTAAAGATCAAAATGACATTGTTGACAAGTCTATAAGAAAGTTATTTGGGCGGGTGCATAGGGCTTCATCCAAAAAGGATGAACACTTGAGAAAATGCCTAGTATCAAACTTGTCAAAACATGAAAAAGTCAAACTTAAAGAGTTAATCAATGAAACTATAACAACCCTCACTTTTTCATCCTGAAATTTCCAAATTTCCTTTAGGGTTTCATTGTCTTATTCAGTATATTATCAATAGGGTTGTTATTCAGACATAATAAGTACCCGAGTAATTAAACGCTCTGTAAATTAATGCTTGTAATTAATAATCTGAACCCTCATTCTCGAACATTAATTAAAACCCTTAATTTGGGTCGTGTTTCCAGCTGAGTTTTCTGCTTCTGTTTCAGTCCCCAATCATCATCATTCTCTTGATCTTGATCTTCTAAAGGTAGCCCTAAAACCCTAGTCTAATCTTGCTTTTAATCTATTACTAATAAGTGGTTATGTTATAAGAATTGTTATAAGTATTATGATGTTAATAAAGATGATAAAGATTATGAATAATAAATATAATTACTAAGAATAAGATGTAAGAATAATTATTATGATATGAATTAGTTAATATAGTTAAGTATTATGAATTAAGTATGATCATGATGTTAGATGATTAATGAATGAGTTAAAAGTATTATGATAAAAGATGTATGATTATGATTGGATTATTAAGATTAAACATGTTGAATTGTAAGTATTATGAATAAGATAATGATGATGTAAAAGGTTATGAATAAGGGTTACAAGTTGATTAATAAGTTGTTTAAAATTAAAAGTATTATGATATAGAGTATGAATAATGACAAGGTTAAAAGATTATGAATCATGATTATGATTATGAATAAGTTAGGAAATTAGTTTATGAATATGATTAGTTGTTATAATGAAAGATGATGGTTATTGATTAATAAGCTAGTTAAATAAATGAATTATTATATTTATAAGATTAGGGTTGTTGAATATGGTTAATACAAATAAAAGGATTATGATTTTATGTAAGTGAAATAATGATTTGTAATAATTGGTGTTGATTGAAGAATAATGATAATGATACAATCATGCATGCATGCATACGTACGTATGTACATGTGTATATGGTAAGTATATGCTTGTGTATATATGTGTATATATATACATACATGTATATGTATGTGTACACATGTATGTATATGTACGTGTGTGTGTGTATGTATACATGTGTAGGTATGTTATACAAAGTAAAGTAATATAAGTGTATATATATATATATATATGTATCATATAGGTGTATTTATATATGTAATACATATAATGATAAGATTTCAAAATAGTTAATTAATTAAAGAGTAATACTATTATTATTATTATTATTATAACTTATAAACTTATCTATATAGTAACACTTTAATTACACTAAGTATATTACCACCTATATATATGTGTATATATATATATATATATATATATATATATATATATATATATACATATATATATAATTAATAAGTATATTAATAATTTGTTATGTGTATACACTTATAAGGTGAAGGTTATAATTAAAGATAACGTAAAAAGAATACAAACATCACCGCTACTTGTGGCCTAGGGTGATCCTTGTTGCCTTATGGGAACCGCTTGTGGATTTCGAATGCCATGACTTAGATTCTGGTCAAGAAACCTGAGCGCCCGGTAACAACAGATCATTCGAGTGACTTGCATGATAGTAACGAAGTTTGGGCGAGATGTACAACATCTTTGTTAAGAATTATAACCCGAACATTCTTAAACTAGAAGCTTACTATTAGAGGAAGCTTTCCATAAATAGTAGGTTTCCAAAAATAGAAACTTTTGAGAATAGAAACTTTTCTCGAAAACTGTCACTGTTAATATAGTTTGCTATATTAATAAACTAACTTTATGTCTATTAGATATTAACTAATCAAAGGTTATATCTCTAGGTTGAGATCTCCGATTTCATACTCCGTTCATACTTATTGCGTGGCATATCTTACTTGCTACTAAGGTGAACTTCATAGCCCCACTTTTTAACTATCTTTATATACTTGTTTTGAAATTTTAGGGTGAGACACATGCTTGCTTTTAAATGATTTACAATTTAGACACAAGTACCCAAACTATTTGATATGCAACTTCGTGAGACTTTTGTTAAACATGTATTTATTGTTACATGCAAATCCCCGCCATAATATTGTTAATTGCCGGAATTGGAATTTTGCAAGCTTAATTATTGTGAGTAGGCCTATTGGGAGTGACGTCTCTACCCATTGGCGTGATCGTCAAGGGGGTACATAATAATGATTGCTGACACCCGTACAGTGTCAGGGGTTAATGTTTAGTTCGATATTATAACTCATGGCATATTGAATATTTTGATGTTTTGAACTAAATCTTGTGGTCTAAAACTTATTATGATTGTTAAACCTATGATGTTCACTCAACCATTGTGTTGACATTTTAAGCATGTTTGTCTCAGGTGAAGATTAGCTTGTGTGCTGCCCTGTGATGCTTAGTTAGCCGTTGCATTGGAGTCCACATATTAGACTTATCATTTGTTATATACATATGAATTTCATTATGTAAAACATTATTATGTTTCCGCTGCAAATTCAAATTTTGTTATAAAACGTCTCATTTAGAGTCGTTCTCGTTTATACATACTTGTGTTGTGATATTGATAAGTCATATTTCCCCGGCCCTATTTGGGGGTATGACAGAAACCAAGGTAACGATTGTTTGGTTAGTGTCAATGTTAAGTAGTGGCAGGAATGAAAATGTTTCCCTTAGCTCGAACGGAGTGAAAGTTTACCACCCCGGAATTAGTTGAAATCTTAAGGGGATGGGAGTCGGGTGATAGACTCGTTAAAATCTTTCCACAATTGTGTATATAGTTTCTCGTAGTTGCATTTTGTTTATAATTGTATGATATTTCTTTTCTTAGTTGCATTTTCATGTTTTTGTATTGCATGCATATGGGTAAAACTGTTAAACACCAAAAATAGTTTGTGAATGGGTCAAAATGGACTTTAAATTAGAAAAACTGCAATCAGGTACAAAAGCGGCGCTTTTGTCCTAGGAGCGGCGCTTTTTCACCATCAAGAGCGACGTTTTTGTTTCAAGAGCGATGCTTTAACCTGTATTTTGGGACCAAAAATGGACAGTAGCCAAGAACGGCGCTTTTGTTTCAAAAGCGGTGCTTTTCATTCGCATAGAGCGACGCTTTTTCTACAAGAGCGACGCTCCTGTTTTCACTAGGAGCGGCGCTCCTGCACCTGGTTACTTAAGGATTTTGCACGACCAAAACATCACTTTGTCACACCCAACTCTAATTTTCTCTCTAATAGCGGCGCAATCTTAACCCTAATCGACCCAAAACTTCAAATTTCATCAATTTTCTTGTAAATCTTCATCATCTAACATGGGAAAAAGTAAGAATCTATCATTTTAATTCGTTCTTTAACATGATTTGGTTGATGTTTGCTACTTTTCTCTTTATGCTTAATTCGTAGATTATTCTTGATTAATGATGTTAATGTTAATGGTTAAATTGTTGATGAATCTAGACTACTTTGATGTTTATTAACATGATTTACATGAGTAGTTACACCGATTTCAACTTTGAAATTCTAGGGTTCATCCAATTTGGGGGTTTTTAATTTTGAGCTAAATTGGAGTGTTAATTCATGTTGTTGATGCTTAATTTATAGGTTACTATGATTATCTTGCTTTGAATCCGTCTTTCATGCTTGTATGATTTGAATTTGAAAATTAGGGTTCATAAGTTTGAGGTTTGACTTGGTTTGACCAATCTTTGTATGTGATTAGTGATAATGTATTTGTTTGCGGTACATTTATGTTATAACATGAAGAATTGCTATAATTTGATGGCTGATCTTTGTCTTAGCCGAAATTTGAATGAATTAGACTTTGACTAGGGTTGACCTTTTGCAATTAGTTCATGTTGACCATGTTTGACCTAGTGAGACTTAATGATTGATGATAATGCATGTTAGCTTGTGATTCTACTTATGATTTAACATTTCATTGCATGAGCTAAATTTTGCAACTTTTTGATGACTTTGAGATTATGTCATAAGGTGCATCCTTGTTTGATTTTATGCTTTATAATGATGAATTGCACTTGTTTGAGTCATGAATGCTAAATGTTGACATGAGTTGCATAATAAAACTTGTTGTGAATCTTTGAAATCAACTTGGTATGATGATTGAAGTTTGAGAGCTAATTGTTTATGTGCTAACGTATACCTCTCCATAATGTGTCTATTGTTGTTTGTTTTGTAGACTAATGAACCCCCGAGATCACATGGCTCTTCAGGAGGTTTGGCTAAACGCCTAAAGAGTATTGGAATCAAGGGTAGGGGTAAGAGACCTGCAACTGAACAAGAGGTACATGACGAAGAAGAAGATGTACCAACAATCCCTGAGAATATCCGTAGGCTCTCAGCAGACCCCTGGCTGCAACATATTTTAATGAACGAAAACTATAGAGCGGGCCTAGAACTTAGGATCAAAGACAAATCCTACCCTGGGAAGTACATTGAATGGTCTCTTCTTGATGAAGCTGGCATGAGAGAAGAAGTTGAGGGTCTTTTCAAGGTTGAGTATGGGACCTTGCCAATTAACCTGTGGTTCCCAATTTTAAGATGCAATGAGCCCATCTATATCGTCCCAACTCTTGAGTTCACCTCCATCCTAGTTATCAACTTTAAGGTAGAACTAATTGATGACCCTGATTACATGACTTTTTACTTGGGCGGGCAATTCCGAAGCATGAGTATGCTCCAATTCATCAAAGCCCTTGGGATATATAGAGAGTTTAAGAATAGAACCACCCTTCTTTGGGATTACCTTTTGACATGCAAAGTCCCCACTACAAACCCTAAGGAGTTTAACTTTCCAGCATCTTGGCACCAAATGAGATACGGGGCTTTTAGCCGGGGAAAAACAGTTACAAACACCCTATGAACAATCCCCCATAGAATATTAGCCCGATTCATTGTAAATACGGTTAACTACCATTACTATAGCAATGAGAAAATGTCCTACTTGGACATTTGGCTCACTGATCGGATCTTTCATAATGAAAACATCCATGTCCCACATGTTGTAGTTGACTATCTTTATGATAACACTGGACTAAAGGGAAAAAGGGTACGGTAGGTGGCATGTTTGTGACTAGGATTACGAATTATCTAAGGATTGATCTCTCGGGGTACACGGCCAACAAAATAGATAGATTTGGGTATGCTGATTTTAAGGGCGGTAAAATTCTTAAGAGGGATCATAACAACCACATGAGGAGGTGGTATGATTTGGAAAATGTTGATGTGAATGGAGAGAATGAGGAAGAAGAAGAAGCGAGGGTGATGCACGAATTTGAAACGGGTAATGTAGGAGCGAGTAGTGGAGCGACCGGGGCGGGAAGTAGTACTGCTGTAACACCCTAATATTTATGGTACAGAAGTGTAAATAGAATACATAAAGCGTGGGAATAAATGTGGAATTAAACAGAAGTCAGAGGCTGTTCAGGCTTCAGTGCGCGCAGCGCACACTTAAGGGTGCGCGTGGCGCACTCCCACTGTAGCCGGATTCAGCTTTTTCTAATTAGATATTTTGGAAGGGCTTTGTGGTAATTTCACTTGTGGAACAAGTTAAGGTCACCAGATCAGTAGTTGGGGTATCATAACTCCATTTTCAACCACCTTTATCTTTCTACTTCAATTCTAGTGAGCGAAACCCAATTTGAGAGTGTGAAAGCTCAAATAAAGGAAGAAGGAGCTAGTTTCGGGTCTTAGCTCGAGTTATAAAGTTGTTCATCTCCTCACTAGCTACGTTTTGGTTGTGGTGGTAAGTTCTAATCTTGATTTCCTTAATTTAATTTGTTTAAGGGTTAGGGCTTGGGTTAGTGATGAACATAAAACCCATTATTGGTGATTTTGGGGGTTTGTGGGTAAGATTGAGTCATGAGGACTCAAGAACAACCAACCTAGGGTTTCAAAGTAATAAATGGTGTTAATGAGTCTAAAATGGTTAGTTAATCACTAGCTCACTTGTGTTGCTAGTAAAAAGTGTTTCTAGGGTTCATGGTTTACTTGAAATGGGTCAAATGGGTAGGTTTGACCTAGCAGGATAAATTGTGTATGAAAACACCCTAGTTATGTGTTGAAGGTGGTCTTAGAACCTTAATCACTAGCTTTTAATGATTAGTTGGGAGTCTTGACCTTTAATGAGTGATTCTAGTGCAAATGGGTCATAAATGCACTAGTGAGGCTAGTTGGTGGAAAGTCCAACTTATTATGTGAATTAATTGAGAATTAATTGTGTTAGGTGACTCGCTTTGAAGTTACAAGTTGTTATTGGAAATCTCGCCAAGTCGACAAAGTGAGTGGAATGATTATACATGTGTGTATATAATGTATCTATTTGTAGGGCGGGGAAGGGGCCAGGGTATATGTTGTCTATACCACCAAGAGTTAGTGATATATTTCGTTGTACACTAACGATGGATATTTCGTTGTCCAAATCGCCCAAGAGTTAGTGATATATTTCGTTGTACACTAACGATTGCTTGAACGGATATTTCGTTGTCCGTGTCGCCTAGGGGTTAGTGATATATTTCGTTGTACACTAACAGTTGTTATGAACACCGATGGGAAATTCGAAGTACCATTCCCATGTATTATTGGTTAACCATAGTTACGCGTTGTAGTGTAGCATATTATATTACTCGGGTTATGTATATGCTATTGTTGTGCTAGCTTGCGATCTTGAAGGGTTTAGAGTTGTACTTGCGATGATATGCTATGTAAATTGCTAGCGTGTATGAGGTATTTGTGTAAGGGTATGCAAGTAGGTATATTATATATATGTGTGTATAATTATTGCATTCACTAAGCGTTAGCTTACCCTCTCGTTGTTTACCTTTTTAGGATCTGGCTTGGATAAGGGCAAAGGTATTCGCTCGGATTAGTGGCTTTCGGGGGTTATAGCTTTTTGGAAGTTCGACCAAGATTTGGGTAGTTTAACCCCAAACACCATGATCTAGTGACGTTTGGCAATTAAACTTTTTTGTGGTCGAAACTCGCATTTTGTACTTAAGGGTATTTTGAGCATATGTGGGCCCCGCGATGTAAAACTCGTTTTATCATTAATTTGTGATAGTTTTACTTATACTAATATGATGTGAAAAGCATTTCGTCTAAAAATGATGGGAAGTGTTAGATCTTTTTACAAAAATGGAACAAGTTGGACAGCGGGCTGCCAGGCCCTGTGCGCGCCACGCACAGGTAGGGCTGCGCGCCGCGCACCCTGCCTGGGCAGGCCTGCTTCGAAATTTTTTTTATTTCGCAGTTTTGGTTGGTTAACGGGTTGGGATGTTACAAGTGGTATCAGAGCATGGTCTAAGGGATGTAGGTGACTTGAGATAGGCGCCTAGACTTAGACTTTTGTGTTGTTGAATTATATGTGGGACTTGTAGGACTACGGGTCGGTGCGGGTTTTGATTAGTTCTTTGGTGCATAGGTGGACTAACTATGCTTATGTTAGGACATACTAATCATGTGCTATTGTTTTGAACATCGAGCGAGATGGTTGTGATGCGTTTGAGCGTGGCATGGCGTGTGAGCGTAATAGTGAGTCGCGACCACTATTACGGTTGCAAGTCAAGTCAAGCAAGGACGTACGACAAGCATTGAGCTAGGTGGGGTGTGTGTGCGGTAAGATGTTTATATGTATTTTTTTGTTGGAAGTGTCTAAACTGTTTCGATTTTTTTTAGAATGAAGATGAGGAATGGAACGGAGACAAGTAATGGTGGTGGTCCTCCACTCGAAGAAGCGGATGAAATGACCACAAAGATAGAAGCAGCTCTAGAAAACTATGTTTCGGTTTTCTCTCGAAGGGTTAAGCAAATTCTCGAAGAGTCGGTTTCGGAACAAATTGTCGATATGATTCAAGAACGAATGGCCAAGGCCGTCAAAGAAGAAGTTGAAAGGAGGTTTCCTAGACCTCAAAATGGGGGCGAGTTGGAGTTTAGCTATAAAAACTTCTTGGCGACTAAGCCTCCTCACTTTCACGGGGATCCCGACCCCATGAAAAGTGCGGCTTGGATCTCCGATGTTGAGGGTTGTTTTCGCACTACCAAGTGCCCACCCGAGAAGAAGACGAGGCTTGCTACTAGTTTGTTGAAGGGCCATGCTAAAGATTGGCTCGATGGTAAAATTGACATGGTGGGTGATGCGGCTTTTGTCGGGTTATGTTGGGTGGAGTTCAAGAAGGAGTTTTTCCTCGAGTATCGTACGCAAGCGGATCTTTCCAAATTGAGCAACGAGTTAAGGAACATGCGTCAAGGGCCTTTGGACCTAAACACTATCAAAACCAACTTTCTCGCCAAGGCGCTTTTTTGCCCCGAGTATGTGGGGAATGATCAATTGTTGATGGAAGACTTTCATGCAACCCTTAGAGATGATTTGAAGGGTAAAATTAGTATTGGTCATGTTGAGACTTTTGCTAAGCTTTTGGCGGTGGCAAAGGGGTTTGAAGCGCAAGCTCCGAGTCCGGTTAGTTATGCGCCAAGTAAAAGAAAGTTTGAGGCTTCTAGCTATTCAAACAAGAAGAGTAGGGGAGCATCCGAAAGTGTTAGTAGTGTGAAGAAAGGTACTTCTAATGTCCACGTGACCACGTGCTACAATTGTGGGCAAAAAGGTCACTACTCTCGTGATTGTCCAAAACCGCGTGCTAATGTGATCACATGTTTTAATTGTCAACAAGAAGGGCACCGAAAGTCAGAGTGCCCTGATCTCCGAAATGATCAAGTTAAGAGAATAGAGAAGGCGGCGGGGTCGGAAAGGGGGCGTAATTATTTGATGACCAATGATGAAGCCAAGCAATCCAATGAAGTCGTCTCAGGTACTTTCATGGTTAACTCTAATCCGGCGAGGATTCTATTTGATAGCGGTGCAAGTTTATCGTTTGTGTCTCCAAAATTTGTGCCTAAACTTAATAAACCGTTAGCTATGTTAAGTCGTCCGGTAGAAGTCGAAATAGCGGATGGTAAGACGGTGCTAATGGTTGATGTGTGTAAAAATTGTAATGTTGTGTTTGGTGCCGAAAACTTTAAAATTAATCTCATCCCGATGACTTTGGGTGATTTTGATATCGTGGTTGGTATGGATTGGCTCGATCATAATAGAGCCGATATCACATGCCATGAAAAATCTATTCGTGTGAAGACCCCAAGTGAGAGAGAGTTAATTATTCATGGCGATAAGCGTAGAAGACTTGTGCCGATATGCACTTTTGCACGGGCACGTCGTTTCTTTGTTAGTGGTGGCATGGCTTTTCTTGCCCATGTTGTTGATACTCATGATGAGTCACCACCCATTCGCGAGATTTCGGTGGTTAATGAATTTGAAGACGTTTTTCCGGATGAGTTACCGGGTGTTCCGGCGGAAAGACAAGTTGAATTTTGCATTGAGTTGGTTCCGGGAGTTACTCCCATTGCTAAAACTCCTTATCGTTTAGCGCCGACGGAAATGCAAGAATTGTTAAATCAAACCCAAGAGTTACTTGAGAAGGGTTTTATTCGACCGAGTGCTTCGCCATGGGGTGCTCCGGTCTTGTTCGTGAAGAAGAAGAATGGTAGTATGCGTATGTGCATTGACTATCGGGAGTTGAACAAAGTGACGATCAAGAATCGTTATCCATTGCCTAGGATTGACGATTTGTTTGACCAACTCCAAGGTGCGACGTATTTCTCAAAAATTGACCTACGGTCCGGCTATCATCAAATGCGGGTCCGTGAGAAAGATATTGAGAAAACGGTCTTTCGAACGCGTTACGGGCATTTTGAGTTTGTAGTTATGCCTTTTGGTCTTACGAATGCACCGGCGGCATTCATGGATCTTATGAACCGAGTGTGCCAACCTATGTTGGACAAGTCGATAATTGTGTTCATCGACGACATACTTGTCTATTCGAAGAATATGAAGGAAGATGAACATCATTTGCGTAGTGTGTTGAAAACGTTGCGGGAGGAGAAGTTGTATGCTAAGCTCTCGAAATGTGAATTTTGGCTAAGGGAAGTTCAATTCCTTGGCCATATTGTGAACAAGGATGGTATTCAAGTAGATCTGGGGAAGCTAGAGACGGTGAAGAATTGGGGACAACCGACTACGCCTACGGAAATCCAAAGTTTTCTCGGATTGGCCGGTTATTATCGTCGGTTTATCCAAGATTTTTCTAAGATTGCTTCTCCATTGACGAAATTGACGAGGAAGAACGTGAGATTTAATTGGGAAAACGAGCAAGAAATTGTTTTTCAATTGTTAAAAGAGAAGTTGTGTCAAGCTCCGGTCTTAGTGTTGCCGAAAGGTGTAGATGATATGACGGTTTATTGTGATGCTTCTTTAAATGGGCTCGGGTGTGTTCTAATGCAATGAGGTAAAGTCATCGCTTACGCCTCACGCCAATTAAAGGAACATGAAAAGAAGTACCCGACACACGATCTCGAACTAGCGGCGGTGGTCCATGCTTTGAAAATTTGGTGCCACTACTTGTATGGTGTCAAGTGTACGATTTATTCGGATCACAAGAGTTTGAAACATCTATTTGATCAACGGGATTTGAATTACCGTCAACGTAGATGGATGGATGTGGTGAAGGATTATGATTGTGAAATACTTTACCATCCGGGCAAGGCGAATGTAGTCGCGGATGCGTTAAGTCGAAAGAGTCAAAATCTGGCGATACGTTTAGAATTGTTACGCATGACAATTACTAACAACTTTCTCGAAAAGCTCGGTGAGATTCAAATTGAAGCTTTTGTTCATAACAAACGTGAAGAGCGGATTGTGGGGCAAACGGAGTTTATTACGTTGGGCCCTCAAAGTTTGTTGTCCTTTCAAGGAAGAGTGTGGGTACCAAGGATGGGGGAATTTCGAAAGGTGCTTCTCGATGAAGCGCACAAGTCTAAGTATTCCATTCATCCGGGTGCGACGAAGATGTACCTTGATTTGAGAAAAGATTATTGGTGGCCGGGCATGAAACGCGAAGTTGTTAAGTATGTTTAGCAATGCGTCCCGTGTTTGCAAGTTAAAGCCGAACACCAAAAGCCTTATGATAAGTTGCAACCGCTAAAAATTCCGATGTGGAAGTGGGAACATATTACCATGGATTTTATTACCAAGTTGCCGAAAATGGCAAGAAACCAATTTGATACTATTTGGGTGATTGTTGATAGATTGACGAAAAGTGCATTGTTTCTTCCTATTAAAGAAGCAATTATGTCAGAGGCACTTGCGGAAATGTTCATTAAAGAGGTGATATCGAGACATGGCGTTCACGCGTCCATCGTTTCAGATCGGGACACGCGTTTTACTTCTCGATTTTGGAAGAAGTTTCATGAAGATATGGGTACGAGGGTGAATATGAGTACGGCGTACCATCCTCAAACGGATGGTCAAACCGAACGTACGAATCAAACATTGGAGGATATGTTGCGAGCGTGTATTATTGATTTCAGTGGTAGTTGGGATGAACACTTGCCCTTGGTGGAATTCTCGTACAATAATAATTTTCACTCTAGTATTGGAATGCCACCATATGAGATGTTATACGGTAGAAGGTGTCGAACCCCGATTTGTTAGGGCGAAGTGGGTCAAAGGGAAGTCGGGAGCACCGACTTGGTATTGGAGATGAATAGTAAAATCGAAATGATTCGGGCTCGATTAAAAGCGGCGCAAGATAGACAAAAGTCTTATGTCGATAAACGTAGGCGACCGATCGAGTTTCAAGAGGATGACATGGTGATGCTCAAGGTTTCGCCGTGGAAGGGTATTATTCGGTTTCGAAAACGGGGAAAGTTAGCTCCTCGGTTTATTGGGCCATTTAAGATTTTAGCTCGTGTTGGTGAAGTTGCGTATCGTTTGAAATTACCTGAAGAGCTTGCGGGGATCCATAATACATTTCATATTTCCCATCTCCGTAAGTGTCTTGCGGATGATTCGTCATGGGTGTCATTAGATGAGATTGAGCTAAACAACAAGCTAGAGTATGTTGAAGAGTCGATCGCTATACTTGATGAAAAGGTGAAAATGTTGCGTAATAAAGAGGTGAGGACCTTTAAGGTCCAATGGCGTCGTAGTAAAGGTTCCGAGTTTACATGGGAACCCGAAGAATTTGTGTTGGTATATCTTCCTGCTTGTCATGCGGCTTGGATCGCGAGGACGCGTTCCGATTCAATTGGGGGGAGAGTTGTAACACCCTAATATTTATGGTACAGAAGTGTAAATAGAGTACATAAAGCGTGGGAATAAATGTGGAATTAAACAGAAGTCAGAGGCTGTTCAGGCTTCAGTGCACGCAGCGCACACTTAAGGGTGCGCGTGGCGCACTCCCACTGTAGCCGAATTCTGCTTTTTCTAATTAGATATTTTGGAAGGGCTTTGTGGTAATTTCACTTGTGGAACGAGTTAAGGTCACCAGATCGGTAGTTGGGGTATCATAACTCCATTTTCAACCACCTTTATCTTTCTACTTCAATTCTAGTGAGAGAAACCTAATTTGAGAGTGAGAAAGCTCAAATAAAGGAAGAAGGAGCTAGTTTCGGGTCTTAGCTCGAGTTATAAAGTTGTTCATCTCCTCACTAGCTACGTTTTAGTTGTGGTGGTAAGTTCTAATCTTGATTTCCTTAATTTAATTTGTTTAAGGGTTAGGGCTTGGGTTAGTGATGAACATAAAACCCATTATTGGTGATTTTGGGGGTTTGTGGGTAAGATTGAGTCATGAGGACTCAAGAACAACCAACCTAGGGTTTCAAAGTAATAAATGGTGTTAATGAGTCTAAAATGGTTAGTTAATCACTAGCTCACTTGTGTTGCTAGTAAAAAGTGTTTCTAGGGTTCATGGTTGACTTGAAATGGGTCAAATGGGTAGGTTTGACCTAGCGGGATAAATTGTGTATGAAAACACCCTAGTTATGTGTTGAAGGAGGTCTTAGAACCTTAATCACTAGCTTTTAATGATTAGTTGGGAGTCTTGACCTTTAATGAGTGATTCTAGTGCAAATGGGTCATAAATGCACTAGTGAGGCTAGTTGGTGGAAAGTCCAACTTATTATGTGAATTAATTGAGAATTAATTGTGTTAGGTGACTCGCTTTGAAGTTACAAGTTGTTATTGGAAATCTCGCCAAGTCGACAAAGTGAGTGGAATGATTATACATGTGTGTATATAATGTATCTATTTGTAGGGCGGGGAAGGGGCCGGGGTATATGTTGTCTATACCACCAAGAGTTAGTGATATATTTCGTTGTACACTAACGATGGATATTTCATTGTCCAAATCGCCCAAGAGTTAGTGATATATTTCGTTGTACATTAACGATTGCTTGAACGGATATTTCGTTGTCCGTGTCGCCTAGGGGTTAGTGATATATTTCGTTGTACACTAACGGTTGTTATGAACACCGATGGGAAATTCGAAGTACCATTCCCATGTATTATTGGTTAACCATAGTTACGCATTGTAGTGTAGCATATTATATTACTCGGGTTATGTATATGCTATTGTTGTGCTAGCTTGCGATTTTGAAGGGTTTAGAGTTATACTTGCGATGATATGCTATGTAAATTGCTAGCGTGTATGAGGTATTTGTGTAAGTGTATGCAAGTAGGTATATTATATATGTATGTGTATAATTATTGCATTCACTAAGCGTTAGTTTACCCTCTCGTTGTTTACCTTTTTAGGATCCGGCTTGGATAAGGGCAAAGGTATTCGCTCGGATTAGTGGCTTTCGAGGGTTATAGCTTTTTGGAAGTTCGACCAAGATTTGGGTAGTTTAACCCCAAACACCATGCTCTAGTGACGTTTGGCAATTAAACTTTTTGTGGTCGAAACTCGCATTTTGTACTTAAGGGTATTTTGGGCATATGTGGGCCCAGCGATGTAAAACTCGTTTTATCATTAATTTGTGCTAGTTTTACTTATACTAATATGATGTGAAAAGCATTTCGTCTAAAAATGATGGGAAGTGTTAGATCTTTTTACGAAAATGGAACAAGTTGGACAGCGGGCTTCCAGGCCCTGTGCGTGCAGCGCACAGGTAGGGCTGCGCGCCGCGCACCCTGCCTGGGCAGGCCTGCTTCGAATTTTTTTTTATTTCGCAGTTTTGGTTGGTTAACGGGTTGGGATGTTATAACTGCTCCGAGCGGTTATGATCAAACCTGGCTTGAAAATCAATTTGGTCAAATTAACATCAACCAAAGCAACCAGGAATATGAGGCACGCTACAACTTTTCGGGCCTCCGTGCGATTTCGTAATGGCAAGTCCATTGTGACCAATTGAGTCACGCGGACCCGAATGCCCCCAGCCTTTTGCTCCCACATTCCACCCGTATGACTATGAGAACCCTAGAACCTAACCTTTAATTGACTATGATCCCAACGAAGCATATAGGAGAGCCGAGGAGTTTGAGCACTTTGAACGTTTAAGGCAACAACAACAACAGGAGCAAAACGATTGGAATACGCCGCCCAATTATGATGATTATCCTAACCCGGACCAATCCAGGAGCTCATACTGTGGAGGGTATAGTTGGTGGGAATTCCTATTGTTGCGCTCTCGCTCTCTCTTATTTGTTGGTTTAGTTAATTTTTATGGTCGTTGAATTATGAAACTTTTATTTGAACAATTGGCATGTAATAACTAAGGGTGGATGGTGTGGGAAAGTTTGAACAATTTGGTAACTTGGTTGTGTGTTGGAAACAATTTCATTTGTGTTGGTTTGTGGTTTAGATGGTTGGAATTCAAATCCGGAGGGCTTGTGATTCCCGGATGAAGCAATTTAAATTTGAATTTGGGCATGTAATAATTTGACACTTTTTAGGTTGTGATGTTTAATTCTATTGTAATGATTGATTCGTTGGATCTTGCATTGTGATGTTGATCATTGTTACCTTATGTTTGTTTGTTTAAGCATAGAGATTATCTTTCGTTTGATCTTGTCGATTGAGTAGTTTGGTTGAATATCTCATTGTCGATGGATGTTTGTATGGCTTTGTTGATATCTTTAGAGCGTTATGATTTTTTTTTGTGGGCGCGCATACTCCCCCGAGTATGGCTGTGACGATCGCTCCAAATCTATTTGGCCGAATACGTCATTCATTGATCTCATTGCGAGGTATTTGACCTCTATATGATACGTTTTATAAACATTGCATTCTTTTGAAAAGGCACACCATAAATGAATATTAAATCAAAGGTTTTCGACATCTGATGTTTTCTACATATAAACAATCACCTTATATAATAGTTTACAATAGTACTTCCGTTGACAATGCAGTCTAAATAAGGTACATGGTGATGAATTGGTGAATGCAACGTTTTCTTGAAAAATATGCCATGTAAGATTCCATGCACATAGCTTGTCTATCATATAAGCAAACAGCGGAAGACTCCTAGGGAACCTGAGAATAAACATGCTAACAAGTGTCAACACAAAGGTTGGTGAATTCATAGTTTTAATGTTTTGCATAATCTGTACATAAAGATGGATCACAAGATTTCAGTTGTTTCATCCAGAAACGTTTATCAAAATATTCTACAAGATTGAGCACCCTGGTAACTAAACTTAACGTATATATAATTTGTACCCTTTGTATAATCATCTTAATAATACACGCAAACCAACGTGTACGCTTCTCAAATAGCATACGTCCGTTAAAAGGCTAGTGCTCTAGCTCGGACGGGGATATCAAGCCCTATGGATCCATATACTACTACTCGCGCCCACCAGTTCTTATAACTGGCAGTTACTAGTTACCAAAGCTAAGGGATTTTCGGTTCAAACTCAGTGTAGAATTTAGTATGTACTTGTATCCATTGTGTTTAAAATAAAGTGCATGTATTCTCAGCCCAAAAATATATATTGCAAAAGCAATTAAAAAGGGAGCAAATGAAACTCACGCATATAAATATTGTATATCGGTTAATAAAGCATTTGCATGTATTCTCAGCCCAAAAATGTAGAGAGTAAAAGGGATCTTATGAAACTCACGCATATCAGTTTTAGTTTTTGTATTCATTTTATAAAACAGCGCATGTATTCTCAGCCCAAAAATATATATAAAAAGGGATCAATGAACTCACCTTAGCAGCATATAAAGTCGTTCACCAAAATGTGATCGAAACACGGATTACCAAATAACCGTAGATTTCAACGTATCAATATTGAGATTCAATATTGTAGGAAAGTACGTAGACGTAACGGAGATGATAAACACTAGGTTTGATTCACAAATATACCCCCGAACATTACCCATAATCTCCTTGACAATAACCCATAATTTCCTTAGCTCTATCCCGCTTGAAAACCATTTTGAAAGTGACACGCTCATGACCTCGTCGTAGTATTTTATGTATAATACTAATTAATAATAATACTACTAATAATAATAAGATTAATAATAATATTAATCTTAATAATAATAATAATAATAATAATAATAATAATAATAATAATAATAATAATAATAATAATAATAATAATAATAATAATAATAATAATAATAATAATATAATTAATAAATATAATACGGAGTAATTGAAATGAATTCAAAAGCAGAAAACATCGGGCTTTTATAGATGTGGCCTGGACCAGGCTGCCATGCGATCGCATGGCCTTCAAGACCATTTCCCATGCGATCGCATGGGATGGATTTCCAGCTCATGATCTTTTAACTTCTAGTTTGTCGACATATTTTTTAATTATAAATATAATATATTTAATTTATATAATTAATTATATATTATATTAAATTCACATGCATAGTTGTCTTGTAATTTTTGTTTCGATAAGTCGTACGTTATCACTCGACTTATGTCCCGGTTACGGTTTTTCGAACGCCCTTTCGTACGCTGAGAAAACTAGTACTTTTCGTTTCGTGACTCGTACCTTTGTCAAAATATAGTCTTAAATCATCCATAAACTATACCACTCGAGGTATAACTTATACATTTGAGTGTTTTGGTCATTTACTTCTATAAATCATCGTCTCGCTATTTGTTAATATATATATATTCATTTTGAAATAGTGTTTTACTGTAGCAATTTACTGTAGCAAAGTCAATTTTTACTGTAGCAATTCACTGTAGCAAATAGTGATTTTCTAAAACACTGTAGCATTTTGGGTACTGTAGCAAATTAATGTTTTACTGGTTCATCTTAAACGCTTTAGTTAACTTATATCAATCGAGTCAATAAACGAATGTTACTATCGTTTACTAAATAACTTGAAATTATATATATGTATATATCTTATACATAAATCAGTTTTTAAATACACATTGGAAGTTATTTATAAATAAATTTTAATAATAAATATTTCAACTTATCATATATATATTCAAATAGATATTTAAACCAATAAGTTTAATGTACGGTATCAAACAATTAATACATTGTTACCTTTTCAAGTTATAGTATATATGTATCTATTTACATATAATTGTTCGCGAATCGTCGAAAACAACCGAAGGGTATTTAAATATATAAAAGTAGTTCAAAAATTTTGAGATTCAGTTTTACAGACTTTGCTTATCGTGTCGGAAATGTTAATCATACAAAGATTAAGTTTAAATTTGATCAGAAATTTCTGGGTCATCACAATGGCCCCGCATATTTTGTACCTTGTGAGCATACTTCAATTGTAGGGAATGTCATATGCACTTGGCTCCTTCTTTTGGCTCATCAAGTGGTACAACGACATGCAAGCGACGTTGGTGATTATATGTTTCTAGAACGGTGACAACAAAGATCGTTTGATCTTGCCCGCTTTTTACTTCCTTTTCTCTAAACTTTTCTATTTCAAAATATCCCTCATTTTCACTTATTCTATCGCTTTAATGCAATGAGGGCATTGCATACGCTAAATGTAGGGGGGAGAGTTAGAATTTTGGGCCATTTTAGACTTTTTCGGGTAAACATATCACATATTCTACAAAGTCTCAAGCTTGCATTGTCGAAACAATTTTTGGAACAAGTTTTTAACCATTACACTAAATCATATCATAAACATTAAAATGGTTAAAACTTGTATTATTTTCAAAAATTTTGAGAAAAGTAAAGTCTTTTCCTTGTTTCCAAAACTTAAGGAAGTAAAGTCTTCATTTTGTTTCATTTTTGAATCTCACCAAGTGTAAGTAAAGTCTTTCACTTTTCATTGATTTTGAGCTTAAATGATAAAATTTTTGGGGAAAATCAAAATTATGCTTGAAAGTTAAAGTCTTTCATGCATGTGTACCAAAACCAAGTGTATAAAGCTTTATGCTTTAACACTTTCGGATGAACCGAGTCCATCCATTGTAGGGAGTTAAGTCTCCCAAATTTCGTCTCACTTGGTGTGGGAGACGTCCTAATCCACACCATTTCATATTGACATTTTTTGTTTCATCATTTCACGATGTTTCAACCGATGTATCATACCATGGGAAGAGGAGCCACCGAGCTTCAACGTATGCTATCTTCTTGATGAAGAGCAATGATTTCGTGCTAGTGTTGCTAGACAACACAACCCATAGCCAAAAGCTATGGCACCCTTGTTCGATCAATTGTGAAAAGGTAGTACCTACTTCCTACCTTTTCTCAACATAAGCATAAAATCTTGTTGTGCGGGAGTAGATGAGTGAATAAAAGCCTCGAGCTTTGACACTCCCGGGAGAGTCAAGTCCTCCCATTGTCTCATTTTGAAAGTCAAGTTTTCCAAACTTGAAAGTAAAGTCTTCCAAGTTATGTGTGTTCCAAGCTTGGGAGTAAAGTCTCCCAAGTCAAGCTCTATCATTTGAAAGGAAGTTAAAGTCTTCCTAGTGCTTCAAAAATTTGGAATTGACGGACTCTCTTCTTTAGCCACGTGCGGCCCTAATTCCACGAACCACCGTCAATGCTTTCGTCCTACTATGAGAGAAACCATAGAGTTATGATAGAAAGCTTGATGTCATCCCGAGCTCGGGGTGACCAATAAAGGTGGGGTACCCAGTCCCTTACCTTTGGCACACCCACCTTAATCCTATATTTGGAATTGACGATTATCGTTCTTGGAATTGACGAAAATAGGTGTTTTGGGGGTATGGAAATGGAAGAGGGATAGCCACTACGGGTTGATAATGTGAGCATTCTTTTTGGAAGCATATTCTTTGCACGATGTATTATTTCATGTTTGGTGATGATGTGTACGATTTTCAGGGCCTTTATTCATTTTGGGTGCATTTTACATCTTTTGAGTACACTTTGAGTTTGTTGGAGTAGATTTATGTTAGATTTTGATCGATTTGGAGACTTAATATGATTGATTAGTTTGACGAGTTGATGGCTATCCCGTGAATCCTACATATTTGGTCAAGGTCAAGGAGGTCGAGTTCGAGTTTGTACAGATTTGATGCTTTGTGATTGGTGTTTGATGACCTTCTCGTAGATGAAGTTGACTTTGACTGGGTGCATGATTGATTCGGGTAGACTTAGGCTTGAATTATGTTTATGTTAGTATTAGAGGATTGAAGATTTGAAGCTTGCTTTGAGCTTGAGCTAGTGAAGAGATTGTTTTAGTTTGTTTTAAGCTTGTGGTTATAGAATAAGAGGAAGTTTATGCTTGGTCCTAGCAAGTGCAAGTTTTTGGAGAACATCCTTGCCATCAAGTGCCTATTCATGGGAGGTATTAATTTGTACCCAAACTTTTTGCGCTTTGACATTTTTCACTTATTCGTTCTTTATCTCCAAAGCTTGTTTTGTCGATTGTTTGCTTGAGGACAAGCAAAGATTCAAATTTAGGGGGTTTGATATCGCTCCATTTATATATGTTTTATTTCGAGATATCTACCTCATTTTGTTCAGTTTTCGACTATCTCGAGGCCTATTTTGTGTGCTATTGAGCTAATTGGTAAATTGAGGGCTATGGAGTTGATTTGGTGTAAAATTGACCAAATCTTGGGCAAAATTGGCTAAGGAATTGAAAAGTGCAGAATCAGCATCAAAAGCGCCGCTCCTCATCCTAGAGCGCCGCTCCTGTGGAGCAAAAGCGCCGCACCTACTGAAAAAGCGACGTTCTCATGCACATTTCAGCTCCATTCTTCATCAGTGAGCAAAAGCGTCATTCCTACAGCAAAAGCGCCGCTCCTATCTGGTCAAAAGCGTCGCTCCTACAACAAAAGTGTCGTCCCTGATTCGAGCCAAAAGCGCCGTTCTTGATAAAAAGCGCCGCTCCTCATTAAAGCCAAAAGCGCCGCTCCTGTCGCTGTTTCAGTCCAGGATTTTAGCGCTATAAAAGGAACGAGATTAGGTCATTTTCTTATGAATCTTTAGAGAGCAGCTGCTTAGGGTCAGAATTTCACACACAAAACCCTAATGTCATCATTCATTGGTGTTTAAGGGTGGATTCAAGGAAGTTTGCTCAAGATGCATCATTGTTTAGCTTAGATCTTTATCTTCGTTACATTTGGGTTGTAATCTTTACTTTACTTTACTTATTTTGCATTGATTACTTGTAATAGCTTGAAGATAATGATTGTTTATGTTTCTTTGATTATTATTAGTTTGATCTTAGCCATAATTGGCTAAATCCTTTGAGTTTGCTTATCTATGAATCTCTAATGCTAGTGTTTGCCCCAAATCAATTGAATATTGTTGTTTGAATGAATTACATGATCATGTGTTGTTGAGTTAGCTAAAGATCCATTGCTATGAGTTTGTTTTAGGCTTGACTTTGATTACATATGTTGAGTAGCTCTCTTAGTGATTTGAGAAGTGAATCAATGTGTGCTTGAACACCTTTGGTGATCTAGACAACTAGCTAGAGAATTGCAAGTGATTGTGTTCTTGATCTAGGTTGGTTTTCAATTGGCCTTTAGTCAACATAGTAGTGCCGATTATCTTAAGTGATTTCGATAGTTGGGGGTTTTAAGTGATTTCAACCCAAGCTCAATCTTAATGACCAAATCATGCTTAACTCGATCTTAGGATACAACGCTTATGTGAATTCGCGGAGTGCCATTTGATTTGAGGTTTAGAAGTAATTCTAAACATTTGATAGTTCAACAACTTATGAGATAGCAAAATAGGCAAAACGGGGCAAGCCAAGCATAGAGAGGATTAGATAAGCGAACACTTCTTAGTTAATTTGATTTAAGTCTTAATACTTTGCTACTTGTTTCTTGCTACTAGTTTACTCGTTTAGTTTAAGTTTGTTTAATTGAACAAGTTTTAGTGGTTAGTTAATAACAATCGAAACCCCCCAATCCAAACAACTTCTAGGACAATCGATAGTTTCAAACACTTGACTTAGACCGCTCCCTTGAGACGAACTTGATAAGAATACTTACATTGAAGTGCTATAATAACTGGGTTCTAAGTGCTCGTTAGTTGTGTGTGCTTATTTATTAGTGTTTAAATCATATATAAATTTAGAGGATAAAAGTTATGTATCGCACCGCACACCATCAGTAGTTAGTGTTAGTTGGGTTTGGTAGTTGCCTTCATGTGCGATAAAGCTCCAAGGAATAAATCAAGCGCAAGTGACCATATCTAACCAAGGCTGGTCCCTCCAAAATATATGAATGTGTCTTTAAATATTACTCCATCCGAAAGAAAGATTTTCATATGTTTTAGTTTAATAAAATTTTGGTGAGTGATATGGTGGATTAAAATCAATTTGATTTTCAATACGAAGTTAATCTATTAATCGAGAAGTTTGTGAGTTAAATATAAAAAATATACTCCGTAATATTTGTTCTATACGGAGTATAATTTTAATGTGACTTTGTGAGAAGAAATGTTGTGGGGATTGCGTAAACTAGCCAAAATTGAGAGGGCATAATATCTCTATTAATTGGTCCCTACTTCAATCAATGGTTAAGTTGATACAGTATAAGATGTTGAATGTGAAAATATCCAAAAGGCAAGAACTTAATTTAGAGAGGTATATATGGTGAAATAATGAGTGGTGGCACAAAGTTTAAATCTTAGAATGCAAGATATATGATAAAGAAAAAGAGTATTCTCTTACAAGTTCTATTTATGGAAAATCAGTTATGCCTAGCTAGGGTCTTTGACCATCTCCGTTTATGGTTTTTATCTTTCGCATAAATATATTGTGTATTTTTTTATTTTTTTTTTTATTTTATAAAACAAACTTCCCTAACAACAATCATATTAGATTTCTATTGCTCCTAGATGTGTGAGATGTAACTAGTGTACAAGATAGACAAGATAGATATATATGTAGACGTACGTCACTCACATGGTTAGTTTGTGTGTTTGGAACAGACATGCATGACTATACATGTATGTTTTAGTTGTTTTGACTATTTTCTAGAATACATAGGAAAAAATCACAAGTTGGATGAAAATTAGGAAACAGAAAATATAAATTAAAATAAAAAGAATATATACATGATGATGAGATAGATAAACTTGATTGTGATAAGGTACATTGGAAATTTGATCCTTTCCCACTTTTAAACTGAATATATGCTAATTCAATTCAAGCTACAAATTAGAAGTGTATCATCGTGCCTCCGTTACTTATGTGGACGTTTTCTATATGTGGTGCTTGATAACTTCAATTTCATTTAAATGTAAATGTAAAAATTAAACTGTATTTTATCCCCTGATTTTACATGTGTAGATAGATACATGGTGGATAAGTTAACGTTGGAGATGAATTGAACCTGATTCTAAACGTGGAGCTAGCATCAATGTTTAAATGATATATAGTTTGTGATGGTTAATTATCACTTTTAAATTTAATTATGTGTTTTGTATTTGCTACATTTAGTTGTAGCGTATTTCCTAAATTTCTTGTTTACGAAATTTCCTTTGAATATGCTGTGAATTTTTTTTCGAAGAAAATGACTTCAGGTAATTCTTGTGTATGGTCCAATGTTTTAGTGACAATTAAACTAAAAGGATACTATCTATCCTAATTCGATGTTACTAATGCATTGGTTACAATTCTCTTCTATAACTTATTTGATGTAGTTACCTTTTATTAATAGATAAATATAAGAACAAAATAAATAAATATATAATAAATGGTGGGGTCTAATTTTTTCTTTCACAAACTTTATAACCAGACCGGGATATTGGGCTGTGCGGCCCGTTCCATCGCACATGGCCCATCTTCACTTGGGGCCCAAAAAAAATAGTCCAATAACTTCTACCTAGGTTTAGTTTTTATTTATTTATTAAAGTTTTACAATATAAAATTGAAAAGCCGCTACAGTGCCTCAACTTCTCAAATCAATACGGTGTACTTTGTTCGCTTCGAAACCAGTGCCACTGACCAGTCCTTGTCTCCTTGAATTCATTAATCAGTAAAAGGTGTTATATTGTATCTTTCTTGTTATATTTATATTTATATTTATATTTATATTTATATTTATATTTTTTATTGATTTGTGTATATATATTTTATCGATTTAAAGACTAATATCTATTTCTAACTTTCTATTATCTAATCTAGTAATTTTAAAACAGTTAACAGCATAGTAACATGTTCCGACGTTCGTAGCCGACTTTCCTCTCAATTCCTTTGATATTATGTTTTTTTCAATGGTTATTTTAATTGATGCTAGTATTTATGAAGATTTTTTAGTAATATTGGACTAGTTATTATATATGAAAGTTTATTATATAAAAGGCCTACTTTTATTTATTGTACAACGCCATAGCCCCTCCTTGCTACCGAAAATGAAATGTCCCGTTCATATACATTATAAACGATTCACAATAGTTGATTACATCGCGAGTTACTTGACCTCTATATGATACATTGTACAAACATTGCATTCGTTTTTAAAAGACAAACTTTCATTACATCGAAAGTTGACGGCATGCATACCATTTCATAATATATCTAACTATAATTGACTTAATAATAATCTTGATGAACTCGACGACTCGAATGCAACGTCTTTTGAAATATGTCTTGAATGACTCCAAGTAATATCTCTAATATGAGCAAATGCACAGCGGAAGATTTCTTTCATACCTGAGAATAAACATGCTTTCAAGTGTCAACCAAAAGGTTGGTGAGTTCATTAGTTTATCATAATCATTCATTCTCATCATTTTAATAGACCACAAGATTTCATATATTGTCACGCGTAACTCGCGAATTAAAATTCATTCATATGGTGAACACCTGGTAACCGACCTTAACAAGATGCATATAGATTATCCCCATCATTCCGGGACTCACATCGGACATGATAAATTCGAAGTACTAAAGCAACCGTAACTCGGATGGGGCTCGTTGGGCCCGATAGATCTATCTTTAGGATTCACGTCAATTGGTGGCAATTATCATAAACACCAATTCTTAGGCTACCAAGCTAAAAAGGGGCATATTCGGTTTGATAATCCAACCATAGAATTTAGTTTCGATCACTTGTGTCTATTTCATAAAGCATTTATAAAAGCGCATGTATTCTCAGTCCCAAAAATATATATTGCAAACGCATTTAAAAAGGGAGCAAATGAAACTCACAATACTGTATTTCTTAGTAAAAATACATATGACGACACTGAATAATTGTAGGGTTGGTCTTCGATTCACAAACCTCCCAAAATCCTTTCATAAAAAGAAATGCCCCGAGCAGGACTCGAACCCGCGACCTCATGTTTAACCGCAACACCCAAGACCAATACTCCGTTTCAGTTTATCTGATTATATTTAAATTCAATATATAATTAACCCTTTTCTGTTTTTATCCTTTTCCTTCTTCTTCTTCTTACTCATTCAGTCGACCAGGGTAATGAATCATCAAACAATTCATTACTACACAATCTAAGTTCTTAATTTGAAACAAAAACGACTTATACTTATGATTTTATTTAACAGACACAATCAGAAAGAAATTAAAATCGACATCTGTTATGCGAGAAAAAATGATGATGAACTCAATACTTGATATCAAATTTTAGATCGTTTTAAAAGAAAATTCCTACATGAAATTTATTTAAAATCCGTTCTAGAAACTTCTGCCATCATCAATTTAACTTGAATCATTAAACTGAGTTCGAATTTTTGCCAAGAACAGACTGTTGACTTTCGAAAATAAAAACTTTGACTCGAAAATTGAGATTCGTTAAGATGAATTGAGAGCTCAATTTTTGCAGAAAGATTCAACAGAGAATTCCTAACAAGACTACATTTATAGATTTTGAAATGGGATTTGATTTCGAGATTTTGAATAAATTATGAAGTACATAGCATTACGAACTGTTTTTTTCTTTATATCTGTATTTATTTAATCATATATCAAATATATATGTATTTGTATATTATATACTTAAAGAAACATACTAATATTAATTATACAAATATTAACATCTAATATAAATGAAACAAATAATAATAATGTATAATAATCATTATTAATGATAATAGTAATAATAATATCTAATAATAATACCAATTATTAATCAAAGTTGCTAAAATTATAATTACTAATTATAATAATAATGATATTAACAATAATAATTATAATAATAACACAACAATTCATATGTATTAAATTTCATATAATAATTTTCAAATATAATAATAGTATAAATATTAGTATTAATAATAATGAATGTAATAAAAAGTATATCCACTAGAATTAAACTTGTGATTACATTTAATACATTAATAATACAATTATACAATAACATTTATGTTTTATATATCTATTACAAATAATTATTACTATAAAGTATGTATATATTTATATATATTCATTTTAATAGTAACCTAATTAATTTATTTATCATTTTACATTTTTGTACTAATTTATTAATGTGTACTTTATTAATTTAAAATGTGTTATATATATATATATACACACACACACAATTGTTCGTGAATCGTCGGGCATAGTCAAAGATCAATTGAATATATGAACATAGTTCCAAAATTTTCGAGACTCAACATTATAGACTTTGCTTATCGTGTCAGAAACATATAAAGATTAAGTTTAAATTTGGTCAGAAATTTCCGGGTTGTCACAGTACCTACCCGTTAAAGGGGATCATCAATGCTAACAATATGTATGTTTTCATGACTCATATAAGCTGATAAATAGAGTTTTATTACCATTGAGTAATAAGGATAAAATAATTCGATTATTCGAAGAGTACGAATCAAGCTATCACAAAATAGTGAAATGAGTAAATGAAGGTTCGTCTTAACCGGTGACGTAGTGTCAATTGATTTCCGGAATTCAAGGGATTTAGAGAAAATCTTGGAAATCTATAAATCTGATTCTTCGGTGAATAGGGGAATTAAGATCTCTTGTAATAATTACGATGATCTGTCTCGATTGGACTGTCGGATATTTCCATTATAAATTAACTTTTTCCGTTCCATTCATTTTACCATTTCCTATACTCAATTCTCAAATTCAAAAGATTGTGAAAATGCTTAATCCAGTTCTGATCCTTGTCCTTATCCTGACTATCGTAACAATCATTCTCCTTTTCCAACTTTTACCAGAGGAATCTGTTTTCTTCTATTTCGCCTTTGGGGTTATAGTGTTTTTAATTCTCCCGTGTCTTTATGTTGCGATACACATTGATATACACGGTTTGTAATTTATGTGTTGTTATCGAGCTTCATGTTCTCCCTTATATTTCGGAGTATCATACTTTTGTTTTCTCCTCCCGACTTTAAATCAAACGAATAATGGTTCAGAATTCGTAAGTATGAAGTTTCGAATGAACATGACTAATGTTCTAAGAGAGAGATTGTAATAGTACGATCTTGACTGGTTAACCTACCATAATTCAAGAGAAAAGATAGAACTATTGTAGTGACCCGAACTTTTCCATGTTTATATATATTAATTGAGATTGATATTTACATGATTAAATGTTTCCAACATGTTAAGCAATCAAACTTGTTAAGACTTGATTAATTGAAATATGTTTCATATAGACAATTGACCACCCAAGTTGACCGGTGATTCACGAACGTTAAAACTTGTAAAAACTATATGATGACATATATATGGTTATATATATAGTTAACATGATATTATTATAAGTAAACATATCATTAAGTATATTAATAATGAACTACATATGTAAAAACAAGACTACTAACTTAATGATTTTGAAACGAGACATATATGTAACGATTATCGTTGTAACGACATTTAATGTATATATATCATATTAAGAATATCATGAAAATATAATAATTTAAAATCTCATTTGATATTATAAACATTGGGTTAACAACATTTAACAAGATCGTTAACCTAAAGGTTTCAAAACAACACTTACATGTAACGGCTAACGATGACTTAACGACTCAGTTAAAATGTATATACATGTAGTGTTTTAATATGTATTCATACACTTTTGAAAGACTTCAAGACACTTATCAAAATACTTCTACTTAACAAAAATGCTTACAATTACATCCTCGTTCAGTTTCATCAACAATTCTACTCGTATGCATCCGTATTCGTACTCGTACAATACACAGCTTTTAGATGTATGTACTATTGGTATATACAATCCAATGATCAGCTCTTATCAGCACATGTGAGTCACCTAACACATGTGGGAGCCATCATTTGGCAACTAGCATGAAATATCTCATAAAATTACAAAAATATGAGTAATCATTCATGACTTATTTACATGAAAACAAAATTACATATCCTTTATATCTAATCCATACACCAACGACCAAAAACACCTACAAACACTTTCATTCTTCAATTTTCTTCATCTAATTGATCTCTCTCAAGTTCTATCTTCAAGTTCTAAGTGTTCTTCATAAATTCCAAAAGTTCTAGTTTCATAAAATCAAGAATACTTTCAAGTTTGCTAGCTCACTTCCAATCTTGTAACGTGATCATCCAACCTCAAGAAATCTTTGTTTCTTACAGTAGGTTATCATTCTAATACAAGGTAATAATCATATTCAAACTTTGATTCAATTTCTATAACTATAACAATCTTATTTCAAGTGATGATCTTACTTGAACTTGTTTTCGTGTCATGATTCTGCTTCAAGAACTTCGAGCCATCCAAGGATCCGTTGAAGCTAGATCCAATTTTCTCTTTTTCAGTAGGTTTATCCAAGGAACTTAAGGTAGTAATGATGTTCATAACATCATTCAATTCATACATATAAAGATATCTTATTCGAAGGCTTAAACTTGTAATCACTAGAACATAGTTTAGTTAATTCTAAACTTGTTCGCAAACAAAAGTTAATCCTTCTAACTTGACTTTTAAAATCAACTAAACACATGTTCTATATCTATATGATATGCTAACTTAATGATTTAAAACCTGGAAACACGAAAAACACCGTAAAACCGGATTTACGCCGTCGTAGTAACACCGCGGGCTGTTTTGGGTTAGTTAATTAAAAACTATGATAAACTTTGATTTAAAAGTTGTTATTCTGAGAAAATGATTTTTATTATGAACATGAAACTATATCCAAAAATTATGGTTAAACTCAAAGTGGAAGTATGTTATCTAAAATGGTCATTTAGACGTCGTTCTTTCGACTGAAATGACTACCTTTACAAAAACGACTTGTAACTTATTTTTCTGACTATAAACCTATAATTTTTCTGTTTAGATTCATAAAATAGAGTTCAATATGAAACCATAGCAATTTGATTCACTCAAAACGGATTTAAAATGAAGAAGTTATGGGTAAAACAAGATTGGATAATTTTTCTCATTTTAGCTACGTGAAAATTGGTAACAAATCTATTCCAACCATAACTTAATTAACTTGTATTGTATATTATGTAATCTTGAGATACCATAGACACGTATACAATGTTTCGACCTATCATGTCGACACATCTATATATATTTCGGAACAACCATAGACACTCTATATGTGAATGTTGGAGTTAGCTATACAGGGTTGAGGTTGATTCCAAAATATATATAGTTTGAGTTGTGATCAATACTGAGATACGTATACACTGGGTCGTGGATTGATTCAAGATAATATTTATCGATTTATTTCTGTACATCTAACTGTGGACAACTAGTTGTAGGTTACTAACGAGGACAGCTGACTTAATAAACTTAAAACATCAAAATATATTAAAAGTGTTGTAAATATATTTTGAACATACTTTGATATATATGTATATATTGTTATAGGTTCGTGAATCAACCAGTGGTCAAGTCTTACTTCCCGACGAAGTAAAAATCTGTGAAAGTGAGTTATAGTCCCACTTTTAAAATCTAATATTTTTGGGATGAGAATACATGCAGGTTTTATAAATGATTTACAAAATAGACACAAGTACGTGAAACTACATTCTATGGTTGAATTATCGAAATCGAATATGCCCCTTTTTATTAAGTCTGGTAATCTAAGAATTAGGGAACAGATACCCTAATTGACGCGAATCCTAAAGATAGATCTATTGGGCCTAACAAACCCCATCCAAAGTACCGGATGCTTTAGTACTTCGAAATTTATATCATATCCGAAGGGTGTCCCGGAATGATGGGGATATTCTTATATATGCATCTTGTTAATGTCGGTTACCAGGTGTTCACCATATGAATGATTTTTATCTCTATGTATGGGATGTGTATTGAAATATGAAATCTTGTGGTCTATTATTATGATTTGATATATATAGGTTAAACCTATAACTCACCAACATTTTTGTTGACGTTTTAAGCATGTTTATTCTCAGGTGATTATTAAGAGCTTCCGCAGTCGCATACTTAAATAAGGACGAGATTTGGAGTCCATGCTTGTATGATATTGTGTAAAAACTGCATTCAAGAAACTTATTTTGTTGTAACATATTTGTATTGTAAACCATTATGTAATGGTCGTGTGTAAACAGGATATTTTAGATTATCATTATTTGATAATCTACGTAAAGCTTTTTAAAACCTTTATCTATGAAATAAAGGTTATGGTTTGTTTTAAAAATGAATGCAGTCTTTGAAAAACGTCTCATATAGAGGTCAAAACCTCGCAACGAAATCAATTAATATGGAACGTTTTTAATCAATAAGAACGGGACATTTCAGTTGGTATCCGAGCGTTGGTCTTAGAGAACCAGAATTTTGCATTAGTGTGTCTTATCAAGTTTGTTAGGATGCATTAGTGAGTCTGGACTTCGACCGTGTTTACTTGAAAAATGATTGCTTAACAAATTTTGTTGGAAACTATATATTTTTAACATGTGAATATTATGTGATATATTAATCTCTTAACGCGTTTGATATTATGTGATAGATGTCTACCTCTAGAACAAGTCCCATTGACTCACCTAATAATAATGAAGAGTCAAATGTAAATTGGAATGATTCGTGGACTGATTCACAAGTTCCCGAAGAGGAACCGGAAGAAGAGTCGGAACCAGAAGAAGAATCGGAATCGGAAGAAGAATCGGAACCGGTGGGGGAAATAATAAAACGGTTAAGTAAAAGAAAATCCTCAACCAACCGACCAATGTTAATTATGATCAATGGTGTTTCTGCCAAGGAAGCAAAATATTGGGAGGATTACCAATTCTCCGATGAATCGGATTCCGACGAGAATTCCGTTGATGTTATAGAAATTACCCCAACTGAATTTAAAAAGGCAAAAGAAAATAATAAGGGAAAGGGCATAAAAATAGAGAAATCTAATTCCAACCCCGATGAACTTTATATGTATCGTCAACCCCCGAAGTCCTTAAGTTGTAACAATGACCCGGGAACCTCTAAACCACCAGGTTTTTCTAAACCAATGTGGATAACGACGGCTCGTATTAGGGGAACATCATATATCCCTAGAAACTTGGCAAAACGAACCAAAACCGAAGAAGAAGAAACAAGCGAGTCGGAATAAGATAGTTGTATTCGTGTGGTGTAATATAAGTAATATAGTATGCTTATGCTTTATGATATATGTAAAAATTGCTTGTATTAATAAGTATTTTTTTTATGAATCTAACTCTTGTCTATTTTACAATATAAAAATACAAAATGGATAGACAACCCAATATTTTAAGAGACCTACCCGGAGACATGATTGATGAAATCTTGTCTAGAGTCGGTCAGAATTCTTCGGCACAACTATTTAAGGCGAGATCAGTTTGTAAGACATTCGAAGAACGTTCCAAGAATGCCTTGGTTTATAAAAGGCTTTCGTTCGAAATATGGGGGATATCACATTGGGAAATCCATAAGTTACGATGTGTTTACTTTGACGCATATATTGCGGGGAACCCAAATGCTATTTTACGCAATGGGTTAAGAAATTATTTTGACTCAATATATCCGAATATTGGACTTCGTGATTTAGAAAAAGCGGCTAACATGCAACATAAAGAAGCATGTTATGCTTACGGATTAGTAATGTTCGCTTCTCACCAAAGTGAGAACAAGAACATCGGGCTACAACTATTAAACAAAATGTTCCCACAAGTGACGGAGTCGGTAATTGGGGTAAGAAATGAGGTTTTTAGATTGTTACGGGACTGTTGGACATTACGTAACCCTCGTCCCTTTGACGACGTTACAACACGCTGTCTTATCAACGGCCATAACGGTTATGTTCCACAAGACCAAGGATGGGAAGTAATCCTAGTAAAACCAGAATGCATGACTTGTTTCTGGACGTATGAATTACGTGTCTTTATTGCCTTTGCTGAACGACTTGTGTACTAGCTAGAATTATCTTCACAACCATCTTGTATCAAATTTATTGTATGCTATATTTCATGCTATATGTAAAATAAGCGGTATTGTAAGTTTGTAAAATGTTGTGTAAAAGTTTGAACGCGAAATATTATTATAATCAGTTTTTCATATAGAATTGTAGTAGTTGAATTGTATATTAGCTACTAAGTATGAACTTAACGGGTAGGTACTACCCGAATTTAAACTTATAAAACGCTAATATGAAGAAAAAGCTTTTATAAATGAGTTCATATTATGCTACGAAATACTATTAACTACTCTTAATATTCTGTATGATTAACTTGTTCCATTTGACTATTTTGAAGGAAATGGCACCGACTACTCGACATACCGTGAATATGAATGAAGAGGAATTCCGTACTTTTCTAGCTTCAAACATAGCCGCAGTACAGGCTACGCTACATACCAACAATAACCTTGGATCTAGCAGTACAGAAAATCGTGTAGGATGCACCTACAAAGAATTCACTGCCTGCAAACCTTTGGAATTTGATGGAACCGAAGGACCGATCGGATTGAAACGGTGGACCGAGAAGGTCGAATCGGTGTTTGCCATAAGTAAGTGTACTGAAGAGGACAAAGTGAAGTACGCTACGCATACCTTCACAGGTTCTGCGTTAACATGGTGGAATACCTATCTAGAGCAAGTGGGACAAGACGATGCGTACGCACTACCGTGGTCAGCATTCAAGCACTTGATGAACGAGAAGTACCGTCCCAGAACCGAGGTCAATAAGCTCAAGACAGAACTTAGAGGGTTACGAACCCAAGGATTTGATATTACCACGTACGAAAGACGATTCACAGAATTGTGCCTATTGTGTCCGGGAGCATTCGAAGATGAGGAAGAGAAGATCGACGCGTTTGTGAAACGATTACCGGAAAGATTCCAAGAAGATATAAGTTCACACGAGCCCGCCTCCATACAACAGGCATGTAGAATGGCTCACAAACTAGTGAACCAGATTGAAGAAAGAATTAAAGAACAGACTGCTGAAGAGGCCAATGTGAAGCAAGTCAAAAGAAAGTGGGAGGAAAACGGTGATAAGAATCACCAATACAACAACAACAGCAATTACAACAATAATCGCAACAATTATCCCAACAATCGCAACATCAATCGCAACTACAACAAACGGCCCAACAACAACAACAACAACAATAACAACACCAACTACAACAATCATCCCAACAACAATAATAACCGCAACAACAACAACAACAATCAGAAGCAGCTATGCCAAAGGTGTGAAAAGTATCACTCGGGGTTCTGCACCAAATTTTGCAACAAGTGTAAAAGAAACGGTCATAGCGCGGCGAAGTGTGCGGTCTACGGACCAGGGGTTAATAGAACGAAAGGAACAAATGGTGTCGGAACGAGTAATGGCGGAGCAAGTAGTGTCGGAGCAAGTTATGCCAATGTAGTTTGTTATAAATGTGGAAAACCGGGCCACATTATTAGAAATTGTCCGAACCAGGAGAACACGAATGGACAAGGCCGCTGAAGAGTTTTCAATATTAATGCGGCAGAGGCACAGGAAGACCCGGAGCTTGTTACGGGTACGTTTCTTATTGACAATAAATCTGCTTACGTTTTATTTGATTCGGGTGCGGATAGAAGCTATATGAGTAGAGATTTTTGTGCTAAATTAAGTTGTCCATTGACGCCTTTGGATAGTAAATTTTTACTCGAATTAGCAAATGGTAAATTAATTTCAGCAGATAATATATGTCGGAATCGAGAAATTAAACTGGTTAGCGAAACATTTAAGATTGATTTGATACCAGTAGAGTTAGGGAGTTTTGATGTGATAATCGGTATGGACTGGTTGAAAGAAGTGAAAGCAGAGATCGTTTGTTACAAAAAATGCCATTCGCATTATACGAGAAAAAGGAAAACCCTTAATGGTGTACGGAGAAAAGGGCAACACGAAGCTACATCTTATTAGTAATTTGAAGGCACAAAAACTAATAAGAAAAGGTTGCTATGCTGTTCTAGCACACGTCGAGAAAGTAGAAACTGAAGAAAAGAGCATCAATGATGTTCTCATTGCAAAAGAATTTCCCGATGTATTTCCGAAAGAATTACCGGGATTACCCCCACATCGATCCGTTGAATTTCAAATAGATCTTGTACCAGGAGCTGCACCAATAGCTCGTGCTCCTTACAGACTCGCACCCAGCGAGATGAAAGAACTGCAAATCCAATTACAAGAACATTTAGAGCGTGGTTTCATTCGACCAAGCACATCACTGTGGGGAGCTCCTGTTTTGTTTGTCAAGAAGAAAGATGGTACATTCAGGTTGTGTATCGACTACCGAGAGTTGAACAAACTTACCATCAAGAACCGCTACCCACTACCGAGAATCGACGACTTATTTGATCAACTACAAGGCTCGTCTGTTTATTCAAAGATTGACTTACGTTCCGGGTATCATCAAATGCGGGTGAAAGAAGATGATATTCCAAAGACTGCTTTTAGAACGCGTTACGGTCATTACGAGTTTATGGTCATGCCGTTTGGTTTAACTAATGCACTAGCTGTGTTCATGGACCTTATGAACCGAGTGTGTGGACCATACCTTGACAAGTTTGTCATTGTTTTCATTGATGACATACTTATTTACTCAAGGAATGACCAAGAACACAGTGAACATTTGAGAAAGGTGTTAGAAGTATTGAGGAAGGAAGAATTGTACGCTAAGTTTTCAAAGTGTGCATTTTGGTTGGAAGAAGTTCAATTCCTCGGTCACATAGTGAACAAAGAAGGTATTAAGGTGGATCCGGCAAAGATAGAAACTGTTGAAAAGTGGGAAACCCCGAAAACTCCGAAACACATACGCCAGTTTTTAGGACTAGCTGGTTACTACAGAAGGTTCATCCAAGACTTTTCCAGAATAGCAAAACCCTTGACTGCATTAACGCATAAAGGGAAGAAATTTGAATGGAATGATGAACAAGAGAAAGCGTTTCAGTTATTGAAGAAAAAGCTAACTACGGCACCTATATTGTCATTGCCTGAAGGGAATGATGATTTTGTGATTTATTGTGACGCATCAAAGCAAGGTCTCGGTTGTGTATTAATGCAACGAACGAAGGTGATTGTTTATGCGTCTAGACAATTGAAGATTCACGAGCAAAATTATACGACACATGATTTGGAATTAGGCACGGTTGTTTTTGCATTAAAGACTTGGAGGCACTACTTATATGGGGTCAAAAGTATTATATATACCGACCACAAAAGTCTTCAACACATATTTAATCAGAAACAACTGAATATGAGGCAGCGTAGGTGGATTGAATTGTTGAATGATTACGACTTTGAGATTCGTTACCACCCGGGGAAGGCAAATGTGGAAGCCGATGCCTTGAGCAGGAAGGACAGAGAACCCATTCGAGTAAAATCTATGAATATAATGATTCACAATAACCTTACTACTCAAATAAAGCAGGCGCAACAAGGAGTTTTAAAAGAGGGAAATTTAAAGGATGAAATACCCAAAGGATCGGAGAAGCATCTTAATATTCGGGAAGACGGAACCCGGTATAGTGCTGAAAGGATTTGGGTACCAAAATTTGGAGATATGAGAGAAATGGTACTTAGAGAAGCTCATAAAACCAGATACTCAATACATCCTGGAACGGGGAAGATGTACAAGGATCTCAAGAAACATTTTTGGTGGCCGGGTATGAAAGCCGATGTTGCTAAATACGTAGGAGAATGTTTGACGTGTTCTAAGGTCAAAGCTGAGCATCAGAAACCATCAGGTCTACTTCAACAACCCGAAATCCCGGAATGGAAATGGGAAAACATTACCATGGATTTCATCACTAAATTGCCAAGGACTGCAAGTGGTTTTGATGCTATTTGGGTAATAGTTGATCGTCTCACCAAATCAGCACACTTCCTACCAATAAGAGAAGATGACAAGATGGAGAAGTTAGCACGACTGTATTTGAAGGAAGTCGTCTCCAGACATGGAATACCAATCTCTATTATCTCTGATAGGGATGGCAGATTTATTTCAAGATTCTGGCAGACCTTACAGCAAGCATTAGGAACTCGTCTAGATATGAGTACTGCCTATCATCCACAAACTGATGGGCAGAGTGAAAGGACGATACAAACGCTAGAAGACATGCTTCGATCATGTGATATTGATTTCGGAAACAGTTGGGATCGACATCTACCGTTAGCAGAATTTTCCTACAACAACAGCTACCATTCAAGCATTGAGATGGCGCCATTTGAAGCACTTTATGGTAGAAAGTGCAGGTCTCCAATTTGTTGGAGTGAAGTGGGGGATAGACAGATTACGGGTCCAGAGATTATACAAGAAACTACCGAGAAGATCATCCAAATTCAACAACGGTTGAAAACCGCCCAAAGTCGACAAAAGAGCTACGCTGACATTAAAAGAAAAGATATAGAATTTGAAATTGGAGAAATGGTCATGCTTAAAGTTGCACCTTGGAAAGGCGTTGTTCGATTTGGTAAACGAGGGAAATTAAATCCAAGGTATATTGGACCATTCAAGATTATTGATCGTGTCGGACCAGTAGCGTACCGACTTGAGTTACCTCAACAACTCGCAGCTGTACATAACACTTTCCACATCTCGAATTTGAAGAAATGTTTTGCTAAAGAAGACCTCACTATTCCGTTAGATGAAATCCAAATCAACGAAAAACTTCAATTCATCGAAGAACCCGTCGAAATAATGGATCGTGAGGTTAAAAGACTTAAGCAAAACAAGATACCAATTGTTAAGGTTCGATGGAATGCTCGTAGAGGACCCGAGTTCACCTGGGAGCGTGAAGATCAGATGAAGAAGAAATACCCGCATCTATTTTCAGAAGATTCGTCAACACCTTCAACAGCTTAAAATTTCGGGACGAAATTTATTTAACAGGTAGGTACTGTAGTGACCCGAACTTTTCCATGTTTATATATATTAATTGAGATTGATATTTACATGATTAAATGTTTCCAACATGTTAAGCAATCAAACTTGTTAAGACTTGATTAATTGAAATATGTTTCATATAGACAATTGACCACCCAAGTTGACCGGTGATTCACGAACGTTAAAACTTGTAAAAACTATATGATGACATATATATGGTTATATATATAGTTAAAATGATATTATGATAAGTAAACATATCATTAAGTATATTAATAATGAACTACATATGTAAAAACAAGACTACTAACTTAATGATTTTGAAACGAGACATATATGTAACGATTATCGTTGTAACGACATTTAATGTATATATATCATATTAAGAATATCATGAAAATATAATAATTTAAAATCTCATTTGATATTATAAACATTGGGTTAACAACATTTAACAAGATCGTTAACCTAAAGGTTTCAAAACAACACTTACATGTAACGGCTAACGATGACTTAACGACTCAGTTAAAATGTATATACATGTAGTGTTTTAATATGTATTCATACACTTTTGAAAGACTTCAAGACACTTATCAAAATACTTCTACTTAACAAAAATGCTTACAATTACATCCTCGTTCAGTTTCATCAACAATTCTACTCGTATGCATCCGTATTCGTACTCGTACAATACACAGCTTTTAGATGTATGTACTATTGGTATATACAATCCAATGATCAGCTCTTAGCAGCCCATGTGAGTCACCTAACACATGTGAGAGCCATCATTTGGCAACTAGCATGAAATATCTCATAAAATTACAAAAATATGAGTAATCATTCATGACTTATTTACATGAAAACAAAATTACATATCCTTTATATCTAATCCATACACCAACGACCAAAAACACCTACAAACACTTTCATTCTTCAATTTTCTTCATCTAATTGATCTCTCTCAAGTTCTATCTTCAAGTTCTAAGTGTTCTTCATAAATTCCAAAAGTTCTAGTTTCATAAAATCAAGAATACTTTCAAGTTTGCTAGCTCACTTCCAATCTTGTAAGGTGATCATCCAACCTCAAGAAATCTTTGTTTATTACAGTAGGTTATCATTCTAATACAAGGTAATAATCATATTCAAACTTTGGTTCAATTTTTATAACTATAACAATCTTATTTCAAGTGATGATCTTACTTGAACTTGTTTTCGTGTCATGATTCTGCTTCAAGAACTTCGAGCCATCCAAGGATCCGTTGAAGCTAGATCCAATTTTTTATTTTTTAGTAGGTTTATCCAAGGAACTTAAGGTAGTAATGATGTTCATAACATCATTTGATTCATACATATAAAGCTATCTTATTCGAAGGCTTAAACTTGTAATCACTAGAACATAGTTTAGTTAATTCTAAACTTGTTCGCAAACAAAAGTTAATCCTTCTAACTTGACTTTTAAAATCAACTAAACACATGTTCTATATCTATATGATATGCTAACTTAATGATTTAAAACCTGGAAACACGAAAAACACCGTAAAACCGGATTTACGCCGTCGTAGTAACACCGCGGGCTGTTTTGGGTTAGTTAATTAAAAACTATGATAAACTTTGATTTAAAAGTTGTTATTCTGAGAAAATGATTTTTATTATGAACATGAAACTATATCCAAAAATTATGGTTAAACTCAAAGTGGAAGTATGTTTTCTAAAATGGTCATCTACACGTCGTTCTTTCGACTGAAATGACTACCTTTACAAAAACGACTTGTAACTTATTTTTCTGACTATAAACCTATACTTTTTCTGTTTAGATTCATAAAATAGAGTTCAATATGAAACCATAGCAATTTGATTCACTCAAAACGGATTTAAAATGAAGAAGTTATGGGTAAAACAAGATTGGATAATTTTTCTCATTTTAGCTACGTGAAAATTGGTAACAAATCTATTCCAACCATAACTTAATTAACTTGTATTGTATATTATGTAATCTTGAGATACCATAGACACGTATACAATGTTTCGACCTATCATGTCGACACATCTATATATATTTCGGAACAACCATAGACACTCTATATGTGAATGTTGGAGTTAGCTATACAGGGTTGAGGTTGATTCCAAAATATATATAGTTTGAGTTGTGATCAATACTGAGATACGTATACACTGGGTCGTGGATTGATTCAAGATAATATTTATCGATTTATTTCTGTACATCTAACTGTGGACAACTAGTTGTAGGTTACTAACGAGGACAGCTGACTTAATAAACTTAAAACATCAAAATATATTAAAAGTGTTGTAAATATATTTTGAACATACTTTGATATATATGTATATATTGTTATAGGTTCGTGAATCAACCAGTGGTCAAGTCTTACTTCCCGACGAAGTAAAAATCTGTGAAAGTGAGTTATAGTCCCACTTTTAAAATCTAATATTTTTGGGATGAGAATACATGCAGGTTTTATAAATGATTTACAAAATAGACACAAGTACGTGAAACTACATTCTATGGTTGAATTATCAAAATCGAATATGCCCCTTTTTATTAAGTCTGGTAATCTAAGAATTAGGGAACAGACACCCTAATTGACGCGAATCCTAAAGATAGATCTATTGGGCCTAACAAACCCCATCCAAAGTACCGGATGCTTTAGTACTTCGAAATTTATATCATATCCGAAGGGTGTCCCGGAATGATGGGGGATATTCTTATATATGCATCTTGTTAATGTTGGTTACCAGGTGTTCACCATATGAATGATTTTTATCTCTATGTATGGGATGTGTATTGAAATATGAAATCTTGTGGTCTATTATTATGATTTGATATATATAGGTTAAACCTATAACTCACCAACATTTTTGTTGACGTTTTAAGCATGTTTATTCTCAGGTGATTATTAAGAGCTTCCGCAGTCGCATACTTAAATAAGGACGAGATTTGGAGTCCATGCTTGTATGATATTGTGTAAAAACTGCATTCAAGAAACTTATTTTGTTGTAACATATTTGTATTGTAAACCATTATGTAATGGTCATGTGTAAACAGGATATTTTAGATTATCATTATTTGATAATCTACGTAAAGCTTTTTAAAACCTTTATCTATGAAATAAAGGTTATGGTTTGTTTTAAAAATAAATGCAGTCTTTGAAAAACGTCTCATATAGAGGTCAAAACCTCGCAACGAAATCAATTAATATGGAACGTTTTTAATCAATAAGAACGGGACATTTCAACTATCAAGAGGATATGTTCTTGATATGTTTAGAGATTAGATGGAATGTAAGAGTCGTGTAACATGGCACATGATGACGTTATGGTCTGTGAATCATCACGTTTCATTAGAAACTCAGCATGGCTTACTGTAATATAATCACGTTGATCAAGTGTCATTATATTATACTAAATCGTGCTTCAGTTCCCAACACTACTTCAAAAACATTCATATTTTAAACTCGAAGGTTTCAGAATTTAGAAACTAAAATAGTTTCTTTTATGATATAACACAGATAGCGCGAAGAGATAAATGATTTCAGATTAGAATAGTTATGAATATATCTTCATAATTATCGAAGATATTTATAATGAAAGATTCGATGAAAATTTAGAATTTCAGAATCAAATTGTGATGAAGAAATTCATTCATGATGATTTAGAGCGATTAAGGAGCAAGGTATTCGCTAAAGATTTCATCAAAACAGAATCATCAGGATTCTTTATGTACAAGTTTAGTCCTCGTGATTTGTTCAGAGTGTAGCGACCCGACAAAATCGTCATTGACGGCGCCGTCTACTTAGGTCCCGTTACGTGGTCATAAGTCTTTAAAACAACGTTTGACCAAAAGTATGTCGCATTAAAGTAAAGATGTTTCAAGGTTTACAAAGTAGTTCGACAACTAGTTACATTACAAAGTTTAAAGTACAATTGAAACATATGCGACACAATTTAAAAGTAGCCAAAAGACGCTCCACGTATGCATGTAAACTCGACATCCAAGCAAGTATCAAAACTAATGAGCGGAAGCATGTATCACAAAACGTTCAAGGACCTAAGAAAACATAGGAATCTGTCAATGAAAACGTTGGTGAAATCATAGGTTTAAGTAAGTGAGTACAAGTGAACCACAAGATTTGTAACATTGATATAATAGTAATACATTCTAAAAGTTAATATTCACGAGCACCCAATTATCAATGCTTAATATTCCTTCCATAGAACCCCATCACAATAGTGTTAGAACATACACTGTTTCTCGAAAATATATTTCATTCATAGACGGTAGCGAACCGCCCGAATGAGGGTTTGTCAAACCCATATGGATCCATACAACATAAGTTCTCGCTTACACCCAGCAAGTGTAACTAATGATAATCGAATTGAGGATTTTGTTCTAAACTCGTATGTAGAATGTTTGTTTTCCTGTACTTGTGTTCACTTAGTAAAAAGAAACGTTTATGTTTTCTCATCCCAAATGTAAGTTCAAAAGAGTAAAAGTGGGACTATGATCTCACCTTGAGTGCACGTATGTAAAAGTACTTCAACAAGTAAACGTGTGGAAGAACGAATGCCAGTCTTGACCTAAACAAATAGGTTTGTATCAATATCGGTAAACACGGTCGGTCAAAGTGTTCAATTAGTCCTATGGCTCGTTACGACTCGATTACTATAGCATGTGAGTCAAGTTGTCACATTTCATGCAAGATACAAGTATAAAAGCATGTTAGAACGATTGCACAAACATTTGGTTAAGTTTGATTAAAAGTCAACTTTTGTCGGGTCAAAGTCAACGAAAAGTCAACACATTCGGGTTGGGTCCCGAACTATTTTTCAGAGGTTTTTAATCATATATGAGCATGTTAGAGCAAGTTACATGTGAATCGGAGGTCCATAGCATGGTAAACATTTTTCGTAAAATGACCAAACCAAACAGATTCTAGTAGTGTATCTGGACGGCGTCCAGCATTGAAGGCCTGGACGGCGTCTAATAATCTGGACGGCATCCAGATAAGTAATCAGATCCTGTTTTGCTGCAACACACAAATGCACGAACAAAACTTCAAACATTCACAATTTATGACCCGCAAACAACCAAAACATGTATCTTATATCATCGGAAAGGTATTTTGACGAGGAAAACAACTAAGCACCTTTCATCAATCAATCTACCACTTACAACAACCAAAACCGCATTTAATATTCATCATTAATGACATTCCAGCTCATAAATGCAAATCAATGATTCGGAAACTTAACACACACAATTTATACGCCGTTTTGTAGGTAATTACACATACAATACAACCTAAAAATAACCAATAGCATTTCATAACATTCAAGGCATCAAAAGTTCATATTTAGTTCCATCAAACCCTAACCAACATCATCAAAATCAATAATCAAGTTTATGGAGTTTTCTAAAGCAACCTACACATCAAATTGAAGCTAGTGATACTAGTAACACAATTAAAACATGAACTTTTAACATCTAACAACTTTTAAGCAACTAAATCTCAAGAACAATACACCAAAATTCAAGTTCATGCTAGTTACTTCAAAACAACAAGATCGAGCATACAAATCATATATTCATGTTAGACTTGAGCCATAGACACTAATTAACACTTTTATAAGTTAAAAACATCAAGAACACAAAATCTAGTAATTAGAAAGTTACCCAAATGTTATGAAATTGGTATGGAATCGAAGAGGAAGTTGCAAGGATTCCAAATATGTAATTTGTTTTGCAAAACACTTGCTAGATTGGATTTAGATGATGATTCTTTGGATTTGAATTTGAGAGAGAATTGTTGAAGTAGTAAAAGAGAAAGAGATGGATGAATGGATGAGAGTGAATGTTGACTCTTTAACCTAGTCAAAGGTTTGGTCCATTGGCAAGTTTAGTCCCTCAAGTTTCATTCGGGTGCGTGAATTACCTAAACGAGATAATTTAAAACGAGTATCAACGGGAGATGTTATAAATACATAACGGACTTTAAAATGAATTAACGGAAAGTAAACGGAAAAAGGCGGGATGTTACATTACCTACTCCTTAAAAGAAATTTCGTCCCGAAATTTAAGTAGGCGTAGTAGTCGTTGTTTCTTCCTCGGGATCTTGCGTTTCCCAATTCATGAATAAATAAGGATACTTCCTTTGCATTTGATCTTGTCTTTCCCAAGTAAACTCGGGTCCCCTTTTGGCGTTCCAACGGACCTTGACAATTGGGATTCGGATTTGTTTTAACGTTTTGACGGAGGTGTCCACAATTTCAACCGGTTCCTCCACAAAATGAAGTTTGTCATCAATGGTAAGCTCCTCGAGAGGGATGACGATATCGGGTTCGGCAAGGAACTTTTTCAAGTTGGATACATGGAAAGTAGGATGAACGGAGCTCAATTGAGGCGGAAGAGCTAAACGATAAGCAACGGTTCCGACACGCTCCAAGATTTCGAAAGGACCAATATACCGCGGATTTAGCTTCCCGCATTTCCTGAAATGGATTACACCTTTCCAAGGTGCGACTTTTAACATTACGCGATCACCGACTTGGAATTTAAGGTCGTTGCGTCGTTTGTCGGTATAGCTTTTTTGACGACTTCGGGCCGTCCTAAGCCTTTGAACGATCTTCTCGGTTGTTTCATGAATGAGTTCGGGTCCGGTGATTCGTGTGTCGCCTACTTCGGCCCAACAAAGAGGTGAACGGCATTTTTAGCCATATAAAGCTTCAAATGGTGCAGCGTTAATACTCGCGTGATAACTATTGTTGTAGGAGAATTTGGCGAGAGGCAAGTGCTTATCCCAAGCTTTTTCAAAGTCGATAACGCAAGCTCGTAGCATGTCTTCCAAGGTTTAAATTATGCGTTCGCTTTATCCGTCGGTTTGTGGATGATATGCGGTGCTCATGTCTAAACGCGTTCCCAACGCTTCTTGTAAAGTACGCCAAAATCTAGAAACAAATCGACCATCTTGGTCGGAGATAATCGATAAGGGTACACCATGTCGGGCTACGATTTTTCTAATGTAAAGTTGTGCGAGTTTCTCCATGTTGTCAGTTTCCTTCATGGCTAGGAAGTGCGCGGATTTGGTGAGACGGTCAACAATAACCCAAATAGTATCATAACTGGTAGTTTGGTGATAAAATCCATCATTATCCTTTCCCACTTTCATTGCGGGATTTCGGGTTGTTGAAGTAGTCCGGACGGTCTTTGATGTTCGGCTTTGACTTTGGATCAAGTTAAGCATTTTCCAACGTAAGTAGCGACATCCCTTTTAATGTTCGGCCACCAATATTGTTCTTTGAGGTCGTGGTACATCTTATTGGCACCGGGGTGAATCGAATACCTTGACTTATGGGCCTCGTCTAAAATAAGGCTTCGCAAGTCCCCATAACTAGGTACCCAAATTCTTCAGGCGAAATATCGAAGTCCGGTTTCTTTAACTTCAAATCGAGAGGTGAGGACGTTCAAGTGTTCGAGAGAGATGTTTTCATCCTTGAGAGCCTTGTCTTGGGCTACATGAATTTGACTATTGAGGTTGGTGTGAATGGTGATGTTTAAAGCTCGAACACGAAGAGGCACCGCTCTTTCCTTTCGACTTAAGGCATCGGCTACTACATTTGCCTTTCCGGGATGGTAACGAAGCTCGCAATCGTAATCGTTTAAAGTTTCGATCTACCTTCGTTGTCTCATGTTTAGTTGCTTTTGGTCGAAGATGTGTTAGAGGCTTTTGTGATCGGTGAAGATGGTACTTTTGGTTCCATAAAGATAGTGTCTCCACATTTTAAGTGCAAAGACAACGGCTCCGAGTTCGAGATCATGTGTCGTATAGTTCCATTCATGAATTTTCGATTGTCGAGAGACATAAGCAATGACTTTCTTTCGTTGCATCAATACACACCCAAAACCATGTTTCGAGGCATCGCAATATACAACAAAATCATCATTGCCTTCGGGAAGTGACAAGATAGGAGCGGTCGTTAGCTTTGTCTTTAAGATTTGAAATGCGGATTCTTGTTCGGTTGCCCAAATGAATTTCTTTCCCTTGTGAATTAACGCGGTTAGAGGAAGAGCAACCAAAGAGAAATCCTGGATGAATCTACGATAGTATCCGGCGAGACCCAAAAATTAACGAATGTGAGTAGGAGTAGTAGGAGTCTCCCATTTACTAATGGCTTCATTTTTTGATGGATCGACTTTAATACCTTGATCACTTACAACATGACCAAGAAATTGAACTTCCTTCAACCAAAATTCACACTTGGAGAATTTGACATAGAGTCGTTCTTGTCTCAAGAGTTCAAGCACAAGTCAGAGATGTTGTTCGTGTTCTTCTTCGCTTTTAGAATAGACCAAGATGTCATCGATGAACACAATAACGAATTTATCAAGGTACGGTTTGCACACGCGGTTCATAAGGTCCATGAACACCGCCGGTGCATTAGTGAGGCTAAAAGGCATGATAAGGAATTCATAATTACCATAACGAGTCCGAAAAGCGGTTTTGGAGACAGCTTCCCCCTTAACCCTTAATTGATGATAACCCGAGCGGAGATCGATTTTCGAATATACACAAGGTCCTTGTAGTTGATCAAAGAGGTCATCGATGCGAGGAAGAGGATATCGGTTCTTAACCGTCAATTTATTTAGTTCACGATAATCGATGCACATTCGTAGGGATCCATCTTTCTTTTTAACAAACAAAATCAGAGCGCCCCAAGGTGAATGGCTAGGTTGGATAAAACCACGGTCAAATAGTTCTTGGATTTGACTTTCCAATTCTTGTATTTCGGATGGAGCAAGTCTATACGGTGCACGTGCTATGGGTGCAGCTCCCGGAACAAGATCGATTTGGAATTCTACCGGTCAATGAGGTGGGAGACCCGGCAATTCATCGGGAAATACATCGGAAAAGTCGCTAACAATTGGCACATCATCGATATGCTTCTCATCGGACTCGACTTTCTTAACATGGGCAAGGATCGTAAAACAACCCTTACGGAGTAATTTTCTAAATTTAAGGCACAAGATGAGGTTGAGTCCGGAGCAACTCTTATCGCCATAAACAATCAAGGGTTCACCATTCTCGATAGGAATTCGGATTGCATTAATATCACAAAGGATGTGAGATTTCGTTTTGGCTAACCAATTCATACCGATTATTACATCGAAGCTTCCTAGTTCCATGGGTATCAAGTCAATTTCAAACTCATTACCCAAAATGTTTAACGTACACCCCCGGTAATATGTGCCGGCACTCAATAGTTTCCCGTTAGCCACTTCAATGGTATAAGTGGTATCTAGTGAAAGTGGTGGAGTGCTAAAAGAATGAGTCAAAGTCTTGGATACAAAACTCTTATCGGCACCCGAATTGAATAAACAAGTAACATAAGTGTTGTTGAGAAGAAACGTACCCGTGACTAATTCATTGTCATCTCGGGCTTCCTCGGTGTTGATGTTGAAAGCTCGGCCGCGCGTATTGGGGTTATCTTTCTTCTTCGGGCATGCATTTCTCTAATGACCCGTTTGGCCACATTCATAACAAGTGACCGTCTTTGGTGCATTGGGCCCCTTTCGAGCGACGGGGGCGACACTTTTACATTCGTTGGCCTTATGACCAACTCCTTGGCACCGATGGCAAATTAGCTTGCCACATTCACCAAAGTGATGCTTGTTGCATTTGTTGCAAAGAGGTAGGTTTTCGGCATAACCCTTCTTGCCGTCGGAGGTGAAAGGCTTCTTGGCAAAGTTGTTGTTGCTTGATTGGGGGGCTTCCCATTTTATTTTGTTGTTACCCGACTTATCCTCGGCTTTAGGTGCCGGCACTACAATTTCATCCACTGTTTCTATCAATTTGCGGGCCATGTTCAAAGCTTCTTGATGATTAGTGGGTTTGGATGACATTACTCCGTGTTTGATGCTCTTTGGAAGACCATCCATGTAAAGTTCAACCCTTAAAGATTCAGGGTTCACAAGGTTTGGGCACATCAAGGCTAGTTCGGAAAATCATTGATTATAAGCCTTGAGGTCGTTTCTGACCGCTTTCAAAGTTCTTAGCTCTTGTTCGAGCCTTCGGGTTTCTTCACGAGGGAAATATTCGACGATCATCTTTTCCCTTAAGTCAGCCCAAGAGAGTGCGTGAGCTTCATCGGTACCCACCGATTGTACATAGGTGTTCCACCATGTGAGGGTGACACCGGCGAAAGTGTGAGTGGAGTATTTGACCTTATCTTGGTCCCGACAACCACTTATGCTAAAAACAGCCTCCGTTTGTTCGAACCATCGAGTGAGAGTAACCGGTCCCACGGTCCCATCAAAAGTATGAGGTTTGCACCCCATGAAGGCTTTGTAGGAGCACCCTTCGCTTGAGTTACCGGCCCCTTGATTGTTGTTGTTGTGGTTGTTGTTATTGTTGTTGTTAGAGGAGTGACCAGCCATGGCCGCATCCACGGCGGTGGATATCATTCGTTGAAGGGCTTGTTCGGGAGTCTCATGGCGTCGCACACGGCGAGGAGGCATTGTTCCTTCAAAACACAAGAATACCGTTGATTAGTATTTTCAATAATACTAATCATGATATGGAATAAGGATAGAGAGAAAATTTTCCTTGACTCGCCTTAAATTCTTTATGTCATAATGTCGTAACGTTCATATGAGTCACCATAATATAATACCAGAAATTATATTACCCTAATTCATATGTGCATTCGACATTATTTCACTAAGTCAAGGTGGCGTGTCAATCAAATTAAACAACGTGAGATTAAGATGAAATAAGAGTAGATATGAGTAGAAACGTTCGAGTATAAATGCACAAGTAGTCAAGTAATTCCTACTTCAAGTCTATATGCTGGTTGTAGTCTAGACTCACTAATGTACCCTATGACTCGGGGTTGACACCAATGAACTTTAAATCCCTACAACCAATGCTCTGATACCATCTGTAGCGACCCGACAAAATCGTCATTGACGACGCCGTCTACTTAGGTCCCGTTACGTGGTCATAAGTCTTTAAAACAACGTTTGACCAAAAGTATGTCGCATTAAAGTAAAGATGTTTCAAGGTTTACAAAGTAGTTCGACAACTAGTTACATTACAAAGTTTAAAGTACAATTGAAACATATGCAACACAATTTAAAAGTAGCCAAAAGACGCTCCACATATGCATGTACAATCGACATCCAAGCAAGTATCAAAAGTAATGAGCGGAAGCATGTATCACAAAACGTTCAAGGACCTGAGAAAACATAGGAATCTGTCAACGAAAACGTTGGTGAAATCATAGGTTTAAGTAAGTGAGTACAAGTGAACCACAAGATTTGTAACATTGATATAATAGTAATACATTCTAAAAGTTAATATTCACGAGCACCCAATTTATCAATGCTTAACATTCCTTCCATAAAACTCCATCACAATAGTGTTAGAACATACACTGTTTCTCGAAAATATATTTCATTTGTAGATGGTAGCGAACCGCCTGAATGAGGGTTTGTCAAACCCATATGGATCCATACAACATAAGTTCTCGCTTACACCCGGCAAGTGTAACTAATGATAATCGAATTGAGGATTTTGTTCTAAACTCGTATGTAGAATGTTTGTTTTCCTGTACTTGTGTTCACTTAGTAAAAAGAAACGTTTATGTTTTCTCATCCCAAATGTAAGTTCAAAAGAGTAAAAGTGGGATTATGATCTTACCTTGAGTGCACGTATGTAAAAGTACTTCAACAAGTAAACGTGTGCAAGAACGAACGCTAGTCTTAACCTAAAGAAATAGGTTTGTATCAATATCGGTAAACACGGTCGGTCAAAGTGTTCAATTAGTCATATGGCTCGTTACGACTCGATTACTATAGCATGTGAGTCAAGTTGTCACATTTCATGCAAGATACAAGTATAAAAGCATGTTAGAACGATTGCACAAACATTTGGTTAAGTTTGATTAAAAGTCAACTTTGGTCGGGTCAAAGTCAACACGTTCGGGTCGGGTCCCGAACTATTTTTCTGAGGTTTTTAATCATATATGAGCATGTTAGAGCAAGTTACATGTGAATCGGAGGTCCATAGCATGGCAAACATTGTTCGTAAAATGACCAAACCAAACAGATTCTGGTAGTGTATTTGGACGGCGTCCAGATTTACTGGACGGCGTCCAGCATTGAAGGCTTGGACGGCATCCAATAATCTGGACGGCGTCCAGATCAGTAATCAGATCCTGTTTTGCTGTAACACACAAATGCACGAACCAAACTTCAAATATTCACAATTTATGACCCGCAAACAACCAAAACATGTATCTTATATCATCGAAAAGGTATTTTGACGAGGAAAACAACTAAGCACCTTTCATCAATCAATCTACCACTTACAACAACCAAAACTGCATTTAATGTTCATCATTAATGACATTCAAGCTCATAAATGCAAATCAATGATTCGAAAACTTAACACACACAATTTATACGCCGTTTCGTAGGTAATTACGCATATAATACAACCTAACAATAACTAATAGCATTTCATAACATTTAAGGCATTAAAAGTTCATATTTAGTTCCATCAAACCCTAACCAACATCATCAAAATCAATAATCAAGTTTATGGAGTTTTCTAAAGCAACTTACACATCAAATTGAAGCTAATGATACTAGTAACACAATTAAAACATGAACTTTTAACATCTAACAACTTTTAAGCAACTAAATCTCAAATACAATACACCAAAATTTAAGTTAATGCTAGTTACTTCAAAACAACAAGATCGAGCATACAAATCATATATTCATGTTAGACTTGAGCCATAGACACTAATTAACACTTTTATAAGTTAAAAACATCAAGAACACAAAATCTAGTGATTTTAGAAAGTTACCAAAATGTAATGAAATCGGTATGGAATCGAAGAGGAAGTTGCAAGGATTCCAAATATGTAATTTTTTTTTGCAAAACACTTGCTAGATTGGATTTAGATGATGATTCTTTGGATTTGAATTTGAGAGAGAATTGTTGAAGTAGTAAAAGAGAAAGAGATGGATGAATGGATGAGAGTGAATGTTGACTCTTTGACCTAGTCAAAGGTTTGGTCCATTGGCAAGTTTAGTCCCTCAAGTTTCATTCGGGTGCGTGAATTACCTAAACGAGATAATTTAAAATGCGTATCAAAGGGAGATGTTATAAATACATAACAAACTTTAAAATGAATTAACGAAAAGTAAACGAAAAAAGGCGGGATGTTACACAGAGTCACTTTCATGGTTTGCACAATCCGTTTTCCAGTTCCAATATTTCTGAGCTTTGCCAACATACAATTCTTTATCATCAAACTTTTGACTGTTAAGGTCGTTTATAGTTTTTGCTGCTTCGTCAGTATTTTCAACATTCAGAGTATTAATTCGTAGACTGGGTGCTTTTCAGAATTCCAGAATGGAAGATCATAATTTTAAGAGATAAATGTTATATGCATACATATAACTGTTGATGTAGACATGTTGCGAGATTTAAAATACTGATTGCTGATTCTCGATAATTGATATAGCAATTCTCGTTATAAGATTTGGATGAGTATAGGATAATGTTTTAATGAACAATTATAATGGTTCTTCGGAGAGACTTAAGCAATGAGTAATGAAGTTGCTGGTAAGTTTACTTCTAATGTGGTGGAATATAAAAGGTTCCCAGGTAACGATGACGAAAAGGCAAATGTGTATATCAAGGTTATAATAAGGCTAATTCGAATGAAAATCGAAGTTGATTTGCTGGAGCTGTGACAAAACTGGCTAATTTGAAAAAGAATTTCAATGTTAATGAGTTAATATGATATTAATCTCATTTGATTTACCGTTAGAACACGAATATATAATCTCTAAAACATTAGAGATTACATAATCGCCATGTAGAACGAAGATAATTGATGTACAACGATATGTAGAATGATGATTATACTCGAGGTACAGAATGGGATGTTGAGGCATGTTATGTTGAAACTTGGTTGTTGGTGGTACTGTTGATGTCGGTGGTGTTGCTGAAGCTGGTACGTTTTGCACCATGTATTCCAAATGGATTACTCGAGCGCGAATTTCGTTGACTTCTTCTATTACTCCGGGATGGTTGACGGTTGGAACGAGCAGACGAATAAGGTTTAGAATTGTGGATAGAATATAATCGTGTTGAGCTACCCTGAAAATGAGGCTGAAAATGGTGTTTCGGACTGGTTCGCTGGTAAGTGCTTCAGGTTCATCGCCAAGAGGTGAATTCGGTTGGCGGAAGGGATCGCCTTCTTCGCGTCTCCATTGATTGAGTAGGCTACGAACCCATCATATGAATTGGGGATGTCTGATTGGTTGTTTCATTCTGGTGACGCTGCTTCCGGAGCTTAGGTGAACATCCATGTCGGATTAGCTGTCGGGTTCCGAAGAACTTGAACTAGTGGCTAGTTCCATTTCGTACGATTGAATAGAGGATTTTTCGATATAAGATGATTTCCGGCTATCAAATGGTATTCAAATTACATAGAATATCTATATATATAGAACAAAAGGTTTCGTAGATTACGGAGGAATTTACGGAATATGTCAGGCACGTCTACAGTAACAGATACGCTAAGATATGAATTATCAGATACGCCAAGATATGAATTTTGTCTATACACTATCGATGCACTAAATACAGTAAGACGTGTCTAGACTAAGAATGATAAGCAGGTAATTTTTGACACAAAATGATAAGCAAAACTTTTGAAATGCAGACACGGTCGAAGTCCAGACTCACTAATGTATCCTAACGAATTTCTGTTAGACACACTAATGCAAGACCTGGTTCGCTAAGACCACCGCTCTGATACCAGCTGAAATGTCCCGTTCATATACATTATAAACGATTCGCAATAGTTGATTACATCGTGAGGTACTTGACCTCTATATGATACATTTTACAAACATTGCATTCGTTTTTAAAAGACAAACTTTCATTACATCGAAAGTTGACGGCATGCATACCATTTCATAATATATCTAACTATAATTGACTTAATAATAATCTTGATGAACTCGACGACTCGAATGCAACGTCTTTTGAAATATGTCATGAATGACTCCGAGTAATATCTCTAATATGAGCAAATGCACAGCGGAAGATTTCTTTCATACCTGAGAATAAACATGCTTTCAAGTGTCAACCAAAAGATTGGTGAGTTCACTAGTTTATCATAATCATTCATTCTCATCATTTTAATATACCACAAGATTTCATATATTGTCACGCGTAACTCGAGAATTAAAATTCATTCATATGGTGAACACCTGGTAACCGACCTTAACAAGATGCATATAGAATATCCCCATCATTCTGGGACTCACATCAGACATGATAAATTCGAAGTACTAAAGCATCCGTAACTCGGATGGGGCTCGTTGGGCCCGATAGATCTATCTTTAGGATTCGCGTCAATTGGTGGCAATTATCATAAACACCAATTCTTAGGCTACCAAGCTAAAAAGGGGCATATTCGGTTTGATAATCCAACCATAGAATGTAGTTTCGATCACTTGTGTCTATTTCGTAAAGCATTTATAAAAGCGCATGTATTCTCAGTCCCAAAAATATATATTGCAAACGCATTTAAAAAGGGAGTAAATGAAACTCACAATACTGTATTTCGTAGTAAAAATACATATGACGGCATTGAATAATTGTAGGGTTGGTCTTCGATTCACGAACCTCCCAAAATCCTTTCATAAAAAGAAATACCCCGAGCAGGGCTCGAACCCGCGACCTCATGTTTAACCGCAACACCCAAGACCAATACTCTGTTTCAGTTTATCTGATTATATTTAAATTCAATATATAATTAACCCTTTTCTGTTTTTATCCTTTTCCTTCTTCTTTTTCTTACTCATTCAGTCGACCAGGGTAATGAATCATCAAACAATTCATTACTACACAATCTAAGTTCTTAATTTGAAACAAAAACGACTTATACTTATGATTTTATTTAACAGACACAATCAGAAAGAAATTAAAATCGACATCTGTTATGCGAGAAAAAATGATGATGAACTCAATACTTGATATCAAATTTTAGATCGTTTTAAAAGAAAATTCCTACATGAAATATATTTAAAATCCATCCTAGAAACTTCTGCCATCATCAATTTAACTTGAATCATTAAACTGAGTTCGAATTTTTGCCAAGAACAGACTGTTGACTTTTGAAAATAGAAACTTTGACTCGAAAATTGAGATTCGTTAAGATGAATTGAGAGCTCAATTTTTGCAGAAAGATTCAACAGAGAATTCCTAACAAGACTACATTTATAAATTTTGAAATGGGATTTGATTTCGAGATTTTGAATAAATTATGAAGTACAGAGCATTACGGACTGTTTTTTCTGTTTTTTTATATCTGTATTTATTTAATCATATATCAAATATATATGTATTTGTATATTATATACTTAAAGAAACATACTAATATTAATTATACAAATATTAACATCTAATATAAATGAAACAAATAATAATAATGTATAATAATCATTATTAATGATAATAGTAATAATAATATCTAATAATAATACCAATTATTAATCAAAGTGGCTAAAATTATAATTACTAATTATAATAATAATGATATTAACAATAATAATTATAATAATAACACAACAATTCATATGTATTAAATTTTATATAATAATTTTCAAATATAATAATAGTATAAATATTAGTATTAATAATAATGAATGTAATAAAAATTATATCCACTAGAATTAAACTTGTGATTACATTTAATACATTAATAATACAATTATACAATAACATTTATGTTTTATATTTATTACAAATAATTATTAATATAAAGTATGTATATATTTATATATATTCATTTTAATAGTAACCTAATTAATTTATTTATCATTTTACATTTTTGAACTAATTTATTAAAGTATACTTTATTAATTCAAAATGTTATATATATATATATATATATATATATATATATATATATATATATATATATATATATATATATATATATATATATATATATACTCTTATATTTATATATATATATATATACTCTTATATTTATTTTGTTATATATATATATATATATATATATATATATATATATATACAAACACACACACACACACAATTGTTCGTGAATCGTCGGGCATAGTCAAAGATCAATTGAATATATGAACATAGTTCCAAAATTTTCGAGACTCAACATTATAGACTTTGCTTATCGTGTCGGAAACATATAAAGATTAAGTTTAAATTTGGTCAGAAATTTTCGGGTTGTCACAGAAAAACTCCGCGTTTAGACCAAATAATAAGGGCCAATTTTTACGTCTCTAACAGGCCTTCAAAATCAATGAGACGGCCCTGTTTATAACACGGCTAGTCATATTGAAAAATTGTTCCAGATGATTCTTATCCGTTATTTTAACAGATTTTAGATCTAACATTGTTATATTATGACATAGTTGAAGCAAATGAAGCTATATATATAATATACGGAGTAATATATTTAAAGAGATTTAATTTCATTTGCTACAACCAACCAACACATACATACATACATACATACATACATACATACATATATATATATATATATATATATATATATATATATATATATATATATATATATATATATACACGGTCAAAAGGAAAAAAACATGTTTGGGGGAAGGTGGGGAAAACATTTTAAGCCACGTATTTAAGAAGGTAAATGTGTGCGACAAGGTGTGAACAATATATAAAAATTAAATATATATGATTGTGTGGTCTAGAATGCTTTCCTCTAATACCCCACGGAGTATTAAATAATAAAACATGAAGTACGCCCATAATAGAAATTGATTTCTCTTTGCATAGATTTTTTATTTATTTTTTGATTATGTGAGATGCCCCTATTTGCTGAATAATGTGTTAAACACACATACTATACCGAGTAAAAGTAAAAATAATACTTCGTAAAACAAATAAATACTCATGAAACACATAATTTGTTAATTATAAGACCATTTGTAACGCTAAAGTACCCACACTCTGGGATCCGAGTTGGCAAAGAAGCCACACCCAAAAATGGCCTATCCAGGCGTTGCTTGTCATTTTATGGGAAGCGTCCGTTGCTTTCCAACGCAGGAAACAACATGTGTTCCTTTTGATATTGTCCACATGTCACTCAAAGATGAGTGATTTTAAATTACTTTAACAATTATGAATTATATTTAACACATCTTCATAACAATCCTTTCTCACACCAAAAATTACACTACCATTACTTTCATCAAAAATCCACATAGCCTAATCATCCAAAAAGTGTAGGGAAAAAAAAAAACATCTCACACCAGAAACTCACGTGTCTACCATTATAAATGGTCTAAGTTCAGTTTCACATGTTTTCAATTTGACATAAGTATGTTTTTTTTTTAGAAAGCAACTGAGCACATTAAACATTTTGATTATTTTCCGCGAATATAACATATTGTTCACATAGCCGCCTCATTCATTTATAAATTCCCGTTAAAAACATAAAAATTCCAAATTTTGCGGCTACTTCAACTTTGGTATGTTTGTGTTTCAATTGGCAAATTATCAGGCATGTATTTTTTACAGTTGCTTCAATTTATGAAAATTGAAAATATATTTTTAACCTAAAATTGCATAAGCCTTTAAAGTATTAAATTAGTCCAGCAAACATATTTATGTATTCAAGTTCATTCACCATTTTGGTTCAAAAAATAAATAAATATTTGATCCGAATATAATACCTTGTATATTGTATATATAACGATTTTTTCATTTTATTTTTGGGGCCTCTCAAATTTTGAACTCTATTCGACCGCATATCTAACACATCTTTTGAGGCCGCGGCCATACTTCTTTACTTCTATACTTGAACCTATAACATTATGATTAGAGAGCACTACAATATTGCTAGGTTAATGATCTTTGATACGGTACATGCATATAATTCTAGTAGTTGTTCTTCGTTAGACCGGCAAAACAACAAGATGTGACAACTTTTCCATCAGAACAAAATTGATAGCTAAACTCTCAAAGTACAGAAAATAGACATACAACATCATAGAACTGAATCTTATTTCATTTCAACTATCAACGCCAAACATTTTAGTACGTGTAAATAATAAATGCAAAGTGTTTGTAGAAAAGTTTTATGGTTCTCAATCTATAGAATCTTGAAGTCATCTTATCTTGCTCACGATATTTATTCATTCGTGATTGTACAATATCCTTCAATTTAGATAATACTCAAAAATGTAAAAAGAATACAATTTAAGAATATTTATAGATTAGAGGCTGAACTTGGTAATAGATAAAAGTAAAGGGGTACATTTATCCGCCTACTAATGAATATTTGTGTTTTTAATAGTAGCATATAGCAAGCACAACTTCATAATAAAGCAAAGCGGCACACTTGTGGACCTTTTTCACACTTTTTAGTCTTCTAAAATTGTTCCAAATCTCAAAATTTGTTGTGAATTCCAGTGTTACCCTTGTCCTTTTCAGTGAAGATTCTGGGAGGGGAAGGGTATTTTAGACATAGTACGGAAAGTACAATAAGGGCTTGTTTTACAAGATGACTTATCTTGTCAATCAAAATTAGAAAAATCGCCTACCGCTACTAGTGGCTGTAATTAAGGAATCACCAAACAACAACTAAAATGGCTGTAATTAAGGAATCACCAAACAACAACTAAAATATTCTTTCTAATTTCTATATCACGTTATTATATACGAGGGTAAATTAGGTAAATAATGTAATATATAATTCTTTAAAAGTAAGTTTAATCATTAATAAGAGGCTAATAATATTTCCACTTTATTTTATATAAATCCATTTTTATCATGTATTGTGTAGTTGTAATCAGTATTGTAAAAGTCGGCCGACTTGACCGACGCGTGCCGATGCGTCGTTTTTTTTTTGTTCTCCGTTCCGTTTTTTCAGAAAACGACTCAAAAGACGGTTAGAGCTAAAAGTTCGGTCAAAGTCTGTCAAAGACGGTCAAAAATGGTCAACGTCAGTCAAATTTTCGTCAAGATCTGATATATTTTAAAATTATGGGTTGTTTTCATTTTTTGGGCCTCTCTTTTCTTTGTGTCCTTACTGATTATGTACTCGGTAACATTAATTGAGTTTGAAGTTTGATTGTTTTTAAATTCGAGTTCTTATTTAAGAAATTTATGGTACATAATCAACTACTTTATATATATAAATATATATTTAGGAAATTATTAATAAAGTCAACGTTGGTCAACGACCGATGCGTCCCCGACGCGTCCCCCGACTCGGCCGACGCGTCCTTTTTAGGTTTCGACCGATGCGTCCCCGACTCGCGACTTTTACAACCTTGGTTGTAATGCATCATTAATAGTTGTACATGATTAGTAAAACTACGTTAAATTGTTAAATATAAAAATACTAATCATATCCATAAGACTAGGTTTAATCATACTATATATACTCCCTCAGTCCCAACTTAGAAGTCCCCAAATAGAAAACACACAATTTAAGAAAAGTGACTGACACATATATACCTTTTTGTCTATTTTTCAGTTTTACCACTTAATTTTTACCTACTTTTTTGTCTTATTTAAATAAAGTAAGGATATAAAAGTATTTTAATCAATTATTTTTATCTAGTTATAGAATTAAACTATTAATTTAGAACAGACAAAAAAGAAAATCGGGACTATTAAAATTGGAACGGATGAAGTATAATTTATTTCGTGGTTCTTTATATAATTTAAAGTTACAATGAATAGATATTGTTTAATTATCTAAACTAGTTTTCGAACCCTCGCTTCACGCCGGTGGTTCGGTTTTCAATGTATTTTATTGCGTTTAGTTTGTAAAATTATTTCGTGGCTAACGATGATGTCGTTGAAGCACAACTCGAGTCGAACTAAAAGGTATAATCCGTGAAAGATTTAAATATTATTTTAAATTAACAATATATGTGCATCTCCCCGTTTCGTTATGGAATTGTCGACTTTTAAAAATTTAACGCAAAATCAACGTGTATGAAAAGTACCTCAAATATTTAGCGTTTTTTAAAAAAGCGTCCGTTTTGTGTATAGTTAGTGACATTGTGTTCCTAAAATTATTTCGAGTTTAACGATGTTGTCGGAAAAATTTAACTTGTTGCGAGCGAGAAGATATAACCCGTTAAATATTTGGGTGGAGTTTATTTAAGATTTTTTATGAAAATGGGTATTTGACACTTTATCCCAAAATGGGGGGCCGATTTAAATTTTAACCAAAGTGTGGGAGCCTTTTTGGCGAACTAAAAGATGAAAACAACAACAACAACAACAAAAAGGTGAAATGACAGAAATACTCCTGATTACTATTCATCGATTTTGTCTAATAGTTAGTATGGTAATAAGTTTGTTTACCATAAAATAGTAAAGTCATTACAAAAATGAATATTTAATATTTATTTTATAATTAGTTTAGCTGAATTTATAAATCAAAATATAGTAAGTTTAAACATAGTACTCAATCAATCAACGTTTATAATTTTCCCAACAAAATCTACTAGAAGGAGGTATATTTTAAAATTAATTGAATTTAGTTCAAAAATTTGAATATATTTATACTTAATTAATTAATTAATCATGTCCATTGTTTTTTCTTTATCTTCGGATAAGCCACATCACATTCCAGAGGACAGTATAAATTTTTACAATATCACTCCAATTTAATTCGTCATAATAAAATCCAAAATAAATTAAAATAAGATTCCTAAATTATATCATCCCTCCTTTATTAAACTTCTCTCTCCTCATTGGCTACAATAAGTAGCGCTTCAAGATTTCATTCTCTTCACACTTTCAACTCTCAAGTAACTCTGCATCTCTTGTTGTACGCTTGAGTGAAAATGGAGTTCGTTTGTCTCCGTTACATCTTAACTCTAACTCTTTACACATTAACGGTAACGTCCGTTAACGCTCGTATCCCTGGAGTCTACACCGGATCACAATGGGAAAGCGCTCACGCCACTTTCTACGGTGGCAATGATGCTTCCGGCACCATGGGTACGTCATCATTCCAATTTTTATTAACTATCATCATTACTCAAAGTTCATGTAATTAATTTTAATTTATTATTAACTCCATAATTCATAAATACGGAGTATTTGTGTTACATATATAAATAGGTGGTGCATGTGGTTATGGGAATTTATACAGCCAAGGGTACGGGGTTAACACGGCTGCACTAAGTACTGCTTTATTTAACAACGGGCTAAGTTGTGGTGCGTGTTTTGAAATAAAGTGTGTGGATGACCCGAGATGGTGTCATTCGGGTAGCCCGTCTATTTTCGTTACCGCTACGAACTTTTGTCCTCCGAATTTCGCTCAAGCTAGTGATAATGGTGGGTGGTGTAACCCTCCTCGAACCCATTTCGATCTTGCGATGCCTATGTTTCTCAAAATAGCCGAATATCGAGCTGGCATAGTCCCCGTCTCTTATCGCCGGTTAGTCTCTGATTTGTCAGTCATTATTCGAAATAAAAGAAGAAAACTTAATAAATTTAATTAATTTATGATTAGTAATACCCTTGAATGTACTAATTTAACATGTTTTATCTAGATAATTTATACTTTATAAAGGTTGATGAAATTGCGGCTTTATGTATAGAAATACGGTGTATATTCATTTTAATATGGTGATTTACCTTAAATTTCCTAACATTTTGACTTTACTATCTAAAAAGCATGAGTAGTGGGGTCTGACCCGGTTCTCAAAACCGTGTTTGTACATGTACGATTTTACTTGTGCAATATGACATATATACCCTTGTACACCAACTAAAAAGAATTTCATTTTGGTGGCACAGGGTGCCATGCCGAAAGCGAGGTGGGATAAGGTTCACCATTAACGGATTCCGTTACTTCAACTTGGTTCTCGTTACTAATGTTGCGGGGGCAGGGGATGTAACACGAGTGTGGGTCAAAGGTTCGAAGACCGGATGGATGAGTTTGAGTCGTAATTGGGGTCAGAATTGGCAATCAAATGCGGTTCTCATGGGTCAGTCACTTTCGTTTAGGGTCACGGGTAGTGATCGTCGCACTTCCACTTCGTGGAACATTGTTCCGGACAATTGGAAGTTTGGTCAAACATTCGTTGGAAAGAACTTTCGAGTTTAGTTGCAGTTTGAGTGTTAATGACTTATTTAGTTAAAGATATGAATGTTTTAAACTCTTTATATTAAGGTCACAAAACTTATAATAAACGTTTTGTGTAATAGTGTTGTTTTTAATTTAAAATTACGATTTTGAAAGAAGAAAAAAAAAGAAAAGAAAGAAATGGTGGGAAAGTTTAGCCGTTTTAGGGGAGTGTAATGAGGAGGTTTGTTTTAAGTTATTTTTGGGCAATTGAGAAATGGTTTGTAAGAAGAGCTGAAGTGGCTCTAAAGTCATGCCTTCAATCCCAATGACGGCCCGCAGCTTTTCATATATGTGTTTTTCATCTTTAATATTTAATTTTAATTTAATATTAATATAATGAGAATTGAATATCTTATTTTGTGTTGGCTTAACTTTATTTTATTCTTCGTGCTTAAAGGAAAGTGTTTCGATATATTTTAGTCTATGTTAAGCAGTACGTTTTCGATTAATCCCCGATTAATTATTTTTTAGAGCAATCCGTTTCGATTTTTAAAAATTCGTTTAATTAAACGGTCAACGTCAATTAATGGGTTAAAATCGAATTTTTTATTTTTTTTTTGGTAACCGAGGAACCACTACTACGAATAGGCACATTGTCCTCAGCGCAGCGCGTAAACCTTGGGGCAGCAGGCAACGCAGGTATCACATGTGCCAGGAAAAGCACCCTCTTGTCAGGGGCCACTATTAAGTTCGTCTGCCTATGGCAGGATTCGAACCCAAATTTAAATCGAATTTAGTAATCAATGTCGGTCAAAGTAAAACATGGTTAACATTTTAACATGAATTTAAACTAGAACTTTATAGTTTTTGATCAAATGATAATTTTAGATAATTATGTTAAAGTTTATTTTTATATTTATGATTTTTTTCTATATTTACACATAATTACTAAAATTTAATATTTAAATGTATAAAGTACAATTCGATTAATCCCCGTTTAATCTCCGAATTAGCGATTAATCTTTCTAAAGTCTCTACTGATTAATCCCCGAATAGCGAATTTTGCAACCTTGATGTTAAGTATGTACTAATTGGCATGAGTATTGACACATTTTGTCGAAAAATTACAGCTCCACATAATCGGAGTACAAAATTATTTTTAACAATTGTACAAATGAAAACATATTTTGACAATTTAATAATTGCTTTACTTCCTCAAAACATGTTCACCCTAGCAAGCCCATTCAATCATCATGCATAATTCACATGAATTAGGCAAAAATGAATATGATTTAACACATAAAAAGTTTGGTTGTCTCCAACAAGATGGAAATCTTAGGAAACAATCGGGTTGTCACAAACTTATTGATTAATGCATTCTTCTAAAATCGGATCAACCCAAAAAAAAACTTCCGATAGGCATTGATATCTACCGCAACATGATTATGTTTTTCTCAGTTTGGGCTGCTCGCATATTTTGGATCAGGGCTTAAAAATCAGCCCATTACATAATACAATTGGGCACAGACAAGGCCATTGACCCGTGCAAACCAGCACTATGCCATATTGCCATTGCCATATGCACAATAAAAATGACTTCTTTATAAAATGATCAACGTTTTTGAAACACATTCAGACAAATTCAATACATTAAAAGTCTAACCACCAACAATTATTACTAAATCAAAGTCTTTTATTACACCTTGTTGGAGAGTCTTTGTCATAAACAAGTCCCAATAATAAGAATCTGAATTCCATCTATATGAAATAACACTACCAACTTCTTCCGAAAGCAGCGATCGGTCACATTAATCGTTTGCGTTTTTGATAATCCCACATGTTTAAAAGAGAAGTAACCCCTTCCTGCAAAGTAGCTTTTCTCCCTTCAGTAAAGTTCCACAGCTCAGTTGTAATGTATCTTCCACTCGGATTGTAATCGTTAATCTCCATTAAAGCAGTCACCACAGCTTTATACACATCTTCACCCAAATCTCTCTTTAAACCCTTCAATTTATCATCATTTTCATCAATAATTTCCTGCATCAATAACATAAACCTTATAGTTAATTTGTCCCTTCGAACATATAAAAATGACGGTTTACAACATACCTTTGATTTTCCATTATCAGTTAACATTTTAAATGGATGCCAATTGGGATCTCGAAGGTATTCTTCCCACAACGAGCACATTTCCGAAGCCCGGTCCTCTGCATCCATGTCACCATATTTCATCTTCATCGCATCGAGAAATGGTTTATTCTCAAGCTCTCCCATTCTCTTGACACCAATATGTGCAGTTTTTGATAGTTCTTTAAAACCCTAAAACATAACAATAAAGTAATCAACAATATATTATGATATCTTTATTTGGTGTCTTATCAGAAGATATATACCGACTTCGATTAATTCTTTACGTGCATCCTGCAGTTCATCGTTGCTTTTACGTTCCTGAACAACAAGAGTTTGGTTTAAGCTTTCTAAATCTTCAAGTTCTTCCTCTCGTTCCCTTAAATTCTTGTGTATCTCCTCAACTTTCTTTAAAACCTCCATGTCATCATCTCCGATATGTTTCATCACGTTTAATTGACCCCTCAAACGTTCTATCTCAAGCTCTACTGCTTGTTTTGCATCCAGTTGTTTCTCAAGTAATATAATCTTCTTGTGTAGTTCCTCTTTTTGTTTCTACAGTTAATTATCATAAATAAACAACACTTATCACAACAAATGAAACCTTGTAATCAAGAATTAACAAGATTTAAAAAGAATTAAGCACAAACCTTTTGATCTTCAGCAAGTTTCATCACACTTTGATCAGCTTTCCTTTGTTCATCAGACGCCATCTCAAGCAAACTATTTTTTGCAGCATTCTATCACACGAATTAAAAAAAAAACAATTAAATGACAAATGACAATGATGTTTGAAATATTATAAAACAGACAAACCAAAAAACACAATTGTACATAAATAAAAAATGTCACACCTCTTCAAGTTCTTCAGCGAGCTTTTTCCTTTGATTTTCATTCACAACTTCACGTTTCTCCAACTCTTGCCCCCGAAGCTCGAGTTCTCTCTTTTGGTTTACTAACTGCTCTTTAATCCTCTCATGCTCATTAAAGATTCTTTGGAAATGTTCTCGTGTGCCAATCTGCATTTTCTTCAAATCTAATAAACAAAAGCAAATTAGTTAATAACTTTACAAGCATATGTAAATAAATAGCAGAGCTTGAAGAAAACAACACGTACCTTCATTATAAGATTGATGTAACTTATCTTTTTCTGCAATTAGCTTGCTAAGTGAATTTTCTGTCTCAACAAATTTACTCTCCATTTCTTCAAAGTTTCTTTTCTTAGATTCAATCACACTTGTCAAATTCGACACGAGTGTATTCGCCTTACGATCTTCTTCCGCCATAATATCAGACACGGTCCTTAAATCACCAATTTTACGCAAATGCTCCCCGATTATATTTAATGCTTTGAAATCATCAGCACGAGCCACCCAACCGTAAATAAACTTAGCATCATTATTAACTTTCCAATCCCGTTTTCCACGATGTTCAGCCTCGTAAGCCTTTTCAAATGACATGGCATTATTAAACCCATCCCAACCTTTATTAAACTCAACTACAGCACACCCCGAATGCCCACGATAATTCCACAACGGGTGCACCCGCGTGGGATTAAAACCTCGTGCAGTTAAATGGTCCCTCATGTTCGAGCCACTTTTTCCTACATAACGACCGTCTTTCAGTTCAGTAGGTAGATTGACAACAATACCCTTCCATGGCCAAACAAACATTTCATCACCATCATGTTCAGAAAGATGATTAACTTTTTCTTTAGGTTTTGAACCAGAAGTGGTTTCAGATGAATTGTTTTCAAGAAATTTAACAAGTGCGAGATGATTTGCTTTGTCTCTCGGATTTCTCTTTTGCGAGTCACTTTTGCCTACCATTGTAGCATGCTGTAGTAGCTCCTTGTATTGAAACTCACGCTTTTTCTTATTACGACAATACGGGCAAGTAAATGTTCCTTCGGATAACTTGACCTGGTGTTTTCCACTCTTTAAGTCTTCGTACGATTCATCCACAAATTCCTCCACCTCAGAATCACTCCCATCAGTGTCTCCTCCAGAGCTTTGATCCATATAATCCTCCATTTTTCTGTTGAGCAAAAAATGCTAACAATATAAGAATTTTGTCATGTCTATATTAAATTTCATTTCAACTAAAATGAAGATACAGCTTATATTGACAATTACTAGCGCTGAAGATCAGATAAACTATGATGAAGACAACAGGTTCGTTATCGAAAATATAGATGTACATTTTTGTAACTCATGATTCATAACATTGTAGTAATATTCACATGATTCGATTTCTATAACAATTGGAGTCTATTATTGGTAAATCTTTTGCGGTATATTAATTTACGTTTACATTTACAGTCCAGAGTCATAAACCCTAAATTTAAACATTCAATTGCAAAGCAAACTGAACAGATAAATTTTCGTATGTCAGTTACAACGACACATACATTTCACAGATTCTACATAATGCATATAAAATATTTACTATTTTTAGTAAAATACATTGGAGCTTCGTGTACGAACCTGCAATAGTTAGTGAGTGCAGCAGCAGGAACAAGCGACCGAGAGTTATGTCAAATTTTCATAGTTTTGGGGATTATAATTTTATTGGAGATAGTTGAAAGAGAAACCCCGGAGGTGAAATTAGGGTTTTAAATTTGGGGATAAACAAGAGCAGAGTGAGGAGGTGGATGTATATGGAAAGGTGTGGCCTAAAGTCGACAAAATTTCATTCCTCGTCCCTGAACTTAACATCGACTTTGACTCCCGGTCCTTTTTCTTTTTTTTGTGCAATCCGAGTCCCCAAACTATGAAAAGGGTACAGCCCTCGTCCCCCCGTCTACTTTCTGTCAAAACCTACCGTTACCCCTTATCACGTGCATGTCATGTGAGGGCATTTTTGTCATTGTATTCTCTTCTTCTATCATAAAAACCCCCAAACGTCCCCAAATTAGGGTTCCATCTTTCCAAAAAGCTACCTGTTCATCTTTCTAAAAAGCGAGCACGCAGGTCGTCAACAAACACATCAAATAACGATGGTTTATTGTAATTGCGGTATACTTGCAGCTCAACGAACGTCAACAACACGAAAGAATCCAGATAGGCGTTTCTTCAGATGTCGAAATCAGGTTCTTCTTTTTGACTAATTTTATTTTAATTTTAGTTCTGATTTTGATGTCGAATCCAGAAATGAGGTTTGATTAAATGCTTTGTAATCTGTTATATTTGCAGTTTTCAGATTGTGGTTTCTTTTGTTGGATTGATCCACCTACTAGGGCTGACGCTATCGGGGATGAGCCACAACAAGATTTGCTTCAATTGGAAAAGCAAAAAACAAGAAGACTAAAGTGGATTATTTTTCTTCATTGGGTTGGAATTATATTGTACTTTATTGTATTTTAAGTTGTCAATGGTGTTGTTTGGGATTGTAAAATGTTGGTAATGTATGCTGAAGTACTGTATGTGCCAATGTTGTGTTTTAACATCAATAAAAATCAATGTTTTGATTCTTTCTCATTGTGTTTGCAAAATAACATCAATTAGCAAGAGAAATAACATCTAATTTAGCTAATGACAAGTACCACATAACAAGTACCAATTTACCAAAAGACAAGTACTAATTAAAGCAATTCATTGTTCGTTACAAAAGTACCAAATTACCAAAAGACAATACACTAGATTGTTCATTACATTAACACCAAATACCAAATAACATTGTTCTAAAGACAAGTAACACAAACCAAAAGACAATAAACAGAATCACATTCAAGGACCACCATTTCCAGTTTTTGCTTTCTTCTTGCTACCTTTACCACTTGATTGCTTGTTGGCACCTTTACCACTTGCTTGCTTTCTTTTCAACCCTTCACCTCTAGTTGGGCAACCCCTTACATTATGACCATATATTCCACACCTTGAACATTTAATACTTGTACCCTTCTTTGACAGCTTTCCTTTATTAACCATGTCATCTTTTTCTTCAAGTGATTTCCTCCTGTTCTTCTTAGGACGACCTGCAGTTGGAATTTTTTTTGGACATACCAAAGTTGTTGGTACTGGAGACTTGACCCACTCAGATTTGCCTTTCACAGGGTTAATGGTATGTGAATAAGTTTGTTCCCAAGTAGATAACCAATAAACAGGATGAACATTTGACTCTAAAACAACATCTTGACTATAAACAGACATGTTCAACATTGCAGCTACTGCATGCTTACAAGGCATGCCTGTAAGCTCCCATTTTCTACAGCTGCAAGTTCTCAAAGTCATGTCAACCACACATTGGTCATGATGATGACCATTCACCTGATACTTATCATCCCCATTCCAAATAACATCACATTTCATTGCTTCTTTCTTTATGTTGTCAAACATCTTAGTGGCAGCTGGTGTAAGTGGCCCTTTAGACTTTGAGATTGTTGTTCTAACATTAGCAATTCTTTTCATCAAATATGTTCTGATATACTCCAAAGCAGTAATGATTGGCTTGTCTCTAGCCTCACATAGCCATCTATTTAGCACTTCACAATGATTGTTTAACAATATGTCTGAATGTGCACGCCCTATGGGACAGTATATTTAAAACTTTAATAAAATGCAACTGTAAATGGTACCAAACTATGAATTTAAAGGAAATAAAGACCAATTTTACCTGTAAAATGACTTCTTGCCCATTGTGCAGGTTGTATTTTAGAAAGATACAGATGTGCAGGTTCACTAAAATCTTTAAACTCAGCCATTCTCCTTTCAAACTGAGGTACAGTGGTGGCACTTGCACAAGCCCACAAATGATTCTTATATGCAACCCCACTCCAATACTTCTTCATATTCTGTTGAATGTGCCTCAAACAGAATCTATGTTCAGCCACAGGAAAAACTTTACCAACAGCAGCTATTAGTCCCTGTAACCACAGTATAACCATAGTATATAAATTAGACATTAAAAACTAAGTAATATATGACATAAATTAGACATGGTATTAATGGTACCTTCTGCCTATCACTTATGAAAGTGAAATTGGACATCTCAGTCAAATCCAAGTCTCTAGCCAATAATTCAAGAAACCACAACCATGAACTGTAGCATTCTGATTCCACAATTGCATAAGCAAGAGGGTATATTCCATTATTGGAGTCAAGACCAACAGCTGTTAACATAAAACCACTAGCTGGTTCTTTCATAAAAGCTCCATCCAAACCAAGAAGATCTCTTCCAATAGCATTAAAACCTCTTTTCAATGGACCCAAACATATGTAAATCCTTTTGAACACTCTTGTCATTGATGATGGTGTATCACAATCTTCTACCTCAAGCTTAACAGTGCTACCAGGGTTAGACCTTCTCAGTTCAAGTATATAATCTCTTAGTTCTCCATATTGATCCATGTAGCTTCCCTTTATCAATTGTCTGGCTTTTTGAAGTGCCCTAAAAGCTTTATGTGGATGTATTTTGACCTCCAAATCCTTCTCTAATTGGGCTTTCACTGCTTTCACTGGGATTTCTGGGTTTGTTTGTAAATGATCAACCAACTGTTTAGAAAGTAATTTTGATGTACATTGCCTAATGATTCTTGATTCAAAACAATCATGCCGATCTCTGTATGTTTTAACCACCCATGTATCTGCATTAGGTTCCTTGGACACATGTAAAACCCAGTCACATTCAATGTGCTTTGCCCTATGATGTGATTTTTTATTCTTATCTTTATTGGGTGTAGTGGGTGTATTTGTCTTTTTCCCTTTATTTCCCACCTTTAATTTGGTCCCACTAGTCTCACCTACCTTCACATCTTTTGAAGTTTGACCAGACTCTTTCCAAACAACACCCTCACACCTTGCCCTCACTCTAATCTTGTCATTTTTCACTATTACCAGATTCCTTCTACTCTCAACTGCATGCAAATTTATTGCTTCTGTAACCTCTGCCTTAGTTCCAAACTCTTGACCATGAATGAACCTAATAGTACCAACTCCAATTGGTCTTTCCTGCTCTTGTGCCTTCAATTGTTTAATTTTTTTTTTCCTCATAAAACCAGGGTCATCCTCATCACCAATATCACTATCAAATTGATCAATACCAAAAACTTCATTATCAACATAGTCATCCTTTTGTGCTTCAGTAGGTTGTTTGGTTGAATTTCCCATGTATTCAACATCAATATCAATATTGTTTACAAATTCTCTCATGTCAACAAACTCATCAAATATATCATTCTCTTCATCTACAATAAACTCAGCATCATCTTCATCATCATCATTATCACTTTCAATTAATGCCTCAGGCTGATCATCTTCAACACCTTCTTCACTAACTACTGGAGCTTCACTAGAAAGGACCACTGGTTCATCATCTTCAACATTATTAGCTTCATCCCTAATTACTGAAACTTCACATGCAGGGTCCAATGGAACTTCACTAACTACTGGAACTTCACTAGATAGCACCAATGGTTCATCATCTTCAACATTATTAGCTTCATCCATTACTACTGGAACTTCACATGCAGGGACCAATGGAACTTCACTAACTGTTACTTCAGCTCCTTCTACAACTAGCTTCTTAGCAACTTTGCCTTTTTTACCTTTTGGTTTTTTCTTAACTGTTATTTCCTCTTCCTCAACTATCTCCTTTAGCACAAATTTACTTCTACCAGCTGGACTAACAAACTCAGGCACAATCACCTTTGGGTTGAGTTCATGTTCTGTGTAAACAGACATTTCCACAACCCTATTCTTCTTCCTACTTTCTTTGACATATTTAAGCATATTTCTAACATCATCATCTGAACCTAATGGTTCTAAACCAAAATCAAGGTCACTACCAGGCCTAAGAAAGTGATATACTATCACCTTGAAACCATCATATCCCAAGTCTTGAATGAGATGGTCAAGCTCATGTATTGAAAACATATCCATGTCAATAAAATCAATGTAACTTACTTTCCCATTCACATATTCCCTTCCTGGAGCATCAGTAAACTCTCCACCATGATGAATCTTTAGTGTAAACAGTAAATCATCACACCCTGTTACGAATAAAACACAAAATAAAATGTAAAAAATTAGGGTTTAAAATGATATCGAGTGTGAAATTACAGAACAAAAAATGCAATTAAGATACACAGATACTCACCGTAAATAAATCCAAGATCATAATCAGGATCTATAGGTCGAATTGTGTAATCCATCGAATACGAGCCTCAGGATCGTTAAAGAAGAACTTGACCTAATTTGGGGACGAAGAATAAAGAGTGAGGTGAAGTTTTGGGGGTTTTTATGATAGAAGAAGAGAATACAATGACAAAAATGCCCTCACATGACATGCACGTGATAAGGGGTAACGGTAGGTTTTGACAGAAAGTAGACGGGGGGACGAGGGCTGTACCCTTTTCATAGTTTGGGGACTCGGATTGCACAAAAAAAAGAAAAAGGACCGGGAGTCAAAGTCGATGTTAAGTTCAGGGACGAGGAATGAAATTTTGTCCCTAAAGTCACATTAACACTGTTTATTTAAATATTTATTTTTTTCAGGAAATAACTAATATATTCGAAAATCAAATTTGAAAATCATACATATTCAAGGGAATAATAACCAAAAATCATATGAGAGCATACGGATTCAAGGATCTCGACTTTGTAATATAACATGATTTTATTCATACACAATAGGCACAACATCACGTTTATCCGAAACCAAAGAAATGCAAACAAATGGTTCATGCGATTGACATATTCGAAAGTGTTGAGCAATTACTAGCTAAGTAGCTAGGCGCGTGGCTTAGTTAGCGATTGGATTGACACATGGCACGTCATTTCTTACCACCACCTTCAGGACCACCGAATACTTTATAAGTAGTCTCGTTAACAACATTGCCAGTACCCTCGGGGTTACCGAATACTTTATAAGTAGTAACGTGAACAACATTGCCAGTTTCACCACCCTCAGGACCACCGAATGCTTTATAAGTCATATCGTTAACATCATTGCCGGTTTCACCACCCTCGGAACGACCAGATACTTTATAAGTAGTAACGTTAACAGCATTGCCAGTTTCACCATCCTCAGGACCACCAGATGCTTGATAAGTAGTAACGTTAACATCATTGCCAGTTTCACCACCCTCGGGACCACCAGATGCTTGATAAGTAATAACGTTAACAACATTGCCAGTTTCACCACCCTCAGGACCACCAAATGCTTTATAAGTGGTAGAGTTAACAGCATTGCCAGCTTCACCACCCTCAGGACCACCGAATACTCTATAAGTATTAACGTTAACAACATTGCCGATTTTGCGGGAAGAAATTTTCCCATGATCGTTATGATCACCTCGTTTCTTATCATCACCAGCCGTAACCGTTGTTGCAACAAGAAGCAACATTATTATTCCAATCACACCCATTGTCCTTACAACCGATACCATCTTAAGAACTAACTAAATTGATATATATTATTAAGATAGTAAACTTTTGGATGTGAAAGAGAGAATGGTAGTAGTGTTATATATAATGATGATGATGATTAGTTACTTTGATAAATGATAACGACATGCCAACCAATATATGCCTAATAAAAACTTGGAAAAAATAAAAATAAAAATCTACAAATGTGAAGCATTGTTAGACTCGGAGTATTTTTTTCCTGTTCGGGCTTTGTTTGTGGCGATATAGTTAGTTATATAATATATATAATAGTAGTTAAGATTTGAACCTTATTTGATGCAACGTGCAACAAAGCATTGGGAAAGCTGAAATCAAAGCACAAAGAAGTTTTGGTGGAATAAAAAAAATCAAAGTGAATTCAGCTAACTTGATCTTATTTTTATAATAAGCTACTATTATTGATAATTTCGCAACATAATTGTAAGAGGCATGAGCTCAACTATATACGTATGCAGTTGCCAGTGGGATATATTTATTATTGTTGGTTTATTTTGGTTAGTAGAAGATATGTTTATCCCACATTGGTGGGAGGAAGATGTGAGGGGTGAGTGACTTGGTTATATAAGAGGGGTTAAGTCTTCATTCCAAATCGCACCAATCAATACACTTTAAGTATTTGATTATTTCTTTCTTTCTTACCCTTGTTTGAGAGTTGTATTAGTTAAATATTTTGGAGAGTGTAGTTGGCTTAAGAGAGTCGTCTATATCATTGTAACAATTTGTGATATAGTGTATTTCTCTCTTTGGGGGCCGGTGGTTTTTCTCCTGTTTTGGAGTTTCCACGTTAAATCTTGTGTTGTGTATTATTTTTATTTCTTTACTATTATTGTTGGGCTGGGTGGTGGGAATTAGTGAGACCGTAATTTTCCAACAACTGGTATCAGAGCGTCAGGTTTGACGGGGGTCTCGGTTATAGGAGTCGGAGTATGCTCTGTTGTTGCCACGGGAGTGGATCGTCCACATCAGAAACGAGTTCTATTGATCGTATAGGGTATCTGGTTAGACAATATTTTTTCTGATTCGTAGTAATAGTTGGATTTGTTAGTGGCCTAGTTGTGGATTTCCGATTTAAAGGGTCCTGGCTACCTGCTACATCTTTTGGCTATTCGAAACGTGGGCAAAATCAGAGAAAGTTGTTGTCTATAGGATACGGATACGATGTCGAAGTTCAGTCCAATGAGGTTTGATGTAGAGAAATTTGATGGGAGGATCAATTTTGGCTTATGGCAGGTTCAAGTCAAGGATGTGTTGATTCAGTCTGGTTTACACAAGGCTTTGAAGGGTAAACCCACCCTTGTTCCTGGCAGTGATTCTAGCAGTAAGTTCGATGAAGAAGAATGGGATGATATGGATTTGAGGGCAGCAAGTGCGATTCGTTTGTGTCTTGCAAAGAACGTGCTTGCAAATGTGCACGGGTTATCAACGGCAAAGGAGCTTTGGGTTAAACTAGAGCAGTTGTACCAGGGCAAGGGCATCTCAAATCGGTTGTGTCTTAAAGAACAATTTCATACTCTGCGTATGGATGGGGGTTCAAAGATTTCAGATCATCTAAGTATTCTTAATGGTATTGTTTCAGAACTTGAAGCTATTGGAGTTAAAGTGGATGATGAAGATAAAACTTTGAGGTTGATATTATCTTTGTCATCGTCTTATGAACACATGAAACCTATTTTGATGTATGGGAAAGAAACTCTGAAGTTTGAAGACGTTACTAGCAAGCTCCTATCCGAGGAGAAAAGACTGGAAGGTAACGGGGTCTCGTCATCAGGAGATACGATAGTGTTGTGTTCGGATAGGCGAAAGAGAAACTCTGGGAAGAATCTGGTATGCTAGAGGTGCGGGAAGACTGGGCATGTAAGGGTTAATTGTCCAGGTGGAGCTAATCCGGCAAATGGCTCCAAAGACGCTAACATTGTCTCCGTTGTTACGGAGAGTGACGAATTCCTCTGAAGTCACGTCATCCTCATGGTGTGTCCGCGCCACCATGGAAAGGGATGTTTGTTAGCGGTTCCACAATTACACATGGGCATTGGTTTGGCATTTATGCAGGTTGTGTGGTGGAAACTGATGTTGTAGCTGATGGGACTTTCGGGAAAGCCAAACAGGGAAGTTGTACCATAAAGTTTCAGCTGGTTGTTCAACAACATGTGCCGAGGTGAAATGCTTGGAATGTGATATTCTAAGTGCTATACTCTTAATGGTGGAGTATGATAATTCTTGTTAAGAGTTATGATTGTCTGTGATGACAATGATTGTCGGTTTAGACAATGTTCGATGAAGATGCAAGTTTTGTCTCTTGGGAGATAATGTCAACGGCATGAAGATGAGGATCTTGAAGTTGTCGTCGAGGAAGCGTCTACATCGGTTATCCTTGCAATGTGGAAGCATGGTTATCTTCTTCTATCCAAAAGGTGGAGATTTGTTGGTTTATTTTGGTTAGTAGAAGATATGTTTATCCCACATTGGTGGGAGGAAGATGTGAGGGGTGAGTGACTTGGTTATATAAGAGGGGCTAAGTCTTCATTCCAAATCGCACCAATCAATACACTTTAAGTATTTGATTATTTCTTTCTTTCTTACCCTTGTTTGAGAGTTGTATTAGTTAAATATTTTGGAGAGTGTAGTTGGCTTAAGAGAGTCGTCTATATCATTGTAACAATTTGTGATATAGTGTATTTCTCTCTTTGGGGGCCGGTGGTTTTTCTCCTGTTTTGGAGTTTCCACGTTAAATCTTGTGTTGTGTATTGTTTTTATTTCTTTACTATTATTGTTGGGCTGGGTGGTGGGAATTAGTGAGACCGTAATTTCCCAACAATTATATCATACCGCATCCTCTATAGATCCAAGTAGTTTGAATGAGATGCATTTTTTTTTTATTTTTTTTTATTTATTTATTTTTTTTTTTTTTTTTTTGAAAAACGACATGCATTAAGTAAATAGTGAGAATGAGGTGCAACAAGCTAGTTTGATATAAACCATGCGGTGGTGGTTGCATGGTAAGACTTTGGCCTTTCAATGTGAAGGTCAAGGGTTCGATTCCAGTCATTCACAAAGTTATTATCTCTCATGGTCACGGGTGTTACCTGCAATGACTTCGGGCTGCTCGCAAAGCGGGTAGTCGTCCTGAAATTAGTCAGTTAAAAAAAAAGTTACATACCCAGGTTGAAAAAAAAAAGTTGAAAAATTCAAACACCATTATATATATTGTAAATGTTATAAGTGTACTTAAGATATACGGAGTATATTCAAACATAATTTTCACTAGAAAAATATGATAGAAAATATGAACGAAACTATGATGTGAATTGGTTAGATCAAAGTACATAACCCGTGTTACGTAAACGGTATATGTAAACATTCGAGTGAGAAAAACATGACAATTTCATAGTGGAAAATCATCAGCTGCGTTATACTCCGTATCTTAATAATTATACATTGTCTTTAGCGGTTTGAAATCAAGAATTGTAAAAAAAATTATGTGTATATGATTCCACTGATTATTATTATTATACATTTAAATTTTGGTGCTAATTGTCATTTAGCTTTTATCTTTATCTTATTATGAAAAATAAATGATTAAAAAAATTATGGCATATCTTTCTCTCTCTCTTTTTTTTTTTTTGAAAAGCAATCAACTTTTATAAATATATAAACAGGTAAGTACAAGTATACACTATGCTTTAGGGGGAAGAAATTCACCCCAACGAAAAACCGGATCGCAAATTATGTACAACTAACGAAACATAACAGATCACACAAGAACTAAATTAACCCGGATCAAGGTTATTAGTACTTGGAGAACCCATATTTGTTGGACATAATAACCATTGAAGCCACTCGCCCGAAAACCCATTTGAACGATTTTTAATTCATTCATACGTTTTGACTTGAATTTCGCTAATTACCTTCGCGGGAGCCTGACTGGGCTCATATCACAAATGTCAGTTTTTGATAGGGACAATGGGACATGATATAAACTATTTTAATGAGTTGAAGAAAATAAAAGTAGAATAAAATATTCAAATACTATCAAAGATATCGAATGGTAAAATAACATAAAATGTCAATTCCATTAAATTATATGCCCTTATTTCTTTTAGACCAATTTTAACGCGGCGTCAGAGGGGTCCCGTCAGACGCGCTGGCGTCGGGTGACGCCCTCTGACGCCTATAGTGGGGAGTCACACGTAACGAAAAAGGGGCATCAGTGAGTTTTGGAACGGAAGGTAACAGACGCGTCAGGGCTACGTGGCAAGTTATGATTGGTCGGTTCACCCAACGGATACTTTGAACGTTTGGGTTATTTTTATTTTTATTTTTTTAACCCGAATTTATCCTATATTCACCCAATTTTATCATCATCTTTCACCAAACACTTTTATCTTCTTCACACCCAAATCCTCCATCTCTCAAACTTCAATTTTTTTTAAAAAAATCACTATGTCGAATCCGAATCAAAGACCACCATATCCGAACGAGTACGTTTCGTACACCGATATGTTGAGGTACGGATCGTACATAGGTCAAGGTTCATCACACCCGAGGGCCGAGCCATCTACAACAAATACTAATTGTTTTGCCCCACCACCTCAAAACAACGACTCATCCGAAGACGACGATTAGTTTTTAAGTATTTTAGTACCGAATAATTATTATTTTTTTCCGTATTGTGTGTTTTTTTAACCGAATGTATGTTTTTAAGTTTATTAATGTTTAAAATATTTTAGTTTTTATTTAATAATGTTTTAAATTTAAATTGTATAAAACTGGTGGGACCTATTTGACACAGGAGGGGCGTCAGAGTTATTTTGGTGTAAAAGGGTGACACTGTCACGTCACAGGCAGATTGCATTTTTTTTGTCAAAAAGTGAATAATCTGCCTGTGACGTCACAGGCAGGGTTAAAATTGGTCTTAGTCGTATGATCTTTTTAATTTGGTACACATAATTTATGTTTAATGAAGAATACAATTTTCATAGTTATCAATGTCGAATTATTTTATAAACTTTTAAATACAAAACAGTAATAAGGGGCTACATTAATATTCATAAAAGTTAAGGGCTAAAAATTAGAAAAAGGTTTTCAAAGGAAATGCTTAAAAATGAATTGAAGGGTACTTATGTATATCGGTCGAGTCCAGTTTATATTAGACCATTCACTATGTATGACAACAAATTTTTTTTTTTTTTTTTAAGCCACAACAATTTAAATTGTTATGTCATAACTAGAGCTAGAGCTGGAGCTTATTTTTGAAGCTGTTAGCTAGAGCTTATTATTTTCTATAAGTGTTTGGTAAAATAGCTGGAGCTTATTTTCCAATTCATAAGCTCTACTTTTTTTTCATAAGCTAATAGAAGTAGCTTATTTTTCTAGAGCTTATGATTTTCATAAGCTCTATTTTTTATGTCTACCAAACAAATCTTATTACTTACGAATGGTAATAGTTTCTAAATGGATCATTGATATCATTACTTAATCCTATACGTCCATCTATAAAATAGGATTACTATGAAGAGAGATGACATATGAAACCTAACAAGAATAACACACAGCACATTCAGAACATCCATGAAAATATTAAGATTTTTAAGAAGGCTCCAACAATATTTTCAGGCATGGTGGTCATGTCCGTCAGTAATTATTTTGGCCGTTGTACCCTAGAAAACAGACGACACGTAGATGACAAATCTTTTTTTAAGAGAACCATGTCTAACTTTGACCTCGGCTCCATCTTTTGTTCATGAGTATCATCCGCCGACTGTTCTTTGTGATAATATGTATCCCGATCGATGTTTTATTGTATTAAAACTTGTGGTATGATTAATCATTTTGTAACCATAACATTTATCATATATGTATGATAATTCGTTTTTGTTATTAAAAATTGTTTCGGGTATTGTATTTTCAACAAAAAGATTAGTTGTTCTGTTGTAATTATATTCACTATGTCAATCTTAGTTATCATCATTGGCACATAGTCTATAATTTAATTTTAACATCTACTAGATTCTTATATTTGGCCATTCAATGAATCGTGTACTTGATATCAAAACGCAAGAACACCCCCACACATCCATGGTTTTGTGTTCAACTTACACACCCAGTGGGTTAATGCTCATCCTTTTGTCATGACCCGGAAAATTTCGACTAATTTAAAATCAAACTCTCGATACGATATTATATTTTTGACACGATAAGCAAAGTCTGTTAGATTGAGTTTCAAAAATTTTGAATTTATTTTCATGAATTCATTTGACCTTCGACTGTTCCGACGATTCACGAACAATTAATTATATATATATATATATATATATATATATATATATATATATATATAATAACTGGAAATATTAATATCATTCTTATTATTAGTATTATTATTTTGATATTATTATTATTAACAATTATCATTTTTTTTCTTATTAGTAATATTATTATTATTATTTTTATTATTATTAATGATATTAAAAGTATTATTATTAATATTTATTAATTATTAATATTAAATAAATATAAATTATAATTCGGATGAAAACAAATTCAATTAACATCCATGTCTACTTTTAATTATTTCTTCTGATTGATATTCTTGTCTGAAGTTTGTTACACTTATCCATCAACTTTTAAACTTCCTATTGCTCTTGTTGTTTACATCCGTGAGTGAATAATTCATCTATGGGACACTATTTTCTTTTCTCCTTTAACAAATTCTATATATATAGAATTGCACACATAGATATATTAGATATTATATATAACATCAGATATATAATTGAGTTCTGTTACATATCACTATCGGGTACAAATTACCATCTGCTTTATATTTTATTTTTGTCTTCTCCTTCCTGGCTCGAATAATTCTGTTTACACCATATTCATAATATAATTTGATTAATACAAGTAGTTAGGGGATTCAATCACTGCTACATCTCTTCTTCCTAATCAAACACCCATAGCTGCTGCTGCAGTTTTCTATATGTTTCTGTTACTTTCAAACAGACCCAAACAATCATCGATTTACATTACAAACTTGTTAGGTGCCTGCTGCGTTTATCTTTCTGTTTCAACCCATGAATTCTCCTTCACAATATCACTCCACCCACAACCATTTACCACCTCCACGACAACCACCTTCTTCTTTGACAACCTTCATGAAATACCACCTTGTTCTTCGTTTAATCGTCACACTAAACTACTCAAAAATATTACCTATTCGACTACTACAAGTTGTTGCTTGTAACCCTACTGTACAGCAACGTTTTTGTTGTTAATTGTTCGAATACCACCACCAGAACTATCGTCAATCACCACTCTTTGTTGCTTTTATTGTTTTGCTATTCGATCAATCAAAACCCACGACTACCTCTATCTAACTATCTCTCTCTCTCTCACTGTATTTTTCTTCTGTTTTGAAACCGAAGCCAAACAGCTTTCTATCATCTCTTTCTGCTACCGCTACATCTTTTTTTCCTTTCTTAAACATAACTTGCTATGATGTTTTCTACTTCTGACTTCTACTTCGAATTATAACCAAATCAAACAGCCATCTAACCTGCATCTGCTATTGCCGCTGTTTCTGCAAAGAAAACCCACAATCTGTGACGAGAGGAAGAGGACAAGAACATGTTTAAACTCGCTCAATTTGGATGCATTATAAATAACGCATGTGTTAATAAACAAGTGGAACAAAAAGCACCAATCTTGCCGACCAATTTGGGTCACTCAAATAAAGGACGTTCCATTTTTTTCTTTCTAAAGTAACTTTGATGATTATATTATGATGTGTTGTCAAACCCTATAACCCCACCGATTACTAGCTCGTTTCAGTTCCTTAAGATCCTAACTACAAAAGCCTACAACCATCGATTGGTTTAAGTAAATTAAGTGATTGGGCCGTTTTATTTATTTTATTTTCGACTTCCTTGCTGGGCTTATGAACCGTATTGGGCTGCTAGCAAATCCACTTGTTTTATGAAGCCCAATATAATACCACTGCCACCATCGTTGTTGTTTACAACCACCACTCAGCATCAATTTTTTTATGAGTTGATCATGATAATGAAGACTCTATGTTGAGGATGAGGATTAGTAGCGAGATCATGATGAGTAAGATGATGAAGTCGTTGATGACAAATAAAATGATGCACGATAAAGATGATGGGATTAAAATGATTATGATTATGGTTAGGATTATGATGATGCTTTAATATAGATAACATTAATAATAATAATTGATGAAGATTATGATAATAAAAGATGATGATGGAAAGATGATTTGGGAAGATGAAGAAGAAAATTTATACAGATTAAAAACGGGTTATATATATTTTAGGGTGATATACTTTCAGAAAAACAAAGTTGGACGAATGGTTAAGAGTGTTTTCGGGTTAGCGGGAGGTCGCGGGTTTGAGCCCGGGCTGAGGCAGTTTATTTTCTTTTTGAAGTTTTTCCTCATAAGGTAGTCTTATTATTATTATTATTATTATTATTATTATTATTATTATTATTATTATTATTATTATTATTATTATTATTATTATTATTATTAGGAATATAAGTATTATTATTATCATTATTATAAATTAAAATTAGTATTTTATTAAGATTAACATTATTAGTAAAATTATTATTTTTATCATTATTATTATAATTAGTATTATTATTACTTATTATTAGTATTAAGTATTATTATCAATATTTTTTTTTATTATTATAAAAGTAAAATAACTTATTACTATTATTATTAATTTTATCATTATCAAGATTTTTATATATTATTATCATTATTTTTACTATCAATACTATTATTTATTATTATTACTATTATTAGTATTATAAAAATATTACAACTTCCTATTTTTAATATTATTTTACCAAGTAAAGTATTAGTGATATAAAAATATATTTTAATATAATCATATATATTAATATAAATTTTAATACATTTAATTAAGTTATTAATGAACACATAATTTATTAAGATAACATTTATAATATATAAAGCTGTTCGATTACAATTATATGAGTTAATATATATAAATGATATAGGGTCGTGAATTCGAGATCAACCCTACACTTGTTCAATGTCGTCATATGTATTTTTACTACAAAATACAGTATTGTGAGTTTATTTGATTCCCTTTTACTCTTTACATTTTTGGGACTGAGAATACATGCGCTGTTTTTATAACTGTTTTATTAAATGCTTTTGCAATCTATATTTTTTGGACTGAGAATACATGAAATGCTTTTATAAATGTTTGACGAGATAGACACAAGCAAAACATTCCTCGAATGAATTATTATACAGACGAGAGGTTATGTTGATTATTATATCTGAATTAGTTGGACGTTATAATTGCCACTAATTGATGTGAATATTTCCCCCTGATTATTATAGCTTGGTAACCTAAGAATTAGTAAACGGGTATGGCCCCTAATTCACGCGAATCCTAAAGGTAGCTACCGGGTTTAACACCCCCACCCAGAATGTTCACTAGACGGAAGAGCTAGTGGTCGTGGTGTTTAGTACTTCGAGGTTTATATATTTATTACAGACTGAAAGTTCTGTTTATTTTGGGGATATTTATGATGCGCATTAAATGTTAAGGTCGGTTACCAAGCAAAGAGAGCAAAGTGAATGTTATATATCGAGAGAATGATTTTTATACACAGGTTATGTGTATGATATTTTGTACACGAGATATGTGTACGGTTATTAAGCATTTTGAAAAATAATTTCGTACACGAGATATGTGTACTGTATTTAAAGGAAATCGCATGTACATTACAGGTGGGTGTAGGATTCGGGCCCATTTGTACCATGCACATTTAAATCTTGTGGTCTATCAAAATGATGAATTTTATTGTTTATGATAAACCTATGAACTCACCAACCTTTTGGTTGACACTTTTAAAACATGTTTATTCTCAGGTATTAAAGAAATCTTCCGCTGTGCATTTACTCATTTTAGAGATATTACTTGGAGTCATTCATGACATATTTCAAAAGACGTTACATTCGAGTCGTTGAGTTCATCAAGATTAAAATTAGGTCATTTACAGTTTGGATATTATGAAATGGTATGCATGTCTGTCAACTTTCGTAGAAATGAAAGTTTGTCTTTTAAAAACGAATGCAATGTTTGTAAAATGTATCATATAGAGGTCAAATACCTCGCAATGAAATCAATTATTATGTAACGTTTATAATCGATATGAACGGGGCATTTCACCTTTCATAGCTTCCCTACATATCTTGCAACTTAATATATAATTAACCATAATCATATGTATCATATATGATCTTAATCAATGATGTAGTCAAATGCCCTCACATAAGATTTACATCTTTTGTGTTTAAGATTTTAACACATATTGAGCAATTCTTAGTCATATTCTTGGTTGAACCTAGAGACATTGAATTAAAAAACTTAACAAAGTTTTCACACTCAAATTATATTTGCAAATCTGATATCTAGTTAGGCAATTCAACATCCAAGATAATATAATAAAGATGCACATCAAATTTACCGAGTTTCATATGCAATGGAGATAATCCATATCATTATTGTCATCAAATATTTCGGTTACTGAATGAAGCTCCGAGTTTATCTTTACATAAATTTCAGACAATAGAATATTTGCTACTAATAGTTCTCTACAGGTGATCATCATTAACAAGTCTAAGTCTAGCATGTCATAAACTTTAATACCAAAAATTCAGAATAAAAGATGCATAATTCTAATTCTCCATGCTTTTTCTTACAAGGAATTTCATATCACATTCATTGTATCATGACAAAATCTGAGACCATGTCTGATGATACGCAAAACTAAATTTGTATCAAAAAGTCATATTTTCGAATTGACTTGCCGTTCGTCACAAATTTCATCTGGAATTAAGCCGACACATTGGTCCAGGAGAAAGGGCCTCCTCTCGGTTCCACCTAAAACGAACCAGGAAATTATACCGATTTCTTCTTGATTTCGGAGGGAAGGCTTTTCATTTGCTCGATGAAGTTCGTCTTTGTTTTGTTGGAATGTGGTGACTGTAGTAAACTCTGTTGTGTGCCTGTAAGTTTCTGTGTCTTAATTGATTTCTGATACAAACATATGCTTTTCACGTCAATTCTTGAGGCACTGTTGTTGGTAATATCACTTTGCCGCCGGCCGTCGCTACCGTTGTCGCTCTCTCCGTCGTCCTCATCTTTTTTCCTCATGGACGGGCTACGAAATCTCCAATTTTGATGTTGACAAGTGGTGTTTGCTAGAAAATATCCAAGTAAGTTAACATGATGAGCCCTTTTGCTCGGATTTGGAATTGTGTATGCTGAATTTATTGATTGGGTTGGTGTTGTTGGTTTGATGAATTAAATTATCATCGTTAGACATGACAACTCGATTCTTTGGTAGATGATTGAAGCTTAATAGAGTGTTTAGATCCAAGATCAACACTGAAGCTTTGGTATCATTTGGCAAAAGTGAATTGAAAATGATAATGTTTATTGATTAAGTTAATTGTTCCCGAAAAGATAGAAATCTTCGTGTGGAGAGCTATTAAAAAGAGGCTTCAGGTTCGGATCGAACTTGACAAACGAGGCATCGATCTACATAGCGTTCGTTGCCCCGTGTGCGATGACGGTCTTGAATCGGTTGACCACTCTTTGGCTACATGTAGTTTCTCTTTGGATGTTTAGTCTCGTGTTTATAAGTGGTGGAACTTTGGTAATATCTCCAACCTAAATTATGCCGATTTGTTTCGAGGAAAGTCACCCCATGTCATGTCAAATATCAAAACAAAATTTTGGCAAGCCGTGGAGTGGGTTTGTGCGTATCTACTATGAAAAAATTGAAATATGAAGGTTTTTCATGACAAAGGTAACATTGCTCCGGTCGTGGTTAATGAAATTCAAGTAATGTCATATGATTGGATTTCGTGTAGACTTAAATGAAAAAGCATCGACTGGCACACTTGGCTCGTCAACCCATCTTTGTATTTAGATAGTTAAAAATTCGTGTGGGATGCAATCTTTGCACCCTAATTTGTATTCGCGATTTTTCTTCGGTTTTGGCTCAGCCTATTTACTATGGTCGTTGCCCTTTTGTATCTCGTTTGGAACTATATATTTCATACCTTGCTTTTTTTTTTAAAAAAAATGTATGTTACAGTGATTTTGCTTGTTCAACCTACCTACTGGCAAGAGGTTCATTCAGAAACAATCTCTCTATCCATAGGACATTAAGAGTGAGGACTTTCTCTACTGTTGGGGTGTTTCACTCTGAGTGGAGAAACGACTTCTCTTTATTCTAGGATAGGGGAATGATTGTCTACATCTTACCTCCCCCATAGCCCACATATGTTGGATTGAGCTTTGTTGTTGCTATTGTTGTAGTGATTTTGCTTGCTTATTTATACACAAGTTTACATGTCTAACAAAGGCAAGGAACCTATGATATATTGAAACGAATCATTGATTTAAATAAGGCATCAGTCATGTGTATGTTGTGAAGAAGCAAGACTATAGAGTTTTACCACTAAAGAATTCAACTAGAACTTAAATTTAGAGACTCCAAAACTGAACATTCATGAATTCCATAGACCAAATCTAGAAATTACTCATAAACTACCACCGGTTCTCTTTCCATCCTCCAAATTCTTGCCCATATGTTTCGGTTTCCTCCTGTATCCATGAAAACCCAAATGAAAAAACAAGTGAAACTATTGGAGATGTCTGTTGTTTTCTGTGTTGATATCTGAATCTGAATAAAGTTTTAAAAAGGTTCGAGATTTAAGTACCCTTGGAGTGAAGGTGATACCAACGCGAATATCTCCAGAGTAGGTTTCACTACTATTCACAACACTGTACTTTTGAGTACGTATCTCAGCGGTTCCATTTTCCACTCCTAATTCCAGTACTTCTTTCAAGTAGATCCTACGTAGACACAGTAAATAGGTAACACCTATGAGTATGTTGTTAGAAAAGATAATTTGTAATTATGTTGGAATAAAATAAATATAATATTGGAAAAGTTCTTTTATGTCCTGCAACCCTTTCCAAACAGACGACCATTTGGCCACCTCCAACAAGATGAACATGTATATTACTCTATAACTACTACCTAGCTATTCATTTGTGAGATCAACATTCAAAATTTGGTCAAAGTAAAATCTTACGTTGTTTGACCAATGTAGTCATCAGCTGAGAAGGTGTCATGGTCCATGATCTTGAGAACAAGTTTAGGCTGTTCATCTGCTCCAGGAAACTCTACCCTGAAGCTGAATTTTTCGTTCCACTTTGGGTTGCTACCTTGTCCTACATCATTCAAAACATTAATATATATATATATATATATATATATATATATATATATATATATATATATATATATATATATATGTATATATATATATATACAAATAATCATGTATTAGCACAAAAAATTGCATCTTGCCATGGCCAATTCAAAGTCAAACTAATACTCAGTATATTATATGTATGTCAATGTTTGGAATCAACATTTCAATTCATGTATGTACACTCTCTTATTTAAATGGTAGCATATAATATTACCAAAGAATCTTTAGTGCTCTTATTTTAAATGGTAACATAATTTTGATAATTTATTTCAGTCAGTTGAGATCAAATTAATCTTACCTTTGGCAACAGTGCTCTTGTGCTCTTGACTCTTGTATTTGATCAGCACATATGGATCTATGTTGTCTACACCACAAGGAATACAAGAAAATAAATCAATTATAAAGTATATACATAACATAATAATTCCTTAATAATTCTGAAAGAGGAATGGATGGAACATAATATAATACAGTATAACACAATAAAGTTATCATGATAAGTATAAAGGGTGTACAGACATAATCAGCTAGTCATGCAACCTGAGGTCCAGAGCAGATTAAATCAATACACATGATAAACAACTATACAATCTATGGTAAAATGTTTGTCATAATATGGGTCACCAAATGCTAACTATAGCCTGTCATATTTAACTTAATTCAATATTAATAGTTCAAAGTTATCATACATAAACATTCATATCAAAATCAAATAAAGAAAGTTGGTATCACAAAGGAAATTAACTTTTTGTAGTTTATAATAAAAGTAAACTGAGTTTAAAATTGTAAATATATTAGGCCTAATTATTTTAACATTTATTGTTGATAACAAATTTAGATAGGCAGATATGGTTTAAACCAAGAACTAAATGAACTCCAAACATAGTAGTAGACTAGTCGTAATATACTGTATAATATAGTATTCTTAATGACAGAAATTTATAATCTAAAATAAAATAATGAAACAAAGAAGGTGAAAAGTATGACAAATGTAAACAGTATACAGGTCAATCACCACATGCTTAATACGGAGTATATTTTTAGAAAGGTTTCATTACAACTTATGATCCCCAGCTATGGATTACTCAAATGCCATTAGATCAAACAAACTCTGAACCTTAGTCCTCAAATCAGCTACCAAGGCGTTTGACAATGTAGCCAATTTATAAAAATAATAATTATTCCCAACTAACAAATTGTATTTAACACTTTTATTACAGAATATACTTATACTTATTATATTGTTAGGTGAGGCTCACACGATGAACAATTGAACATTCAATGGTTAATTAGCTACAACCAAAGCAATAAATACTAATCCGTACCATGTAATTTTATTTATTATTGTTATATTCTTTTCTAAATAAAATGATGTCGTTTTGAGACTATTAGCCAACCGATCACATAAAAAAAAGGTGGAGTTTACATTTGTGACCGGCCAACACCGGCCACGTCAACCACCTATATTCACGGTCAACATGAAGGAACACGAAATTTCAGCCAAAAATTACGCTAAAATCATAATAAAACGATTTAAAAAGCTTGAACTACAGATAAACTGAACGATATCGGTCGATTAAACAGATTTTGAGGAAAAAACTGAACGAGAAGTGAAATTTGGGTAGAATACGTACTGAGGAAATCGGATTTGGTGAGACCGTGAGCATCCACCAGATTCACCTCCATTATTCCGATCGTCATTTCACTATCTTCAATTTCAAACACGAACAGAAAATTAATAAATTAAAAATGACGTATTTAATTAGAAATGATGAAATTGAGAAAATCACACGCAGACGGCATTTTACATGAACTTACTAAATATGAGTAATAAAGAAAATGAGGACGTCATGACTTACAATATTTACTTTTCTACCCCTGTATTTTGTAATCATTGGCAGTTTAAGTACTTTTAGTTTCTTTAATGTTAAAATATAAAACTGAAAATTCCACAAAGGATGTGACTTTGACTAAGTCAAAGTCATCCTTTGACTCTTTTAATATCATCCGAGATTAACATCATCATGGTTTTATACATTGTAGTGTAGTATCAGCAATGGGTAAATGAATAAAATTTTCAATAGAGTAGTTAAAAGCACAAGAGCACCATTGCCACAACCATTATCACATTATGTGAGTCGTGTATGTCCCATATTATGCTTAGATCAGGGTCTTCTTACATTGTTTGTCCTATTTCTTCATCAGTATGAGAGGGTGTCATGATCCATAATCTTTAGAACAAGCTTTGGCTGTTTGTCAGCACCTGGATACTCTACCATGAATGTGAACTTTTCGTTCCATTTAAAATTTACTTCCTAGCCCTAGTGTCTTGCATCATTTAAGGCTGCAAGCATAAAGATGTTGGTTCACATACTCACATATATTTTGGGATACCATTTACATTTTTTATATCTCAATTAAGTCCGTATTATATACTCTACTCGTCTCAAAATAATTGTTTAAATTTTCAATTTTATTTGTCCCAAAATAAGTCTCTAGGGAGTAATAATCGACTGTGACAAAGAAACATTAGAGATGGGTTATAACATATAGTCAGTTTATCTTGCGATGAGATGAAGTATATAAACTTAAACAATAGAAAGATTCATTGGGTCAAGTGGGATGACATTTTGAAAGAAAAAGATAAGGGCGGTCTTGGTGTGATTAGCATGGAATCTCTCAACAATTCTCTTCTTTATAAATGGAGGTGGCGTTATGTCCATAACAAGAACCAAATTTGGGTCAAAATTATTCAAGCTATTCATGGTGTTCAACCGGATGGCCTTTATCCTTGCATCACGCGTGCTCCTGCTACTTGTTGGGGCAAAATTAACAGTTGTCTTTTATCTTTGCACTCTTTGCAGGTTATTCACCCTTCAATCTTGTCCATTCATGTTGGAAATGGTCTTCATACTAGATTCTGGATGGATAGATGGTGTCATGATTCCACTCTTGGTGCTCTTTTCCCACGTCTTTTCTACCTTGACGTGAATAGGGAATGCTTGGTTTCTGATAGATGGCAGAACCTTAATTGGGTTTGGCAATGGCGAAGAGGTGTTCGTGGTGGGGCAGAAGCTGATCAACTCACTTCTCTTTGCAACTTATTGGAGAATGTTTCATGTACGGATAAGGTGGACAAGTGGGTTTGGTCTCTTACTTCTGATAATGTGTTTTCGGTTAGCTCTCTTCGGCATATTTTAGATAGCTCTATGGACGTCTCCCGACACACGTACTGGAATAAAGTGATCCCTTCTAAAGTCCTTATTTTTTATTGGCGCCTTTTGCTTAATAGATTGCCCCATAAGAAGAATTTGCAGGCCCGAAATGTGTATTGTTCTACTTTCTCGTGCTCTGATTGCGGATTTTTCTTGGAGGATTCGAACCATATTTTCTTTCATTGTCAGTCTGCTTCTCAAGTGTGGAGTTTTGTTGCTTCATGGACCGGTATTTCCCTGCCTAGGTGGTCAAATGGGTTGGAGCTTCGGAATTGGCTAGCTTCGGCCTCCCCAGACCCAAAAGTTACGCTTGTTTTACACTGCATCTGCATCACATCTCTCTGGTCTATTTGGAGGCTCAGGAACGATATTGTCTTCAGCTCCGGTTTGTTCAAGAAGAGCCATCTTTTAGACTACATTGTTGTTAATGCTTTTGATTGGTTATCCTCTAGATCTAAGTTATTTAAGATCGATTGGAATGTTTGGCTTCAATTTCCTTTGAACATTTTGTAATTTTTTCCTAGCTTCTTGCTAGCTTAATTTAATTCTGCCGTTCTAAAAAAAAAAGATGAAGTATATAAACTAAATGATTAAACGAATACAGATAAGTTTTTTTATGTTAATGCTAACCGGGGAAGGAGAATTATATACAGAGTAGTTAATAAGGTTTGAATCTAAGACTTTTCGTGAAGATATCAGAACCTCAAATACTCGTTTGCCTTGCGATAGTTTATATAAACTAAATGAAGGCACCTAGTTATTCTGGTTATTGCATACTATTTTTTAAATGATCACATATGACAATGTACAAAATTGTTGTATATTTATTTGTTCATTGACTTTACCTTTTGCAATGGTGTTATTGTGCTCTTGACTCCTGTATTGGATTAACACACATGGATCTATTTTGTGTGCGCAAGAACGAATAAAGAGCATTAAGTTATTTGGTGTTCAATATCCATATTGCACCTTAGTGTTCTTAATGGGTATTATTCGGTGCCAGTGGCCTCTTAGCTTTATGGGCGATATCAGATGATTGGTATCTCACCCCACATAAGTGTCAAGGATGGAGCTGCAACAGGAGAGACTACTAACCCCTGCTCTTGTTTGTAACCGTCTTTTACGAGTCTGGAAAGCCTTACTCTTTAAAATAGAATGGAGAAGGGCGGACAACACAAGATTTTGAGTCTCGCGTGTCTACCATTTCACCACCAACGCATCTTAAAGTGAATCATATTCCATGAATATGATATGAAATAAAAGTGGAATGTTGGAGTATATCTATCGATCATGTCATATATGCGCGAATTGGATGTCCAATTGATTACTTATTACCTTGGTACTCACGTAGAAGCAGATGCCAACAACTGCAGGTTTTCATCACCCATTTTTGGCGATAATCAGAGATGGTCATAGATTTTATAATATCTGAGGCGAGCCGACTTAAAAATGCTCTTATAAACAAAAAACCCATTCTCTTACGGGTTTGGAACAAATCAAGTTAGGCCTAGATGGCACATTCCAACGACCAATTTCTATTCAATAAATGAATAGTATATTTTACAAATACGAGGAAATAAAATCCTAAATATAAGACGTTCACAAAAAAAAAAAAAAAAAAAAAAATAGAAAATTCCTCTTACGGGTTTGATTTCGAACCATATATAAACGTTAATAACAGAGTCTCACATTAAAAAGGAAAAAAAAAAATAGTAGATAAAAAATCTTATAAAACCATCATATACAAGTTATTGAAATCTATTAAGCTGCAACTTATTGAAATCCATGCAAGAATTTGGTATCATTTTGAATACATGATAAATAGTATCCAAAGTAGCACTAGTCCCTGGAGCTAGTAGGAGAATGTCCCTTAATTAAATGAAAATACAAAACAGAATATCAGTATATATATATATATATATATATATATATATATATATATATATATATATATGCAACGTAAGTAGTACAACAAAGCAAAATTTAAAATAAAATAAAAAAACAAAAAAAAAACATGTGTGCGACTAACAATTTATAAACTTCTTCTGTTAGTAAACAGTTAGAAGAAAACTGGCACCCAAATAAATTAAAGGCACATCCTTTGGAACACGATTGATCAGCAATAAATATAAGCAATCAATCATTATCATAAAGATACATACATATATACATATTACATATCCACATTTAATTTAATATGTAATGTAATGTAATAATATTATGTATTATGTATTATGTAATGTAATAATAAGAAAGCATAACATTTGTCCATACCATCATGTATCTATAGAAAGAAGCATTCATAATGATAAGAATATCCTCTTTTTATTCTTTTTCTCTGGTTTCTCAAAACTAGAATCCAATTCCCTCTTGTTGTTGTTGTTGTTGTTGCTTGGTTTCATGAAGAGATAGGGAGATACAAGTGACTTGACATATATTGGGGCAGGAATATTAAACCAATCCTGCGAAGACAGATCTACATTTCCTTTATCATCATCACATAAACGCCAAGTGTTGTTTGGAAGGCGATCGAGCTTGTACGCAATAGTGGCAGCAGGAGCAGCATACTTATTACCTTGGTAATCATGTGGAAGCATTTGCCAACAATTATAGTTTCTCATCACCCATGCGTGGCAGTCATCACTAACCAAATCATATGGTCGAATTATGCATAGACATCCTTCAAACACTCCTAGTATGTTTTCATGCTCATCACCACATACATATTTCGCATCACATGGTTGGGGGACTTCTTTGAATTTGTCTAGAGATAAATCGTAAGAAAGAATAACAGTTTTGTTCTTCTTCATATCATTCACAAACCAATGAAGCGCCCCATCGTATAAAACACCGGCAAGAAAACGATGATGAGCATTATAAGTTAAATAGTCATCACATTCTCCGACGGTGTATTTCCATTTATTCGACTTTAAAGATAACACTTGAAAACCCATATGATGATTGGATTTATCACTACCAAAAACAACCTTGTAATCATCCGTGGTAGAATCATAACCAAAACCCCATACGACTCTATTGTTGAACTTGTAAGGAAGAAGCATTGGCAGTTCTCTAACCTCCCGAGTGGAAGGATTAGTTACTAAAAATCTATCTCTTTTTTTAAAAAAAGAGATGCAAACAAGGCCGTTACATGAACCAACCATGTTATTAGTGCTATAAAAGAATTTATAATGTAATTGAATTCTTAAATCTCCATGCTCACGATTCCTATTAATACTATGTTTTAGATGAACTTTATTAACAAAATAACTAGTTGATAAATAATTATACCATGACTTACAAACACTCTTGCATCGGAGAACATCTTCTACATCCAACCTTGCAAGTATCTCACCCACCACATCCATTACAGCAAGATACGAGGCGGAATGTGGAATAGCGAGATAAATATATCGATGAAGTTGTCCAATTTTAGATTTTTTAGGGTTTACGACAGGGTTCTAAGATTTTAGATTTTAGGGTTTTCTAGGGTTTAATTTGGGGATTCTTGTAATTTCGGAATTCAGCTTCGGCGATATTTTAACGAACCAATGTTTATTTTATTGGGCTTTATTAATATTTTAATTAATTTTAAATTAAATTCAAATAGACAGAATTTCATTGATGGTCCCTCTTATTTGTATCTGATTATACTCGTGGTTCTTATGTTTTTTTCATCAAAAATAGTCCCTGTTGTTTGATTTTGTATCAACCCTAGCGGTGACATGTAGTCAGTCAGATGAAAACGTGAATTTTTTAACTGTGACGTGACAATAAAGTTAGATAGTAGTGAGTGTTAAATTTAGGTGAGTGAAATGATTTTGAGTGATGTGGTGAAATATGATTTGAAGTTAAGTATAAAATAAATAAATTAATAATATATAAAGATTAATCATAAATTTTGATTAGCTCATACACCCCTGACGCGTACTTTTTTCCGTCAATTTTGTGACTAACGCCCCCGGACGTCAGGGTTAATGGCGTCAGGGCGACAAATTTCTTTCCAACTCACATGTCAGATCATATTTGGGGGCGTTTCTTTTCGTTTTTTATAAGTCTGGTTAATGGTGGTCTTATAAATTTAGGGTTCGACTATAAATATAAATTCTTAGATTGATGGAAACATAATAATAGTCTACATAGCATTACAGTCATTAATTAATGGCGGTAACGTACAAACCTTTTTGCACCAATGAACGACATTTGATGTATTTATCCTTCGATAAATATATTATACAATCATATATTACAAATTATACTCTTCGATGTATTATGAATGAGACCGGGGACGTCAGTAGGTGATTAGGTGGGGATTTTTTCACAAACACTAAGTTACAAGCTATCTTTGCCTAAGATTAATGTTTATTTATATTTATATCATTTAACTTCATAAATATAAAATTTATACAAAAGCCAAGATTACGCGTGAGCCTTACAAGGCTAGTTCACGTTCTACGAACATTTTCATCTTAATTTCAGTATTTACCAAACATCTACATTCTCCTATTCTGACATTGACTCTCCTTCCATCCTCCAAAGTCTTGTGCATACGCTTCGGTTTCAACCTGAGAAATATATATTAACAGCCAACATACAGAAAACATATAAGTAACACTATCTTAGATATGATCTAATTACTTTGATAATTAATTTTTTTAATTTTATTTTGTTAGTTTCCTAAATTATTAAAGATAAAATGAGTACCCTCGGGGTGAAGGTTACACCAACTCGAATATCTCCACAGTAGCTTTCGTTACTATCCACAACACGAAACTTTTGAGGATGTAGTTCAGCGCTTCCATTCTCCACTCCTAGTTCCAAAAGTTCTTTCAAGTATATCCTGAATGCACGACAATAACAATAAGGATAGAATATTTTAAAAAAAATCGTGTAATTTTGTCAACCAATAATAAAGATTTCAGGGTATCAGGGTCTTACGTTGTTTGTCCTAAGTTGTCATCAGATGAGAAGGTGTCATGATCCATTATCTTTAGAACAAGCTTAGGTTGCTTGTCCTCACCTGGATATTCTACCCTAAAAGTGAACTTTTCGTTCCACTTATGATTACTTCCCTGCCCTGCATAATTTTAAGGTTTCATATATAACGAGTAAATGGATCAGGTTTAAAGATATTTTGGGATAATATTTACATCTTTTTACGTCACCAAAGTCTATAGTATATATATAATAATGGTTAACTTTGACAATGAATTAACATATCTTTGATGAGATGAAGCGTACAAACTAAATAAAAAATGCACCTATTTAATTATTGCCATACTATTTCTCAAATGGTGACATATGACAAATGTATCAGACGAGGATAAAAAAAACATGCGCTTCGCTGTAAGATGGTTTTGGCTGGTTCATGGTCAGTTTATTGCACTTTTAACGGTTGATTAATCGAACATTTAAAAAAAATATTTAAAAAAAGAGGGGGAATATAAAAAAAATACGCTTCAATGCAAGGTGATTTTGGTCGGTTAACAGTTAGTTTAGTGAACGGTTCATTTAATTTAACATTAAAAAATAAAGAATGTAAAATGATAGTAAAAAAAAAAAGTAGGAAAAAAGCATAAAGAAAATCATTAGAAAGTAAGTTTTTTTATAAAAAGAAAACTTGAATAACTAAGTTACCCCTAAAAGTGGGAATATTACCAAGGTGATACTATGAATAGTAAATTGTATCCCTTTTAGTGTGTGTAGATAATAGATAATAATAATAATAATAATAATAATAATAATAATAATAATAATAATAATAATAATAATAATAATAAAATAATAGTAGATAATTGTTAAAGTTTGTTTATTTACCTTTGGCAATAGTGCTCTTATGCTCTTGACTCCTGTATTGGATTAATACATATGGATCTATTTTGTCTGCTCAATAACAAATAAAGAGCATTGAGTTATCTGGTGTTCGCTATCAATGACTTTTTATCGATAATCAAGATAAGTTGCATAACAACTATAAGAAGAATCGGAATAGGAGTAATAAGTAATAACGTACTGAGGAAATCGGACTTTTTAAGACCGTGAGCATCAACAAGATTTACCTCCATTATTCCAATTGTCATTGTTTTCAAACTTCTCTAAACCTTATATGTTTACCCGTTTATTCGTTTGATATACCTCCCTAAATCACACAGAAGAATAAACTGAAAATGAAACTAAATTTAGTAGACTTCAATGTATATGAAGAGCTAATCAAGATTGAAAGATACATATAATATTACAAGTTAAGCCCCCAAAGTTTGAAGTCATGCAAAACAACCAACTTGTAATTATAATTATTGATGTCAAATGTTAATTTAATTACTAAAAAGGATGTTAAAGTGTGAAAAGGTGGTGTAAGACCATAGATAACGCAGGCGTTTGTCGCCGTTTTCCGACCACAAACGCCCGGAATGGGCGTTTGTGGGCGTTTGTGGAGGGGCGTTTGTGCTTTAAAAACGCTGGTACAAACGCAATTTAAGGGGACGTGGCACGTTTTGATTGGTTCAAATTTTATATCCGTTGGAGAAGCTAGCCGTTGCTTTTTTTTTTTTTCTTCTATAAATACACACTCTTTATTTTCATTTTTCACACTTGTATTCACTACACACTCACATATATACACACTCACATATATATAAAAGTTTATATTTTCTTTTTGTTTTAGTAACTAAAAAATATGGATTTTTTAGCCTTAAGTATCGATTTGCTATTCGATTCAACGTCGTCCGAAGAAGAGGAAGAAATCCAACCAAGAACTCGTTTTCAAAGACAACCACGACGTTTTTTAAATAGAGATCGTGAAGCAGCGGGTCAATTATTGTGGAACGATTACTTTTGTGAAAATCCGACGTTTCTGGACGACATTTTCAAGAGACGATTTCGGATGCGCAAAGTTTTATTTCTCCGTATCAAAGACGGTATTCTTCAACACTTTTATACTCCTAATGCCCCCGATCATTTTACTTTTTTCCAACAACGTCCGGATGCACTTGGACGTCTTGGTTTCTCAACTATTCAAAAAATAACTTGCGCGTTACGGCAATTATCGTATGGGATGACCGCGGATATATTTGATGAATATATTAAAATGGCGGAAAAAACGGGTTATGTTACTTTAAATAATTTTTGCAAGTGTATAATTGACTTATATGGGCGGGAATATTTGAGGAAGCCTAATGCAACTGACATTGCTCGGTTGTATTCGGCGCACGAGGAGAAACATGGTTTCAAGGGAATGTTGGGTAGTATTGACTGTATACATTGGGCATGGAAAAATTGTCCCGTAGCATGGAAAGGTCAATATACGAGAGGTGATCACGGTCACCCGACGATCATGCTTGAAGCGGTTGCTTCATACGATATGTGGATATGGCATGCGTTTTTTGGGATGGCGGGTTCAAACAATGACATTAATGTGTTAAATCATTCTCCGTTGTTTGATTCCCTTCGTAAGGATAGAGCCGCACCTTCACCGTTTGAAGTAAACGGAAACCAGTATCCCTTTGGTTACTACTTGGCGGACGGGATATATCCCGATTGGACAACACTAATAAAGGGGTACACGACTCCAATTGAAGAGCCTAGAAAAAAATTTACTAGATTTCAAGCGAGTGCTAGAAAGGATGTTGAGCGTACATTTGGTGTTTTACAAGGTCGGTTTGCGATTTTAAAAACACCGGCACGAGTTATGAGTGTTAATAAGATGAGAAGGATAATGTATAGTTGTATTGTTATGTACAACATGATACAAGAAGATAACGGGTTTGCGTTAAGTACTTGGGAACAAGAATAGTTAGATAAACCCGAAAACCGGCCTCGTCGCAATATTCGAAGAAGGGTCAAAGATCGTCGATCACGAGAGAAAGAGATTCGCGATCGAGACGTGCACGATCAACTTCGTGAAGATTTAACGACTCATATTTGGAACCTCCCGCCAAACTTTCGCTCGATGCATAACTAGTGTTTTTTTTAATAATGTACTGTAATGTTTTTTTTTTTTTTTTTTTTTTGCGTGTTTTTTTTTTAAATAATTAATGTACTTTTGTCTAATTAAGTTTATATTTTGTATTAAACAAAATAAAAAATAATTTAAAAACAATTAAAAAAAAGAAAAAGGAAATGCCACGTCACAGGCTTACCAAAACAAAAGCCCCCCATTACAACTCCCCCCCCCCCCCCCCCCCAAAATGTCATGGCCCAGTCACAGTTTTTCCCCAAAAAGTGCAACTCCACCACTCCACGTCACAGTCACCATTATCTATGGTCTAACTGGTGTCATTGTTTTGAACACGACAATTTCAAGATTCCTTCAATACAATGACGTCTTAGACCTCTTGTAGCGGCAGCATGCAACGACGTGGGGAGGGTGAGGTGGCTTCAAGCGCCGCCCCCCATGTCCAGTATCAAGGCATTGCTTTTTGATTTTATCGAGCGTTCTTTGGATAGTCACGGCCCAAGCAACGGCAAGGCAAGCAATATGATTGGTTGCTTTTTTGTTAATATTTTTAATATATTATTTTAATTCAATTTTTATCCCTTATACCAATCATATTTTACCACATCATCACAACACTCTTAATCCACACTAAAAACCCACACCACCATTACTCTACAAAAACAACCCACACATCCTAGTCATCAAAAAGGTACAAAAAGCAACTCACGTCCCTAACACACTCCCCTAACCACTACAAATAGTCTATACTACTTCAAAGTTACCCCATTGTAGTATAAATCCTTTCGATATCTCATTTCGCATTGTTTAATCATTTGGATTAAATGAATAAATGGAGTAGTAATCTCCGATACAGAAATATAAAAATATAAAATCTTGATTGAGCTCAATTACATTATTCAACTAATAGGAAGCGTATCTATATATATACCAGATACAATCATGAATGTAACAGAACTCCTATTTAAGGTAAATTAGTCAAAATGCCTCCGTTACCGGAAATCTCTAACAATATGACTAAAAAGGCGAAATTGCAAGATATGCCCCATGTCCACGCACCACGCATCATGCGTACCCCATGGTTCTTTGGATAGTCACGGCCCAAGCAACGGTAAGGCAAGCAATATGATTGGTTGCATTTTTGTTAATATTTTTAATATATTATTTTAATTCAATTTTTATCCTTTATACCAATCATATTTTACCACATCATCACAACACTCTTAACCCACACTAAAAACTCACACCACCATTACTCTACAAAAACAACCCACACATCCTAGTCATCAAAAAGGTACAAAAAGCAACTCACGTCCCTAACACACGCCCCTAACCACTACAGATAGTCTATACTACTTCAAAGTTACCCCATTGTAGTATATATCCTTTTGATATCTCATTTCGCATTGTTTAATCATTTGTATTAAATGAATAAATGGAGTAGTAATCTCCGATACAGAAATATAAAAATATAAAATCTTGATTGAGCTCAATTACATTATTCAACTAATAGGAAGCGTATCTATATATATACCAGATACAATCATGAACGTAACAGAACTCCTATTTAAGGTAAATTAGTCAAAATGCCTCCGTTACCGGAAATCTCTAACAATATGACCTAAAAAGACGAAATTGCAAGATATGCCCCATGTCCAAGCACCACGCATCATGCGTACCCCATAGTGTGCGATGCGTGTAACCGAACATATCTTGGTGCTCAGCTAATGTTCCAAGCAACCAACATCACGCATAGCACAACACGCACAATGCGTGTTGGTTCGTGCATGGTGCGTGAAGCAACAGATAAGATAAGGATATTCATGATAAGATTTTCTGATATTTCATTCGATTATCAAGATCTTAAACGCCATTAAGCCACATTAAAACGTTACCAACACAGTAAAAGCCAAACGCATATCATTTTTTCTTGTTTATTGTCGGTTATTAAGACATTAAATTAAAGTCAAAAGTGGGGATCCCAAGCTCACGGGCACCAACACATTAAACGTCCATAAATATCACCAACAACATCACCAACACCAAAACGCATCATATATCTTTACCACCACCACAACATCATCACCACCACCACACCAATATCATCGATAAAGGTTTAGGCTCTGTCCCAGCATCACCACCACCAATATCTTTATACAACCACCAATATCACCACCAACAATATCTCTTAGTTGTCCATTGAATTCCCAAATGTATCCAGTTAAGTGAGTATTTGAACCGAGAGTAATGTTTGGGCATTAAACCGAGAGTTAAACTCACGCTTACTGGTTCTTTTGGGCATTGAATGGACAACAATCATTGAAAAACACGCACGCAAGCAAAAGGTGATTTGGTACGTGGTGTGTGTTGATTGGTGCATCGTGCGTAGTAGTGCGTGTTGCACAAAAATGAAGTAACCCGAATGAAGAAGAGAAAAAATATGTTTCACGAGCTTAAAACAGCTCATCAGTTGTATCTTGAGTTTTCAGGATAACTGATCATCTACTTTATATTTCAGGATAACTAATCTTGTTAAAGATATCTTGAAGTTGTTGATGATCCACCATTTGTGTCAAGATCTTTTCATCGACATTCGCCCCCATTCACCTTATTCCTCGACATTCACCCCACCAACCTCAATAGATGAGGAAAATAACAACTCAGGTAACCGTCATTTCTCAACTTGTCCATCATATTTCTCATCTTTGGTGGTCTAGGTTTAATCGAACTATAATTGTTTAGTGCATGGAGTCAGTTTAATGCTTATTTAAAGTCACACTTATTAAAATTATGGTTACATTGCTGGTGGGTTAAGATGGTAACAAGTATGTGTTAATGGCGGAATGTTTTGAATACCTGAACGGATGACTATGTCTGTCTTTTTTCATACAACAACAACCATCCAGTACAACATGTGACTCTAATAACCAAGTGAAATAGGGATGACATCTACCTAAGTCGATGTTTATAAACATCTCCACCAGATGTTTTAATACGCATGGTCTGTTTGATCGTTTGTGACTTCATTAAGCTTTGACAATGCGGTGTTTAATCATTGCGTTGTCAACGCTTAATGAAGTCCCAAATGATGAAGCAAACCGTGCATATTTAAGCAGTTTGGAGGAGATTTTTAAAACATAGACTTTGGTATATGTCATTCCCTTTCTTCCCTTTCTCCACTTGGTTATATAAGTCAAATGGTGACTTTATGGTTGTTTTGTATATTAAAATACACCGATATTAATCCATTCAGGTATTCAAAACATTCCACTCTGTTGTCAAGTACTTATTACCATTTAATCCACTAGTTATGTAACTTTACGTTTTTAATTTTAATTTTAAGTTCAAGTATCTTGTACTTGACTCAACACTTACAATTCAATAAAACTTGAACCATCAACGAGGACCAATATGATAGACTAGTTGAGTAATAGTGGTTACGTGAGTGGCTATTTTTTTCATCCGTCGAGGATACTAGGGACTTGACGAAATAGGTGACATGCGGTCAATGAGGATGATAAGATTTTGATACAAATGGTGGACCATGAATCTCCTAAAGATGTGTTAAACAAGATAACTTACCTTAAAATGTAAAGTAGTTGATTTAAGTTGATGCGTTATTTTAAGATGTTTACGGGACAACGCAAACCATAGGACACTTTCTTAGGTGCATGGGCATTGGCCCCTAGTGGGCTATCTACGCTTCTTTTGAAGCATCGCGTGTACATAGATAGGATTGTTGTCTGGATACCGGACATCTAACCATGGACCATAAATAGTTCCATCAAATATAGCCCGCTGCCTTTTAGTCAACTCAATTGCTATGCTTCAGATTGCAGCCAAATTATTCTTCAAGGTCAACTTACCCGATAAATATTTCTAAAATCAAACCATAAAGAACATAAATCAAACAGTCAACCAAAAAACCGTTAGCAGCATGCACCATGCACAATCAATTCAGGCACAAAGCGAGCGTGGTGCGTGGTTCCTGCTTGCTTGCGTGCACAAAAAGGTCGTATCAACGGTTTCTCTTAATTTTTATTCAGTCAAACAAAAATCTAAGGCTAAACAACATGAACAAAAGATTACCACTACTTACAATACATATATATTACATACACCAATGCAAATTAACCAACAACAGATTATACATATAGGCACACAAGGTGTTCGACCAAATGTATGTTAACAAATAATGAAATAAATGAAACAACCCAACCCGTATTCCATACGATAAATTTTTTTTTTTTTAAATAATACACATTTACACGCCAATTAAATATGTAAACCATTCCACACGTTTCGTTAAAACATACAACAAGTTTAGTGTTTACAAAAGGCACAAAGGCCATTAACGAATGTGATACAAGTTTGACCAATACAAAAATGATAGTTTTAAACCAAACAACACATCGAGCATGGTTTGGGACTAAACTACCCAAAACGCTAGGCCAACTTCCAAAAGCTCCAACATAACATCATCAAGGGACACCTAGTGCCCAACAACCCCCTTGCCCTTGTCCACGCCTGCATCTAAAAAGATAAACAACGAGAGGGGTAAGCTAATGCTTAGTGAGTACAACAATTATACGTTTACATATACAACCTACTTACTTGCAATCACTTACGCATTTACCGCATACATGCTAGCATTATAAGTAATCATACCATCACAAGTATAACACTAAACCTTCCACCATACGAGCTAGCATAACAATAGCATATAGTTTAAACAATATAATATGCTACAATCCACACACACAACCATGGTTAACCAAACGAACGAGGGAATGGTGTTTAAAGACCTTCGGAGTTCATAACAACCATTAGTGCACTTAACACTTCGTACACTAACCCCACGGGTGGCATCTTAACACGTCGATACTTCACCCTGGGTGGTGCCTTAACACTTCGACACTTCACCCCGAGTGGTGTCTTAGCACATCGACACTTCACTCGTTACATCTCTCGGAGTGGCATCTTAACACATCGATACTTCACTCCCGAGTGGTGTCTTAACACATTGACACTTCACTCGCCACGTGAGGAGTGGTGTCTTAACACGTCGACACTTCACAACTCAATTACACAAATAAATACATCATATATGCACGCATATAATTATTCCACTCACCTTAACACTTCGGTGATGATTATGCACTTCCGAGCTTCAAAGCAAAGTACCTAATACATTAAGTACAATTTCAATACACAACTAGTGGAATTAACCACATTACACCTACTTGAGCATTTAATGACCCAACTCGCATTAAATGACTCAAACACACCACAACCGCCCCTTTAATGGCCAAGACTCGACTTTAAACACTAAAGCTAGTGAATTAAAGTCTAGTAACTTCAGTTAACACAAACTTAGGGTAATTCATACCCATTTCACCCAAACTAGGTCAACTAGTACATTTTGACCCATTTTAAATTACTTAGCCTCTCAATCAAGCCAAACTTACCCATTAACACTTCTTTCATAAATCTAAAAGTGTATTAGTGACTAGCAACACTATTTGACACTTACAACCCCAAATCACAAGACCAAAACCCTAGTTTGTGGCTATTAGGGTTCCATTACAACAACATAACCCAAATTCGCCCATTTTATCCTCAAATGGGTCAAACAAGCCTCTAGTAACCAAAACCCTAGCCATTAACCAATTAAAACTCAAAACTTAGAGTTGGAACTTACCGAGACTATCAACGCGTAGCTAGAGACACAAGGAACAACTTTAATTCTTGCTCCAAAGATCAACCCTCAATCCTTCACTCTCAAATCTCACTTTTAATCTAAATGGGTGTTGAGTTTTTTTTGAGAGAAAAAGAAAGAAATTGAAAAAGAAAATGAATTAAATGAACTAGTGGTGCAGATTTAATGCTCCAATCTGATCCATATGTCAAATTACCAAATTGCCCTTCAAAATCTCTTAAAAAGATCTAAGTTCGGCACCTGTCCAGCAGAATTGCCGCGGCGCGGCCAGTTCGTCGCGGCGCGATATACAACATAAAAATTGACCCTTCTTAACTCAACTTCTGTTCCTGGTTTGCTTGCTTTGCCGCGGCGCGGCCTAAGGCACTATCTGGCCAGTTCGACAACCTTAAACACAAAAATCGTTTTACACAACGTTCAATTCGTTCAAGCTTCCAATACACGTCTAAAACTCATATCTAAGTCTCACAAGACTTAACACTAACCGAAACTCATTCACAAACTTATATACGCACACATTAACAAGTACATATATATATATATATATATATATATATATATATATATATATATATATATATATATATATATATATATATATATATATATATATATATATATATATATATATATATATATATATATATATATATCTACACAATTACGAATAAACAACGAGTTACAAACGTACAAATGATTAAGTATTTACCTTTCGATACGTACGGGAAAAACGGGATGTTACAACTCTCCCCCACTTGTATCGGAGCGCGTCCTCGCGATCCAAGCCGCATGACAAGCCGGAAGATAGACCAAGACAAACTCTTCGGATTCCCATGTAAACTCGGAACCCTTTCGATGTTGCCATTGCACCTTGAAAGTTCTAACTTCCTTGTTTCGTAACATCTTAACCTTCTCATCAAGGATTGCAACCGGTTCTTCCGCATACTCTAGTTTGTTATTTAACGTAATCTCATCTAAAGGCACCCAAGTCGAGTCATCCGCAAGACACTTACGAAGATGGGAAATATGAAACGTGTTATGAATTCCCTCAAGTTCTTCGGGCAACTCTAGTCGATAAGCAACCTCACCAACACGTGCCAAAACCTTGAAAGGACCAATAAACCGCGGAGCTAACTTTCCTCGTTTCCGAAACCGGATAACACCCTTCCATGGAGAAACCTTAAGCATCACCATGTCACCTTCTCGAAACTCAATCGTTCTCCTACCTTTATCGGCATTAGACTTTTGTCGATCTTGTGCCGCTTTAAGTCGAGCCCGAATCATCTCAATTTTACTATTCGTCTCCAAAACCAAGTCGGAACTTCCGATTTCTCGTTGACCCACTTCTCCCCAACAAATGGGAGTTCGACACCTACGCCCATATAGCATCTCATAAGGTGGCATTCCAATACTAGTGTGGTAACTATTGTTGTATGAGAATTCCACCAAGGGTAAGTGCTCATCCCAACTTCCACCAAAATCAATAATACACGTCCTTAACATATTGTAACATCCCAGGTAAACATTCCCCGTAACATGATATTGTCCGCTTTGCCCGTAGGCACACGGATTTTTCTTGGCAACCAAACACGATGAGCACTTTCCCAGGAGGTCACCCATCCTGGTAGTGCTCTAGCCTGAGCACGCTTAACTGCAGAGTTCTCATGGGATCTGCTGCGCTTGTGGTCCCAAAACGCGTCATGCTAGGAAAGGTCTCCACATCCTTATAAGGCATGCTTCGTTCCCCTCTCCAACCGATGTGGGATGGATGTAACACGGGTATTACAATCCTCCCCCCTAATGGGACACAGCGTCCTCGCTGTGCACGTTTGATCCGGGGCCTGGCTCTGATACCATCTGTAACATCCCAGGTAAACGTTCCCCGTAGCATGACATTGTCCGCTTTGCCCGTAGGCGCACGGATTTTTCTTGGCAACCAAACACGACGAGCACTTTCCCAGGAGGTCACCCATCCTGGTAGTGCTCTTGCCTGAGTACGCTTAACTGCAGAGTTCTCATGGGATCTGCTGCGCTTGTGGTCCCAAAATGCGTCATGCTAGGAAAGGTCTCCACACCATTATAAGGCATGCTTCGTTCCCCTCTCCAACCGATATGGGACGGATGTATCACGGAAGTTACAATATCCTCTAACGTTTGGTTCGTACGCTCGGTTTGACCGTCCGTTTGAGGATTATACGCCGTGCTCATTTTCAATTGAGTACCCATATCTTCATGAAACTTGTTCCAAAACCGGGACGTAAAACGAGTATCTCGATCCGAAACAATAGATATAGGAACCCCATGTCTCGATATCACCTCCTTGATAAACAACTTGGATAAAGTCTCCGATGATGTCCTTTCCCGAATGGGAAGAAACAAAGCACTTTTCGTCAATCGATCAACTATCACCCAAATCGTATCATATTGGGTTCTCGCCGTCTTCGGTAACTTAGTAATGAAGTCCATGGTAATGTGCTCCCATTTCCATTTCGGGACTTCCAAGGGTTGTAACTTACCGTACGGCTTTTGGTGTTCGGCTTTAACTTGCAAACACGTGACGCATTGTTCAACATACTTAACCACATCACGTTTCATACCGGGCCACCAATAATCTTTCTTCAAGTCATAGTACATCTTTGTTGCACCCGGATGAATGGAATACTTTAACTTATGTGCTTCATCTAGTAGCACTTGTCAGTTACCACCCATCTTAGGTACCCACACTCTTCCTTGAAACGACAACAAACCACGCGAACCCATAGTAATGAACTCCGTTTGCCCCACAATCCGCTCTTCATGTTTGTTGTGAACATACGCTTCTTTTTGAATCTCACCAAGCTTTACAAGGAAATCGTTAGTAATAATCATGCGTAACGATCCTACTCGTATCGCCGGATGTTGACTCTTTCGACTCCACGCATCTGCGACCACGTTCGCCTTTCCCGGATGGTAGAGTATCTCACAATCATAATCCTTTACCACATCCATCCACCTACGTTGACGATAATTCAAATCTCGTTGAGTAAAGAGATGTTTCAAACTCTTATGGTCCGAATAAATCGTACACTTGATGAAATGCCCCGTCCTAATCCATCCGGATGAAGTCCATATCGATTATAAATGATTCACAACAGTTGCTTACATCGTGAGGTACTTGACCTCTATATGATACATTTTACAAACATTGCATTCGTTTTTGAAAAGACAATCTTTCATTAAATCGAAAGTTGACGGCATGCATACCATTTCATAATATATCTAACTATAATTGACTTAATAATAATCTTGATGAATTTGATAACTCGAATGCAACGTCTTTTGAAATATGTGATTAATGACTCCACGTAATATTTCAAAAATGAGCAAATGCACAGCGGAAGATTTCTTTCGTACCTGAGAATAAACATGCTTTCAAGTGTCAACCAAAAGGTTGGTGAGTTCATTAGTTTAACATAAATAATCATTTCATAATTTTAATAGACCACAAGATTTCATATTTCCATTTCTCATAAACATACGTCCCATGCATAGAGACAAAAATATCATTCATATGGATTGAACACCTGGTAACCGACATTCACAATATGCATATAAGAATATCCCCATCATTCCGGGATCCTCCTTCGGACATGATATTAATTTCGAAGTACTAAAGCATCCGGTACTTTGGACGGGGCTTGTTGGGCCCGATAGATCTATCTTTAGAGTTCACGTCAATTAGGGTTTCTGTTCCCTAATTCTTAGATTACCAGACTATATAGGGTGATATTCAATTTGATAATCCAACCATAGAATGTAGTTTCGATTACTTGTGTCTATTTCGTAAAACATTTATAAAAGCAGCGCATGTATTCTCAGTCCCAAAAACATATAATGAGTAAAAGGGATCAAATGAAACTCACCTAATGTATTTTGTAGTAAAAATACATAGGACTATTTTTAACAACTGAACAATGCAGGGTTGGCCTCTGATTCACGAACCTATATCATTTGTATATTCATTAATACATATAACTTTAATCGAACAACTTCATGTATTATAACTTTATATACTATTATTTGATTTGTATATATATTTAAAAATGATTATTATTTATATAGTTTTAAAAAAAAAATACCTAATTTATTATATATGGATATTTATATAAAGGTTGTTAATATAATTAATTCCTACATATATGTAATATGACTTTTAAGTATATCTTTATATACAAGATAATATATAATATTGATAATAGTAAATAAAAATTGTAGTTGATTATAATTATAATAATTTTTAATGTTAATAATACTAATACTGATAATCCTATTAATAATACTTATGCTAATGATAATAACTCTAATACTTTTACAATGATAGTAATACTAATGTTTATGAATATAAATTGTATTATTTCCATAATCATAATAATGATATTAATCATACTCATAATAATGATATTAATTCTAAAATGATAAGATTTATATTTCTAGTAATATCTATAATCTATAATACTAATGATAATATTAATAATAATAATAATATTAATAATAATTATACTTACATAGTCATAAAAATAATAGTAAGTGATAAATAACAATAATAATAATAATAATCATAATACGTTAATAATAGTTATACTTGTAGTAACCATGGTAATAATACTCTTAAGTATTCTAATAAACACATTAATGATATTAGTAATAATAACAATTAACAACAATAATTAATAATAATAATAATAATAATAATAATAATAATAATAATAATAATAATAATAATAATAAAGATACTAATAACACAAATAATAAAACCACTACCTCTTAAAATAGACTGAAAAAAAAAGACGCCACCAGCCGGGCTCGAACCCGAGACCTCCCGCTCCCCTACTTCCTGTCCAAACCAATGCTCTACCATTGTTTTTCTGATAAATCTTACAACCGAAATTAATTAACCCGTAAATTTTATCTCCCTTCCCTTCATATTCACCGATTCATTATCATCATCATCTTCCCATCATCATCCTCATCATCATCTATGATATCAGGCATCATCTACCATCATTTGCATCGTCAAATCTCATCGTGAAAATCATTATCATCAATCACCGTTGCCATCACCATTTCTATTATCATACATCATCAAATCATCTTCGTTACATAGCATCACCATCATCATTCTTCATTTCATTTCATCATCCGTTACCTCGTCAAGTCCTACACCATGATAACACTTTTACATCACGGTTATCATCATCATCTACTGTTCATCTTCTTCTTCGATGGTTTTATTTATTTATTTTTTTTTCGCTGTAATATCATCTCTTTTACCTCCTTCGTTCTCAGCTTCCTAAAACAGAAAACATGAACTGCAGTAAAGAGATTGATGGTCATGGTGTTCCGGTTGAAGAAGAAATAAGAGAGAAAAAGCAGCAGTCAACAGCTCGATGGAAGCATAGCTGTGGTGGTTTATTCCGGTTGTTTACAACAACAAAAGAAACAGAAAAGAGCAGTAGGTTACAGTAGCAAAAACTAAACAAGTGGGTGTTCGGGTTTGAGCTGTTCAGACAAAAAACGTAAACATCAGCAGTAGCTGGTAGTTCGATGGTGGTTTTACGGTGGTGGTTTGCAGGGAAATAAAAGGTGGTTGATAGTGATGTGGGTTTTAAGAAGATGGCAGTGGTGGTGGCTTCACGATGGTGGGCTGTGGTAATTGGGATGCTTTAACACAAAACCTTAGCAGAAAGAAAAACAATCGTAGGTGGTGTGATTCGATGGTGATGGGTTAAAGGTGGTGGTTCAGCGGAGGTGAGGTGACGGGTATGGTGGCGGCGAGTCTCTCTTCTCCCTCTCTTACAGTGTACATATACATATACATATATTACATATATATATAGATATATATTATGTATTATATATAATATTTATAATATTTAATATTAATAATAATAATAATAATTAAAATATAAGATATTGATAATTGAATGATTGGAACATACACAGTAGGCACTGCCGACAGTTTATAAAGGATAGGTGTATCGTGTCCATTGCTAAACAGTTACGAAAGAAAAAGTGTCCCTAAAAATCCCAAATTTTTAGATTAAAAATATTTAATTATTTCACTCATTATCTGATTGAAACCTGATTAAAAATGTTCGATAAAGATTTATTTTCTGTTCCAATTTATATGTACGGAGTACCAATATTCAAACTAAAAAGGGTATAAATATATTAAAAAAATCTAAGATCTTCGAAATCAAATTGCAGTTCAACTTTTATTTCAATCCATCATGAACAAGTACTATATCTATATTAAAATTAACAAAACGTAAACCGAGTGTTACTAACATTTACTAATTAAGCTTGAAATCATTTATTTTTAATATGTTCACATTATATATCAAAACAGTTTTAAAATTAGCAAGTTTAGTTACTAAAACAAATATATTATATATTTTTAAACAATTAGATTTAATATAACTTTATATATTTACAAATAATATTTATATACATAATTATATATATATATATATATATATATATATATATATATATATATATATATATATATATATATATATATATATATATATATATATATATATATATATATATATATATTTATAAATATTGTTTCCATTACATCGCATGTAATTTTACATATTTAATTCCAACAGTGTAATCATATATTATTTCAATAATATCTGTATGCATCTATTTATATAGTTGTTCGTGAATCGTCGGGAATAATCGAAGGGTAATTGATTACATTAACACAATTCAAAGTTTTTTTTTTTTTTTTTTTGAAAACATTAACATTACAGACCTTGCTTATCGTGTCAAAACTATATAAAGATTAAATTTAAATTTGGTCAGAAATTCCCGGGTCATCACAGTACATACCCGTTAAAGAAATTTCGTCCCGAAATTTGAGTGAGGTGGTCATGGCTAACAATAAAAATGTTTTCATGACCAATATGAGTTGATAATTAGAGGTTTATCATCATTGAATAATAATGATAAAATAATTTGATTATTCTAAGAATACGAATGAAGCTATCGCAAAATAGTGAATTGAAGAAAATAAGATTTTTCCTTAGCTTTTGACGTAAACAAGGTTGAATTCCGGAATTCATGGGATTTATAGAAAATCTTCAAAATCAAAAAGGTTTGATTCTTCGGTGAGTAAGGAAATTAAGATCTCTATAATTAAATACGGTGATCTGCTTCGATTACTCTGTCTGATGTTTCCATTATAAATTAAATTCTCCCGTTCCATTATTCTCACCATTCCTATATTTTCCTTCTTGTTTCATCATCCAAAAGATTCTAAAAATGCTTAATCCAGTTCTGATCCTTGTCCTCATCCTTACTATCGCAACAATCATTCTCCTTTTCCAACTTCCACCAGAGGAATCTGCTTTCTTCTACTTTATCCTGGGGATTATAATATTTTTAATTCTCCCGTGTCTTTATGTTGTGATACACATTGATATACACGGTTTGTAATTTATATGTTGTTATCGGGCTTTATATTCTCTCTTATTTTTCAAAGCTCTATGCTTTTATTTTCTCTTCCCGACTTCAAGTCAAGCGAATAATGGTCCAGAATGTGTAGATATAGAGTTTCGAATGATTATAATGTTCTAAGCAGGAAGGAACGTGATAGCACGATTTGATTTTCAAATTTATCAACATCATGGAAGATAGAACCATCAAGAATACATTTTCTTGATTTGTTCAGGAGTTAAGTAGAATGAAAAAGTTATGTAACATGGCACATGATGACGTTAGGATCTGTGAATCATCACGTCCCATTAGAAACTCAGCATGACTTACTGTAATATAATCACGTTGATCAAGTGTCATTATATTATACTAACTCATGCATCAGTTCCCAACATTACTTCAATAACATTCATATTTTAAGCTCGAAAGTTTACATAATATAGAAACTAACAGTTTCTATATGATGTAACACTGATAGCACGAAGAGATTAATGATTTCAGATAAGAACAGTTATGAAAATATCTTCAGAATTATGGAGGATATTTATAATGAAAGATATGATGATATCTTGGAATTTCTAATATCGATGGATGATGAAGAAGATTTATCCGTAAGGGTTTAGATTCGGAAGCAAGGTATTCGCTAAAGATTTCATCAGAAACAGAGTCATTTGGATTCTTTGAAGTCAAACTTATTCTTTGTGATTTGTCCATGGCTTTCTTCCTAGTTTCGTATAATCTGCTTTTCGGTACTAAATTTTCTATTGAATGTTTCCAATATAATAATACACAGGAAGCACGAGGAGGTATATAATTTCGGACGAGAATATTTATGAAAATATCCTCAGAAATATCGAAGATATTGATGATGATATTTTGAAATTTCTAAGTTCGATGGTTGATGGAGAAAGATTTTCCGCAAGATTTTAACATGACTTCGGAGCAAGATATTCTCTAAAGATTTCAACGGATCCAGAATTACCTGAATTCTTTGAATATAGGGTTTGGTCCTTGTATTTGTCCTTGGTCTCCTTCACGGTTAGCTCAATCCGTTTTTTCAATACCAAATTTTCTATCGAGCGTTCCCAACACTCCATTTTTTATCATCAAACTCTTGGCTGTTTAGACCATTTACAATTTTGCTGTTTCCTCTATATTTAATGCTACCATATCTGAATCGTCGGTTGTCAATCCGAGGTGGTTTCAAATGAATTGTGTTTTTAGATGATTAAACGCTAATGGTAATATGGTGGAATATAAAAGGTTCTCTGGTAACGATAAAAGAGCACACATATATATCAAGGTTATAATAAGGTTGTTTCGAACGAAAAGTCGAGTTTGCCTTGCTGGAGCTGTGACAAAATTGGCTAATTTGGAAAGAGATTGAAAAGTTATTTTCGGTAGTAATAACGCTAAAGGAAATTGGCACAGCTACGCGTTAAACGTTTATTCAGGTTCCGAGAATTTTTCAGGCGCATAACTATATGTATCAATCTTTTCTCCCGTAAATGAAGTGTGGTTGGTTCATTCTCTCGATTGAGATGTTTTCAAGAATCATGAAAGGTTTGAACGCAGAATGTAATCGTGAAGATACAAATGATGTCAAAGACGAAATCAAGTGGCAAACTTGAAGAATTGTTTAGTTTCATATGTTATAGTCAATATTTTAATTCATTTTAATCGTCCAATGTTGGTAGTCCACAGTTAGCAATTCAATAATTCATACATAGTTTAATATATAATATTCGAATTAATTAATACGTATCGTGACCCGTATTCGTCTCAGACTCGATCACAACTCAAAGTATATATATTATTGTAGAATCAACCTCAACCCTGTATAGAGAACTCGATCATTACTGCATATAGAGTGTCTATGGTGATTCCAAATAATATATATAGATGCGTCGATATGATATGTCAAAACCTTGTATACGTGTCCCGGTATTTAAAGTGCGTAAAAATAAATAACAGAAATTAAATGACGATAAATAAAGTGCGTAAAGTAAATAACAGAAATTAAATGACGATAAATAAAATTGCGAGAATGTAAATTGCGATAATTAAATTGCGATAAATAAAGTGTAATCAGTTAGCTGGGAACAATTAGTTAGGAACAGTTAGCGTGGATTCTTAACAAAATTTCTCATAGTTAATTTGTTTGTTTCTAACAAATTTTATTTTTGTCAAATGTTTTCTTCATTATGCCACTTGTTGGATTCTGATAAATCAAAATCCGAATATGAAATTGAATGAAAATGGTTATTTTGTGGTGAACGGATACGTGCATCGGTGGATGTAAATAGGATAGTAAATGACTGTTGAATCAGATTTGATAGAATGTACAATGTAACTTATTAATGTGAAATCTGAATATTCCTCGGGTATTACCTACCCGTTAAAATATTTTCACCATTAACAGTTTGTACAAGAGAATTTTTAATTACAATCTTTTTGAAAACATATATACATATATATTTTCTTCAGATGTATTCATGATTTAATGAGTTAATATGATATTAAACTCATTTGCTTTTCGGTTTTAACTAGAATAAATAATCTCTAAAACTTTAGAGATTACATATTCGCCATGTCGAACGAAGATAAATGAGGTAGAACGATACGTAGAACGAAGATCATACTCAAAGTACAGATGATGATATTGAAGCATGGATTGTTGATGGTACTGGTGCTGTTATTGATGGTACTGTTGGTGCCGGTGATGTTGCTGAAGCTGGTACATTTTGCACCATATTCTTCAAATTGATTATTCGAGCGCGAAGTTCGTTGACTTATTACTCCAGGATGATTGTCGGTCAGAACGAGCGGATGAATAAGGTTCAGAATTGTGGATAGAATATAATCTTGTCGAGTTACCCTGGAAATGAGACTGAAAATGGTGTCTCAAACAGGTTCGCCGGTAAACGCTTCAGGTTCATTGTCAAGAGGTGAATTCGGTTGATGAAAAAGATCGCTTTCTTCGCGTCTCCATTGATTAAGTCGACTATGAACTCATCAAATGAATTGAGGATGGATGATTGGTTGATTCATTCTGGTGACGCTGCTTTCGGAGCTTAGGTGAACATCCATGTCGGAATAGATGTCGGAATAACTATCGGAATAGCTATCGAAATCTGAGGGACTCGAACTGGTTGAGGGATTCATCTCGTATGATTAGAGGAAGGACTTTTCGATAAGAAATAGATTATAGGATGTAGATTAGTACCCTGCAATACATAATTTACATATGCATATATAATACTAAAATCCCATAAACTACGGTGGAATCTACTAAAGTTGTCAGGCAAAGTTACAGTAACAGATACGCTAAGATATGAAGTAACAGATACGCTAAGATATGAATTTTGTCTATACACTATTCATGCAGTCAATGCAGTAAAACGTGTCTAGACTAAGAATGATAAACAAGTAATTCTCTAAGAATGATAAGCAGGTAATTTTTGACACAAAATGATAAGCAAAACTTTTGACATGCAGACACGGTCGAAGTCCAGACTCACTAATGCATCCTAACAACTATCAGTTAGATATACTAATGCAAGACCTGGTTCACTAAGACCACCGCTCTGATACCAAATGAAATGCCCCGTCCTAATCCATCCGGACGAAGTCCATATCGATTATAAATGATTCACAACAGTTGCTTACATCGCGAGGTACTTGACCTCTATATGATACATTTTACAAACATTGCATTCGTTTTTGAAAAGACAATCTTTCATTAAATCGAAAGTTGACGGCATGCATACCATTTCATAATATATCTAACTATAATTGACTTAATAATAATCTTGATGAATTTGATAACTCGAATGCAACGTCTTTTGAAATATGTGATTAATGACTCCACGTAATATTTCAAAAATGAGCAAATGCACAGCGGAAGATTTCTTTCGTACCTAAGAATAAACATGCTTTCAAGTGTCAACCAAAAGGTTGGTGAGTTCATTAGTTTAACATAAATAATCATTTCATAATTTTAATAGACCACAAGATTTCATATTTCCATTTCTCATAAACATACGTCCCATGCATAGAGACAAAAATATCATTCATATGGATTGAACACCTGGTAACCGACATTCACAATATGCATATAAGAATATCCCCATCATTCCGGGATCCTCCTTCAGACATGATATTAATTTCGAAGTACTAAAGCATCCGGTACTTTGGACGGGGCTTGTTGGGCCCGATAGATCTATCTTTAGAGTTCGCGTCAATTAGGGTTTCTGTTCCCTAATTCTTAGATTACCAGACTATATAGGGTGATATTCGATTTGATAATCCAACCATAGAATGTAGTTTCGATTACTTGTGTCTATTTCGTAAAACATTTATAAAAGCAGCGCATGTATTCTCAGTCCCAAAAATATATAATGAGTAAAAGGGATCAAATAAAACTCACCTAATGTATTTTGTAGTAAAAATACATAGGACTATTTTTAACAATTGAACAATGCAGGGTTGGCCTCTGATTCACGAACCTATATCATTTGTATATTCATTAATACATATAACTTTAATCGAACAACTTCATGTATTATAACTTTATATACTATTATTTGATTTGTATATATATTTAAAAATGATTATTATTTATATAGTTTTAAAAAAAAGTACCTAATTTATTATATATGGATATTTATATAAAGGTTGTTAATATAATTAATTCCTACATATATGTAATATGACTTTTAAGTATATCTTTATATACAAGATAATATATAATATTGATAATAGTAAATAAAAATTGTAGTTGATTATAATTATAATAATTTTTAATGTTAATAATACTAATACTGATAATCCTATTAATAATACTTATGTTAATGATAATAACTCTAATACTTTTACAATGATAGTAATACTAATGTTTATGAATATAAATTGTATTATTTCCATAATCATAATAATGATATTAATCATACTCATAATAATGATATTAATTCTAAAATGATAAGATTTATATTTCTAGTAATATCTATAATACTAATGATAATATTAATAATAATAATAATATTAATAATAATTATACTTACATAGTCATAAAAATAATAGTAAGTGATAAATAACAATAATAATAATAATAATCATAATACGTTAATAATAGTTATACTTGTAGTAACCATGGTAATAATACTCTTAAGTATTCTAATAAACACATTAATGATATTAGTAATAATAACAATTAACAACAATAATTAATAATAATAATAATAATAATAACAACAATAATAAAAAAGATACTAATAACACAAATAATAAAACCACTACCTCTTAAAATAGACTGAAAAAAAAAAGACGCCACCAGCCGGGCTCGAACCCGAGAGCTCCCGCTCCCCTACTTCCTGTCCAAACCAATGCTCTACCATTGTTTTTCTGATAAATCTTACAACCGAAATTAATTAACCCGTAAATTTTATCTCCCTTCCCTTCATCTTCACCGATTCATTATCATCATCATCTTCCCATCATCATCCTCATCATCATCTATGATATCAGGCATCATCTACCATCATTTGCATCGTCAAATCTCATCGTGAAAATCATTATCATCAATCACCGTTGCCATCACCATTTCTATTATCATACATCATCAAATCATCTTCGTTACATAGCATCACCATCATCATTCTTCATTTCATTTCATCATCCATTACCTCGTCAAGTCCTACACCATGATAACACTTTTACATCACGGTTATCATCATCATCTACTGTTCATCTTCTTCTTCGATGGTTTTATTTATTTATTTATTTATTTATTTATTTTTTTTCCGCTGTAATATCATCTCTTTTACCTCCTTCGTTCTCAGCTTCCTAAAACAGAAAACATGAACTGCAGTAAAGAGATTGATGGTCATGGTGTTCCGGTTGAAAAAGAAATAAGAGAGAAAAATCAGCAGTCAACAGATCGATGGAAGCATAGCTGTGGTGGTTTATTCCGGTTGTTTACAACAACAAAAGAAATAGAAAAGAGCAGTAGGTTACAGTAGCAAAAACTAAACAAGTGGGTGTTCGGGTTTGAGCTGTTCAGACAAAAAACGTAAACATCAGCAGTAGCTGGTAGTTCGATGGTGGTTTTACGGTGGTGGTTTGCAGGGAAATAAAAGGTGGTCGATAGTGATGTGGGTTTTAAGAAGATGGCAGTGGTGGTGGCTTCACGATGGTGGGCTGTGGTAATTGGGATGCTTTAACACAAAACCGTAGCAAAAAGAAAAACAATCGTAGGTGGTGTGATTCGATGGTGATGGGTTAAAGGTGGTGGTTCAGCGGAGGTGAGGTGACGGGTATGGTGGCGGCGAGTCTCTCTTCTCCCTCTCTTACAGTGTACATATACATATACATATATTACATATATATATATATATATATATATATATATATATATATATATATATATATATATATATATTATGTATTATATATAATATTTATAATATTTAATAATAATAATAATAATAATAATTAAAATATAAGATATTGATAATTGAATGATTGGAACATACACAGTAGGCACTGCCGACAGTTTATCCATTGCTAAACAGTTACGAAAGAAAAAGTGTTCCTAAAAATCCCAAATTTTTAGATTAAAAATATTTAATTATTTCACTCATTATCTGATTGAAACCTGATTAAAAATGTTCGATAAATATTTATCTTCTGTTCCAATTTATATGTACGGAGTACCAATATTCAAACTAAAAAGGGTATAAATATATTAAAAAAATCTAAGATCTTTGAAATCAAATTGCAGTTCAACTTTTATTTCAATCCATCATGAACAAGTACTATATCTATATTAAAATTAACAAAACGTAAACCGAGTGTTACTAACATTTACTAATTAAGCTCGAAATCATTTATTTTTAATATGTTCACATTATATATCAAAACAGTTTTAAAATTAGCAAGTTTAGTTACTAAAACAAATATATTATATATTTTTAAACAATTAGATTTAATATAACTTTATATATTTACAAATAATATTTATATACATAATTATATATATATATATATATATATATATATATATATATATATATATTTATAAATATTGTTTCCATTACATCGCATGTAATTTTACATATTTAATTCCAACAGTGTAATCATATATTATTTCAATAATATCTGTATGCATCTATTTATATAGTTGTTCGTGAATCGTCGGGAATAATCGAAGGGTAATTGATTACATTAACACAATTCAAAGTTTTTTTTTTTTTTTTTTTTTTTTTTTTGAAAACATTAACATTACAGACCTTGCTTATCGTGTCAAAACTATATAAAGATTAAGTTTAAATTTGGTCAGAAATTCCCGGGTCATCACACTTGACACCATACAAGTAGTGGCGCGAAATTTTTAACGCATGAACCACCGCCGCCAATTCAAGATCGTGAGTCGGGTATCTCTTTTCGTGTTCCTTTAATTATCGAGAGGCGTAAGCGATGACTTTACCTCTTTGCATCAAAACACACCCGAGCCCATTTAAAGAAGCATCACAATAAACCGTCATGTCTTTTACCCCTTCCGGTAACACTAACACCGGAGCTTGACACAATTTCTCCTTTAACAATTGAAAAGCGATTTCTTGCTCGTTCTCCCAATTGAACCTTACGTTCTTCCTCATCAATTTAGTCAAAGGAGAAGCAATCTTAGAAAAGTCTTGGATGAACCGACGATAATAACTGGCCAATCCGAGAAAGCTTCGGATTTCCGTAGGCGTATTCGGTTGTCCCCAACTCTTCACCGTTTCTATCTTCCCCGGATCTACTTGAATACCTTCTTGATTCACAATATGGCCAAGGAATTGAACTTCCCTTAGCCAAAATTCACATTTGGAGAATTTTGCATACAACTTCTCCTTCCGCAATGTCTTTAACACTTCACGCAAATGGTGCTCATGTTCCTTCATACTCTTAGAATAAACAAGTATGTCGTCGATGAACACAATTACCGACTTGTCCAACATAGGTTGGCACACTCGGTTCATAAGATCCATGAATGCCGCCGGTGCATTCGTAAGACCAAAAGGCATAACTATAAACTCAAAATGCCCATAACGCGTTCGAAAAGCAGTTTTCTCTATGTCTTCCTCACTGACCCGCACTTGATGATAGCCGGACCGTAAGTCAATCTTAGAAAAATATGTTGCACCTTGGAGTTGGTCAAACAAATCGTCAATCCGAGGCAATGGATAACGATTCTTGATCGTCACTTTATTCAACTCCCTATAATCGATGCACATCCGCATACTTCCATCTTTCTTTTTCACAAACAAAACCGGTGCACCCCATGGCGAGGAGCTCGGTCGAATGAAACCCTTCTCAAGCAACTCTTGGGTTTAATTTAACAACTCTTGCATTTCCGTCGGCGCTAAACGGTAAGGAGTTTTAGCAATGGGAGTAGCTCCCGGAACCAACTCAATGCGAAATTCTACTTGTCTTTCCGCCGGAACACCCGGTAACTCATCCGGAAAAACGTCTTCAAACTCGTTAACCACCGGAATTATAAGAATGGGTGGTGGCTCATCACGAGTATCAACTACATGAGCGAGATAACATACACCACCACTCTTGAGAAAACGTCGTGCCCGTGCATAAGTGCATAATGGTACGAGTCTTCTTCGTTTATCACCATGAATAATCAACTCTCCCCCACTTGGGGTTCTCACACGAATGAACTTATCATGACATGCAATATCGGCTCTATAATGATCGAGCCAATCCATGCCAATAACAATATCAAACTCACCCAAAGTCATCGGAATGAGATCGATTTTAAACGTTTCGGTACCAAACACAACATTACAATCTTTACACACATCGACCGCTAGTACCGTCTTACCATCCGCTATTTCAACTTCTAGCTGATGACTTAACTTAGCTAACGATTTGTTAAGCTTAGACACAAATAGAGGGGATACAAAAGACAAATTAGCACCGCTATCAAATAATATCTTTGCCGGATTAGAGTTAACCATGAAAGTACCTGAGAAAACTTCATTGGAATGCCTGGCCTCATCATTGGTCATCAAATAATTTCGCCCCTTAGCCGTGCCCGCCGCCTTCTCTAACCTCCTAACATGATCACCCCGCAAGTCGGGACACTCCGACTTCTTATGCCCTTCTTTACCGCAGTTAAAACAAGTGAGCTTGGTTGTGGATAGTTGTTTTGGGCACTCACGAGCCATGTGCCCCCTTTGCCCACAATTGTAGCAAGCATAAGTAAAATCACCGGAAGCACCCTTCTTAACACTACCAACACCCTCGGAGCCCTTCTTGTCCTTCTTGTTAGAAAAGTTCGAATGACTAATAGCTTCAAACTTCTTTTTGCCGAAGGTAAAGCCACTCTTTCTCAAGATGAGTGACTCAAACCCTTTGGCCATATCAAATAACTCATCAAAACTCTTCACCACATTCACGCTTATCTTCTCTTGATAATTATCATTCAAGATTCGGTAAAAGTCTTCCTTCAACATTTTATCATTCCCGACATACTCCGGGCAAAATTGAGTTTTCGACAAGTAAACGGATTTAAGAGTATTCAAATCCATCGACCCTTGCCTCAAGGAACGTAACTCGTCCTTAATCCTAGTAAGATCGGCCGAAGTTCGGTACTCTTGGAAGAACTCCGTTTTGAACTTATCCCAAGTAAAATCCATGCATTGTTCTTCGCCATAAACTTGGATTTTTGCATCCCACCATAGCTTCGCATCACCTCTTAGCATGCTACAACCATACCTTGTCTTTTTATCAATCGGGCATTCACAAGTTCGAAAGGCCCCCTCCATATCGGAGATCCACCGGGCACTCTTTAACGGGTCTCTTTCGCCCTCAAGAGTAGGAGGTTGAGCATCTTTAAAATTCTTATAGAAAAAGTCTCGTCTCCCGACATTGTCCCCTTGAAGGACAACTTTAATTTGCTCCTTTACTACATTGACTAATTGCTCGTCAATCGTATCTAGAAACATTTTCTTAACATCTTCAAGGAAAGACGCATGTTGACTTTTCAAAATGGCCTCGACTTTAGCCGTGAATTTGGGGTCCTCACTAGTGCCCCCATTTTCGGTGTCGTGTCCGTTTCTCATCTTCATTCTATAAAACGAAAAAGATTAAACAACGAACGAAACAAAAGGACGTAACACGTATGCACATACGTATACCCCACACTACTCCATCTTACTCAACAATCGTCGTACATTACTTGTTTGACACGATTTGCACCCGTAACAATGGTAGCTAATCATTGTTACGCGAGCACGTCGCATTAACTTGCTAGTACAACGTCCATCTCGCTTGATGATTGCTAAACACAACACAAATCAATTAGCACGAGGTTAGTTCACATAACCAAAGCACTAACAATTCTCGATTAGACCCAAAGTCCTACAAGTCCCGCATAAAAGCGCATGCACAATAAAGTCTAAGTCTAGGCACCTATCTCAAGTCGCCTAAATCCCTTAGACCATACTCTGATACCACTTGAAACAACCCAACCCGTATTTCATACGATAATTTTTTTTTTTAAATAATACACATTTACGCGCCAATTAAATATGTAAACCATTCCACACGTTTCGTTAAAACATACAACAAGTTTAGTGTTTACAAAAGGCACAAAGGCCATTAACGAATGTGATACAAGTTTGACCAATACAAAAATGATAGTTTTAAACCAAACAACACATCGAGCATGGTTTGGGGATAAACTACCCAAAACGCTAGGCCAACTTCCAAAAGCTCCAACATAACATCATCAAGGGACACCTAGTGCCCAACAACTCCCTTGCCCTTATCCACGCCTGCATCTAAAAAGATAAACAACGAGAGGGGTAAGCTAATGCTTAGTGAGTGCAACAATTATACGTTTACATATACAACCTACTTACTTGCAATCACTTACGCATTTACCGCATACATGCTAGCATTATAAGTAATCATACCATCACAAGTATAACACTAAACCTTCCACCATACGAGCTAGCATAACAATAGCATATAGTTTAAATAATATAATATGCTACAATCCACACACACAACCATGATTAACCAAACGAACGAGGGAACGGTGTTTAAAGATCGTCGGAGTTCATAACAACCATTAGTGCACTTAACACTTCGTACACTAACCCCACGGGTGGCATCTTAACACGTCGATACTTCACCCCGGGTGGTGCCTTAACACTTCAACACTTCACCCCGATTGGTGTCTTAGCACATCGACACTTCACTCGTTACATCTCTCGGAGTGGCATCTTAACACATCGATACTTCACTCCCGAGTGGTGTCTTAACACATCGACACTTCACTCGCCACGTGAGGAGTGGTGTCTTAACACGTCGACACTTCACAACTCAACTACACAAATAAATACATCATATATGCACGCATATAGTTATTTCACTCACCTTAACACTTCGGTGATGATTATGCACTTCCGAGCTTCAAAGCAAAGTACCTAATACATTAAGTACAATTTCAATACACAACTAGTGGAATTAACCACATTACACCTACTTGAGCATTTAATGACCCAACTCGCATTAAATGACTCAAACACACCACAACCGCCCCTTTAATGGCCAAGACTCGACTTTAAACACTAAAGCTAGTGAATTAAAGTCTAGTAACTTCAGTTAACACAAACTTAGGGTAATTCATACCCATTTCACCCAAACTAGGTCAACTAGTACATTTTGACCCATTTTAAATTACTTAGCCTCTCAATCAAGCCAAACTTACCCATTAACACTTCTTTCATAAATCTAAAAGTGTATTAGTGACTAGCAACACTATTTGACACTTACAACCCCAAATCACAAGACCAAAACCCTAGTTTGTGGCTATTAGGGTTCCATTACAACAACATAACCCAAATTCGCCCATTTTATCCTCAAATGGGTCAAACAAGTCTCTAGTAACCAAAACCCTAGCCATTAACCAATTAAAACTCAAAACTTAGAGTTGGAACTTACCGATACTATCAACGCGTAGCTAGAGACACAAGAAACAACTTTAATTCTTGCTCCAAAGATCAACCCTCAATCCTTCACTCTCAAATCTCACTTTTAATCTAAATGGGTGCTGAGGTTTTTTTGGAGAGAAAAAGAAAGAAATTGAAAAAGGAAATGAATTAAATGAACTAGTGGTGCAGATTTAATGCTCCAATCTGATCCATACGTCAAATTACCAAATTGCCCTTCAAAATCTCTTAAAAAGATCTAAGTTCGGCACCTGTCCAGCAGAATTGCCGCGGCGCGGCCAGTTCGTCGCGGCGCAACATACAACATAAAAATTGACCCTTCTTAACTCAACTTCTGTTCCTGGTTTGCTTGCTTTGCCGCGGCGCGGACCCGTTTGTCGCGGCGCGGCCTAAGGCACTATCTGGCTAGTTCGACAACCTTAAACATAAAAATCGTTTTACACAACATTCAATTCGTTCAAGCTTCCAATACACGTCTAAAACTCATATCTAAGTCTCACAAGACTTAACACTAACCGAAACTCATTTACAAACTTATATACGCACACATTAACAAGTACATATATATATATCTACACAATTACGAATAAACAACGAGTTACAAACGTACAAATGATTAAGTATTTACCTTTCGATACGTACGGAAAAAACGGGATGTTACAATAAAAGCTTAGAAAAGTGATTTTACATGATTTTTTGCCATTATAGATGTTCTTCAATTGTCCAACTTCTTGATTACCAACTTTTATATATCCGAGTGTAAGGTTTTTTCTCATACGAACGCGAAAGTGGGTTTTATGGTGCACATTCGGGTGTTAATAGTGGTAATCCGGGAGTAATTATTGTAGTATATTCAATGTTAACTACGACCGAGAGTGCAAGATGCAAAAAAAGAAATGAGCCGAACGAATTCTGGATAATCACCGTTGGTGTGTGCTTTAAATGTTTGCGTGCGTGTGTATATGGTTGGTTAGTGAGTCTTGTAAATGGTCAACACACATCATGCGTGTTTCTGGTTGGTTAGTGTGTGATGCGTGGTGCGTGATGCGTCAATGGGGTCATATTTTTCAATTTCAATTTTTTGAGGAGGTATTATTAAAGAGTTCCGATAACGAGGAAATTTTGACGAATTTCCCCTATCTAATACAAACTGTAGCAGGAAGAAAACTTCTTAATAGTTATGGACTCCTTAGTAGAGTAAGCCCATATTTCATGACATTTGTAATGGATTTGGACTTCAACAATAGATGTATTAATACAATGGTATCTTTGAATTTAGATAATAATTAAGTGAACGTATTCATCTTCAAAGAAATTCAATAAAACCATTTTGCATTGAGATAATAATTAATACAATGGTATCTTTGACTTTAGAGGCACAAAGTCGTGGGTGAGGATACAAGTATTTTAGATTTTACGGTTTAGGCTATGTTAACATTGTAATCGTTTGGTTGGTTAATATATTGCTTGCTTTGCAACCAAAAAAAAAAAAAAAAAAAAAAAAAAACAAAACATGATAATCAATTTATCTTCCATAACACATAATTGAGTAGAACACTAGAATGCACAAGTAGATAAGTACAACAGGCTTGGCACAAACACTAACCTAAAATCTCCACTAACACTTTCATGGATGATAAGTAAAGTGGGCTTGGGCCAAACGCTAATTAGCTAAATACAAGTGCAATTGGTTTACTTTATGATTAGACCTTTTCACGTGAATATTTATTGGGATTATCATCTAAATGCCCATTTTTTCTAACGTGTTTGACTCAGAACCCATTAAAAAAAAAGTTGACAATTTGCCCGCGCAAGGCGCAAGGGTGCAAGATGCCTCTTTGCGACCTTGCTCCTCGGTGGAAGCAAGGACGCAAGGTGCCTATTGCGACCTTGCTCCCCGGGGACGCAAGGGCGCAAGGTGCCTATTGCGACCTTGCTCCCCGGGAACGCAAGGACGCAAGGTGCCTCTTGCTCCCGCCTGCATGTCTTAATCAATCATTTCTTTCAGACATTTTATCAAACACCTTAGATGCGTCTTACATTTCATCAACAAAAAATAAACTTAAAACACATGCTGCAACATATGTAAAGGAATACAGTATCATTCGTATTTGACAAAATTTCATTCCTCGTCCCTGAACTTTACATCAACTTTGACTCCTTGTCCTTTTTCTTTTTTTGTGCATCCCTCGTCCCTAATGTATCAGAAATATACATCCCTCGTCCTCCCGTCTATTTTCTGTCTATTTTGCCGTACCCCTCCTATCACGTGCAGAGAATGTGGGGGTAAAAAAGTCATTAAACTACAAGGACGATGAGCGTAATTGTGTCTTCTTCTTCTTCGATATTCAATGTCCCAAAATCATAAATCATAAATCCTAATAAAATCAAATTCATTCCTTTCTTCCTATTCATCTCCATTTTATCAATTTCTTTTATCGTTAATTTTTCCAATTCAACATATCACACAATACATATATCTATATACATATTACATATTCTTATTAAATTATCAGAGATTATAACACAAAATCAAATTTCAATTTCATAAACATAAAGAATCAAGAATAGTATAACATCACCATAAAAAAGCTTTCATATTTTAACTGCTTCTGTGTTCGTCACCATTACAACAACAAAATTAACCTATCACCTAATCATTTCCAAACATCACCACCATGGAACCCAACTCATCAAACCTCAAATCATATTCATTTTTCTTCCATCAGATAAAAATCAAATGAATAAACCCTTGTCAAAGATATGTAACATCCGCTGAATTTGAAGTGACTTTGAATCTGAAACTTTTTAATAGTTTAGATCTAAAACTCAAAAATCAAATTGGATCTAAAACAAAATTCCCAAATTGAAAATAAAAGATCCAAATTAAAGAAAAATGAAGGCGGTGGTGCTGAAACCGCCGACAGTGCCGGAGTTGATGAAGTCACCACCGAATGGGTGGCGGGTGTCGGCGTGTTTGGTGATGGTTTCCAGAGATATATGTATCCTCGTGTTCCAAAATTCTCCATCGATCTGGGTTTCAAGGTGAAAGAGAAAAGAGGGACTGAGCTTTTAAGATGATGATGACGATTGATATTGGCGATCAAAAAACGTGCGATGATTGATGATTGATGATTGATGATGACGATGATTGATGATTGATGTCGGCATGTTTGGTGACTGAGCTTTTATCAGCTGGTTAGCTGTTCAGGACAGACTTTCAACACAGGATAGATTGATGAAATGGTTTCCAAATGAAATCTTCAAATGTTGTTTTTGTGGTAGACAGGAAGATTCCCATGCTCACTTGTTTTTTAGATGTGATTTTACTAGCCAAGTTTGGGAGAAGACAAAAAACTTGCTTGTTTATAAAGGGCTCAATAATGACTTGAAGTTGATTATCCATGATTTGGCTAAGTATACTGCTGAGAAGGATATCCGGAATATTCTTAATAAAATGGCTATAGCTGCTTCTGTCTATTTTATTTGGATGGAAAGGAACAAAAGGCATTTTATGAATGTGCAGAAATCTGTTGATGAAGTGTATGGTGAGATTAGGTGTAGCGACCCGACAAAATCATCATTGACGGCGCCGTCTACTTAGGTCCCATTACATGGTCATAAGTCCTTAAAACAACGTTTGACCAAAAGTATGTCGCATTCATTTCAAAAGTAAAGTTTGTTTCAAAGTTTACAAGAATTGTTCAATCAAAAGTTACGATACAAAGTTATAAGTACAGTGAAACCTATGCGACACAATTTTAAATAAAGCCAAAAGACGCTCCACGTATGCATGTATACTCGACATCCAATGCAAGTATCAAAATAATGAGCGGAAGCATGTTTCACATATCGTTCAAAGACCTGAGAAAAACATAGAAATCTGTCAACGAAGACGTTGGTGAAATCATAGGTTTAAGTAAATAAGTGAGTAAAAGTAAGTCGAACCACAAGATTTGCAACATTGATAAAGTAGTAGTACATTATAAAAGTTAATATTCACGAGCACCCAATTATCAAGGCTTAACGTTCCGTCCGTTGATACCCCATTCATAGTGCTAGAACAACACTGTTTCTCGAAAATATATTTCATCTATAGACGGTAGCGAACCGTCCTAGATGAGGGTTTGTCAAACCCATATGGCCATACAACATAAGTTCACGCTTACACTTACACCCTGCAAGCATAACTAATGATAATCGAATTGAGGATTTTCATTCTAAACTCGTATGTAGAATGTTTGTTTTCATTACTTGTGTTCACTTAGTTAAAAGAAACGTTATTGTTTTCTCATCCCAAATGTAAGTTCAAAAGAGTAAAAGTGGGACTATGATCTCACCTTGAGTGCAAGAGTGTAGTAGTACTTCAACAAGTAAATGTGCAAAGAACAATGCTAGTCTTGACCTAAACAAATAGGTTGTATCAATAATGGTAAACACGGTTGGTCAAAGATGCTCAATTAGCCCTATGGCTCGTTACGACTCAATTATATAGCATGTGAATCACGTTGTCAAGTTTCATGCATAATACAAGTATAAAAGCAAATTCAGAACGATTGCATACGTATTTGGTTAAGTTTGACTAAAAGTCAAACTTGGTCAAAGTCAAAGTCAACGAAAAAGTCAACGTGTTAGGGTCGGGTCTCGGACAATTTTTCTAAGCTTAGAAATCATATATAAGCATGTTGGCCAAGTTTCATGCCAATCGGAGGTGCGTAGCATAGTTAGAATTCAAATGAAAGTTGAAAAGTGAACAACCATCTGCCCACGCTTTGAGCCGCGCCGCGGCTGGAAGACCCGCCCGCGGGCTAACACTAGTTTTGAAGGTCGAGAATTTTGATGATTTCATACATCTGAGTTAATGTTAAGCCGCGCCGCGGGCTAAAGCATGACAGGATACCTGTGCAGTTTTTAAGTGTAGGCTCGAACCAAACTCCAAACGAACGTAACTTATGAACCGTAAACATTCAAAACATGTATCTTATATCGTTGGAAAGGTAATTTAACAAGGAATACAACTAAACACATTTCATGAATCAAATCCATCATTAACAACAATGAAAACCTCAATAAATGATCGTTAAATGTTCAAAATCGAAGTTTCAAGTTCACAAAATGCATTTTAAGTTTCGGGAATCCAATTCACACATATGATATGCCGTTTTGAAGGTAATGAAACATGCATTACGACTAAACACTTACAATTAACATTTCATGGCATTCAAGCATCAAAAAGTTCATCTCAAGAACGATCAAACCCTAATCAAGAATCACAAAATCATTAATCATGTTTTTGAAGTTTTACAAATCAACCTACACATCAAAATGAAGCTAGTGATACTACACAATTTAACAACATTTAATCTTCCAAAATCAAAGATTAAGCAAACCCATTTTCAAGTATTCAAACTAGTTACTCAAAACAACAAATCGAATAAACAAAACATATATTCATGTTATACACGAGCCATAGACACTAATTAACACTTTTATAATTCAAAAACATCAAGAACACCAATTCTAGTGATTTTAGAAAGTTACCCAAATGAGATGAAATTGGTATCAAGTTGTAGAGGATGAAGAGAAGATTCCAAATATGTAATTTGTTTTGATGTTTGCTTCTTGATCCGGATTTAGATGATGAATGAATGAATTTGGTAAATGTGTGTGTGTTCTTGCTAGAAAGAAAGAGAGAGAGATGGAGATGATTGAATGGTGGTGATTGGGGTGGACTAGTTGACCTAGTCAACTAGTTTGCCCCGTGTCAACTTTAGTCCCTCGAGTTTAAAAGCGGGTATGTGATTTAACCGAACGAATATTTTAAATATGCGAGAGTAAACGGGAGTTGTTATAATTAAATAACGAAAATATTAAGAACGTTAGCTAACGAAGGATACGAATCTATATACGGAAGATATTATTTAAAATAAAAAGACGGACGTTAAAAATAATTTAACGGAAAAAAATGCGGGATGTTACATTAGGAATCACATTCGAATGAAGTTGTCCAGTATTAAAGTTAGAAATTCTAAGAATGTCCAATTGGTTGCCAAACTGTGTGAGTTGCAGATTGTTGGGGCTAGTTTCCAGATGATTTAGCTTGGATGTTGTTTTGTTGTATTTGGGTCGTATTTGCATTGTATTTCCTGTTTTTGGGTTAGGCAATCCCCTGCCCTGGTTTGTATTGTTGATTTATTTTAGTGCTTGCCTTTGGAAAAAAAAAAAACGTGCGATGATGAAGACGATTTAAGATGATGATGATGATGATTGCAGATCCAAAAACATAGTTCCTTTATACATCTGATGTTTTTTTGGTTAATGGAAAAGAAATATGTAAAATGACGAAACTACCCTCACATGCTTCGCACATGATTACACTTAACGTCTGAATTGACAGAAAGTAAACGGGAGGACGAGGGATGTAGAATTGTGATACATTAGGGATAAGGGATGCAAAAAAAAAAAAAGGACATGAAGTCAAAATTGATGTAAAGTTCAGGGACGAGTAATGAAATTTTGTCTTCGTATTTCAACAACTACTCCATATTTCATAAGACATAAAACATAAAAGAGAATAATCATGCATGGTTGAGAAATAGCCAATGAACCATACAAATCAGTTTTGCCACATGATCAAAGATTCACGATCTACAATCTCTTTTATCTCACAAGGAACATCCAAATACTCCATGTACCTCTATTTGCTTCTCAATACGAAGGATAATTTATTCCTTTACAGATGTTGAAGCATGTGGTTTAAGTGTATTTTATTTTTTATTTTTTTACGAAATTTAAGTCGCACGTAAGGTGTTTGATGTAATGTCTGAAAGAAAACATTGATTATGGCATGCAGGCGGGAGCAAGAGGCACCTTGCGTCCCCGGGGAGCAAGGGAGCAAGAGGCACCTTGCGTCCTTGAGTCCACCGAGGAGCAATGTCGCAAAGTGGCATCTTGCGCCCTTGCGCCTTGCGCGGACAAATTGTCAAATTTTTTATTTTTTTTTAATAGGTTCTGAGTCAAACACGTAAGAAAAAGTGGACATTTAGGTGACAATCCCATATTTATTTTGCAAGAATCTTGACGATACATTGTAACAATACATAACCACTAAATAGTATAAATCAATCCTTAAATTGTTAGTGCATATTTGAATTCATAGTTCTATGAACATTATTGTATAACTTAGTCGTGTAACTTTGAACTAGGTTTGTGACTATTGAATCGTTGTTATTACTCGTGAATGAATTAATCGATAGTTAAACTGACCTGACAGTCGATCGACTGTGTGAGACAGTCGACCAACTAAAGACACTGTCGGTCGACAGTGTAAGGTTGGTGTAAGTTGATCAACGATCGACTAAACCAGATAGTCGACCGACTGTCTCTGCAAACATTATATATACGTTATTTGTGTTTCATTTTTAGCTTACGCATTCCACATACCCTAATCGACCCAAACTGAGTTGCAATCGTAACCTACCTCCAACCCACCAAATTACATCGTCTAGGCACCATTCTAATCTAGATATAGGTATGGGTTTGGGTATTTCGGCCCTGAGAACAAACCGTAATTCGATTAACACTTTGTCTATTATTTTCCGCCTTTAGATCGAGTCAAGACTAGTTCTAATAAGATCCTTATTCTTCGCCTACATAAATTAATCCTACTGAAGCCATCAAAGCCTAGAATATTTATATTATTGGTGGTATATTGAGTTGTTAAGGCCACTCCCTATCGTAACTAAACTATTCATCCTCTTAACCTTCTACATCAGCGCCACATCAACACCAATATCCTATAACTAACTCATAACTAAACACTCCCTATCATGGCTAAAATAATACTCCTCTTAATATACAACGTACAAGCAATAAAGCATCAAGTCCAACAATAAAAAGCCACCGGGACCCACAATTCCTATAACTAACTAAACACATCCGTTAAATTCATGGTGAGTGCGGGTAACTAATGCGGGTAACTAAGCCGTGCCTATGGTTCATTACGGGTAACTACGGGTAATGAGCAGGTAATGACGGATAACTAACCCATAGGGAGTGATCTAATAATGGAGATTAAGTTCATGCCAGTACCGAGTATATCTTTGTAGCTAACGTTTGTACTTTACTATTAAAAAATTTATGTGTTTCAGTAAAAGTACAAATAGCATAAAATAATATATAAGTATTTCTCAAGCCATAAATTGATATAATTATTTATACGTTATTTGTGTTTCATTTTTAGCTTACGCATTCCACATACCCTAATCGACCCAAACTGAGATGCAATCGTAACCTACCTCCAACCCACCAAATTACATCGTCTAGGCACCATTCTAATCTAGATATAGGTATGGGTTTGGGTATTTCGGCCCTGAGAACAAACCGTAATTCGATTAACACTTTGTCTATTATTTTCCGCCTTTAGATCGAGTCAAGACTAGTTCTAATAAGATCCTTATTCTTCGCCTACATAAATTAATCCTACTGAAGCCATCAAAGCCTAGAATATTTATATTATTGGTGGTATATTGAGTTGTTAAGGCCACTCCCCATCGTAACTAAACTATTCATCCTCTTAACCTTCTACATCAGCGCCACATCAACACCAATATCCTATAACTAACTCATAACTAAACACTCCCTATCATGGCTAAAACAATACTCCTCTTAATATACAATATACAAGCAATAAAGCATCAAGTCCAACAATAAAAAGCCACCGGGACCCACAATTCCTATAACTAACTAAACACATCCGTTAAATTCATGGTGAGTGCGGGTAACTAATGCGGGTAACTAAGCCGTGCCTATGGTTCATTACGGGTAACTACGGGTAATGAGCAGGTAATGACGGATAACTAACCCATAGGGAGTGATCTAATAATGGAGATTAAGTTCATGCCAGTACCGAGTATATCTTTGTAGCTAACGTTTGTACTTTACTATTAAAAAATTTATGTGTTTCAGTAAAAGTACAAATAGCATAAAATAATATATAAGTATTTCTCAAGCCATAAATTGATATAATTATTTTTTTTTTCGAAAATAACGAATACTCAATTAATAGGTTATGGGTATTGCTATATCAATTAATAGTATTATGTTTTAAACAATAATATATTATGTAGTATATTATGTATCATAGTAATTGCAAACTAACAATTTGCGTTGTTAACAGCTTTAATTAATTTTACATATACATCCATTTTCCATATTTATTTTAAATTATTCAAACCATAAAAACTTTGTTTTATACTCCAGCATAGTACGTTTCATATGACACTATGGGGTGTTAATATGTTAATGATTGAATTGTGTGCTGTCTGATTTTGTTTGCATTATTATCGTTATATATATATATATATATATATATATATATATATATATATATATATATATATATATATATATATATATGATAATGATATGATACTCCGTATAATAATTATCATACTTTGATATATGGTATGGATAGAGTTTTTTAAAGTGTTATTTTAAGTTTAGTACTTATATTATTATCATTATTATCATTAGTATTACTGTATTAGTATTCCATTATTTTATTATACTACTAGTACTAGTATGAATATAAAATAATTGCAATAAGTGAGAACATCACATGATTTACAAATAGTCATTAAAAGCATCCAACGGAATGGGGTGGTGTTGTCACTGTTGTGTGCAAACGCGGTGACCCTCTCAATCACGTCATCTCTCCGCTCTTATCGTTTACTTTTCCGTCTAATACCGTCATCTGCAAATTGTCTCTTTTGTCCTCCTGCTTTTACTACAATTTTGTTTGTATTTTTGAACATTGTTTACGACCAAAATGTATTACAGTAATTAGTTTTGGTGTATGGTTTTTGAACAATTAAATGACGATATTCTCATATAGTAACCGTAGCTTCACATCTTCTAACTAATTGCTTTCGTTGTTGTATGAAGATCTCATGGATGAATAACTCGTATTTTATGATTTTAATTGCATAACTAAAATTACGATTATTACAATAACTTTTTCTATTTGGAGTATTTAAAACTATGTTTTCAAAAATATACACGTAGGAGTATAAATGAAAGATACATCACGTGCGAATTAGGTTTATTAACAAACAAGTGAAATGATATTACTAAACATCTCATGAAATGAAATTTTAAAAATACAGAGAAAACTCATTATGATAAATGAAATTTTTTAGTGAGAGACTGAGAGACCTAAGGGCGGTCTTTAAGCCGTTCAAACATGCATTACACAATTGTAAACATACCACCTCCATGTATCACTTTTTTATACATATATTTATTTCTTAAGGGAAATGATAATGACAACTTTAAGGGTTATCATTGAGTGAATAGGAAATGCAATAAATCTTGTACTTTGATAAACATTAATCACCTCTATGAAAATAATTACTCTAAATACCACCAATTTTGCAATATTTTAATTTTTAATGATAACCCTAAGAGTTGTTATTACCATTTTCCTTTTCTTAATGACAATCTTTTTGTCATTACAAAAATTCATAATAAGTTATCAAAACCTATCAAGTTATAAATTAGTTGAGACTTTTAATCCTTAAAAAATATAGGTACCAAATACTCGTAAATTGAGATGACAAAATAACCCCAAAATGGAATATACTCGTAATTTTGTGTCTAAGATACGTAATTCACCTAAAACGTCCACTTAACTAGGTCCAAATTCACGCAAAATCCTCCGACAAAAGCCCTTTTTAGTCATTTCACATTCCACCCAAATCCTCTTTATATCAAACTTTCCCCCATTTTTCGTTCTCCATCATCTCTGTCTCCGTGGGTTGAATCATTTCATTTTGATTTCATTGTATTCAAAATAACCCAACAAACCGCTTCCCAATTTCTCTCAGTTTTGTTCCTTTTGATCTCTTTAATTAAATATAATTTATAATTTATATAATTTATTACGGAGTAATAACTATTGAATCCCAAACAGTTTTTTCCATTCTAAATCCATCAATTATTTGAATATAATTCGTTTCAATTTAAATTTTGTAAGAACAAACAACAAGAATATCGAAAGATTGGATTTTTTTTCTTCTTTTGAGTAATTAATAATACAATTATATTCCGATACCCTTTTTTCTGATTTTACACTTTGAGGGAATTTGATTTGTGGTTTATGTGTTTTTTATTGGCTTTTATCAATCTGTATTTCTATAATTGAGGGTTTTTGGGTGTTGATATTATTAATATTTGAAAAAGATTGAAACTTTATAACTGGGTGTTTGATCATATGAAAAAAGGTGGGATTTTTTGAATGTTTGAATAGTAAAATTTGAATTTTGATTAAAGTTAAAATTGTGGTTGGTTTGGGTTGCCCGGTGGCGGAGTATGGATTGTAGAGTCTGCGCAGCAACTGGGGACCCGTGGTTGATGATGGTTGGAAGTGGTTCCGCCGCCGCCGGCGGTGGTGGTGGTGGGTTGTTGGGTGGTGCATTTAGTCATGAAAGTGAACATGATTTGGCAGCAATGGTTAGTGATTTTTTGGAAAATGGAAGTAGTTGTGGTGGTGATTCAAGGTGTAGTAGTGACAGCGATTCAAGTTTTTGTGAACTTGCTCATCTTTCCGACAAGATTTCGGTATCATTCTGTCTTTATATATTCAATAATAATTATCATTATCTTATTATACACACTTTTCAATCAATTATTGTTATTGTGTGTTACTATCAAGTTTTTCTTCTTCTTCAAGTTATGGCTATTCAATCATAGTTCTTGCAGTTGCAGAATGTTGTTTAGGCCCCATATTTTTTCTGGCATTTTAAAGTCTTTGTGGATGTGGAATGATTGAAATTTTTATAAAAGATGTCAATTTTGTTGAATGAACCTTTTATTCCCCATGGTTTGTTCTGAAATAGCAATTGCTATAACTGTTAGAGTATGTCGAGTTTTAGTATCATCTTAATTTAAATTAGTTTAGGTCCATTATATTGGAAAATCGTAATTTTTCATTGTAAAATTAGAAGGTGAATTAGAAGGTGAGACATGAATGATATTGCCTGTTTGAAACAGGGTATTTTGTTATTATTTCAGGAGCCATCATGTAAACTTATGTCAATTAGGTGTTTTGAAAAGAAAAAAAAAAAAAAAAGGTGAAATTGTGTAACTCGTGATTAAAAGGACATGCGGTTGAGATTGAACCCATGACCGTTGTTTTATGCTTATGTTGGATATCGTAATTTATGTATGATCTTCCTAGTGGATCTAGGAAAATCTTTATATTTCAATATTCCTTTTAAGATAAGTAATTATAGCTATTTGCCTTTAAGCAGGGTCGAAACATAGTAAGGCCAGGGAGGGGCGTCTGCCCCCCTAAAATTTGAGTTTTGTGTATTGTATATCTCATATGTATATGATAGTTTTAAAATATATGTACTCACAATGGGATACGTTGGTTGAAGAGTCTTTAAGTGCTGCCATTGTTGTCCACTTTTTTATTTCTTTTCCAACTTTAATTAGTTAGGAATATTGAAAAATTTATGTAGCATTTATTTTTTCTATCATAAAAAGCAACAATAATTTCGAAGTGCTTCCGCTTGTTTATAAAATAGTTTAAGCTCCAGGGTCAATTTGTGTTAAGATATCGGATTTAAGCTCTCGGGTCGACTTGTTTAGGATATTGGTTTTAGCGTCAATCTTTAATTACATTTTTGTCTTAATGAAGTGATTTGTATTTTTGTTGTGATACACTTGTTATTAAAACTTACAAAGGCCTTTCTTTGATGATTAATTTGCTCGTTCATGTAGCATTACAAAGTTTTGCCGGATCAACATGGGATTGACATTCTGTCGCTCGTAAACTCGCTCATCTTATCTATTAACATGTCGGACCTTGAGTTTATCAAATGCGGTTCATGCAAAGTTAGTTGCATACGGTTTTCTCTGGTCAAACTTTTGAGGCGGTCTGGTTATGACGCTGCTGTCTGCGTATCAAAGTGGCAGGGCACCGGAAAAGTTCCCGGAGGTGATCTTTGACCTAAATTTTATAATTTAAGTATTTTAACTTCAATAGCCGGTCGAGTCGGGTGTTGAGTAGACGTTGACTAACGTTGACTTTTAGTAATATATATGTAACATATTTAGATATTTTACACATAAATATATCAAACGTAAATATTTCAAATATATGTATAGAGCATAAAATACGTGTATAAAAATGTTAGCATTTTGACTTTTTTGAATAAAGACATTTTAACCTAACTTTGGCCAAGTTTGACTTTGACCGGCTGGACTTTAACCGACTTTGACTTGACTTTTTAGCGTTGACAGACTATTTAGACGTTTTTGACGAAACGGGACGGGCTAGTCATTAAACCTACTAGTCGGCTGAGACGCTTTTACAAAAATGGCCATTTTGGCTTAAAGCTATTTTGTTTTGTTGACCAGATCGATGCTCTATCTAATAATTTTATCGTGTAATGTTTATCTACATTTTTGTTAACTATACAAATTTTGCATTAACGCAGGAGATCATGAATACATTGACATAGTCAACTACAACGGTTCGCCAAACTCTGACCGTTTAATCATTGACATTGACTTTAGAAGTCACTTTGAAATCGCTAGAGCCGTTCCTTCCTACAATCGGATACTAAAATCGCTTCCGATCGTTTACGTTGGTTCACTCGCGAAACTAAAACAGTTTCTTCAAGTAATGGTTGAAGCCGCTAAATCTTCGCTTAAACAAAACTCAATGCCGCTTCCTCCGTGGAGATCGCTCGCGTATCTTCAATCGAAATGGAACTCTCAGTATCAAAGACACATTCTTCCTGATTTAGAAACCGTTTCTGATCACCCGTTTGTTTCGGAACATAAACGTTGTGCTGGACACTTGAATCGAATTAAAACTTTGATACAGTTTGAAATGGAAAGTGATAGGAACCATTTGAAGAAAGTTTCGGGTCGGATGAAAGTTGATAGGTGGAGGCTAAGAACACTATGAGATGTGAAGAGTTTTTTACGGTTAAATAACTGATAACGAATAATGAAATCCCGTCAAGATCGATGCTTCTTTTTTATGGCAATCAGAGATCCTGTTGGGGTGGTATACTTGTTTGATAGAGTTTTGTGAGTTTCTAATTTCATCATTTGATGATAATCTGATCCTCAGTGTTTTGTAATGTGGATCATAAGAAGTTTTGGTTTGTTTTTTCTTTTATTTAATTTTAAATTTGTTTCTTAATCCGTAAGTTTTCTGTTTGTTGAGAGGCTATAAGGAGATTTATTTGAAGGTTTTATACTCATTACTTTACAGGTGTAAGAATTTATTACAGTATATGAATACATAATACATAACTTTGATTATTGAATATGTTAGTTCATTTGGATTATTACTATAGAATGCGATTACACCTGTCATCTCGTCTTCTTCTTCTTAACCAAAATAGAGAACATAAAAATTGCAGCTTTTAGTCTTTTGAGAAATCACGCTTGTAGTCTTGTGAGAAATCGCTCTCCGTTGACCGTTTTGTAGATTTTTTTTTCCGATTTTTCTGATTTTTTCCGTTGACCGTTTTTGTGGCTGATTTAGGGCTCTAGAACACGGCAAGCATTTGAAAAGGAGACTTGGCGAGTTATCGGCCGAGTTAGCCGATTTCTGCAACACTTCCTACAAGATACAATTTGATCAAGCGCGTTGTGATGATAGATTCCTATAGTTTTCCTTTTTGCCATTGCTCTCAAAAGGATATGGATCACTTATTTACAAGTTGTAGATATATTTCACCACTTTGGAAAGGACTTTTTGATTGGTGGTAAATTTCGGATCCAATCTCATAGGTGTTACAAATGCCTATAGCTCTGCTAACTACTGCTTCGGTTCTAAGGAGATTATGAAGGCATGTTTGGATTCGAGGTACGTGTTACTTTGATCAATATGGAATCGCAGAAACAGACTTGTACATTGCCTAGGGGACGGGAGGAATATGGTTAACTATGGCATGTTGTGGCAAATGTAAATCGGCTGCACATCTTAACTGTGTCTTTTATCAAGTCAACAAACTCACCTTGTAAAAATATATGTGTAACATTTCTACCGAATACTTGTGTAAGATGTCGCAGATTGAGATGCCGCAGATTGACAGATTTAAATCCCGAGATTCACAAAAGTTGTGAACTCCTAACGTAGAAGAGTACTTCTGAGCTATTAGGTGATTGATTGGTTGGCCTATTTATACAAAATCTTTTTTTTTAACGGCTATTTCGATATCGAATACTCTCATTTATCACCCATACACGCGTTAGGAGAAACTTCACACACCATTGCTGTATTGGGTACCCAGTGTGCTTTGGATTAAATCGAGTAGCTTAGGGCACACATTTATTTGCCACAACAGAATCCTTAAGAATATCTCCACTGCGTCAACTACCACTTAAATCCAACTAGAGCTTATACCATTCATACAATGAATATTTATACAAAATCATACTAATATCGATAGACTTGTCACCTACATATTGGCAACAGCAAACTTCCATCGTGTTATTTACATAAATAAATGAAACGTTCTACGTAGTATGCCATCGACATCATATGCCATCGACATATGTCATCGACATCATATGCCATCAACATCATATGCCCATTGTATGACAACACAACAAGTAGCTTTAATAAATTACTGTATCTATTTATTTAATATTTTGTCTTTCTCATCTTAAAATTCCACACTTGTCTCAGTTTCCTATTAAAACCTACACATACCACAACTTTTAGATCTCTAAATCTTTTTTGCTATTAAAAAAATCTAATCCAGCCGTTAGAATCATACACATATTTTAAGTCGAGAATTTGCTTTTGACCTTAAAAAACCGACTTTCAACCAAACACTTTACACAGTTTGACAGAAACAATCCACAAACAAAACCTCATGACAAAAACACGAAACTACCAGTTTCTCCAAACCCTCATCTTTCTCATCATCCTACCGGCCGTACTTTCCATCGGTGTCAACTACGGCACTCTCGGCGACAACCTCCCACCGCCGTCTCAAGTCGCCCACTTCCTTAAAACCCGGACCAACATCGACAGCGTCAAAATATTCGACGTCAACACAACAATCATCAAAGCATTCGCTAACACCAACATCTTAGTCTCCGTTACCGTTCCTAACGGCGACATCCCATCTTTAACGGACCAACGTAACGCCCGCCGTTGGATCGATGCTAACATCAAACCCTTTTACCCAGCAACTAAAATTCATTACATATGTGTTGGAACTGAAGTGCTTCATTGGGGCCCACAAACACTTATTGATAGTTTAGTTCCAGCTATGAAAGTGCTTAAAGCTGCACTTGTGGAAGAAGGGTTTAACGAAATTAAGATCTCGAGTCCGCATTCGTTGGGTATTTTGCTTTCGTCGGATCCACCAAGTAATGCTTCGTTCCGACCCGGTTGGGATGTGGGTACTTTGGCTCCGATGCTTCAGTTTTTGAATGAAACTAAAGCCGGGTTTATGGTTAACCCGTATACGTATTTCGGGTGGTCTCCGGCGAATGCTAATTTTTGTCTTTTTAAACCCAATGCTGGATTATTCGATAAAAACACCGGAATAACGTAAGTTTTATTTTTATTTTTTTCCATTTTTAGCTAAAAACGATAACTTTTACACATGGATAGAATAAAGTTTATTAATTTACATTTATTGGTGGGTTAAACTAAAGGTACACGAATCAATTTGATCAATTAATGGACGCCGTACACGTGTCAATGAAGAAACTGGGTTACCCAGATGTGGATATCGTGGTCGCGGAAACGGGGTGGCCATCAGGTGGTGACCCGGTAAACGTGCACGCAAATCCTATAAATGCGGCGGCCTATATTGGTGGGTTGATAAAGAAAGTTAGTTCCGGTGACGGAACGCCGTTAATGCCTGGACGGAAGTTTGAGACGTATATTTTTGCTCTGTTTAATGAGAATTTGAAAGGGCCGTCGTTGGATGAGAAGAATTTCGGGTTATTCCGACCCGATTTTACTCAAGTTTACAACGTCGGGATCTTGCACGCGCCATTGGTAATTTTTTTTCTCTGACATTAGTTTGACTATTGTTGACTTCTAACGTGTTCAAATGGTATTTGATTGATAAACGTTTAACTGCACAGTCGCCCATAGCACCGAAAGTTGGGATACCCATGTGCCATTGTCTAATTTTTATTTTTTAACAAATTATTTTTAAAATTTACGGAATGATTAGTAATCATTTTGTCTTAATTAATGACACGATTATAGTATCATATATCATCCTAATTACGTATATTATTCTAATTAGATATATATATATATATATATACTCCCTCTGTCCCTATATTATTGTCCACTATTTCATTTTGGGATGTCCCAAATTAATTGTTCACTTCCATAAATAGAAAGGAAAGAAGATATTTCATTGGTGGATTTGGAGAGAGAAAATATTTCATTGGTTGTTAGTGTTATTTCCTAAAACTGTGTGTTTTTTGTCTGGTAATAATAAATATGGGACGGAGGGAGTGTGTGTATATATATATATATATATATATATATATATATATATATATATATATATATATATATATATAAAGATTTTGATTCGTATCTAAGAGAGAACAGTTGTAATATGATTTTCTATGTATATGTATATTGTATAGCAATGAGACATTTATTTTTATATTTTAGTTTATCAGAACAAACCAAGTGCAAAAATGCTATTCGAAAGATGAATTTTTGACAATTTAATGTCAAATACACTTGGTAAATCTTTTTTTTTTTTTTTTTTTCAGGCTCCTTCTCCATCGCCCATGTCTAACGCCGCTAATGGACCATCATCATCTGCCGATGCACCATCATCGTCTGCGGGTCCCTGGGACGATGCGCCTTTCTTTAACAAAACAACTCCTTTTACGGGTTCACCAGGACAAGCTCCACCATCTGCATCTACCACCAATGGCCCGTCCGTAAATGCAAATGTTCGCAATTCATCTTTAGGTGCTACTGCAACGGATGCCATTTTTGCTACCAGGCTTGTAGTGTTCGTCATATTAGTCATGACTTTGTTGGTGTAGATCTCTCTCACTTTATTACGATTACAATGCATAATCCCACGAACTTAAAAGAGAACCTAGTTTATTCATACCCGATATTTTTTTTGGCCTATTAGGATATTGCGGTTTATTACACTTCTAGAAAACACTTGAGATGTAGTCATAACTTTTTTGAGACTCTGAGGTCGATGTATTATGTAGTCATCAATCCCTGTAGACATTATTGTTATGATTATTTATTATAAACCAGCATTATGTGGTCTCGCTGTTCATTGATTGTCATTTTTGGGGTGGTCATTGGTTAAGTTTTTGGGCAGTGATATGTAAACAATTTTTTTTTGTTATGTACACCATTAACATAGAGAAAATTACCTAGATAGACACATTGAAACTTCTCTCTCACATATAAACGTTGTCAGACATATTTTTTCAAGAGTAGACATTGACATTTCGAAAATAACTCGGTCAACCTTTGCGCATCGCAAAAAATCCTTTAAACCAATTAAAAATCCCCACGTGGCTACCATACTCGCGTATCGCGTAATTCTTGTCTCGGAAATCACAAATCTCGCGAAATTATGTCTCGGAACAACCGGTTAGGGTTAATCGCGAAAACCCTCTCGAAATTTGAGGAGATTACCTAGATAGACACATTGAAACTTCTCTCACATATAAACGTTGTCAGACATATTTTTTCAAGAGTAGACATTGACTTCTCGAAAATAACTCGGTCAACCCTCGCGCATCGCGAAAAATCCTTTAAACCAATTAAAAATCCCCACGTGGCTACCATACTCGCGTATCGCGTAATTCTTGTCTCTAAAATCACAAATCTCGCGAAATTATGTCTCGGAACAACCGGTTAGGGTTGATCGCGAAAACCCTCTCGAAATTTGTAATAATTCGCGAAATTTGTGTCTCGATCTGAGGGCTAGTCGCGAAAACACATTTCTATGCCAGAACAGTTGCATAAGTCGTGAAAACCTTCTCGAAAACAACAATCATCGCAAAAATTTGAATTATTTCGAGAGATTGTTTTACTCAATGCACCACCGATAGTTGTGTTCTTTGACTGTTAGCGTTTCATTCAATTAGTTTCATACACCGCAACTACCTTCACCTTCTCCATCGCCACCGCCACCATACACCACCTACATCATCACCATCGTTAACCATCGCCACCAATAAAGGTATATGTTGATTATATCTTAGTTTTTGTTTCATATTGAAATTTCGGTGATTGTTTTTTGATGAATTTTATTGTTACTTTCATAGTCTTAAACATGATTGTTGTTTAATTGCTAGTGATGCACGATTGTAGATCTGAGTTTCATTGTAGATCTGATTCGCATTGAATTTATACCCTTTTTTACTATGTAAGAATTGAATCTGCACGAGTCCTTTAATGTTTATGTATAAGTTTTGATGTTATGTGATACCAAACACATTTGAAGATTGTTGAAGTTTAACGCTAACTTTTCAGTAACCTTTAGTACTAGCGAACATACTACTTAGACCATTCGTAATGGTAGGGGGCGTGAGTTGGGGGCGTGGGTTGCTTTTTGATGACTAGGACGTGTGGGTGGTTTGAGTGAAGTAGTGGTGGTGTGGGTTTGCGGTGTGGGTTAGTGGAAAGCTGATGTGGCATTTTATTTTTTATTTTTCTGTTTTATTATTAATATTTTCAAATTTAATTTTTAAAATTAAAAAATAAACGGATTTAAAATCCGACAGTTATTTTTTTTTCCTTTCAAAAACGGATACTTTTTCACGTATAAATACACCCACTAACCCAATTCATTTCACACACTTCACTTCTCAACTCAAAATCAAAACACTTCCAATCAGTGAAAATGAATACAATTCCCCCAATGATTGTTGCATACGATGTTCATTACGGGGGTGATTTCCGTAATCATATGAAGGTCTACAAGTCTGGCAAAAAAAATTCATTCGAAGGAATCGATATCCGTGACGTTGGTTTAGACGATCTGCTAGCCTTTCTGAAGGCAAATGTACCGTGTGAATACACGGATGTGTTGTTTTTTGAAGACGATTATGATGATGAGATGGAGGCAAGCTATCTCTGTACCTATGATCAATGGTACGGGATAAAAGATACCATTGAAGATCGTGGTAACCGCATTACTCTGTATGTGGTTCTTGAAGATGAAGAAACGTTGGGTTGGCGTTACATCGATGAAGCAGCCGAAGAAGAAAAAGAAGAACCGGTGGCTCGAGAGTACGACACAGATGGTCGTTTTTTTGATGAACTCTACTGAATTCATCGATGTTTGTGTTGTGTTTTAAGATCTTATATTGTATTTCAGTTTAATGTAGTTCTTGTTTAAAAAATGTAACCGTTTGTGTGTTGAATAAAAGTGATGTTTAAAAATAATATTACATTACTCAATAAGTAAACACAAAGAACATTAATTTAAATTACCGAAATTAAAAATTACATAATTTAAAAATCTTAACCGAAACTAGAAATACATAACAAATTACTCAATAATATTAGCGGTACGAAAGTAAGGTGATAAGTTCCAAACGTGCTCGGTTAAATCTGCCTCTAACTGTTTGTGAACTTGCTTATCTCTTATTTCCTTAACCATTGCATCTCGATCCCTCAAATCCCTGTGTAACCGTCATGGTGGGTTCCGTTGTATCATTCTTTCTTCTTTCTTCCCAATAACAAACCCGTTATTTTCTTGTTGTGAAGATTGTTTGATTTTGGATTAATTTGATACAGTTTTTATGGTGTTGAGGTATGGAAGCATGGAGTGTGTTTATATAGGAGGGTAAAAAATCACTGTTGCACCCCCTGGACCCACAACCTCTCCCTCAAAATTGCACGTGTTTTGTTATTTTCTAGTTTACCCGTTTTTACTTTTATCCCAATTACCTTTTAATATCTTCATAGACTTACTTTACATTTACAACAATATTTTGTTCCTTAGGCACAAATGAGGTAAAGTCGCTGAAGCACCGACTTATAGATCAATGACTTCAAAACAGAATATCGTAAGTTTCTTATAACTACATTTTATGGTAAATATTATAGTATATATTTAGTTGTAGCTTAATTGTTATCTTTTTTTTTCCAGGGAAAATACTATTATGCGGATGTTGTAATAAAGTCTAAGATCAACATTGTGTGTAAAATAAATAGGTTATTTAGGTTATATAGGTTTAGATGTCGGCAGATATTTAATGAGACATGTTTTGGACAATTTTTGTGGGTTGACTGTAAATTCGGAGAACCTTCGTTGATACATTTTATGATTTCCAACTTAGTTGATGTTAATTATAAGACGGAGGGCTTGATTTTTGAGGTTGCCGGGAAGAAACTATTTTTTGGCCTGAAGGAATTCATGTTAATTACTGGTTTGGAATTTGGGAAATTGCCTATAGTATCTGGAACAGGTTGCGGACCTTTAAGAACTCGGGTATTCGCATTTGTGGACAAAAAACAATATGTACTTGGGTCTCATCTTTTGTATGCTTTCGAACATCATCACAATTACACAGATTTGGATGTTGTTCGAATTTGTTTGTTATTGCTTTTAGTTCACGGTTTTATTGAATCTGATGCTAATTATGTTGTTGATGATGAGTTACTAAGACTAGTTGAGGATTTTGATGCCTGGAATAGTTTTCCATGGGGTAGCTATGTTTGGCATCACACTTTTAAACAGCTCTCTCAATGTCCAAGACGTGCGGTAACATTTTTTCCTGAACGTCCTGTTGAGAATCCAGTGTATGGTCTTCAAGGTTTCATCCCTGCTTTTAAGGTTAATTGTTGTTATAGTATTAATTACTCATACTTAAATTATTATAGATAATTAAATAAATTATTTTGTTTATGTCGAAAAATAGATATGGATTTTTGAAGTGCTGCCGTATCTAAGTGAATATTCGATAAAGGAGCGATGCTTGGAGCGTTATGATGACCCGAAAAATTTCGACTAATTTAAACCAATTCTCTATATGATTTAATATTATGTAAATATATATATATATATATATATATATATATATATATATATATATATATATATATATATATATATATATATATTATAAGATGTACAAGTAAAACACTAATTGCTACTGTAAAAACGACTTTGCTACAGTAAAACACTATTTGCTACAGTAAAACACTATTTGCTACAGTAAAACACTATTTGCTATAGTGAAACCGTATTTTGCTACAGTGAAACCGTATTTTACTACATTGCTACAGTGGATTTGCTACAGTTCTTTACTACAGTGATTGCTACAGTGATTTGCTACAGTAAACACTATTTGCTACAGTAAACACTATTTGCTGCAGTAACACTATTTGTTACAGTAAACACTATTTGATGTCGACGAACTAGCAAACAAAAACGGAAAAGACGGCCATGCGATCGCATGGCAAAAACATTGAAAACCCATGCGATCGCATGGGCTACAGTAAACACTATTTGATGTCGACAAACTAGCAAACAAAAGGGGTTCAGACGGCCATGCGATCGCATGGCAAAAGCATTGAAAATCCATGCGATCGCATGGGGACCAAAATCAGGAAACATGCCTATAAAAGGCCAGCTTACTCGACGAAATATAATCACTTTTTCTTTCTTCTGTAAATTTAAATTTATATTTATAATTATAATTTTAATTTTAATTTAAGTTTAATAATAATAAAGTATATACGAGGGTGTTTTAATTCGGGTTTCAAACCGCTTTAAGCTAAGAAAATATTGGGTATTGTTCGGGGTATTGTTCTTGAATCCAAGGCCAACCATACAGTCGTCTACCATCATTACGTCTACGCAATTTACCTACAATATTGAATCGCAATATTGAACTGTGAGTTATAGTCTCCCTTTTTAAATACTTTAAATATTTTTGGGCTGAGAATACATGCAATTTATTTTAAACGCGATAAGACACAAGTACATACTAAATTCTACACTGAGTTAAACCGAAAATCCCTTAGCTTTGGTAACTAGTAGCTGCCAGTACATAGGATATGGACTGGTGGGCGCGAATAATTGTATATGGATCCATAGGGCTTGACATCCCCGTCCGAGCTAGAGCGCTAGCCTTTTAACGGACGTATGTTATTTGAGTTTAAGACACGTTGGTTTGCGTGTATTAAAACGAATGGGGTAATTATCACTATAGCGTTAAGTTTAGTTACTAGGGTGCTCTGTTATGTAGAATCTATTGATAAACTTTTGATGAAATCTTGTGGTCTATCTTTATATATGTTTATGACTCGAGCAATTAAACCTATAACTCACCAACATTCGTGTTGACTTTTTAGCATGTTTTATTCTCAGGTCCTTAGAATGCTTCCGCTGTGATGTGCTTGTTGCCTGCATGGAGTCTCTCATGCTTTGTACAAAGTTTATTGCATTCAAAATAAAACTGCATTGTGTAATAAATAATTGGACTGTGATGTCAACCTGTAAATTAAAGACTTATGTATTTCGGGGTTTTGCTTATACCTAAGCACTCGCCCACATGTTTATAACTTTCTATGTTTAGAAAGTCACTTATTTTAATGAATGCAATATTTTATCAAAATGTATCATATAGAGGTCAAAACCTCACTGTGGAATCAATGATTAACGTGCCGCGTCAATAGCGATTTTGACGGGTCGTTACAAGCGTCCTCGAAGTGTTGATTGGAAACAAACGGAAGCCATTGGTTGGGTACGGTGTGTAGAGTTGGAAAAGAAGTCCATGGAGGTAATATCCGTATGTATGTAGTTAAATTACATCTTAATCTCTATTTATTGTGTTTTTTTATTGTGACATGTTGATTTTTGTTTTAATTTTCAATTGTAGAGCGAGTATAGACCGAGTGAAATGGTGGCAACGGCTCTTGAAAAATCACATGATTACTATAAGCGTACCATGTTGTTTCTAGACGGGGTAAGTGAAGCAGAAGTACTTGCTAGATTTGAACGTCGTTTCGATGACCTGAATGTAAAGCCTCAAATTACCAAATTTCGGAACATCCCAGATCTTTTTGAGGTATTTTAAACATCAAGCTTGACTACTTGAATCATTCTTTTTTCATTATAGAAGCAAGGATCATCATGCTTTCGCTTATACATAATAGGCACTTTGGGAGATAGCTTACCCGACCATAACGTGGTCGCCTACTACTAAATTATCTCCCCCTAGAAAAAAAAAGTAAACTCGAAAAATGATGATCATCCTAAAATTGTCGTTAGCCTTCAAGGCCATGATGATGGTAATATTAATGTTGGCCAACAAGATGATGATTTTGGTATTTCCGATGAAGCATTGTCTCAATTATTTGAAGTTGTTGATAGAAATCAAAATTACCTAAATTGTGATGGTAATGATAATGCTGAAGTAAGTATCTTATTACATTATGTTGTTATTAATTATAAGGTTATAGAATTATTATTATTATTATTTGTAATATTTTTTTATACTCACTGTTTTTTGAGGATGTGGACAAAAGATATGTTTTGGTTGAAGGCACGGCACTTGAGTATTACAATAACGGACGATCAGAAAGTTTAAGTAAAAGTGTTGAGCGATATTGCATTATTAAAGGCTTTCCTTATCATTTAAAACTGGAATTTTGGGGAAGACTTCTCAAATTAGAGGACGGTGGTTGGCTAGAAAATGAGGTGTGTTTTACATATTTTTTATAAGTTCTATATACCCTTTTGTAGATGCCGATTGTGGATATATTTATCTTCTTAAGTTACTTAAAATGACATTTATTGTAGCATATTGATATATGGTCAATGATTGTTGCGACGTCACCAACTAAGGATCAGAGGTGCGGCATTCTTCCAGTTTTATTTCATAGGATATTAGAAGATTGTACAGAGTTATACGAGTTGGCAAACGGCACAAGAGGACCTTGTCAGCCTTGGTGGACTCTACACAGGGTTGGTATTATGTTAACGATTTAGTTTGTCGTCTACTAGTAGATTTATATAAACTAGTGTTTTTTTTTCAGGTTCTTATACCGTTGAATGTTGGCAATAAACATTGGTTTTTGGGAGAATTAGATTTGCGTACTTGGGTGCTTACAATTTATGATAGTATGTTCAAACAATGTGGCGAATATGTGGAAATTAAGAAGTTTATACAAGACATTGGCTCTAAATTGTCGAGTTTACTACCTATATTTTTAGACAAACTTGATTATTGGAAAAGAGAAAAAGTCAAGAAAGTGGATGATTTACAATTAGTCATCAAAGTTGGAAGAAATGTTCCTTAACAGACCGATGGTAGTAGTTGTGGAATTTATGTATGTTATTTTGTCGAAATGTTAGCACACGGTAATCCGGTTCATGTAACTTGTGATTCACACGAATTTGAACACTACTATAGGCGTTATGTGACGGACACTATTTATTCTAACCGTATTTGAACATGAATTTCAACAGTACTTTAGGTTTAAAATTTGTTTAAGTTCGTCCCAAACTTTTGTTGTCGATATCAATTGTACGACACTTCAACTTCTGATTTTAGGTTGCCAACTAAATTGTAAAATATGTAAATCTGCTATAAAGATGACTAGACTTGTCAAAACTTACAATTATGAGTTGTCTATTAAGTTGTACCAAATTATCTCGAAAATCAATGAGTTTACGTAATTGTACCAAACTTTCTCGAAAATTTATGAGTTGTCTATTCATTGTACCAAACTTTCTCGAAATTTTCTGAGTTGTGTATTCATTGTACCAACTAAATTGTAAAATATGTAAGTCTGCTTTAAAGATGACTAGACATGTCAAAACGTACAATTATGAGTTGTCTATTCATTTGTACCAAATTATCTCGAAAATCAATGATTTGTCTACTCAATTGTACCAAACTTTCTCGAAAATTTATGAGTTGTCTATTCATTGTACCAAACTTTCTCGAAATTTTATGAGTTATCTATTCATTGTACCAACTAAATTGTAAATTATGTAAGTCTGCTTTAAAGATGACTAGACTTGTCAAAACGTACAATTATGAGTTTTCTATTCAGTTGTACCAAATTATCTCGAAAATCATTGAGTTGTCTACTCAATTGTACCAAACTTTCTTGAAAATTTATGAGTTGTCTATTCATTGTACTAAACTTTCTCAAAATTTTCTGAGTTGTGTATTCATTGTACCAACTAAATTGTAAAATATGTAAGTCTGCTTTAAAGATGACTAGACATGTCAAAACGTACAATTATGAGTTGTCTATTCATTTGTATCAAATTATCTCGAAAATCAATGAGTTGTCTACTCAATTGTACCAAATTTTCTCGAAAATTTATGAGTTGTCTATTCATTGTACCAAACTTTCTCGAAATATTATGAGTAGTCTATTCATTGTACCAAACTTTCTCGAAAAATTATGAGTTGTCTATTCTATTGTAACGTCATTTCAGTTGTACAAAATATACGATTTAAATATGATTTGTCTTGTCAAAATGTATGATAACGACGCTTTAAAGATGACTAGTCTAGTCATCTAAATACATTTTATATATATATATATATATATATATATATATATATATATATATATATATATATATATATATCAATGTTTCAAGGATACAAACATCCACACCACAAATACTTTTCTTATAATTATTAATTCTTAAGTTTTGTAATGTTACAAATGTATCATTCTGATGTTAATACGAGGGGAATTATAACTGGAAGTTGTCAAATGGCATATCCACTACGCCCAACACATCGTCAAGAGTACCGAATGTTTGAGTTTCTCGGCATACATAGTCTTATAAAAGACGACTTTGCTGTTTTTCCTGAATGTGTTCGGGAGTTTTATAAAAGTTTTGAATATATACGAGGTGCAAACGTTGAAACGGTACATTTCACGCTTAATGGCGAAGGTTATGTATGGGAGCCGGAAAGAATAAAAAATGCATTCGGTCTCCCAACCAATGGTATCAAATTTTACTCTGACACATTTGAAACTAATGATGATCGTGTTTCTAAAGAGTATACAGGTGTAGACATAAACGACGTTATAGAAAGTGTCGTTAGAGATGACGAACTTCAGGGATGTAGAAATGCAAGAATGATTGCAGGTTATCAACTCAACGACCGTGCCAGGAAAATTTATAAAGCTGTCCGTAGTGTAACGACCCGGCTTTTTCGACTTGCTTTTGTGCCTTGTGTTTTTGCGAAACTGCGTATTTGTGCGTACTGTGTTACTTTATACTCTGGAAACTTGATTTACGTGGTTTACTTCCATTTATATGTTAAAACGTGCCTTAGAGTACGTAGGATACATAACTTGATCATTGGAAGCCTTTATAACCGTTAGTGTTATTTGACGTTTCGAATAAACCGCGAACTTGCGCGCACGTTTAACTTTTGTCATAATCGGAATATTATGACTGCGAAATATTAATTATTATTTTATAATAATAATTACCTGGGTTTTTGGATGCTTAATTACGCGTAGTAATTTAATTATGCACAATAGTTAGTCTTGTTGGACTTTCTACCTTGTTGGGCTCAAGCCCACCCTACTCTATCTAGTGACCCAATTAATTAGCCCTTGTCCATGTCATCAATCCTTGTCAAATTCCTTGCTTATAAATACTAGCCCTTGTCCATGTCATCAATCCTTGTCAAATTCCTTGCTTATAAATACTAGCCCTTGTCCATGTCATCAATCCTTGTCAAATTCCTTGCTTATAAATACTAGCCCTTGTCCATGTCATCAATCTTTGTCAAATTCCTTGCTTATAAATACTAGCCATTGTCCATGTCATCAATTTCTTGTCAAATTCCTTGCTTATAAATACTAGCCATTTACCTCTCATTCAAATCACTTGCTCATTTTGGTTTTCACACACACTTGTTCTTTCTTTCTTTCCTTTCTAGTATTGCTTGTTGACGACCTTTCGGACCGACTTACTACTTGCGTACTTTCATTACCGACTTTACCGCTTTTATCACTGTGAGTTATAGCATTCCCTTTTTACTTTAACTTATTTTGGGAACTGAGAATACATGCGGATTTTATGTTTTACATACTAGGCACGAGTACTTAAACTTATATATGTGTGGGTTATACAACGGCATAAACATTCCCTTTAGCTCGGTAACGTTTAATCATTGGTTTTTGAACCGTGAACGCGAATCTTAGATATGGATCCATAGGGTTTGACATCCCCACTCGGGCTAGTCGCGCTAGCATTTAACGAGTGTTTAATACTTCGTAAACATACGCACTTGCCAAGTGTACTTTCAGGGGGTGATATATTATTTAAACGTTAAGTTAGTTACCGAGTGCCCACGGTTGAGCATATACTTAAACATACTGATTTGGATTACTATTTTGAAACGCTCGTTGTAGCACTGAAATCTCGTGGCCTACTTACATTACTGTTATACTTAAACTATAGCTCACCAACCTTTGTGTTGACGTTTTTAAGCATGTTTTTCTCAGGTGCTTAAGGTTGCTTCCGTTGTTGTACTAGTCTTGCTGTAGACAACCCGCTGCTTTAGAGATGTCCCGCATGAACGTTTACTTTTGCATACAAACTTTATTATAATTATTATTTGCTTCTACTTAGTGAAGCATGCTTTTGGGTTGTAAAACATTCGATGTTGGTTATGACATCACTATTTATATGAATGCAAACTTCTTTTGAAATCGCATATAGTACTTAACCTTGTAATGATCCTGTTGTTGATGATCCGTACATGATGATTTAGTTCGGGGCATCACATTTGGTATCAGAGCATTGGTTGTAGGGAATTAGGTTGCATTAGTGAGTCTAAGACCGACCCGAGTAGGATTCACTAATAGGACTAATCTACAACTTGTTAGTTTACTTGTTTCCGATGAACTTACTGCATGCTACTGCTTACTTTTACTGCTATATGCCGTATGCTACTACCTGTTTTCACTACTGCATGCTATTATCTGATTTCGATTGCATGCAACTGTGTTATATTACTGCATGTTACCGTTTACTACTACTGCCTGTCACTGCTTACTTCTACTGCTGTATGAACTTACTGCATGCTACCGTTTCCTTTTACTGCTATGTAAACTCGCTGTATGCCTTTGTTTACTCTCGCTACTGCAAACTACTATCTGCTTTTAACATGTTACCTCGGTATGATACTGTTACTATTGCCATGTTACGTGCTGTCGTAAACGATCTAGGCTGCTGTAGTTGATATGCCTGATTACACTCTTGCTACATGCCTATTGTTCACTATACCGACTTGGAGAACTCATCCTTCCGAGTTCAGATGTTTTCCCGAACTACTTTCCCACTCGTCTAACCATAAGAACTAATAGTGTAATCGACCTGTTACTACTGCTCCACTGTTCCAGAGATCGAAACATTACTTCACGCGATCTAGAAGATTGTACAGTTGACACATACCCTGTACGCTTTTGTGACCGTCACTTAACTCTTTCATTCCTTACCACAGCTCGACGGTCTAACGACACTTCTGGACTTAGGTCCCTAACACTTCTATATTTAGGCATTGAAGAAGTCGGGAAGGCATTCCCTTTAACGAGGTCATAGTGTCTTCTACTGATGCTCAGCCATACCCACAGACTTGGGAGTCACCTCGAGACATATCGTATCACTACTTGCTACACGTACAACTCGGCACGAGACCCAGATTGAATTTCTAGAAAGGAATCTAACGATGTTACTTGAACCCGAATATTTTGAAGAAATTTCGGAGCACTTAGGCATTGATGCATGACCTATGGAGCTTACGCATCCACACCAAGAAACCGTGAGATTGATTATGTAGATTTTATTTTAAGACAACACAGGTAAAGCACCGTTAGATAAAATTGAGTAGAACTTGAAGTGATCACGTCACATTGACAATATGAAGTGATATTGGAATGAACGTACGATTTAGTACAATATAATGACGCCAGGCCAGCGTGATTATATTGAAGTAAATCATGCAGAAGTTCCAATGTTACTACATGAGGAATATGAGGTGGTCCAGGGAAAATTTTGGCAGGGATCACTTGAGCATACGCATTATAGTCTATTAAGGGTAGGGAAGGAATAACCACGTAGCCCAGATACTGTACAAGAGGGGCCTTGATTACAGAATTGATAACCCGAAAATTTGTTATAGATATCGACACCCTGGGCATTTAATGAAAAAGTTCTCATATAGGAAAAACTTTAAACTTACCTGCGGTAAAGAAATCATTATGGAAACTTGCATGGATCCTGATTCTTGTTAGGGTACGTTTCGGCACAACGTTTTATTGTTTCGGAGTTGTTTAATACTAGAATGATAGAAACCTTACATCTAAGAACCTTAGCATTATCATGAATAGTAAACCATCAACAACAATGGGAATTAAGTATTCTATAGGACACAAGCAAATGGTAAACTGAGGAAGATAGAGGAATAATTTAAGGTAGTACTTTAAGATTAACAGGTGGGTCATTGGAGATGACCTCGTATTAACCAAACTTGGAAGTTTTAATGTAGTAGTTGAAAAGGGATTAGTTACCTACGTACAGGTATACACTATTCGAAAAGATTGATAGAATTTTTCACAGTAGTACAGTAAGATTTGATTTGGGATGAACTTTAAGCTTAACCTAATACTCATCGAGCCAGGAAGCTTTGATAAAATAGTTGGAACGAACTGAATTTCAAGGAGGAAAGCGGAATTTATTTATAATGGGAAAAATTTATTTGTATACCTCGCAAGAATGGTGAAACTATTATGGGGAGAGATGTAGCCCGAAAACGGAACCTTATTAGTTACATGACAACACCCCGAAATCCCACAATGGAAATGGGAAGAAATTCATCATTAACTACCAGAGACGGTATGCGGATAGGACATCATCTCGGTTATTATTGACCATCTCGCCAAAACTGCTCACTTTCTAGCCATGAAAGAAACCGATACAATGGACAAACTTGCACAGCGATACTTAAAGGAAATTGTATTCCGTCACTTCAGCAATTCAAATTCTATATTGAGGATTACCCCAAGAATCTCATTTGATACTCATTCTTACGCAACTCTAAATCCTAATTTATTACGAGGAATTTCTTATTCGATGATAACCACAACCTCATCCTTCTCACTTCAATATTAGTCATACCAGTTCAAAATTTTCCTAAAATCAATGAGTGGTTAACCCTCATCCTCATACTGTCCCATTCGTACCTCACTCATAAGCAACAGCTTCACACTTAGGCATTTTTGGTCAAGGAACTTATGCCCTACTAATAGTTGTCAATCTCATCTAAATTTAATGGGTTTTATTACCTCAAATATCACTCGAAATTTTCAAAAGTCTTTTACTCGATTCTCATCAATCTTTTCCAACTTGTAACCTCCGAAATATGAAAAATTTTGTTTGCCAAAATTTTACACACATTATTTTACTGTGCTATCCTCTCAAAGCTTTATAAAAATAAATTTATTTTATCTGCCATTCATGCAAATTTTTGAAATCGTATCCGTTATGTAAAATAAAGTAAATGATTACTTATTTTTGACAAATACATATGAAACTTTACTTTCACTTTTACAAATCAAATCTTTTATTCAGAAGATATTATACTTTGAACGGTACGTGTTGTACATAACCCTAATTTACTAAGAACTTCGTTTCTTCTCTTGCATTGTCACCATAAACAATTTCTATAAAACTTTCGTTCCGTATTATACAAAACTTTTCGTGTTATTCGTATCCAAGTCATCCTAAAAGCTTTATAACCGTCGAAATCGAAAGATTCATGTGTATGTGATAAAGGCACTGACTACCACGTCATGCAAGGCCTTCGGGCATCCGCTAACACTTAAACCATTCAAAACTATTACGTTACCCCATGTATTTATTTCACCACACGTGTTGGAACAATGCTCTTTCTTACATGGCTCTAAGTCCTGACTCATTCCAAGGAATTCTCATTTAGTGGTATTAATACCATCATTATTCCGGCTTTAATACTAGTCATAACCTGTTTGGCACTTTGCAAATTCAAGAAGCAATTAACTTCTCATCCTCGTGCTTTATCCTTCGTACCTCACTTTTAGCAACGGCTTCGCACGTAAATATTTTTGGCCCAAAGACTTGTGTCCTGATAATTACCAAAACTACATTTATGTCATTAGTTTTCATTACCTAGTAACTGGTCACCCGAGGATTCCAAGCTTTTTTTTTTTTCACTCAATCTTTTTCAACTCGTAACCTTTGAAATACGAAAAACTATGTTTATCAATTTTTTTTATTACACGTTTATTTGTGCTAAAAACTTTTCGGTCACAAGGTTTACAGACAATGAAAGTACTAAAAACTTTTCGGTCACTTAAACGATTTATAAAATCATATATGTATAAATTTATACTTACTTATTTTGATACTAAGTTATATCTTCAAAATATTTAAAAACCGCTCCTTTACCGAGTTATTCAACTTAAGTCAAATAGTTTTAAGCAAAATGGTACATGTTGTACCTACTCCTAAATTTACTAGGAACTTCGTTCCGTCTACGTTGTCACAACAAGCGTTTAAAGGTTTTGTTTTTCAAAACCCCCTTAGTTGATTTTATTAAAGGTTTTCATATTAGACTACACCATGTATGGATCACACTTTTCTCGCCCTCCGTTAGAGATGAAACTTACTATTAAGATCTTTGTTATAAAAAAAAAAAACCCTTGAGCCACTTTGGATGGCGGTTTTATAAAATTTGTGAGAAAATCTTTGCGCCCATAAAATGTTCTTTTAAAAGCTAAACATGACAAAAACGCGGGCCAATAAATCAATTTTTTTTAGGTACACTCATTGGCCACCCTATTGTAGGAAAGGTACTAGGTGGGTTACTGTTCTCAATACTTCACGGCAAATCACAACGCCCTCTTAAACCTCATCTCTATGAATCAGTATGTTGAGACACAAGAATCATATTTGGAGATTCTTTTCACTCGGAGTAAACCATTCGTTAGAACCAAGGGTTCACGTATCTTCTCATCCGCACAACCCCTTAAGTACACGGATAAATTCGGAACAAACCACTTGAAGAGTTCACTCTCGATTCAAAGACCACACCTTTCGTGCGACTTTCCTTCGAAAATGTAATATAAGATACTTTGAGAACCTATGAATCTTGTTATCCCTTGGGAGGGGACTGCTTAAAACATTTACGACACTGATATGGATACTCTATATGTTCCTTCCTTCATTGGTTGCAACTGTATGTTGCTCTAGTTAACGTTAACCCTACTTCAACATGTAACTGAAAGGATGAAGTTACATTACAGAACTGTGCTTTCATTTCATCCAAGGGAAGGTTCACCTGCAGTATGGTAAACTAGGTGATATTCCTCATTGTTCGTTCAGACCGTTCTGAAGGCACTATGAATAATTATGGCTTGCAAGTCCGATTGATCACTTTTAGCTAAAATCTCAATTCACTTATTCAAATGAAACGTTCTTAAATATCGAGTTCCTATGCCTATGGCCTCCTTCCGAAACCAAGAGATTGGTAAAATCCGTGGCTAACGCTATCCAGACATCAAATCGCATGGTTGTAATCACTATATTTTCCATTCTACCGTCAGCTTATATTACGACATTCACGCTCAATGTTTTTGATGAGCTTAGAATCATTCATGATGCATTTCACGCATTCAACTTACCGAAGATGCCTGTAAGCCTAGACACACCATCTTTCTTTTTGTAGATATACATTCAGATGACATACTCAGGTTAATCGGAAACGGAATCAATTTGTTGATCTCTTAGGACAAGAGACTTAATTAATGGCATGTACCCATTCTTACTTTCATACACCGAAATACCTTTCAGGGTAAATAACTTACTTCTGAGCCAACGGGTCTCATGGAACTTTGATACACCCCTCTTAATCGATTACGGTACCATTTTTTTTTCACTCCTCAAATTTCGGGACGAAATTTCCATTAACAGGTGGGTAATGTAACGACCCGGCTTTTTCGACTTGCTTTTGTGCCTTGTGTTTTTGCGAAACTGCGTATTTGTGCGTACTGTGTTACTTTATACTCTGGAAACTTGATTTACGTGGTTTACTTCCATTTATATGTTAAAACGTGCCTTAGAGTACGTAGGATACATAACTTGATCATTGGAAGCCTTTATAACCGTTAGTGTTATTTGACGTTTCGAATAAACCGCGAACTTGCGCGCACGTTTAACTTTTGTCATAATCGGAATATTATGACTGCGAAATATTAATTATTATTTTATAATAATAATTACCTGGGTTTTTGGATGCTTAATTACGCGTAGTAATTTAATTATGCACAATAGTTAGTCTTGTTGGACTTTCTACCTTGTTGGGCTCAAGCCCACCCTACTCTATCTAGTGACCCAATTAATTAGCCCTTGTCCATGTCATCAATCCTTGTCAAATTCCTTGCTTATAAATACTAGCCCTTGTCCATGTCATCAATCCTTGTCAAATTCCTTGCTTATAAATACTAGCCCTTGTCCATGTCATCAATCCTTGTCAAATTCCTTGCTTATAAATACTAGCCCTTGTCCATGTCATCAATCTTTGTCAAATTCCTTGCTTATAAATACTAGCCATTGTCCATGTCATCAATTTCTTGTCAAATTCCTTGCTTATAAATACTAGCCATTTACCTCTCATTCAAATCACTTGCTCATTTTGGTTTTCACACACACTTGTTCTTTCTTTCTTTCCTTTCTAGTATTGCTTGTTGACGACCTTTCGGACCGACTTACTACTTGCGTACTTTCATTACCGACTTTACCGCTTTTATCACTGTGAGTTATAGCATTCCCTTTTTACTTTAACTTATTTTGGGAACTGAGAATACATGCGGATTTTATGTTTTACATACTAGGCACGAGTACTTAAACTTATATATGTGTGGGTTATACAACGGCATAAACATTCCCTTTAGCTCGGTAACGTTTAATCATTGGTTTTTGAACCGTGAACGCGAATCTTAGATATGGATCCATAGGGTTTGACATCCCCACTCGGGCTAGTCGCGCTAGCATTTAACGAGTGTTTAATACTTCGTAAACATACGCACTTGCCAAGTGTACTTTCAGGGGGTGATATATTATTTAAACGTTAAGTTAGTTACCGAGTGCCCACGGTTGAGCATATACTTAAACATACTGATTTGGATTACTATTTTGAAACGCTCGTTGTAGCACTGAAATCTCGTGGCCTACTTACATTACTGTTATACTTAAACTATAGCTCACCAACCTTTGTGTTGACGTTTTTAAGCATGTTTTTCTCAGGTGCTTAAGGTTGCTTCCGTTGTTGTACTAGTCTTGCTGTAGACAACCCGCTGCTTTAGAGATGTCCCGCATGAACGTTTACTTTTGCATACAAACTTTATTATAATTATTATTTGCTTCTACTTAGTGAAGCATGCTTTTGGGTTGTAAAACATTCGATGTTGGTTATGACATCACTATTTATATGAATGCAAACTTCTTTTGAAATCGCATATAGTACTTAACCTTGTAATGATCCTGTTGTTGATGATCCGTACATGATGATTTAGTTCGGGGCATCACACGTAGCAACATAACTTGTCGAGGACCTCCGGTATTTGTTGATGAAGTGATGGTTTTGGAGGCACTTATTGTTTTTTGGATCATGAATGGTACACATTTTGATGTTGGAAACATCGTTCTTAACCGGATGCAAGACGCTATAGAACAGCCCTTGCATCCTTTACCTTTTGGAATGTTACTTACAAAACTCTTTAATTATCTTAACATACCGGAACTTGGTGAATCTCGTACCGTACCTAGGGCAAGTGTAATGTGGTAACTGGTCAAATAATGTTATGCTTGTAACTCTATGTGTGTTTCTATGGTAGTAGTTGTGAAATTTATGTATCTCATTTTAAGAAACTCGGAATAAATAACTCAAACATATTGCAATATTTTTATTATTATCATCATAAATAACCAACTAGTTAAATTCCAATCTTCTTGAACAATTATACGGCTCATTCGAGATTCGATGCTCTTTGTATGTTGAACAATCATAAGGTGGACTGAGTTTAGTGCGAGACACGTAGACCTCAATTTGTCTAACCTTTTCTTGTATTAGCAAAATCATTTCTAGGGTCCCATTGATCTCGTCCACTATGGGTTTAAGACCAACATCTAAGTCGTAATTTGGATTCTTAAAATAAAAGAATCTACTAGAATTTCCAGCATATCCTAAACCTTCAAATATCTTATTTAGTTGATCCATACAAAATGTTTCCACATTCACGTAGTCCACGTAGGTAATCAATCCATCTTCGAACCTCCTGCTTGGTAATTGCGTGAATGATCCATAGTGGTGAAGTTTGATTGAAAAATATGCTGGATTTTCACCTACAATCACACGTTATACATACATAAAATCGAGGGTTCAAAAACAATAATACTCAAAATAAAAAGTTATATTACATACGATAATCGTGTTCATAAAATTTTGGCTCCTCTGGTGATCTAAAGACATGTTGATAAACCATGTTTAAAGTGTTTGTATGAACTAAAAATTGTGGGGACCAATCATTTAGAAAAATAAGGATTTATATAGATATCTTTATATATGAGTTAGTAATTCAACTGTACCACGACTTGTCTATTAAATTGTACCAATCTTTCTCGAAAAATTATGAGTTGTCATTTCAAAAATACCAAACTTTCTCGAAAAATTATGAGTTGTCTATTCAACTGTACCAAACTTTCTCGAAAAATTATGAGTTGTCTATTAAGTTGTACCAAATTATCTCGAAAATCAATGAGTTGTCTACGCAATTGTACCAAACTTTCTCGAAAAATTATGAGTTGTCTATTCAATTGTACCAAACTTTCTCGAAAAATTATGAGTTGTCTATTCAATTGTACCAAACTGTCTCGAAAAATTATGAGTTGTCTATTCAATTGTAATTTTCAGTTCTATGTTACTTTACTTGAAAACTATAAAATACGACTCCGATGTTCATGGGAACTCATTCAAATAAGTCTTCTCTAAAGCTTTCAAAATGGATCCTTCTTCACGGGAATTCAGCCTTGACATTGACGACTCCGATCTTTTTCCACCCCTTGCAATTTGTCTCAATTGCAATGTGAAACCCAAAACTCACCTTCATTACATAACATTCCAGGTGCTACCGGTTTACTCCAAGCCAATAGGGTTGAAAACATACGTGATAAAGCGGTTGAACATCAAAACAATCCATCTTCATGGGAATTAAGCCTAGACATTGATGACTCCAATCTTTTTCAACCCCATTGCAATTTGTCTCAATTGCAATGTGAAACCCAAACCTCACCTCTATTACATAACATTTCAGGTCCTGCCGGTATCAAAGGGATACACAAGATTATATAAGGGAAGTGGCTGAAAATCCTGAACAGGATGATCACTTTAAACACCGTCCGTGGCTTTCAGCAATGGAGTTTACGTATCCCCATGGTGGTCAGTCAATCCTGGGAAATATAAAGGCTCATAAAAAAACGGAAAACTCGAAACGGTATTACTAGTATTTTTATCACATTGATTGGTTGTTTTGATAATTTTTAAACTTTATCAACTCAATTTGTGGTTGTTAATCTTAATTAGGTTGTTGGTGTTATAATATCTTGTGTTCCAACTGACCTAGGTGAACTGAAAGTAGTGTTGAAAGTAAGTTTATCAATTTGCTATGATGTTCATATTAGCATGTATTGTTAATATTTGGTTACTTATTTGTTTTTTCATTTCATCCTTAGGATACAACAGGTACATGTTCTGGTAACATTCATCACAAACTCCTTCCAGATGTCAAGGGTTTATGCGTAGGATCCGTTTTGGTACTCCATAAAGTTTCTATTTTTCAACCTCCACACTCAAGTCCTTCACTTAACATAACTAAGAAGAATTTGGTAAAGGTATTTAAAGTTCACCTATAATCATAATCTTAACAATATCTTACTAGTATGGTTACTCATCTTAAGATTTAATTATTTATTCTACAGGTGTTCTACAAAGATAGTGGATCATCTCGGGCTAAATTAGAAGAAATCTTTGATTGATTGTGTACGACTTTGGTAGTGTTGTTCTATTTAGTAATTTTATCATTTTTTGGGTTTGAATGGAATTTTCGGTGTGGTTAGGGTTGTATTTGTAACCCTTATATTTTGTAATAATGTAAGCTTACGTTCAATGCGTTGTAATGTAATAGTTTTTTACTTTTTAAGTTTATGTTCTTATTATTATTATTATTAAGATACGTTTTCTTTCATATTATTATTATTATTATTATTATTATTACAAGTCTAATATAATATTTTTTTCAAACATCACTTTTATTAAAAACACAGATACGGTTACAAATTTTTTTAACTTAAAGATAAATAACTTAAAACACAATATGATAGTGAAAACACCAACAACTTAATAATCGGAATCTCCAAAACGTCCATCAGTATCGTAAATAGGCCCAGACGGTTCATCATTTTCGAGTTCCACATTTTCATCGACATAACGCCAAGCAATGCTCTCCTCATCTTCGTAAATCAAATATAGAGAAATACGATTTGAACGCGCATCCAAGGTCTCTTTTATACCATTCCACCGTTGGTCAGTAGTGAGATACGTAGCGGTAAGTTCCGGATCAGAATCATCTTCAAAATACATGACGTCTGTATGTTCGAACGGAACCTTTTCTTTCAAAAAGGCTAAAAGGTCCTTTAGACCAAAGTCGCGAATATCAATTCCTTCAAATGACGCTTTCGATAGATACTTGTAATCAGAAAGTTTCATTTCATTTCGGAAGTCACCTCCATAATGAACGTCGATTGCAACAATCATGGGGGGAAAGGTTAGCATTTTTTTTTTAAAAAAGATGTGTTTATGTTTTTGAGTTGGGAAGTGAAATGTGTGTTTTAATTTGAATAATGTGGGAGTATTTATAGTGGAAATTGAAAAACTATCCGTTTTGGAAAATGTTGCTTTGTCTATTCAAGTGTACCAGATTTTTGCGAAAATGTTGAGTTGTCTATTAAAGTGTACCAGATTTTCGCAAAAATGTGGAGTTGTCCATTTTAGTGTACCAGATTTTTGCGAAAATTGTGAGTTGTCTATTCAAGAGTACCACATTTTCTGTAAATAATGAGTTGACACAAACTATCTTGAAAATAATGAGTTGTCTATTCAGTTGTACCAAACTATCTCGAAAATAATGAGTTGTCTATTCAGTTGTACCAAATTATCTCGAAAAATAATGAGTTGTCTATTCAGTTGTACCAAACTATCTCGAAAATAATGAGTTGTCTATTCAGTTGTACCAAATTATCTCGAAAAATAATGAGTTGTCTATTCAGTTGTACCAAACTATCTCGAAAATAATGAGTTGTCTATTCAGTTGTACCAAACTATCTCTAAAATAATGAGTTGTCTATTCAGTTGTATCAAACTATCTCGAAAAATAATGAGTTGTCTATTCAGTTGTACCAAACTATCTCGAAAATAATGAGTTGTCTATTCAGTTGTACCAAATTATCTCGAAAAATAATGAGTTGTCTATTCAGTTGTACCAAACTATCTCGAAAATAATGAGTTGTCTATTTAATTGTACCAAACTATCTCGAAAATAAATTAGTTGTCTATTCAATTGTACTAATTTTTCACTAAAAATAATTGTGTTCTGACATAAACATTGAGTTCTCAGAAACATTTTGTACCAAAGTTTTTCATAATTTTTTTTCAACATCATCATCTTTGTATAAAAGGATGTGAGATTCTATCTATTACCTCTACATCAAACTTCCGTTTTACCTAATATTTCATTAATAATTTTAATAACACAATGAGTGCACAAAAAGAAGTTGTAAAGGTAATGTTAGTGACAAGTTCTAGTAGACGTGGTGTTAACTTGAACGTTAATACAACGTACGAGAAATTTGTTACTTATATTGGGAAAAAGTTTGATCTACAAATGCATCTTGGATATACTTTATCTTATAAATTCCAACAATCCGATTATTCAATGGAAATCGCCGACGATGAAGAGCTTTCATTCTTTATAGACGCAGCACGTAATTCCATTGAAAGACCACTTGAGGTATATGTTCATGCACCTTCAATCTCTCAACAAACAGAGCACTTAAACATTGTTACTAAACATCAATCTAGTCCTAAGTATCCTAACCAAATAAACAACATTTTTATACAACCTCCATAATATCCACCCAACCAGCCCTATAACTTTTCCATTCAAAATACTCAAGGTCTCGACCAACCACACAATTATTATTTTTCAGGTCCTCAATATTATCGTCCACCTACAATTCCTGAAAGTTTTGAAAACCATAATGATAGTAAACAAACGTTTATTCAATACCTGAAAACTCCAACTTCATTTTCAATCCCTTCCAAAGAAAATGGACTTTACAACTCGTTTTTTCCACATCATTCTCACAATAATCGTAATTCATCTGCCGATGTCGGTACCTCTTTCCACAATTTTTTCCCTGAGCGTAACTCAAATGATAAAGTTGAATTAATGGAAGAATATGTCGTGGATCTCGGTGATGATTGTGATGACAAGTTTGGCATAAAAAGTGTCGAACATTGTCACAATGACGAAGATGATGAAGATGATGAAGATAATGAACATGGTGAACATCGAAAACATGTTGAAATTGAAAGCTCTGATGGTGATCACAATTTCATCAGTGAAGAGGAAGATGAAGAGGAAAATGAAAATGATGATTGTCCACCGAAATACATGACTCCGAAGGACTGGAAAGAAAATACATTTTCTTTCATGCCCAACCCCCCACCAACCCCTGCTCAAAACTTTAAACCAATCACATTACCCAAAATAAATGATAATAGAAAGATTACGTTAGTCAAAGATGTTTGGTTTGTCAACAAAGATGAATGCCAGAAGGTTATTGCACACAATTCTATTCAAGAGGGATACGAATATAAGATAAGAAATTCTTCTAAAACCAGATTTGATGTTGTGTGCATTAATAAAGGATGTGGCTGGAAGATAAATACTTCTCGCGTGACACATGGAGATCCTTTCCACGTTACCTTCATAAATGACACACATACTTGTCCAATGACAAAAATCAAAACAAAACACCGCAACGCATACAAAGCTATATTGGGTGATTTGTTGACCCAAAAGTTGAAAGATCCAAACAGATTTTATAGGCCAAAGGATATAATCGAAGACATTGGTGATACTTATCACATTAAAATAAGTTATCAACAGGCTTGGCGTGGTAGGGAAGCAGCTTTGGAAAAGTTGAGAGGCGGTCATGCAGAATCGTTCAATAAGCTTCCGTATTACTTTTATAACTTGAAGTTAAAAAATCCTGGCACATTCACCGAGATAATGACCGATCAATATGGTCGTTTTGATATGTGTTTCATGATGTTGGGTGTTTCGGTAACAATTTCTTTATCTTTTACCTTATTAGTTTTACACAAAATTATTATATCTACTGTAGCAAAATATTTAAATATGTACTTTAACATAAACTTTTACTATCTTTTTAGATACGGACGTTTCTAAAAAATCTCAGACCCTTAATCATTGTTGACGGGACACACTTAAAGGGGAAATATCCAGGGTCTAATTTGGTTGCTGTGGGAATGGATGGAAACAATAATATTGTCCCACTCACTTACGGGATCTGTGGCGGTGAGTCTGGTAGAACTTGGACTTGGTTTATGACTAAGTTAAGACAATGCATAGGCGATGTTGCGAATTTAGTTTTCATTTCTGATAGGCATTTAGGTATTGCCCAAGGGATTCGTCAAATCTTCCCGGATGCTTTTCATGGTATATGTTGTCGTCATTTATTGATGAACATTGATTTACCAAAAAAACATGATTGGCTCTTTTGGAAAATATGAAAAGCTCATACAGTGAGACAATTTGATTATTACATGGAACAACTTCGTATCATTAATGAAAATGCATATGATAAGCTTAACCGTGTCAAGTTAGGTAGATGGTATAGGGCTCATTGTCCTGTAAATAGGTATAACTACTTAACCTCTAATTATGTTGAGTCGGTAAATTCATTATCAGCTTGCGCACAAAAAATGCCTATAACAATGATATTGGAATTTTTTAGAGGTTTGGTACAAAGATGGTCTTTTGAAAGACGTGCACTTAGAGGTAAAATACCAAACTCAATTTAAATTACATGTTTCGCTCATTAACGTGATATTTATGAAATGTGCTTAATTGTGCAGAGAAGTACGAAAAACTTGGTCATATACTTACACCTTACGCGGAGACAAAGATTTACAAAAGAATACGTAAATCTAACATGTGGAAAGTGTATGGGATTAGTAAAACTCGTTACCAAGTCAACGATGGAAAATCTAATTGTCTCGTAGACTTGCGAACCAAAGAATGTTTGTGTAAACAATGGACTAACTCTGGTTTACCATGTGGTCACATTATCGCGGTATTTAAGGAAAATGGTATTGATAACTGTGCTGATTTGGCGAAATAATGGTTCACAATGGCAAGTTATACGTCTACCTATGTTGAGGAAACTACATTTGTAGGTGATGTTTGTAATTGGGTTATTCCAGATAATTATCAAGTTTTGTTACCTCCTACAACAAACAAGCGCAATGCTGGTAGACCCAAAAAAACGTCAAGAATTCCATCTCAAGGCGAGAGGGTGAAAATAAGAGTTTGCAGGCGATGTGGTGCTGACGATCATCAAAGTATTCATTGTCGTGTCTCCATGACTTCAACAAAATCATATTTTTTCCCCACTTGTGATTTGAAACAACCATAATGCTTGTTAAACATGTTTAGTATTGTTTTAACCTTATGTTGTTTAATTTAATTAATGTACATGCATTTAAATTTGCGATCATATTGATTCTTAGTTAGGTGTTTTACCAGATTACTTTACTTAACCCTTGTAGATGTTTTGAGGTAGACAATCACACCCTACAAAGTTTCCAATTAAGCTAATCACCATGGAGCTAACAAGTGTTCAAATGCTATTGCGACTTAATATCCAATTCCTTTCTTGTTTTCTTATATCAGCTCAAACTTTCACACATGTTTTCACACATATTTATAAAAACAAGAATATACATAAAATATAAATATTAAATTGACGATTTATATAAAATGAAACTGTAGGTCTAGCGGTATCGAGTTAATCCTTCAATCATGATGTTGTGGGGTTCAAAGTTCAAGGATGTACAAAATATAAATACATTTAATTAATTGACTAGTTCCTACTTGCTACATCTTACATGCCCAAAATAAATCAAACATCCGCTCTCGATACCATAAACCAGCATGATGAGGCGGTACAAGAACGGGGTGTTGAACCGACTTCTTAAAAGCTAATCGATATAAAAACATACATACAAACACACCACAATCACCCGAACCCAATGCTTGTTGTGGAGTAAGATGTTTGGGATGAGCCGTAAAGGTGATCTTGTATTTGTCGAAATCCAATCCTTTACTCTCCAATACGCCATTCATTTGTAAGTATTTTGGGAGCTTATCCTTTAAAATTGTCTCCATCCTCGTCCAATAGAAGCTGCGCACTGGGACTCCATTCACTTCACAAATCATGCTATCATAATAGGTGATGACTCCGGTAATGATATCCAACACCATAATACAATAATGTGATCTTTCCTCGTTTGCCGGAATGAATACCTAAAAAGTTTTATTATTATTAGACAACATATAAATCTTCAGTGTGTATAATATTTTACGAGTTTTAAATAGAATAACATGAATTGCACGACATCATAACGAATATGCATAGAGAGTAAACAGAGTAAAGATGACAATATCTTAGTAGACAACATATAATGTGGTAAAAATGTACTTATTAAATAAGTAACTTACGTGTGTGACGTTCTTCCAATCACCAGGATAAAGGTAACCCTTACAGTAATTTGAAGGAATCTCATAATATTCATGGTCCTGGACTGAAGTTAGGAAATAACAATCGACTGTAGACCAATTGGCATCTTCAGGGCGCAGTCTATTTAAATAATATATCCATACCTTAATATGCTGTTACAAGGTACATTACATAAACTAATTAGTATGATGTTAGAAGATATAAATGAGTGACAACCCCATACTCACTTTACCCTAATAATAATAACAATTAATAATTATTATGACACATTTCTACTTACATCATCTGATAGCCATCCCTTTTTGGTGTCATAGTCGGGGTTTTTGCGGTCAAGGATATATTGCGTTGGTGTTGGCCAACGTAGTAAAGCATACCAAAAAATTCTATAAACATCCAAAACAGAGTCAGAGTAAATGTGTATCTTCGCTCTATCTCCATTTTCTGAGCTTATCCAATCTTCAAATTCTGGAGGTATGTATGGTTGATTTCCAGCACCTGGTCTCCTTACAAAATCCTATATAATACAATAATAGTAACAACAGTGACAAATTAAGGTTACTTAGTATATGTATTTAGACGAATAATCTACGCGCATTTAACTAAAGGTAAAATAATTAGCAAACAGAAACTGCAACAGTTTAAGAGGATGATAAATGCTACTTAATAATGACTAAATGACATAGTTTGCATGGTAACATAGAGTAAATGCAAAAACATGATGTTATTCCAAGTAGCTAATGCAGTTGACATATCAATAAGTGATTAAATTACCTCGGTAAAAAGCTTAACATCCTTTGGCGGAACCAAAAGTTTCGGTAGAATAAGGCCGCCTTTGTCATCATCACTCGGTATATTCAATACCTCTTTTACCTGCAAAAGTATAAGTTTGTATCAACAACTAATTAATATAATTCATTAACAAACGTCATTATGTAAAATAGAGGTAATAAAACTATTATTACTACATCCTTATGTAAAAGGTTCAAACTATCAATAAAATTCATACATCGACAGATTCTTCTATCACCAACCCCTTCCCCGGCCTTATCACACGTTTCTTTTTTTAACTGGAAATAGAACCCATGGTGACTTGTCGTATTGTCCACACTTCTTCTCCCGCTTTGTCATTACTGGTTCCGGATCTTCTTTATCAACCTTTGAGACCGTCTGACTATTATTATTATATATCTATTAAAACAAAATTCCAAACTTAGGTTTTCTTCATATAAAAAGGATATTGAAACTAAAATATATAAATCGAAATTTCAATTAATTGGAACTATAACCTGTTTAGCTAATGATTCTTGAAGCAAATTCAATAAAGAATTATCCTGAACATCCAAATCTCCCGTTGCTACGGCTGACAAAGATCTCAAACCATCATAACAACTGTCGTCATTTCCTAAATCGAACTATAAAAATTTAAGGTTAAAAACTAACTTGATGGTTTTACAGTATAGTTATATAATAAATTTTTATAAAAATTTAAGGTTAAAAACTAACTTGATGGTTGTCATTGAAATTGGGTAAATCAACGTTCAAGTCAAGAAATGTGTTATCAGCATTTCCATTCATATGGCTAAGAGGAAGATTAGGAATTTGACTATATGCATCAAACGCATCGCCATTTTGTTGAGCTGCTCTAAATGCGCTATACTGAATTTAAATGATAACAAGTAAATACATTATTAGTCACTGGGTAAAGCAAATTGCATCGCATGTGTTTGTTTTCGAATTAAAGTACAACACACAATTTAAAATAATTGTAAAAAAAGTTAATAATATACCTCTTGCTCTAACTTCACTTGACGTTGCTCTAACTTCACTTGACGTTGTTTTACCGCGTCTAGTTCTTTTAGATAAAATTCATGAATTTGTTTACAATTTTGTGGAAGTTGTGAAACTACTGGAACTTGTGGAACTTGCGATTTTGGAAAAACTTGTGGAGGTGGTGGAGGTTGTGGAACTTGAGGAGATGGTGAAGCATGGAGACGAGGAACAATACGAATATGTCTTGGTACATTATGACGATTGAAAAAATTTTCACTAGCTAACCACCAACCACAAAGTAACTCATCATCTTCTATCTCAAGCCATTGTTTGGGTATATTATCTTGTAAAAGCAATAATTCAAATGTTAATCAAACATGGTTGAGATAAAAGTAACTACTAATTTATCTTAAGCCTATTGTATTCTACATGATTTATGGTTTTTATATGGGTCAAAATTCTGGATTTAGAGTAAACATGAGTCGCTTGTATTAACAGTGTACATAAGTTTTTTTTTTTTTTTTTTTTTAATATGGGTCAAAATTAGGGATGGTTTATATACTAGTGATCTTGCTAATTAGTGAGCTAAATCTTTTTATTATTATGAATTAATAAAACTAATGAATCAATTATAGATTCAGTGTGTCTAAATATAAGGTCAAAACAGTCAACATGGGTGAAAATTGTGGCTTTACAATAAACATGGGTCAAAACAGTCAACTTTTGAGTTTTTCTTTAAAACAATCAATAAGGGTCATAATGGGTCATGACAGTCAATATGGGTCAAAATTCTGGTCTTTTTTTTTTTTTTTTTTTTTTGGTCAAAATTCTGGATTTAGAGTAAACATGAGTCAATTGCATTAACAGTGTAAATAAGTTATTTTTTTTTATTCAATATGGGTCAAAATTAGGGATGGTTTATATACTAGTGATCTTGCTAATCAGTGAGCTAAATCTTTTTATTATTATTAATTAATAAAACTAATGAATCAATTATAGATTCAGTGTGTCTAAATGTAAGGTTAAAACAGTCAACATGGGTCAAAATTGTGGCTTTACAATAAATATGGGTCAAAACAGTCAACTTTTGAAAAAAAAATTTAAAACAATCAACAAGGGTCATAATGGGTCATGACAGTCAATATGGGTCAAAATTCTGGCCTTTTTTTTGGGTCAAAATTCGGGATTTAGAGTAAACATGAGTCACTTGCATTAACAGTGTACATAAGTTTTTTTTTTTTTTTTTTTTTTTTTTAATATGGGTCAAAATTAGGGATGGTTTATATACTAGTGATCTTGCTAATCAGTGAGCTAAATCGTTTTATTATTATTAATTAATAAAACTAATGAATCAATTATAGATTCAGTGTGTCTAAATGTAAGGTCAAAATAGTCTAACATGGGTCAAAATTGTGGCTTTACAATAAACATGGGTCAAAACAGTCAACTTTTGACTTTTTTCTTTAAAACAATCAATAAGGGTCATAATGGGTCATGACAGTCAATATAGGTCAAAATTATGGCCTTTTTTATATATGGGTCAAAATTCTAGCTTTAGAGTAAACATGAGTCACTTCACTTGGGTTAACAAAAACTAAGAGAATCAATTATAGGTTCAGTGTGTCGATCAAATAGAACATAATACTCTGTAGTAGTCTTTTATTTGATACGGAGTAATTAGTTTAGGTATTAGGTATACGAGAATACGTGTTATAAATTACTAAAACAGTTATACCCGTATATTAGTCATTTGTCCCCACAATCATTTATGAAATAGGTTAGGACGTTTGATTAGTAGTTGGTACTACTACTATGTCACACAATGTACCATAACGCCATTAAGGAACATTACTATTTCTAGGTCAAAATTTTTAGTATCTTTTAAACAAGAAACCTGATATTGTTTGTTTTAAATCATTTTAAATCATTGTTAACCTAAAATAAGCTTGACCATTTTATACGAAATTTGATAAATCATTGTTTGATAATCAATACAGTAACATGTTTCATGTAATATGTATTTTTAGATATTCAATATCCGTGAGGAAACTCGTTAATCCATTATTTAGTAAGTAAATGGGTATCCCCGATTACCCGTGGGGAAACCCGATACCCGACGGTATGACTCTTTATCCATATATATAATAAAAAAAAACAGCTAAAAATACAACACTTACAATTGCAAACGGGCCATAAAGAAACGTCTCTTTTTCTATCCCAAAACTGTGATTCTTATTCCAACGAATACCCCTTGGAAGGGTTTTCGCACGAACTGCCCACCATTCACGAGCAATGGGGTAAGCCTCCAAAATCCATATCTAAATAACAAAGTACATATAAATTACAACTAATAATTTTATAACTTGATGAATAATGCGTCTTAGTATTATATATAATCTTACATTAAACACCCAAACAAAGCCAGGAAGCGAATACTTAACAGCCTTCTTCTGATCCACATACTGCAAATGCGTTTTTATTCGACAAGGTAGTGCATGCTTAAGAGTTTTGTATGTATACCTCCACAAATGAGACCCCCCCCCCCATGGGAAATTATTCCATTCTTCTAAATATTCTACTAACCTCAATAAATTACGATCCAACTTGCTTTTCATCTCATTACCACGAAATACAAGACTATAAACCAAAAGTAAACAAACACGAATTGCATCACCCTCATCAAGCTTAATAAACTCATCATCATTCTCATACTTGGCATAAACATCCTTAACGAAAACTCCTTTTACATCTGGGAATAATCGTTCACAAAACCCCATATTAGAACTAGATTTATGCTTTTGCAAATCATCATCTCCAAAAGCGAGTCCTGAAATTAAGCAGAACTCTTGGGGTCTAAAATTTAAAGTGTAATCCCCAACCTTGTAACTTAAAATACTAACATTAGCATCTTTACTCGTACCATTATCTACCTCATGTTGCAACATTTCATGAACCAACCGTCCTTCAAATTGTGGGTTATCAATATCCAACCAATTACCAAAACATGTTGTCCTGAATGACCCAACCCTATTCGTCTCGACTAATTTCCTCCTGATGCCAACTAGTAAACCCATTTGACTCCTCATCGTCACTGTCGCTCTATATAACTACAAAAAATAAATTAAATGAAATGAAAAATTAGTAAAATGATATATATAAAAAAACAAACAGTACAACTTAATTTAATTTACTTTATTTCGTATTACCGGATATTGTGTGAAGTCGGGCTCATCTCTACGCTTCTTCATTATATCAACGCTTTATATGTTGTTCCTATAATACCATCACTTTCATTAGTATACTAAAACATATGAACTATTAACACATAAAACAACAGATAGGGACTAGAAAAAACACTGGGACGAATTTGCCAATTTTGTCAAAAACATCTAGTATTCTGTAATTATATACATTCTTTATAGATTGGGTCTTAAATTTATTTCCACTTGACAACCTAACCATTAAATTATAAGGTAAAACCAAATAAAACATAATCAAGCATGTACAAGTAATACTAACAAAACAGAAAACATTTTTTTGCCAATTTTGTCATAAACAAGTGCCGAGATACACAAGTACAAGTAATACTAACAGTACCATCGATAATTAAACACATGAACATCAACATTCATTCAGATTTTTAATAACAGAGCTTTACAAAATCAAAACTTTAATTATAAACACAAGATAAAGATTACGAAGCTTTACAATTAATGGCGGTGGCTGTACGGTAGTGTAACCCTTTCTACGTAAACAAAATTAGAACTACGCGATCATTTGTGGGAGATGGAGTACGGACGCGATGCTGTACGGTGGTGATAGCGACGGTCAACGGTGGCGATGGCGATGGATATGGTGTCGATGGATATGGTGGTTGCGGTGGCCTTGAGAGAGAAAATTGTGAAACCCTAACCGTCGATACACAAATACAAGTATCGCGATGCATTTGGGAAACAATCGCGTAATAATTTAAAATTTCGCGAATTATTACAAATTTCGAGAGGGTTTTCGCGATTAACCCTAACCGGTTGTTCCGAGACATAATTTCGCGAGATTTGTGATTTTCGAGACAAGAATTACGCGATACGCGAGTATGGTAGCCACGTGGGGATTTTTAATTGGTTTAAAGGATTTTTCGCGATGCACGAGGGTTGACCGAGTTATTTTCGAGAAGTCAATGTCTACGCTTGAAAAAATATGTCTGACAACGTTTATATGTGAGAGAGAAGTTTCAATGTGTCTATCTAGGTAATTTTCTCATTAACATACTACTCCCTCCGTTCCGGATTAATTGTCCAGTATTCCTTTTTGGGATGTCCCAGATTAATTGTCCACTTCCTAATATGGAAAGTAAATTTGATAAAGTTTACAATATTGTTCCTAATGAATTAATTAAATTACAAAGGTGAGAGAGATTTCTAATTAATTAGTTGAGGGTAAAACATTAAAGTAAGAAAAAAGTACAGAAAAAGTACAGTGTAATAATGACATTTCTTAAACTGTGTATTTTTTGTCTGGAGACAATTAATCTGGGACGGAGGGAGTATAAAGCATTTTGGTTGTTTACATAACAAAAAAAAGTTGTGTACATATCATCACTCAGTTTTTTTTTTTGTTTATTCTGTTCGTTTTGTTCAATTTTGAAATTTTTTAGTTCAGAAGCAAAAATCGAACAAAAATCAAATTCATACTCAATGTCGAAATCGAACAGAAAACTAAATTTAAATTCGGTTCAGTTTTGGCCAAACCAAAAATTTAAAAAATAATATTCATAATTTAACCAAGATAAAAAATTATTTTGAATTCGATTTTTGTTCTGATTTTGACTGTGCTTTAACCGAAATCAAATAATTTAAACCAAACGAACATTCATATTTGGAAACCAAAGCGAAAATCTGAATCGTTTTTTTTTCCTGTTTTCATTCGATTTATTTTTTGAATTAAACGTTTTAAAACTATATATTGAAAACTCCTAACAATAAAAAAAACGGCTTAACGACAGTTCAGCTATTTTAGTTTAATATGTCTATAGTAATACAATAACTGGTCGATACATGTTTTTAGTTTATATGTTTATAACGTCTATAATAACTTTTTTTTTTAAAGACAAATTCACACATTTTACACGAAATATTTACAATAATCCACGAAAATATGTCCACTACGGGACTTGAACCCTCAACCTCTTGGTTAAAAGGGTCACCTCGATACCGACAAGCCAATGGCCCTTTGGTACTAAAGATGGCTTTTGATCGGGTGATCATATATTAATATAAATATCCATATCCATTTAGTTTTAAAATTTTATATTCATATTCGTTTGATTAAACGGATTAACGGATATCCGTTAGATTAAACGGATTAACGGAGATCCGTTAGATGTTAAGTTTTTCTAAAATAGTTCTGTTACAAAGTTAATTCATCAAAGTATTTTTTAACAAAGATATGTAATATGTGTAAGATATCTGAATTTAATATTATTAATTAACATAGTTGTATATTAACAATCTATATTTTTCAATAATATTTTAATAGCTTATATAATGTATGTATATTAGGTTATGTAAATGTATATGCATATATTTAATATATGTACACATGTAATGTCTATCACGTGGTAATTTGTGATATCCACAGCAACAACAACAACAACAACAAAATCTAATCTCACAAAAGTGAGTTATGTGAAGGTAAGATGTAGACAATCATTATCATATAATAAAGATCTCCACCTAGAGTGAAAACACTCCAAGAGTAGAGAAAATCCTCCATCTCAATGTTTTATGGATAGAGATTGCTTCCGAATGGACCTCCGGCCAATAAATAGATTAAAAAAAAGTGAGATGCCATGAAAATGGTATAATCAAATTTTCATGGGTTTTAAACCTGCATGAAGTTCAATTTAGGCTCTAAGCGACAATCAATTCGCCAATAAATCGACGTTTGCTGTTTATCCGATTAATAGAGCCATTAAATAATATCCGTGAACGATAAATTGTCATCTATATCCAATCAACTAATATTTTAAATTAATCCATATCCACTTATCATTTATTTTAATCATTGATTGAATCGGATGAATATATGATGAATCGGATATTCATTGTCATCCCAATAAGAGTAATAACTAGCCAATAAAGATAAAATGTGGGATGTGGGCCTGCATGTGAATCCAAAACTTTGTGTAATCGAGCAACTGATTTGTCTCGGGCTCTTTTCTAATTGGGCCTTGATTAAATATATTGGTTCTTAAAGTTTAGTTGAGGAATAGTGGAAAGAAGTTATTGGGCTTAATATGAGTTTCTGTATAATTGGTTTTGTTCACATTTAAGCTGTGCTTATATGATGATAGAACGAATTTATCCAAATTTACGGGCTTCGAAAGCTGCAGAAATTGTCTTTTTAATTGATAACCATCACAACTTGGCATAATAATTGACGTTATGATGATATCTAAATTTCACTAACAGCACATTTTCAAATTGTCAGAGAAAACATCCGTAATTATGTCGTGTATATTTGAGTAAGTATACCGGATAGTAATATAGTATGAGCATAGAAACCCTTATACTTCATGTTTAGTGAGGTTAGCTAGGGTTAGTTGTTCTCTTTTGTCAGCAATGAATATTGCATAATATTTTTTTTTACTGTTCACATGATTTGATAATAAAAACATTAAAGGATGGGCAACCACCACCATACTAAGATATACCACCAACATGTTAAATGTAGGAATAATAAAAATAATCTCTTCTCTCTAGTTCATATGTAATGTAATTTATATCCACCAAGATTCTATTTTGCACAATTATGAACATACCAACCAGTCTTGATTAATACTACACTTAACATACAAAGGTTTGGTCTAGTCTCACTCTCAATTGTTATAAAGATAAAGCAAAACTCTGTAAAGGCATAATTTTGTAGGGCCATTTGAATGGGGTGGACCAAGATGTCTTTAAGGAGTTGGTCTAGTTAAGAACATGGATGGTTTCTTTTCTCCCTGTGAAATGATTAAAAGGCTTGAGGTGTACCTTCAATGAAACAACTTTATTCACAAGACTAATGCCTTCAATCATTTTTGGTGTGCCTACCTTAATCTAAGTGTGATGTTTCTCCAAAATCTCTTAATTGTCTCCTAATATTAAAGGATGGGTTTGTTGATGCATCACTTTTGGTATTCTAACAAGCCTGTGTCCGGTTTTTATTTTATAAAAACCGTGGGAAAAAGTGAATAGAATGGTTACACATTACACATCTTTATAGTCATATAAACTCTAAAATAATGATGTTATCATTAAACTAATTACTTTTTACTTTTCAATAATGTCATAATTATATATTAATTTAATTAAAAAATAATACGAAATCTTTTATAAAATGAAATATTAATCTCTCCTAAATTGTAATTTTAATTTTCTAAAAAAAATTAAAAGACATTTATTATTACTAATTATTATTTGTTATAATTCAGTAGGGTTATAACTACCTTTAGTGGTTTGATTCTTGATGTTATAATTCAGTAGGCTTATAACTACCTTTAGTGGTTTGATTCTTGATTAAGAATACTAATAATGAAGTGTAAGAACAAAGATGATAATAGAGAGAAAGAAACACTTTGTAAGTGTGAGAAATGGTGCAAGTTTAATGCTTGCATTCATGGCTATTTATAGCAAAAATATCACAAGTTTAGGTAATACAATAATATTACTTTTGTGTATCAATAATTGACTATCCATATATATATATATATATATATATTTATATATTATAACACTCCCCCTTGGATAGCAATTTTGTTTGTTGAAGATCAACTGTAAGTTACTGCCTCGTTAAAAACCTTGCTAAAGAAAACCCAGTGGGAAAAAACTTTAGCTAAGGGAAAAAGAGTGCAACATGGAGTTGACTCCCCCTCAAGTAGACATCGCTTCAGTTGTTACATCTTTTGAACATGTCTCATGCCAATGTTATGAACGTGTGTTCTGAAAATAGCAGTTGGAAGTGCTTTCGTGAAAAGATCAGCAGAGTTTTTGCTGGATTGAACATATCTCATTTCAATCTCGTTGTCCTTAATGAGATTTTGAGTGTATGAGAAGAATCTAGGAGGTATGTGTTTGGTTCGGTCACTTTTGATATACCCTTCTTTCATCTGTGTTATGCAAGCTGCATTATCTTCATAGATAATTGTTGGACTTTTATCGCGTTCTAGTCCATAAGAATCAGTAATGATTTGTGTCATTGATCTCAACCAAAAACATTCCCGAGTAGCTTCATGTAATGCAATCACTTCGGCATGATTTGATGATGTAGCAACAAGTGTTTGTTTTTGAGAACGCCATGATATTGCAGTACCTACATTTAGGAATACATATCCAGTTTGAGATTTAGCTTTATGTGGATCAGATAAATAACATGCATCAGCATAACCAACCAAATCTTGTTTTGATTCGTTAGAATAAAATAATCCTAAATCAGTAGTTCCTCGAAGGTATCGAAATATGTGTTTGATCCCATTCCAGTGTCTTTTGGTAGGAGCAGAGCTGAACCTTGCCAACAAATTAACTGCAAAAGAAATGTCAGGTCTTGTACAATTTGTAAGATACATAAGAGCTCCAATTGCACTAAGATATGGTACTTCTGGTCCAAGAATATCTTCATGATCTTCACATGGACGAAATGGATCAGTTTCAACATTGAGTGATCTAACAACCATAAGAGTACTTAATGGTTTTGCCTTGTCCATATTGAAACGTTTCAAAATCTTTTCAGTATATGTTGTTTGATGTACAAGTAAACCATTAGGCATATGCCCAATTTGTAAACCAAGGCAATACTTGGTTTTTCCGAGATCTTTCATTTCAAATTCTTTCTTTAGAAGTTGAATGGCTTCATGGATCTCTTTATTTGTACCTATGATGTTAAGATCATCAACATAAACAGCTATGATCACATATCCGGATGTTGTTTTCTTAATGAAAACACAAGGGCAAGTAAGGTTATTTGTATACCATTTGCTTATCAAGTAATCACTTAATCGGTTATACCACATACGTCCCGATTGTTTTAACCCATATAAAGATCTTTGTAATTTAATCGAATACATTTCTTTGGGTTTTGCATTTGATGCTTCTGGTACCTTAAATCCTTCAGGTATCTTCATATATATATATATCACTATCAAGTGATCCATATAGATAAGCACTCACAACATCCATGAGATGCATTTCTAAATTTTTAGAAACTGCCAGGCTGATTAAGTATCTAAAAGTAATTGCATCCATAACAGGGGAATAAGTATCTTCATAATCAATTCCCGGTCTTTGAGAAAAACCTTGAGCTACAAGTCTAGATTTATACCTTGTAACTTCATTTTTCTCATTTTTTTTTTCGGACAAAAATCCATCTGTATCCTACAGGTTTCACATCTTTAGCAGTGAGAATGATGGATCCGAAAACTTTTCTTTTATTGAGTGATTCTAATTCAGCTCGTATTGCTTCTTTCCATTGAGCCCAATCATGTCTATTTTGACATTCAACCATAGATGTTGGTTCTGGATCATCATCATTATTCATGATGTCATATGCAACATTAAATGAAAATTTCTCATCAAGATTTTTCATTTCATTTTGGTTCCATAATATTTTTGAATGTGCATAATTGATTGCAATTTCTGTATTGACATCATCAATCTCCTCTGCAGTAGGAGTACTGATTTGTGGTTCTTCTTGAACACTTTCTTTTACCTTATTATCAGCTGATTTTTTTTTCGAGGATTTTTATCTTTGGAACCAATTGGTCTTCCACGTTTCTGACGTGGCAAAGATTCATGAGTGACGTTATTGCCAGCTTTTGGAATTTCAATTCGAGCTGGAGTATTTACTGCTGGTATATATGATTTTGTCACCATTTTTGTATCTGTAAATGCATCAGGCAATTGATTTGCAAGTTCTTGTATATGCATTATCTTTTGAACTTCTGTCTCGCATTCTTTTGTTCGAGGATCAAGATACTTTAATTGAGGTTCACACCATGAAACATCATTTTCTTTATTTTTTATTTCTCCCCCTAATCTAGGGAACAATGTTTCATTAAAATGATAATCAGCAAAACGTGCTGTAAAAACGTCACCTGTCATAGGTTCAATATACCTTAAGATTGAAGATGTTTCATATCCAACATATATTCCCAACCTCCTTTGAGGACCCATTTTTGTACGTTGTGGTGTCGCAATTGGAACATAAACTGCACAACCAAATGTTCTAAGATGGGAAATATTTGGCTCTTGACCAAAAGCAAGTTGTAGGGGGGAATATTTATGACTTTCACTTGGTCTGATGCGAATCAATGCAGCAGCATGTAAAATTGCATGACCCCATATAGATACAGGGAGTTTTGTTCTCATTATCAATGGTCTAGCGATTAACTGTAAACGTTTAATCAATGACTCGGCTAAACCATTTTGTGTATGCACATGAGCAACAGAATGTTCAACAACAATTCCTATAGACATGCAATAGTCATTAAATGCTTGAGATGTAAATTCACCAGCATTATCAAGTCTCACCCTTTTAATGGTGTAATCAGGAAAATGAGCTCTCAATTTAATAATTTGGGCAAGAAATTTTGCAAATGCCACATTACGGCTTGATAACAGACAAACATGAGACCATCTGCTAGATGCGTCTATTAGAACTATGAAATATCTAAATGGTTCACATGGTGGATGAATTGGTCCACATATATCACCTTGAATTCTTTCAAGAAACATTGGTGATTCTTTCTCAACCTTAAGTGGTGAGGGTCTAGTTATCAATTTTTCTAGAGAGCAAGATGTACATGGAACCATTGTATCATGATGAATTTTTCTATTATTTAGTGGATGTCCATGAGTACATTCAATAATCTTTTTCATCATTGTTGATCCTGGATGGCCTAATCTGTTATGCCATAAACTGAATACACCGGGATCAATATATTTTTCATTAACTACCATATGTATTTCTGGTACATTTATATGTGTATAATGTAATCCAGAACTAAGTCTTGGCAATTTTTCAACCACATGACTCTTGTCAGTGATACTTAAATATTTCTCATTTTCTGTCGTTACTGACTGATAATCATACCCATTAAGGTATATGTCAGAAAAACTCAATAAATTTCTACTTGACTTAGGAGAGAATAAGGCATTATTAATTAAAAATGTTGTACCATTTGGTAATATGAATTTTGCCTTTCCTATCCCTTCTATCAAGTTTGCAGCACCTGATATTGTATGTATAGTTCCTTCCGTTGGTTTCAAATCAATGAAATATTTTTCAGATTTAAGTATAGTGTGTGTAGTACCACTATCTGCTATACAGAGATCTCCACTACTTAATTGATGTTGTGTTCCAGCAGAATTCATATTAAACTTCATATATAAGAAACAAACAGTAAGTATATAAATGTTACACAAAATGTTTATTGCACACAAATAGATAAAACTGAAACATTTGACATACATAGAATTGAAACATCAAACATAGAACTGGAACATTTGATAAAACATATAGAACTGAAACATTTGAGAAAACATGATGACAAAGGTTAAATCGTTTATTTATAAAAGAAACATATTAATTTAATTCAAGAAATCTTCATATAAATCAGATGGTTGCTCAGTGACTGTTGGATCAATATTATCCACAAAATTTACTTCCTTTTCTTTACCTTTCAGCGAATCCTGATACATCTTAACAAGATGTTTAGATGTTCGGCCAGTATTAGCCCAGTGGCCCATTCTACCACATCTGTAACAAGATTCTTCAAAATTTTTAGAAGAATTTTCTTCAACATCTTGTTTAGTGGGCTTGTTTTGTGGTTGATATTTATATTTTCGTGGATTATTATTTCTTTGACCACCATGGCCACGACCACGGCCACGTCCACGCCCATTCCCATTACCATAAGGATGGTTTCTACCATAGTTATGGCTTTTGGCATGATGATGGCGATGGTTATTATAACCACGACCTTGCCCGCGTCCTTGTCCCTGTTTATAATTATTTGCAGTATTTGCTTCAGGGATTGAAAGTGTACCAGTAGGATGGTATTGCTGATTTTTCATTAATAGCTCATCATTTTGCTCTGCAACCAAGAGATATGAATTAAGTTCAGGATATGTGTTGAACTTTAGCATTCTCAAATTTCTTTGCACTATGATGTTGGCAGCATTCATTGTGGAGAAAGTTTTCTCCAATATGTCTACATCACTTATTTCATGTCCACAGAATTTAAGTTGTGAGACTGTATTATACAGAGCTGAGCTGTATTCATTTACTTTCTTAAAGTCTTGGAACCTTAATGTTCTTCATTGATCCATAGCTGCTGGAAGTAAAATTTCTCTTTGATTATTGAATCTGCTTTTGAGACCTTCCCATAAAACATGGGGATCTTCTACAGTTACATAATTATTTTGTAAGCATTCATCAATATGTTGATGAATAAAGCAACATGCCGTTGCTTGTTCTTTTTCAGAACAAGTGTTGTTTTCATTTATGGTTTCAAGAATGCCCATTGATTTAAGATGCATTTTTACTTTTATAACCCATGGCATGTAGTTGTTTCCAGTTGATTCTAAAGGAGTAAATTTAAGCTTTTTCAGATTCGACATTTTCTATTATCAAAAATTAAAACAAACAACATGATAAATTAGAGTCAATTTATATTCATAAGTATATAAACATTAAACATAAATTTAATATAACATAAATGATAAGTAGGCGACATTGTCGACCATATGTAAGCAATCATAAATAAATGTTATATAACATAAATGATAATTAGGTGACAGTGTCGACCATATAAATGTTAGATAATAGAAATATAAATGTTAGTAACATAAATGATAATTAGGCTACAGTGTCTACCATATAAATGTTAGATAATAGAAATATAAATGTTAGTAACATAAATGATAATTAGGCGACAATGTCGACCATATATTATTCAGGTGGTATAACCGATCATATATCATTTAGGTGGCAGAGCCAACCATAATTAGTATTAAGATTATCGTGCTGATAAAGTGTTATAATTCAGTAGGCTTATAACTACCTTTAGTGGTTTGATTCTTGATGTTATAATTCAGTAGGCTTATAACTACCTTTAGTGGTTTGATTCTTGATTAAGAATACTAATAATGAAGTGTAAGAACAAAGATGATAATAGAGAGAAAGAAACACTTTGTAAGTGTGAGAAATGGTGCAAGTTTAATGCTTGCATTCATGGCTATTTATAGCAAAAATATCACAAGTTTAGGTAATACAATAATATTACTTTTGTGTATCAATAATTGACTATCCAGTTATATATATATATATTTATATATTATAACATTATTATTATTATTAAAAATATAAATATAAATACTCAACTTTGAACGAACTTTATTATTATTATTTACTTTTAATATAATAAATATAATTATAACTATTATATTATTAATATTCAAATTTGGATTTTTTTTAGGAAATTAATTACGTTACATATGTATGCGAAAATACATGTCTCTATATATTTGTAAAAACACAAGCTTTATAGTCAAATGAGTCATTAAAATAAATGAATTTAGCATTTACATTTACTTAATATCTAAAACATGTCATTAAATTGTTTCGTTTAAACAAACCCGTGATTTCACGGGTCATTTCACTAGTTTTTTATTGTACATGTTTAACTTACATTATGTCTCTATATATTTGTAAAAACACAAGCTTCTTAGTCAAATGGGTCATTAAAATAAATGAATTTAGCATTTACATTTAATGTGCTTAATGTAGGGATCAATAGCCCAAACACAATGTCCTGCAATATAAACTCAAGAGTCCATCCTTTTCTAAAACCAATTGGTAATAGAGAGACTTTCCCTTAGACTTATATACATACATTTTTTTTCCCATGACCGATGTAGGACTTTAGTTTGCACCCTTAAACTTAATAGATCGACCAAAAATCGTACTAATAAGAATCACTTATACAATAGTTGTTGGATTTTTTTGATTTTATTGACCCATTTGACCTTGACATTTTATTATTTTGTCGTTAGGAATTTTGGATTTTGTCCATTTGAGGTAAAATGCAATGGAATCAACATGGCAACATCTCGTTCTCCTGATCCAAGTTGCCACATATATCACTGATAATGACAGTCTACTTTATGATAAAGAAATGTGGTTTGTATTTTCTGTTTTGATGTTGAAGTAACTTACTTCTATGTTGAAATACTTAATAAAATTAGCTTTATGCATAACATGTACAACCTATACAAATAAATTCAAATCGAGCTCCTAATCAAATTAAACAAGCCTAACCAAACAGCTTCACCAATATAGTAGTAAATACGTTTTGCTAGGAAACATAGCAAGCCTAAAGTTATAACAAACGGAAACTGAAATACCGTTTCTACTACACAACTACACAACAAAACAAATTATTTTGTCCTAAATAATGTGTGATCCATTAGTACAATTCAATTTTGAAAATTAATTTAATAACCAAGTGGGATAGGCCATTTATTCCGTTTGTACAACGTATCAAAAGATTAAGATTTTATTCTCTGTATAATTACGATGATTCATTATAATGCTAACACATCTACAATATTACTATTACTATATTTAACAAAATAACTATTCTTTTTATTATCTTTCGATTATTTAACAAATACAAAAAAAAGAAGTTTGGTTTCCGGAAGGTAATATGTACAGTAGTACAACAACAATAAGTTTATTTGAAAATATTATTTCACATTATTTTCTATTGAATCTAAATTATGTTATTATTATATTTAAATAAGTTTAATTGGAAAATATTCAAAGACCGAATGAAACTCAATGAATGAGAAGAGATAAAACAATTTACTAATTCTATGTATTTTTTTTGTAAATTTATTATAAATTATATTACAAATGGAGGGGAGAAATTAGGATGGTTCGGGGTGCTTTGTCGTTGAATTGTCAACACTGTGCTTTGTTTCCATCTCAACTTGTCTTCTCAAGTAATATCTCCTCCTTAATGATAATTAACGGACCAAGATGCTTTCCTACGATACCAGTGAGCTTATATCTTTCGTTTTTTAGCTGTTAGATCTTGTTTTATCATTTTTATAGTTGTAATTTTCTCGTTTTGATAGAACATGGCGCTTGTAAATGTCTTATTATTATTCAATACATAATAAAGTTTGTTTGCTGTTAAAAAAAATTACAAACTTTACAATATTAATAAAAACATAAAAAATTAAAACTAAACTGCTAATTAAAATGATAATGTTTTCCCATTTCTATAGAAAAAAATATGGTTTAAACATGTTGTGTTAAACATTATGTTTGACAAACTAGCTGATAACTATTAGCTTTTAACTGATAGTTGCTAACTTTTAGCTATTATTTGGTAGCTAGTAGCTAAAAGCTTGTAGGCTTGTAGCTATTAATCTTTTATATATATTTAGTTATTTGACATTGTCACACCCCCTAAAATGGACCAAGGGTAATTGTGATCAATCATATCATAACACAGTTGTATAAACGAGAACGACTCAATATGAGACTTTTTAAATAAAACCTTTGTTAATAAAACAGCGGAAGCAGTAATACATGTTTACATTATTATTAAAACGTAAAATAAATGTTTATGAACTAAAATATAATATGTGATGTGGACTCCATGCAAGCATTAAATCTATCATCACAAAGTTGCAAACAGCTAGCTCAATCATCACCTGAGACAAAACATGCTTAAACCAAAAAGGTTGAATGAAATTCACAGGTTTATAAATAATATCCAAAGTTTTAGACCACAAGATTTAGTTTAAAGTTGATTGATATAGAAATATCAATCTAAAAGTGTTGCTGCATTTTGTAATATCGCTACTAAACAAGTTTACCCTATGACACCTTGTACTGTCAGTGTCGTGAAATCATTATTATGTAACCAAAGACCAACGGTCGAATGGTTAGAGACGTTACTCTCAATAGGCCTACTCACAATAATTAAGTTTGCATTTAAACGTAGCAATTGACGATATTACGGTAGGGATTTAGCATGAATCAAAGCATGACAACATAGTTAACAATTTAGTACTTGTGTCTAAGTGTAAAACAGTTATAAAGCAAGCATGTGTCTCACCCCAAAAGTTATAAATAGTTAAATAAATAGTAAAAGTGGGGCTATGAAAATCACCTTAGTAGCTCAAAAAAGTATTCCACGAAAGAATTGAACGGAAGGATGTGATCGAGATCTCAACCTAGAGATAGAACGTATGATCAGACATTGCCTAACAGACAATAGTATATAGTACTATATTGATAGTAATGGTTCACTAAAGAATTTCCATTTTCGGAAGGTTACTATTTATGGAAAGTTTCCACTTATAGTAATTTTCCAATTTTAGAAAGTTCGGGTTAATCTTTAGCAAGACGTTGTATAACTTTACTCAAACTTCGTTGCTATCAAATAAGTCAGGAATGACCAGATGTAACCGGGGGCCCAGGACTCTTGACCAGAATCTAAGTCATGGCATTCGAGATCCACAAGCTTACCCATAAATGGCAACCTAGACATCATTCACTTACGACCGTGAGTAGCGATGAAGTTCACATAAATTGTACATTATCTTTGATTAACCTTCACTTTAGGTTTATATGTTATTATATATGTTATATTATATTTATTAATGTATTAACAAATTGATTATCGTATATTATATACTATAAGTTATTATTATTAAATTAGTATAGTTATAAAATAAGTATTTATTAATAATGTATTGTTATTAACTTACATTATAAGCATTATACTTTATTATATAGTATACTTAGTTATTAACCGTAAGTTATAATAATAATATTAATTTAGTATATGTAATATACTTATGTTAATCGAAAATCATACTAATATATGTTAATTCGAATATTAATTCATTAAATATTATATTTATAATTTTTATAAACTTAGTTAATTATACAATTTAGTAGGATATTTTATAAAAATAATTTTATCAAGTTTTTATATTTATTTCCCACTTTTCTTTATATATATACTCGGTTTATATTAATCAAATTTAATTAGGTAATAAATATTAAATTGACCTAAATAAATAATTTTATATTTTTTACAGGTTATATATTATGTAAAAATGTTATAAAAATTATTAAATCAAATTTTATATCAAAATATTATTTATTTAATGTTTTCTAATTATTTAACCATTGTAATCGGCCTATAATTAAATATATAGAAAAAATAATTTAAAATTAATTTTTATATTTTTTTTAAAGTATCTAGTGATGCTACTAATCATATAAAAATTTTATAAAATATTTAATACACGTTTGTATTTATTTTGTATTTTCTTTATTATTTCTCTCGGTTTAGAATAATGCAAAAGTAAATTCTTTTTAAATACTAATCGTCCCATTTATTTAATTTTTATAATTTTCAATTGTTTATAAAAGTATAATAATCTCAAAAAAAAATTATAATTATTTTTATTACTGTTTAATATTTTATTAAGAATTTTATATTATTTTTATGTTTAAATACTACATAATTCGTATTTAATTATAAATAATATTCCATAAATTATCAAAATTATTTTTATACATCATAATACTTATAATACTAATTATAACATGTAAAAATAATTTATATATATTAAATTTGAATTTTTAAAGAATATACAAAAAAATAAAAGCAATTCGATAAAAAATATAGAAAATACCTCAAGTACTTTCCCAAGTTTGTGAGAGAGTTTTTCCAAAGATTTGATACAAGTTTTTATGAAATAGAAGTGGGTATTTATAGGGAAAAAAATGGTTGGTGAAAAGAAAAAAATATAAATAAAATAAAGGTGCCAATTTTGACAAAAAATAAAAAAATGTTAAAAATGTTTTTAATAAGTTTTTGTTTTTGAAAATATTTAGTCAAAATTCATGGGCTCATTATTTAATTTATAAAAAAAATCTCTTTTTTATAAGCTAAAAATATATATATAATGATTAAAATAACTTATCATTTAATTAATAATTATGTTTCATATAGTTTTAAATATAATACGCATTAATATTAATATTAACTAAAGTTATTTTATATAATTAGTGTAAACTTTAGTTAACAAAAAGTGTCGACTAAAAATAAATATTTGATCAATGTCAAATTTAATTATATATTACGTATGGATAACAACCCTATAGTCAAATTAGTCAATTCAGGTATGGAAATATGAGGGTTGTTATAGTACCTACCCGTTAAAAGAAATTTCGTCCCGAAATTTAGTTGTGGCCATTAATCGGTGTTGTTCGTACATAGACGAGGATATTTACGTTTTATTTGGTTTTCACGTTCCCAGGTATGCTCGGGGCCTTGCGTGAATTCCAACGGATAGAATATTGTTCTGTTTCAAGAATTAAAATCATACAAACCATAATTTCTACAAGTTCTTCTACGAAGTGTATTTTATTATTAATGCGGAGATCATTCAAAATGATGATGTTATACAAGGCATTTCAGTAAATTGGATATATAAAATGTGTTATGAATAATATCAAGCTCATTTAAACCTTGAGCGTTTATGCCACCACGCTAGGGTAGACAAAATAGTGAGGAGTTCATGAAAATTATAGTCGTGAAATTTGATAGAGATTGTCATTCTTTACAACAAGAATGATGAATATGAGTTGAAAATATTGTTTTATCAACATTGGGTAATATGGATAAAACGATTCGATTATAGGAAGAGTATTAATGAAGTTATCTTAAAAGTTTGAAATAAGGAAATATCAGTTTGCCTTAACTTTTGACATAATTAAAGGTGATTTCCGGAATTCAAGGGATTTAAAGAAAATCTTTATAATCTGTATAAGATTTGATTCTCCGGTAATTAAAGAAATTAAAATTGCCTTGATTGTTGTGTCTAGAATTTTGCTATAAATTAGCTTCTTCTGTTTCATTATCTTCACCACTTCTATACTTTCTGTCATTCTTCTTTTTCATTTACCCCTAGAGGAATCTGTTTACTTCTACAATTACCTTGGGGTTATAGTGTTTTTAATTCTCCCGTGTCTTTATGTTGCTATACGCATTGATATACACGGTTTGTAATTTCCATGTTGTTATCGGGCTTTATAATTTCCCTTATATGTCGGAGCTCTATGCTCTTGTTTTTCCTTCTAGACTTCAAGTCAAGCGAATAATGGTCTAGAATTCGTAGGTATGGAGTTTCGAATGATCATAATATACAAAGCAGAAAGAAAGGTAATGAAAGGACCCGTCCTAATCCATCTGGACGAAGTCACCAACAACTGGTTCCATTGCGATGATCGACTCCAAATACTGTCTTTAAAATGAGCAAATGCACAGCGGAATGTTTCTTTCATACCTGAGAATAAACATGCTTTCAAGTGTCAACCAAAAGGTTGGTGAGTTCAATAGTTTAACATAAATAATCATTTCCAATATTTTAATAGACCACAAGATTTTCATTTCTCATAAACATACGTCCCATGCATAGAGACAAAAATTATTCATATGGATTGAACACCTGGTAACCGACATTCACAATTTGCATATAAGAATATCCCCATCATTCCGGGATCCTCCTTCGGACATGATATAAATTTCGAAGTACTAAAGCATCCGGTACTTTGGATGGGGCTTGTTGGGCCCGATAGATCTATCTTTAGAGTTCACGTCAATTAGGGTGTCTGTTCCCTAATTCTTAGATTACCAGACTTAATAAAAAGGGGCATATTCGATTTCGATCATTCAACCATATAATGTAGTTTCGATTACTTGTGTCTATTTCGTAAAACATTTATAAAAGTTGCGCATGTATTCTCAGCCCAAAAATATAAAGAGTAAAAAGGGAGCAAATGAACTCACCATACTGTATTTTGTAGTAAAAATACATATGACGACATTGAACAATTGTAGGGTTGGCCTCGGATTCACGAACCTATATTAAGTATATACATATATTAACACATATAATTGTAATCGAACAAATATACACATTATTATTAATTGTTATTTTAATAATTTATGTGTTTTATTAATGACTTATTTAATTATTTTTATTTTGTATACTTTGGATACATAATCAGTATTTATTATAAAAAAAAATTAATGTTGTTATGCGATATGTTTTAAATATATTATTATATAACTTTTTGTAAAATAATAGTAAATAAAATTTTGTATCTTTTTATGATAATAATAATAATACTAATATTGGTACTTATATTGAAAATAATAATTCTAATTCTAATTCTAATTCTAATTCTATTCTAATAATAATAATAATAATAATAATAATAATAATAATAATGATAATAATAATAAATAAAATACTGAAATTACTACCTCCAAGTAATGAGCTTAAAAAAAATAATATAAACGTCACTGCTCGGGCTCGAACCCGAGACCTCTCGTTCCCCGATCACATGCCTAAACCATTGCTCTGCTACTAGTTTTCTTGAATTATTTGACACGTTATACTACTTAACGATTACGAGCCTGGTTAACCTCATCAACATATAATCCCACCAAGTTTACACAACTGTCGTTATTATCAACATCATCATAATCATCATACTGTCAGCATCGGTATCATTATCATCATCATCGCTTATCATCATCAATAAGTTACGGCATCATCATCTTTATACCTATCATCATTATCATATCATGCATCGTCAAAAAATAAAAATAAACGAAGTAGCAGCTGTGCAATGTGATTGTGTCGAGCAAAAAGGTGGGTTTTAAAACTGATTTTCCACAACAAAATCACGGTCCAGTAGGAGAAACAAGGGCATGGCAGCCCATTTAATCAAGGAACAGCCCAACACTTTAAGTAAACAAGACAAGCCCGCCATTTATTTAATCAGATTAAGTTTGGGGAGAAAAGAAGAAAAAAGGTGTCGGTGATGAAACAAAAACACTGCTCGACGAAAAGAAGGATATAATAAAAAATTTATTTGTTTACCTACTCCTTGTTATTATATCATTTCACAGCTCACCACATCTCATCTTTATCCTCTATGTCTCCATTAATATAAATATCATCATTATCTTCTTTATTCCTTAACAACTTTCATCATCATCAACGGTTAAAAAAAAAATTTGGTTGAATCGAATAAACAGCAACATGTGAGTAGCAGTAGGGTTTCAATGATGGTGTTTGTTGTAAGGTCGTGATATTTAATGGTGGAGATGAACTTCACGAACAGAATTGAGAAAGGTGATTTTAAAAGGCGATGGGTTTTGGGTTTCAGGTTACAATCGAGCAACAACAATAGTAACATCCTTCTTGTTGTTGCATTAACAAAATTTATAATGATTGGTTTGATGGTTAAGCTGGATAGGACAATAACAGAAATAAATAACAGCTTACTTGATTTATATATCGGGTTTGTGGTGATAGTTTTACAGTTGCAATCCATCGGCTTAATTAGTGAAGGTTCTCGGTCATCCCGACAAAAGGAAGAAAAACAAGACAAGAAAATAAATACCATGGGATGGTGGTGGTCGTTCGACGATGGTGAAACAGGAGCTGCAGGTGGTGGCGGCTATAAGGTGATTATAGGATGGTTGCTGGTGTTTGATCGTATATTGGTTGATTGAACAAAAGAAAGCATGCCGTAGTAGTGGTTTAATGGAGTGATGATCGGTTTATATTGTGGTGTTGGTTGATCACGATTAAATAGAAAAAGAAAGAGATTGAGGGATGGTGGTTTCATATCTTTCTTGCATTGGATATGTGTATGTAGGTGTATATAGAATATAGATAGAAATAGATAGACAAGAAACAAAACACATACAGTACACTCGTTTAACTTATTAGATCATGGAATAACTAATCATGATAATATAATAATACATATCTATTTCTGATTCACGGATTAAAATAAATTGAAGGGACGTGTGTATTGACAAAAGAAACTTACAATGATTTCAATAATTAAACAGTTAAGAAACCTTGATTTTAAATTTATCTACCGACAGTTTATCCCGGATGGCTATATCGTGTCCATTGCTAAACAGTTAAAATATAAAAGTGTTCCTAAAAATCCCAAACTTTTAGATTAAACATATTTAATTATTTCACTCATTACCTGTTTGAAACCTGATAAAAAAAGGTTCAAAAATTATTTATTTTCTGTTCCGATTTATATGTACGGAGTACTAATATTTAAACTTAAAAAAAAATACTTTTAACAAATCTAAAATCTTTGTAATCGATTTACAGTTCAACTTTTATTTTAATCCATCATAAACTTATATTAAATCTATATGAACGCTAACGAAATGTCAACCGAGTATTACTGACGTTTACTAATTAAGCTCGAAATCATTTATATTCCCTTTCTATATATAAACAGTTTTAAAATAGCAAAGTTAATTACTAAAACAAATATATTATATATTTTTAAACAAATAGATTTAATATAACTTTATATATTTACAAGTAATATTTACAAGTAATATTTATATGTATATCTATATATTCTATAGTTTCCATTAATCGCATTTTATTTTATTTATTTTATAATATAAATCCTAATAATCATATTATATAATATTCTAAATTATATTTCAAATTATAAATACCTATTTAAATATATATGTTATCTATTTACAAATAGTTGTTCGTGAATCGTCGGGAATGGTCGAAAGTCAAACGAATATATAGAACAGTTCAAAATATTTGTGACTCAACATTACAGACTTTGCTTATCGTGTCGAAATCATATAAAGATTAAGTTTAAATTTGGTCGGAAATTCCCGGGTCATCACAGTACCTACCCGTTAAAGAAATTTCGTCCCGAAATTTGAGTGAGGTGGCCATGGCTAACAATAAAAATGTTTTCATGACGAATATGAGCTGATAAATAGAGTTTTCATCATTACAGAATAATACATATAAAATAATTCGATTATTCGAAGAGCACGAATGAAACTATCATGAGAGAGATCCCAACGGGCAATCGTCCACCTTCGCCCAAAAACTTGCCCAAATTTTTAGCCGTTAGTAAAATAAAAAATAAAAAATAAATTCAACGGCTATCCCAACGGTCACTTTTACACTATAAAAACATCAACCATATACTTCATTTTATACACTCAATTATATATTTCTTTTATATTTCCACCTTTCTCAAAATCAAAATCAATCACTCCCAAACTACAAAATGTTAACACTTCCCCCAATGATTGTTTCAGTCGATGTTCATTACGGAGGTGATTTTCGTAATCAAATGAAGGAATATAAGTGGGGCGAAAGTATTTCGTTTGAATATATCGACATTCGTGATGTTGGTTTACAAGACTTGCTATCCTTTCTGAAGGAAAAAATTCCTTGTGAATTCACGTCTGTGTTCTTGTATAAAGACGATTATGATGCGGATTGTAGGGCAAATTTTCTGTGTACCGATGATCAATGGTACTTTATAAAAGATACCATTGAAGATCGCGGTAAACGCATTTCTTTGTATGCGGTTCTTGAAGATGAAGAGACATTGGGTTATCGTTACCTCGATGAATCAGCTGAAGCAGCAGTTGGGGCATCAAGAGAAATACCGATGTCTCCAGAGTACCTCACAGATGGTGAAATGACTGGTGAACGCTACTTTGTAGATGACAATTGACGACGACGAGTAGTTTGATTGTAATCTTTTAATTTTTAATTGTCGTGATGTTTTAATTTTTAATTATTGTAATTTCAGTGTTGTTGTCGAGTTTTATATCTTCCTTTATGTTTCGGAGCTCTTTGTCTTTTTAATCTCCTCTCGATCTCTAGTAAAACGAGTAATGGTCTAGAATTTGTAAGTATGGAGTTTCGAATGAATTTAATGTTATAATCAAGAAAGAACGTAATAGCACGATTTCATTCGTCAAATTACCAGAATCATTGAGAATAGGGCTATCAAGAATATACTTTCTTGATATGTTCAGAAGTTAATTAGAATGAAAGAGTTATGTAACATGACACATGATGGTGGTATGATCTACTGTGAACCATCATGTCCCATTAGAACTCAGCATGACTTACTGTAATATAATCACGTTGATCAAGTGTCATTATATTATGCTAACTCATGCATCAGTTTCCAACACTACTTCAAAACATTCATATTTTAAATTTGAAGGTTCACAGAATATAGAAACTAAAACAGTTTCCTTTTATGATATAATACAGATAGCGCGGAGAGATAATTAATTTCGGACGAGAATATTTATGAAAATATCTTCAGAAATATCGAAGATATTTATGATGATATTTTGGAATTTCTAAGTTCGATGGTTGATGAGGAAGATTTTCCGCAAGATTTTTACATGAGTACGGAGCAAGATATTCGTTGAAGGTTTCATCGGATTCAAAATTACCTGGATTCTTTGAATATATGGTATGGTCCTTGTATTTATCCTTGGTCTCCTTCGTGGTTAGCTCAATCCGTTTTCCAGTTCCAACTTTTCTGAGCTTTTCCAACATACTATTCTTTATCATCAAACTTCCGATGATTAAGGTCATTTACGGTTGTCTACGATTTCTGCTGCTTCATTCAGCTTTTTCAACATTCAGAGTATTGATTTGTAGACTGAGTGCTTTTCAGAATTTCATAATGAAAGGTCATAATTCTAAGAGATAAATGTTATATCTATAACTGTTGATGTAGATATGCGGTGAGTTTTCAAAGTACTGATTGCTGATTCCCGGTAATTACTATGGCAGTTCTCGTTACAATATGCGGATGAGTATATGAATAGGTTTTAACGAACAACTATAATGGTTCTTCGGAGAGACTTAAGCCAATGAGTAATGAAGTTGCTGGTAAGTTTACTGCTAATGTGGTGGAATATAAACGGTTCCCCGGTAACGATGACAACAGACAAACTTATATATCGTGGTTATAATAAGGTTGTTTCGAACGAAAAGTCAAAGTTGACTTGCTGGGGCTGTGATAAAATTTGCTACTTTGAAAGGGATTACCAAGTTATTTTGGGTAATAATAATGCTAAAGGAGCTAACACAGATACGGGTTAAACGTTTTACTCAGGTTCCGAGTGTTTTCAGGTGCATAACTATATGCGTCAATCTCTTCTTCCGTAGATGAAGTGCGGTTGGTTCATACTCTCGATTGAGGTGTTTTCAAGAATTATGAATGGTTTGTACACAGATTGGAATCGTCAAGATACAAATGAGATTTAGAATGAAATCAAGTGGCAAACTTGAAGTGTTGTTTAGTTTCATATGTTATAATCCATATTTTAATTCATTTTAATTGTCCAATATTATTAGTCCACAGTCGATAGTCCACAGTTGACAGTCCAATAATTCATATATAGTTTAATATATAATATTTGAATTAATTAATACGTGTCGTGACCCGTATACGTCTCAGACTCGATCACAACTCAAAGTATATATATTATTATAGAATCAACCTCAACCCTGTATAGAGAACTCGATCATTACTGCATATAGAGTGTCTATGGTGATTCCAAATAATATATATAGATGTGTCGATATGATATGTCAAAACTTGTATACGTGTCCCGATATTTAAAGTGCGTAAAATAAATAACAGAAATTAAATGACGATAAATAAAGTGCGTAAAGTAAATAACAGAAATTAAATGACATTAAATAAAATTGCGAGAATATAAATTGCGATAAAATAAATTGCGATAATTAAATTGCGATAAATAAAATGTAGTACGGACTTAACAGTTAGCTAGGAACAGTTAGCTAGGATTTTGTTAGCGTGGTTTCTTAATAAAATTTAATATTGTTAATTAGTCTGTTTCTAATCAATTTTTATTGTCCATTATTTCTTCATTATGCCACTTGTTGAATTCTGATAGGTCAAAATCCAAATATGAAATTGAATTTGAATGAAAATAGTTATTCTTTGGTGAACGGATACGTATCTCGGTGGTTGTAAATAGGATAGTGAATAACTGTTGAATCAGATTCGGAGAATATACAGTGTAACTTATTAATGTGAAATTTAAATATTCCTCGTGTATTACCTACCCGTTAAAATACTTTCATCATTAACAGTTTGTACCAGAGAATTTTTAATTTCAATCTTTATGAATATGTATATACATATATATTTTTTTCAGATGTATTCATGGATTTAATGAGTTAATATGATATTAAATTCATTTGCTTTTCGGTTGGAACTAGAATAAATAATCTCTAAAACTTTAGAGATTACATATTTGCCATGTCGAACGAAGATAAATGAGGTAGAACGATACGTAGAACGAAGATCATACTCAAAGTACAGATGATGATATTGAAGCATGGATTGTTGATGGTACTTGTGTTGTTATTGATGATACTGTTGGTGCCGGTGATGTTGCTGAAGCTGGTACATTTTGCACCACATTCTCCGAATTGATTATTCGAGCGCGAAGTTCGTTGACTTACTACTCCAGGATGATTGTCGATCAGAACGAGCGGATGAATAAGGTTCAGAATTGTGGATAGAATATAATCTTGTCGAGCTACTCTGGAAATGAGGGTGAAGATGGTGTTTCGGATTGGTTCGCCAGTGAATGTTTCAAGTTCTTCGCCCAGCGAACAATATGGTGGGTGAAAGGGATCGATTCTTCTTGTCTCCAATGATTAAGTAGACTACGAACTCATCTTATGAATTGGGGATGGTTGGTTGGTTCATTCTGGTGACGCTGCTTTCGGATTTTAGGTGAACGTCTTCGTTGGAATAGCTGTCGAAATAACTATCAGAATAGTTATCGGAATTCGAGGGACTTGAACTGGTTGAAGGATTCATTCCGTATGATCAGATGAAGGATTTTCAATAAAAATAGATTATAAAATGTAGAATAGTACCCTGCAATACATAATTTATATATGCATATATATACTAAAACTCCATAAGTTATGGAGAAATCTACGGAAGCTGTCAGGCAAAGGTAACAATAACAGATACGCTAAGATATGAATTTATCTATACACAGTCCATGCAATAGAGGCAGTAAGACGTGTCTAGACTTTAAGAATAATGAGCAGGTAATCTCCTAAGGATGATAAGCAGATGATTTTCGACAAAAATGATAAGCAAAACTTTTGACATGCAGACACGGTCGAAGTCCAGACTCACTAATGCATCCTAACGACTATCAGTTAGACACACTAATGCAAGACCTGGTTCGCTAAGACCATCGCTCTGATACCAACTGAAAGGACCCATCCTAATCCATCTGGACGAAGTCACCAACAACTGGTTCCATTGCGATGATCGACTCCAAATACTGTCTTTAAAATGAGCAAATGCACAGCGGAATGTTTCTTTCATACCTGAGAATAAACATGCTTTCAAGTGTCAACCAAAAGGTTGGTGAGTTCATTAGTTTAACATAAATAATCATTTCCAATATTTTAATAGACCACAAGATTTTCATTTCTCATAAACATACGTCCCATGCATAGAGACAAAAATCATTCATATGGATTGAACACCTGGTAACCGACATTCACAATTTGCATATAAGAATATCCCCATCATTCCGGGATCCTCCTTCGGACATGATATAAATTTCGAAGTACTAAAGCATCCGGTACTTTGGATGGGGCTTGTTGGGCCCGATAGATCTATCTTTAGAGTTCGCGTCAATTAGGGTGTCTGTTCCCTAATTCTTAGATTACCAGACTTAATAAAAAGGGGCATATTCGATTTCGATCATTCAACCATATAATGTAGTTTCGATTACTTGTGTCTATTTCGTAAAACATTTATAAAAGTTGCGCATGTATTCTCAGCCCAAAAATATAAAGAGTAAAAAGGGAGCAAATGAACTCACCATACTGTATTTTGTAGTAAAAATACATATGACGACATTGAACAATTGTAGGGTTGGCCTCGGATTCACGAACCTATATTAAGTATATACATATATTAACACATATAATTGTAATCGAACAAATATACACATTATTATTAATTGTTATTTTAATAATTTATGTGTTTTATTAATGACTTATTTAACTATTTTTATTTTGTATACTTTGGATACATAATCAGTATTTATTATAAAAAAAATTAATGTTGTTATGCGATATGTTTTAAATATATTATTATATAACTTTTTGTAAAATAATAGTAAATAAAAATTTGTATCTTTTTATGATAATAATAATAATACTAATATTGGTACTTATATTGAAAATAATAATTCTAATTCTAATTCTAATTCTAATTCTATTCTAATAATAATAATAATAATAATAATAATAATAATAATAATAATAATAATAATAATAATAATGATAATAATAATAAATAAAATACTGAAATTACTACCTCCAAGTAATGAGCTTAAAAAATAATAAAATAAACGTCACTGCTCGGGCTCGAACCCGAGACCTCTCGTTCCCCGATCACATGCCTAAACCATTGCTCTGCTACTAGTTTTCTTGAATTATTTGACACGTTATACTACTTAACGATTACGAGCCTGGTTAACCTCATCAACATATAATTCCACCAAGTTTACACAACTGTCATTATTATCAACATCATCATAATCATCATACTGTCAGCATCGGTATCATTATCATCATCATCATCGCTTATCATCATCAATAAGTTACGGCATCATCATCTTTATACCTATCATCATTATCATATCATGCATCGTCAAAAAATAAATATAAACGAAGTAGCAGCTGTGCAATGTGATTGTGTCGAGCAAAAAGGTGGGTTTTAAAACTGATTCCACAACAAAATCACGGTCCAGTAGGAGAAACAAGGGCATGGCAGCCCATTTAATCAAGGAACAGCCCAACACTTTAAGTAAACAAGACAAGGCCGCCATTTATTTAATCAGATTAAGTTTGGGGAGAAAAGAAGAAAAAAGGTGTCGGTGATGAAACAAAAACACTGCTCGACGAAAATAAGGATATAATAAAAAATTTATTTGTTTACCTACTCCTTGTTATTATATCATTTCACAGCTCACCACATCTCATCTTTATCCTCTATGTCTCCATTAATATAAATATCATCATTATCTTCTTTATTCCTTAACAACTTTCATCATCATCAACGGTTAAAAAAAAAATTTGGTTGAATCGAATAAACAGCAACATGTGAGTAGCAGTAGGGTTTCAATGATGGTGTTTGTTGTAAGGTCGTGATATTTAATGGTGGAGATGAACTTCACGAACAGAATTGAGAAAGGTGATTTTAAAAGGCGATGGGTTTTGGGTTTCAGGTTACAATCGAGCAACAACAATAGTAACATCCTTCTTGTTGTTGCATTAACAAAATTTATAATGATTGGTTTGATGGTTAAGCTGGATAGGACAATAACAGAAATAAATAACAGCTTACTTGATTTATATATCGGGTTTGTGGTGATAGTTTTACAGTTGCAATCCATCGGCTTAATTAGTGAAGGTTCTCGGTCATCCCGACAAAAGGAAGAAAAACAAGACAAGAAAATAAATACCATGGGATGGTGGTGGTCGTTCGACGATGGTGAAACAGGAGCTGCAGGTGGTGGCGGCTATAAGGTGATTATAGGATGGTTGCTGGTGTTTGATCGTATATTGGTTGATTGAACAAAAGAAAGCATGCCGTAGTAGTGGTTTAATGGAGTGATGATCGGTTTATATTGTGGTGTTGGTTGATCACGATTAAATAGAAAAAGAAAGAGATTGAGGGATGGTGGTTTCATATCTTTCTTGCATTGGATATGTGTATGTAGGTGTATATAGAATATAGATAGAAATAGATAGACAAGAAACAAAACACATACAGTACACTCGTTTAACTTATTAGATCATGGAATAACTAATCATGATAATATAATAATACATATCTATTTCTGATTCACGGATTAAAATAAATTGAAGGGACGTGTGTATTGACAAAAGAAACTTACAATGATTTCAATAATTAAACAGTTAAGAAACCTTGATTTTAAATTTATCTACCGACAGTTTATCCCGGATGGCTATATCGTGTCCATTGCTAAACAGTTAAAATATAAAAGTGTTCCTAAAAATCCCAAACTTTTAGATTAAACATATTTAATTATTTCACTCATTACCTGTTTGAAACCTGATAAAAAAAAAGGTTCAAAAATTATTTATTTTCTGTTCCGATTTATATGTACGGAGTACTAATATTTAAACTTAAAAAAAATAAAAATACTTTTAACAAATCTAAAATCTTTGTAATCGATTTACAGTTCAACTTTTATTTTAATCCATCATAAACTTATATTAAATCTATATGAACGCTAATGAAATGTCAACCGAGTATTACTGACGTTTACTAATTAAGCTCGAAATCATTTATATTCCCTTTCTATATATAAACAGTTTTAAAAAAGCAAAGTTAATTACTAAAACAAATATATTATATATTTTTAAACAAATAGATTTAATATAACTTTATATATTTACAAGTAATATTTATATGTATATCTATATATTCTATAGTTTCCATTAATCGCATTTTATTTTATTTATTTTATAATATAAATCCTAATAATCATATTATATAATATTCTAAATTATATTTCAAATTATAAATACCTATTTAAATATATATGTTATCTATTTACAAATAGTTGTTCGTGAATCGTCGGGAATGGTCGAAAGTCAAACGAATATATAGAACAGTTCAAAATATTTGTGACTCAACATTACAGACTTTGCTTATCGTGTCGAAATCATATAAAGATTAAGTTTAAATTTGGTCGGAAATTCCCGGGTCATCACAGGTAATAGCACGATTTGATTTGTCAAATTACTAGAATTACTAAGGATAGAACTATCAAGAATATATGTTCTTGATATGTTCAGAGGTTAAGTAGAATGTAAAAGTCATGTAACATGGCAAATGATGATTATAAAGTCTATGAATAATCATCTTCCATTAAAAATTTAGCATGACTTACTGTAATATAATCATGTTGGTCTGACGTCATTATATTATCCTAACTCATGCTTCAATTCCCAACACTACCTCAAATCATTCAAAATTTAAACTTGTATGTTATAGAAATATAGAAACTAAAACAGTTTCCTTTATTATGTAACACAGATAGTGCGAAGTGATAAATAATTTCGGACAAGAATAGTTATGAAGGTATCTTCAGAAATATAGAGGATATTTATAACGAAAGATACGATGATATCTTAGAATTTTCTAAGATCCAATGATAATGAGGAAAATTCTTCTGTAAGGATTTAGAATGCGTAAGGAGATCTTTTGTGGTTTTCATCAGAATTCGAATCATCTAGATTCTTTGATTACAGGTTTAGTCCTTGTGATTTGTCCATGGTCTCCTTCATGGTTAGCTCAATCCGTTTTTCAGTTCTAAATCTGAGCTTTTTCAATATGTCATTCTTTATCATCAAACTTTTGGCCATTAAGACCACCTATAGCTTTTGCTGCTTCGTCAGCATTCTCAAGGTTAACGAATCTGAATCATTGATTATCAATCCGAGATGTTTTCAATAATTTTGAATTTGAAGTGTTTAAGCATAGGATGTAACCATTAATGGTTCTAATTTTGGTGGTTTGACGTGATAATTCATCACAAAATATGAATGAATATATATATGAATTTAGTAATCTTTAGGAAGCTAACACCTGCTAAAGCTTTACTTGGATTCTGATATGTCAAAATTAGAATATGTAATTGAATTTGTACAAAAATGGTTATTCTTTAGTGAACGGATACATATATCTTGTGAACGTAAGTAGTATAGTTACTGATTATTGAATCAGAATTGAAGAATGTACAATGCAACATATTAATGTGAGATATAAATATTTTTCGGGTATTACCTACCCGTTAAAATATTTTCACAATTAACAGTTTGTACAAAAGAACTTTAATTACAATCTTTATGGAGATATACGTTCATATATGTATTCTTCAAATATAATATAGATTTAATGAGTTAATATAATATTAAAATCATTTGATTTGAGGTTGAAACAAGAATAAATAATCTTCAAAACTTGAGAGATTACATAATCGTCGCGGAATATTTCGTTAATGGAGTTATGAATCAATACTTCATCGTTCATTGTTATTGATATACCTCGGTATATGATGTTGGTGCTTGTGGAATTCTTGTGAAATTCACAAGACACGAATAATGTTTTCTAAAAAGTTTCGAGTACATCAAAAATGAAAGTGTAAAATCAGACATGTATTTGAATAATACACTTGATTTATTATGAAATGGAGTTTATTGTGCTAAAGCAGTGATTAACGATCATTAAGTCATTAACGAAGGATGTACATTATAGCATATTAGTGATATGAATTAACCAAGTAGTACATACTAGTTAAGATTTACACGTAATAGCTTAGTACGAAAAGATTTATTATTGTTTCAAACCATATATATATATAAAGTATACATATATAATTCTTCAGGAAGAACGAGTCAATACATCTTAACTCATTATTACGAATATTCCTTGGTATCTATGGGGCGTATGATGTTGATATCCGAGGTACTGAGTGTGATGTTGAGGCGTGAAATGCAGATGTTGTTGTTGGTGATGCTGATGCTGTTGGTGGTGATGCTGATGGTGCTTACAATGCTTGTGGTGTTGGTGATGTTGGTGGTATTATTGGTACTAGTGGTGCTGGTTATGTTGCTGGTGTTGCTTGTGGTACTTGGGTAGTAGGTGTGAGCCTAGCTTCCAAATCGTGCACTGTTTCCTCCAGGGTTTCTACTTTTTGCTCGAGTCTATGGATTTGTTCTACCCATTCCTCCGTAAGGTTTGTCAATTCTTAATATTTAGTTCGAAGTCTTCTAACTTCTTCTAATAACCCTATCTGGTTAGAATTCGGGAGTAGAGGACGAATACTGTCTTGGGCTACATCGAGTCGACCTTCGAGGCGGAAAATCCTTGTGAAAAGAGTGAAAGTGGTATTGCGAACAGGTTCGCCGGTAAGCGGATCGAGTACTCCGATGTTTGGTGGTAAGTTTGGCTCATGATAAGGAGTACCTTCTTCATTTCTCCATAGGGTGAGTATTTCGCGAACCCATCCCCATTTTCTGAAGAAATCTCGGTAATTGATCGGTGGGTGTGCTCCCATCACGCTATCTTCGGAGCTAGAGGAACTTGAGGAATCAGGTGAGAAATCCATATTATGTGTTTGGAATAAGGTTTGATATGAAATGGGTGTTTAATATTGAATGATATATTCGTCTCCTTGAATACGTATATATAGAAAAAGATTTCCGTAATTTACGGAGGAAATTTAGGAAAAGTGTTAGACAAAGTCTATTGGGATAGATATGATAAGATATGATTTGTCTATACTCCATTTATGCAATAATTGCAGTATGACGTGTCTAGATTAAAAATGATAAGTATGTAATCAGATAATGATTAAAGACTTTCAATTCATAATGGCCTATTCAGGTCTAGGGCTTGAGCTATAGGATCCTTTAAATTGATAATCCAAACCCTTCCATTCTAGAATTTCGTAGACGCCATCCGTCAAGAAAATTCAATGATCAAAAATAACGAGAAAACAAAGATTTAAAAGTAACGAATATGAGTAGTGATGACATTATAATATCTTTGAGATTCTCGATAACTCAATGACATTTTCCGATTCGCAAACCGATGCATAAAGGCATAAAGCATATAGGTATGTGGTATAACAAGGAGGTTATATACGTTTGAGTATGAATAGTAACAAATATTGGAGTTTCAAAAATCATGGATAATATTTCATGTAATACATATGTAAAACCATGATAGATGACATAGGAATGTCGAGAACGGTGTCGCATTTAAATGTGGTGGCGGAATTGAATAGTACTTAGGAGAATGAGCAGAGTTCTTAGATTGGCTCGGCATTCTAAGATAAGTAAAGTTTCTAAAGTATAGTGTAGCATTTAACAGTTAAAGGCAACAATTAAAGGCACTATAGTCAAAGGAAGTTGTAGTCCTACATTGCTAAGGTACCTAATTGTATAAGGCACACTTAAAATGCAATCCTGGTTCTCTACAACAGCCTGCTCTGATACCAATCTGTCACACCCCCCAAAATGGATCAGGGGTAATTGTGACCAATCATATCATAACACAGTTGTATAAACGAGAACGACTCTATATGAGACTTTTTAAATAAAACCTTTGTTAATAAAACAGCGAAAGCAGTAATACATGTTTACATTATTATTAAAACGTAAAATAAATGTTTATGAACTAAAATATAATATGCGATGTGGACTCCATGCAAGCATCATATCTATCATTACAAAGTTGCAAACAGCTAGCTCAATCATCACCTGAGACAAAACATGCTTAAAGTGTCAACCAAAAAGGTTGAGTGAAATTCACAGATTTATAAATAATATCCAAAGTTTTAGACCACAAGATTTAGTTTAAAGTTGATTGATATAGAAATATCAATCTAAAAGTGTTGCTGCATTTTGTAATATCGCTACTAAACAAATTTACCCTATGACACCTTGTACTTTCAGTGTCGTGGAATCATTATTATGTAACCAAAGACCAATGGTCGAATGGTTAGAGACGTTACTCTCAATAGGCCTACTCACAATAATTAAGTTTGCATTTAAACGTAGCAATTGACGATATTACGGTAGGAATTTAGCATGAATCAAAGCATGACAGCATAGTTAATAATTTAGTACTTGTGTCTAAGTGTAAAACAGTTATAAAGCAAGCATGTGTCTCACCCCAAAAGTTATAAATAGTTAAGTAAATAGTAAAAGTGGGGCTATGAAAATCACCTTAGTAGCACAAAAGAGTATTCCACGAAAGAATTGAACGGAAGGACGTGACCGAGATCTCAACCTAGAGATAGAACGTATGATCAGACATTGCCTAACAGACAATAGTATATAGTACTATATTGATAGTAATGGTTCACTAAAGAATTTCCATTTTCGGAAGGTTATTATTTATGGAAAGTTTCCACTTATAGTAATTTTCCAATTTTAGAAAGTTCGGGTTAATCTTTAGCAAGACGTTGTATAACTTTACTCAAACTTCGTTGCTATCAAATAAGTCAGGAATGACCAGATGTAACCGGGGGCCCAGGACTCTTGACCAAAATCTAAGTCATGGCATTCGAGATCCACAAGCTTACCCATAAATGGCAACCTAGACATCATTCACTTACGACCGTGAGTAGCGATGAAGTTCACATGAATTATACATTATCTTTGATTAACCTTCACTTTAGGTTTATATGTTATTATATATGTTATATTATATTTATTAATGTATTAACAATTTGATTATCTTATATTATATACTATAAGTTATTATTATTAAATTAGTATAGTTATAAAATAAGTGTTTATTAATAATGTATTGTTATTAACTTACATTATAAGCATTATACTTTATTATATAGTATACTTAGTTATTAACTGTAAGTTATAATAATAATATTAATTTAGTATATGTAATATACTTATGTTAATCGAAAATCATACTAATATATGTTAATTCGAATATTAATTCATTTGTAACAACCCGACATCGTTTTACCAAAAATACGTGTTAAAAAAAAATTTGTATGGCAGTGTATCTGGACGGCGTCCAGTTATCTGGACGGCGTCCAGTATTGAAAGACAGGACGGCGTCCCAAGCATTTGGACGGCGTCCAAATGAACTAAAGTTGACTGATCAGTTTTTCAATTTCACGCGAGTGGAAAACCCGCTTCCCGACACTTTTAAAATGAAACGACTTTCACACCACATCATATTAAGTAAAACATAGAGATTTCCACAATGAACATAAGTTTTACAACACCGGGCCTACAATGACCCGTTTTACAAATAATGTAACGATTTCGACCCATTTAACTCTTTAGACGGATTAGGACTCTACAACCCAACCCAATACCAAGAGCATAATCCCGGGGACTACCAAATCCTCAATCCGGGTCCAAAACTCCAAGAAGCTACCCCATCGAGCCCAAGCGCTCCTACGCATCTAGTCTACAACTAGCTATCATCACAATCACAATACCTGTAAAAAGGTAAACAACGAGAGGGGTAAGCTTAACGCTTAGTGAATGCAATAATTATACATATACATATATAATGTACCTACTTGCATACACTTACTCACATACCGCATACATGCTAGCAACATAATTAGCAAACCATCTCAAGTATCAAGCTAATAACCTCCAATATTGCAAGCTAGCATAACCAATAGCATATACTCAAACAATATAACATGCTACACTACAACACATACACAATACCATATGGTTAACCATAATGCTATGGTGCTACAGGCTCGTGGTTCACACCATACGCATTCGAGTCATACTCTTTTATAGTGCTACCGGCTCGTGGTTCACACTTCGTTTTATAGTGCTACCGGCTCGTGGTTCACACTCGATGCTACCGGATCGTGGTTCACATCTTAGTTTATAGTGCTACCGGCCCGTGGTTCACACTCGATGCTACCGGCTCGTGGTTCACATCTTATTTTATAGTGCTACCGGCTCGTGGTTCACACTCGTCACATACATGCTATGGTACTACCGGCTCATGGTTCATACCATAACATTCACAAATAAATACACTATATACATACATGCATAATTCAACTCACCTTGGAATGCCCGCACAAGTAGTGTATTACGATCCCCGTCCTCATATTCGAGCGAGTAACCACCTATATCACACATAGGCACAAATATGCACATAAATAGCCATTCTCTAAAAGAGAGCCCGACACTCACATCCCTTAGTCGAGGGATCTCACCTTGCTCGCCAAAACCTGCCCATTTAACACCTAACGGACACAAACCAATTACCACTACGGGTGGTAATCCCGACCCATACAAAGTCAATCCAATTTGACATAAGTCCCAAAAACATCTTTAATCACTAACGACTAGTGATTTACTTTCCAAAACATCGTTTAACACTTTAATCAAACCTTTATATACACGGTTCATAAATTCTCGATCTCATGACTTAGTTTGACAACATTTGAGGTTAACACCCATTTGTCATACCAACATGTTCTTATGAACATCTAAACACTAACACAATTACAATCTAGTGGTTAAACACCCAAACCATGACCAAATTTGTCCTCAAACCCTAAACCCACAATAATCGGGTTTACTTACACAATACATAAAGTAAAACCCCCAAATTCATGAGAAATGGAGTTTATAATCCAAACTAGTTCAATCCCTAAATATGAACAAGAATCTTAACAATAAAATTCGGAGTTAGAGTTTACCATAACAATCAAAATGTAGCCGAGAACGAAAGGAAAAACTTTAACTCTAGCGACCCGACCCAAACCGCTCTTCTTCTTCTCCAAACTAAGCTTTCTCTCACTAAAAACACCTCCTATCTCTAGGGTTTGAAGATGAGAGTGTTGGTGGGTGAAATGTGATCCATAAATGAGGTTGGATCAGTTTTAGAGGCTCCAAACCGACCCCAAGTGAAAAGACCCAAATACCCCTTTTAATTTGAGTAAAATAGAGCTGCTGGCCCGTCAGGCCTTCTGGACGGCGTCCAAAAAGCTTGGACGGCGTCCTAACCTTCATTGTTGGACGGCGTCCTGAAGTCTGGACGGAGTCCCAATGAACTGAGTCTGAAACTGAACTTGTTTTGGTCGTAACTTTCAAACCGTAACTCCGTTTTCGACGAATCAAATATCGTTGGAAATGTAATGAGATTTACTATCCAATGGTAAGGTTTTAGAACATCAACTCCAACTTTATTTGGAATCCAAATATACACTTACATGCCTCGTATTTTGAATGACGCTCGAAATAATGTGTAACTGAAAAACGGGTGTTACATCATTAAATATTATATTTATAATTTTTATAAACTTAGTTAATTATACAATTCAGTAGGATATTTTAAAAAAATAATTTTATCAAGTTTTTGTATTTATTTCCCACTTTTCTTTATATATATACTCGATTTATATTAATCAAATTTAATTAGGTAATAAATATTAAATCGACATAAATAAATAATTTTATATTTTTTACAGGTTCTATATTATGTAAAAATGTTATAAAAATTATTAAATCAAATTTTATATCAAAATATTATTTATTTAATGTTTTCTAATTATTTAACCATTGTAATAGGCCTATAATTAAATAAATAGGAAAAATAATTTAAAATTAATTTTTATATTTTGTTTAAAGTATCTAGTGATTCTACTAATTATATAAAAATTTTATAAAAATATTTAATACACATTTGTATTTATTTTGTATTTTCTTTATTATTTCTCTCGGTTTAGAATAATGCAAAAGTAAATTCTTTTTAAATACTAATCGTCCCATTTATTTAATTTTTAAAATTTTTGATTGTTTATAAAAGTATAATAATCTCAAAAAAAATTATAATTATTTTTATTACTGTTTAATATTTTATTACAAATTTTATATTCTTTTTATGTTTAAATACTACATAATTCTTATTTAATTATAAATAATATTCCATAAATTATCAAAATTATTTTTATATATCATAATACTTATAATACTAATTATAACATGTAAAAATAATTTATATATATTAAATTAGAATTTTTAAAGAATATACAAAAAATAAAAGCAATTCAATAAAAAATATAGAAAATACCTCAAGTACTTTCCCAAGTTTGTGAGAGAGTTTTTCTAAAGATTTGATACAAGTTTTTATGAAATGGAAGTGGGTATTTATAGTAAAAAAATGGTTGGTGAAAAGAAAAAAATATAAATAAAATAAAGGTGCCAATTTTGACAAAAAATAAAAACATGTTAAAAATGTTTTTAATAAGTTTTTGTTTTTGAAAATATTTAGTCAAAATTCATGGACTCATTATTTAATTTATAAAAAAAAATCTTTTTTTTATAAGCTAAAAAAATATATATATAATGATTAAAATAACTCATCATTTAATTAATAATTATGTTTCATATAGTTTTAAATATAATACGCATTAATATTAATATTAACTAAAGTTATTTTATATAATTAGTGTAAACTTTAATTAACAAAAAAGTGTCGACTAAAACTAAATATTTGATCAATGTCAAATTTAATTATATATTACGTATAGATAATAACCCTATAGTCAAATTAGTCAATTCAGGTATGAAAATATGAGGGTTGTTATAGACATAATGACTAAAACTGTTAAAATAAAATGAAAAATGACAAAAAGTTAGAAGTTTTTCTTTTTCACAAGTTGGTTCTACTAACTTATTCCCTCCATAAAAAAGATTTGAGCTATTGTAACCCAACATAACTTTTTAATTGAAATGAGTTTTTTTTTTTTTTAAATTAAACCTAAAAGCTTTTAAAACCTAAAAAAAAGAAGCTTTGCTTTAAATCAGTTTCTTGTGCTCAGTTTAATTCTGTCAAAGGTGCTTCAAACGCACCTAATTATGTTGACAATTTGGATTCAAAGGATCCGGTTGGTTATGTTTTAGGTGCAAGAGCGGAGGGTGCCCGTGGTTTAAAATTCAGGACTATATCCGATGAGGTTCCTAGTTTTACACCATCTCTGAGCTTAGTGTTGTCTCCCACTCGTATTTGCTTGTCGAAAGTCGAGGTTAATATTGATGATATTTTGGTGGATATTGATCTATGTTGTGTTGATGGTTCAACGTTGAAAGAAGTGGTTATAATGGAGCCATCTTCGTTTCATGTGGAGGTGTTAACGAGGGAGAGAGCAAGTGAAACGACCCGTCCATATTACTATAAACGCGGTACGTTATTCATTGATCCCATAGCGAGGTATTTGACTTCTATATGATACGTTTTAGAAAAATATTGCATTCGTTTCATAAAAAGCACACCATTATTATACATAATGCATGTTTTAAACAAGTGGGCGATTATTTAAGAAATAATTCCCATGATACATCAGTTACCAAATACTACACACATGACATAACTGTCGAATATAATACATGACAAAGGTTTTATTGAATGCAACACTTCATTTAAACAAAAGCATGAGACTCCATGCACAGCTTGCTCAGATAATGCAACAGCGAAAGACTTTTTTAAGGACCTGAGAATAAACATGCTTAAACAGTCAACACAAAGGTTGGTGAGATATATAGGTTTAGCATCGATATAAATATAGACCACAAGATTTCATAGTTATAAATATATGTACACTCGCAAGTGTATAAAAGTATTCTATAAGTTGTTGAGCGCTTCGGTAACCATACTTAACCATAAATGTAGCATATTCCATTTATTATGAAATCTCCCTACACTGTACCAAGTGTAGTAAAAACGAAGTACTATGCAACCGTTTATGATACTAGAGCGACTAGCCCGGTTGGGGTTGTCAAACCCGATAGATCTATCAATAGGATTCGCGCTTACATGTTCTTACAACATGTAAATATTAGTTACCAAGCTATTAGGGAAGATATGCAAGGTGGTACAACTCAACGTAGAATATATTTTAAGTACTTGTGTTCATAGCGTAAAATATAAAATGCATGTATTCTCATCCCAAAATATTTTTAGAGTTTAAAAATGAGACTATGTACTCACAGTAGTAAAAGTATATTAATAATAAGTTTTCAACTTATTAAAAATATGACCGTCGTCCTTGGATTCACGAACCTATAACAATAATAACGATTCAGATAATAATACGACATATGAATAAAATAAAGCAAGTTCATAGAATACTTATATAATAATTTTTAACATTTTATGTTAGTAGTCCATTGTTAGTAGTCCAAAATAGTCCGAAAAGTCCAACAGTCCAATAATCGGTATATATATATATATATATATATATATATATATATATATATATATATATATATAATCTCAGAATTACTCCACGACGTATTGTATACATATTGTCTTAGTATTAACTAAGACGTATTGTGTACGTATTGTCTTAGGATTTATCAAAATGTATTGTATACTTATTGTGTTAGAACGTACCAAGAATATTATTATACATATATACAATCACAGAATTAACTAAGATTATAATATTTTGTTATACTACTGATAACATGTCTAAATATATATAGGATATAGGAAAAGTTAACAAGGATATGGTTAATATAGTTTTTATAATATAAATTTCGTCCATACAACGTTAATTTTAGCAGATTTTGTTTTGCTCGCCAAATATTCATTACAACTCCGTTTAAAGTGAATCAAATTGCTATGGATTCATTAAGAAGTAAATTTTACAAAACCAATTCAAAAAATTCATCCTAAGTAGTAATTTTTAGAGCTTTACCCTCTTTTTGTGTCGGTGGACAGATTTGGAAAAATCCCGGCATCCACCCAATATATGATTTTTGATAAAATACTTTCACTTTGTCTAAAATCATAAAAAAATACTGGAAGTCTTATTTACATATATTAACATATTTCCAAAGTCTTAGCCTCGAACTCTAAGTATAAGATAGGTTTTTAATTCTCAACCCAAAACAGCCCGCTTTTTACCGAATGGAGATTAAAGGATATATGTTAAGTTTCAAGGTGTTCTTCATATGTACAAGTTATAAGTTCTTATATTAACTTAATATAACATCATAATACATATAAATAAGTGTTATTAGAGTTAAGTTAGAAAGATTAGATTAGTTTTTCAAACAAGCTTGGTGTTCACCAAAACAAGTTCTAGTTTTTACAAGTTTTATAAGTATAATAAGATAGCAACTATACAAGGAATTGAACAAGGATTTCAAGAAGTATTTTACCTTTATTATGAAGAGAAAAGTTGCTAAGATTAAAGTATGATATGAGAGCATTCAAGTGTGTGTTTTTAGTTTAAGAAAATGTGGAGTAAAAATGAGTTAAAATGGTCCTTATTTATAAGCTTTTAATTTTGGCTTTTAGTGAAAATATCTAAGATAAGTTAAATTGTATTAAGTCCTGCATGACATATTAAATTGATTAGGTCATGGATGAAATATTACACAAATAATTGCAGATTTCTATTGGTATATACTAATAGTAAATACTTCTAGAAGCTGTGTATAATACGGCTAAAAATACCGTATGAATGCGAGTAGAATTCTTTGAGGAAATTGAACGAAAATACGAGTATAGCTATCCTTTATATGTATTGGTATATTATAAAGTGTATTCAATACTTGTAAGGATGTATTTACACTCGTAATACATTATATGTAAATATACATTTTAACATAAGTTAATTACGTCGTTTATATATATATATATATATATATATATATATATATATATATATTGTTTGAAAACTCTTTTAATTAGTAGTATAAAAATATATATATAATACTTTGTTAATATACTTAATGAGATATTTAATTATCATATTTTCAAGTTAAATATATATAAATCCATATATATACACAATAATTAAACAATTAAATCAAGTTATGACGTTCGTGAATCGTCGGAATAAAAGGGTGACCAAAAGCTTGTGTAAAACTCTTTTCGGAGGTTCAAGATTTATTAAAATTCATTGCTTATCAAGTCGGAATTATATAAAGATTAAGTTTAAATTTGGTCGGAAATTTTCGGGTCGTCACAGCAAGTCGAAGGATGTTGTTTCTCTTGTTAGAGGTCCGGAAAGTTTTGATTGTAGGTATTTTGTGTTGATTGTCGTAGTTTGGTTAGAATTAGATTTTTGTTTTGGTTCTTGTATTTGATCGTGTTATGGACCGTTTTAGTGATCTGGTTACTCAATGTTCGGGTTTTGTTAGTTTTTGCTCTTTGTTTAGTGGTAAAGTCGTTTTCTGCTTCTGAGCCTTAAAGTGCTTTGATTCGGATTGTGTCTTTATTAGTCTTTCTCATCTAATGATAAAAAGACTGAGTTTTAACGTTATCATTTTTTCGAAGAAAAAAAAAATTGCTGTTACATGCCAAATCACTCCTCTTTAAAAATGAAATTTACTTCAATAATACTTGAAAAAAAGAGATTGGTCTTTTATGATATCAATTCAGAATTAACACTCACACCCACCCACCAACCTCTCTGTCTATCTCTCTATTTCTTGATCCCCACCACCACCAACCACCTTCCACCACCACCAACCACCGCAATCAACCACCCAATGGATCAAAAACAAAAACTCAATAAAAAAAACAAAAAACAAAAACACAACAATACCCCCAACTCAGACTACTCATTCAACCCTTCGTCACTAGTTAAAGGCCTTCGTTTTGGTGGTCAATTCATCATCAAATCTTTCACCATCCGCCGCGCTCGGCCACTTGAAATCCTCCGGTTACTGTCCCTACCACCACCCATCCCACCAACCAATCACAAAACGCCACCTGTCCTCCCTTCCACCACAGCTTTCATCCCAACTAACTTTACTATACTAGCACACCATGCATGGCACACACTCACACTTGGTCTCGGAACCAAGAAATCTAAAGTGGTTTTATTCGTATTCGAATCGGAAAATATGAAAAACGCAATGGACCGGGTCTGGCCGGCGGAGATTACGTTGGGTGAAGTGAACCGGAAGTTGATAAAAGGACAGACCGGATGTGAAATGGCCCGGTTCAAGTTTAGGAAAGGGTGTATAACTTTTTATGTGTACGCAGTGAGAAAAATCGGAACAATTGGGTTTTCAAGTGGCGATGATTTAAGGGTAATATTGGAATATGTGGTCGCTTTGAATGATTTTATGGATCATACTGCAATGCTTTCTATGCCTAATCAAAGAAGTATTAACTTTGCTAATGCTAATGTTAATGCTCAACCAGCTGCTATGGCTCATTAGCCTTTTTGTGAAGTTACTGTACTACCCTCCTATTCTTTCTTTTTGACTATATTTTATATTGACAGGACATATTTTGTTGAATCTTGGAGGTAATTTTTTTATTAATTCTTTTTTTTTTTTGTGGGATTTTATATGTATATCTTTTTGCAATCTGTTTAGGATCTATAAAGTGGGTGTGACAATGCTACTGAATGTTAATTTCTATGTGTTCTTGGTACCAAGTCTCCCACTACCTTGCAATTTGTGTAATGCATTATTGCAATTGCAATGCTTAATACTAAATGATAAGATAAAAAAATAGACTAAAAGTAAGTTTACCTTTGTGATTTTTCTTGTATTAATTATCAGGAGAAGATTTTATTATGTTTGGTAAAAATTAGTTTCCGGGAGTTTTGTTAGTTTGTGTTTTTGTTAATAAGATGGGCTGATTCACGTTCTGATTTTGTCATTAATATTTATGTTAAGTTTTTTTTTAATAAAAGTTTACTAATAGCACATTTTGAATAGTCAAGAAAAAAACTCAAACTAATTACTCCGTACAATATAATTCAATTAAATTAAATGTACAAAATGAAAATAAAATTATTTATTTTTTCCCGGTAACTTACAAAAGAGAATTCGATAATAATGAGAGGTGGTGGACGTTAATAATGTATAGCAGTGAGAGTTGAGCATATTTAAAAACGTCGCCAGAATCCCAATGCTCAACGACAACTATCGTCTGACCAAGTTTTGTGATTTTCTAATTTTTATAATGAAAATATATTATAAATTTAAATTGTATATATTGTAACTATATAAATATAAATAATACAAAAGGCCACGTCTCTTGTCTTCATGAAACATTATCTATGACATTATTTGTTTCCAAAAATATTGACAATCTTGATTGAATGTGTCATGTGTTACATCGATAACAATAGATTAATTGGTGACAATCAAGCCAGCTCTTAATTACTGAATTATTAAGTTGAAAATTTTATTTGTATACTACATATTAAACTACTCCATAATATCACAAATTAATAATAATAATAATAATAATAATAATAATATACAAAAGGCCACATCTCTTGTTTTCATGAAACATTAACAATGAATTTATTTTTTTCCAAAAATATTGTCAACTTCTTGATTAAATATCAAATTAATTGCTGACAGTCAAGCCATATCTTATGATTACTGAATTTAAGTTTTAAGTTAAAAATTGTATATTGTATATCAAACGAATATCACAAAATATAGTAATTAAATTAAGTTTAATAAAATAAAGTGAATGGTGTCCCGTACAACTACTCCGATTAAACTAGTAAAAATGGAAAAATCGTACAAATGTGTCCCTAAGTTGTAACAAATGGTACAAACTAGAAAAAAAATTCGACCGCGCGTTGCTGCGGTTGTATTCAACGCGCGGTCGAATTTGGATATACGTTGTTTGGTACCTAATATATATAATAGGTTGGATTGTTTATTGTACGCGTATGTATATGTATGAAACATAGCCCGAAATATTTAGTGTTTTTTTAATGATGTCCGTTTCGCGTATAGTTAGTCGCGTTGTGTTCGTAAAATTATTTCGAGTTGAACGGTGGTCTCGAAAAAATTTAACTCGCACCGAGCGAGAAGATAGGACCCGTTAAAAATTCGGGTGGAATTATCTTCTTTTATTTTAAGAAAATTATATACTTACACTTTCAACCCCTGAAAAAATGTAAACTTGAGAGGTTGTTGTGTAAATTGAGACAAAGTTGAGGGACCGATTGAGGTGTGAACGCAAGCTCAAAACAACGAAACAACTTAAACGACGAAATTCTTGATATGTTTTAGTATCTCTTTTATATATAATAACAAAAGCTAAAATAGATCATTTTAAAAAGTTCAAACTAATCTTAGCCATCCATTAATTAATTATCAATGATCTACCCCCTTAATTTTTTCTTAATCTTACTTATGATAATCCTAACCTTGAAATTTTTGATTACAAAACTACCCTTACACACAAAAAAAAGTGGCGGCCTCTTTTCTAATTTTAGGGGTTTCGGGTTCAGCAAATCTATCTTCATTCACATTCACGTAAAAAACCCTAGCTCTCTCCCTAAAATTGTCAAAAACAAATTCAAACAAATTCAGATCTATCGTTTCTCTACTTACATGCCCATGATCTGATAAAAATCTGATTTGAATCGATTGCGTTCACAGTGACATACTCTCTATTACTTATGAATGAGGTATATGTATTTGTTCAGTTGTTTTGATCTATTTACTATTACAAAGTAAAGGTATTTCAAGACAATCTTTTTTTGACTCTATTATCTTTTAGATTCAATTCATTGTTTATATTGTGATGTAACCAATAAATAACGATTTGTCTTTTGTTTAAGAAAGAAGGTACTGAGAACGTAATGGGATCCACATGTGCAAAGTGACTTACTTATCGGCACACGAAAATCTTATGAAATACTTTTCTAAGAGTAAGTGGGGTCATGGAAGAATGTTACGCCATTTTATGCCTTATTTATTCTAATTATGCAAGGTAACGTTCCAACTGCTAAAAGTTTATTTTAAGATGGATGGGTTCAATTGTTTGGATAATGGGTTCAATTGTTTCGATAATGGGTTCAAGGCTTATAAAAGTTACACCATCAGCATCTCAGTTTGGCTTGACAATTTAAGTGTTCAATATGAAGTCAAACTGCATATGATAATAACAATCTTATATAGTTTTTTTTTTATCATTATCTTACTGCACCAAATTAGGATGTGAATGTGATACATATTTGAAAATCGGGTTTGTTAAGGTCTTTCTAATTTGTTGGGTGTTGGGGTGTTAAAATAAGTAGATTAGGGTTGGGTAATGGGTCAATTATGTTTGCACTATATATGTAGTTGGTCAAACTGATGGTGCAATCAAGATATTGATTTGAAAGCATGGATTAGCTTATAATTTAGCAAAATAAGTGCAATTTTAACACATTATATAACATGATATATTCTTGAAAGCATTATGGTATATGTTTATAAATTTATTCCTTTTCTTTTTCTTTTTTATGATTACACGTGCTTGAATGCGTTACATTATTGTTGGATATATTTTCTGAATGGTAGGATCAAGCATTAATTTTGGATTTTATATTTCCCCGGCGAGAGGATGACTGCTGTAAATACTTGCATCTTTCAGAATTGATGTAAATTTTGAGGTATGTACATACACTACAATTTGTAACATGTAGTTTATAATGTTGGTTCACTAGAATTTAGCACACAATAATGATTATGGTAGTTTATTAATGGTTAATAGGATAGCGATTATTAGGTATATTAATTGCTATTTGTTTTTGCGTTGCATATGTTGTATGAAAGCGCTATTATTATTATTCAGTGATTGTTTGTTATATGTAGTCCATCTGGTACTATTGATAAACTATTATTGTTTTTTTTTTTTTTTTTTTTTGGAAAATAATGAGATGAGATTTAGTTCCATTTAATCAGTTTTATCTGTTGGGATGTTGATAGTCGCTACTTTAAGAGTATTAAGTTAGTTGGTTAAAACGATCTTTATGGCGTACACTATTGTATTCGTGTAATGTAAGTATCTTTTTATTCTTTCTCAGGTGGGAATTTAAAATGTTTATAGGTGATGAGAAAAATAATGATCATTTGAGGAAGTTGGAGAATGCATAACAGAGGCTGCATATGTTCAAGGCAACCTTGATGGATTGTGAAGGCCTTGGTGCTGCTTTTGCTGGTTGCACCGGGGTTCTTCATGTTGCCTCACCTGTTCCTGATAGTGTACACATATACCTAATCTACAGGTAACACCTTTCGTTTATGCACTACACATGTCAGTGTATAATTCGTAAAAGTAAGGAAGACTTATAATTATCCTTATCCATTTTAGTGTTTACAAAACTCTCAATTAGCATGCTATAAGGATGTAGTGTGAGTGTCTAATCTACTAATTTGACTTATATGTTCTTAATGGTCAAATATGTAATTTTGATAATAAGGAAATGGGTTAGACAAGTGAATCAGGTCAAAAGTTGTCTGAGTGTATTCTTAATCATTTTTAACCTTTTAAATCAAAAGTCAATTTATTAAGTGATTTTAGCTATTTCATAATATCATTCCCTTTCAAATTAATAATTATAGTTATTTTCTATTGACATATGTTTATGACATATATTACATTGGTTAGTCTTAATAAATGATATATTAAGGACAAAAAGGTTAATTCCACTAAACCCAAACACCAGGGTATATGAAAATTGCGAGCTTTGACCCAACCATTTTCCACTCCTAACCTTAAGCTATTAATAATCAAATATAATTGTTGTCTACAGTCTGCAGTCTACAGATACGTTTCTGTAACCAGCAATGCACTAAATAAAAATGTTGTTGGGCGAATATAGAATACGCCAAATCAATACAAGTATCTCAACTCTACAAACAATGAATGTCAGTTTTTATTGATTATTTGGTATTCAAGTCTTTATGAACTAAATTTGATGCACTTACAAAGATAAAAAGGCTTTAGAAAAGGGTGTATTGTCTTTATGGATGTTTTGTCTAATGTAAGGATTCGGCTTATATGTTACTCCGTATTTATTTAGTCAAAAATGTAAATTGGATAAAAAAGAAATGGGTTAGATGAGTTTAAGGTCAAATGGGTTGAACAAGTTCAACGGATCAAACCAAAGTATTGGTTAGTCATTTAGTAACTTAGATCCAGTAAGTTATATGGGTAAACTTGATGTTGAATATTGTTGGTGACATGTGTCAAACGTTTTCTAAAGTTATCCCAATGAATGTTTTTGTTTCAACTCATATATCGTGGTTCAATTCCCTCATGAAGCTAATTTTATGACAGGATGAGTCACCAATATACTAATATTCTAAATGTCAATATTAGGTCTTTATTTGTTTATTACATGTTATTTGGCCATCAAATTTGTGAGGAAACTCTTTTAAGAAAAAAGTTCTGTTTATTCAGAATGCTTGTTCATTTTTGTTTATAGGGTTATTTGGGTAAGTTTATTAATTTGAATAGTGTTATTCTTATAACTCAGTCAAACTCCCCTTACTAATGTTATAGTTAGTTATCTCCATTCTTATAATGCCTTCTATCATGCTACCATAATAAAACCATAAGAAAATTTGAAAAAAATAATTGTTGATGATCTGTTAAGTCATTAAGTTACTTATAGTTTTGTTTTTAAACATTTCCACAGTAAGAAGCAAAAAGTGTATACAGCGGAGTGAATCTCGGGTATGTTTTCATTCCAATTCCTTTTGAAAGACGAGTCCTCCACTTATAGGTATTATTATATTTGTTATATAGTGTTTGTTACATTATTTTTTGGTCTTTTGTGATTTTAGCCATTGTGCAACTTCATGAAAGCAAATGTATGAAGCCAAAATCAAGTGAAATAATAGAGGTAAACCAGAACGCTAAGAATGTCTTTGAAGATTGTGACTTTTTTTTCTATGTGGTGCTTCATTATCATACTTTTTTGCGTAATCCCGCTATTTGCGCAGATCTTAAAATTTTTATCTTATATAAGTATCGATTTTACCTGTATATGTTTGACTATTATTGATCTTTTTTCTCATATATCTATAGTTTTAAATAAAATATACATTTAGTTACGTGAATGTATAACTTCTTTTTAATGATTATCATGCATAAGTCCGTAAAGTCATGGGTCTTAAACTATTGTAAACCATCATGTATTTGGTTATAATACTTTGGTTATGATTTACATTTTGGTTATAATACTTTAGCTATTATTTACATTTTGGTTATACCATTGATGATCCGGTGGTATAGTCAAGTTGGTCATTTTGGTCAAAATTTATCATATAAACTAAATGAGTCAACTACAAATGATCATTTGGTCATTTTGTCATAAAGGGTCAAATTTTTATTGTAAACTAAATGGATCAACTGCAAAATGGTAATCTGTAGTGTATATGCTAATCTCATATGTGTGTGGTTGGTGTATATGGTAATTGCGGTCTTTTCATTACCATTTCAACTTATTTCAAGTTCAGCGTATCACTTATCAAATACTACGTAATGTGTAAATGTGTAATAATCATAATCAATCCTCAATAAAATATTGCGGTTATATTTTACTTTAACAAAGATTCTCAATGAGAAAGTACACATATTCATATTTTTCCCCTAATGCATTGCTTTCTTTTAACATTGCATGCTGATCAATTAAGAGCTCTTATATTTAATGACATCCAAAAGATATTATTAACCAACCAGAAGGCGTTTGCTATCTTTACCATTCATCAACACATTAAGAGATTGCAATCTTGGAAGAATCTTCGGGAAACAAGCCCTATTGTATAAGAGACCAGAAAATGTTAGTGTTACTAATAAATTCAATTTTAATTCTTTTTTTTATTTAGATAGTCAGTGGCGGATCCAGAATTTTTTCCCACCGGGGGCGAAATTTTTTTTAAAATCATAGCAATTTTTTTGAGTAAAATATGGAGGTTTTGGGGCAAAAAATTGAAGTTTTTAGGCAAAATTTGAACATTTGTGGGTAAAATTTGAAGGTTTTGGGTCAAAATTTGGAGAATTTTGAACAAAATTTGAAGGTTTTGGGGCAAAATATAAAGCTTTTGGAGCAAAAAAAAAAATTCACCGGGGGCAAAGTCGAAAAATTCAAAATTTTTACACTAAAATTTCGAAATCCACCGGGGGCGGGCGCCCCCCCTCCTTACACTCTAGATCCGCCTCTGTAGATAGTATATATCAATTTTAATTCTTTTCTTTTTTATTCAGATAGTATATACCTTTTTTACTTTATTAGCAACCATTAGAAAATATTTATTCGCAAATATACGTTTAAAAAACCCGCGAAGTCGCGGGCTTTAAGCTAATATAGGATAATAATAATAATAATAATAGTAATTAGAAAATATTTATTCGCAAATATACGTTTAAAAAACCCGCGAAGTCGCGGGCTTTAAGCTAATATAGGATAATAATAATAATAATAATAATAATAATAATAATAATAATAATAATAATGTAACCATGTCCATATGCACTTTATGGCTAAGCCCAGATACTAGGAGCCCATGATAACAAATAATGAGTACAACAGTCCAACCTTCAAAACTTTAACTCCAATTGCATGAGTCCAATAGCTTTATAAAGAGGGCCACTTTGAGTCGCTAAAATAGTGTACCAAAAACTAGTATAGATCGCCCACCGTGGGGCTCGAACCCACGACCACAAGGTTAAGAGCCTTGCGCTCTACCAACTGAGCTAGACGGGCTAGTTGTTGCATCTGTCAACAACCTTTTATTATCATTAAATAGTATGTTTATTTTTATCCTTTCCTTTTTAGGGTTTGAATATATGTTGAAATGAATCTGATGTATTGAGATTTTGCTTCATTGTATCGTCGTCTGATCCTGAACAAACAGCATGGAAATATGGGGATTGTCGACGATTCTTCAATTTACAGTAACTTTAGCTCTCGTTATTGCATTAGGTTTAGCAATTGCAGCTGTTATCGAAACATTCAAAAGAAGATTTAATCACAAGTATCTACTCTTCTCAAACCCTAATCTTGTTATTAATTGTAGTTTATCTAGTAACTAATTTTATCTCTATTGCTAATTCTATTTTCAACAGTCACCTCGAAGCTCACCCGATCTTTGAAGATCCAAATTCTCTCAAACAGGTACCATGATTATCTAGTTTTATAATTATTTAGCAGTAATTGTAATTTGATGGAGTAATTGAGGTAATTGTTACAGGTTGAATGTCCATATATATATAATCCTGCAGAAAAATATATCTCATTAATTGTTCCTGCATACAATGAAGAACTTAGACTGCCAGTAGCTCTTGATGAGACAATGAAGTGAGTGAAACCATCACGTGTTTACCGTATTATACTCTTAATTGATCTTTAGTTCAGTTTACACTTTTAACTGTCTTGCAATGATGCTGTTTGTATGATGAAACGAAAGTACTAAAGTTCATGAAGTTGTTTTGTAAGATTGTTGATTATAAAACATGATTATCTTTTATGACATGTAGTTATCTTCAAGAACGTGCGAGAAAGGACCAATCGTTTACATACGAGGTATCCTTTTTATCTTTTCTAATCAAATTAAGACTTACTGCTCCTTATGCTTGATTATTATTTTGTTATAATGTACAATCCTTTATGTACGTTGAGTAAAGTTTTTAACTTGAAAGTTAGAGTTGTTCGACATTAGGTCCAGTCATTTTATAGGAATATATCTATGCTCTCTCTTTTTTTATAACTTTTTTATGTGTTATATTTAAATACCTCTTAGTTAAGCGCCTTTGTGATTCGTTAGTACAGCTTGACTATGACCTTGATGATTAACTTACTTTTTGATGTAGCTCTTTATACTTTTTGACTAATAATCCTAGGCATATGTGTTTTTTTAAACGATCTTTGTACACAATAGAGATTGTTTTACAGAATGTTTAACTGTTTTGTGGTATGCAAATTGTAGCTGCATTCATGGAAGTTTTTAAGAATTTGAAACGACTGAGTCTTGAATCTTGAGCAGGTGATAATTGTTGATGATGGAAGTTCTGATGGAACAAAAAGAGTAGCCTTTGATTATGTGAGGAAGTACAAAGTAGACAACGTTAGAGTCGTTCTTCTAGGAAAGAATCAGGGCAAAGGAGAAGCTATAAGAAAAGTGAGTCTAATCCATATATTTTGTGGAATCATTCTTTGTGCATCTTCATGATGTGTTTTTTTAACGAAAAATTTTCATGATGTGCTTGTTTTACTCAAGACAACTGATCAAAGATTTTTGCTTCTGCGAAAGCATTGTAAAACAGGGAATGCTTCATTCTCGGGGAAAATTACTTTTGATGTTAGATGCTGATGGCGCAACGAAAGTTGATGACCTAGAAAAGCTTGAAAATCAGGTTTGAATAAGTCCTAAGATTATATGTGTCATCATATTCGGTTAATGATCACTAGAGGTATCTGTAGCCTGTAGCAATTGATGTTTTCCATATTAGATCCTTGCAGTTGCCAAAACAAAACATCAGTCAGCTGATGGTTCGACTGCAGGAATTGCAGATATCCCTATTGTGGCATTTGGATCTCGTGCTCATTTAGAGAAGAAAGCTCTAGCTACAGTTAGTTCTTCCCTTTTGTACTTCATCATTTTTTTATTTTGACTTTGTTTTCTGAACGATTTGACTCTGTGATTCAGAGGAAATGGTACCGCAACTTTTTGATGAAAGGGTTCCATGTTGTGGTTCTCTTAGCTGCTGGTCCTGGCGTTCGTGATACACAGGTTGTTTTTATTCTTTAATATAATAAATCGGTAAAATGTATCTGAAAAACCATTTGCATACCTATTAATCTTGATTTGCTGTATTTATGTTGATATGATGTTTGATATTTAATATTAATTGCAGTGTGGTTTTAAGATGTTCACTAGAGCTGCTGCAAGGAAGCTCTTTACTAACATTCGTTTAAAAAGGTGGTTACATTGTTCCCATTATATATTAAATTAAACTTCATGATGTTTATTTGTTACATCGGTGGATGTAAAACTCGATATGTGCTCTCCATGCAGGTGGTGCTTTGATGTCGAATTGGTTTACTTAAGCAAATACTTCAACATCCCGATAATAGAGATATCTGTAACCTGGTCTGAAATTCCAGGATCAAAAGTGAGTCCTTTAAGCATTCTCAACATGCTGTGGGAAATGACTCTTATGTCCTTTGGATATAGAGCTGGCATCTGGAAAATAAGCAAGCGAGAATCGTAATTCAACAATAGGCTATGTTTATTGACATTATCCTTCATACCCATGAGCTGAACCGTCCAGTCCTTTTTCAGTCATGTTGACTGGATACTTTTTGGGGTATTTGAAAAAACCTCTGTTAATTTTCGGATTCTTTAAATTACAAAAGAAGTGGTATACGAGATAACTAGTTGAAAGGTCATGTATGTTGGTGAGAGTGTAGTTGTATACTGATTTACTAATCTACATTACTTGTGTTATATTTAAGCTTTTCGGACCGAACTAGTTTTTAACGTCTTTGTGAATGTCATTGATTCATAAATTAGTGACACATTGTGTTATCTTGAAAGTTTTAATGCTTAAATGTAATGTGATTTTAGTTGCAAGATGATTAAAAAATTATGAATAGGGGGTGTGCATAGTACATTACCAGACAAAATTAGTTAGTTTCGGTTTTGTCCCGAGTCTCATTTTGTAGTAAAAAGTCGAACAAAGGATTGAACCATATTATTTGGTTCGATTCGATTCTGTTATTTTTTGTGGTATTTTCGGGTTTAGTCCGGACCGAAGACCAAAACTCTAGCAAAATGTGGACTGGGGACTGGACTAAAATAGCTCGATTCGGTTCGCAATCCACTCGATTCCTCATTTTCGGTTGGTTTCCACAGTTTTTTTTTCAAACCGGGCACACCCCTCATTTTGACCATGCAAATGTGTTATAATTCATTGGGTTATATCTTAAATTTCTTATGGTGGGCCTTTAGATTATTATTATCTTATTAAAGTTTTAAAATAATAGGTCCAAAATAATACTGTACCAAGAAAGTGGATGTAATTATCTATTGATATATTCATATAAATTTTTAAAATAGGATATATCATTAAGCTAATTACTCTTTACTTTTCATAATAATGATGTTATAATTATATATTAATTTAATTAAAAAAATATACGAAATCTTTTATAAAAGAAAATATTAGTCTCTCCTAAATTGTAATTTTAATATTATAAAAATATTTAAAAGACATTTATTATTACTAATAATTATTATTATTATTATTATTATTTAAAATATAAATATAAATAATCAACTTTAAGCGAACTTTATTATTATTATTATTTATTTTTAATATAATATTTATAATTATAATTATTATATTATTAATATTCAAATATGGATGCTTTATACGAAATTAATTACGTTACATATGTATGCGAAAATACATGTCTCTATATATTTGTAAAAACAACGACAAACTTTTTAGTCAAACGGGTCATTAAAATAAATGAGTTTAGCATTTACATTCACTTAATACCAAAAATATGTCATTAAATTGTTTCGTTTAAACAAACCCATAATTTCACGGGTCAATTTACTAGTTTGCTTACAAAATGTAAATCAAAGGGGACCATTTTTTTTTCCTATAGTTTTGAGCAAAAGGCACTCTCCGTGCAACCCATTACCACCCAGCTTCCAATCGTAGCTGAATCTTAAAGCATTATTTATTTAAAGGCTTTAAACTTTCTTTTATTTATTACATTGTAAATTGTAATGTAATATGAAAATATCAACATATGAATATATGAAATATGAATATGCGTCTTAAAGCACTGTCAGAGTCATGTGAAAAAGCATGTGGATAGGATGAAATATGTTTGAAAAAGGAGTTGGTCCTAGTAGGATATGCAAAAGCAACCAAATATATATCCAGTTTAGACCACTTGATACTAGAATTGTATAAACAAGTAATACAAGCTAGATGTAAAGGCAACTGTTTTAATGATATTGTTTATTTGATAATCTGTCTTCAGGGTTGTAGAGAATGATGACATCTTATAACCAGAACATGTTCCAAGTGTTTTAGATATGAAGACGCAATCATGTAATTCTAATCGATTAGATTTGAATTTAAAAAAGTTTAAGGGTGCATTAATGCATTTGGTTCATAGTGGGGAGTGAAAATGAGAATGGGAATGGGAATACTAAACAATCCAAATAGCATTTCCAAGTAATACACTATTTTGCTTGATTAATGTGATTAATCATCACGACTCACGAGTAAGGTAACAAATTGGGTCGACTCAAGTTGACGGGTTTACCTGACTCATATGCTTTTATAAACGGGTTGGTGGGTCGAAAGTACCAACCCAAACACGATCTATAATATGAGTTGGTGGAATAAATTTTGCATCGACCACTTCAAATTTATTGGGTAACCTTTCGGTTGGCGGTTTGACCCATTAACCCAAATAATTAAACGGTTTAGTGGGTTTCGAGTTAATATCTGGTGGTGGGTTAGTTTCACGTTAAACGCGACAATTTATTGGAATACCTTTAGACCCGAACCTAAAAAATTAAACGGGTTGGTAGGTTACAAGTAAATTTCAATTGTTGGGATGGTTCTGCATCAAACAGATCAACTTTCATGGATTGCATGTTGGGATGACCCATTAACCCTTGCCCAGCGTTTGACCCGAAAAGTTGCACATGTTAGTGAATATTGGGTTTGCGAGTTGAGATAAGTATGTATGTTAAGCAATGATAGTCATTACCCCTAAATTGATAGAGAATGAGTGATTACCCGATAATAGTTGATAAACGATTGGGATTTGAGCCAGCACATTGTTGCGTAAAAGATTTACAATATGTTTGTAAACGTAAATTAACGATTAATATATGTACAGTTCAACGACCCGGTACCATTATGCATCAATGGATTTGTAGGATTAAAAATTGTAAAAATAAAAATACATTTTAGCAGTGGCGGAGCTTGAAGGTTACGTTCGGAGGGGCCAAATTATGTCTAATGTGTGCTATGTTTTTAAAAAGAAAAAAACGCTAACTTTTATGGAAAAAATTGCATATTTTTTTTAGTTGACAATACCGATTCCAATTGTATATTATCTAATTTAACTTCTTAAACTTTAGCTTTAAAATTGATTTCAAGGTAAAAATACCCAAGAGATATGAAAGAATGAAGTAGATTGTTGATGAAAACAAAATCTGCGCGTCTTCACCATTTTCGTCATATCTTCTTCATACGAACCCCGATTTAGTTGATTCAAATGCCAAAATACCATTACTTAATGAAATTTTGGAGGGGCGAGGCCCCCTCCTGCCCCTAATAAGCTCCGCCCCTGCATTATAGGGTACTAAATTCATTACCATTCTCATTCTCCATCCCGTAGTACCCTTAACCAAGCACCCTTTAATTTATGAAGCAAAACAATGTAAACCTTGTGTCAATAAAATCAAAATGTTCTCTGATCACAATCTCAACTATGGAAAACAACAGTACTCAGATGACACAGTTTCTAAAATGAGTTTGAAATGAATAAATTGAGAAAAATACAACAGTTGTTTTACTCGATCTCACCCCAATATTATAACATGACATATATGACATAGCATGTAATGATGAAACATGTAAAAATGTAAAGGTTGAACTTCGAATATCTTCAAAACTACTTAGAAACACTTCCTGTGCACGATTGAAGGACCAGATTCGTCATACTCTGCCTTTGCAATCCACATCTGCAACATTAAAGGGGGTATAACGAACATTAAAAAGAGTAATGTATAACAAGTTAACAACCACCTAAAACAAAAGGGGGTTCATGTAAATTTACTGAAGGTGGCAATTTTGACCCATTACTTCCTAGTAGGCTCACTTTGGGTTGTGTTTTATCTCCAATGTGTCATATTAATACATTACCAAAGATCAACTCAACCAAGTCTGACCCGTTTAAACCAGAAACTGCTTTGACCCATTAAAGGATCCACCCATCCTGCAACCCATGTGATATAACGATGATAAAAATCAAACCTGTTGGAAGGTGCTGAGTGATGCCAAGATGGAACCACCAATCCAGACACTATATTTTCTCTCCGGTGGTGCAACCACCTTAATCTTCATGCTGCTCGGGGCTAATGCGGTAATTTCCTTACTCATCCTATCAGCAATACCGGGGAACATAGTCGTACCTCCACTAAGCACAATGTTCCCATACAAGTCTTTCCTAATATCCACATCACATTTCATAATCGAATTATATGTAGTCTCATGAATACCTGCCGCTTCCATTCCGATCATCGACGGCTGAAACAACACCTCCGGGCACCGGAACCGCTCAGCCCCAATGGTTATAACCTGCCCGAAAATTTAAAAAATAAAAATCAAAATAAAGTGAAAAAGACAAAAGTGCCCGGTTGGTCCCTATGGTTTACATCAACAGAAGTCGTTCGTCCCTGTGCTTTTTTTTTGGAGGTGGTTGGTCCCCGTGGTTTACCAAATGGGTGTAGGTGGTCCCTGTGGTTGTTTATTATCGGCGTGGGTGGTCCCCGTCAGGGTTTACTCAATGGGAGTGGATGATCCTTGTTAATGACCACCCGTGCCCATTTTGTAAACCACAGGGACCAACCACCTAAAAAGAAAAAGCACAGGGACCAATCACTTCATTTGATGTAAACCACAAAGAACAAATGCGCAATTTTCTCAAAAAAATTATAAAAAATTAATAACCTGCCCGTCGGGCAGCTCGTAACTCTTCTCGACAGTTGAGCTTGTGTTTGCGGTTTCAAGTTCTTGTTCATAGTCGAGAGCAATGTAGGCTAGCTTTTCTTTCATGTCTCTTACGATTTCCCGTTCTGCTGTAGTGGTGAATGAATACCCACGTTCTGTAAGGATCTTCATTAAACTGTCAGTCAGGTCACGCCCAGCTAAGTCTAACCGTAGGATGGCGTGCGGAAGAGCGTAACCCTCGTATATAGGAACTGTGTGACTCACACCATCTCCTGAATCAAGAACAATACCTGCACCAGACAGCAAAAGATGAGCTTTCTGTCACGAATAAACGATAACTCACAATGCAAATGTCAAGTTTGTCACTAGATAGATAGAATGACCAAAAATGAAAAAAAGGCTTGTAGCATTTGACGATTTTCTGAAGGAACAGATACTTACCGGTAGTACGACCACTAGCATACAAGGAAAGAACGGCCTGTATGGCGACATACATAGCAGGAGCATTAAACGTTTCGAACATGATTTGAGTCATCTTTTCACGATTAGCCTTTGGATTCAAAGGCGCTTCAGTTAGTAAAACTGGATGTTCTTCTGGAGCAACACGAAGCTCGTTGTAAAAAGTGTGATGCCATATTTTTTCCATGTCATCCCAATTATTAACAATACCATGCTCAATTGGGTACTTGAGGGTCAAGATACCTCTCTTTGACTGAGCCTCGTCACCAACATAAGCATCTTTTTGGCCCATTCCAACCATAACGCCAGTGTGACGAGGTCGGCCAACAATACTTGGGAACACGGCCCTTGGAGCATCGTCTCCGGCAAAACCAGCCTGTAAACAGTGATTTTAATCAGTACAGAATTGTAAAAATCTTGAAACATGATTATATGTATGAGTATATGATAAAATGTTGAGTACCTTAACCATTCCAGTTCCATTATCGCACACGAGTGGCTGAATGTCCTCTGAATCTGCCATCTTATGCTACCTTCGAAACATAATGCAGATATGATACAGTCAGCTAGTGCCTTAAAAACATACTTACCACCCTAGATAACTAGAATAAGAGAATCAAGAACAGCTATTATATTGTCATTATCACATAGACTACATCATTAATTCATTTTATGTACAGTAAAAATCGTTAATAAAGGTTGGGATGTAAACATTTCTGCAAGATTGTTCTGTTTTTGTCCTTTGGTCCCAAATTGACTATTCATGTTAGGTAACTTTAACTTGATAAATACTAAAACAAGTTATAAAATCGACATGATCATAATAAAAAATCACTGATAGATCTTTTGCCTCAAATACAATTGTTTTTAAAAATGTGAAAGTTAAAATGAACTTTACTTTTTTTTTTTTTTTTTTTTTTTTTTTTTTTTTTTTTTTTTTTTTTTTTTGAAAGGCAATGTTAGTGGTTAGAGTTAATTCACGAAAATCCCCCCCCCTCCCCCCCCGAGACTCGAACCCTTGGTCTCCTCGAACACCATGTTAACATGGTGACCAATGAGGCAAAGCCCCATTGGCTAAAATGAACTTTACTTACTATGCCGGCCATACAGAAACTGTATGGCTACGATCAACAACATGACAGAATACACAAGACAAAAATACATATTAATTAGAAGTAGATACCGATACATAGCGTCTAGCAAAATTTAAATTCTTAAGTTTGGCAGATTATACAATAAGGTAGAAACAACTATAAAGGAAGCAGTCCATACGTCAAAAGCCAATAAAATAACATAAAATAAAATCTATATACTTTTTTTTTAATAGCGGTTCGGGATCACCCAAGGGACTAAACCACCCACGCGTTTATCTCCTGCAGTTGCATAACCCGCAACCAACTGCTGTCCAGGAGGAAACCCGGCCCAATCCAAGGGCATGAGCGGTAAAACCCCCCTCCCCCACTGACCCAGCAACGCGATATGCGGAAAACACCCTTGTTAAGGGGCAACCTTGTGTGTAGTACTACGCCCCACGAGAGTCGAACTCCTGACCTCTTGTTAAGAGAGGCAGGCACTAGCACATGAGCTACAATACAAGGTTAAAAAAAATTCTATATACCACTCCGTATAACATTGTATAGAGATCTAAACAACCAGAAAGCATGACTTGTATGAGCTAAAATTAAATAGAATATTTCAAGATGAACTCAATGTATTATAGTAGATTTATTAGATATAACGTGAGTGCAAAATTTGAAACTGCCAGTTAACGCATTTCCGGTTCTATATTATCGACAATTAACATCTATCATCTAATAAAGCAAACAAACAGGTATCAATCACACAAAATTCAACAACATGCTTTACGATAAATAAAATTTTTGGATTTTAACAAACACCGTAATCGAAGTTGTGAACATAATTACACGAAATTAGTAACATAATGTATACAGTAATACAGATCGCTAAGTTTTACCTAGAACAGTGGAATAAATGAACTAGATGAAATGAAATGATGCGTTAACCAAACTAATAGCGTAAATTTGTGTGAATAAACATTATACCTGATGGAAATTGTAGAAAAATGCCGGTAGACGATGAGGGAGAAAAATTCGGTTGTGAAATAAAATGGCGCTATTTTATTGTATTGTCCTGAAAAATAAGTAAATGGCGAGGTAATTATAGGAAAAATAATAATGAAGCAAAGAGAAAGAGATTTATTGTGGACCGTTGGATTAGAAAAATCCTTGATGTACGGTGGTGGATTACACATCTTGATGAATTAGCAAAGTGCTCCAAATCCCCTCTTTTTCCCTCCCGAGCCTTTTTAACTTCTATTTATTTTTTTAAAGTTAATTTATATTTATATTTATATTTATACTTATATAATTTATTATTCAACATTGACATATCTACCATAATTTTTAATATTTTCATCATAACTATGCATTAACAGGTTGTATATATCATGGTTGCAATCACACCCCCAAATAGGACCGGGGTTAGATGTGATCTTTCAATACCAAAACACAAGTATGTAAAGAGAATGACTCTATATGAGATGTTTTATAAAAAAATAAATTGTATTGCAGCAGAATAAAAATGAAGTTTTACATCAAAATCCAAATGTAAATGTCAAATGTTTAATAAATAATAAAATAAAATATGCAAGACTCCAATGCAAGGCAGCACACATATAGCAATCATCATCAGCACATAAACTAATCGTTATCTGAGACAAAACATGCTTAAAAATCAACACAATGGTTGAGTGAACAACATAAGTTTAATAATTAATAATCAGAAGTTTTTAGACCATAAGATTTAGTTATCAAAATCGTTATAAATCATATATCAATAATAAACAATATGTCATGAGTTATAATATCGAGCTAAACATAAACCTCTGACACTGCGCGTGTGTCGGTAATCATTATTATGTACCCCTTGACGATCGGTCAATGGCTCTCAATAGGCCTATTCACAATAATTAAGCTTGCCACATTTTAATTCCAGCAATTAACGATATTATGGTGGGGATTTGCATGTAAAAAATACAAGTATAAATACATGTTTAATAGAAGTCTCACGAAGTTGCATATCAAAAAGTTTAGGCACTTGTGTCTAAATTGTAAATCATTTCAAAATCAAGCATGTGTCTCACCCCAAGATTTATAAAATATATTAAAATTTGTAAAAGCGGGGCTATGAAGTTCACCTTAATAATAGCACAGTGAAGAATATCCACAATCGAAAATAGAAGCAAGAAATGAATGGGAGAGACCTCAACCTAGAGATGTAGAAATTCAGAAGTTGTCCAAATGACAATGAAAATCATAAGTGAACTTAAGAGTTGTTTTACAAGTGTTTGCATGTCCACCATAATCAAGTTTAGACCTTGTACAACTTACGCAAACCTCGGTGCTATCAAATAAGTTCGAAATGACCAGATGTAACCGGGAGCCAGGACTCTTGATCATAAACTAAGTCATGACATTCTAGATCCACAACCTTAACCCATAATGGCAACATAGACATCATTATCTTACGACCGTAAGTAGCGGTGAAGTTTGTATAAGTCGTACGTTTATCGGTATGATTATAGTATTCACGAGTTGTGTGTTTATTAGGAATACAACACTTAATTATGTTACTTGTACATATATAAGTTCAAGTTATAATACTTATAAATATTTAATTATTATTGTTTCATAATCTATAGTTTCTATTAGAATTCTATAATGATGATGTCATTATTAAGCTAATTCTTTTGTTAAGAAAAAATTAAAAATAAAAAGAAAAAATCTAGGTTACTTAGATGATGTCATTAATCTTAAGTATTTTATTATTAAAAAAAATTGTACTTATAGTAACTAATTATTTAATCTTAAGGTTATTTTTTTATTCTAATTCATCTTTAATTCTTTCCTAATTAAAGATATGTAATATATTATACGGAGTGTATATATATTAGATATAAATAAATAAATCCCAAGGATTTTCTTGGTGTGTGAGGCGTAAAAGATGAGCAGAAACAAAAGGTCAAGTTTTAGTATTTGTTTTCGTTCGATAAAGATAAGATACACCGAGTATTTGTTTCTGTACAGGAAAAAAGTATTTTAGTAAGTTTTACTTCGATTTTCAAAGTTACAAACAATAGTGGATATTGTTTTCGGGTTATATACGGACTAGCATCTGATTGGTGTTGTAGTTCATTTATTCTGACCAAGTTAAGTAAAACAATATGTTTGTAAAAACAACAAGAAGTTTTTTAGTTGGAATCCGTGATTCCACGGGTCATTAAACTAAATGACTTTAACATTTACATTACATTGAACTGTTTCGTTTAAACAAACCCGTGATACCCCGGGTCATTTTACTAGTAATATGTTAAGGTTGTATTAATTTAATAAGTATTAAATTCTTAATTAAATGTTTATAAGTATTTATTTATTATTAACTTTATCTCATCACCTAATATAAATAATAGATATTATATATTTATATTCTTATTTGTTACCGTATTTAAAGGATAATTGTTAGTGTAATAGTTTACTAATTAAATAATGTACATAATTAGTTAGATAATTAATTTAAATAGTAGATAATTATAAAATTTCATATTCCATATTTATCTACTGATCTCATAATTTTAAATAATATTAATTCATTAATAAATACATTTTATATATTTATATAAACCGATATACATAGAATTATATATAAATTCGTTTTTAATTCCAACAAATACTCAATAATTACAAATAAAATTTTTATAGACTTATCTCAGTATAAAAATCTGTAGAAAATTTATAAAAATAAATTCCACCACGTTTTTATATTTATTTAGTATGTATCCTTGTTATTATTCTAGGTTTACACAATAAATAAATTTAATTATAAAATAAATACCAATTCGACTTCAAAAATTATGTTTCCAATTTTATAAGTTATACTTACTGTATTGGTCATATAAAAATTTATAAACAAATTTTATACCATAAATAATATTTATTTAGAATTTAATACTCGTATATATACAATAATCGTATAAATTGAATAATAAATATAATAAGCTTTCCAAAAAATTATGTTTCGACCTAAACATGTTCTATAATAGATCTAAATAGTTTTCATATATTTTCTACTGTATAAGATATTTTCTATAATTTAATCCATGATTTACTTGTTAATTATACAAACCGAACACCATAAATAGAAAATAATAGATTCGTGATGTGCGTAGAGGTGTATATGAAATAGCTTATATTTTACTAGGAAAAACTATTAAATACGATACAATTTTACACAAGATATTTTATTTATTTATTTATAGAATGGATACACTTAAACCTTGCTACAACACTTATAGGCAGTGTACCTAATCGTACAGTAGTGTAGTTTTTAGTAAGTCTGGTTCGTTCCACAGGGAAATCTTTAAACAAAGCTTAACGCTATATTAGTTTTAATTTATAAAAATACAAATATATATATAAGTAATATTATTATTATAAAGGGGGGTTTTTACCGTTTAATGACCGGTTTGTCGATTTTTAAAACTTAGTCGCAGTTAAAACCTAATGTAAAATAATAAATAAATAAAAGACTTAATTTAAAGCGTAAAGTAAATAATGATAATGAAATTGCGATAAATAAAAGTGCGATAAAATTGCGATAATTAAAGAGTACGAAAATTAAAAGTGCAATTAAATACAATGACAATAAATAAAAGTGCGATAATTAAAATAACAATTAAATATGAAAATAAAGGAATTATGCTTATTTAAACTTCCGTAATCATGATGTTTGACGTGTTGATTTTTAGTTTTATGCCCATGGGTTAATTGTTCTTTGTCCTGGATTATTTAATATGTCCATACGGATTTGTCCATAATAGTCCATCAGTCATAAATATAAAGTGCGAAAGTCTTCGTCAAATTATTCTTATTCCCGAAGTCAAATATTCCAACTAATTGGGGATTCGAATTGTAACAAGGTTTTAATACTTGGTTAAATGAATACACCATGTTATCGACTGCGTATAAACCAAGGTTTTACTACTTTGTTAACAATTACACCAATTACCCTTGAATGTAATTCACCCCTGTTTCAACAAGTCTATTAACTATTAATCCAGTTCCGTGTCCGGTAAAATGAACAATTATTGGTATTTATAGAGATCCCGTCCACCGTACCCAGTCAAGCGTATGTGGTTATATATAAATACGTCAAATTATAAGTCTATATATTAAATTAACGAGGTATCATTCAGTTAATATAAAGCCCATTAATAGCCCATAGTCTAATTTCCACAAGTGTCGTTCTTTTGTCCAAACCCCAATTATGGTACAAAGCCCAATTACCCAATCTTAATATTTTTAGCCCAACATCATGATTACTTCGTTTTAAATAAGCATAATAATAACTTAGCTACGAGACATTAAATTAAAAAGGTTGAACATAACTTACAATGATTAAAAATAGCGTAGCGTTACACGGACAAAATTTCGACTTACACCCTTACAACATTCGCTAACATACCCTTATTATTGGAAATTAAAATTAAAATTAAAATTATAATATAAATATATATATAATACGTTTAGATAGAGAGATTGTGTCACGACCCTACTTTTTCCGTTATCTTTTTCAGTTAATTATTTAACGGCCGTTAACTGTTAGTGTGCCACGTCATTTCTATGACCTATATTATTATTTTTGTAATAATATATATATATATATATATATATATATATATATATATATATATATATATATATATATATATATATATATATATATATATATATATATATATATATATATATATATTAATTATTATGTGTTATGTGAATATTTGTATTCATATTTTAAACTTATACGTTTCTACGTCTCGCGGATTTCCATCCGGCGAATCTTTTTGGTTTTCAAACCAACGGTCGAGTTTTTGGGACATTTAAATCCTAAATATTTTAAATATGATATTTTAAGATCATATTATTATATAGTGTATTTATATTTATTTTCCGTCGCGCGTTTGTTATCTTTCCGAATTTTTAATCGCGTAAGTGCGTTTTCGCGTTTCGGGACTCGTTCGGGCTTTCGGGCCATCAGGAAATAACATTTAAGTAAGATGGGCCAAGTGGGACCCACCCCACCCCTAGAATCGGCTGAATGGATGGGGAGGGGATATCCCCTTTTGTTTTTAATTTTTCTCTCATTTTATTTTTCATTCCATATTTTCCATCTAAACCTAATTTTGTGCTCTCCTCCTCTCTTCTTCTTTTTTTGGGCGACACCACCACCAACCTTCATCATCATCTAAAATTATAGCTTGGATCAAGGAGTAATTAGTATAAACGCGTTCCTCGTTCCGTTCTCTACGCGATAACATCAATAGTTTCTCGATTATGGTATAAACCCTAACCCTAGAATTTTCAATTTTTCATTTATTTTCTGTATTTTGATGATTATTTAGTAGTATGATGTTTGTGGATTATTGTAATGATGTTTGTATGCATAGATGTACTCATAATTGCATATTTTCGGTTTATAAAATTCTGGACAGCAGCTATTTCGTGTATTCTGGGTTTGTGACTGATATAAAAGTTAAAATAAACTATCTAGATGAGTTCCTCTCATCAAGACATTAATTTTAGACTCCGGATTCATGTCGTTTCGATTCCCGGAGCCCTAGTTATGATCAAATTACTATTTTGTTAAAATTGAATTGTGATATTGACATGAACCAGGTTTGGTCCGACTTTGTGACCTTCCTTATGTGAAGACACGTCCTAATCCATCCAGACGAAGTCCATATCGATTATAAACGATTCACAACAGTTGATTACATCGCGAGGTACTTGACCTCTATATGATACATTTTACAAACATTGCATTCGTTTTTGAAAAGACAATCTTTCATTACATCGAAAGTTGACAGGCATGCATACCATTTCATAATATATCCAACTATAATTGACTTAATAATAATCTTGATGAACTCGACGACTCTAATGCAACGTCTTTTGAAATATGCCATGAATGACTCCAAGTAATATCTATAAAATGAGCAAATGCACAGCGGAAGATTTCTTTCGTACCTGATAATAAACATGCTTTAAAGTGTCAACCAAAAGGTTGGTGAGTTCATTAGTTTAGCATAAATAATCATTTAATAATTTTAATAGACCACAAGATTTCATATTTCAATACACATCCCATACATAGAGATAAAAATCATTCATATGGATTGAACACCTGGTAACCGACATTCACAATATGCATATTAGAATATCCCCATCATTCCGGGATCCTCCTTCGGACATGATATAAATTTCGAAGTACTAAAGCATCCGGTACTTTGGATGGGGCTTGTTGGGCCCGATAGATCTATCTTTAGAGTTCGCGTCAATTAGGGTGTCTGTTCCCTAATTCTTAGATTACCAGACTTTATAAAAAGGGCAATATTCGATTAGATAATCTAACCATAGAATGTAGTTTCGATTACTTGTGTCTATTTCGTAAAGCATTTATAAAAGCAGCGCATGTATTCTGTAACGACCCGTACTTTTGCGATCATTTTATACTTATAAGATTAATATTTACATAAATTAAACCTTGCCAACATGATAAGCAATCCAAATTGTCGAGACTTATATTTCCGAAAAGAGTTTTACACAACGTTTGACCGTCTAGTTTGACCGATGGTATCACGAACTATACAATATATGATAATTATACGTTTGTGTATATATATGTATATATACATATTTAACATGATTAATAAATGTTTTAATATCTCATTTTATATTAATAACAACAAGTTATATGTGTATTTTGAAACTACTAACTTAAGTTTTCAAAACGATAACAATACGTAACGTTATTTGACATATATACTTAAGACTTATAATGTTATACATATATTGTATAAGTAATGTATTTAATTACTTTTAAAGAACTTAAATACATAAAACCATATAAGTGTATTCACAAAAGATAGCTATATTTGAATCCTCATTTCATTTTTCACAAAATTTCTATACGTATACCTAGAGTATTTGTACTCGTATCATACCTAGCTCCTATACGTATTTACTAATAGTAAATACACATCAAAATCACCACCTAACCAGCCATTATTCATGCCCTTAGAGCTAGGTAATTACTTTTGGATGATTACTTGACTAATTATACAAGAAAACAACTAAAACTTTTGTCCTTGTACACCATCAAAAACGCCACCATCACCACCTTAAATACTTCCATTCATTTCCCATTTTTGATTCACTTTCACTTCAATTATCTTAGCAAAAACACACACTCTTTCAAGAACTCTAAACTCCATAACACTTCAGCAACTTACCAAGAAGATCTAGCTTCAAAAACCATACTAAAACACCATAAGAAAACCATACAAAAACACTTCAAGAAAACCCTCCAAGAACACCAACTTACTTCCAATCTTTCATCCACTACAATCACCCTTTTTGTTCTAGCTTCTTACTCCTCTTTTACAGCAAACTTATCCAAGGAACTTGAGGTAGAATTTATGTTCATAACCTTATTCAATTCATATATATATAGCTATCTTATTTTGTGGTACAAAAGTTTAACAACAAGAACATAGTTTGAATGTTTTCAAACTTGTTTGCAAACTAAATAGATCCTTCTAACTTAACTTTTAAAATACTTCAAGACATGTAACATAACTTATTTATATGTTAATTTAACAAGGTAAAACTTGGTTTTTCAAAGTATAAGTATTTTTGGAAAAATGGTCATTAAATGATTTTGTTGTAACAAAATGTTTAACTTCATATGTTTCACTAATGTTTCACTTATGCCGTATGATTTTGAATACAAACCAAGGTATTTACAGTTCATAGTCTTAAAGAAGAACTCGGTCCAAGAAGATGGCAATTTGAATCAACGAAAACGGATTTGTAACGAAGAAACTATGACCGAAACAAAATTGGTTATCCTAGATCATTTCAACTACGGGATCAATTGGAAAAAAATGATATAAATCACATATTTCTAAGATAACATGATATTTTATATATATGTACTTATAATTCAATTTTATATGGTTCAGGATCACCCGTAAACAATACGAGAAGATTAATCATAAGATCCCATGATTGTACGCAACACGTCATTTGACAACACCGGTACCATGGGTCAAGATTAATCTCGACCAATACATATATGATGGGGTTTTATTGATTTCGTTGGGGGTTTTATTTATTTCATTGCGGGTATATTAAACATCTAAAAATGAACCATTAAAATTGAATTACTAACATTGGACTGCTAACTACGGACTAAGGAATTATTCAAAGTATTAAAAGTATAACAAGTATATATTTATAACGTTTGTTTAAAAATGAAAACATATTGATATATTATATATGGATAGGTTCGTGATATCAACCGGGAGACCAAGTCAATTATCTATATCTTCAAAGACAACCGTGAGTATATAGTCCCACTTTTAAACTCTAAATATTTCGGGATGAGAATACATGTATTTTATGTTTTACGATATGGACACAAGTAACTGAAAAATATATTCTACGTTGAGTTGTACCACTGGCATACTTCCCTGTAGCTTGGTAACTAATATTTACAGCGGTATTGTAAACGCGAATCCTGTTGATAGATCTATCGGGCCTGACAACCCCAACCGGACTGGACGACCAGTATTCAACGGTTGCACAGTACTTCGTTTTGTGACTACACTTGGTACGGTGTAGTAAGATTTCATATTAAAGGGAATATGCGACGTGAAAATGTTAAGTATGGTTACCAAGTGCTCAACCACTTAGAATACTTTTATTAAACTGTTTATATACGAAATCTTGTGGTCTATATATATATTGCTGCCGGCATTAAACCTATATCTCACCAACTTTATGTTGACCTTTTTAAAACATGTCTATTCTCAGGTGATTTCTAAAGCTTCCGCTGCATCATGTTGGATCTAACCAGGATCTTGCGTACGCATGTTTGTGTCAAAAATAAAACTGCATATCCGAGATGTTGTATTGTAAAATATGCTAGAAACCGTGTTGTTGTCATCATTTGTAAAGTTTGTAAGTCGAAGATTATCGCTAAACGTTAATCTTCTTTTTATTGTCTTAAGCTTGTAACAAAAATAATGGTTATGGTTTGTAATGTATAATATATGCAGTTTTCTTTCAAAAATGTCTCATATAGAGGTCAATACCTCGCAATGAAATCATACGTTATCTAACGCGTTCTTATGGTTAAGGACGGGTTATGACATGTGGTATCAGAGCGTTGGTCTTAGCGAACCAGGTTTGCATTAGTGTGTCTAACCGAGAAGTCGTTAGGATACATTAGTAAAGTCTGGACTTTGACCGGGTCTGATTTAAAAAAAAAAAACCATTGCTTATCACTGTTGGTTAAAATTTATATGTAAATATTATGTAGTACTAATGGGTTAGTTGTTGTGTGATAGATGTCGGGCTCGAAACTTATTATCACATTCAGCGACTCCGAATCAGAACCTTCAGATTGTGTTTCAGTCATTAACATATCCGATGACGAAAGTGGTATTTTTGGGGAAGACTCACAATTTCCGGATGAACCAACTATAGAAATATCGGAAAGTGAACCCGAGGAGGAAAGTGAACCCGAAGAGGAAAGTGAACCCGAAGAAGAAAGTGAACCCGAGGAAGAAATACTAGAAATTACGAAAGAAAAATTCGATCAAGGAAAGAAACGAAAAGCGAATGAATTAGAAAATTCAAATCCCGAACTTAGTGAGAATGACGTAGCACCAATTCCACTCAACACTACCACCCCTATTCCCGCTATTCCTATTAGTGCTATCCCCGCATCTAGTTCTTCGGCTCCTCAGCCAAAACGTAGGCAGACAGCTAGGATAAGCGTTAGGCCATTCATTGGAACTAAACGCCCTAGAAAATAGACCGAACGATGCACTGCCGTATTAAGCCATGGAATCATATAATGTTTTGTATAATATTATTAGTGTGGTTTGCTTAAAGTTTGATGTAAGATAAGCATATGTAAAATAGCGAGGTATGAAATGCAATAATTTTCCATGGTTAAGTATTATTTAGATTGTAGTAATTGATTCTGTACTAAGCTATTAAGTATGAACATTAACGAGTAGGTACTACCCAAGATATAATTATAAAACGCTAATAAGAAGAAAAGGCTTTTATAATAATACCTGGTTCATATTATTAACAAGCTATAAATGTACTATAAATACACACTACATCTATAATATTCCATGTGAATAATTATTTTCTTTCATTAGGAAATGGCGCGATTGAATCGAATGACGGAACAAGAACTCGAGGAACTCATCAACCAGCGAGTGAACGATAGAATGCTATGGGTCGAAGCTGCAAGAGCTGCTGCAGTTAACCCAAATCCTCGTGTAGGATGCTCCTACAAGACGTTTCAAGCTTGCAAGCCATCATCATTCAGTGGAACGGAAGGACCGATCGGTTTAACCCGATGGATAGAAAAGATGGAGACGGTGTTCAAAATCAGTGGTTGTGATGAAAAAGACATGACCAAGTTTGCATCGTGCACTTTACAAGATAGTGCACTCACATGGTGGAAGAATTATGTGAAGGCGGTAGGAGGAGATGTAGCTTATGATACTCCATGGGAAGAATTCAAAGCAATGATAATCACCGAGTATTGTCCAAGGAATGAGGTTATTAAGTTAGAAGATGAGTTACGAAGTTTGAAGGTGGTTGGTACTGAAATCACCAACTACAATCAGCGATTCATGGAATTGGTTTTACTATGTCCTGAATTGGTTCCAACCGAAGCACGGAAGATTGAAATGTACAAAGGTGGTTTGCCCAAAAAGGTCAAGGCAAACGTTACAGCATCGAAACCTAAGACAATTCATGAAGCTATAACCATGGCGAACGAGTTAATGGATCAGGTCATTCTGGATAAGAAAGCATTCACTACTGAGGTGAAGGTATCGAGTAACAAAAGGAAGTGGAACGGAAATTATGATCGAGGTTACCAACAGCAATCTTTTAAGAAACCAGAAACCCCGAAAGGTGCGGGTAGCGGTTCAGGCTTTGGTTACAAAGGACAAAGTCCTTTATGCAACCGTTGTCACAAACATCACTTTGGTTACTGTAGTGTGTTGTGCACCAAATGCAATCGACAGGGTCATCTTGCTGAAGATTGTAAGGCTCTCGTTACAAATGGTAACAAGACTCCTGCTACCAACGCAAATAGAACTGCTTTGGCTACCTGATAATGCTAAAAACGAACATATATTTCATAGCATTATTCCTCAAGAAAGACAAGCTTTTAGTTGCAATTGTTCTATTTACAAGTGATATTCGTTTAAATAATAAAAGGTGAAGACAAAAGACAGATTCGACGATTTGAAGACGCAAACGACCAAAAAGCTCAAAAGTACAAAAGACAATCAAAAAGGTTCCAATTATTGATAAGAAACGTCTCGAAATCACAAGAGTACAAGATTCAAAACGCAAAGTACAAGATATTAAATTGTACGCAAGGACGTTCAAAAAACCGGAACCGGGACCGGAGTCAACTCTTAACGCTCGACGCAACGGACTAAAAATTACAAGTTAACTATGTATATAAATATAATATAATATATAATTAATTATATTAATTATATATATATTATTTATATATATTATTAAAACCGTCGGCAGCCAGAAACTCCAAGGGTGTGAAATGAAAATACCTCTCCGCGACTCGCGGAGTTTGAAGGGCTTTTTGCCGCGAGTCGCGGAGCCCCAAAATTCATTTCTGGCTATAAAGCCAACCGAATTCTGATCGAATTTTACACATTATTTTTCATCTCTCTCTCAATATATACGAGTAATATATATTTATATTTATAATTTATATTTTAATTTTAATTATAATTCTAATAATAAGGGTATGTTAGCGAATGTTGTAAGGGTGTAAGTCGAAATTCTGTCCGTGTAACGCTACGCTATTTTTAATCATTGTAAGTTATGTTCAACCTTTTTATATTAATGTCTCGTAGCTAAGTTATTATTATGCTTGTTTAAAACGAAGTAATCATGATGTTGGGCTAATTACTAAAATTGGGTAATTGGGCTTTGTACCATAATTGGGGTTTGGATAAAAGAACGACACTTGTGGAAACTAGGCTATGGGCTATTAATGGGCTTTATATTTGTTTAACTAAATGAAAGTTTGTTAATGTTAATATAAAGATTTACAATTGGGCGTCCCTATAAATTACCATATACACTCGATCGGACACGATGGGCGGGGTATTTATATGTACGAATAATCGTTCATTTAACCGGACACGGGAATGGATTAATAGCCACTAGAATAATTAAAACAGGGGTGAAATTACATTCAAGGGTAATTGGTGTAATTGTTAACAAAGTAGTAAAACCTTGGTTTACACGCAGTTGATAACCTGGTGTATTCATTAAACAAAGTATTAAAACCTTGTTACAATTCGAATCCCCAATTAGTTGGAATATTTATCTTCGGGTATAATAATAATTTGACAAGGACACTTGCAATTTATATTTATGACTGATGGACTGTTATGGACAAAAACCAGACGGACATATTGAATAATCCAGGACAAAGGACAATTAACCCATGGGCATAAAACTAAAATCAACACGTCAAACATCATGATTACGGAAGTTTAAATAAGCATAATTCTTTTATTTCATATTTAATTTCCTTTATTTTATATTTAATTGCACTTCTAATTATCGCACTTTTATTTATTGTTATCGCACTTTTAATCATCGTACTTTTAATTATCGCAATTTAATTTTATCGCATTTTTATTATTCGCAATTTCATTATCGTTATTTACTTTACGCTTTAATTTAAAGTCTTGCATTTATTTTATATTTTACATTAGGTTTTAACTGCGACTAAAGTTTTAAAATCGACAAACCGGTCATTAAACGGTAAAAACCCCTCTTTATAATAATAATATTACTTATATATATATTTGTATTTTTATAAAAGTAAACTAATATAGCGTTGAGCTTTGCTTAAAGATCTCCCTGTGGAACGAACCGGACTTACTAAAAACTACACTACTGTACGATTAGGTACACTGCCTATAAGTGTTGTAGCAAGGTTTAAGTATATCCATTCTATAAATAAATAAATATCTTGTGTAAAATTGTATCGTATTTAATAGTATTTTCTGCGTAAAATATAAGCTATTTTATATACACCTCGTTCGACAACAAGTATTTTTGGCGCCGCTGCCGGGGAACACTCTTAAAAGCCGGAAGCGCAACGCTAATATAGAAAAAAAAAAAAAAGATTTTTATTTACTTTTATTAAAAGTCGTTTTTGTAAAAATTACGTTTTAATCATTCAAAAATATAAAAAGAAAAACAAAAATATAAGTATTTTTAGGATTTTGTTAAATATTTAAGTTTTATAAGTTTCTTTATCTTTATTTTAATTTATAAAAATATAAATTTTATTAAAAATCGTTTATTTAAATTAAAAACAGAAAACAGAAAATAAAAAAAAAAAAAAAAAAAATAAAGAAAAACGCGTAAAAACAAAACCTGTCAACTGATTTCTGGATCCCCGCGACTCGCGGGGTTTTCCTCTTTATTCACCGCAACTCGCGGAGGGCCTCTGACACTCGGACAAAAACCCTAATCACGGGTTATTATTTATTATTATTATTATTATTATTAAAACCTAATTACTATTATTATTATTATTAGATTTAATTTTACTTTTTATTTAATTTGTTGTATTTTGTTAAATTAGTTTTAATAAAATTGTATTATTTGTAGTTTTATTAAATAAATAATATAAAAATAATATTTTTATAAAAATTGTACTTTTTACAACTTTTTGTATATTTTTATATTTTGTACCTTTTTAATCGTTGTAGCGTAACTTTTGTATTTTTAGCTCATATTTAATTTTAAACTTAGTTTTTGCTATAGTTATTTTTACTCCTAGATTTTTAGGCTTTGCCGTAGAATTCCTTAAGTGCTTTTTCTTTAGACTAAGATTTAGGTGCTTTAGAATTTTGCGACGCCTTTTTAAGTTTTAGTTTCTTTTTAAGTTATTTTCATTTGGGATTTAGTTTTTCTTGTAAGCTTTAATATTTTTAGACCTTTTACTATGTATCAATTATCATTCCAATTAGTAATTTCAATTTGCGATTATAATTTTAAGTTAGTTGTAGTAATAAGGTTAAATTAGTAAAGTATTTTTAAGTTTTTATAAGTTTCTTTTATTTTATCCGTCACCTTTTATTTTTCAACCATTTTTTTCTTTTTCGACATTTTTCGACGCGCAATCTTTTTCTCTCTTATTTCTCGCCATTCTAGTTTTAGGACTTAGAATTTTATTCTACTTCTTATCTAAATTTCTTAAAATTACGAAAATTTATTTTAAGTGGTTAAATTGATAGACATCAAAATTTTCTGGTTCGTAGTAATAGTTGGATTTGTACGTGGACCGGGTTATTGGAGCCAAACAGTCCTCAATTATATTGAGACCAAACGAATCCTGCCCCTCTGCTGCATCTTTTGGCTATTCGAAACGTGGGCAAAATCAGAAAAGTCTATTGATTGGATAACTTATTATAATTTTTCTTTCCTTTTAAAAACTAATAGGATATTCTGTGAATGCACCGAGCAAGACGTTCATCACCTTTTGTACGTTCACCACCTGTAACTCGATCAAGACATCGTTTAACAAATATAACCGCCGTTGATTTTTCTTTAGAATCGTCATCCAGTCGACCAAGTACTTCAGTTCAAATTTCCGATAATCCAGTTTTTGAAACAAACCTCACAATTGAGAATCCAGAAAATATTCAGGAACGGTTCATAGATCCTGAACCACTAAACTTTCCTCCGGAACCACCAATCATTCAAACAGAGATTGTTGAGGAACGAACTATTAAATCAGAATCATTTAGTGATACCGATTCAACAAATTCAATTATGGAGAATCTGGAACCTTTAAGTATGGAAGACCGAATGAGAGCTAAACGCACTGGCCAAGGTCACGCAATTACTCATCCAGACATTAATGCGCCAGATTATGAAATCAAAGGACAAATTTTACACATGGTGACTAATCAATGCCAATTTAGTGGTGCGCCGAAGGAAGATCCAAATGAACATCTACGTACCTTTAATAGGATCTGCACACTATTTAAAATCCGAGAAGTGGAGGATGAACAGATATATCTCATGTTATTTCCCTGGACTTTAAAGGGAGAAGCCAAAGATTGGTTGGAATCGTTACCTGAAGGGGCGATCGATACATGGGACGTTTTAATTGACAAATTTCTTAAACAATTTTTTCCTGCATCTAAAGCCGTAAGACTTCAAGCAGAAATTGTTACGTTCACACAGAAGCCAAATGAAACTCTATATGAGGCGTGGACAAGATATGGAAAGTTGTTAAGAGGATGTCCGCAACATGGTTTAGACACCTGTCAAATAGTACAAATATTTTACCAAGGATGCGACATCACTACAAGAAAAGACATAGACATAGCAGCTGGTGGTTCTATTATGAAGAAAACCGAAACTGATGCTTACAAAATTATTGATAACACTGCTTCCCACTCACATGAGTGGCACCAAGAAAAAGACATCATTAGATCATCTAAAGCAGCTAGAGCCGATTCTAGCCATGACTTAGATTCCATTTCGGCAAAGATAGATGCTTTCGAAAGACGAATGGAAAAGATGACTAAAGATATTCATGCTATACGAATTAGTTGTGAGCAGTGTGGAGGACCACATTTGACAAAAGATTGTCTCAGTATTGAATTAACAATGGAACAAAGAGAGAATATTTCATACATAAACCAAAGGCCTGGAAATAATTATCAGAATAATTATCAACCGCCAAGACCAATTTACAATCAAAACCAGAATTATAACCGAAATATTCCATACAACAACCAACAAGGTCCTAGCAATCAACAAGTATCCAATAATACTTACAATCAGCAAAGACCTAATTTTCAAAACAAACCACCACAACAAACCGATGATAAAAAGCCGAATTTAGAAGATATGATGACGAAGCTAGTTGAAACTCAAACGCAGTTTTTCACATCTCAAAAACAAACCAATGAACAAAATGCTCAAGCATTTAGAAATCAACAAGCTTCTATTCAAAATCTGGAACAAGAAGTAAGTAACCTAGCAAGGTTAATAGGTGAAAGAAAACCGGGAAGTTTACCTAGTGATACAAATGCTAACCCCCGGAATGAAACAGCTAAAGCTATTACCACAAGAAGTGGTACAACACTTAAACCACCTGAAATACCTGTAACTTCTGATGAAACTATTCCTACTCCACAAGAACCACAACCTGATAAAGAAAAGGAAAAAGGACCGGTAGTTGAGAAGGTTAATGAAGATAACACAGTTAAGGATAAACCTTATGTTAAACCATACCAACCACCACTTCCTTACCCGAGTAAAATGAAGAAAGAAAAACTTGAAGCCGAGCAATCCAAATTCTTGGATATGTTTAAACAGATAAATGTAAATCTTCCTTTCATTGATGTAATTTCAGGAATGCCAAGATATGCTAAATTCTTGAAAGATCTAATCACGAATAGAAAGAAAATGGAAGAACTCTCGGCTGTTACTATGAATGCTAATTGTTCAGCAGTGCTGTTGAATAAGATACCAGAAAAACTATCTGATCCAGGAAGTTTCACAATTCCATGTTTTCTGGGTAGTCTTAGTTCAATAGAAGCATTGGCAGATTTAGGTGCTAGTATAAATCTAATGCCGTATTCACTATACGCTAAACTAGACCTTGGAGAATTGAAACCAACCAGAATAAGCATACAACTAGCCGATAGATCAATAAAATATCCTAGAGGGATAATGGAGAACATGCTAGTTAAAGTTGGTACTTTAGTATTCCCAGTAGATTTTGTTGTTCTAGACATGGAAGAAGATTCTCAAGTTCCTCTCATATTAGGAAGACCATTCTTAAACACGGCTAAAGCAATGATAGACGTGTTCGGTAAGAAACTGACCCTAAGTATAGAGGATGAGAGTGTTACCTTTTCAGTTGATAGAGCAATGCAACAACCACAATCTGCAGATGATACATGTTATTATATTCAAACTATAGATGCACATGCAGAATTATTAGAAGAATTTCCAGAATTACAAGGAACAGGAGAATGTTCTTTAGGAGAAGGAAATGAACCAATTGATGAAGCTGAAATGTTAGCTACACTTATAGCTAATGGATATGAACCAACAACAGAAGAAATTCAAATGCTAAAAGAAGAAGACAGATATCGATATAAATCATCGATAGAAGAACCTCCGAAATTAGAGTTAAAGCCACTTCCAAACCATTTGGAATACGCTTATTTACATGGTGAATCTGAATTACCTGTAATAATATCGTCTTCTCTTACTGAAAATGAGAAATCACAACTCATTTCTGTGTTGAAAGCTCATAAACCAGCCATTGCATGGAAGATTCATGATATTAAAGGAATAAGTCCTTCGTATTGCACACATAAAATCCTTATGGAAGAAGGTCATAAAACGTATGTGCAACGCCAACGAAGACTAAATCCTAATATGCAAGATGTAGTTAAGAAAGAGATTATTAAACTGCTAGATGCAGGTTTGATATATCCAATCTCTGATAGTCCATGGGTAAGCCCAGTTCAATGCGTGCCTAAGAAGGGTGGTATGACTGTCATTACAAATGAGAAAAATGAGCTTATTCCTACTAGGACTGTAACAGGATGGCGTGTATGTATTGATTATAGAAAATTAAATGACGCCACCAGAAAAGATCACTTTCCCTTACCTTTCATAGATCAAATGTTGGAAAGATTAGCCGGAAATAGTTACTATTGTTTTCTAGATGGATTTTCCGGATATTTTCAAATTCCAATAGCACCCGAAGATCAAGAGAAAACCACATTCACGTGCCCTTATGGTACTTTTGCTTACAAACGCATGCCATTTGGACTTTGTAACGCCCCTGCAACCTTTCAAAGGTGTATGATGGCAATTTTTCACGACATGATAGAAGAATGCATGGAAGTATTCATGGATGACTTTTCAGTCTTCGGGGATACATTTAAATCATGTCTAGTTAATCTGGAACGAATGCTAATTAGATGCGAAAAATCAAATCTAGTACTTAATTGGGAGAAATGCCATTTCATGGTTAAAGAAGGCATCGTTCTTGGACATAAAATTTCAAAAGAAGGAATTGAAGTGGATAGAGCTAAAGTAGATGTAATTGCTAAACTTCCACATCCCACCAATGTTAGAGGAGTTAGGAGTTTTCTAGGGCATGCCGGTTTTTACCGACGTTTTATAAAAGATTTTTCTAAAATTGCCACTCCTATGAATAAACTCCTAGAAAAGGATGCGCCATTCATCTTTTCAGATGAATGTATCAAATCTTTTAATATTCTTAAAGAAAAACTCACTAATGCACCAATCATGATAACACCAAATTGGAATCTACCATTTGAACTAATGTGCGATGCAAGTGATTTTGCAATGGGAGCCGTTTTAGGACAAAGGATTGAAAAACGATTTCAACCTATATATTATGCTAGTAAGACATTACAAGGAGCACAAACGAACTATACAACTACTGAAAAAGAACTCCTTGCTATTGTCTTTGCTTTTGACAAATTTCGATCATATCTCGTTCTAGCAAAAACGGTGGTCTATACCGACCATTCTGCTCTTAGATACCTATTTTCAAAACAAGATGCTAAACCAAGATTAATCCGTTGGATCTTACTCTTACAAGAGTTTGATATTGAAATCCGAGATAAAAAAGGAGCAGAAAATCTCGCCGCTGATCATCTTTCTCGTCTTGAAAATCCCGAATTAGAAGTTCTGAATGAATCGGCCATACAAGACAACTTTCCTGATGAATATCTATTGAAGATAGATTATAAAGAAATCCCATGGTTTGCAGACTATGCAAACTACTTAGTTTGTGGATTCCTTGAAAAAGGATTATCATACCAAAGACGAAAGAAATTCTTCAGTGATATAAAACACTATTTCTGGGAAGATCCACATCTGTTTAAAAGTTGTCCCGATGGAATAATACGCCGATGTGTATTTGGAGATGAAGCTAGTAAAATTTTAAACCATTGTCACACAGGACCAACAGGAGGGCATTATGGGCCTCAACTAACAGCAAGAAAAGTTTATGAAGCTGGATTCTATTGGCCTACAATTTACAAAGACGCACACCTTCTTTGCAAATCCTGTGATGCATGTCAAAGGGCCGGAAAAATAAGTCAACGTGATGAAATGCCACAAAATGTCATCCAAGTATGTGAAGTATTTGACATTTGGGGTATTGACTTTATGGGTCCATTTCCAAAATCTCATAATAATCTATATATACTCGTAGCCATTGATTATGTATCTAAATGGGCGGAAGCACAAGCTCTCCCAACTAACGATGCACGAGTTGTAGTAAACTTTTTAAAACGTCTTTTTGCAAGGTTTGGAACACCGAAAGCTTTAATAAGTGATCGGGGTACTCATTTCTGTAATAATCAACTTGAGAAAGTTCTTAAAAGATATGGAGTAACTCATAAAATCTCCACCGCATATCATCCACAAACAAGTGGACAAGTTGAAAATACCAACCGAGCTTTAAAACGTATTCTAGAGAAAACCGTAGGATCAAATCCAAAGGAATGGTCCATTAAATTGGAGGATGCACTATGGGCTTTTAGAACAGCCTACAAAACTCCAATTGGAACCACACCTTTTAGACTTGTGTATGGAAAAGCATGTCATCTTCCAGTAGAAATTGAACACAAAGCATTTTGGGCTTTGAAGACATGTAATCTTGATTTATATGAAGCCGGACGTCCACGATTAAGTCAACTAAACGAATTAGAAGAATTAAGACATGAAGCATACGAAAATTCGTTAATCTATAAAGAAAGAACGAAGAAATGGCATGATAAAAGAATCAGAAGTTCAAAAGAATTTAAAGAAGGAGACAGAGTTCTTCTTTTCAATTCACGATTCAAGCTATTTCCTGGAAAATTGAAATCAAGATGGTCTGGACCATTCATAGTCAAAAGAGTTTTCCCATACGGAACGATAGAATTAATAAATTCAAATGGGATTGAATTTAAAGTTAATGGTCACAGAGTTAAACATTACATACAGGGTCCGATGGAAGTCGACAACGAAGTTAATCACAATTTCGATACCACAGCTAACTAAGTGTGGGGAGAATCAAGTCTTTAAAGGATAAATATGTATTTCTGTTAGAGTTAGATTGTCTGTTTTCGTGTAGTTCTCGAAAATGGAACACGTATGGTCTTTCCCTAGCAGACCCTAAAGAACTAGTCTTCTCCCCCCATTCTGAATTTTTATTTTTTTAGGTTTTTACGAAATGAAGACTGCCTGTGAATTAAACCATGGTCTAATGCTACACGCTTTGATCACTAAACGTAATAATGACATACTCCCGAGTGAAATAGTATCAGTAATCAGAGAAAGAATGGACGGAGTTAGAAAAGGATCCAGATGCGAAGATAATAAGTTACAATTTGGTAAAGGAAAATCAAAATCCGCAGCGAAAAGAAGAGCACGACACCTAGAAAAATGTCATAAATGCGGAAAATGGTCACATGGAGGTAAATGTTCAAATAATCAAACTTATTCAAATACCGAATTTGTTACTTTATGCAGAGACGGACCGTTCATATGTTTAGAAGAAAAGACAATGAATGCTCGAGGTTACGCCTATGCAGCCATGGAAAACCAATTAAACCGACTATCTTATGAATATAATAGATCATATAACTAAGAAATCTATTTCACAGGTATGTCTGTACAGTTTTTATTTTTATTTTTAACCTTTTGATAATAAACGCTAATTTGTTCGCTAAAAAGTATTAAATTGGTATTAAATAAAATTAGGTTTGGCAACCGAAATTATTGATATTGTTCAAAAATTTATTACATCACTGCGAAATTTAACGTTTATTCTTAAGGTATAAATGTCTTTAATCAATCAACCCAAAATATTTCAAAAATTCGTCATGAGTTAAATTAGGTCTTGGAACCGAAATTACTTTACCGAAAAGAGGGGCGCATATTTTTGATAATATTTGATTGATTAAAGTGGGATAAAAAGACAAAAAGATTTTTAATTTTATTTTTTACCATGTTTTTAAAATTAATATTTAAATCTTAAATTAATATTGTAAACTTTGTAAAAACAATATTTTTAAAATTGTAAATATTTGAAAAATTAATATAAGTTTGGTATGAATTTATGAATTTTTAAATTAAGTTTGGTGTGAATTTTTAATTTTTAAAATATGAAATTTTAATTTTATGCATTTTAAATTTTGAGTTTGGTGTGAATTTTTAATTTTAATTTTGAATTTTATATTTAAGTTGTGTGAATTTAAAAACAAAAATTTACTTTATCTCATTAAGTTAAGAATATGATTTTTAAAATTCGTCGTAAGTTGAAGACTAGGTCTTTGAACCGAAATTGCTTTACCCGAGGGAGGGACGAGAACTTTTATTATCATTATTTTTAATCTTGTTGATTTAAAGTATGCCAAAAACATTAAAAAACCCAAAAATCTTAGCTTTTAAAACAATCGCTACAAAAAGACAAATTTTAAAATTTTGTCGAGGGACGGACTAGGACATCGATCCGAAACGACCTCGTCCTAAATAACAAGGGAAACAAAATTTTAAAATTAATTTCTTAATTGTTTTATAAGTTAAAGATTATAAAAAAAAAAAAAAAAAAAAAAAAAATAAAAAAAATAAAAAAAAAAAAAAAAAAAAAAAAAAAAAATAACTCCGCGACTCGCGGAGTTTTAAGTTAAAACCTCCGCGACTCGCGGAGGGACAAAATTACAGAAAAAAAATATAACCAGCTGCACGAACAGAATAACACACACACACATACTGCACTTCGAAAAAACCCGAAAAAACCCACAAAAATCATCCCAAAAACTCAATTTTTCACCGTTAATCTTCAAATTTTTCACTACAATCATGTTGAGAAGGATGATATCTAGGAACTACTCAAGAAAACAGGTACAATTACACCCCAAATCACCTTTAAATCCGAATTTTAGTGTGTTCTTGAGCATATTTTAATAATTTGAATTTTGTTAATTTTTAGTGTAATTAGTGTTAAATTGTTAGTATATTATGCATGTATAACCTAGATTGATGCTTGTTAACATGATTTGAAGCCAAAAACTTCAAAATCTTTAGAATCTAGGGTTTGTGTTCTTGAGCAAATTTGGGGCTTTTTGATATAAACAGGTTATGGCCGATTTTTGTCATGAATTGTTGCTAAAATGAGTAGTGTAACATGTCTAGGTAGTTAAATGATCCAAACTTTGAGCCTAAACATGATTTTGAGAATTAAAGTGGACTTTTTCAAGTCCAAAATTCATGAACTTGATTTTTGAAAGATAATGCCATTTGAGACTTGTTTATTTGCTAGTAATGATTATTTTGACATGTTATTTGAGTTGAATGCTTATGAACTTGGCGAAAATTTTCGTATATGCTTATTTGAAAAAGTGTAGATTTGATAAAAATGTGAAAATAAGCTTAAGTTTGATATAAATTGATAATGTCATTGTAATTATTTTGATTGATGATTTTGCTGACACTAATGCATATTTGGATGCACAAAATTTGTGTTTGATGTGTTTTGCAGACTGAAAGGGGTGAATCTTCATCCCAAGCCCGCCATGCTCCTGCTGAGAACTTGGAACAACAGGAGGTAGATAACTACTACAAGCAGGATGTACCACATCCAGTCATGACCTTTTCAGATATGCACTTGGAACAGTTGCACCCGAACCTGCGATTTGACAGACTTTGGATAGATTATCCAAAATATCAACGGGGTTTGCATACTCTTCATTCCAAGGTTGTTGAGGTACCAAGGGTCATAGAATGGGGACCCTTGGAAGCTGTAGAATTGGCCGGGCCAATTAGGGAATTACTGGTACAGAGGTATGGTAATTCTTCTTTTAATGACTGGATATGTTTATTCACCATACGCAGACCTGTATATAAAGTATGGTGTGAAGAGTTGTTATGTAGTATAGAGTTGAATGATCGGGTAGCTAGTTTAACCGATCGTTCTTTTATTAGATTTTTGTTAGGCGGTTCGATGCGCCACATGTCTTTACTAGACATGGCTCAGGCTTTACGTATATATACGCCTGAGGAATTAGCGTCTGCCGATTGTAGAGGATTGATACTAAACGGTAGGAAAATAGATGAGAATTTTGATACACACGGTGTGTGGAGTCAAATGACAAGCCACCACCGTTTCAAAGGGGGAAACTACTCTTATTTGGATATAGATAGAGCCGAATTAAGAGTAATACATAGATTTTTAGCTAATTCGATTACACAAAGGGGTAAAAACAAAGAAAAGGTAAATGAACAAGATTTGTTTTACCATATGTGTATTCGAGACCCACACAGCGCTGTAAGTATACCATATTGTGTGGGTTATTATTTATCAGCTATGGTTCGAGGGATGCGTCCACATAGCATAATAGGGGGTGGTATTTTTATTACTTTGATTGGTGAATATCTCGGTGTGGATATAAGTCGGGGGGGATTATTAGTAGAAGAGCCGGAACCCCGCGACACTATAGGTTTAAATGTATACCATGGTGCGAAAGTGTTGAAGCGGCGAAATAACGCCGCAGTACGATACAATGGTAGACATCCACAGGTAGAGAGAAACCAGGAACAAGGTAATGTAGGAGGGGGGAACCAGATGCAAGAAATGCAAAGGTTTATAGCTTCTCAGGAATACGAAAATGCTAGACAGAGAGCATTTGAAGATTGGCAAGTTCATCAGAACCAGATCATAGCGCATTGCCAACATATAGGTAGAAACTATATTCCTACACCGAAACCCGTCTTCCCTCCTTGGTCGATAGAGATGCAGCCACCATATCCTACGTATGACCCTGCCGAGGCATTCTATAGCACTTATGGTTATGCGTGGAACCCCTATTGGTACCAATATCATCCTTAGTTTACTTATTTTTATTTTTATTTTGTAATTTGTAATTATTGATATGTTTAATATTTTTTGTTAATATTGTAATCATTTTTATATTTATCTAACTTTTATTCTTAGATTTTAATAATTTTTGAATGTGGGGTAATATACCAAACTTCAAAAATATGTATATATGTTTGCAGTTTATCTTATGTACACAACAGGGTAAAACAACGCATTTTCAAAGACTGGCATTAAGTTCAGCAAAAGCAAGTAATTTTGACGACAATGATGCAAAATACATGTGAAAAAACAACAAGACGGAATGAACAAATGACGTGCACCATTTATCATTCAGCAAACAAACGCCAATATATTTGGAAACTTTGGTAAAAATTTAATCATTTTCACACAAATCACCCTCAATAATTTAAATTGTTACTGATTTCTTGCAAATGAGGGCATTGCAAGATCTTAAGTGTGGGAAGGGGTTAAATTCTTTCGGATTTTAAAAATTTTTATATTAAACACTTGGTTACCATTAAAAATACTAGTAAAGCAGTAGTTGTATTAGAATCTAGTGCTCTCTGATAAAAAAGAACAGCCCTAGTCTTATATACTGACTACCCAATTCTAGTAAAATTTTTCAAAATTTTCAATTAAATGAATTCAAAATCATGTTTATACATATTTATGAACGATAAAACTAGGTTTTAACACCGAAATTATTGTTACCTCGGAAAGGACATAAATTGAGAAACAAACTAAAATGTTAAAATTCATTTAAAATGGAATAGAGGACGATAAAAAGGAAAATAAAAGCCAAGTGTGGGAAAATTTACCAAGTTATTTTAAACATATGTCACATATATTTGTAACAAATAACTGAAAATACTTTTGCTTTGGACTAAACTAAACTGTTTTACCCGATGAAAGAAAAGAAAAGATGGATCTACACGATGAATCAATTCCATCATTAAAAGGAAGTAAAGTCTTCCGAAAAAAGACACGCACTTCTTGATTTAGGTCATGAAGTTGTCGTCCAGACCAGCTGTAGGTTGACGAAAAATCTAGAAAAGTCATCACTAAAATCAGCTGGAAATCCACGGACCTCAGCATTAAACAGGGTCGTCAAGTGGTCAGATTTATCCTAACCATGAGAAGGATTTATCTCGTACAATGGGGAGGCACCATGCAAATTAGCTGGATAAGACTAATGAATCAGATCTCCAGAAAGGATAATCTCCTTAAAGATTAAAAATCAGCTTTTAAGACTGATATTACTCAATCCTAGAGATTGACTTTAAAGATTGAGAATTACAAACTCATGGAATTCGATGATATCTAAACTCGAGCTTGAACGAGAAAATATTTTGATCAAAATTATAAACCGATTTGTTTTCTGAAAAACCCATTTTCAATGCGTTCATTACCATTGAACGTAAAATCCTAGGAATTCACCTGGAATTCGTTAGGTCACCTGAACCAAATCGGGTGTCAACCGTAAGAACGGTGGTTGCATAACATGGTCAAAGACAGGACCTTGTGCCAAACCGACAAATTATAAGGGTGAGCTTTACTATTGCTCCTACCAAGGATAGTAATTGCGTCCGACACGTTATAGACCATAATCAAAAGCATGTCACGGGACATTGCCTTAAACAGTTGCTTGTTCAACGCTTTCCTTTACAACCGGACGGTAGTTTGCCGAAAGGTAATATACGGAACAAGTAAACTGGACGTGTTGCTTTCCAAATACAAGGTTAGCAAGTGGGTGACACAAAACCGCAAGTTTTGAGCTAAAATTTTCAAATCTGAAACCCACCAAACCCACAAAAATATTTTGCAAACACCGGTAAAGGGTTATTCCGGAAAACTTATCTAGGGTAAAAACTAGATTTAATTTTCAAAAGATCAAATGTTTTCATAAAGATCCAATTTCCTTAATGGATCTAAATTTTTATAGTCATGTGGGACTGTAAACCATATCGTTACTACCATTGTTTATACCGCCATATAGAAATCACTGATGTACAAAGTGTGAAGAATAAAGAAGTGATTCTAGTATTTCAAGACAATATTGCTTGAGGACAAGCAACGCTCAAGTGTGGGAATATTTGATAATGCTAAAAACGAACATATATTTCATAGCATTATTCCTCAAGAAAGACAAGCTTTTAGTTGCAATTGTTCTATTTACAAGTGATATTCGTTTAAATAATAAAAGGTGAAGACAAAAGACAGATTCGACGATTTGAAGACGCAAACGACCAAAAAGCTCAAAAGTACAAAAGACAATCAAAAAGGTTCCAATTATTGATAAGAAACGTCTCGAAATCACAAGAGTACAAGATTCAAAACGCAAAGTACAAGATATTAAATTGTACGCAAGGACGTTCAAAAAACCGGAACCGGGACCGGAGTCAACTCTTAACGCTCGACGCAACGGACTAAAAATTACAAGTTAACTATGTATATAAATATAATATAATATATAATTAATTATATTAATTATATATATATTATTTATATATATTATTAAAACCGTCGGCAGCCAGAAACTCCAAGGGTGTGAAATGAAAATACCTCTCCGCGACTCGCGGAGTTTGAAGGGCTTTTTGCCGCGAGTCGCGGAGCCCCAAAATTCATTTCTGGCTATAAAGCCAACCGAATTCTGATCGAATTTTACACATTATTTTTCATCTCTCTCTCAATATATACGAGTAATATATATTTATATTTATAATTTATATTTTAATTTTAATTATAATTCTAATAATAAGGGTATGTTAGCGAATGTTGTAAGGGTGTAAGTCGAAATTCTGTCCGTGTAACGCTACGCTATTTTTAATCATTGTAAGTTATGTTCAACCTTTTTATATTAATGTCTCGTAGCTAAGTTATTATTATGCTTGTTTAAAACGAAGTAATCATGATGTTGGGCTAATTACTAAAATTGGGTAATTGGGCTTTGTACCATAATTGGGGTTTGGATAAAAGAACGACACTTGTGGAAACTAGGCTATGGGCTATTAATGGGCTTTATATTTGTTTAACTAAATGAAAGTTTGTTAATGTTAATATAAAGATTTACAATTGGGCGTCCCTATAAATTACCATATACACTCGATCGGACACGATGGGCGGGGTATTTATATGTACGAATAATCGTTCATTTAACCGGACACGGGAATGGATTAATAGCCACTAGAATAATTAAAACAGGGGTGAAATTACATTCAAGGGTAATTGGTGTAATTGTTAACAAAGTAGTAAAACCTTGGTTTACACGCAGTTGATAACCTGGTGTATTCATTAAACAAAGTATTAAAACCTTGTTACAATTCGAATCCCCAATTAGTTGGAATATTTATCTTCGGGTATAATAATAATTTGACAAGGACACTTGCAATTTATATTTATGACTGATGGACTGTTATGGACAAAAACCAGACGGACATATTGAATAATCCAGGACAAAGGACAATTAACCCATGGGCATAAAACTAAAATCAACACGTCAAACATCATGATTACGGAAGTTTAAATAAGCATAATTCTTTTATTTCATATTTAATTTCCTTTATTTTATATTTAATTGCACTTCTAATTATCGCACTTTTATTTATTGTTATCGCACTTTTAATCATCGTACTTTTAATTATCGCAATTTAATTTTATCGCATTTTTATTATTCGCAATTTCATTATCGTTATTTACTTTACGCTTTAATTTAAAGTCTTGCATTTATTTTATATTTTACATTAGGTTTTAACTGCGACTAAAGTTTTAAAATCGACAAACCGGTCATTAAACGGTAAAAACCCCTCTTTATAATAATAATATTACTTATATATATATTTGTATTTTTATAAAAGTAAACTAATATAGCGTTGAGCTTTGCTTAAAGATCTCCCTGTGGAACGAACCGGACTTACTAAAAACTACACTACTGTACGATTAGGTACACTGCCTATAAGTGTTGTAGCAAGGTTTAAGTATATCCATTCTATAAATAAATAAATATCTTGTGTAAAATTGTATCGTATTTAATAGTATTTTCTGCGTAAAATATAAGCTATTTTATATACACCTCGTTCGACATCACTACCATTACTTGTTTTGGGTGTGGAAAACAAGGTCACTATAAGAGCCAGTGCCCGAATCAGAATGGCGGACCTGCACGTGGAAGAGCGTTTGTTATTAATGCTAGAGAGGCACGAGAAGACCCGGAGCTTGTTACGGGTACGTTTACCATTAATAACTTATCAGCATCTATTTTATTTGATACTGGCGCCGATAGAAGTTACGTGTGTATAAATTTTTACACTAAATTGAATTGTTCATCATTACCTCTAGATGCTAAGTACTTGATTGAGTTAGCTAATGGTAAACTAATTAAAGCCGATAAAATTTGTCGTGATTGTGAAATAAATCTAGCCGGAGAAACGTTTAAAATCGACTTAATACCCGTGGAATTAGGAGGTTTTGATGTAATAGTCGGCATGGACTGGATGTCCAAAATAGGAGCGGAAGTTGTTTGTGCCAAGAAGGCAATTCGTATTCCTGGTAAGGATAAAATACCGGTAATGATTTATGGAGAGAAGGGTAATTCAAAGCTAAAACTCATTAGCTGTTTGAAAGCCAAGAAGTGTTTAGAAAAGGGATGTTACGCTATTTTAGCACATGTTAATAAAGTCGAAAAGAAAGAAAAGTGCATCAACGACGTGCCTGTGGCAAGAGATTTTCCTGAAGTTTTTCCGGAAGAATTGCCGGGATTACCTCCATTTAGATCGGTAGAATTTCAAATAGATTTAGTACCAGGAGCTGCACCAGTGGCTCGTGCGCCATATAGACTTGCACCGTCCGAATTAAAAGAACTTCAAAGTCAGTTAAAAGAATTACTGGACCGTGGATTCATACGACCAAGTACTTCACCGTGGGGAGCTCCGATTCTATTTGTTAAAAAGAAAGATGGATCTTTTAGGATGTGCATAGATTATCGTGAATTAAATAAGTTAACTATCAAAAATCGGTATCCACTACCGAGAATTGACGACTTATTTGATCAACTCCAGGGATCATGTGTTTATTCGAAAATCGACCTAAGATCGGGCTATCATCAACTACGTGTCAAAGAAGAGGACATTCCGAAAACTGCTTTTCGAACACGTTATGGTCATTACGAATTTTTGGTCATGCCGTTTGGGTTGACAAATGCGCCAGCTGTATTCATGGACCTCATGAATCGAGTTTGTAGTCCGTATTTGGATAAGTTTGTTATCGTTTTCATTGATGATATTCTTATCTATTCCAAAAGTGAGCAAGAGCATGAAGAGCATTTAAGGTTGATACTAGAGTTGTTGAGAAAAGAACAACTTTATGCTAAATTTTCTAAGTGTGCTTTCTGGTTGAAAGAAGTGCAATTTCTTGGTCACGTTGTTAATAGCAAAGGAATTCAGGTTGATCCAGCAAAAACTGAAGCTATTGAAAAATGGGAGACTCCTAAGACACCAACACAGATACGCCAATTTTTGGGTTTAGCTGGTTATTATAGAAGGTTTATTCAAGATTTTTCCCGAATAGCTAAGCCGTTGACAGCGTTAACGCAAAAAGGGAAGAAATACGAATGGACCTCGGAGCAGGAGAATGCATTTCAATTACTGAAGAAGAAGTTAACTACGGCGCCTATTTTATCGTTACCTGAAGGGAACGATGATTTTGAAATATATTGTGACGCTTCGCGACAAGGTTTTGGTTGTGTTCTTATGCAACGAAAGAAAGTTATTGCATTTGCATCCCGACAATTGAAGATTCACGAGCGAAATTATACGACGCATGATCTAGAATTGGGAGCAGTCGTGTTTGCATTGAAGATGTGGAGACACTACTTGTATGGGGTTAAATTCACTGTGTTTACTGATCATAAAAGCCTTCAACATATTTTCGATCAAAAACAATTGAACATGAGGCAACGTAGGTGGGTCGAGTTAATAAACGACTATGATTGTGAAATTCGTTATCATCCTGGGAAGGCGAATGTGGTGGCTGATGCTTTAAGCAGAAAAGAACGAGAACCAATTCGAGTTCGAGCAATGAACATAAAAATTCGTATGAATCTCAACTCACAAATCAAAGAAGTTCAACAAGAAGCACTTACTAAAGAAAATATAGGAAATGAAATAATGAAGAAGTATGAGAAGCAACTCGTTATGCGGGAAGATGGAATTCGGTATTTTGCAAATCGTATTTGGGTACCGAAGTTGGGTGGATTAAGGAAGTTGATATTGAACGAGGCACATAAGACAAGATATTCGATACATCCTGGAGTTGGAAAGATGTACCAAGATCTTAAGACGCATTATTGGTGGCCTAATTTGAAGACAGACGTTGCAACATATGTTGGGGAATGTTTAACTTGTTCCAAAGTCAAAGCAGAACACCAAAAGCCGTCAGGGTTACTTCAACAACCAGAAATTCCAGAATGGAAATGGGATGGTATCACCATGGATTTCATCACGAAGTTACCAAAGACTGCCTGGGGATACGACACCATTTGGGTAATTGTTGATCGTCTTACCAAATCTGCACATTTCTTGCCTATAAAGGAAACAGATAGAATGGAGAAATTATTACGATTATATATAAAGGAAATAGTTTCAAGGCATGGAATACCTATTTCCATTATATCCGATCGTGATAGTAGATTTACTTCAAAATTTTGGCAATCACTACAGGAGGCACTAGGAACTCGGTTGGATATGAGTACCGCATATCATCCACAAACCGATGGACAGAGTGAGAGAACGATTCAGACTCTCGAAGACATGCTCAGGGCATGTGTGATCGATTTTGGAAACGGATGGGATAAATATCTACCGTTAGCAGAATTCTCGTATAATAATAGTTATCATGCGAGCATTGGAGCTGCGCCATTCGAAGCATTGTACGGAAGGAAGTGTAGATCTCCTATCTGTTGGAATGAAGTAGGAGATCGACAATTAACTGGTCCCGAGATCATACACGAAACGACCGAGAAGATAGTGCAAATCAAGGAGAGATTGAAAACAGCCCGTAGTCGCCAAAAGAGCTACGCCGATGTTCGAAGGAAACCATTAGAGTTTCAGGTCGGGGACATGGTTATGCTAAAGGTGTCACCTTGGAAAGGTGTGATACGTTTCGGCAAAAGGGGTAAATTGAACCCAAGATATGTAGGTCCGTTCAAGATTATCGAACGCATTGGACCGGTAGCTTATCGACTCGAGTTACCGCAACAACTCGCCGTAATACATAATACCTTTCATGTCTCGAACCTTAAGAAGTGTCTTGCAAAGGAAGACCTCACCATTCCTCTTGAAGAAATCCATGTCGACGAGAAACTACAATTCGTCGAAGAACCAATCGAAATCATGGACCGTGAAGTTAAACAGCTCAAACAGAGCAATATACCGATTGTTAAGGTTCGTTGGAATGCTAGAAGAGGTCCCGAGTTTACTTGGGAACGAGAGGATCAGATGAAACGAAAGTATCCGCACTTGTTTCTCGATGACGCAAAATAGGTACAATTTTAAAATTTCGGGACGAAATTTATTTAACGGGGAGGTAATGTAACGACCCGTACTTTTGCGATCATTTTATACTTATAAGATTAATATTTACATAAATTAAACCTTGCCAACATGATAAGCAATCCAAATTGTCGAGACTTATATTTCCGAAAAGAGTTTTACACAACGTTTGACCGTCTAGTTTGACCGATGGTATCACGAACTATACAATATATGATAATTATACGTTTGTGTATATATATGTATATATACATATTTAACATGATTAATAAATGTTTTAATATCTCATTTTATATTAATAACAACAAGTTATATGTGTATTTTGAAACTACTAACTTAAGTTTTCAAAACGATAACAATACGTAACGTTATTTGACATATATACTTAAGACTTATAATGTTATACATATATTGTATAAGTAATGTATTTAATTACTTTTAAAGAACTTAAATACATAAAATCATATAAGTGTATTCACAAAAGATAGCTATATTTGAATCCTCATTTCATTTTTCACAAAATTTCTATACGTATACCTAGAGTATTTGTACTCGTATCATACCTAGCTCCTATACGTATTTACTAATAGTAAATACACATCAAAATCACCACCTAACCAGCCATTATTCATGCCCTTAGAGCTAGGTAATTACTTTTGGATGATTACTTGACTAATTATACAAGAAAACAACTAAAACTTTTGTCCTTGTACACCATCAAAAACGCCACCATCACCACCTTAAATACTTCCATTCATTTCCCATTTTTGATTCACTTTCACTTCAATTATCTTAGCAAAAACACACACTCTTTCAAGAACTCTAAACTCCATAACACTTCAGCAACTTACCAAGAAGATCTAGCTTCAAAAACCATACTAAAACACCATAAGAAAACCATACAAAAACACTTCAAGAAAACCCTCCAAGAACACCAACTTACTTCCAATCTTTCATCCACTACAATCACCCTTTTTGTTCTAGCTTCTTACTCCTCTTTTACAGCAAACTTATCCAAGGAACTTGAGGTAGAATTTATGTTCATAACCTTATTCAATTCATATATATATAGCTATCTTATTTTGTGGTACAAAAGTTTAACAACAAGAACATAGTTTGAATGTTTTCAAACTTGTTTGCAAACTAAATAGATCCTTCTAACTTAACTTTTAAAATACTTCAAGACATGTAACATAACTTATTTATATGTTAATTTAACAAGGTAAAACTTGGTTTTTCAAAGTATAAGTATTTTTGGAAAAATGGTCATTAAATGATTTTGTTGTAACAAAATGTTTAACTTCATATGTTTCACTAATGTTTCACTTATGCCGTATGATTTTGAATACAAACCAAGGTATTTACAGTTCATAGTCTTAAAGAAGAACTCGGTCCAAGAAGATGGCAATTTGAATCAACGAAAACGGATTTGTAACGAAGAAACTATGACCGAAACAAAATTGGTTATCCTAGATCATTTCAACTACGGGATCAATTGGAAAAAAATGATATAAATCACATATTTCTAAGATAACATGATATTTTATATATATGTACTTATAATTCAATTTTATATGGTTCAGGATCACCCGTAAACAATACGAGAAGATTAATCATAAGATCCCATGATTGTACGCAACACGTCATTTGACAACACCGGTACCATGGGTCAAGATTAATCTCGACCAATACATATATGATGGGGTTTTATTGATTTCGTTGGGGGTTTTATTTATTTCATTGCGGGTATATTAAACATCTAAAAATGAACCATTAAAATTGAATTACTAACATTGGACTGCTAACTACGGACTAAGGAATTATTCAAAGTATTAAAAGTATAACAAGTATATATTTATAACGTTTGTTTAAAAATGAAAACATATTGATATATTATATATGGATAGGTTCGTGATATCAACCGGGAGACCAAGTCAATTATCTATATCTTCAAAGACAACCGTGAGTATATAGTCCCACTTTTAAACTCTAAATATTTCGGGATGAGAATACATGTATTTTATGTTTTACGATATGGACACAAGTAACTGAAAAATATATTCTACGTTGAGTTGTACCACTGGCATACTTCCCTGTAGCTTGGTAACTAATATTTACAGCGGTATTGTAAACGCGAATCCTGTTGATAGATCTATCGGGCCTGACAACCCCAACCGGACTGGACGACCAGTATTCAACGGTTGCACAGTACTTCGTTTTGTGACTACACTTGGTACGGTGTAGTAAGATTTCATATTAAAGGGAATATGCGACGTGAAAATGTTAAGTATGGTTACCAAGTGCTCAACCACTTAGAATACTTTTATTAAACTGTTTATATACGAAATCTTGTGGTCTATATATATATTGCTGCCGGCATTAAACCTATATCTCACCAACTTTATGTTGACCTTTTTAAAACATGTCTATTCTCAGGTGATTTCTAAAGCTTCCGCTGCATCATGTTGGATCTAACCAGGATCTTGCGTACGCATGTTTGTGTCAAAAATAAAACTGCATATCCGAGATGTTGTATTGTAAAATATGCTAGAAACCGTGTTGTTGTCATCATTTGTAAAGTTTGTAAGTCGAAGATTATCGCTAAACGTTAATCTTCTTTTTATTGTCTTAAGCTTGTAACAAAAATAATGGTTATGGTTTGTAATGTATAATATATGCAGTTTTCTTTCAAAAATGTCTCATATAGAGGTCAATACCTCGCAATGAAATCATACGTTATCTAACGCGTTCTTATGGTTAAGGACGGGTTATGACATATTCTCAGTCCCAAAAATATATATTGCAAAAACATTTAAAAAGGGAACAAATGAAACTCACGCATATAATTATTGTAAAACAGTTAATAAAACATTTGCATGTATTCTCAGCCCCAAAAATGTAAAGAGTAAAAGAGGAAGTAAATGAAACTCACACATATAAATATTGAAAAATAGTTATTAAAACATTGCATGTATTCTCAGCCCAAAAATATATATAAAAAGGGAATAATGAAACTCACCAAATGTATTTTGTAGTAAAAATACATATGACTATATTGAACAATGCAGGGTTGACATTGGATTCACGAACCTATATCATTTGTTTATTCATTAATACATATTTAATCATAATCGAATATATATATTATTATTAGTAAATTAATTGTTATTTTAACTATGTTTTTCATTAATAATCTAACTAATTACATTTTTTTAATATTTATATATAAATAATAATATAGCTACGTTATATGTAGTAAATATGAATTTTATATTACCAATAGTTGTTTGAGGAAGTAATGTTGATAATAATAATTAAAAAGTTGTTTCATCCTATAATACTAGTAATCTTAGTTATAAAATGACAATTTCTATAAAAGTGATACTTTTAATAATACTAAATACTAATAATAATAAATACTATAAAAATAAATGATTTTATTAATAGTAATATACTACTTACTTATAATAATAACTTTAATGATAATAAGGTTAATAATGAGGTTAACGATAATAATCAAAATAACAATCTTAATCATAATTATATATTATCTTATACTTATAATTTTTATCCTTATCTTTTAAATCATAAAATTGATAATTTTCTAATTATTTTATTTAGTAAATTCCTTTCATCATCTTTTATATTCTAATTATAATTGTATTTATAACAATATTATCAATAATCACAAATGATGATAATAATAATAATAATAATAATAATAATAATAGTAATACTTAACTTAATAATAATAATATTAGTAGTCATAATTGTAATTTTAATTATTAATAATAAATGATAACTATTATTACTAGTAATAATAATACTAATATCTATAACATCAATCATAATAATAATTCCTAATAATAACATAACAATAATAATAATGATAATCATAATATTAATAGTAATAATAATAATAACAATAATAATGATAATAATAATCTAAAAAAATTCTACTCATTATAATATAATAGTTATATTGACAACGATAACAATAATAATAATTATAATATTTATAATTCTTAATAATAATTACACTAACAATAATACTAATACATAATAATAATAATTATAATAACTATTAATATTTAAATTACAATTATAATGTATTCATAAAACTAAAATTGATATTGATATTGGTATTGTATTAATAAATAATAATAAAAATTATTATGACAACTATATTCTTAACTTGTATTTACATTTGGTATATACAAATTATTAATTATGTAATATTTAATTATATATATATATATATATATATATATATATATATATATATATATATATATATATATATATATATATATATATATATATATATATATATATATATATATATATATATATATATATGGTAACTTATATTGGGTATTATATTCTTATATATATGTTACAACATACATATTATAAGAATTATCAATAATAATCATATATTTATATATAAATTCATTTTAAGTACAACTTAATTATTTTATATGTTATTTTACTTATTTTAATTTTAATGTTTAAATTATATTTTATAATTTTAAATTATTATATATACTTACGTTATATATATATATATATATATATATATATATATATATATATATATATATATATATATATATATACATATTTATTTACAAACAATTGTTCGTGAATTGTCGTGCATGGTCAAAGGTCAAATATATACATGAAGATAGTTCACAAGTTTTGAGACTTAACAGTACAGACTTTGCTTATTGTGTCAAAATCATATAAAGATAAAGTTTAAATTTGGTCGGAAATTCCCGGGTCATCACAGTACCTACCCGTTAAAGAAATTTCGTCCCGAAATTTGAATGAGGTTGTCATGGCTAACAATAAAAATGTTTTCATGACGAATATGAGCTGATAAATTGAGTTTTTATCATCATTAAGTAATATGGATAAAAATAATTCGATTATTCGAAAAGTACGAATGAAGCTATCAGTAAATAGTGAAATGAGAAAGTACGGATTCGACTTAACTTTTGATGTAGTCACGTTTGAGTTTAGAAAATAGGATACGTTTTAATTTTTGACGTTGTTTTGGTTGAATTCTGGAATACAAGGGATTTGAAGGAAATCTTCGAAATGTAAAAGATTTGATTTCTTCGGCAAGTAAGGAAATTAAGATCTCTATAATTAAATAAGTTGATCTGCCTCGATTACTCTGTCTGATATTTCCATTATAAATTAAGCTCTTCCGTTCCATTATTCTCACCATTCCCATAATCTCTTCCTTAGTTCATACATCCAAAAGATTGTGGAAATGCTTAATCCAGTTATAATCCTTGTCCTTATCCTTACTATTGCAACAATCATTCTTCTTTTCCAACTTCCACCCGAGGAATCTGCTTACTTCTACTTTGCTCTTGGGGTTATAGTATTTATAATTCTCCCGTGTCTTTATATTGCTATACGCACTGATATCCACAGTTTGTAATTTCAGTGTTGTTGTTGGGCTTCATATTTTCCCTTATATATCGGAGCTTCATACTCTTGTTTTCACTTCCCGACTTTAAATCAAGCGAATATTGGTCCAGAATTCGTAAGAATGGAGTTTCGAATGAACTTAATGTTCTAAACAAGAAAGAACGTAATAGCACGATTTGATTTGTCAAATTACCAGATTCACTGAGAATAGAAATATCAAGAATATATTTTATTGATATGTTCAGAAGTTAAGCAGAATGAAAGAGTTATGTAACATGGCACATGATGACGTTATGATATGTGAATCATCACATTCCATTAAAACTCAGCATGACTTACTGTAATATAATCACGTTGATCAAGTGTCATTATATTATACTAACTCATGCATCAGTTCCCAACACTACTTCAAAAACATTCATATTTTAAGCTCGAAAGTTTACAGAATATAGAAACTAACAGTTTCTATATGATGTAACATTGATAGCACGAAGAGATTAATGATTTCAGATAAGAATAGTTATAAAAATATCTCCAGAAATATGGAGGATATTTATAATGAAAGATACGATAATATCTCGGAATATCTAAGATCAGAGGATGATAGAAACTATTGTCTGCAAGGGTTTAGAGTAAGGAGCAAGATATTCACTAAAGACTTTAGCAGACATTGAATCATTTGGATTCTTTGAAGTCAAACTTATTCTTTGTGATTTGTCCACGACTTTCTTCATAGTTTCGCATAATCTGCTTTTCGGTACGAAATTTTCTATTGAATGTTTCCAATATAATAATACACAGGAAGCACGAAGAGGTATATAATTTCGGACGAGAATATTTATGAAAATATCCTCAGAAATATCAAAGATGTTGATGATGATATTTTAGAATTTCTAAGTTCGATGGTTGATGGAGAAAGATTTTCCGCAAGATTTTAACATGACTTCGGAGCAAGATATTCGTTGAAGGTTTCATCGGATCCAAAATTATCTGGATTCTTTGAATATATGTTATGGTCCTTGTATTTGTCCTTGGTCTCCTTCGTGGTTAGCTCAATCCGTTTTCCCAGTTCCAACTTTTCTGAGCTTTTCCAACATTCTATTCTTTATCATCAAACTTCCGATGATTATGGTCGTTTACAGTTTTTGTTGCTTCATTCAACTTTTCAAAATTTAGAGTATTAGTTCGCAGACTGGGTGCTTTTCAGAATTTCAGAATGGAAGATCATTATTCTAAGAGATAAATGTTATACATATAACTGTTGATGCAGATATGCTGTGAGTTTTCAAAGTAATGATTGCCGATTCCTCTACATTTACTGCTACCATATCCGAATCATTGGTTATCGATCTGAGATGATTTCAAGAGAGTTGTGTTTTTAGATGATTAAACGCTGACGGTAATATGGTGGAATATAAAAGGTTTCCCGGTAACAACAAAAGAGCACGCACCTATAGCAAGGTTATAATAAGGTTGTTTCGAACGAAAAGTCGAAGTTGATTTGCTGGAGCTGTGACAAAATTGGCTAATTTGAAAGAGATTTATAATTGTTATTTTCGATAATAACAATGCCAAAGGAGCTAACACAGATACGTGTTAAACGTTTACTTAGGTTCCGAGAATTTTTCAGGTGCATAACTGTATGCATAACTCTTTTCTTCCGTAGATGAAGTGTGGTTGGTTCATTCTCTCAGTTGAGGTGTTTTCAAGAATCATGAAAGGTTTGAACGCAGATTGTAATCGTCAAGATACAAATGAGGTTTAAGATGAAATCAAGTGGCAAACTTGAAGAGATGTTTAGTTTTATATGTTATAATCAATATTTTAATTCATTTTAATTGTCCAATGTTATTAGTCCATAGTCGATAGTCCACAGTTGACAGTCCAATGATTCATATATAGTTTAATATATAATATTCGAATTAATTAATACGTATCGTGACCCGTATACGTCTCAGAATCAATCACAACTCAAACTATATATATTATTATAGAATCAACCTCAACCCTGTATAGAGAACTCGATCATTACTGCATATAGAGTGTCTATGGTGATTCCAAATAATATATATAGATGCGTCGATATGATATGTCAAAACCTTGTATACGTGTCCCGACATTTAAAATGCGTAAAATAAATAACAGGAATTAAATAACGATAAATAAAGTGCGTAAAGTAAATAACAGAAATTAAATGACAATAAATAAAATTGCGAGAATGTAAATTGCGATAATTAAATTGCGATAAATAAAATGTAATCAGTTAGCTAGGAACAGTTAGCGTGAATTCTTAACAAAATTTCAATTAGTTAATTCGTTTGTTTCTAGAAATTTTTATTTTATCCAATGTTTTTCTTCATTATGCCACTTGTTGGATTCTGATAGGTCAAAATCCAAATATGAAATTGATTGAAAATGGTTATCCTGTGGTGAACGGATTTGCATATCGGTGGATGTAAGTAGGATAGTAAACGACTGTTGAATCAGCTTTGAAGAATGTACAGTGTAACTTATTAATGTGAATCTTAAATATTCCTCGGGTATTACCTACCCGTTAAAATATTTTCATCATTAACAGTTTGTACGAAAAAATTTTTAATTACAATCTTTATGAAAATATATATACACATATATTTTCTTCAGATGTAATATAGATTTAATGAGTTAATATAATATTAATCTCATTTGGTTTACCGTTAGAACAAGAGTATATAATCTCTAAAATATTAGAGATTACACAATCGCCATGTCGAACGAAGATAAATGATGTAGAATGATACGTAGAACGATGATTATACTCGAGGTACAGAATGAGATGTTGAGGCATGTGATATTGAAACTTGGGTTGTTGGTGGTACTGGTGTTGTCGGTGCTGTTGCTGGAGCTGGTAGGTTTTGCACTACGTTTTCCAAATTGATTACTCGAGTGCGAAGTTCGTTGACTTCTTCGATTACTCCGGGATGATTGTCGGTATGAACGAGCGAATGAATAAGGTTTAGAATTTTTAATAGAATATAATTGTGGCTAGATACTCTGGAAATGAGTGTGAAAATGATGTTTCGAATGGGTTCGCCAGTAAGTGCTTCAGGTTCTTCGTCCAGAGGGCAATTTTGGTAGGTGGAAAGGATCGCCTTCTTCGCGTCTCCATTGTTTAAGTCGACTATGAACTCATCAGATGAATTGAGGATGGCTGATTGGTTGATTCATTCTGGTTATATTGCTTTCGGAGTTCGAGTGGAAATCCATATCGGAATAGCTGTCGGAATAACTATCGGAATCTGAGGGATTCGAACTTGTTGAGGGATTCATCTCGTACGATCATATGAAGGATTTTCGATAAGAAATAGATTATAGGATGTAGATTAGTACTCTGCAATACATAATTTACATATGCATATATAACACTAAAATCCCATAAGTTACGGAGGAAACTACGTAATCTGTCAGGCAAAGTCTAAAGTAGCAGATACGCTAAGATACGAATTTTGTCTATACACTATTCATGCAGCCAATGGAGTAAAATGTGTCTAGACTAAGAATGATAAGCAGGAAGTTTTCCGACGAAAATGATAAGCAAAACTTTTGACATGCAGACACGGTCGAAGTTCAGACTCACTAATGCATCCTTAGGACTACTAGTGACACGGTCGAAGTCCAGACTCACTAATGCATCCTTACGACTACTAGTTAGACACACTAATGCAAGACCTGGTTCGCTAAGACCATTGCTCTGATACCAACTGTGAAGACCCATCCTAATCCATCCAGACGAAGTCCATATCGATTATAAATGATTCACAACAGTTGATTACATCACGAGGTACTTGACCTCTATATGATACATTTTACAAACATTGCATTCGTTTTTGAAAAGACAATCTTTCATTACATCAAAAGTTGACAGGCATGCATACCATTTCATAATATATCCAACTATAATTGACTTAATAATAATCTTGATGAACTTGATGACTCGAATGCAACGTCTTTTGAAATATGCCATGAATGACTCCAAGTAATATCTATAAAATGAGCAAATGCACAGCGGAAGATTTCTTTCGTACCTGAGAATAAACATGCTTTAAAGTGTCAACCAAAAGGTTGGTGAGTTTATTAGTTTAGCATAAATAATCATTTCATAATTTTAATAGACCACAAGATTTCATATTTCAATACACATCTCATACATAGAGATAAAAATCATTCATATGGATTGAACACCTGGTAACCGACATTCACAATATGCATATTAGAATATCCCCATCATTCCGGGATCCTCCTTCGGACATGATATAAATTTCGAAGTACTAAAGCATCCGGTACTTTGGATGGGGCTTGTTGGGCCCGATAGATCTATCTTTAGAGTTCGCGTCAATTAGGGTGTCTGTTCCCTAATTCTTAGATTACCAGACTTTATAAAAAGGGCAATATTCGATTAGATAATCCAACCATAGAATGTAGTTTCGATTACTTGTGTCTATTTCGTAAAACATTTATAAAAGCAGCGCATGTATTCTCAGTCCCAAAAATATATATTGCAAAAACATTTAAAAAGGGAACAAATGAAACTCACGCATATAATTATTGTAAAACAGTTAATAAAACATTTGCATGTATTCTCAACCCCAAAAATGTAAAGAGTAAAAGGGGAAGTAAATGAAACTCACACATATAAATATTGAAAAATAGTTATTAAAACATTGCATGTATTCTCAGCCCAAAAATATATATAAAAAGGGAATAATGAAACTCACCAAATGTATTTTGTAGTAAAAATACATATGACTATATTGAACAATGCAGGGTTGGCCTTGAATTCACGAACCTATATCATTTGTTTATTCATTAATACATATTTAATCATAATAGAATATATATATTATTATTAGTAAATTAATTGTTATTTTAACTATGTTTTTCATTAATAATCTAATTAATTACATTTTTTTTAATATTTATATATAAATAATAATATAGCTACGTTATATGTAGTAAATATGAATTTTATATTACCAATAGTTGTTTGAGGAAGTAATGTTGATAATAATAATTAAAAAGTTGTTTCATCCTATAATACTAGTAATCTTAGTTATAAAATGATAATTTCTATAAAAGTGATACTTTTAATAATACTAAATACTAATAATAATAAATACTATAAAAATAAATGATTTTATTAATAGTAATATACTACTTACTTATAATAATAACTATAATGATAATAAGGTTAATAATGAGGTTAACGATAATAATCAAAATAACAATCTTAATCATAATTATATATTATCTTATACTTATAATTTTTATCCTTATCTTTTAAATCATAAAATTGATAATTTTCTAATTATTTTATTTAGTAAATTCCTTTCATCATCTTTTATATTCTAATTATAATTGTATTTATAACAATATTATCAATAATCACAAATGATAATAATAATAATAATAATAATAATAATAATAATAATAATAATAATAATAATAATAGTAATACTTAACTTAATAATAATAATATTAGTAGTCATAATTGTAATTTTAATTATTAATAATAAATGATAACTATTATTACTAGTAATAATAATACTAATATCTATAACATCAATCATAATAATAATTCCTAATAATAACATAACAATAATAATAATGATAATCATAATATTAATAGTAATAATAATAATAACAATAATAATGATAATAATAATCTAAAAAAAATTCTACTCATTATAATATAATAGTTATATTGACAACGATAACAATAATAATAATTATAATATTTATAATTCTTAATAATAATAATTACACTAACAATAATACTAATACATAATAATAATAATTATAATAACTGTTAATATTTAAATTACAATTATAATGTATTCATAAAACTAAAATTGATATTGATATTAGTATTGTATTAATAATTAATAATAAAAATTATTATGACAACTATATTCTTAACTTGTATTTACATTTGGTATATACAAATTATTAATTATGTAATATTTAATTTTATGTATATATATATATATATATATATATATATATATATATATATATATATATATATATATATATATATGGTAACTTATATTGGGTATTATATTCTTATATATATGTTACAACATACATATTATAATAATTATCAATAATAATCATATATTTATATATAAATTCATTTTAAGTACAACTTAATTATTTTATATCTTATTTTACTTATTTTAATTTTAATGTTTAAATTATATTTTATAATTTTAAATTATTATATATACTTACATTTATATATATATATATATATATATATATATATATATATATATATATATATATATATATATATATATATATATACATATTTATTTACAAACAATTGTTCGTGAATTGTCGTGCATGGTCAAAGGTCAAATATATACATGAAGATAGTTCACAAGTTTTGAGACTTAACAGTACAGACTTTGTTTATTGTGTCAAAATCATATAAAGATAAAGTTTAAATTTGGTCGGAAATTCCCGGGTCATCACACCTTGGAGTCTTTAGGGTGTTTTAGTGTGTTAGGATTGATGGTGGGACGAACTTTCATGTTCGGGTCACCTAAATCCGAGCCACGGTTCACCCGGTATGACTAAAATACGGTTTTGAGTAAATTGAAGGTACAAGTAGTGTCATGGCTGATTACCACGACTTGTGGACTGTTCTTGGTGTGTTCTTGAGTGCACCATTGTGTCGGGTGGTTTGAATAGGCGGAGATGCATATAAGGCTCGCCAGAAATCGACACCCGGGGCTCAGGATACGACCTGATGAACTTTTGAATTAAAACTTATGATTAATTCTAAAACTTATGATAAAAATAATAAATTTCATTATTAATTAATTACTTATGATAAAAGAAGTAATTATTATTATTTAAGACTTATGATATAAATATTTATTATATCATTTAATTATTATTTATGATTTAATTAACATTTTAATTTAACTTACGATTAATAATACTTTTATTATTATTGGAAAATACTTATGATAAGTATTAAATTTATTTTATGAGAATATTATTATAAGACTTATAATAAAGATTAAATAATTATTTAATTATTATAAGACTTAATTATTATTTAATTATGATTTAATTATTAAATACTTATGATTTAATAATTATAATTAGAAACTTATGATATGGTTAATAATTCATTATTAATTAATAATACTTATGATATGATTTAAAAATTTATTATTAATTAATAATACTTATATTATGATTAATATTTAATTAATTAATTAAATACTTATGATATATTAATTATATCACTTCAACTTATATTAACTTTAATAATTCATTTTATATAATTAAACTTATGTTATGACTTAATTATACACTTTTAACTTTAATAAACATTATAACTTATGTTATTATTATAATTTACACTTTTCAAATTAATGTTGACTATGTTTGACCAAGGTTGACTTTTAAGTTGACTTTCAGTTGACTTTGACTTTCAGTTGACTTTTGTTGACTTTCTAAATAAGGAAACTTTCCTAACTTAAAAACTTTCTAAAAATAGAACTTTCTAAATTTGGAAACTTTCCAAAAATAGAAACTTTCCTAAAATAGAAACTTTCCTAAAATAGAAACTTTCTAAAAATAGAAACTTTCCAAAAATAGAAACCTGCTAAAAATAGAAACTTTCTATAAATAGAAAGTATGTGTCCGTACGCTGTTCCAGTCAAATCGATGCTTACCGAGTATTGTTCTATGACTACTTGCAACATGTACAATAGCTATCATACTAAGACTTGACCTAAGTTAGTTATTTATATCGACCTGCTTTATTTATAGGTCGGCGTTGTGATCGTTCCTGATCACTTTACTCTATTTGCTGTTTGCTTGTTTATTTGGTTTCTTCAGTTGCTTTTAAGGTGAGTTATAGTCCCGTTTTTACATACTTTTCAAAGTATATTTTTGGGATGTGATTACATGCATTTTTATTTACGTTTAGACACAAGTAACAGTTAAATTTAATTATTCATTGTGAGTTGGACAAAAATATTCCCTAGTCTGGTAACTGTAATCATTGGTTTCTACCGGTGAACGCGAATCCTACTGATAGATCTATCGGGTTTGACAACCCCATTTCGAGCTAGTCGCGCTAGCAATTTATAATCGGAATGTTTAGTACTTCGTAATTTGTTGTAGATACACTGTCCAAGTGTATATTTTTATTGTGTTTGGCAAGGGTAAATAAAGGGTTAAGTGGTTACCAGGTGGCTCATTGATAATGGAATAATGTTTAATGTTTTCTAACATTTTTAAATCTTGTTGTCTAAAGTTTACTTATTATTTAAACCTATAATTCACTCAACCTTTGTGTTGACAGTTTACTTGCATGTTTTCACAGGTACTTGAGTTTTGTGATGCTTCCGCTGTGTTTAGAAGAGTCTGCATGCATTTGGGCAGATTTTATGAAACAATTTATGAAACTTAAGCTTGCATTCTATTTTTGGATAATTTAAACTTGTGGGTTTGTTGGCAAGGTTTTGTGTCAACTTTTGGTTTATTACTATGGTTGGTTGTTTTGAAACTACATATTTTGGTTTGTTTCCTTTTTGGGAAACATTTGAAATAAAAGAATGCAACTTTGTTTATTTAATTCATTTAAGTCCGATCAAGCTGTGGGACCAACTGACGGATCCGTTAAGTGTTTTGACGGGGTCGTCACATGTGGTATCAGAGCGTTGGTTGTAGGGAACTAGGCGGTCTTAATGTGGTCAACCCGTGGTTATTAGGGTGCATTAGAGTCTAGTCTACAACCCGACCTTTTTGCTATAGCATTATTATGCATTTCATTTCATATAAGTTATATTATTAGCTTTCATATCTTTTTGGTATGTGGTTTGCGGTTTTGCTGTTTGCAGATGTCGACTTCGAGCGATAACTCTATTGCTGCTCCTGCTCCACCGTCTCCTGCTAGACGTCGTGCTAATCAACCAGAGATCGATGATCCTGTTCATTACTATTTTTCTACCATTACTCATATGAACCGGGCTTATAATGAGGTGACACGTATTAACGCCCTTAGTGATTGTTTGCGCACTTTGCCACATAATGAAGTTATGGACGAGATCCATGCCGACATGGGTAACTTTATCACTTTCAAGCATAGGGTTGAGGATGCGAACCGTAAGCGTGATCGAGAAGTTAATGCTAAGTTCGAGGCTCTCAAGAGCACTGTTCGTGTGTTGAAGGAAGAGTTGGATGTTGTGAAAGGGAAGTTGCATAAGTATGAGGATCCTGCTGAGACTCATGCTGGACCAACTTATCACACCCGCTCTAAGCGAATGTGATGTGATTATTTATATTGATTATCTATTTCGTCAGACTTAATTTCCTTTTTATACATACATTTTGAGTTATGTACGGCGTTTTACCGAGGATTTTATTAAGATTTTGTTATGGGATATTTTTCATTATGTATGGATGGTTATTTTTATGACATCTATTATCATTATCATGTTTTATTTCTGATGTTGTGGCTCTTGGCATGTTATATTATGCGTAATATATGTTCATGTATGTTAGGTGCTATGTATGTTGTATGATGTTATCATAAAATATGTATGCATGTGATGGTTATTTCTATAACAATCATAACTGTCATGTTATTACTCATAGTGTTTGTTAACTATTATTTATGATGGTTAATCTTTTCGTGTTTTGATCTATTCCTTTATGACACTAGTATTATTCTTGGTACTAACGGATGTGTTGTTCTATTTTGAAGATCATGCCTCCAAGAGAGTCCACTGAAGCGCGTATGCAACGCCTGATCAATGAAGGAATTGCTGCTGCTATGACAGCAAATGCTAATGTTAACGCCAATGTGAACAACAACCAGGTGGGATGCTCCCACAAGACTTTTATGGCTGGTCGACCCCAAGAATTCAGTGGTACGGAAGGACCAATAGGGTTTACTCGTTAGTTCGAGAAGATCGAATCTATTTTCAGGGTCAGTCGGATCCGTGAAGAGGACAAAGTTAGTTTCGCTAGTTGCACTCTCAAGGATAGTGCCTTGACATGGTGGAACAATCTGGTTAGTAGTTTGGGAAGCGATGTAGCTTATGGTTTGGTCTGGAATGATTTTAAGAAAAGATTGATCACCCGCTATAGACCTCGGGGTGAGCTTAAAAAGCTAGAGGTTGAGCTCAAGAATTTGAAAATGCATGGCACCGAGTTAGATGCCTATGAACGAAGGTTTTTCGAGTTAACTTTGCTGTGTCCTAGGGTTTATGCGGATGAGGACCGCAAAATTGAGGCTTACATTGATGGTTTGTCCGAGAAGATTGAACACGGGGTTGAGTCTAGCGAACCCCAGACTATTGAGGCGGCTATGTCTATGGCCCACAAACTTAATGACAAGGTGTTGAGAAGAAGCAAGACTACAGTTGCTGAAACTAGTGAGGAGGTTGTCAAGAAGGCTGATAATGAGAAACGAAAGTGGGATAACAACCGCAATCAAAACCAAAATCAGCAGAAGAAACAGGATACCTCAGGTACTAACAACAGAAATCAGCGTGTGTGTCCTCATTGCTATAAAGCTCATGATGGTTACTGCACAGTTACTTGTAAGAGGTGCTCCAAGAAAGGGCACATTGCTAAAGATTGTACAGTGCTTTTGTCGGGTTCTGCTACTCCCGCGAATGGTGGTAATAATAATAATGTTGGTAATAGAGGTGGTAACGGTAGTGGTAATGGGAAATCGAATAATGGAGGTAATCAAAGGGTTTGTTATGAGTGTGGGAAGCTGGGGCATTTCCGAGATGCTTGTCCCAACAAGAAGACTGCTGAAACTGCACGCGGCCGAGCGTTCAACATTAATGCTAAGGATGCGGAGGAAGATCCTAAGCTTATTACTGGTACGTTCTCAGTCAACGATTTATCAGTTTATGTACTATTTGATTCAGGGACTGATTTAAGTTTCGTGTCGAGTAAATTAAGTCCGAGAATCAAAACGCCGTTAACTCCCTTAGACAATACTTATGTTGTTGAAGTAGCTAATGGTAAAGAACTTACTGCTAAGACTGTACATCGTAAATGTAACATTAATCTGGGTGGTAGGGATTTTGAGATAGACTTGATACCGATTGAACTTGGTAGTTTTGATATTGTTATTGGTATGGATTGGTTATCTGCGAACCGTGCTGAGATCGTGTGTTATGATAAGGCTATTCGTATTACTGATGTGGTTGGAGAGCCACCGATGGTCTTTGGAGATAAGAAATGCACACATTTAAATCTTATTAGCTGTATGAAAGTTCGTAAACATCTCCGTAAAGGCTGTCATGCTATTCTTGCTCATGTTGTTGATCCTAGTAAGGAAGTGAAGAACGTTGATGACGTTCACATTGTTAGGGATTTTCCCGAGGTGTTTCCCGATGACTTACCTGGCCTTCCGTCGCAACGCGCGGTAGAATTTCAAATTGATCTTGTTCCCGGCGCTGCTCCTGTAGTACGTGCTCCTTATCGTCTTGCGCCTTTCGAACTTCAAGAATTGTTGAGTCAACTCCGTGAGTTGTTAGACAAAGGTTCTATTCGTCCTAGTTCGTCCCCTTGGGGAGCTCCCGTTCTGTTTGTTAAGAAGAAGGATGATTCTTTCTGTTTATGCATTGATTATCGTCAACTGAATAAGCTCACTGTTAAAAATCGTTATCCTCTACCGAGAATTGATGATCTGTTCGATCAGCTTCAGGGTTCTTCTGTTTATTCAAAAATTGATCTTCATTCTGGCTATCATCAGTTGCGTGTTAAAGAATCTGATGTTTCAAAAACTGCTTTTCGCACCCGTTACGGTCACTTTGAATTTCTTATTATGTCGTTCGAATTGACAAATGCACCTGCTGTGTTCATGGACCTCATGAACCGTGTGTGTAGACCCTATCTGGACAAGTTCGTTATTGTTTTCATTGACAACATCCTTATCTATTATAAGAGTGATGAAGAGCACGAAGAACACTTGAGGTTAGTGCTTGATTTGTTAAAGAAAGAAGAGTTGCACGCTAAGTTCTCTAAGTGTGCTTTTTGGTTAAGAGAAGTTCAGTTCCTTGGTCATATTGTTAGTAAACAGGGAATACAAGTTGATCCTGCTAAAATTGAGGCGATTGAAAAGTGGGAAACCCCGAAAACTCCTACTCAGATTCGTTAGTTCTTAGGGTTGGCAGGTTACTATCGAAGGTTCATTCAGGATTTCTCTCGTATTGCGAAACCTCTGACTGCTTTAACGCATAAGGGGAAGAAGTATGAGTGGAAGGATGAACAAGAGGATGCTTTTCAGATTTTGAAGAAGAAGTTGACTACCGATCCGATTTTGTCACTACCGGAGGGTAATGACGATTTTGTTGTTTATTGTGATGCATCGCGACAAGGCTATGGTTGTGTTTTGATGCAACAAAAGAAGGTTATTGCGTATGCGTCACGACAGTTGAAGATTCACGAACAGAACTATACAACTCATGATTTAGAGTTGGGGGCTGTTGTTTTTGCGCTTAAAATTTGGAGACACTATCTTTATGGTGTTAAGAGTACTATGTACACCGATCACAAGAGTCTTCAACATATCCTCGATCAGAAACAGTTGAACATGAGACAATGAAGACGGATTGAGATGTTGAATGATTATAATTGTGACCTTTTGTATCACCCGGGTAAGGCCAATGTTGTGGCTGATGCATTGAGTCGTAAAGAAAGGACTGAACCTCGCAGGGTTAGGGCCTTGAATATGACAGTTAGATCAAACCTCGTTAGGCAGATTCTTGAGGCACAACAAGAAGCCTTAAAGGAGGAGAATTTCGTGAAGGAGAATGTAGAAAAGGTAGCTAAGAAGTTTGAAGTACGAGCTGATGGTACTAGGTATTTTGCGGGACGTCTATGGGTTCCGAAATTTAGAGGTCTTCGACAACTTGTTTTGGATGAGGCTCATAAGTCCAGATACTCTATTCATCCTGGTTCAGGAAAGATGTATCAGGATCTTAAGGAGCTGTATTGGTGGCATAATTTGAAAGGTGATGTAGCTAAGTATGTGACTAAGTGTTTGACCTGTGCTAAGGTCAAAGCTGAACATCAAAAACCGTCTGGACTTTTGGTGCAACCATAAATTCTCGAATGGAAGTGGGAAGGTATCACTATGGATTTTATTACTAAGTTACCAAGAGTTTCGGGTGGCTATGATGCGATTTGGGTGATTGTAGATCGACTCACTAAGTCGGCTCACTTTTTGCCGATTAGGGAAACAGATTCGATGGAGAAACTCACCCATTTGTATTTGAAAGAGATTGTTTCTAGGCATGGTGTCCCCGTGTCCATTATTTCCGACCGAGACAGTCGATTTGTGTTGAGGTTTTAGCGATCTTTACAGGAAGCCTTGGGTACTAGGTTGGATATAAGCACCGCTTATCATCCTCAAACGGATGGTCAAAGTGAAAGGACCATTCAGACATTAGAAGATATGTTGAGAGCGTGCGTCATTGATTTTGGAAATTATTTTTTGAAAAGCAAGAAAGACTTATATTAAACAATCACAAATAGTACATGGTTGACTGGGCACCCTTAACAGCACGATACATCACGAAAGAAATAAGGATAACAAATTACATCGCCCTAAGCTAATTGCAAAGATTGCAACTAACAAAAGGAGTTAAAACTAAGGGTGTGAGAACCATTGTAGCCAATCCATAATATGACCCTTGCAACGTCGTGAAATCCAATCATATGAAAGAACTTGAACCTCGCTAAATAAAGATGGGACCGTCTCGTGCTTATTCTTGAACACCTTTGCATTTCTATTCTTCCATAAAATGTAACAAATCACCCAACAAACCGCTTGCCATTGATTCTTTTTATGATCCTGTGCTACACCACCGAAAGTACCATTAAAAATATCCTCAAACTCGAATATAGCCGAATTATACCCCCACCATTTAAGAACTTTAGCCCAAATGTCTTTTGCCACTTGACAGGAAAAAAGTATATGCTCCACCGTCTCAATGTCACCATCACAAATCGGGCATCTCACACTATTCAAGTCGATGCCCCATTTATCTAACTCGAATCTTACCGGTATACGTCCTAATCTCACCCGCCAAATAAACACCTCCACCTTTTTTGGAACCAAACCATTTTGCAACGACTCAATAGAATTAACCGCCCGTGGTAGAATGACTTTCTCGACAAGAACCGAACAGTCCTTGACCGTATAAATGCCCTTCGAATTAAGATTCCAGCTCCAACAGTCTTTTTTACCTTCGGTCAGCTGCAAGTTCTGAACAGTATCACGCAACTCATTTAGTTCACTATTCGTTCGGCCCATCGGTGGATAGGCCCAATTGCCGAGCCCATCTCCCTTAAATTCTTCAATTTTGCTACTGATGTTGATATCTTTGTCAATCTCTAGCCTGTGTAGTCTTTTGAATCTATCCTTAAACCTTGCGTTCCCCACCCAAATGTCATCCCAAAAAGAAGTGCTTTTCCCGTCCCCGATTGAGCGTATGAAAGAATTAGAGAAAGAAATCCCTAACCCGTCCACATGTTTTCCTGCATCACAAATAGAATTCCAAAGGCTAGCGTTTGGATTCCGGGCACGCCCATTACCAAGCACAAGACCTCCATTAGAACCATAAATGCTACGAATAACGGTGACCCACAAAGTGTTAGTTTCGGTTTTAAACCTCCACCACCACCATTGATTTTGGAAATGGGTGGGATAAATATTTGCCGCTAACTGAGTTTTCTTATAACAACAGTTACCACGCAAGTATTAAAGCCGCACCGTTTGAAGCTTTGTACGGTAGGAAATGTAGGTCTCCTATTTGTTGGAAAGAGGTTGGGGATGCTCAACTTACAGGTCCAGAGATTATTCACGAGACTACTGAGAAGATTGTACAAATTAAAGAAAGGTTGAGAACTTCTAGAAGTCGGCAAAAGAGTTATGCCGATAAGGGAAGGAAAGATGTTGAATTTCAAGTTGGTGAACGTGTTATGTTAAAGGTTTCACCTTGGAAGGGCGTAATCCGTTTTGGTAAAAGGGGAAAGTTAAGTCCTCGTTTCGTGGGACCTTTTGAGATCATTGAAAGAGTTGGACCGGTGGCTTATCGTTTGAAATTGCCACAAGAACTCAGTGCTGTTCACGATGTTTTCCATATTTCGAATTTAAAGAAGTGCTTGGCTGAATTTGATCAGACTATTCCTTTGGAGGAACTTCAAGTTGATAAGCAATTGCATTTTATTGAGGAGCCTATTGAAATCATGGACCGAGAGGTTAAGACTCTTAAACAGAGCAGAATTCCTATTGTTCGGGTCAGATGGAACGCTAGACGCGGTTCCGAGTTCACTTGGGAGCGTGAAGACCAGATGAAGCGGAAATACCCGCATTTGTTCTCAAATGCCGAGTCAATCCCTGCGCCTGCTTAAATTTCGGGGCTAAATTTCCGTAACGGGAAGGTACTGTCACGACCCTAATTTTTCCGTTATCTTTTTCAGTTAATTATTTAACGGCCATTAACTGTTAGTGTGCCACGTCATTTCTATGACCTATATTATTATTTTTGTAATAATATATATATATATATATATATATATATATATATATATATATATATATATATATATATATTAATATATATATATATATATTAATATATATTAATATATATATATATATTATTAATATATTAATATATATATATATATATATATATATATATATATATATATATATATATATATATATATATATATATATTAATTATTATGTGTTATGTGAATATTTGTATTCATATTTTAAACTTATACGTTTCTACGTCTCGCGGATTTCCATCCGGCGAATCTTTTTGGTTTTCAAACCAACGGTCGAGTTTTTGGGACATTTAAATCCTAAATATTTTAAATATGATATTTTAAGATCATATTATTATATAGTGTATTTATATTTATTTTCCGTCGCGCGTTTGTTATCTTTCCAAATTTTTAATCGCGTAAGTGCGTTTTCGCGTTTCGGGACTCGTTCGGGCTTTCGGGCCATCAGGAAATAACATTTAAGTAAGATGGTCCAAGTGGGACCCACCCCACCCCTAGAATCGGCCGAATGGATGGGGAGGGGATATCCCCTTTTGTTTTCAATTTTTCTCTCATTTTATTTTTCATTCCATATTTTCCATCTAAACCTAATTTTGTGCTCTCCTCCTCTCTTCTTCTTTTTTTGGGCGACACCACCACCAAACTTCATCATCATCATCATCTAAAATTATAGCTTGGATCAAGGAGTAATTAGTATAAACGCGTTCCTCGTTCCGTTCTCTACGCGATAACATCAATCGTTTCTCGATTAGGGTATAAACCCTAACCCTAGAATTTTCAATTTTTCATTTATTTTCTGTATTTTGATGATTATTTAGTAGTATGATGTTTGTGGATTATTGTAATGATGTTTGTATGCATAGATGTACTCATAATTGCATGTTTTCGGTTTATAAAATTCTGGACAGCAGCTATTTCGTGTATTCTGCTTTTGTGACTGATATAAAAGTTAAAATAAACTATCTAGATGTGTTCCTCTCATCAAGACATTAATTTTAGACTCCGGATTCATGTCGTTTCGATTCCCGGAGCCCTAGTTATGATCAAATTACTATTTTGTTAAAATTGAATTGTGATATTGACATGAACCAGGTTTGGTCCGACTTTGTGACCTTCCTTGGAGTCTTTAGGGTGTGTTAGTGTGTTAGGACTGATGGTGGGACGAACTTTCATGTTCGGGTCACCTAAATCCGAGCCACAGTTCACCCGGTATGACTAAAACACGGTTTTGAGTAAATTGAAGGTCCAAGTAGTGTCATGGCTGATTACCACGACTTGTGGACTGTTCTTGGTGTGTTCTTAAGTGCACCATTGTGTCAAGTGGTTTGAATAGGCGGAGATGCTTATAAGGCTCGCCAGAAATCGACACCCGGGGCTCAGGATACGACCCGATGAACTTTTAAATTAAAACTTATGATTAATTCTAAAACTTATGATAAAAATAATAAATTTCATTATTAATTAATTAATTATGATAAAATAAGTAATTATTATTATTTAAGACTTATGATATAAATATTTATTATATCATTTAATTATTATTTATGATTTAATTAACATTTTAATTTAACTTACGATTAATAATACTTTTATTATTATTGGAAAATACTTATGATAAGTATTAAATTTATTTTATGAGAATATTATTATAAGACTTATAATAAAGATTAAATAATTATTTAATTATTATAAGACTTAATTATTATTTAATTATGATTTAATTATTAAATACTTATGATTTAATAATTATAATTAGAAACTTATGATATGGTTAATAATTCATTATTAATTAATAATACTTATGATTTGATTTAAAAATTTATTATTAATTAATAATACTTATATTATGATTAATATTTAATTAATTAATTAAATACTTATGATATATTAATTATATCATTTCAACTTATATTAACTTTAATAATTCATTTTATTTAATTAAACTTATGTTATGACTTAATTATACACTTTTAACTTTAATAAACATTATAACTTATGTTATTATTATAATTTACACTTTTCAAATTAATGTTGACTATGTTTGACCAAGGTTGACTTTTAAATTGACTTTCGGTTGACTTTGACTTTCAGTTGACTTTTGTTGACTTTCTAAATAAGGAAACTTTCCTAATTTAAAAACTTTCTAAAAATAGAACTTTCTAAATTTGGAAACTTTCCAAAAATAGAAACTTTCCAAAAATAGAAACTTTTCTAAAATAGAAACTTTCCTAAAATAGAAACTTTCCAAAAATAGAAACTTTCCAAAAATGGAAACCTGCTAAAAATAGAACTTTCTATAAATAGAAAGTATGTGTCCGTACGCTGTTCCAGTCAAACCGATGCTTGCCGAGTATTGTTCTATGACTACTTGCAACATGTACAATAGCTATCATACTAAGACTTGACCTAAGTTAGTTATTTATATCGACCTGCTTTATTTATAGGTCGGCGTTGTGATCGTTCCTGATCACTTTACTCTATTTGCTGTTCGCTTGTTTGTGTGGTTTCTTCAGTTGCTTTTAAGGTGAGTTATAGTCCCGTTTTTACATACTTTTCAAAGTATATTTTTGGGATGTGATTACATGCATTTTTATTTACGTTTAGACACAAGTAACAGTTAAATTTAATTATTCATTGTGAGTTGGACAAAAATATTCCCTAGTCTGGTAACTGTAATCATTGGTTTCTACCGGTGAACGCGAATCCTACGGATAGATCTATCGGGTTTGACAACCCCATTTCGAGCTAGTCGCGCTAGCAATTTATAATCGGAATGTTTAGTACTTCGTAATTTGTTGTAGATACACTGTCCAAGTGTATATTTTTATTGTGTTTGGCAAGGGTAAATAAAGGGTTAAGTGGTTACCAGGTGGCTCATTGATAATGGAATAATGTTTAATGTTTTCTAACATTTTTAAATCTTGGGGTCTAAAGTTTACTTATTATTTAAACCTATAATTCACTCAACCTTTGTGTTGACAGTTTACTTGCATGTTTTCACAGGTACTTGAGTTTTGTGATGCTTCCGCTGTGTTTAGAAGAGTCTGCATGCATTTGGGCAGATTTTATGAAACAATTTATGAAACTTAAGCTTGCATTCTATTTTTGGATAATTTAAACTTGTGGGTTTGTTGGCAAGGTTTTGTGTCAACTTTTGGTTTATTACTATAGTTGGTTGTTTTGAAACTACATATTTTGGTTTGTTTCCTTTTTGGGAAACATTTGAAATAAAAGAATGCAACTTTGTTTATTTAATTCATTTAAGTCCGATCAAGCTGCATTCATTTTTAAAACAAACCATAACCTTTATTTCATAAATAAAGGTTTAAAAAGCTTTACGTAGATTATCAAATAATGATAATCTAAAATATCCTGTTTACACACGACCATTACATAATGGTTTACAATACAAATATGTTACATCGAAATCAGTTTCTTGAATGCAGTTTTTACACAATATCATACAAACATGGACTCCAAATCTTGTCCTTATTTTAGTATGCAACAGCGGAAGCTCTTAGTATTCACATGAGAATAAACATGCTTTAAACGTCAACAAAAATGTTGGTGAGTTATAGGTTTAACCTATATATATCAAATAGTAACAATAGACCACAAGATTTCATATTTCAATGCACATCCCATACATAGAGATAAAAATCATTCATATGGTGAACACCTGGTAATCGACATTAACAAGATGCATATATAAGAATATCCCCTTCATTCCGGGACACCCTTCGGATATGATATAAATTTCGAAGTACTAAAGCATCCGGTACTTTGGATGGGGTTTGTTAGGCCCAATAGATCTATCTTTAGGATTCGCGTCAATTAGGGTGTCTGTTCCCTAATTCTTAGATTACCAGACTTAATAAAAAGGGGCATATTCAATTTTGATAATTCAATCATATAATGTAGTTTCACGTACTTGTGTCTATTTTGTAAATCATTTATAAAACCTGCATGTATTCTCATCCCAAAAATATTAGATTTTAAAAGTGGGACTATAACTCACTTTCACAGATTTTTACTTCGTCGGGAAGTAAGACTTGGCCACTGGTTGATTCACGAACCTATAACAATATATACATATATATCAAAGTATGTTCAAAATATATTTACAACACTTTTAATATATTTTGATGTTTTAAGTTTATTAAGTCAGCTGTCATCGTTAGTAACCTACAACTAGTTGTCCACAGTTATATTTTGATGTTTTAAATCAAAGTTTATCATAGTTTTTAATTAACTAACCCAAAACAGCCCGCGGTGTTACTACGACGGCGTAAATCCGATTTTACGGTGTTTTTCGTGTTTCCAGGTTTTAAATCATTAAGTTAGCATATCATATAGATATAGAACATGTGTTTAGTTTATTTTAAAAGTCAAGTTAGAAGGATTAACTTTTATTTGCGAACAAGTTTAGAATTAACTAAACTATGTTCTAGTGATTACAAGTTTAAACCTTCGAATAAGATAGCTTTATATGTATGAATCGAATGATGTTATGAACATCATTACTACCTCAAGTTCCTTGGATAAACCTACTGGAAATGAGAAAAAAATAGATCTAGCTTCAAAGGATCCTTGGATGGCTTGAAAGTTCTTGAAGCAGAATCATGACACGAAAATAATTTCAAGTAAGATTTCCACTCGAAATAAGATTGTTATAGTTATAGAAATTGAATTAAAGTTTGGATATGATTATTACCTTGTATTAGAAAGATAACCTACTATAAGTAACAAAGGTTTCTAGATCTTGGATGATTACTTGGAATGGATTTAGAAAACTTGGAAGTAAACTTGCAATCTTGGAAGTATTCTTGATTTTATGAAACTAGAACTTTTGGAATTTATGAAAAACACTTAGAACTTGAAGATAGAACTTGAGAGAGATCAATTAGATAAATAAAATTGAAGAATGAAAGTGTTTGTAGGTGTTTTTGGTCGTTGGTGTATGGATTAGATATAAAGGATATGTAATTTTGTTTTCATGTAAATAAGTCATGAATGATTACTCACATTTTTGTAATTTTATGAGATATTTCATGCTAGTTGCCAAATGATGGTTCTCACATGTGTTAGGTGACTCACATGGTCTGCTAAGAGCTGATCATTGGAGTGTATATACCAATAGTACATACATCTAAAAGCTGTGTATTGTACGAGTACGAATACGGGTGCATACGAGTAGAATTGTTGATGAAACTGAACGAGGATGTAATTGTAAGCATTTTTGTTAAGTAGAAGTATTTTGATAAGTGTCTTGAAGTCTTTCAAAAGTGTATGAATACATATTAAAACAATACATGTATATACATTTTAACTGAGTCGTTAAGTCATCGTTAGTCGTTACATGTAAATGTTGTTTTGAAACCTTTAGGTTAACGATCTTGTTGAATGTTGTTAACCCATTGTTTATTATAGCAATTGAGATGTTAAATTGTTATATTATCATGATTTTATGATATATAATATATCTTAGTATGATGTATATACAGTTAAATGTCGTTACAACGATAATCGTTACATATATGTCTCGTTTCGAAATCATTAAGTTAGTAGTCTTATTTTTACATATGTATTTCATTGTTAATACACTTAATAATATATTTACTTATCATTTAACATAATTAACCAAGTGTATCAATATCTTAATATGATTCATATGTACCTAGTAAGACGTTGTTATAACGATAATCGTTATATATATCGTTTTCGAGTTTCTTAAATTAATAGTCTCATTTTTATGTATATAACTCATTGTTAAAATACCTAATGAGATACATACTTTTAATAAAATCATGTTAACTATATATATAACCATATATATGTCATCGTATAGTTTTTACAAGTTTTAACGTTCGTGAATCACCGGTCAACTTGGGTGGTCAATTGGCTATATGAAACCTATTTCAATTAATCAAGTCTTAACAAGTTTGATTGCTTAACATGTTGGAAATACTTAATCATGTAAATAACAATTTCATTTAATATATATATAAACATGGAAAAGTTCGGGTCACTACAGTACCTACCTGTTAAATAAATTTCGTCCCGAAATTTTAAGCAGTTGGAGGTGTTGACGTATCTTCTGGAAATAAATGCGGGTATTTCTTCTTCATCTGATCTTCTCATTCCCAGGTGAACTCGGGTCCTCTACGAGCATTCCATCGAACCTTAACAATTGGTATCTTGTTTTGCTTAAGTCTTTTAACCTCACGATCCATTATTTCGACGGGTTCTTCGATAAATTGAAGTTTTTCGTTGATTTGGATTTCATCTAATGGAATAGTGAGATCTTCTTTAGCAAAACATTTCTTCAAATTCGAGACGTGGAAAGTGTTATGTACAGCCGCGAGTTGTTGAGGTAACTCAAGTCGGTAAGCTACTGGTCCGACACGATCAATAATCTTGAATGGTCCAATATACCTTGGATTTAATTTCCCTCGTTTACCAAATCGAACAACGCCTTTCCAAGGTGCAACTTTAAGCATGACCATCTCTCCAATTTCAAATTCTATATCTTTTCTTTTACTGTCCGCGTAGCTCTTTTGTCGACTCTGGGCGGTTTTCAATCTTTGTTGAATTTGGATGATTTTCTCGGTAGTTTCTTGTATTATCTCCGGACCCGTAATCTGTCTATCCCCCACTTCACTCCAACAAATCGGAGACCTGCACTTTCTACCATAAAGTGCTTCAAACGGTGCCATCTCAATACTAGAATGATAACTGTTGTTGTAGGAAAATTCTGCTAACGGTAGGTGTCGATCCCAACTGTTTCCGAAATCAATAACACATGCTCGTAGCATGTCTTCAAGCGTTTGTATCGTCCTTTCGCTCTGCCCATCAGTTTGTGGATGATAGGCAGTACTTATGTCTAGACGAGTTCCTAATGCTTGCTGTAATGTCTGCCAGAATCTTGAAATAAATCTGCCATCCCTATCAGAGATAATAGAGATTGGTATTCCATGTCTGGAGATGACTTCCTTCAAATACAGTCGTGCTAACTTCTCCATCTTGTCATCTTCTCTTATTGGCAGGAAGTGTGCTGATTTGGTGAGACGATCAGCTATTACCCAAATAGTATCAAAACTACTTGCAGTCCTTGGCAATTTAGTGATGAAATCCATGGTAATGTTTTCCCATTTCCATTCCGGGATTTCGGGTTGTTGAAGTAGACCTGACGGTTTCTGATGCTCAGCTTTGACCTTAGAACACGTCAAATATTCTCCTACGTATTTAGCAACATCGGATTTCATACCCGGCCACCAAAAATGTTTCTTGAGATCCTTGTACATCTTCCCCGTTTCAGGATGTATTGAGTATCAGGTTTTATGAGCTTCTCTAAGTACCATTTCTCTCATATCTCCAAATTTTGGTACCCAAATCCTTTCAGCCCTATACCGGGTTCCGTCTTCCCGAATATTAAGATGCTTCTCCGATCCTTTGGGTATTTCATCCTTTAAATTTCCCTCTTTTAAAACTCCTTGTTGCGCCTCCTTTATTTGAGTAGTAAGGTTATTGTGAATCATTATATTCATAGATTTTACTAGAATGGGTTCTCCGTCCTTCCTGCTCAAGGCGTCAGCTACCACATTTGCCTTCCCCGGATGGTAACGAATCTCAAAGTTGTAATCATTCAACAATTCAATCCACCTACGCTGCCTCATATTCAGTTGTTTCTGATTAAATATGTGTTGAAGACTTTTGTGGTCGGTATATATAATACTTTTGACCCCATATAAGTAGTGCCTCCAAGTCTTTAATGCAAAAACAACCGCGCCTAATTCCAAATAATGCGTCATATAATTTTGCTCGTGAATCTTCAATTTTCTAGACGCATAAGCAATCACCTTCGTTCGTTGCATTAATACACAACCGAGACCTTGCTTTGATGCGTCACAATAAATCACAAAATCATCATTCCCTTCAGGCAATGACAATATAGGTGCCGTAGTTAGCTTTTTCTTCAATAACTGAAACGCTTTCTCTTGTTCATCCTTCCATTCAAATTTCTTCCCTTTATGCGTTAATGCAGTCAAGGGTTTTGCTATTTTAGAGAAATCTTGGATGAATCTTCTGTAGTAACCAGCCAATCCTAAAAATTGACGTATATGCTTCGGAGTTTTTGGGGTTTCCCACTTTTCAACAGTTTCTATCTTTGCCGGATCCACCTTAATACCTTTTTTGTTCACTATGTGACCGAGGAATTGAACTTCTTCCAACTAAAATGCCCACACTTTGAAAATTTAGCGTACAATTCTTCCTTCCTCAATACTTCTAACACCTTTCTCAAATGTTCACCGTGTTCTTGGTCATTCTTTGAGTAAATAAGTATGTCATCAATGAAAACAATGACAAACTTGTCAAGGTATGGTCCACACACTCGGTTCATAAGGTCCATGAACACAGCTGGTGCATTAGTTAAACCAAACGGCATGACCATAAACTCGTAATGACCGTAACGTGTTCTAAAAGCAGTCTTTGGAATATCATCTTCTTTCACCCGCATTTGATGATACCCGGAACGTAAGTCAATCTTTGAATAAACAGACGAGCCTTGTAGTTGATCAAATAAGTCGTCGATTCTCGGTAGTGGGTAGCGGTTCTTGATGGTAAGTTTGTTCAACTCTCGGTAGTCGATACACAACCTGAATGTACCATCTTTCTTCTTGACAAACAAAACAGGAGCTCCCCATGGTGATGTGCTTGGTCGAATGAAACCACGCTCTAAAAGTTCTTATAATTGGCTTTGTAGTTCTTTCATCTCGCTGGGTGCGAGTCTGTAAGGAGCACGAGCTATTGGTGCAGCTCCTGGTACAAGATCTATTTGAAATTCAACGGATCGATGTGGGGGTAATCCCGGTAATTCTTTCAGAAATACATCTGGAAATTCTTTTGCGACAGGAACATCATTGATGCTCTTTTCTTCAGTTTGTACTTTCTCGACGTGTGCTAGAACAGCATAGCAACCTTTTCTTATTAGTTTTTGTGCCTTCAAATTACTAATAAGATGTAGCTTCGTGTTGCCCTTTTCTCCGTACACCATTAAGGGTTTTCCTTTTTCTCGTATAATGCGAATTGCATTTTTGTAACAAACGATCTCTGCTTTCACTTCTTTCAACCAGTCCATACTGATTATCACATCAAAACTCCCTAACTCTACTGGTATCAAGTCAATCTTAAATGTTTCGCTAACCAGTTTAATTTCTCGATTCCGACATATATTATCTGCTGAAATTAATTTACCATTTGCTAATTCGAGTAAAAATTTACTATCCAACGGCGTCAATGGACAACTTAATTTAGAACAAAAATCTCTACTCATATAGCTTCTATCCGCACCCGAATCAAATAAAACGTAAGCAGATTTATTGTCAATAAGAAACGTACCCGTAACAAGCTCCGGGTCTTCCTGTGCCTCTGTCGCATTAATATTGAAAACTCTTCCGCGGCCTTGTCCATTCGTGTTCTCCTGGTTCGGGCAATTTCTAATAATGTGGCCCGATTTTCCACATTTATAACAAACTACATTGGCATAACTTGCTCCGACACTACTTGCTCCGCCATTACTCGTTCCGACACCATTTGTTCCTTTCGTTCTGTTAAGCCCTGGTCCGTAGACCTCACACTTCGCTGCGCTATGACCATTTCTTTTACACTTGTTGAAAAATTTGGTGCAGAACCCCGAGTGATACTTTTCACACCTTTGGCATAGCTGCTTCTGATTGTTGTTGTTGTTGCGATTGTTATTATTGTTGGGACGATTGTTGTAGTTGCTGTTGTTGTTGTTGTTGTTGTTGTTGTTGTTGTTGTTGTTGTTGTTGTTGGGCCGTTTGTTGTAGTTGCGATTGATGTTGCGATTGTTGGGATAATTGTTGCGATTATTATTGTAATTGCTGTTGTTGTTGTATTGGTGATTCTTATCACCGTTTTCCTCCCACTTTCTTTTGACTTGCTTCACATTGGCCTCTTCAGCCATCTGTTCTTTAATTCTTTCCTCAATCTGGTTCACTAGTTTGTGAGCCATTCTACATGCCTGTTGTATGGAGGCGGGCTCGTGTGAACTTATATCTTCTTGGATTCTTTCCGGTAATCCTTTCACAAACGCGTCGATCTTCTCTTCCTCATCTTCGAACGCTCCCGGACACAATAGGCACAATTCTGTGAATCGTCTTTCGTACGTGATAATATCAAATCCTTGGGTTCGTAACCCTCTAAGTTCTGTCTTGAGCTTATTGACCTCGGTTCTGGGACGGTACTTCTCGTTCATCAAGTGCTTGAATGCTGACCACGGTAGTGCGTACGCATCATCTTGTCCCACTTGCTCTAAATAGGTATTCCACCATGTTAACGCAGAACCTGTGAAGGTATGCGTAGCATACTTCACTTTGTCCTCTTCAGTACACTTACTTATGGCAAACACCGATTCGACCTTCTCGGTCCACCGTTTCAATCCGATCGGTCCTTCGGTTCCATCAAATTCCAAAGGTTTGCAGGCAGTAAATTCTTTGTAGGTGCATCCTACATTATTTCCTGTACTGCTAGATCCAAGGTTATTGTTGGTATGTAGCGAAGCCTGTACTGCGGCTATGTTTGAAGCTAGAAAAGTACGGAATTCCTCTTCATTCATATTCACGGTGTGTCGAGTAGTCGGTGCCATTTCCTTAAAAATAGTCAAATGGAACAAGTTAATCATACAGAATATTAAGAGTAGTTAATAGTATTTCGTAGCATAATATGAACTCGTTTATAAAAGCTTTTTCTTCATATTAGCGTTTTATAAGTTTAAATTCGGGTAGTACCTACCCGTTAAGTTCATACTTAGTAGCCAATATACAATTCAACTACTACAATTCTATATGAAAAACTGATTATAATAATATTTCGCGTTCAAACTTTTATACAATATTTTACAAACTTACAATACCGCTTATTTTACATAAAGCATGAAATATAGCACACAATAACTTTGATACAAGATAGTTGTGAAGATAATTCTAGCTAGTACACAAGTCGTTCAGCAAAGGCAATAAAGACACGTAATTCATACGTCCAGAAACAAGTCATGCATTCTGGTTTTACTAGGACTACTTCCCATCCTTGGTCTTGTGGAACATAACCGTTATGGCTGTTGATAAGACAGCGTGTTGTAACGTCGTCAAAGGGACGAGGGTTACGTAATGACCAACAGTCTCGTAATAACCTAAAAACCTCATTTCTTACCCCAATTATCGACTCCGTCACTTGTGGGAACGTTTTGTTTAATAGCTGTAGCCCGATGTTCTTTTTCTCACTTTGGTGAGAAGCGAACATTACTAACCCGTAAGCATAGCATGCTTCTTTATGTTGCATGTTAGCCGCTTTTTCTAAATCATGAAGTCCTATATTCGGATACATTGAGTCAAAATAATTTCTTAACCCGTTGCATAAAATAGCATTTGGGTTCCCCGCAATATATGCGTCAAAGTAAACACATCGTAACTTATGGGTTTCCCAATGTGATATCCCCCATCTTTCAAACGAAAGTCTCTTATAAACCAAGACATTCTTGAAACGTTCTTCGAATGTCTTTCAAACTGATCTCGCCTTAAATAGTTGTGCCGAGGAATTCTGACCGACTCTAGACAAGATTTCATCAATCATGTCTCCGGGTAGGTCTCTTAAAATATTGGGTTGTCTATTCATTTTGTGTTTTTAAACTGTAAAATAGACAAGAGTTAGATTCATAAAAAAATACTTATTAATACAAGCAATTTTTATATATATCATAAAGCATAAACACACTATATTACATATATTACACCACACGAATACAACTATCTTATTCCGACTCGCTCGTTTCTTCTTCTTTGGTTTTGGTTCGTTTTACCAAGTTTCTAGGGATATATGATGTTCCCCTAATACTAGCTGTCGATTTTCACAACGGTTTAGAAAAACCTGGTGGTTTAGAGGTTCCCGGGTCATTGTTACAACTTAAGGACTTCGGGGGTTGACGATACATATAAAGTTCATCGGGTTTGGAATTAGATTTCTCTATTTTTATGCCCTTTCCCTTATTATTTTCTTTTGCTTTTTTAAATTCAGTTGGGGTAATTTCTATAACATCATCGGAATTCTCGTCGGAATCCGATTCATCGGAGAATTGGTAATCCTCCCAATATTTTGCTTCCTTGGCGGAAATACCATTGACCATAATTAACCTTAGTCGGTTGGTTGAGGATTTTATTTTACTTAACCGTTTTATTATTTCCCCCACCGGTTCTATTTCCTCCTCCGGTTCCTCCTCTTCCGGTTCTGATTCTTCTTCCGGTTCTGATTCTTCTTTCGGTTCCTCTTCGAGAACTTGTGAATCAGTCCAATATATATTCGACTCTTCGTTATTATTAGGTGAGTCAATGGGATTTTTGCTAGAGGTATACATCTATCACACAATATCAAATATGTTAAGAGATTAATATATCACATAATATATACATGTTAATAATATATAGTTTCCAACAAAAATGTTAAGCAATCATTTTTAAAGAAAACATGGTCGAAGTCCAGACTCACTAATGCATCCTAACAAACTCGATAAGACACACTAATGCAAATTTTCTGGTTCTCTAAGACCAACGCTCTGATACCAACTGAAATGTCCCGTTCTTATTGATTAAAAACGTTCCATATTAATTGATTTCGTTGCGAGGTTTTGACCTCTATATAAGACGTTTTTCAAAGACTGCATTCATTTTTAAAACAAACCATAACCTTTATTTCATAAATAAAGTTTTAAAAAGCTTTACGTAGATTATCAAATAATGATAATCTAAAATATCCTGTTTACACACGACCATTACATAATGGTTTACAATACAAATATGTTACATCGAAATCAGTTTCTTGAATGCAGTTTTTACACAATATCATACAAACATGGACTCCAAATCTTGTCCTTATTTTAGTATGCAATAGCGGAAGCTCTTAGTATTCACCTGAGAATAAACATGCTTTAAACGTCAACAAAAATGTTGGTGAGTTATAGGTTTAACCTATATATATCAAATCGTAACAATAGACCACAAGATTTCATATTTCAATACACATCCCATACATAGAGATAAAAATCATTCATATGGTGAACACCTGGTAATCGACATTAACAAGATGCATATATAAGAATATCCCCTTCATTCCGGGACACCCTTCGGATATGATATAAATTTCGAAGTACTAAAGCATCCGGTACTTTGGATGGGGTTTGTTAGGCCCAATAGATCTATCTTTAGGATTCGCGTCAATTAGGGTGTCTGTTCCCTAATTCTTAGATTACCAGACTTAATAAAAAGGGGCATATTCAATTTTGATAATTCAATCATATAATGTAGTTTCACGTACTTGTGTCTATTTTGTAAATCATTTATAAAACCTGCATGTATTCTCATCCCAAAAATATTAGATTTTAAAAGTGGGACTATAACTCACTTTCACAGATTTTTACTTCATCGGGAAGTAAGACTTGGCCACTGGTTGATTCACGAACCTATAACAATATATACATATATATCAAAGTATGTTCAAAATATATTTACAACACTTTTAATATATTTTGATGTTTTAAGTTTATTAAGTCAGCTGTCCTCGTTAGTAACCTACAACTAGTTGTCCACAGTTAGATGTACATAAATAAATCGATAAATATTATCTTGAATTAATCCACGACCCAGTGTATACGTATCTCAGTATTGATCACAACTCAAACTATATATATTTTGGAATCAACCTCAACCCTGTATAGCTAACTCCAACATTCACATATAGAGTGTCTATGGTTGTTCCGAAATATATATAGATGTGTCGACATGATAGGTCGAAACATTGTATATGTGTCTATGTATCTCAAGATTACATAATATACAATACAAGTTGATTAAGTTATGGTTGGAATAGATTTGTTACCAATTTTCACGTAGCTAAAATGAGAAAAATTATCCAATCTTGTTTTACCCATAACTTCTTCATTTTAAATCCGTTTTGAGTGAATCAAATTGCTATGGTTTCATATTGAACTCTATTTTATGAATCTAAATAGAAAAAGTATAGGTTTATAGTCGGAAAAATAAGTTACAAGTCGTTTTTGTAAAGGTAGTCATTTCAGTCGAAAGATCGACGTCTAGATGACCATTTTAGAAAACATACTTCCACTTTGAGTTTAACCATAATTTTTGGATATAGTTTCATGTTCATAATAAAAATAATTTTCCCAGAATAACAACTTTTAAATCAAAGTTTATCATAGTTTTTAATTAACTAACCCAAAACAGCCCGCGGTGTTACTACGACGGCGTAAATCCGATTTTACGGTGTTTTTCGTGTTTCCAGGTTTTAAATCATTAAGTTAGCATATCATATAGATATAGAACATGTGTTTAGTTTATTTTAAAAGTCAAGTTAGAAGGATTAACTTTTATTTGCGAACAAGTTTAGAATTAACTAAACTATGTTCTAGTGATTACAAGTTTAAACCTTCGAATAAGATAGCTTTATATGTATGAATCGAATGATGTTATGAACATCATTACTACCTAAAGTTCCTAGGATAAACCTACTGGAAATGAGAAAAAAATAGATCTAGCTTCAAAGGATCCTTGGATGGCTTGAAAGTTCTTGAAGCAGAATCATGACACGAAAACAATTTCAAGTAAGATTTCCACTCGAAATAAGATTGTTATAGTTATAGAAATTGAATTAAAGTTTGAATATGATTATTACCTTGTATTAGAAAGATAACCTACTATAAGTAACAAAGGTTTCTTGATCTTGGATGATTACTTGGAATGGATTTAGAAAACTTGGAAGTAAACTTGCAATCTTGGAAGTATTCTTGATTTTATGAAACTAGAACTTTTGGAATTTATGAAGAACACTTAGAACTTGAAGATAGAACTTGAGAGAGATCAATTAGATGAATAAAATTGAAGAATGAAAGTGTTTGTAGGTGTTTTTGGTCGTTGGTATATGGATTAGATATAAAGGATATGTAATTTTGTTTTCATGTAAATAAGTCATGAATGATTACTCATATTTTTGTAATTTTATGAGATATTTCATGCTAGTTGCCAAATGATGGTTCCCACATGTGTTAGGTGACTCAAATGGGCTGCTAAGAGCTGATCATTGGAGTGTATATACCAATAGTACATACATCTAAAAGCTGTGTATTGTACGAGTACGAATACGGGTGCATACGAGTAGAATTGTTGATGAAACTGAACGAGGATGTAATTGTAAGCATTTTTGTTAAGTAGAAGTATTTTGATAAGTGTATTGAAGTCTTTCAAAAGTGTATGAATACATATTAAAACAATACATGTATATACATTTTAACTGAGTCGTTAAGTCATCGTTAGTCGTTACATGTAAATGTTGTTTTGAAACCTTTAGGTTAACGATCTTGTTGAATGTTGTTAACCCATTATTTATTATAGCAATTGAGATGTTAAATTGTTATATTATCATGATTTTATGATATATAATATATCTTAGTATGATGTATATACAGTTAAATTTCGTTACAACGATAATCGTTACATATATGTCTCGTTTCGAAATCATTAAGTTAGTAGTCTTATTTTTACATATGTATTTCATTGTTAATACACTTAATAATATATTTACTTATCATTTAACATAATTAACCAAGTGTATCAATATCTTAATATGATTCATATGTACCTAGTAAGACGTTGTTATAACGATAATCGTTATATATATCGTTTTCGAGTTTCTTAAATTAATAGTCTCATTTTTATGTATATAACTCATTGTTAAAATACCTAATGAGATACATACTTTTAATAAAATCATGTTAACTATATATATAACCATATATATGTCATCGTATAGTTTTTACAAGTTTTAACGTTCGTGAATCACCGGTCAACTTGGGTGGTCAATTGGCTATATGAAACCTATTTCAATTAATCAAGTCTTAATAAGTTTGATTGCTTAACATGTTGGAAACACTTAATCATGTAAATAACAATTTCATTTAATATATATATAAACATGGAAAAGTTCGGGTCACTACATTGACTCTGGTCCCGGTTCCGGATTTTCGAACGTCCTTGTGTACAATTTAATATCTTGTACTTTGCATTTTGAATCTTGTAATCTTGTAATTTTGAGACGTTTCTTATCAATAATTGGAACCACTTTGATTGTATTTTGTACTTTTGAGCTTTTTAGTCGTTTGCGTCTTCAATTCTTCGAATATGTCTTTTGTCTTCACCTTTTATTATTTAAACGAATATCACTTGTAAATAGAACAGTTGCAACTAAAAGCTTGTCTTTCTTGAGGGATAATGCTATGAAATATATGTTCGTTTTTAGCATTATCAAATATTCTCACACTTGAGTGTTGCTTGTCCTCAAGCAATATAATCTTGAAATACTAGAATCACCTCTTTATTCTTCACACTTTGAACATCAGTGATTTCTTTACGGCGGTATAAACAATGGTAGTAACGATGTGGTTTACAGTCTCACATGACTTATGAAAATTTAGATCCATTAAGGAAATTGGATCTTTATGAAAACATTTGATCTTTTGAAAATTCAATCTAGTTTTTACCCTAGATAAGTTTTCCGAAATAACCCTTCACCGATGTTTGCAAATTGTTTTTGTGGGTTTGGTGGGTTTCAGATTTGAAAATTTTAGCTCAAAAATTGTGTTTTTGTGTCACCCACTTGCTAACTTTGTATTGAGAAAGCAACAAGTCCAGTATACTTGCTCCGTGTATTACCTTTCGATAAACTACCGTCCGGTTGTAAAGGAAAGCATTGAACAAGCAACTGTTAAGGCAATGTCCCCTGACATGCTTTTAATTATGGTCTATAACGTGTCGGACGCAATTACTATCCTTTGTAGGAGCAATAGTAAAGCTCACCCTTATAATTTTTCGGTATGGCACAAGGTCCTGTCTTTGACCATGCTATGCAACCACCGTTCTTACGGTTGACACCCGATTTGGTTCAGGTGACCTAATGAATTCTAGGTGAATTCCTAGGATTTTACGTTCAATAGTAATGAACGCATTGAAAATGGGTTTTTAGAAAACAAATCGGTTTGTAATTTTGATCAAAATATTTTCTCGTTCAAGCTCGAGTTTAGATATCATTGAATTCTATAAGTTTGTAATTCTCAATCTTTAAGGTCAATCTCTAGGATTGAATAATATCAGTCTTAAAAGCTGATTTTTGATCTTTTAAGGAGATTATCCTTTCTGGGGATCTGATTCATTAGTCTTATCCAGCTAATTTGTACGGCGTCCTCCCCATTTTACAAGACAGATCCTCTCATGGTTAGGATAAGTCTGACCACTTGGCGACCCTGTTTGATGCTGAGGTCCGTGGATTTCCTGCTGATTTTAGTGATGACTTTTCTAGAATTTTCGTCAACCTACAGCTGGTCTGGACGACAACTTCATGACCTAAATCAAGAAGCGCGTTTCTTTTTCGGAAGACTTTACTTCCTTATAATGATGGAATTGATTCATCGTGTAGATCCATTTTTCTTTCACATATTTTACAGTAAATCGGGTAAAACTGTTTAGTTTAGTCCAAGGCAAAAGTATCTTCTGTTATTTGTTACAGAAATATGTGACATATGTTTTAAAATAACTTGGTAAATTTTCCCACACTTGGCTTTTATTTTCTTTTATTTTCTTTTATTTGCCTTTTTATTATCCTCTATTCCATTTTAAATGAATTCTAACATTTTGGTTTGTTTCTCAATTTATGTCCTTTCCGAGGTAACAATAATTTCGATGTTAACACCTAGTTTTATCGTTCATAAATATGTATAAACATGATTTTGAATTCATTTAATTGAAAATTTTGAAAAATTTTACTAGAATTGGGTAGTCAGTATATAAGACTAGGGCTGTTCTTTATTATCAGAGAGCACTAGATTCTAATACAACTACTGCTTTACTAGTATTTTTAATGGTAACCAAGTGTTTTAAGTTACAAAATTTTTAAAATTCCGAAAGAATTTAACCCCTTCCCACACTTAAGATCTTGCAATGCCCTCATTTGCAAGAAATCAGTAACAATTTAAATTATTGAGGGTAATTAGCGTAGAAAAATAATTAAATTTTACCAAAGTTTCCAAACATATTGGCGTTTGTTTGCTGAATGATAAATGGTGCACATCATTTGTTCATTCCGTCTTGTTGTTACATCACATTTGTTTTTCGTTTTGTCGTCAAAAGTACTAGCTTTTGCTGAACTTAATGCCAGTCTTTGAAAATGCGCTGTTTTACCCTGTTTTGTACAATCGAAAATATACATACAATACAAATATAAACATGCATGTCAATTTGAAATGGGACTTAAAATCCCACTTTCAAATCCTAAATGTGAAATATTAGTACACAATAATAATAAAAATGATAAAAATTACATAAATATATCCAATAACATAAGTTTAAACATGAATAATTAAAAAGATAAAAACATAAAAATAACCAATGGAACTAAATCAGTCTGGATAAGGGTTCCAGTTCATCTCGTCAGGTGGGTTCCATTGTTGGTTATAGGTGTTCTGATAGGCTTGGTTATAGTCATACCGGTTAAAGGGTGGTCGGATGTCGGGGTTGTGTGGCGGAAAATGAGCAGGTCGAGTAGTGATGTGGTAGCGTGGGGGTACGTGATAGTACTATATTTTACTACGAAATACGTTACAAATTACACAAGTTTTAATTATTTATTTACAAATGGGATATACCTAAACCTTGCTACAACACTATAGGCAGTGTACCTAATCGTAGAGTAGTATAGTTTTTAGTAAGTCCGGTTCGTTCCACAGGGATCGGGCTTATTGCACACTATATTTTTAAACAACTATATTTGTACAAAATATATATAATTATATATAATAATATATAAAAGGGGGTTTACCGTTTAATGACCAGTTTGTCGATTTATATTTTAAGCGAAGCGTATAGTAAATGACGATATTTAAATAACAATATAAAATAAATAACAATAATTAAAATGACAATAAATAAAAGTACGAGGACAAATGAAATAAAATATATTATGCTTATTTAAGCTTCCGTAACCATGATGTTTGACGTTTTGATTATTTATTACCCTGGGTTAATTGTCCTTTGTCCTGGATTATTTGATAAGTCCATCTGGTTTTTATCCATAACGGTCCATCAGTCATAAATATAAAGTGCGAGTGTCCTCGTCAAATTATCCTTATGTCCGAAGTCAAATATTCCAACTAATTGGGGACTTAAACTGTAACAAGATTTTAATACTTTGTTTAATAATTACACCAGGTTTCGACTGCGTGTAACTCAAGGTTTTAATACTTTGTTATCAATTATGTCAAGTGTCCTTGTACATAATTTCACCCCTGTTTTAATAATTCTAGTGACTATTAATCCATTCCCGTGTCCGGTTAAATGAACGATTATTCGTACATATAAATACCCCGCCCATCGTGTCCGATCGAGTGTATGTGGTTATTTATAGGTACGTCCAATTGTAAATCTTTATATTAAAATTAACAAACTATCATTTATTTAAACAAATATAAAGCCCATTAATAGCCCATAGTCTAATTTCCACAAGTGTCGTTCTTTTGTCCAAACCCCAATTATGGTACAAAGCTCAATTACCCCATCTTTAATATTTAGCCCAACATCATGATTACTTTGGCTCAAATAAGCATAATAATAACTTAAGTACGAGACATTAATTTAAAAAGGAGAACATAACTTACATTGAGTATTTATCGCGTAGTGTTACACGGACAGAATTTTGACTTCAAAAACCCGTAAAAATAACTTTTACATAACCCGAACTAATCTAATATAAAACTACCCTATACTATATATATTATATATATTTATTTATTTATTTATTACAGAGTATTATTATTATTATCTGTTATATATAAACTCGGCAGAATGCATGACCTTTTATAGGCGTTTTGATTTCTGACAGCTCCGCGAGTCGTGGAGTTTTTGGCCTTCAAACTCTGCGAGTCGTGGAGTTTGAAAATCCATCTCAGGATCCTTTGTCTCATAGCTTGTCGACATGATTATATATATTTATACCTTGGGTTAATCGATTATTTATTATTTATTACGTTTTGACATAGTCTAATTACGTTTTGATTATTTATTACCCTGGGTTAATTGTCCTTTGTCCTTGATTATTTGATAAGTCCATCTGGTTTTTATCCATAACGATCCATCAGTCATAAATATAAAGTGCGAGTGTCCTCGTCAAATTATCCTTATGTCCGAAGTCAAATATTCCAACTAATTGGGGACTTAAACTGTAACAAGATTTTAATATTTTGTTTAATAATTGCACCAGGTTATCGACTGCGTGTAACCCAAGGTTTTAATACTTTGTTATCAATTATGCCAAGTGTCCTTGTACATAATTTCACCCCTGTTTTAATAATTCTAGTGACTATTAATCCATTCCCGTGTCCGGTTAAATGAACGATTATTCGTACATATAAATACCCCGCCCATCGTGTCCGATCGAGTGTATGTGGTTATTTATAGGTACGTCCAATTGTAAATCTTTATATTAAAATTAAAAAACTATCATTTAGTTAAACAAATATAAAGCCCATTAATAGCCCATAGTCTAATTTCCACAAGTGTCGTTCTTTTGTCCAAACCCCAATTATGGTACAAAGCCCAATTACCCCATCTTTAATATTTAGCCCAACATCATGATTACTTTGGCTCAAATAAGCATAATAATAACTTAAGTACGAGACATTAATTTAAAAAGGAGAACATAACTTACATTGAGTATTTATAGCGTAGTGTTACACGGACAGAATTTCGACTTCAAAAACCCGTAAAAATAACTTTTACATAACCCGAACTAATCTAATATAAAACTACCCTATACTATATATATTATATATATATATATTTATTACAGAGTATTATTATTATTATTTATTATATATAAACTCGGCAGAATGCATGGCCTTTTATAGGCGTTTTGATTTCTGACAGCTCCGCGAGTCGTGGAGTTTTTGGCCTTCAAACTCCGCGAGTCGTGGAGTTTGAAAATCCAGCTCAGGATCCTTTGTCTCATAGCTTGTCGACATGATTATATATATATTTATAATATATAAATAATTTATATAATTATTTATATATTATATTTTATTCTTATGCATAGTTGACTCATAATTTTTGGTCCATTGCGTCGGGCGTTGATAGTTGACTCATGTCCCGGTTTCAGATTTTCGAACGTCCTTGCGTACAATTTAATATCTTGTACTTTGCGTTTTGTAACTTGTACTCTTGTCATTTTTAGACGTTTTTCATCAATAAATTGAACCTTTTGAATTGTATCTTGAACATTTGAGCTTTTTGGACGTTTGTGTCTTCAAATCTTCGTTTTCGCCTTTTGTCTTCGCACTTATTTATTTAAACAATTACAATGAAAATATAATACAATTACATATGAAAACCTATTATTTAGCAGGGATATTTGAAATGTCCCGTTCTTATTGATTAAAAACGTTCCATATTAATTGATTTCGTTGCGAGGTTTTGACCTCTATATGAGACGTTTTTCAAAGACTGCATTCATTTTAAAACAAACCATAACCTTTATTTCATCAATAAAGGTTTAAAAAGCTTTACGTAGATTATCAAATAATGATAATCTAAAATATCCTGTTTACACACAACCATTACATAATGGTTTACAATACAAATATGTTACAACAAAATAAGTTTCTTGAATGCAGTTTTTACACAATATCATACAAGCATGGACTCCAAATCTCGTCCTTATTTAAGTATGCGACAGCGGAAGCTCTTAATAATCACCTGAGAATAAACATGCTTAAAACATCAACAAAAATGTTGGTGAGTTATAGGTTTAACCTATATATATCAAATCATAATAATAGACCACAAGATTTCATATTTCAATACACATCCCATACATAGAGATAAAAATCATTCATATGGTGAACACCTGGTAACCGACATTAACAAGATGCATATATAAGAATATCCCCATCATTCCGGGACACCCTTCGGATATGATATAAATTTCGAAGTACTAAAGCATCCGGTACTTTGGATGGGGTTTGTTAAGCCCAATAGATCTATCTTTAGGATTCGCGTCAATTAGGGTGTCTGTTCCCTAATTCTTAGATTACCAGACTTAATAAAAAGGGGCATATTCGATTTCGATAATTCAACCATAGAATGTAGTTTCACGTACTTGTGTCTATTTTGTAAATCATTTATAAAACCTGCATGTATTCTCATCCCAAAAATATTAGATTTTAAAAGTGGGACTATAACTCACTTTCACAGATTTTTACTTCGTCAGGAAGTAAGACTTGGCCACTGGTTGATTCACGAACCTATAACAATATATACATATATATCAAAGTATGTTCAAAATATATTTACAACACTTTTAATATATTTTGATGTTTTAAGTTTATTAAGTCAGCTGTCCTCGTTAGTAACCTATAACTAGTTGTCCACAGTTAGATATACAGAAATAAATCGATAAATATTATCTTGAATCAATCCACGACCCAGTGTATACGTATCTCAGTATTGATCACAACTCAAACTATACATATTTTGGAATCAACCTCAACCCTGTATAGCTAACTCCAACATTCACATATAGAGTGTCTATGGTTGTTCCGAAATATATATAGATGTGTCGACATGATAGGTCGAAACATTGTATACGTGTCTATGGTATCTCAAGATTACATAATATACAATACAAGTTGATTAAGTTATGGTTGGAATATATTTGTTACCAATTTTCACGTAGCTAAAATGAGAAAAATTATCCAATCTTGTTTTACCCATAACTTCTTCATTTTAAATCCGTTTTGAGTGAATCAAATTGCTATGGTTTCATATTGAACTCTATTTTATGAATCTAAACAGAAAAAGTATAGGTTTATAGTCGGAAAAATAAGTTACAAGTCGTTTTTGTAAAGGTAGTCATTTCAGTCGAAAGAACGACGTCTAGATGACCATTTTAGAAAACATACTTCCACTTTGAGTTTAACCATAATTTTTGGATATAGTTTCATGTTCATAATAAAAATCATTTTCTCAGACTAACAACTTTTAAATCAAAGTTTATCATAGTTTTTAATTAACTAACCCAAAACAGCCCGCGGTGTTACTACGACGGCGTAAATCCGGTTTTACGGTGTTTTTCGTGTTTCCAGGTTTTAAATCATTAAGTTAGCATATCATATAGATATAGAACATGTGTTTAGTTTATTTTAAAAGTCAAGTTAGAAGGATTAACTTTTGTTTGCGAACAAGTTTAAAATTAACTAAACTATGTTCTAGTGATTACAAGTTTAAACCTTCGAATAAGATACCTTTATATGTATGAATCGAATGATGTTATGAACATCATTACTACCTTAAGTTCCTTGGATAAACCTACTGGAAAAGAGAAAAATGGATCTAGCTTCAATGGATCCTTGGATGGCTCGAAGTTCTTGAAGCAGAATCATGACACGAAAACAAGTTCAAGTAAGATCATCACTTAAAATAAGATTGTTATAGTTATAGAAATTGAACCAAAGTTTGAATATGATTATTACCTTGTATTAGAATGATAACCTACTGTAAGAAACAAAGATTTCTTGAGGTTGGATGATCACCTTACAAGAATGGAAGTGAGCTAGCAAACTTGAAAGTATTCTTGATTTTATGAAACTAGAACTTTTGGAATTTATGAAGAACACTTAGAACTTGAAGATAGAACTTGAGAGAGATCAATTAGATGAAGAAAATTGAAGAATGAAAGTGTTTGTAGGTGTTTTTGGTCGTTGGTGTATGGATTAGATATAAAGGATATGTTATTTTGTTTTCATGTAAATAAGTCATGAATGATTACTCATATTTTTGTAATTTTATGAGATATTTCATGCTAGTTGCCAAATGATGGTTCCCACATGTGTTAGGTGACTCACATGGGCTGCTAAGATGTAACGACCCGGAAATTTCCGACCAAATTTAAACCTTAATCTTTATATGTCTCCGACACGATAAGCAAAAACCTTAATGTTAAGTCTAGAAAGTTTGAAATCTATATTCGGATAACTAGTTACCCTTTTGACCAAGTCTGACGATTCACGAATCTTTAGTTGTAAACCGAAATGCACATATAAATAGTTATATATGTAAATAATTTTATATTATAAATTAAATATATTAAGAATTAATAAGTGATTTAGTTATTAAAATTTGTTAATTAAAAATTGTTTAATTTTAACATAGTGCGAATGGTTTTGGACAAAAATTGACAACGTTAACAAAGTTTTAATATATATATACTTTGAGTTAAATTGTCTCATTATATGTAATGTGATATTTAGGATATAGTTAAAAAAAAATATATAATTGTTATACTAATATTATTATTACTTCTATTATTATTATTATTAACATTAGATATTAATATCACTACTTGTTAAATTATTATTTTCAATATATATATACTACATATAAATATGAAGGTTGATACATGAAAGGTGTTATAATTACTAATGTTATTAATATCTAATTATTATTATATGGTAATCTGTATTATTAATTAAATTATACTATAAAATTTAATACTTTTAATTTGTTATAACTAATATTATGGTTATCAATACTAATAACAATATTATTAATATAATTAGAGTTTTTTTTTTATTTTTTTTATTTGTGATTATAATTATTTTTATAAGTATTATTAACATGAAAGTTAATATTAATATGGTTATCATTAATATTAGTATTATTCTTATTATTAATATTATTAGTATTCTTGTTACTATTAATAATATCAAATATTAATAGAATTATAAAATTTAACATATTATTATATTTAATATATTTATAATTATAATTATTAAACAAGATAACATATATAACAGATTCTTTATACGCGTGTTTATCACTATCTGTTTTTTTTTCTATTTAACTTTTTCGGTTTCCTGATCCCTTGTGAATATATGTCGGTCCCAAGCTTTCATTACAAAACAAGAGTTTAACTCAATAATTTTTGTGGAAAAATCATTCGTTCCTCCCCATATCCAATTAACAACCTAAATTACTTCAGTCTATTGAATTTATCATAAACAGAAGCAACAGACCGATATCTACTCTGTTCATGCTTTAATTATTCGGAAATTACAAAAACGAATCAGTATTTAAAATCCGTAATTGCTGTTGTTTCGGAAATCTTTTTTTTAATCTATCTATGAAACCTCAGACTCCAATTCCTTTTCTTCATTCCTAATTCATGAGTTAAAGTTTAAATTGAACAAGGCAAACATATTGTTCCTAATGAAAATTCGAGTTTGTATGAATGTTATAGGATCAATTGAGTATTCAAATAGTTTCTAAGAGTCGGTTATAATGTTTTTCATGTTATACGTTTTATCAGAAACATTCGAAAATCATGAAAATGGGATTGGAGTTCATAATCGGGTCGTGGGGTCTGCTGGGTGTATTATTTTTTTTTTCCGATCTGTTTAGACAATTCAAACAATATTTTGGATTGTTTATAAATATAGATAAATCTCAAAAACTATTAATGAAACCAGTTATTATCTGGATTTGATTCATGGGCGACGGGTTTTATGGAGAAGAAGAAGCTATAGGAGAAGATTAATAATCGGGTTAAAATATTAAGGATGGTAATTAAAACAGAAAAACAAATATGGGTCGATGGTTAAGAGTGTTGTCGGGTAAGGAGGGGTCACGAGTTCGAGTCCTGCAATGGCCTAATCTTTTTAGAACTCAATTATAAGGTATTCATCTTATTATTTTTATTACTATCATTTCCTAATTATTATTTTCATTAAAAATTTACATTTATTTATAATATTATTATTATTATTATTAATAATAACAAATGTATTAATATTATTATTATTGTTATTACTAAAAATTTTATTATTAGAATTACCATTTAAACATTAATGTCATTAATATGGTTACTAAGATTTTTATTAAAAACTATTATCATTACAATCAGTATTATTGTTATCAGTATTAAAATTATTAGTATTATCATTATACATATTCTAAGTATTATCATAACTTTTATCCTGCAAACAAAAGATTATCTGTATATAATATATATATATATATATATATATATATATATATATAAAATATAAGTTATAATATATGAAGTTGTTCGTTTACGATTAAAGGTATTAATGTATATACAAATGACATAGGTTCGTGAATCGAAGGCCAACCTTATAAGTTACCAATGGTGTTATATGTATTTTTACTACAAAATACATTCGGTGAGTATATAGTCCCACTTTTAAACTCTAAATATTTCGGGATGAGAATACATGTATTTTATGTTTTACGATATGGACACAAGTAACTGAAAAATATGTTCTACGTTGAGTTGTACCACTGGCATACTTCCCTGTAGCTTGGTAACTAATATTTACAGCGGTATTGTAAACGCGAATCCTGTTGATAGATCTATCGGGCCTGACAACCCCAACCGGACTGGACGACCAGTATTCAACGGTTGCACAGTACTTCGTTTCGGTAACTACACTTGGTACGGTGTAGTGAGATTTCATAATAAAGGGAATATGCGACGTGATTAATTGTTAAGTATGGTTACCAAGTGCTCAACCACTTAGAATATTTTTATTAAAATGTTTACATTTGAAATCTTGTGGTCCATAGTTATAACGCTGCTAGCAACAAACCTATATATCTCACCAACTTTATGTTGACGTTTTAAAACATGTTATTCTCAGGTACGAATTAAGTCTTCCGCTGTGCATTTGCTCAATTTAAGGACATTACTTGGAGTCGACCATCGTAATGGGACCAAATGTTGAAGATATCGTCCGGATGGATAAGGACGGGTCTTCACAGGTGGTATCAGAGCGTTGGTCTTAGTGAACCAGGCCTTACATTAGTGTGTCTGACTAGTAGTTGTTAGGATACAGTAGTGAGTCTGGACTTCGACCATGTCTGCCTGTCAAAAAGTTTTGCTTATCATTCTAGTCGGAAATCATCTGCTTATCATCCTTAGAGAATTGCCTATTTATCATTCATAAGTCTAGACACATCTTACTGCATTTAGTGCATCGATAGTGTATAGACAAAATTCATATCTTAGTGCATCTGTAGACTTGCCTGACATATGCCGTAGGTTCCTCTATAGTCTACAAAATCTTTAGTACTATATATATATGGATATCCTATGAAGTTAGAATATCATTCTATATTCGAAAATCATTTCACATCGAAGATCCTTTTCATTCACCAAATTGTCCTCTTGACGATGAACCTGAAAGCACTTACCGGCGAACCTGTTCGAGAAACCATTTACCCTCTCATTTCTAGAATATCCCGTCATGATTATATAATATCCTATATTTCAAATCTTACTCACCCGCTCGTTTCAATCGTCAATCATCCCGTAGTACTAGAAGAAGTTAACGAATTACGCGCTCGTGTGACGACTTTGGAAAACCCTGGTGTGAAGGTTACGAATACCAGTAGCAGCACCCGCAGCATAATCAGTACTATCATCATCGACGTCGACAGTACCCTTATCATCCGTAAACCATAATCGCGCCAACATCACAATCTGTACCTCGAATATCAACATCACACGCCTCAATATCACCATCTATACTTCGAGTATGACCTTTGTTATACATATCAATCTACATCAATTATCTTCGTTTTCCGTATCGTTCTACCTCATTTATCTTCGTTCGACATGGCAAGTATGTAATCTCTAATGTTTTAGAGATTATGTAATCTAGTATTAACGATAAATCAAATGAGTTTAATATCTTATTGACTCATTAAATCCAAGATTACATCCGATGAAAATATATATGCAAGTATATTTTCATAAAGATTGTAACTAAAAATTCTCTCGTACAAATTGTTAATGATCAAAATATTTTAATGGGTGGGTAGTACCCAAGGAATATTTGGATTTCACATTAATAAGTTACACTGTACAATTTTCGAATCTGATTCAACGGTTATTTGCTATCCTACTTGCAATCACCAATATACGTATCCGTTCATTCCAGATTAATCATTTCCATTTAAATTTCATATTTGGATTTACTTACCATAATCCAACAAGTGGCATAACGAAGAAAACATTGGACAAAAATAAAAAGTGTTAGAAACAAACGAATTAATTAATTGGAATTGTGATAGGATTTCACGCTAACTGTTCCGGCTAACTGTTCCCAGCTAACTGATTAACATTTAATTTACCGCAATTTACATTCTCGCAATTTTATTTATCGTCATTTAATTTCTGTTATTTACTTTTACGCACTTTAAATAACGGGACACGTATGCAAGGTTTCGACTTATCATATCGACCCATCTATATATATATTCCGGAACAACCATAGACACTCTATATGTGAATGTTGGAGTTGGCTATACAGGGTCGGAGTTGATTCCAAAATATATATATACTTTGAGTTGTGATCGACACCGAGACCGGTACACGGGTCACGATACGTATTATGTAATTCGAATATTATATATTAAATTATATATGAATCATTGAACCATCAGACTATTGGAATGCTAACTTTGGACAATTAAAATGAATTAAATTAAAATATTGATTATAACATATGAAACTAAATAATTCTTCAAGCTTGCCACTTGATTCCATCTTAAACCTCATTTGTATCTCGACAGTTACAATTACATTCAAATCTTTTCATGATTCTTGAAAACACTTCGATCGAAAAGTTGAACCAACCGCACCTCGTTTACGGAAGGAAGATTTATGCATATAGTTATACACCTGAAAACTCTCGAAAACCAAGTCAACAGTTAACACGTAGCAGTGATAATTCCTTTGGTGTTATTATTACCCAAAATAACTTTGTAATCCCTTTCCAAAATTAGCCAATTTTATCACAGCTTCAACAAGTTAACTTCGACTTCTCAGAAAGGTTAGTCTCGATATATACGTTATTTTTGCGCAGTCGCTACCGGAAAACCCTTTTATATTCCACCATACTACCATAAGCGTTTAATCATCTAAAAACACAATTCGCTCGAAAACACCTCGGATTGATAACTGACGATTCAGTTATGGCTGCATTAAATGCAGAGGAAACAGTAAATTCATAGATAGCCTAAATAGCCAAAAGTTTGATGATAGAGAAGGGAGTGTTAGGAACGCTCGATAGAAAATTTAGTACGTTTGAGTTAACCATGAAGGAAACAAAGAACAAATACAAGGACTGAACCTGTCTTCAAAGAATCCAAACGATTCAGTGCCTCCTGAAACCGTTAGTAAGAACCCTACTCGTTAATTTAAACCTTTCCAGGTGATATTCTTCATCATCATCAAATCTTAGATACTATAAGATATCTTCATATCTTCCGTTAACATATCCTTCATATTTCTGGAAATATTTTCATAACTATTCTTATCTGAGATCATTTATCTCTCCGTGACATATGTGTTACAACATAAAAGAAACTGTGTTAGTTTCTAAGTTCTAAAACCTTCGAGTTAAAAATAGGAATGTTCTGAAGCAGTGTTGGGAACTGATGCATGAATTAGTATAATATAATGAAACTTGATCAACTTCATTATATTACAGTAAGTCATGTTAAGTTTCTAATGGAATGTGATGATTTGCAGTACCATCATCATGTGCCATGTTATACGGCTCTTACATTCTATCTAATCCCTAAATATATCAAGAAAACATTCTCTTGATGATTCAGTTTTTCCAGGATATTCTGGTAATTTGACAAATCAAAATCGTGCCATTTTCATTTCTTTCTTAGAGCATTAACTATATTCATTTCGAATTTCATACCTACGAATTCCGGACCATTACAAAAGATGCTGAGTTGAAAAGGAGGAAAAGAAAAAGAATGAAGCTCCGAAATAGAAATTGGAGTATAAATCGCAGTAAATGGAAGAGAGTATTAACTGTGGATGATAATGATTATAGAAAACAAAAGCAAGGACATCGAAGTATAAGGGAAGATATAAAACCCAATAATCACCCAGAAACTACAAACCGTGTATATCAATACGTATTGCGACGAAAAGACACGGGAGAATAAGAAACATTATAATTCCAAGAAAATCATAAAAGTGAATAGATTCTTCTGGCGGCAAATGAAAAAGAAGAATGAAAGATATGAAGGTTAGAAGTATAATAAGAATCAGGATTGGATGGAACATATTAAGAATGAGTAGAGGAAGAAAGAATAAAAGGGTGGAGAATAAGGAAAACGAAGGGGGTGGATTTATAGCAATATATCCGACAGAGAAATCAGGAACAGATTATTGCATTAATTAAAGAAGATTTTGATTTTCTAAATCGCCGAAGAACCAAATCTTATTACGTAAGATTTTCTTTAAATCCCTTAAATTCCGGAAATCAATAGTAACTACGTCATCGGTTAAAACGAATATATTTATTTACTCAATTCACTCTTTTGTGATAGCTTCACTCGTACGTTTCACGTAATCGAATCGTTTTATCTATATCTTCCAATAATGATAAAACTCCATATTTACATCATATTTGTCAGGAAAACATTCCTGATGTTATCTATGACGACCTCTATCAAATTTCGAGGACGAAATTTCTTTAACGGGTGGGTACTGTAACGACCCGGAAATTTCCGACCAAATTTAAACCTTAATCTTTATATGTCTCCGACACGATAAGCAAAAACCTTAATGTTAAGTCTAGAAAGTTTGAAATCTATATTCGGATAACTAGTTACCCTTTTGACCAAGTCTGACGATTCACGAATCTTTAGTTGTAAACCGAAATGCACATATAAATAGTTATATATGTAAATAATTTTATATTATAAATTAAATATATTAAGAATTAATAAGTGATTTAGTTATTAAAATTTGTTAATTAAAAATTGTTTAATTTTAACATAGTGCGAATGGTTTTGGACAAAAATTGACAACGTTAACAAAGTTTTAATATATATATACTTTGAGTTAAATTGTCTCATTATATGTAATGTGATATTTAGGATATAGTTAAAAAAAAATATATAATTGTTATACTAATATTATTATTACTTCTATTATTATTATTATTAACATTAGATATTAATATCACTACTTGTTAAATTATTATTTTCAATATATATATACTACATATAAATATGAAGGTTGATACATGAAAGGTGTTATAATTACTAATGTTATTAATATCTAATTATTATTATATGGTAATCTGTATTATTAATTAAATTATACTATAAAATTTAATACTTTTAATTTGTTATAACTAATATTATGGTTATCAATACTAATAACAATATTATTAATATAATTAGAGTTTTTTTTTTTTATTTTTTTTTATTTGTGATTATAATTATTTTTATAAGTATTATTAACATGAAAGTTAATATTAATATGGTTATCATTAATATTAGTATTATTCTTATTATTAATATTATTAGTATTCTTGTTACTATTAATAATATCAAATATTAATAGAATTATAAAATTTAACATATTATTATATTTAATATATTTATAATTATAATTATTAAACAAGATAACATATATAACAGATTCTTTATACGCGTGTTTATCACTATCTGTTTTTTTTTCTATTTAACTTTTTCGGTTTCCTGATCCCTTGTGAATATATGTCGGTCCCAAGCTTTCATTACAAAACAAGAGTTTAACTCAATAATTTTTGTGGAAAAATCATTCGTTCCTCCCCATATCCAATTAACAACCTAAATTACTTCAGTCTATTGAATTTATCATAAACAGAAGCAACAGACCGATATCTACTCTGTTCATGCTTTAATTATTCGGAAATTACAAAAACGAATCAGTATTTAAAATCCGTAATTGCTGTTGTTTCGGAAATCTTTTTTTTAATCTATCTATGAAACCTCAGACTCCAATTCCTTTTCTTCATTCCTAATTCATGAGTTAAAGTTTAAATTGAACAAGGCAAACATATTGTTCCTAATGAAAATTCGAGTTTGTATGAATGTTATAGGATCAATTGAGTATTCAAATAGTTTCTAAGAGTCGGTTATAATGTTTTTCATGTTATACGTTTTATCAGAAACATTCGAAAATCATGAAAATGGGATTGGAGTTCATAATCGGGTCGTGGGGTCTGCTGGGTGTATTATTTTTTTTTTCCGATCTGTTTAGACAATTCAAACAATATTTTGGATTGTTTATAAATATAGATAAATCTCAAAAACTATTAATGAAACCAGTTATTATCTGGATTTGATTCATGGGCGACGGGTTTTATGGAGAAGAAGAAGCTATAGGAGAATATTAATAATCGGGTTAAAATATTAAGGATGGTAATTAAAACAGAAAAACAAATATGGGTCGATGGTTAAGAGTGTTGTCGGGTAAGGAGGGGTCACGAGTTCGAGTCCTGCAATGGCCTAATCTTTTTAGAACTCAATTATAAGGTATTCATCTTATTATTTTTATTACTATCATTTCCTAATTATTATTTTCATTAAAAATTTACATTTATTTATAATATTATTATTATTATTATTAATAATAACAAATGTATTAATATTATTATTATTATTGTTATTACTAAAAATTTTATTATTAGAATTACCATTTAAACATTAATGTCATTAATATGGTTACTAAGATTTTTATTAAAAACTATTATCATTACAATCAGTATTATTGTTATCAGTATTAAAATTATTAGTATTATCATTATACATATTCTAAGTATTATCATAACTTTTATCCTGCAAACAAAAGATTATCTGTATATAATATATATATATATATATATATATATATATAAAATATAAGTTATAATATATGAAGTTGTTCGTTTACGATTAAAGGTATTAATGTATATACAAATGACATAGGTTCGTGAATCGAAGGCCAACCTTATAAGTTACCAATGGTGTTATATGTATTTTTACTACAAAATACATTCGGTGAGTATATAGTCCCACTTTTAAACTCTAAATATTTCGGGATGAGAATACATGTATTTTATGTTTTACGATATGGACACAAGTAACTGAAAAATATGTTCTACGTTGAGTTGTACCACTGGCATACTTCCCTGTAGCTTGGTAACTAATATTTACAGCGGTATTGTAAACGCGAATCCTGTTGATAGATCTATCGGGCCTGACAACCCCAACCGGACTGGACGACCAGTATTCAACGGTTGCACAGTACTTCGTTTCGGTAACTACACTTGGTACGGTGTAGTGAGATTTCATAATAAAGGGAATATGCGACGTGATTAATTGTTAAGTATGGTTACCAAGTGCTCAACCACTTAGAATATTTTTATTAAAATGTTTACATTTGAAATCTTGTGGTCCATAGTTATAACGCTGCTAGCAACAAACCTATATATCTCACCAACTTTATGTTGACGTTTTAAAACATGTTATTCTCAGGTACGAATTAAGTCTTCCGCTGTGCATTTGCTCAATTTAAGGACATTACTTGGAGTCGACCATCGTAATGGGACCAAATGTTGAAGATATCGTCCGGATGGATAAGGACGGGTCTTCACATAAGAGCTGATCATTTGAGTGTATATACCAATAGTACATACATCTAAAAGCTGTGTATTGTACGAGTACGAATACGGGTGCATACGAGTAGAATTGTTGATGAAACTGAACGAGGATGTAATTGTAAGCATTTTTGTTAAGTAGAAGTATTTTGATAAGTGTATTGAAGTCTTTCAAAAGTGTATAAATACATATTAAAACACTACATATATATACATTTTAACTGAGTCGTTAAGTCATCGTTAGTCGTTACATGTAAGTGTTGTTTTGAAACTTTTAGGTTAACGATCTTGTTAAATGTTGTTAACCCAATGTTTATAATATCAAATGAGATTTTAAATTATTATATTATCATGATATTATCATGTATGAATATCTCTTAATATGATATATATACATTAAATGTCTTTACAACGATAATCGTTACATATATGTCTCGTTTAAAAATCATTAAGTTAGTAGTCTTGTTTTTACATATGTAGTTCATTGTTAATATACTTAATGATATGTTTACTTATCATAGTATCATGTTAACTATATATATATCCAAATATATGTCATCATATAGTTTTTACAAGTTTTAACGTTCGTGAATCACCGGTCAACTTGGGTGGTCAATTGTCTATATGAAACATATTTCAATTAATCAAGTCTTAACAAGTTTGATTGCTTAACATGTTGGAAACATTTAATCATGTAAATATGAATCTCAATAAATATATATAAACATGGAAAAGTTCGGGTCACTACAATATTGGTATGAAATATATGTTCCTTTTTAGCCTTATCAAGTAGGCACATAATTATTTGGTACCTGATATGATAGATGGCTCATGATTTGGTGCTGATGAACTAACCAGCTATCGTGTTGGCGTCACCTATAATCCTCGTATACTCGCTCGGAGTTCCACTGCACGTACATACTATGTCTGGCCGCGTTCATCATTGATTCCTCATCTATACGAACGTGGACGTCAAGAATAGCATCTCGAAAGACATCCCTAATGTCTTCCGCCTCATCCATTTCCTCATCTGAGCCCCTTTCTACCTGTGGATGAGGGCCCTCATAGGGTACTGCCTGGTTGCGTCTACTTTTCAATACCTTAGTACCCACATAAACTTTCAATCCTAAAGGCTCAACCTGTTCTCTACAAAGCTGTAATGGACCCCCTTGGTTCCTATCAACACCTAAATACTCTCCAATGAGAGTAACAAAAATACCACCTCCTATTATACTCCCGTCCTGCATTCCTTCTACCATTTTAGATAATTAAAAACCAACACAGTAAGGGATATTGACAAAGCTTCTAGGATCTCGAATACACTTTAGGTAGAATAAATCATGTAAGGTTATTTTTTCTTTATTGTTACCTCTTTGTGTAATCGAGTTAGCCAAAAATCTATGAATGATACGAAGCTCGGCTCTGTCAATATGTGTATAGGAGTGTCCTCCCGCTCGTGTAAAAACATCAAAATGTGACATAAGCCTCCAAATGGCGTTAGCGTCAAAGTTGCTATCTACCCTTTCACCATAATGAATCAAATTTGTACAATCGGGTAGTAGCAACTCACCAGGAGTATATATCTATAAAGCCCTGTCCATGTCCAGCATGGACATTCTGTACATCCTACCGCCAAGGATAAACCTAAGAAATCTTCTATCATCTATTCTAACTATATTTGTATCAAGTGATACAGTACTCATGAGCTCAACTCACCATTCCTTATATACAGGTCTACGAATGGTGAAAAGACGTTCCCAATCTGTAAAAGAAGAGTTCCCGTACCTCTGAATCAGTAGCAGTCTGACTCTATTAGCTAGCTGAACTCTTTCCAAAGGATCCCAATCGATTACCCTTGGCACCTCTACATTTTTAGTTACCAATCTGAATTTGTTCCTTTGATATGTCTCGTAATCCCTCCATCTTCTATCAAATCTCAGATTAGGATGCAAAGTGTGCTCAGGAATCGTTGGGTATTCTACTGGCTGCCTCATCAGAAATACTATGAATTCATTAACAAACTGTACCGGATCATAATAAGGTACGTGTTGATCAGGCTGTTGTTGTGGTTCCTGTTGTGGTTCTTGTTCGGGTTCTGGCTCGTGTTGCATTTCTGGTTCTGGTTCTAGTTCTGGTGCTGGAGCAGGCTGTCTAGATGATGATGCTCCTGAACCTCCAGTATCGGCTTTCTTTTTGCTGAAGAATGAGAATCTAGGCATGATTAGAGCAAGAAAAATGACGAATTAAGGTGGAAAAATGATGAAATTTGAGAGGATTTTGAGTGTTTTTCGTGTATATGTGTGTGTGTTTGTGTGAAGAACAGCTCGCTGGAAGTTTTTGATCCTGGCCAGATTTCTCTCCCCATGCGATCGCATGGATGCAAAGGGCAAACTCCATGCGATCGCATGGAGTCCCGGGTACAGTACTTTCAGTTTTTATTTTCTTATTTTATTTTATTTAACCTTAAACTTTATAAAACATATTATTAATAAAATTTTAAAAATTTGTTTCTATTTAGGATGAGGACGTTTCGGATCGATGTCCTAGTCTGTCCCTCAACAAAATTTTAAAATTTTGTCAATTCAAAGCGCGGTTTTAAAAGCAAAGATTTTTGGGTTTTTTAAATATTTTTGGCATACTTTAATTCAATAAGATTAAAAATAATGATAATAAAATTTCTCGTCCCTCCCTCGGGTAAAGCAATTTCGGTTCAAAGACCTAGTCTTCAACTCACGACAAATTTTAAAAATCATATTTTTAACTTAGCGAAATAAAGTAAATTTTTGTTTTTAAATTCACACCAAACTTAAATTTAAAATGCATAAAATTAAAAATTCATATTAAAAATTCACACCAAACTTAAATTATATTTTTGTTTTTATACATACAAACTAATATTAAAAATATTAATTTTTCAGATATTTACAATTTTAAAGAAGTTTACAATATTAATTTAATATTTATATAATAATTTTAAAAACATGGTAAAAAAAATTGAAAATCTTTTTAGCTTTTAAAACACTTTAATCAATCAAATATTATCAAAAATATGCGCCCCTCTTTTCGGTAAAGTAATTTCGGTTCCATGACCTAATTTAACTCATGACGAATTTTTAAAGATATTTATATCTTAAGAATAAACGTTAAATTTCGCAGTGATGTAATAAATTTTTGAATGATAACAATAATTTCGGTCGCAAGACCTAATTTTATCGAATATCAATTTAATACTTTATAGCGAACAAATTAGTATTTATTATCAAAAGGTTAAAAATAAAAATAAAAATAAAAATGAAAACTGTACAAACTTACCTGTGAAATATATTTCTTAGTCATATGCTCTAGCCCACTCATAAGATAGTCGGACTAATTGATTTTCCATGGCTACATAGGCGTAACCTCGAGCATTCAACGTTTTTTCTTCTAAACATATAAACGGTCCGTCTCTGCATAAAGTAACAAATTCGGTGTTTGAATATGTTTGATTATTTGAACATTTACCTTCGTGTGACCATTTTCCGCATTTGTGACATCTTTCAAGGTGTCGTGCTCTTCTTTTCGCTGCGGATTTTGATTTTCCTTTACCAAATTGTAACTTATTATCTTCGCATCTGGATTCTTTTCTTACTCCGTCCAATTTACCTCTTATTAATGATATCAATTCACTTGTAAGTGTGTCATTATTACGTTTAGTGATCAAAGCGTGTAGCATTAGACCATGGTTTAGTTCACAGGAAGTCTTCATTTCGTAAAACCTAAAAAAAATAAAAATTCAGAATGGGGGGAGAAGACTAGTTCTTTAGGGTCTGCTAGGGAAAGACCATTCGGGTTCTATTTTTGAGAACTACACAAAAACATAAAATCTAACTCTAACAGAAATACATATTATCCTTTAAAGACTTGATTCTCCCCACACTTAGTTGAAATTGTGATTAACGTTATTTTCAATTGGACTATCAACAATTTATATATCTCTGACTTTTACTTCAATCCATTTGTTAATTTCCTCCGTAACTTTCACAAATTCAACTAACATCGCCTTTTCTTTTGGCTATAAATTGGATATTAATCGGTTACATAACTTAAAGTTTCCCTTAATCTTAGCATCGTGAATCCGTTTATAAAGTTTCTTCGTTGAACTGTTAAAAACGGGTTCATCTAATTTCTTATCATCAACGGCATTCTTTGTGATTGGATCATCATTAAGTGTTTCTTCATCTTCCCCACACTTATGCGTTTTTATTGGTTTAACAGTTTTGGTTGGTGGAGATCTAAACTTTCGGTTCACAAAGGTGATCGATGTATCACCATCCCTAAGTGTCATTCTACCTTCTCTTACATCGATGAATGCCTCGGTGGTTGCTAAAAATGGGCGACCTAGAATTTGAGGAATATCAAGGTTTTCCTCCATATTAATCACTATGAAGTTTGCAACAAAGGTCAAACTTCCCACGTTAACAAGTAAATTATTTGCTATTCCAACCGGGTGTTTAATGGTTTGGTCAAATGATTGAACACCTATTTTGGTTGGTTTTAATTTACCCATGCCTAATCTTTTATATATGGAAAGAGGCATAATATTTGCACTTGTTCCTAAATCTGCGAGTCCATTATATACCGCACTATCATTAAGCAAGCAAGAAATGATAAATTCACCCGGGTCTCCTGCTTTAGTAAGTCGAGTTGGTTTGTAAACCTTTTTCGGGTGTTTTTTTCTTGGTTCTTTCACTTCTATTTGAACTTATTGTTCACGTTTTTCTTCGTTTCTTGGAATGGGAGGTTTGTATAAGAATTCTTCTTCATCACTCAAATTTGAATCCTCCCTATTTTCCAAATTTGATTTTTCATATGTTGTTGATAACATATTTATGTTTTCATTTTGAAGGTTTTCTTGGATGGTGAAATTATGATTGACTTCATTGTCAACTTCCATCGGACCATGTATGTAATGTTTAACTCTGTGACCATTAACTTTAAATTCAATCCCATTTGAGTTTATTAACTCTACTGTTCCGTATGGGAAAACTCTTTTGACTATAAATGGTCCAGACCATCTTGATTTCAATTTTCCAGGAAATAGCTTGAATCGTGAATTGAAAAGAAGAACTCTGTCTCCTTCTTTAAATTCTTTTAAACTTCTGATTCTTTTATCATGCCATTTCTTCGTTCTTTCTTTATAGATTAACGAATTTTCGTATGCTTCATGTCTTAATTCTTCTAATTCATTTGATTGACTTAATCATAGACGTCCGGCTTCATGTAAATCAAGATTACATGTCTTCAAAGCCCAAAATGCTTTGTGTTCAATTTCTACTGGAAGATGACATGCTTTTCCGTAAACGAGTTTAAAAGGTGTGGTTCCAATTGGAGTTTTGTAGGCTGTTCTAAAAGTCCAGAGTGCATCCTCCAATTTAATGGACCATTCCTTTGGATTTGATCCTACGGTTTTCTCTAGAATACGTTTTAAAACTCGGTTGGTATTTTCAACTTGTCCACTTGTCTGTGGATGATAAGCGGTGGAGATTTTATGAGTTACTCCATATCTTTTGAGAACTTTCTCAAGTTGATTATTACAGAAATGAGTACCCCGATCACTTATTAAAGCTTTCGGTGTTCCAAACCTTGCAAAAAGACGTTTTAAAAAGTTGACTACAACTCGTGCATCGTTAGTTGGGAGAGCTTGTGCTTCCACCCATTTAGATACATAATCAATGGCTACGAGAATGTATAGATTATTATGAGATTTTGGAAATGGACCCATAAAGTCAATACCCCAAATGTCAAATACTTCACATACTTGAATAACATTTTGTGGCATTTCATCACGTTGACTTATTTTTCCGGCCCTTTGACAAGCATCACAGGATTTGCAAAGAAGGTGTGCATCTTTGTAAATTGTAGGCCAATAGAATCCAGCATCGTAAACTTTTCTTGCTGTTAGTTGAGGCCCATAATGCCCTCCTGTTGGTCCTGTGTGACAATGGTTTAAGATTTTACTAGCTTCCTCCTCGAATACACATCGGCGTATTATTCCATCGGGACAACTTTTAAACAAATGTGGATCTTCCCAGAAATAGTGTTTTATGTCACTAAAGAATTTCTTTCGTTTTTGGTACGACAATCCTTTTTCAAGGAATCCACATACTAAATAGTTTGCATAGTCTGCAAACCATGGAATTTCATTATGATCTATCTTCAATAGATATTCATCAGGAAAGTTGTCTTGTATGGCTGATTCATTTAGAACTTCTAATTCGGGATTTTCAAGACGAGAAAGATGATCAGCGGCGAGATTTTTTGCTCCACTTTTATCTCGGATTTCAATATCGAACTCTTGTAAGAGTAAGATCTAACGGATTAATCGTGGTTTGGCATCTTGTTTCGAAAATAGGTATCTAAGAGCAGAATGGTCGGTATAGACCACCGTTTTAGCTAGAACGAGATATGAACGAAATTTGTCAAAAGCAAAGACAATAGCAAGGAGTTCTTTTTCAGTAGTTGTGTAATTCGTTTGTGCTCCTTGTAACGTCTTACTAGCATAATAAATATGTTGAAATCGTTTTTCAATCCTTTGTCCTAAAAAGGCTCACATTGCAAAATCACTTGCATTGCACATTAGTTCAAATGTTAGATTCCAATTTGGTGTTATCATGATCAGCGCATTAGTGAGTTTCTCTTTAAGAATATTAAAAGATTTGATACATTCATCTGAAAAGATGAATGGAGCATCCTTTTCTAGGAGTTTATTCATAGGAGTGGCAATTTTAGAAAAATCTTTTATGAAACGTCGGTAAAAACTGGCATGCCCTAGAAAACTCCTAAATCCTCTAACATTGGTGGGATGTGGAAGTTTTGCAATTACATCTACTTTAGCTCTATCCACTTCAATTCCTTCCTTTGAAATTTTATGACCAAGAACGATGCCTTCTTTAACCATGAAATGGCATTTTTCCCAATTAAGAACTAGATTTGATTGTTCGCATCTAATAAGCATTCGCTCAATATTAGCTAGACATGATTCAAATGTATCACCGAAAACTGAAAAGTCATCCATGAAAACTTCCATGCATTCTTCTATCATGTCGTGAAAAATCGCCATCATGCACCTTTGAAAGGTTGCAGGGGCGTTGCAAAGTCCAAATGGCATGCGTTTATAAGCAAAAGTACCATAAGGGCACGTGAATGTGGTTTTCTCTTGGTCTTCGGGTGCTATTGGAATTTAAAAGTATCCGGAAAAACCATCAAGAAAACAATAGTAACTATTTCCGGCTAATCTTTCCAACATTTGATCAATGAAAGGTAAGGGAAAGTGATCTTTTCTGGTGGCGTCATTTAATTTTCTATAATCAATACATACACGCCATCTTGTTACAGTCCTAGTAGGAATAAGCTCATTTTTCTCATTTGTGATAACAGTCATGCCACCCTTCTTAGGCACGCATTGAACTGGGCTTACCCATGGACTATCAGAGATTGGATAAATTAAACCTGCATCTAGCAGTTTAATAATTTCTTTCTTAACAACATCTTGCATATTAGGATTTAGTCTTCGTTGGCGTTGCACATACGTTTTATGACCTTCTTCCATAAGGATTTTATGTGTGCAATACGAAGGACTTATTCCTTTAATATCATGAATCTTCCATGCAATGGCTGGTTTATGAGCTTTCAACACAGAAATGAGTTGAGATTTTTCATTTTCAGTAAGAGAAGACGATATTATTACAGGTAATTCAGATTCACCATGTAAATAAGCATATTCCAAATGGTTTGGAAGTGGCTTTAACTCTAATGTCGGTGGTTCTTCTATCGATGATTTATATCGATATCTGTCTTCTTCTTTAAGCATTTGAATTTCTTCTGTTGTTAGTTCATATCCATTAGCCATTAGTGTAGCTAACATTTCAGTTTCATCAATTGGTTCAGTTCCTTTTCCTAAAGAACATTCTCCTGTTCCTTGTAATTCTGGAAATTCTTCTAACAATTCTGCATGTGAATCTATAGTTTGAATATAATAGCATGTATCATCTGCAGATTGCGGTTGTTGCATTGCTTTATCAACTGAAAAGGTAACACTCTCGTCCTCTATACTTAGGGTTAATTTCTTACCAAACACGTCTATCATTGCTTTAGCCGTGTTTAAGAATGGTCTTCCTAATATGAGAGGAACTTTAGAATCTTCTTCCATGTCCAGAACAACAAAATCTACTGAAAATACTAAAGTACCAACTTTAACTAGCATGTTCTCCATTATTCCTCTAGCATATTTTATTGATCGATCGGCTAGTTATATGCTTATTCTTGTTGGTTTCAATTCTCCAAGGTCTAGTTTAGCGTATAGTGAATACGGCATTAAATTTATACTAGCACCTAAGTCTGCCAATGCTTCTATTGAACTAAGACTACCCAGAAAACATGGAATTGTGAAACTTCCTGGATCAGATAGTTTTTCTGGTATCTTATTCAACAGCACTGCTGAACAATTAGCATTCATAGTAACAACCGAGAGTTCTTCCATTTTCTTTCTATTTGAGATTAGATCTTTCAGAAATTTAGCATATCTAGGCATTCCTGAAATTACATCAATGAAAGGAAGATTTACATTTATCTGTTTAAACATATCCAAGAATTTGGATTGCTCGGCTTCAAGCCTCTCTTTTTTCATTTTACTCGGGTAAGGAAGTGGTGGTTGGTATGGTTTAACATAAGGTTTAGCTTTAACTGTGTTATCTTCATTAACCTTTTCAACTACCGGTTCTTTTTCCTTATCTTGATCAGATTGTGGTTCTTGTAGAGTAGGAATAGCTTCATCAAAAATTACAGGTATTTCAGGTGGTTTAAGTGTAATACCACTTCTTGTGGTAATGGCTTTAGCTGTTTCATTCCGGGGGTTAGCATTTGTATCACTAGGTAAACTTCCCGGTTTTCTTTCACCTATTAACCTTGCTAGGTTGCTCACTTCTTGTTTCAGATTTTGAATAGAAGCTTGTTGATTTCTAAATGCTTGAGCAATTTGTTCATTGGTTTGTTTCTGAGATGTGAAAAATTGAGTTTGAGATTCAACTAGCTTCGTCATCATATCTTCTAAATTTGGCTTTTTATCATCGGTTTGTGGTGGTTTGTTTTGAAAATTAGGTCTTTGCTGATTGTAAGTATTATTGGATACTTGTTGATTACTTGGACCTTGTTGGTTGTTGTATGGAACATTTCGATTATAATTCTGGTTTTGATTGTAAATCGGTCTTGGCGGTTGATAATTATTCTGATAATTATTTCCAGGCCTTTGGTTTATGTATGAAACATTCTCTCTTTGTTCCATTGTTAGTTCAATACTGAGACAATCTTTTGTTAAATATGGTCCTCCACACTGCTCACAACTAATTCGTATTGAGTGTATATCCTTAGTCATCTTTTCCATTCGTCTCTCGACAGCATCTATCTTTGCGGAAATGGAATCTAAGTCATGGCTAGAATCGGCTCTAGCTGCTTTAGATGATCTAACGATATCTTTTTCTAGGTGCCACTCATGTGAGTGGGAAGCAGTGTTATCAATAATTTTGTAAGCATCAGTTTCGGTTTTCTTCAAAATAGAACCACCAGCTGCTATATCTATGTCTTTCCTTGTAGTGATGTCGCATCCTTGGTAGAATATTTGTACTATTTGACAAGTGTCTAAACCATGTTGCGGACATCCTCTCAATAACTTTCCAAATCTTGTCCACGCCTCATATAGAGTTTCATTTGGTTTCGGTGTGAACGTAACAATTTCTCCTTGAAGTCTTACGGCTTTAGATGCCGGAAAGAATTGTTTAAGAAGTTTTTCAACTAAAACGTCCCATGTATCAATCGCCCCTTCAGGTAACGATTCCAACCAATCTTTGGCTTCTCCCTTTAAAGTCCAAGGAAATAACATGAGATATATCTGTTCATCCTCAACTTCTCTTATTTTAAATAGAGTGCAGATCCTATTAAAGGTACGAAGATGTTCATTTGGATCTTCCTTCGGCGCACCACTAAATTGGCATTGATTAGTCACCATGTGTAGAATTTGTCCTTTGATTTCATAATCTGGCGCATTAATGTCTGGATGAGTAATTGCGTGACCCTGGCCAGTGCGTTTAGCTCTCATTCGGTCTTCCATACTTAGATGTTCCAGATTCTCCATAATTGAATTTGTTGAATCTGAATCACTAGAGGATTCTGATATAATGGTTCGTTCCTCAACAATCTCTGTTTGAATGATTGGTGGTTCCGGAGGAAAGATTAGTGGTTCAGGATCTATGAATCGTCCCTGAATATTCTCCGGATTCTCAATTGTGAGGTCGGGTTCAAAAAATGGATTATCGGAAATTTGAATTGGAGTACTTGGTCGACTGGATGACGATTCTAAAGAAAAATCAACGGCGATAATATTTGCTAGATGTCTTGATCGAGTTACAGGTGGTGAACGTACAAAAGGTGGTGAACGTTTTGCTCGGTGCATTCACTGAATATCTTATTAGTTTTTTAAAAAGAAAGAAAAATTATATAAGTTATCCAATTAATAGACTTTTCTGATTTTGCCCACTTTTCGAATAGCCAAAAGATGCAGCAGAGGGGCAGGATTCGTTTGGTCTCAATATAATTGAGTACTGTTTGGCTCCAATAACCCGGTCCACGTACAAATCCAACTATTACTACGAACCAGAAAATTTTGATGTATATCAATTTAACCACTTAAAATAAATTTTCGTAATTTAAAGAAATTTAGAGAAGAAGTAGAAAAATTCTATGTCCTAAAAACTAGAATGGCGAGAAATAAAAAAGAAAAAGAGCGCGTCGGTATTAAAATTGGAGAAATAAGAAAGAAAAAGAGTGACTTATAAAACTTTAAAACACTCGACTAACCCAACCTTATTATTATCACTAACTTAAAATTAAAATTGCAAATTGGAGTGATAATTGATACATAGGTAAAAGGCGTCGAAAAATAAAAATAAGAAAGTAGCGCGTTGAAACTTAAAAAGGAACTAAAAACTAAGAATTAAAAGTTGCGTCTAAAAATATTAAAGCTTACAAGTAAAACTATATCTCGAATGGCAATAACTTAAAAAGGTACTAAAACTTAAAAACAGCGTCGCAAAATTCTAAAGCACCTAAATCTTAGTCTAAAGAAAAAGCACTTAAGGGATTTTACGGCAAAGCCTAAAAATCTAGAAATAAAAATAACTATGGCAAATACTATGATTTAAAACTAAATACGAGCGAAAAATACAAATATTACGCTAAAAACAAATAAAAAGAGACAAAATATAAAAATATACTAAAATTTGTAAAAAGTAAAATTTTTATAAAAATATTATTTTTATATTATTTATTTTATAAAACTATTAATTTTAAAACTAATTAAACTAAAATAAAACAAATTAAAAACTAAAATTAATTAATATTAAAAGTATAACCCTAATAAGGGTTAAAGTATAATAATAATAAATAATACCCCGTAATTAATGCAGTACGATGTCAACTGTGGCGTGTCAGCAGGGCTCATGCAATCGCATTAGTCCTAAGTTACCCGGCCATGCGATCGCATGGGCTAGGGTTTCGGGCCAGTGATTGGGCTGCTACAGTACTGGACTTGAATTTATTTATATTTTTTTTTCTGTTTTGCTAAAATATATATATATAATATATTTATATAAATTAAATAAAACTAATATTTTTACAAACTAAAAATAGAAATAAAGAAAATTTATAAAACTTAAATATTTAACAAACTCTTAAAAATATTTATATTTTTGTTTTTCTTTTTATATTTTAGAATATTTAAAACGTATTTTTACAAAAGCGTATTTTTTTATAAAAGTAAACTTAAAAATAAAAATCTTTTTTTTTATATATTAGCGTTGCGCTTCTGGCTTTTAAGCTAGATTTGTTCCCCGGCAGCGGCGCCAAAAATACTTGATGTGCGTAGAGGTGTATATGAAATAGCTTATATTTTACTAGGAAAAATTATTAAATACGATACAATTTTACACAAGATATTTATTTATTTATAGAATGGATATACTTAAACCTTGCTACAACACTTATAGGCAGTGTACCAAATCGTACAGTAGTGTAGTTTTTAGTAAGTCCGGTTCGTTCCACAGGGAAATCTTTAAACAAAGCTTAACGCTATATTAGTTTTAATTTATAAAAATACAAATATATATATAAGTAATATTATTATTATAAAGGGGGGTTTTTACCGTTTAATGACCGGTTTATTGATTTTTTAAAACTTAGTCGCAGTTAAAACCTAATGTAAAATAATAAATAAATAAAAGACTTAATTTAAAGCGTAAAGTAAATAACGATAATGAAATTACGATAAATAAAAGTGCGATAAAATTGCGATAATTAAAGAGTACGAAAATTAAAAGCGCAATTAAATACAATGACAATAAATAAAAGTGCGGTAATTAAAATAACAATTAAATATGAAAATAAAGGAATTATGCTTATTTAAACTTCCGTAATCATGATGTTTGACGTGTTGATTTTTAGTTTTATGCCCATGGGTTAATTGTTCTTTGTCCTGGATTATTTAATATGTCCATACGGATTTATCCATAATAGTCCATCAGTCATAAATATAAAGTGCGAAAGTCTTCGTCAAATTATTCTTATTCCCGAAGTCAAATATTCTAACTAATTGGGGATTCGAATTGTAACAAGGTTTTAATACTTTGTTAAATGAATACACCAGGTTATCGACAGCGTATAAATCAAGGTTTACTACTTTGTTAACAATTACACCAATTACCCTTGAATGTAATTCACCCCTGTTTCAACAAGTCTATTAACTATTAATCCAGTTCCGTGTCCGGTAAAATAAACAATTATTGGTATTTATAGATATCCCGCCCACCGTACCCAGTCAAGCGTATGTGGTTATATATAAATACGTTAAATTATAAGTCTATATATTAAATTAACGAGGTATCATTTAGTTAATATAAAGCCCATTAATAGCCCATAGTCTAATTTCCACAAGTGTCGTTCTTTTGTCCAAACCCCAATTATGGTACAAAGGCCAATTACCCAATCTTAATATTTTTAGCCCAACATCATGATTACTTCGTTTTAAATAAGCATAATAATAACTTAGCTACGAGACATTAAATTAAAAAGGTTGAACATAACTTACAATGATTAAAAATAGCGTAGCGTTACACGGACAGAATTTCGACTTACACCCTTACAACATTCGCTAACATACCCTTATTATTGGAAATTAAAATTAAAATTATAATTATAATATAATATATATATATATATATATATATATATATATATATATATATATATATATATATATATATATATATATATAATACGTTTAGATAGAGAGATTGATGGATGGATATATGATATTTGATGCACCAAACTGCCACTTTTATAGGCATGTGGGCTGGAAAAGGGCCTCATGCGATCGCATGGGCTTTGCCCTTCAAGGCCATGCGATCGCATGGCCAGCTGGGGAGGCTCACATTTGGTTGTTTTCTTCTGCCGACGGTTTATAAATAATAATATAATATATAAATAATTATAAGAATTATTTAAATATTATATTTTATTTATGTGCATAGTTGACTTGTAATTTTTAGTCCGTTGCGTCGAGCGTTGAGAGTTGACTCTGGTCCCGGTTCCGGATTTTTGAACGTCCTTGTGTACAATTTAATATCTTGTACTTTGCGTTTTGAATCTTGTACTCTTGTAATTTTGAGACGTTTCTTATCAATAATTGGAACCACTTTGATTGTATTTTGTACTTTTGAGCTTTTTGGTCGTTTGCGTCTTCAATTCGTCGAATCTGTCTTTTGTCTTCACCTTTTATTATTTAAACGAATATCACTTGTAAATAGAATAGTTGCAACTAAAAGCTTGTCTTTCTTGATGGATAATGCTATGAAATATATGTTCGTTTTTAGCATTATCAATTCGATAGTTATAAAATAATAAAACTATATTTTAGTGTTATTGTAAGACCCAAATATTTATTGTACATGATGTATTTATGGTGTACGATGCGTGTATGAAGTGTACGAAGCAGTACGTGTTGCTTGCTCGAACGTCGAAGGAAACTGGACGTTGTCTGAAGTGACAAGGTGTGTACGTATCTTTTCAATCCCAAATAAAGTTTGAGTTGATGTTTCAAAGCCTTTCCATTGGAAAAGAAATCTTATTACGTTTCCAACGATATTTGATTCATCGAAAACGGAGCTACGGTCAAAAAGTTATGGCCAAAACAAGAAACTGAAAACTGACCTGTAGGTTGGAGCGGCGCTCCACCATTTGGTGCGGCGCTACGATTGCGTCAGAAGCAATTTTTAGCCTTTTTAAAAGGTTTAAATGAGGGGTACTTTGGTCTTTTCAATTAGGGTCGGTTTGGGGTCATCAAGACTGATCTAGAACTCCATTGGAGCTCTTTCTCACCCACACAAACACTCTCATCCACATCTAGAGAGAGAGGAAGAGTTCTAGAGTGAGAGAGCTTGATTTGGAGAAGAAGGAGTCGAATTCTCGCCAAAGCTCGGGTTTTAAAGTTGTTCATCTCGCTCCTAGCTATGTTTTGGTAGTATTGGTAAGTTCTAACTCCGAATTTCATTTGTTAGATTTGATATTCAAGTTAGGGTTTGAGATTGTTAGTTGTAAAACCCATTTGGTTGATGAAGAGGGTTTATAGAAACTTGCTATTTTGATATTTGGCGGGTTTTGGGTTGGTTAATGATTTAACCATGTTTAAGACTTGTATATGGTGTATAATCACTAGTGTTAGTGATTATTGGTGTTTTGGAAACCATTAGGGTTCTTATGGTTTACTAATTTTGCCTCGAGTCAAAATTAGGGTTTGTTGATGATTATGACTCAATTGTCGATTTAATAAGGTTTATAAACTTAAAATGGATTAAGTTGAAGCATAGAACCGAGTTAAATATGTTTTGGTGTCAAAACTTGCTAATGACGTGATATTGACTTCTTATGGGTCAAATTAGGGTTTAAGTGTCATTTTAGGCAAGATAGGTGTTTAACACCTATGATTGGGTTTGATTGGCATATTAGGACCATTCTCACTTGTGTTAGTGATTATTGGTTAGTTGGGGCGCGATTTGTGCTTGGAAGTGCATTTGGGTCGAAATTGCACTAGTAGTCAATTTGGGTTGATTTGTATATCCACCCTAATTGTGTTACTTGTTATGTGATAAATGGAATAGGTACATTCCATCGGCGATTTGCGGATTATTCGGTGGCATTCTTCAAGGCGACAAGGTGAGTGTTAATATCCTATGTGCATATGTATGTGTAGGATGGGTGCAGGTCGGGTGAAGTGGTTCTCGGTCATAGAGCTCACTTCACATATAGGTGGTTTGATGGACTTGTGTATAGGTCCAATTGGCACGGTTGTGCATTTTGCTTGACCACCTTTGGTGAAGTACACACTTTGGGTGTACGTTATCACACGTGGTTGTGAGTGGAATAAGTATACATGTATGTATATAATGTATTTATTTGTAGGAACGGATATGTGTTGTCCAAGTTAGTGATATATGTCGTTGTACACTAACGACCTTTATGAACGGATGTATGTTGTCCGAGTTAGAGATATATGCGTTGTATGCTAACGGTTTATTGTATGGATATGTGTTGTCCAAGTTAGTGATATATGCATTGTACACTAACGGTTTTATGAATGGATATATGTTGTCCAATTTAGTGTTATATGTGTTGTACACTAATGATTTATGAATGGATATGTGTTGTCCAATTTAGTGTTATATGTGTTGTACACTAACGATTTTATTAACGGATATGTGTTGTCCAAGGGTTAGTGATATATGTGTTGTACACTAACGGTTGTTACGAACACCGATGGGAAATTCGAGTACCATTCCTTTGTACGATTGGTTAACCTTGGATGGTTTTACGCTCTGTTATATATATATATATATATATATATATATATATATATATATATATATATATATATATATATATATATATATATATTGTTGTATTGTCGTGATGTAGCTAACCCTCCGGGTGTAGCTTCTTGGCGTTGTTCACATCGTCGTTGGTGAATTTATGTTTGTTGTTGCATATTTAGCTTGTTGCTTAGTGATCTTACGGTATGCTTAGACTAGCTTGCCTTTATGCTTGGATGCTCCGGTATGCGGTATTTGGTTTTGTGTGGCGTGTCCATTTTATGCATATATATGTATGTAGTATATTCTCACTCACTAAGCGTTAGCTTACCCTCTCGTTGTTTACCTTTTTATAGATTTGCATGGATGCGGTGGCTCGGGTAAGCGTGGGACTAGTGGACTCGCGTAGTTGCTTTAGAAGGCTTGCTTTTGAATTGATTAGGATTGGGTAGCGTATCCCCAATCGCCATGCTCGGCTTTATTTTGTGTTAAAAGTCGTGTGGTCGAAAACTTGAAATTGGTACTTAAAGGGTAATTTGGGCATATGTGGGCCCGGTGTCGTAAAACCCTTTTTATTGATGGAACGTGTTAGTTTTAACTATTATAATATGTTGTGAAAAACGTTTAGTCTAAATGTGTCGGGAAGTGGTCAAACATTTTCGCATTTGGGATTTTTTTGGGACAGCAGCCTGTCCAGGCTATTCTGCGCGCCGCGCAGAAAGGAGGCGCGCCGCGCCACTATGCTGTACAAAAATATTTTTTTTATTTCGCGTTATTGGTTGGTTAACGGGTTGGGTTGTTACAGTTATAATAATAATAACATGATTTTAGATCAGATCCCATAAATTTTTAAAGTTTTTATCAATTAGTTTTGTAATTTCTTGATTCTCGGTTAACAATAATAATAATAAATATATATAAATTCATAGATAATATATATAAAATATATAATGATCAAACTAATTATTATCAATACTCTACTTTACTATTTCGCATTATTTATATTTTTTTATAAATACATATACATACCGATTACATATACATATATTATATTACTGTTTTTAATTAATTAAAAATATAAAAATGAATTATAAATCTATAAAATAATTTTTATCAATTCTATAGATCATAACAGTAATTATCATAATTTATATATTTTTTATTTAATTCGTATTATATTTATTATATTTATTATTGTTATCGACAAAAATAAAAAGAAAGAAAAGAATAAAAATTGAAAAAAAAATAAAAAAGAAAAGAGAGAATACCTACAAAATTTTCTTAGGGCTTTGAGAGAGAATTCTTGAGTTTGTGAAAAAAAATGAAAGGCTTAATGGGGTATTTATACAAGTATTTTGGCTTAGAGAAAAAGAAACCTTATTTAAATAAAAAAAAGTTTATTTCCAAAAATAAATATTAATTCCGAATTGTTTTTATATTTTTCATATTTATCTTTATTTAAATAAAGTGATTAGAAGATTCTAGAAATCAAATAAAATGTATTATTCCTTTTATTTATTAGTTAAACTAATTTTTAAATAATATAAATATTATTTTTGGTTATTATTATATTTTTAATTAAATAATTATATTACTTAATCATTAATTTATACTTTTACATTATAGTTTTATATTTTATAAATGTGCCACATTTATTTTATACAATTTGTTATCACATATTTTAAATTAATAACCTTGTATTACAATTAGTTAATATTACATAAGTATATTATACACTATATTATACACTATATACAACATTTTTTAATAGAGAATTTATGGTGGATGTAAGTAGAAGTGAAGGTGGATGTATCACTACCCTTTATTATTAGCTTTCTTAGATTTTTTATACTTTTATCCATTTTTTATTATTCATTTTTTTATAATTAGGAAAAAATTGTTTACAATTTTGATTGAAAACGCTTATAGGAAATATTTATTGACAGTTTTACTGTTTTCAACGTTTCTCATTACATTTTCTCGTGATTGTTTGATATATATAAGTATAAATATATCAAGGTATTGATTCTCATGAACATTTTTTTTTTCCAAATGTGAATATGTTGCTGATATTTGGAAGAAGTTAAAGGGGATGATTTTGTTCAGAGGTCTACCAAATGACCTTTATAAGATTGTGGATAAAATGACTGATTACCCGTTTACAAAGAGCATATGGAATGTTATTAATCGAATGGTGATAGTTGCCATGGTATATCATGTATGGCAGGAGCGAAATTGGAGAATTTTCAAATTCAAAGAAAGAACGGCGTTGGAACTGTATGAAATAATTGTGCATAACATAGAAGTCAATATGTTGACTTTCAAAGACAAAAGAAGCAGGGTTGTTCATAGGGTTGTTGAAATCTGCAATCTTGAGTGGGATAAGATGAAGTTTAAGATCAAATCAGGGTATTATGTCACCTAAATGTAGCGCGTCGTGAAAGATGGAACGGCTTATTTTAGGGTGGTAGTGTATTGCCTTTGTTTGGTCTTGGTTTGTTTTGTATTGAATTTTTATCTTTGTTTTGGGCAAGCTTTGCTTGGGCCATGAATGTATTGTACTGTTTATTAATATAATTCTCTCTTTTGCTTAAAAAAATAATTATATAGAAAGATGTCGTAGTGATTGACGTCTTATGAGCTCATACTAGATTTAAACTCCAAATATTAGTAGCAACACATTCTAAAGTACCAAAGAGCTTGTAATTTAGCGGAGTTCGATGAGCCTTTCATAAAAAAAATTCGTATTGAGTACGTGAGTAACCGTTTATAAAAACACACACTCCGAAGTAGTTAATAAATGATTAGGAAATTATCATAGAATAACTTGATTAAATTATACACGTCTAAATAAAATTGATAATCATTTCGAATAGACTAAACAACTCATTCTTTTTAAAGATGAATAATTAGTTAAGTACCCGTTTTATTCAACTTCTTATATATCAGCAGTGTGTAGTGTACCCTTTTAAAAAGTGGAAAACGAAATACATGTTATGTGCACTTGTTCTTGTTGGATGATAAAAGCCGACACTTGTATTGCTACCCATAAAGAGTTGCCATGTGTTTTGGTTGGCCAAAACGAGCTTTAATATTGTACATTTTTGCTATTGATATTAACTCTACAAATCATATACTCCGTATCTACCAATGATTTGTTGATTATTCTTTAGGGTAAATATTTCAATAATTCTTTTTATAATTTATAAAGGCGTCCGTGACATGCGCTAATTATTTACTCTAATCAAGAGTTTATGTCTTAATCCAGCGTTTAAAATAAGAGATTTTGCAAACATCCTTTTACAAATAAAATTTGTATTTAAAATTGCAATTGCAAAGGCAACTTTCATTTTTTAGTTAATCTTTGACAGCTGATCATGTCAATCTTTGATCGATTATAATACCAATTTAAACACACTAGACAGTTGTCAATCTTTGACAGATTATATTACCAAATTTAAATTAAATTAGCTCGTATCATCATATGTCTACCCTTCCACTACCAAACTGCCAAATATGTGTATAGAATCTTTATTTCCTGTTAACAGTGTTAGACCACAGATAACGCAGCGTGATTTAACTCTATGTGAAAGTTTCCAGCCTACAATCTAGAAGCTCACCTTCTAGATGTTCAAAGTAGCCTTCTTTGAACACCATGTAGAAGAAGCAAAGATGAACACGATGACGGCCGCCCACCATCTCCGTTCACACCCTTCCACCGCCATAGAATTTTTACTATAAATAGAGGTGCAAACCTCAATTGTAAATCATCCTAAATCACTCAGAGAAGTGTAATCACAACCTAGAGAGTGTGTGTGAGCTTGAGAGTTTTTTTTGTAAGAGTTTTGTAATACTCTGTAAATCTATTCTTGTGAGTAATAGAGTTGTTTTTCTCTCAAATTTATATCTCCCAACGTCCAGGCGATCCCCTCTTCCTAACAAGTGGTATCAAGAGCTTGGTTAGAGACGTTGGTTGAGTTTTGGGTTTTCTGAAGTTTTCTCAAAATCCAATTTTGAGTGTACCATTGGATTCGTCTCGTCGAACCGAGTCCAACGCAAAAAACGGTGACTTAAATGGAGTTATAACGAGCCCAGAAAACGCGGTCAAAGTTTGGTCAACTCGCCGGAATCTCGCCGGAGAAGACGACCGGTGCCGGAATTTTCGCCGGAGAAGACGATCACTGTAGCAATTCACTGTAGCATCTGGCGGCACTGTAGCAAGTCACTGTAGCAGTACTGTAGCGGTACTGTAGCAATTCTGAAATTTTACAATTTGGTCCCTGAAATTTTTAGAATTTCATTCTTGGTCCCTGAAGTTTACAAAAATTATAATTTTGCCCCGTAAGTGGAATTTAAGCCGCGAAGTGTCTATTCTACCATTTTCAACCGTTCCGGACGTAACGGTGATCTCTGTTTTCTACAATTCAACCCCGTTTGTGTTGAAAAATTATTTGTAAGGTGATAATGTCCACAGAAGAGTCAACATCATCTTTCGGAGCTATGATTATGCTCACAGCCACAAACTACACGCTGTGAAAACCTCGAATGGAAGATCTCCTCAGCTGTAAGGATTTGTTCGATCCTATTGAATTGAAGGGTATAAACCCTGATTCTGCCAAAGAGAAATAGTGGAAGAAATCAAACCGAAAAACTATTGGTCAGATCCGTCAATGGATTGATCATAGTGTCTTCCACCATGTTGCACAAGAGACAGACGCATATGTCCTCTGGAAAAAGTTGGAGGACATGTACCAGGCCAAGACTGCTATGAATAAAGCCCTGCTGATGAGGCGTTTAGTCAACATGAAGCTCAAAAGTGGAACTTCAGTTGTCGAGCATACCAGTGAGTTCCAGAGCTTGGTCAACCAGTTATCGTCTGTAGAGATGCCGCTTGGCGATGAAGTTCAGGCGCTACTGCTACTTAGTTCCCTTCCCGATAGTTGGGAAACGCTGGTAGTAACACTCAGCAACTCAGCCCCGAATGGCAAACTTACCATGTCAATGGTCAAGGATGCCCTATTCAGTGAAGAGGCAAGGAGAAAAGACATGGGCACAGATCAGACCCATGCCTTTGTCACAGAGAATCGGGGGAGACAGCGAATGAGTAGCAAAAATAAAATGGAGAGGCAGAAGCAAGAGTAGGGGCAGGTCAGCTGATGGCAGAAAACCAACATATAAATGCCATCATTGTGGATTAGAGGGACATATGAAGAAGAACTGCTATAGATTAAAAGAGGAACAAGGTCAAAGCAGTTCACAGCCGAAGAATAAGGGTGGAGAAACATTAGTTGCTATCACAGGTGATGTAGCTTATTGTTCAACCCATGATGAGACATGCCTTCACGTCTCACGAGAAGAAACAGAATGGGTGGTAGATACTGCAGCTTCCTACCACGTGACTCCATACAAGGAATACTTCACAACATACAAAGCTGATGACTTTGGAGTTGTGAAGATGGTAAATTCCAGTTCAGCTGATATTGTCGGAATTGGAGATGTCAGGATAAAGACAAGTTCTGGGAGCACAATCACTCTGAAGGATGTCCGCCATGTGCCAGATCTTCGGCTGAATTTACTTTCTGGGATAGCTCTCGATAAACAGGGCTATGATAGTCGTTTCAGTAAAAGCACATGGAAATTGTCAAGAGGCGCTATGATAGTCGCTCGAGGACACATTTGTGGCACACTGTACAAGACTCATGTGAAGATCTGCACAGACAGTATTAATGTTGCAGAAAAGGAGGCTTCACAAAATTTATGGCACCAGAGACTCGGTCACATGAGTGAGAAAGGGTTGTCTACCCTAATAAAGAAGGAGCTTATCAATGTAGATAAGGACGCTGCACTAGATCCTTGCAATCATTGTCTGTTTGGTAAGCAGCATAGAGTCTCATTTAATTCCTCTTCAACGAAAAAATCAGAGTTACTCAGTCTGGTACACTCTGATGTCTGCGGTCCCTTGGAGGTTGAATCAATTGGCGGCAATCGATACTTTCTGACGTTTATCGATGATACTTCTCAAAAGGTGTGGGTATATTTCTTACGGACGAAGGACCAGGTGTTCGATTACTTCAAACAGTTCCATGTCATGGTAGAACGTGAGACAGGAAAGAAGTTAAAGTGTCTTCGATCCGACAACGGCGGTGAATACTCTTCCAGGCAGTTCGATGCCTATTGCAGATCATATGGCATCCGACATGAGAAGACGGTCCCACGAACCCCTCAACATAATGGTATAGCAGAAAGAATGAACCGAACAATCATGGAACGTGTTCGGAGCATGCTCAGTATGGCTAAGCTGCCAAAGCCATTCTGGGGAGAAGCAGTCAGAGCCGCTTGTTACTTGATCAACCGATCTCCATCAGTACCACTGAATTTTGAAGTTCCGGAGAAACTTTGGTCTGGAAAGGATCCGTCATACTCTCACTTAAGAGTATTTGGATGTTTGGCGTACGCACATGTATCCAAGGAGCTCAGGCAGAAGCTGGATGCAAGGACCACTCCATGCATATTCATAGGCTATGGAGATGAAGAATTTGGATACAGATTATGGGATCCAAAGGAGAAAAAGGTGATCAGAAGTAGGGACGTGGTGTTCCATGAAAGCCAGACAATAGAAGATATTGAAAAACCCACAATATCTCAGAAGTCAAATGTTGCTGCTCAGGTGCCAGAGGCAACAACGGAATCATTCATGAGAAATGAATTTTCAGTGCAAGAAGAAATGCCAGAAGTAGAAGATAATGAGGAAAATGACGGTGCTGAGCAGGGGGAGCCACAACCCCATCTGCCAGACGTTCCAGCACCATCACAAGGTTAAGATGATGGTGGATCTCCTCAGAATGTTCCAGAAGTTCGTAGATCTGAACGAGGTCGGATTCCATCGAGTAGATATCCAGAATCCGAGTACCTTCTACTTACTGAAGATGGAGAACCGGAGAGTTTTCATGAAGCAGTAACTCATAAGGATAAAGAAAAATGGTTGCTCGCAATGCAGGATGAGATGGATTCTCTGCAGAAAAATCAAACTTATGAGATTGTAGAACTTTCACGCGGGAAGAAGGCACTGAAAAATAAATGGGTGTTCAAGCTGAAAAAGGATGGTAGTGGAAAAGTGGTGAAATACAAAGCACGACTTGTAGTCAAAGGATTCCAACAGAAGAAAGGGATTGATTTTGACGAGATATTTTCACCAGTAGTCAAGATGACTTCAATTAGAGTCATACTTGGATTGGTCGCAAGTATGAACTTGGAGCTTGAATAGATGGATGTAAAGACAGCTTTTCTTCATGGAGATTTACATGAAGAAATTTACATGGAGCAGCCAGAAGGTTTTGAGGTTTCAGGAGATAATCTCGTAAGCAAGCTGAAGAAAAGTTTGTACGGTTTAAAGCAGGCACCTAGGCAGTGGTACAAGAAGTTTGACTCGTGCATGGTGAGTCACGGGTACAAGAAAACTGCAGCAGATGAGTGTGTCTACATTCAGAAGTTTTCTGAAGGAGATTTCGTTGCTCGTCTACTTTATGTAGACGATATTTTGATTGTAGGGAAAGACGTAACAAAGATCAACCAGCTGAAGAAGGAACTCTCTAAGTCTTTTGACATGAAAGACTTAGGACAGGCTCAACAGATTTTGGGAATGCAGATAACCCGAGATAGGAAGAATAAAAGGTTATGGCTATCTCAGGAGAAGTATATTGAACGAGTGCTTTCACGTTTCAATATGAACAATGCCAAACCTGTTAGCATTCCATTAGCTAACCATTTCAAGTTAAGCAAGAGTTCTTGTCCCTCATCCAAGGAAGAGATCGGGGAGATGTCGTCAGTACCATATTCCTCAGCAGTTGGAAGTTTGATGTATGCGATGGTGTGTACAAGGCCCGATATTGCTCATGCAGTGGGAACGGTGAGTCGTTTTCTCTCGAACCCCGGGAAAGAGCATTGGGATGCAGTAAAATGGATTCTCAGATATCTTAAAGGTACAAAGAATCTATGTCTTTGTTACGGGGGAGCTGATCCAATCTTGGAAGGCTATACAGATGCGGATATGGCAGGAGATCCTGATAGTAGGAAATCTACTTCAGGATTCATTTACACTTTTGCAGGGGGAGCTGTTTCATGGCAGTCAAGACTACAGAGGTGTGTTGCATTATCCACAACTGAAGCAGAGTATATTGCTGCCGCAGAAGCTGGAAAAGAAATCTTGTGGTTAAAGCGTTATCTTCAAGAATTTGGAATCAAGCAAAAGGAGTACAAGGTATATTGTGACAGTCAAAGTGCTATAGATTTGAGCAAGAACTCCATGTACCATTCTCATACAAAACATATTGATATTCGCTATCATTGGATACGCGAGGTAATTGATCGACAACTGTTGAGACTAGTGAAGATCCATACAAAGGAGAATCCTGCGGATATGTTAACAAAGGTGGTGGCTCGAGAGAAGTTGGAGTTATGCAGAGACATAACTGAAATGTTCGTGGATTCGGCTGGAGGGGGAGAATTGAAAGTTTCCAGCCTACAATCTAGAAGCTCACCTTCTAGATGTTCAAAGTAGCCTTCTTTGAACACCATGTAGAAGAAGCAAAGATGAACACGATGACGGCCGCCCACCATCTCCGTTCACACCCTTCCACCGCCATAGAATTTTTACTATAAATAGAGGTGCAAACCTCAATTGTAAATCATCCTAAATTACTCAGAGAAGTGTAATCACAACCTAGAGAGTGTGTGTGAGTTTGAGAGTTTTTTTGTAAGAGTTTTGTAATACTCTGTAAATCTATTCTTGTGAGTAATAGAGTTGTTTTTCTCTCAAATTTATATCTCCCAACGTCCAGGCGATCCCCTCTTCCTAACACTATGCTGCCTAAGTGTCAAGAGAAACGCCCCACAAACGCCCGGAATGGGCGTTTTTCAAAAGAAGACTGAAGAAATTTGGTGCGTTTGTGGTTTTTTGTTTTTGTTTTTTTAATTCTTTTCCAACCACTTTAACCACTTTTTAACCCAAACTCCACTTATATTTTGGCACATCACCCACAAACGCCCCAACAACCTTTGACAAAAGCCCCCCATTACAACTCCCCCATTTTCCTGCCATGGTTCATTCACTGACTTGCCCCAAAAAGTGCACCTTATCCACCGTGGTCTTATTACATATATTTTTATCTATAAATCTACTGCATGTCATACCTTCATTTATGTAACTACAGTTTAAACAAAATCATTTATTGTTAGATTCGTAAATAAAATTTTTAATTCACATACTGTATTATTTATCTGCAAATTCAAAATTAGGTTGAGAAGAAATGTAGTCCTCAACACTTGGTGTCCAAAATAGTCCAGTCCTAAATCATGAGTAGTAAATCGCTCTTCCCACATTTACGAGGAGTCAAGAATCGACTATAGTAATCTTCCTGTATAGTGATAAAAGCAATGGCTGACTGGCTGACTGGTATATGTCAAGTACATCGAAATAATGACTACCTACAAGTCTACAACTCAATAAGAATGTACTACGCTTATTAGATTTCCACTCGAACATACGCTGTAATATTGCTTGGTATCGGATAATTGTTGCTATTGTCAAGTAAATTTTTTTACTACTCCCACACTTTTATTTACTATTAAATAACAAGTATATTCAAATTATGTTGATTTTAAATATTGGTTTCAAACATATTTTTTGTTTGATTTTGTTATGATTATTAATGTTTAATGTTTAATCATTTAATTTAAAACATAAGTTGTGTATAACAAAAAACTGACTAATTATGTCGTATATAAAAAATAAGGAGTCCGCCGCCGCAACGCGCGGCTGGCCTCAAAACTTGTTATCTAATAGACAAAAAAGTGAATAGTAATCAGGGGTATTTTCGTCATTTCACTTTTTTTTTATTTTAATTTTAACTAAATTTCATTACACCAATAAAGTCCCCTACACTTTTTTTATAAATTCAAAACGGCCCCCTAAATAGGGGGTAAACTGTCAAGTAACCATTTTCATAAAAAATCTTAAATAAACTCCACCCAAATATTCAACGGGTCATATCTTCTCGCTCGCAACGAGTTAAATTTTTCCGACACCATCGTTAAACTCGAAATAATTTTAGGAACATAATGTCACTAAATATACGCAAAACGGACACTTTTTTAAAAAACGCTAAATATTTGAAGTACTTTTCATACATGTTGATTTTGCGTTAAATTTTTAAAAGTCGAAAATTCCATAGCGAAACGCGGAGATGCACATATATTGATAATTTAAAATAACATTTAAATCTTTCGTGGATTATACCTTTTAGTTCAACTCGAGTTGCGTTTCAACGACATCATCGTTAGCCACGAAATAATTTTACAAACTAAACGCAATAAAATACATTGAAAACCGAACTTCCGACGCGAAGTGAGGGTTCAAAAACTAGTTTCATCCAAAAGATGAAAAATTCTAAAAAGATACTAAGTACATAAGTACATCATACAAATGAATCAAAAAGACCTAAAATCAAAGCGTCATAACTAAACAATCCAATCCACCTACTAATTGGTCTCTTTCCTTACACCATACAAATGAATCAAAAAGACTTAAAATCAAAGCGCCAAAACTAAACAACCCAATCCACCTACTAAATGGTCTCTTTCCCTATTAGATCAAGCACAAGCGAAGTCAGGATACAAAATTAAGCGAGACAACTTACACACATACATATCTTTAAGGATGTTGTCAAATAATTAATGGTATGTTCACATATAATTTATGACCAACAACTATTGTGAATACATTGTAGTTAGTCGAGTTAAGGGTGACAAAACATCCATATGCATCTTCCTAACCAAATCACTCGCCACGAACTAGCAACCAGGGATGTGAGGACCAAACATTGAATTGAATTAAAGTTTAAAACTTAAAAGCCCACTAAAACACCTTTTTACTATTGATATTACTATTAGGCATCACGTTTGCCCAATACGAAAGGTCCCCATAAAATATACCTTTATTGATTTTGAGATTGTAATGTAAATTTATATTTGTTATATTATAAAGAAACTATCATTAACCAATATTTAATCTAATTCGTTTTGAGATTGTAATGTAAATTTATATTTGTTATATTATAAAGAAACTATCATTAACCAATATATCTAAAATTAATATTAAAATATTATAATGGTGACATCATAAATAGTCATTTTCCTTCATTGAAAAAAATCAAAAAGAAAATAGAAAAAAAATCTAACCTACTTGGATGACATCATAAATCAATATAATTTACAATTAAAATTTAATATTTATAATTAATTATGATTAAGATATAAATTAACAAAAGATGCAGCATTTATTCCTTTTGTAATTTACGGAGTATTTGTCTTTTATATGGTAAATAAAATTACCCCTATGCTCCGCAATATATTCGTTAAATCAAAAAGCATATACGGATACAAATTACCGTCCTCAAAAAATCTTCCTTTTCCCAAATCAAATTAAAACCCTAGAAAACTCAAACAAAATGCACGCCTTTACTTACTCTCTTTTATAAAGAATTCAAAAAAAAAAAAAAAATCGTCACAAAGATTGGTCGCAAATATCATTAAACTACACCTACTAATATGAAAATAATATTAACATCCAATAATCCATGCACCCTTAAATACCCAACCCTAGCAAACTCTCTTCATTCATCGAATCTTTTTATCTCTCAAAATTATCTTCTAAAATGATGATGTCATTAATAAAAAAATATTCAAGGTTAAATAAAATTCAAAAAAAAAAAAATTTAAACCTCTCATGATGATGTCATTAAAATAATTAATTGCATTTAATAAAAATATTAATACGTTAATTGTGTAATATATTAAGCATTAGATATAACAATAAGATAAAACACCTCTGACCATATGTACAATATTGAAGCATTATGTACAACTTTATAGTAAAACACCCTCCTGACCATATTTACAATATTTGAAGCATTATGTACAACCTTATGATAAAACACCTACATGATCATATTTACAAACTTAAAAACAAATTATACAATTTTCTACAAAACACTTAATGAACAAATGTACAAATTTTAAGGCATATTGTACAACCTTCATATAATAATTGTATTTTAATTTTTAAAAAAATTTCAAAAGGCATTTGTTATTAGTAATAATCATTATTAAAAATATAAATACTCAATTTCTAAGCAAACTTTATTATTATTATTCTTAATTATTATAACTATAATTATAATTACTATTATTATAATATTAATATTCAAATATGGATTCTCTTTACGAGATTAATTACGTTACATATGTATGCGAAAATACATATCTCTATATGTTTGTATAAATAACGACAAGTTTTTTTAGTCAGAATCCGTGGTTTTACAGGTCATTAAACTAAACGACTTTAGTATTTACATTCACTTAATTCCTAAAATATATCATTAAACTGTTTCGTTTAACCAAACCCGTGATTGCACGGGTCATTTCACTAGTATTTAATCTAATTAGTTACTATATTCTATTAGTTTAATATTAATTAATATATATACTAATGTATAATATAATTATAATTTTATATTATATTATCATTTATATTATAATTTATAATATAATATGATTTATAATATGAAGTGTAAAAAAGAAAATAAAAAGTATATGTCTTTTTTATATACCGCCTCTTCATTGCTTGCTACCCTGGTTGTTCTCACCTCCCACATCGCTTATAGACAAGACGTTTTGAGGGTTTTTAAAGCAGAGACTCCAACCCATTATCGTCCCTTCGGGGACATCCGATAAAATTGGAACGATACAGAGAAGATTAGCATGGCCCCTGCGCAAGGATGACACGCACAAATCGAGAAATGGTCCAAATTTTTTTTTGCCCTTTTTTGCTCGATCCGTAGATGTTGTTTCTTCTTCCGGCGTGTTATTCAACTCATAACCATGGTCTAGGGTTTTAGAGATTGGTCTGTTTGTCGAATCACGAGCTACGATTAGGTACAATTTCTTTTTTGCCCTAATTTGCTCTATGGATCAGTTGTTGTGAGTTGTTTCGGTTTTGTATTATCGATTTGTTAATGTTTTTGTTTTTATTATTTTTGCCTTAATTCGCAACATTCGGGGTGTGTTATTCAGCTCATAACCATGGTTAGGGTTTTAGAGATTGGTCTGCTTTTCGATCCACTAGCTACGACTAGTTACCCTTAAGTATTCGTTGATAGCTTAATGGTGAATACAAAGCAACTAAACTATATAATTGCGTGTTGTAAGATATTGAATGTATGTAATCTGATCATGATTGCTAAATTATACTATATATAACTTTGTATTTGCTAGAGCAAGAATATCATATATTTATTTATATTTATATTTAGATGTATAGAGAGACACATTGTATAGTTAGCTTTTGGTTATTATCTGCGATTTTTCACCTCTTAAGATGGTTGAGTGACAGTAAATTCATTCAATGGTTATCATAAAGTAGGGAGATAAATATCAAGTATTAAGCTCATTGGTGCAGTAAACAACATTTGACCTGCTTGTTAATTGTTGAATACCAAAACTTGTGGTCTAGAACTTAATTCGACTTGGTACACAGACTTAAAAACTGCAGCAGTTATCCAAGCCTGAGCAACATTACAACTTATGTTCAAGCGTAAGTCTAATAAGCTATGGATCCATTGTTAAATCATTTGATCATAACTTTGCACATTGTAGAAGATCAACATCTTGCCGCCAGTTATATAAAGTAAGCTAATACTAATTTGTGTTGGGCTTGTTAAACGGGTCAGAAGTACCTATCAACCAAAGGTTGGTGGATGGATCATGGATGAATGAAACCGATTTTCCGAAAGGGTCCGTGTGTTCAGGCTTTAATTTTATATAATGTTAATCATACTAGTTCATGATAAATTTTTCTTTGTCTGAGCTCTTTTACTATTTGTAATATGTTTTTGCTACTTCTAGGCTTGCCTTTCTTTTGTAAATACCAGGTCTTGTTGAATCTTGAGGTTATAATGAGTTTTGTTTCAAGTTGCTCTCATCTCCTTTTGGCGGTAGTAAAGATTTAAAAATTGATGCAAGGGTTTTTGTTCAATGTTGTGACGTGCAAATTACACAACTGAGATTTACCAGTGGTTGGGGTTCAATATTGCGACACAGACCGTTGCAGGTTATATCTTTCTTGTGGTTGCTGCTTCGATCATGACTAATTGAGCCCCCTCAAGCATCGACGTCTTAGAAGGGTAATCTTTCTTTCATCTTTTTATCTGATGGACTAACAAGTTTTGTTCTTTGCATTTGGGAGGAATTTGGTCCCTCATTTCGTTTTCATTCAAGGTTTCATTCTTTCCGATAAAGTGGGTTTGGGTAACAGGTCATATTGGGTTTGTATCGAAATTGGTAACTTGTTAGTGCCGAACAGAGCGGGTCGGGTTTTGTTGACCTGTAACCACTGTCCATTTTTAATACATTTTTAACTTTAAAATGTTATTATTGGGTTAGATTTGCTTACATAACTCTATTACTATGATAATACTCTAAATTTGTGAATAAATCGATTTAGGAGATTGTATGCTTAATAGCAACACTTATGGGTAAAGTTTTGACTGTTTAACATGTTCAACCCGTTTGAGATGGAACATTTGCCCAAATCTATCCTCTCATGAACCAATGTGCCAAAATTGATGCCTCTAGTTTCAATATTGAGCCCGGATTACCAACTCATGCTAATACTTGTTCATATGAGCATATTAATATGGTTTTAAAGGACAATCCCTTATGGATGCAAGAGGTGAAATTATCCTATATCCTGTATAAATTTTATATAACTTTGGGAAATAATTGAATGCAAGAAAATTTTATATAGCATCAGGGTGTCAAAATGGGTTCGGCAAGTCTATATCAACAATTTTGCAGGCATTGGCCCTCTATTTGTTTCCATTATTTACATTTTGGTGTGATATAAATCATTTAGATATTGAGTATATTGACATAACTATAATGTTACCATGAATATATATAGTGTTGGGTTAATTGGTTTATCCTAACTTTGTTTTAATATTTAGAGTTAAGTTTAAGTATTTTACATGTCTAAATGTTTGGGACGTTTAGTATGTAACTTGGTAATGTTATTTATTTTGTTTATTTAATTGGTAGGATTTGGTATTTCTTGTTTGACCGAATCTCATGGAGTCATGGGTGAAAAGTTGAAATAGTGTAGGTATGTGGAAATATGGAGTGCGACTAATTAGGGGCATGAGGTGAAATTTTTAGTTGTATTCTTGACTATATTTAGTCGGTGTAGTCATTGTGGTTCAACTGTTTATTTTATTTTGCATTTTCACAACGTAAACATAATTTTCGTTCTGTATTATTTTTGTGTGAGTTAAGGGACTTGTGTCCCAACATATAGCTGGATTACATCCTGTAGCTTAACCTATTAGAGATATATTCCAAACCGAGCCATTTGTGTAACATTGGGCCAGAATTGTCACATCTAGTTCTTCCATAACAAGTTTTCTGTTTATTTTGCACTTACGAGTCAGCATATTGCAAACCAAGTAGAACAGATGTGATGAATTGTCGATCATTCTTTGAAGCTTTTTCTTATACACTCTGTCATTTGTGTGTTGCAGCTCTTTGATGGAAAAGAAGGTAGACCCGAGTATCCGTGCAGATGGGTAATATTGCCCCCATTCTTGTAGTCAGTAGACTACAAACAAACTTATACGAAATTTCAAATCTAAGACCATTCACAGTGGTAACGGGTGATGGGGGCGTGATGGAGTGTTTTTGTGGGGTATAGTGCTGATTTGACAAAGGTGATGGCGTGATGGAGTTTGTAGTGATGGGCGTGATGGTTATGTGATGAGTTAAATTGGTCCCACCATTTTAATTAAATTTTCATTTAGTTTGATTTATTTTTTTCACTTGTTAGTTTTTTTTATATAAAAAAATAATACATATTAAATAATAAAAATTTATAAAAACAATTTAAATTAATAAAAAGCAAACCATTACAATTTATTAAAGTCCTAAAAATTAAAAAGTACGATAATTTAAAAATCCTAATACAATTACTTTATTAAATTCCTAATACAATTACTTTATTTGATGTTCTCTTCCCATTGGCCGTTGAATCGCATCGGCTCCAAATAGCTCCTGAAGGTTGGTTAACCGATCTTTCCCGAGATTGATTGTTTGGTTTTCGCCAACCACATCATCGTCTTCATCTTCGAGTTGAAGTTGTGAACCTCTTCTTCTACGCACACCACTTCCACCAATTGCAGGTGGTGTATACCACTTCAGCTTCCTCTTCAAGAAACCCAAACATCCTTGAAAGCCCACGGCTTTGACGCTCGTTATTGCCATTTTTGCACCGTTAAATTATACACGTCATCGTCGTTTTGACCACTACGCCTTGGGTTACGTTCTTCTTCATTGTATAAGGCAGTAAAATCTTTGCACGCCTTATCCATATGACGCCATTTCTCACTTAATTGATCGCCATTTCGTAAAAAACCTTGATCGTTATTGTTAAACTTATTACGAACTCTAGTCCAAAATGCTGAACCTCTTTGTGAGTTACCATGAACACCATCTTCCGAGCAATCAATCCAACATTTCGCCAACCAAATTTCTTCGCTTGGAGTCCACAATTTTTTATGTTGTGGTTCTTTCGCAACCTCTTTGCCTTTTCTTTTATGACTAGGACGGACCCGAACTTGTGGTTCTTGACTTCCACCACAAATTTCATCTACTTCTTCGTTATCTAAAGGTGTAAAAGTTTGTTGTGTTTGTGTCCATGGTTGCGTATTTGGAAGTTGAAATGGTATAACACCGGGTTGCGAGTAATGAAAAAATTGTGATGGTAATTGTTGTTGATATGGTTGATGAAATTGTTGGTGGTGTTGTTGAAGAAGTTGGTGTTGTTGATTTAGAAATTGAGAAAAAAACAATGGATTATTGAAATCATTAAAAAGATTATGTTGTAAAACATTACCAACGGGTCGAGTACCCCGAACATTTTGTGGAGAATTTGAGCTCGAACCGGGAGTGTTAGGTAACCCGAAGTTGTATAAATTACCGGAACCGGGCTCATTATTTTCGAGATTTTGAGACATTGTTTAAGAAAGCGGGAATATTAGAGTGAAAGTGTTGTGTGAAATGAGATAGTTATTTATAGAGGTGGGTAAAATTTATTATTTATAAAATTAATTTTTTCATTTATTAAATTAAATTGGGCAACGGTAGGAAAATGGCAGCAAGCAACGGATCAATTGCATCTTTTACTTGTATCCGGCCAATCACCATCGATCTAGTTCTCCATCACCAACAGTGATCAACTCATCGCGCCTGAACCATTTTCCCTCCATCACGCCGCACAAGGGCGCGATGGAGGCGCTATCGAGCTCATCACCATCGGGTCACGCCCCACTGCGAATGGTCTTAGTACAAAGAATGCTGATAAGTGATAAGGTCTAGAAAAATATTAAGACCATTTAAATAGAGCAAGCTCAAAATATTTTTACAATCTGAATGCACGTTAAACAAAAGCAAGAGTGAATCCAAAACAAGAGTAGGTTTGTTTCAATAGTTGCAACCACTTGCACGACATGACTTTATTATATAACACATAATAAATAAATACCAGTCACTACTACAACAGTTGATTCAATTAACAGGAACATCAACTAGCATTTTGCTTTGCTCGTTTAGATACATCTGCAATACCAAATAACATTACATTGCATGCTATTTTATTAACTAAATTTGAAAAACGAGTTAATAGTTACCATAGAGTAAAAAAAAATAAAAAATACCTGATGATATAACTGGTGATTGTGCACATGATAAAAGTGGTGATTGAGCACAGATGTTCCTAGCATGTCATCTGAAAACAAAAGATTAATTATGAAAACCATCTATCTAATCTAATTCTAATCTCAAGAAAATAAAAATGGGAATTAGAAAGTTTATCAAAAGATGTAGCCAAAGCAGTTACCCTTGGAGTCACTTTGATTTTTACGGTAGCGCTGCATCACACATGCAGTATAGGCTTCATCTACCTTCCCTATTAATTATTTATTAATTTATTAACAGCCAAGTCTAATTTCAGCTTATATACGATTTGAACACACAAGTAATAAATAATATAATATAATATAATATAATAAGACAAATTTATTATTTAAAAATCAAGAACTTTAAATAAAAATAAAAACTAGTTTTGGGGTCCGCGCTTCGCTGCAGAAGTTGGATCCTTTTGTGTTCAAATGTTGGGAGCGCTACATCTTTCGTTTGGTTCCGCACCTTTTGAGAAGTCACTTGCTTCCTCTTAGTATGATACAAAGATGTTCCCTTATTCAGGTTCCTAAACATGAAAACATATTACTAACCGTTGCCAATGGTCAAAAGATAATATCCCATAAACACCAACACATGTAAGTCAACAAACTGAATCGTTCTATTCAAACTACATTAAATAAAACAATATAGAAGTATTTGTATCTCGTGTTTCAGAATTACGCTTCCAACCAAATATGATTATGCATACGGATATTCCTGAACCATAATGTCACCAATTAACATCTAAGATTCTAAACAAATTTTAAACTTCAACCATAACCTATTTTCTTCACATAAACATCATTATAACTTGAGTTTAATCCACGTTAAGTCATACAATATTTCATTTAATACAACTATCAATTATATCCAAGACAGTTTAAATATACAGAGAACTCTTATTTACAGTTGTCTCACAGGATGAGAAATACAAAGCAAAGGTACCTTAATGTATAAAACCTTATTTAAACAAAGAAAAATAAGAAGAAAGAAAGCTTTTTTTTTTTTTTTGGAACTACAGTTTTCTTAATTATATGGGGAATTATAAAATTGAACATTTTGGACAAAAAATGTATTCCCGGTCAACCAAACCCTACACGTTTCTCCCCAGTGAATGAAATTCTTTTGTTTGGACCAGTTTACAACCCGCCCATTTTGCCACTTCTAATTTATATTTTGATACACTATAGGTATGCAAAGATGTTCTTGTCCAAAGATTTGGAGATGCTACTGCAGCAGGGATGTACAAGCTTCTTCATAGCACGCTCAATGGCAAAATAACTCACATTTCTCTCTATGCTTTGCCTGTATGCAGATTCTATCAGTTGAAACTTAATTACTATCTATTGTATAAAATAACCCATTTTCATTTATTTTTAATTCAACAGGTATGCATTCTATGGGTATTCACAGGATTCCACTTGGGACGTCTACAAACACAACTTGCCAAGTGCCAAAATCTCCCATCCTCATAAAACTAACTATTCTTTATCAGGTATATTGTCATATGTTGTCTTACAGTTTTTTTTTTTTTTTTTTTTTTTTTTTTTTTTTTTTTTTTTTTTTAGCTGATATCAACTAAAAGAATGAAACCCTGATATTGAACTGTTTAGACCAGGGGGAAAAAAACGAATGTTTTAGTCCATTACCCGACCTACATGAATCGCCCAAGTTTCACCTGTTGTCACCCTCATGCTAATTACTTCCAATTCAAGGAAAGGGATGCAGTAAACGATTACCTAAAACTGCAAACATTCTCGAGTTGACAAAAAGTCTCAACAAAAAGGCAAGCATTATCCTAATTGTGACTGATAACTAAAAACTTATATAAACAGACGGGCAAAAAAAAAAAAGAAAAAAAAAACCACAAATTAGTATAGATGTAGACTTTCTAATAGAAGCCAACTAATAAGTCGTAAGTTGTTTTATAGATTTATATTCAAAAGAAACACAAACTCGTAAGTCGTTCTATTATTAAGCGCTACAAACAGAAACTGTAAATTTACAATGTCAAGTAGTTGTTATGCCTTCTTAACTGTATAGAAAATCTTATCTATATTATCAATTTATAGTGCATATAACTTTTTGAAAGTAATTTATATTAATGAAAACCAAATTTTCCCAAGATAAACACCACAAAAGAAGAAGCCTATTAAATAACTACTTAATCCACCAATTATAAAAAACAATAATATTTTAAGATGCAGGTTATACAAAATGAAACTCGAATAACCTGTTAATGATGTTGGCCACCAGCAGCAGTCACATTCACTGATAAGAAAACTCTTACTCAAAATCATCACCTCTGTATCATCTCTCTGAATCATAATATATACATTAACATTTAACATAACAGTATACATAATAATATAACTTCAAATCAGTGACTCAAGAAACATAAAGAGATATCTATTTATTTAGTTACCTGCAAATTGGTCTTCGCAGATTTATAACTCATGAAGCTGCCATTGTAAAATTGATGTGTATGATGAATTATTTGTGATATGACTCTAGAGATTGATGTTGCATTATCAGATTTGAGAATTAAGCAATCCAGAAAATCATTGTCGGTATTTGTCCATAAAACTTGAAATATTCTTAAAAGCCACAATAAAACAGTGAGATGCAACAATTGATATCATCAATGTCCTCCTCCTTAAAACGGGTCATACCAACTTTTCTACCAAGTGTTAATTTCATCGCTCCAAAGGGTCATCTATATAATATCCATGTATCTCTTCCTCTTTTTTACAGATGCGAACCACAATTATCGATATCTGTTCTATTTCTAATGCGAACAAATTCATTACTTTCTCAATTTACTCCAAAGATAACACCAAGTCAAAATCTCGTAATTTTTTTTACTAATTTAAAAATAAACAATAACAATGATAAATAATCAAGTAAATTTTGTATTTCACAAATTTAATTGAAACAGCAAAACATAAGATTAGGGATAATTATGTATGTATACCTAGTCAAATTTTGCCATTCGATGTGACGTAATAACCGGAGAACCAGAAACAAACGCCGTACCATCGATGACCAAGTCTCTTCCAAGCTTCGATTAAATCACTAAGTTGGTTGGTTATAATATTAGGGTTTGTAGATTGATTAAAATACCATGTAGAACAATCTTGGAAACAGTAATTGCAATCGCAATAGAAATCGCCTGAAACCCTCGAACCCTAATTTGTTTCAATGGTTCGCGAAGATGTGTTAGCACCATCTTGCTCGGAAGATCGTAACGAATTCAGTGGTGGTGGAGGCTTTACATAAAACGGCCGAGTATGGCATAGTCGGTGGTGTAAAGGATTTGGGCATGTTTGTTTTTGAAGAAGGAGATGGAGAGGAAGAAAGGTCTGGAAGGCTGTGAATAGGCGTTTAGGGAGAGGGAGGGGTAGACTGTGAGGTACTGTTATACTGTTGCTGATTGCCAATAGCCCTGCTACAGAGTAACAGTAAAGTACTGTTATACTGAAACTTACGCGTTTTAGCATATTGTATAATAATTCGAACCCTCGCTTCGCGCCGGGGTTCGGTTTTCAATGTATTGTATTGCGTTTAGTTTGTAAAATTATTTCGTGACTAACGATGATATCGTTGAAGCGCAACTCGAGTCGAACTAAAAGTTATAATCCGAGAAAGATTTAAATGTTATTTTAAATTAACAATATATGTACATCTCCGCGTTTCACTATGGAATTGTCGACTTTTAAAAATTTAACGCAAAATTGACGTGTATGAGAAGTACCTCAAATATTTAGCGTTTTTTAAAAAGGGTCCGATTTGCGTATAGTTAGTGACAGTGTGCTCCTAAAATTGTTTCGAGTTTAACGATGGTGTCAGAAAAATTTAACTCGGTGCGAGCGAGAAGATATGGCCCGTTGAATATTTGGGTGTAGTTTTTTAAAATTTTTTTATGAAAATGAGTATTTGACACTTTACCCCCTGTTTGGAGGTCGATTTTAATATTTGAACAAACTATGGGGGCTTTTTAAAAAAAAAAAGGTGGAAAAGGGGGAAAAAAGTGAAAGAACGAAAGCACCCCTGGTGACTGTTAATCGTTTTTGTCTATTAGGTAGTATATAAAGTATGCAGTCGATTTATAATGAATGAGAAGTTTAATGGTTAAAGTATAAAATCTTAAAAGTTTGGGATAAGGTTGTAAAAAACCATAAAGTTAGCTAGTATATGTTTTTTTGGGTCTAAAATGTAAGTGAGTAAAAGAGTGGGGGTAGTTTGTGAAAATTTTGGGGTTACTATTCATTTGGACGATGCCTTTTAGATATAAGGTAAAAAACCATAAAGTTAGCTAGTACGGAGTATATGTTTTTTTGGGTCTAAAATGTAAGTGAGTAAAAGAGTGGGGGTAGTTTGTGAAAATTTTGGGGTTACTATTCATTTAGACAATGCCGTTTTTGGGTCTAAAATGTAAGTGAGTAAAAGAGTGGGGGGAGTTTGGGAAAATTTTGGGTTTACTATTTATTTGGACAATGGCTTTTAGATATAAGGTATAATATAATAATATAATATAATATAATATAATATAATATAATATAATAAAAGGCAAATAGTTACAGCAAAACATACCTTCAGCGGGGTTCAAAACCTTGCACATGTCAGGTAGGTCTAGATTGGCGTATACCGTATACAAAATGTCTTCATCCTTGGTATCTAATTAAGTATATGTAAATTTAGTATTTCCGGCCAATTAATTTCCGAAAGTGGGTTAATATATTTGTTAAAAATGGTGTAAAACCATAAGATCAGAACATTTAGTGTTACTTACAACAAGTTAATTCTGTTGTGCTTCTTATAGAAGTCGGGGTGTAGACAGTCTTGTTGAAGGCACCACCACTTCTTTCGAAGTCAGCTCTTCGAACTGAACCAACATATACATATAACAATAATTAATTAACAATTCATAATAAAAAAATATTATATTATTCATTTATTTATTCATAATAAATAAATAACAATATAGTAAAATGATGCATAAACACAGCAAAGGAGAGTCAGTCTTGTGGTTTGGTTGTTCAAAAATAGGGGGTTTTATATTGGTGGGTATTTGTATTTGTATGTATGTTAGAAGCACTGATTTTATCAAAACAAGCTCTTTCATATAGATTGACTTGTAACTTTTTAAAGTGGAAAATTATGAGGAGATTTTTCTATTGCTAAACGTAACTTGTTAAAGCTGTTTTATGCCTAAGTAAAGAGTGTTAACATGGAGTCATTTGAAAGTGCATAAAAATAAATTTAGTTAAGTTGCTAATTGTGTATGTAGCTTTTGTAAAAGGGCTTAGTAATGGTAATTGTACAATATGGAAATCCAAATAACATTAATTACTGTAATAATTATCACTAATTTTATACAAAATGTTATGTTACGTACATGGGCGAAGCTACATGGGGGCAGAGGGGGCGCCCGCCCCCAGTGGGTTTTTTTCTTCAGTGTAAAAATTTTGGGTTTTTCGACTTTATCCCCGGTGGATTTTTTTTTGCCTCAAAACCTACATATTTTGCCCCAAAACCTATATATTTTGCCCCAAAATCTTCAAATTTTACCCGAAATTCTCCAACTTTTGCCTCAAAACCTTCAAATTTTACCCAAAAACCTTCATAATTTGCCTAAAAACCTCAATTTTTTGCCCCAAAACCTCCATATTTTGTCCAAAAAAATTATTGTGGCTTTAAATTTTTTTTTTGCCCCCGATGGAAAAAAATCCTAGTTCCACCACTGGTTACGTAGAGCTTATATATATACATATATATATATAGGGGCAGGTTCAAACGAAAATCACTAAAAGGGTGAGAACTGCGAGAACTATTTAATTTAATAGTTTTTATGCTTTTAAATGCAACAAATTACATGCAAATGTTAATTAATGCACATATCATTAACAAACATATGTTCATTAGCTCAAATTACATGTTAAATTGCTAATTATATGAAACTGTTTACATGTTCGGAAACAAATATGCACATGTGAACGAGAAACTATATACTTAATTATATAGGTAACATATAAGTGTTTTTAACTATTTTATATTCGTTCATACTCTTCATCAAGGTTTATGTGTGATTCAATCTAGCTACATGTGAAAATCTTTATAAATCAATAGTTCTCGCAGTTCTCGCATTTTTTATGGTTCTCGTTTGAACTTTTGGCTATATATATATATATATATAGTGGTAGGATCAAGAGGGAAGTAACCAATCGGGGGGAAGCAAAATTATTTTTTTTTTCTTCGTTTTTTGAAAAAACTTTGTTCATGAACATTATAGATTGGATGAAAATATGAACATTTAATAAATACACTTTGTGATAAATATTTTTATTTTGGCGGGAAAACGCTCGAAGAAGTAATATATAACAATTATCGTGTTTTTCGAGCGTATTTTGAGGTTTTAGATATTAGGGTTTAGATATTAGGGTTCATAGGGTTTAAATATTAGGGTTTAGATTTAGGATTTAAGATTTAGATTGAGTTTTTAACACGAACGGTTTAGAGTTTAGGGTTTAGGGTTTATGGAATAAACCCAAAACACCAAACCCTAAACCCTAAACTCTAAATCGGGCTAAATTTTACTTCACAAAACAGGGGAAAAAAAACGTTAACATATATATATATATATATATATATATATATATATATATATATATATATATATATATATATATATATATATATATATATATATATATATATATATATATATATATATATGGGCAAGATCAATGGGAAAGTAACCAATCGGGGGGAAGCGTGGGGAAGCAAAAAAAATAAAAATTTCGGTTTTTGAAAAAACTTTGTTCACGAACATTATAGAATGGATGAAAATATGAAATTTAAAAAAGACACTTCGTGATGAATGTTATTATTTTGGCGGGAAAACGATCGACAAAAATAACATTCAAGATAATATTGTTCGTGAAGAATGTTAACGTTTTTTTTTTTCATTCATGTTTTATGAAGTAAAATTTAGCCCGATTTAGAGTTTAGGGTTTAGGGTTTGGTGTTTTGGGTTTATTCCATAAACCCTAAACCCTAAACTCTAAACCGTTCGTGTTAAAAACTCAATCTAAATCCTAAATCTAAACCCTAAATCTAAACCCTAAACCCTAAATTTCTAAACTCTAATATCTAAACCCTATAAACCCTAATATCTAAACCCTAATATCCAAACCCTAATATCTAAAACCTCAACATACGCTCGAAAAACACGATAATTGTTATATATTACTTCTTCGAGCGTTTTTCCGCCAAAATAAAAACATTTATCACAAAGTGTCTCTACTAAATGTTCATATTTTCATCCCATCTATAATGTTCGTGAACAAAGTTTTTTCAAAAAACGAAAAAAAAAAAAAGTTTTTGCTTCCCCCCGCTTCCCCCCGATTGGTTACTTCCCTCTTGATCCTACCACTATATATATATATATATATATATATATATATATATATATATATATATATATATATATATATATATATATATATATATATATATATATATAATAATATAATAATAATAATATAATTAGTTTAGAAGACAACATAAAATTAAAAAATTGAAAACTAAATAGTAGATATTAGTCATATTACTAAATTTTTGGTATTCTGGCGTGAAAGGCTCCTGTGAATACGTTGGCATGAAAGGCTCCTGTGAATACGTTGGCATTTGATCGATTTTATCCGGCATCGATTTTAGCTGCTCCGGATCGTTTCTTTCAAAATCTTCAGGTTCACTATCAGAGTCGTACTCGAAAATCATCCACAAGGGAGGAAGACGGGGAACAGGCGGTAATGCATTCATCATTTTGTCTCTGGAAAATTATTATCAAACATCAGTTGACTAGATATTATTATGTTTTTTTTAAAAAAATAAAAAAAATAACAATAAGAGTTTGGCTAAATAATGCCCTAAGGGCATGTGATAAGCACCATCAATAAATTAAATATTTCTAAAATTAATGTAAATTGTAATTAATATTTTTGTATAAATGGTAATGTGTGAGTTTAATAAATTTATTTTAAGTTATAAATGGAAATTTTAAGTATATTTAATGTTCCTTAGCTTATGCCCTTAGGACATGAGTTAGTCAAACCCTAATAATTAACCCCAAAATACAAATACATCAATTTTTCAATATTTTATTGTTTTTTTATTGGTTTCTGGGCAATTACTAGTGTTTAAGAAGTAAAATAATATTAAAAACTAAAACCATCTATACTAATCAGGTCAGGTCGCTATGCAGAAATAATAAGCTAGATAGCAATTCAAAATCCACTTCTCCCGATTAACCTTTAATTATTTGCAACCCAAGAATGATGCATAACAATTAAAAATAATAATAATAAAATTTGTAACTTAGTTCTTAAGTACACTTATATAGTATAAAGTAAGTCTAAATCAAACAACAACAACAACAACAGCAACGAAAAAAATTGAAACATATTCCTGCCTCTATAACCTGCTACTAAATAATGTTAATTCAAAAAGCTTTACTTTATGCATATACCAACACATCAGTATTATTTTTTATCTCAAAAAATAAACTGAAAATCAAGCTTAACTACCAACTATGATTTCTGTAAAACAATTAATCAGTAAAGTAAATTTCATTACAAAACCCTAATCCGATAAACAAGATGCAAATTTCAGCAACAATAATTCAATTCGATGAAAGAATAGATAGAAAATTCCTGTATATTTTGCTGATGTGTTGGGAGAGACGAATGAATTGTGCTGGTTCTTTATTTATATTTATAAGTACTATAAAGAAATCGTAAAGGAGAAAACAATCGTTGCGTTTTTATTATTTAATCGGCAGAATACAAAAGGGGCTTTTATAGGCTAACTAAATCCTAATTATTATTAGGAAACAAAATAATAGGAAACAAATAGCCAAAACATATATATTTGTATATATACTAGTTAAAGACCTGCAAATTCGCGGGATCTTTTAGTGAATTTTGTTACAGTAATGTTTAAATTGGAACTTCAAGAATTGATTATTATATATTTTATGAAATATGAATAGTAATAGGCTCAACATGAAATAACCTGAAATATTAATCAAATCAAAATTTGACAATGTTTTTATCTCATGGCTCCAATGATGTCCCGTGGTGAATACAAAAATATCATCATGGTACGTTAGAGTTGTTTAGTAAATCAAATGAAATCTTATTGTTCCAAGTTAGGAACCATTCTTACCATTCAATTTCAAAGACTATATTCTTATATAGGAAATGGGAAATTGACAAAATTGATTGTATAGTTGTAGTCCTATTCAAACTAATCATCACCAGAAATATCAACTAAAGAAAAGTCCACTAACATGTGAGTTGCAATAGGTGTTACGTTTTTCATTCCAATTTCGAATATATGAGCAAGATCTGTGACCCACAAATCAGAAGTAATAATTTCATGACACTAAAGCAATATAATACAATTTGACTTCATAAGGTAGAGCCTAATCGTGAATCATATTAATACACTTACGTAAAGTTGGTCAGTAACTTCAATAACAATCCAATTTCTAAGATTAAAAAAGGTGCAAAATGTTAAGCAAAAAAATAAATATCTCACCCATTATCAAAACCAACACAATAAACAAAACCCATTGATTAGACACTAAAAATAGCGAAAAATTATATCCTTGTGACTTGTGAGTTCATAAAAAAATGGGTCACAAGTTAGATAACGGGTCTGAAAGCAATAAGTCAGAAAGCCATCGGTCTGAAATGGGTCAGAAAGCAATCGGTCTGAAATGGGTCTTCGAAGTAAAGAAAGATGCGGAAGGAAAACAGGTCAAGTAGAGCTTGGTTAGTTGCGAAAGGATACTTTCAGCATTCAAGAGTCCAAAAAACTCAACCTTATTGGCTACTGCCCATCATAAACATCATGTAAACTCCAAAAAGCATATGCTTCCTGAAACTTTCCAAGACATAACACAACGTACATATAAGTAAAGCTCGAATGACAAAAGAGACTCGTAATTTAGTGTCATAAATTGCATAACACAACCAATCAGCTATCTTTATCATGATCACAAAAAGTAAAAAAAATAATAATAATTAGATTTTACAGTATCCTATTAGGCTATTACCATGCCTCTTATTTCCCATCTTTTGTATGCCAAACCATGAAATAAATCTTAAAAGTCTAAGCTACTGATTTCACATATTCTTACTAAAACCCTCAACACCACCAATAATAGTCACATAAAGTGACCATCATCTTACAGAAATATGGTGTTTTATAAACTCGATCTAGATTGCTTATACTCACATTTCAAGTATCAAAATGTATTCACCTTCCAAATATATACAAAACCACATCATGATAATAACCATATGTACAACATTCAACCGATATACTGTGAATATCATGTCTACAAAATTAACATGTCACTCGATCAACGTATAAAAAATAATACCTTCCATTTGAATAGGGTAACCCAAGCTAATCATCGGTTTACAGATTCGGCAACACCTAAAACAAAAGTTAAAAAACAGATAGCAAATGTTAACAATTGATAAGAGTATTAATCATTTAAAAGAATGAGATAAGTACATATTTCAAATGAGACAATGAACGTATAATTTTCAGATAGTATATTAGCATCATTCATTGTCTGATGTTGTCAATAATAGGGATTGAGAAATACATCTTCAATTAGTGGCTTCCATCGTTAACCACTCGGTTGTCTGCACTATTTCTTCGTAAGAGATAACATGATTTTCGCTGTATTTTCTCAACAATATGATACAATATACGATTTAATTATTAATCGACCACTTAAACAATTTTCAAATAGTGTAAAAACATTCATCGAATATAGTGCGAGTATCGTGTCTACAAACTTAACATATCACTCGATCAACATTTACAAAATCATACTTTCCATTTCCATTTCCATTTGAAAAGGTTAACACAACTTTAAGCTAATCAACGCTAAAATAAAAGTTGAATAAGAGTTAACAAAGGTTATCAATTCAAATCAGTATTAAGGAGATTTGATTACTAAACATCCATTTTTCAAGGAAAGTAACAATTTAGGTTGAAACCTGCATACGTGTAATATTGCAGTTATGATATTAAAAGAAAACCCCTTCCATTTAGCAATTTAGTTGCCAGAATTGATCCAAATTGGTGGTATAGTTGAAATAGATTTTGGGCGTGATTGATAAATCATTAATTGATTTATGGTTTGTAAAGGGAAGGCTATACCAATAACAGGACGGGCAAGAATCACTTGTCTAGCATTCTCTTGGTTCAACTCTTTGGTTCTTAGATGTGTACAATATCGAAACACAATATTAACTTAATTTGTGTTATGCAAGCATTTCATGAAATGGTTTATATGCATGAGAAAAAGAATCATCTAAATTTCATACATCCATTTTCCTAATCAGACCCGATGAAAAAATATTAAAAATTTCAATCTTCAAACACAATTAATTAGACAAAAGAGGTAAAAGAACTTTTATAATTTATATCTATGTATTAACAACCATTCAACTTTAACGAAAATCAAGATCAACATCATAAGGAATAGATAAAACACATAAGGAATATATGAAAACAACATTTAACGTATGTATTCAGTCGATTCATGATAATGATTGATTTTATGACGGAAGCCACAAACAAAAAATGATTTCTGCGAAATCCTTGAACATATTTCAGAGCAAAAAAGTGATAAACGTTCATATACGATCGATTATTGTTTATATGTGATTAGATAAGACAATCAATTGACGGAAATCTTTGAACAAATTTTCAACTTGCTTGTCTCCAAATTTTGGGCGAAACCCATCTTATTTTCATAAGATTTCGTCCTTCATTTTGGGGAAGAAGCCTAGGGTTTCTTTGTGAACGTGAAAACTGATCATCTTTTGTGAGCCCCTATTTTGATTGTGTACGGTGTGTTTTAATTGTTTATTCCAGTAATTATTTTAGCTTTTAAAGGGTATTTAAGGCATTTCAAGTTTTGATTAGCTAATCACTTTTTTTTGTTAGCTAATGTGTGAATTGAATGGTTAAGATTGCATAGTGTAATTGATCCTAGGGTCATAAAAGAGGTTCTATTTTGTAGGAAGAAAGATTATGCTTCTCTTTTAATAATTAAAAGAGAAGAGATAAAAGAGATATGATAGATAGATAGATATTCCGGAACATAGTAGGGCAACATTCGTCGATTAAAATGGATATTACGCATGGAATGCCCAGCCCAGCCCACACCACACCACCCCACCCCACCCCACCCATGTTTCGATTTCTAAACTTTTAACACATTTATTTACGCAGGTAATTTGACTAGTAGCCAATGAGTATGTATGCACTTAATAAGTGTAAGTTATCTGATTTATCCGTTTAATGTTATATATAGTTACCAACGGATCTTCGGTCCAGCGGTACCGCGGTTACACTTGTGTACTCGCAGGGCTAGAGGTCTCAGGTTCGAACCTTGTCACCCGCTCTAGGAATTGAAATATATTCCTTGAAGGTGGCCCAAAGGGAAGGTTTTACCGACCCGCTCCGGGACTAAGGTCCGGCCCGCCTGCCCCTCGGGATGGTTTAAGGGTCGGATCCTCAGAGTGTGGTTCGGGTTTCCTGCCCGAAAGCGTGTGTGTGTATGTGTGCAAATGATGACTAGGCTTCGGTCCGGACTGATGCAAGCTTGCCTTTCAAAAAAAAAATGTTATATATAGTTTCGTTCATTAACCTATATTTTTACATACTAAATACCGTGGGATTCTTGGTTGTTTGTACAAGGACAAAACGACAACAATAGGTGGCCCTTTTCACACTTGGATTTTCGTTCTCCCCCCCCCCCCCCCCCCCAAAACTATAACCAACTTACAAAAATTACACTAAATTTCAGGGGGTTAAAACGTAAATTCTCTCAATTAAAATAAAAACTCCACCCACACACTTCGACAACCCGTACCTTCCTCCTCGGCCCGAGTTAAATTTCACCGACCACACCGTCAAATCCGAAATATTTTTAAGAACAAAACGAAACTAACTACGTTCGAAATAGACACTTTTTAAAAAACGCTAAACACAACGACAGCCCGTATTTTCTCGCTCGCATCGAGTTAAATTTTTTCGACTGTAGTGTCATACTCGAAATAATTTTATGAACAAAACGAAAAAAACCCGTTCGAAACGGACACTTTTTAAAAAACGCTAAACACACTGACAATCCGTATGTTCCTCCTCGTCTCGAGTTAAATTTTTTTGACAGCACGGTTTGACTTCAAATAATTTTATCAACAAAACAAAACTAACTACGTTCAAATCGGGCCGATTTTAAAAAACACTGAAAACGACGACACACGACCCGTTTTCACTTATGTAAATAGATAGAACTACGTTAAATATGAATACGCAGGCCGAAAACTGCCGTCGCATCGCGCGGGCCTAACCTGCACTACTATATACTAAAAGCCGTTGGCTTTTGTGTCGTTTGACACCCAACCCAGGCAAAAAAAATGGTTAAAACGACATTGACCAAAACATGACCCCAAAAAGTGCAAAAAACTCCCCTCCACTGAAAACAGCATACAAAAACTACCCTGAAGTTCAGGGGGTAATATATAAATTCCCTAAACTAAAATAAAAACTTCACCCAATCACTTCGACAACCCATATCTACCTCCTCGCCCCGAGTTAAATTTCACCGAGCACACCGTTAAACTCGAAATAATTTTATGAAACAAACGAAACTAGGTATGTTCGAAACGGACACTTTTTAAAATAATGCTAAACACAACGACAGCCCGTATCTTCTCGCTCGCCACGAGTTAAATTTTTCCGACAGTAGCGTCGGACTCGAAATAATTTTATGAACAAAATGAAAATAAGCACATTCAAAACGAACACTTTTTAAAAAATGCTAAACACAATGATAGCCCGTATCTTCCTGCTCGCCGCGAGTTAAATTTTTTCGCCAGCACCGTTAGACTCGAAATACTTTTATCAACAAAATGAAACTAACTACGTTCGAACCCAACAGTTTTTAAAAAACACTAAAGACGACAACACCTAAAACGACGGCTAACATGTGACGACCATGAAATTTCTGACCAAATTTAAACTTAATCTTTATATAATTTCGACTTGATAAGCAATGAATTTTAATAAATCTTGAACCTCCGAAAAGAGTTTTACACAAGCTTTTGGTCACCTTTTTATTCCGACGATTCACGAACATCATAACTTGATTTAATTGTTTAATTGTTTAATTGTTTAATTATTGTATATATATATATATATATATATATATATATATATATATATGGATTTATATATATTTAACTTGAAAATATGATAATTAAATATCTCATTAAGTATATTAACAAAGTATTATATATATATTTTCATACTACTAATTTAAAGAGTTTTCAAACAATATATATGTTACTATTTAAACGACGTAATTAACTTATGTTAAAATGTATTTACATATAATGTATTACGAGTGTAAATACATCCTTACAAGTATTGAATACACTTTATAATATACCAATACATATAAAGGATAGCTATACTCGTATTTTCGTTCAATTTCCTCAAGAATTCTACTCGCATTCATACGGTATTTTTACCCGTATTATACACAGCTTCTAGTAGTATTTACTATTGGTATATACCAATAGAAATCTACAATTATTTGTGTAATATGTCATCCATGACCTAATAAATTTAATATGTCATGCATGACTTAATACAATTTAACTTATCTTAGATATTTTCACTAAAAGTCAAAATTATAAGCTTATAAATAAGGATCATTTTAACTCATTTTTAATCCACATTTTCTTAAACTAAAACACACACACTTGAATGCTCTCATATCATACTTTAATCTCACCAACTTTCCTCTTCATAATCAAGGTAAAATACTTCTCAAAATCTTTGTTCAGTTCCTTGTATAGTTGCTATTTTATTATACTTATAAAACTTGTAAAAACTAGAACTTTTTTGGTGAACACCAAGCTTGTTTGAAAAACTAATCTATTCTTTCTAACGTAACTCTAATAACACTTATTTATATGTATTATGATGTTATATTAAGTTAATATAAGAACTTATAACTTGTACATATGAAGAACACCTTGAAACTTAACATATATCCTTTAATCTTCATTCGGTAAAAAGCAGCTTTTTTGGGTTGGGAATTAAAAACCTATCTTAGACTTTGAGTTCGAGGCTAAGACTTTGGAAATATGTTAATATATATAAATAAGACTTCCAGTATTTTTTTCATGATTTTAGACAAAGTGAAAATATTTTATCAAAAATCATATATTGGGTGGATGCAGGGATTTTTTCAAATCTATCCACCGATACAAAAAGAGAGTAAAACTCTAAAAAGTACAACTTGGGATGAACTTTTCGAATTGGTTTTGTAAAATTTACTTCTTAATGAATCCATAGCAATTTGATTCACTTTAAACGGAGTTCTAATCAATATTTGGCGAGCAAAACAAAATCTGCTAAAATTAACGTTGTATGGACGAAATTTATATTATAAAAACTATATTAACCATATCCTTGTTAACTTTTCATATATCCTATATATATTTGGATATGTTATCAGTAGTATAACAAAATATTATAATCTTGGTTAATTCTGTGATTGTATATATGTATAATAATATTCTTGGTACGTCCTAACACAATAAGTATACAATACGTTTTGATAAATCCTAAGACAATACGTACACAATACATCTTAGTTAATTCTAAGACAATATGTATACAATACGTCTCTGGGTTGATGCAAAGACAATACATATATAATACGTCGTGGGGTAATTCTAAGACTATATATATATATATATATATATATATATATATATATATATATATATATATATATATACCGATTATTGGACTGTTGGACTTTTCAGACTATTTTGGACTACTAACAATGGACTACTAACATAAAATGTTAAAAATTATTATATAAGTATTCTATGAACTTGCTTTATTTTATTCATATGTCGTATTATTATCTGAATCGTTATTATTGTTATAGGTTCGTGAATCCAAGGACGACCGTCATATTTTTAATAAGTTGAAAACTTATTATTAATATACTTTTACTACTGTGAGTATATAGTCCCATTTTTAAACTCTAAAAATATTTTGGGATGAGAATACATGCATTTTATGTTTTACGCTATGGACACAAGTACTTAAAATATATTCTACGTTGAGTTGTACCACCTTGCATATCTTCCCTAATAGCTTGGTAACTAATATTTACATGCTGTAAGAACATGTAAGCGCGAATCCTATTGATAGATTTATCTGGTTTGACAATCCCAACCGGGCTAGTCGCTCTAGTATCGTAAACGGTTGCATAGTACTTCGTTTTTACTACACTTGGTACAGTGTAGGGAGATTTCATAATAAAGGGAATATGCCACATTAATGGTTAAGTATGGTTACCGAAGCGCTCAACAACTTATAGAATACTTTTATACACTTGCGAGTGTACATATATTTATAACTATGAAATCTTTTGGTCTATATTTATATCGATGCTAAACCTATATATCTCACCAACCTTTGTATTGGCTGTTTAAGCATGTTTATTCTTATGTCCTTAAGAAAGTCTTCAGCTGTTGCATTATCTGAGCAAGCTGTGCATGGAGTCTCATGCTTTGGTTTAAATAAAGTGTTGCATTCAATAAAACCTTTGTCATGTATTATATTCGACTGTTATGCCACGTGTATAGTATTTGGAAACCGATGTATTTTGGAAAATATTTCTTAAATAATCGTCCACTTGTTTAAAACATGCATTATGTATAATAATGGTGTGTGTTTTTTTAGAAACGAATGCAATATTTTCTAAAACGTATCATATAGAGGTCAAATACCTCGCTATGGGACCAATGAATAACGTACCGCGTTTATAGTAATATGGACGGGTCGTTTCAGTCGGCATCAGAGCGTTGGTCTTAGCGAACCAGAATTTGCATTAGTGTGTCTAACCAGTAGTTGTTAGGATGCATTAGTGAGTCTGGACTTCGACCGTATCTGCATATTATAAATTTTGCTTATCATTTTTGTCAGAAATTACCTGCCTATCAATTTTTAATCTAGACACGTTTTACTGCAATTATTGCATAGATAGTGTATAGACATATTCATATCTTATCATATCTATCACGGTAGACTCTGCCTGACATCTTTCGTAAATTCCTTCGTAACTTATGGGATTTTAGTATTAAATATACATATGTAAATTATGTATTAAGAATATCAATCTAAGTCCTAAATTTAATTTTTTTTTTCATATCAACAATCATTTCTCTAATCGTGTAAGGCAGATCCTTCACAAAGCTCGAGTTCATCGGATTCTAAAAGCTATTCCGATATGGAATTTCATTTGAACTCCGAGAGCAGTTTAACCGGAATGAACCAACCAATTAGTCATCACTTTTTTTGGATGAATTGGGGGTGGGTTCGTGGACGAATCAATCAATTTAGATAAGAAAAAGGCGATCTCTTTCATGAATCTAATTCGCCTCTCGGTGGAGAACATGAGGCACTTACCGACGAACCCGTTCGTAACACCATTTTCTCTCTCCTATCCAGGATATGCCGTAACGAGTATAATATTACTAATATTATTGAGGCTATCCGACCTTTACTCCGTATCTTGCATGGTGAATTATTTACTATCATGAAAAACAAAACTTCATTAGCAAGTGCATTCTACATCATTTCATTCCCTTTATAAAGCTCTTGACCTCTCTTTTTATTCAAGAAACTTTAAACATCTTCTTTCACAATACAAAACAAAACAAATTCTCATCATCTATACTCACATCAAACCACTACCAGTACCAGCAGCAGCAGTACCAACAACATCACAAGCCTCAACATCGCAAGCCGCATTACGAGCATCAACATCATACACACCGCGGGCACTGAGGGATACCAATAATAATGAGTGATGAAGTATTAATTCATTATTTCATTTACGTTGAAGAAATATTCCGCGGCGATTATGTAATCTCTAAAGTTTTAGGGATTATTTATTCCTAGTTCCAACCGTAAACCAAATGAGATTAATATAATATTAACATCTGAAGAAAATATACATACATATATTTTCATAAAGACTGTAATAAAAATTCTTTTGTACAAAATATTACTTGTGAAATTTTATTTTAACGGGTAGGTGATACCCGAGAAATACTTAAGTTCACATTAATATGTTACACTGTACATTTTCAATGATGTTTCGACAATCGTTAATTATACTCTCTCCTTTCATAGCATAATACACCATTTCACAAAATTCAAGACAACCATTTTTCATACCAATTCAACTACATATTCTGATTTTGACAGATCAAAATCCAAGTCAAAATTTAAGAAGTGCCATCAATCTTAAATTCCTACATCCTTCAAAATCATACTTTAAATTCAAACTATACTAGAACATCACTTTCATTCACAGAACTCATAAAGATATTCGTATCATTCAAGATTCACGGCGAATTCATTATACGGATATTGACGATGACAACCTGCGTCTAAACCCTTCAAAATGCTTGAAAACATCTCAACTAAAGAACAATCGAGAGAATGAACCAATCACACGATACATACGAAGAATATATGCATATAGATATGCATTCGGAGGACACTTGAACCTAAGCAAAGGTTCAACACGTATCCGTGTCAGATCCTTTAGCATTATTATTACCCAAAATAACTTTAAAATCCCTTTTCAAAATAGCGAATTTTATCACAGCTCCAAAAAGACAACTTCGACTTTTCATCCGGAGTAGCCTTATTATAACCTTGATATATACGTTGTCTTTTCGCCATCGTTACTGGGGAACCTTTTATATTCCACCACATTAGTAGTAAGCTTACTAGAAACTTTATTGCACTTTGACTTAAATCTCTCTGAAAGATCACTATAAAACCTTATCATGTACCCATCTACATCTTGTAACAAAAATTGTCATACCAAACCCCATGAAGCATCAATAATTATTCTTGAATCTCACATCATTTCTGCATATACATATAACGTTATCCCCTGGAATTATAATTCTGAAATCCGGAATAGCACTTCAGCCTACGAATCAGTACTATGAAGTTTTGAAAAGGCTGAATGAAGCAGCAGAAACTGTAGATAACCGTAACAGTCAAAAGTTGATGATAAAGAATATTGTGTTAGCAAAGTACAGAAAAAGAGAAGGTTTGGAACTGGAAAACGGATTGAGCAAACCCTGAAGGAGGCTGTGGATAAATCACAAGGACTAAATCTGCCTTCAAAGAATCCAAATGATTCAGTGTCTGCTAAAATCCTTAGCAAATACCTTGCTCCTTACTCTAAAACCCTTGCGGACAATATTCTTCATCATCCTCTTATCTTAAATATTCTAAGATATCATCGTATCTTCCATTATAAATATCCTTCATATTTCTGAAGATATTTTCATAACCATTCTTATCTGAAATCATTTATTCCTTCGCGTTATCTGTATCACATCATAAAGAAAACTGTTTTAGTTTCTAAATATCTGAAACCTCTGAGTGTAAAGTATGAATGTTTTTGAAGTAATGTTGGGAACTGAAGCATGAGTTAGTATAATATAATGACGCTTGATCAACGTGATTATATTACAGTAAGTCATGCCGAGTTTCTAAATGGAACGTAATGATTCACAGACCATAATGTCATTGTGTGCCATGTTACATGACTCTTACATTCAATCTAATCTCTAAACATATCAAGAACATATTCTATTGATAGTTCTATCTTTTCCTTTGGATTCTGGTAATTTCACAAGTCAAATTGTGCTATTAAAATTTCTCTCTTAGAGCATTAGCTATGTTCATTCCAAATTTCATATCTATGAATTCTAGACCATTATCGCTTGACTTGAAGTCGGGAAAAGAAGACGAAAGCATGAAACTCCAAAATATAAGGAAAAATATAAGCACGAAGACAACGCAGAAATTACAAACCGTGTATATCGATGCGTATAGCAATATAAAGACACGGGAAAATTAAGAACACTATAAACCCAAGAGCATAGTAGAAATTAACGGATTCCTCCGATGGAAGATGAAAAAGAAAATGACAGATGTGATAGTCAAAAATATATCAAGAATTAAAACTGGATGGAGCATATTGACGAATGTTTTGGAAGTACGAAGAAAGGAAGAAAGTATAAAAGATAGGAGATGTGGAAATAAGGAAACGTAGGAGGTTGATTTATAGTAAAATATCCGACAGAGAAATCGAGACAGATGATTGCATTAAATCGAAGAGGATCATAATTTCCTTAATCGCCAAAGAATCAAATCTTATATAGATTACAAAGATTTTCTTTAATCTAGAGATCAACCGTGATGATGTCAAAAGATAAGACGAATCCCTATTTTCTCATTTCACTCTTTTACGATAGTTTCACTCATACGTTTCGAGTAATCGAATTATTTTATCCATATTTCTCAATCATGATAAAACCCTATGAATCAATTTATATTCGTCATAATAACATTCTAATTGTTAGCCATGACGACCTCGATCAAATTTCGGGACGAAATTTCTTTAACGGGTAGGTACTGTGACGACCCGGAAATTTCTGACCAAATTTAAACTTAATCTTTATATAATTCCGACTTGATAAGAATGAATTTTAATAAATCTTGAACCTCCGGAAAGAGTTTTACACAAGCTTTTGGTCACCCTTTTATTCCGACGATTCACGAGCGTCATAACTTGATTTAATTGTTTAATTATTGTGTATATATATGGATTTATATATATTTAACTTGAAAATATGATAATTAAATATCTCATTAAGTATATTAACAAAGTATTATATATATATATTTTCATACTACTAATTTAAAGAGTTTTCAAACAATATATATGTTACTATTTAAACGACGTAATTAACTTATGTTAAAATATATTTACATATAATGTATTACGTGTGTAAATACATCCTTACAAGTATTGAATACACTTTATAATATACCAATACATATAAAGGATAGCTATACTCGTATTTTCGTTCAATTTCCTCAAGAATTCTACTCGCATTCATACGGTATTTTTACCCGTATTATACACAGCTTCTAGAAGTATTTACTATTGGTATATACCAATAGAAATCTGCAATTATTTTGTGTAATATGTCATCCATGACCTAATCAATTTAATATGTCATGCATGACTTAATACAATTTAACTCATCTTAGATATTTTCACTAAAAGCCAAAATTATAAGCTTATAAATAAGGACCATTTTAACTCATTTTTACTCCACATTTTCTTAAACTAAAAAACACACACTTGAATGCTCTGATATCATACTTTAATCTCACCAAATTTCCTCTTCATAATCAAGGTAAAATAATTCTCAAAATCCTTGTTCAATTCCTTGTATAGTTGCTATTTTATTATATTTATAAAACTTATAAAAACTAAAACTTGTTTTGGTGAACACCAAGCTTGTTTGAAAAACTAATCTAATCTTTCTAACATAACTCTAATAACACTTATTTATATGTATTATGATGTTATATTAAGTTAATATAAGAACTTATAACTTGTACATATGAAGAACACCTTGAAACTTAACATATATCCTTTAATCTTCATTCGATAAAAAGCGGGCTGTTTTGGGTTGGGAATTAAAAACCTATCTTAGACTTTGAGTTCGAGGCTAAGTGTGATGACCCAGAAAATTTCGATTAATTTAAACCAATTCTCTATATGATTTAATATTATGTAAATATATATATATATATATATATATATATATATATATATATATATATATATATATATATATATATATATATATATATATATTATAAGATGTACAAGTAAAACACTATTTGCTACAGTAAACACAATTTGCTACAGTAAAATCGTATTTTGCTACAGCCAGTAAAACTCTATTTGATGTCGACGAACTATCAAACAAAAACGAAAAAGACGGCCATGCGATCGCATGGCAAAAACACTGAAAACTCATGCGATCATATGAGCTACAGTAAACGGAAAAGTACTATAAAAAGTCAGCTTGCTCGACGATTTTACATACACCATCTTTCTTTCTCTTTTTCTGTGATCTAAATAATATTTATAATTATAATTTTAAATGTAAGTTTAATAATAATAAGGTATATACGAGGGTGTTTTTAATTCGGGTTTCAAACCGCTTAAAGCTAAGGAAATATTGGGTATTGTTCGGGGTATTGTTCTTGAATCTAAGGCCAATCATACAGTCGTCTACCATCATTACGTCTACGCAATTTGCCTATAATATTGAGTCTCAATATTGAACTGTGAGTTTATAGTCTCCCTTTTTAAATACTTTAAATATTTTTGGGTTGAGAATACATGCAATTTATTTTAAACGCAATAAGACACAAGTACATACTAAATTCTACACTGAGTTAAACCGAAAATCCCTTAGCTTTGGTAACTAGTAGCTGCCAGTACATAGGATATGGACTGGTGGGCGCGAATAATTGTATATGGATCCATAGGGCTCGACATCTCCGTTCGAGCTAGAGCGCTAGCCTTTTAACGGACGTATGTTATTTGAGTTTAAGACACGTTGGTTTGCGTGTATTAAAACGAATGGGGTAATTATCACTATAGCGTTAAGTTTAGTTACCAGGGTGCTCTGTTACGTAGAATCTATTGATAAACTTTTGATGAAATCTTGTGGTCTATCTTTATATATGTTTATGACTCGAGCAATTAAACCTATAACTCACCAACATTCGTGTTGACTTTTTAGCATGTTTTATTCTCAGGTCCTTAGACTGCTTCTGCTGTGATGTGCTTGTTGCCTGCATGGAGTCTCTCATGCTTTGTACAAAGTTTATTGCATTCAAAATAAAACTGCGTTGTGTAATAAATAATTGGACTGTGATGTCAACCTGTAAATTAAAGACTTATGTATTTTGAGGTTTTGCTTATACCTAAGCACTCGCCCACATATTTATAACTTTCTATGTTTAGAAAGTCACTTATTTTAATGAATGCAATATTTTATCAAAACGTATCATATAGAGGTCAAAACCTCACTGTGGAATCAATGATTAACGTGCCGCGTCAATAGCGATTTTGACGGGTCGTTACAGTTGGTATCCGAGCTTGAGGTCATAGGGAACCATAAATTACATTAGTGTGTTTAACTGGTAATTGTTAGGATGCATTAGTGACTCTGGACTATGACCATATCTGTTTTTAATGATTTTTGCTTATCATTTGGTCAAAAACATTATATGTGATATATTTATATGCTAACGTAATTGTTGTTTCAATTATGTGATAGATGACTTCTTCTAATCCTATCATTTTGTACGACTCAGAATCGGACACTGAATCTATTATATCCACAACTGAAAAGGGCGTTCCAATACCTATTAAAGAAGAAATTGTGTTAGCCGGGGAATCTCAACTCCCGGTAAACCCAGAGGAGGTTCCAGCTCCACCCAGCTCTAGTTTTCCGGATCCACAGTATCGTTGGCATGGACCCATGATCCCTGGAGTAAACGAGGATCGTCCATTTCTAAACGAACATGGACATTGGGCCAGATACACCGCTGACGGGATGGTTGTGAATATTACGCCTGGCAGATTTCGGTTCATGACCACCGGTACATATTCTCGTACACATGATGCAGATAGTTCGTCATCATATTCTCCTACACATGACTCAGACAGTTCGTCATCAGACGAGATCAGTGAGGAAGAGGATTTCGCTAATGAAATAAAAGAAGTCACTAAGGAGAAATTCCAACTTGCTATAGATAATAAAAACAACCACAATAATAAAATGTCCTTAATTATTAAAAAGGAACAGGACCATTCGATCCGTAACCACCCTTATTGTATTAAACCCACTGAGGCAACGGGTACCTCAAAACCCCAACCAAAAATTAAATACACTGCCAGAATATCTGTCGGACCATGTGCACATAAACAATTGGCAGAGAGAACCAAATGGGAAGAAGTTTCTGATAGTTCTGAATAAATGACCTCGCAACCATAAATCTTCCATGCGCTATTCTGTTGCTTATGTGTGCTACTCTATCTTGTTATGTAAAATAAGCATATGTAAAATATCGGTATTGTATGGTATTGTATTATTTTGGTTTATTAATAATAAATGCATGGAATGATTATTTGTATTATTACTACTTATTATTATTATTATTATTATTACATGATAACGTAGTAACTCGGTATAATTTTTCATAGTGGAATATTATTAGGATTTTAATAGTTAATTCCTTGTACTAGCTATTATGTATGAACTTAACTGGTAGGTAATACCCTAGAAATAATTATAAAATGCTAATAAGAAGAAAAAGCTTTTATAATAATTGGTTCATATTATTAATATGCTACGATTAACTATTGACAACTCATTTTACCTATAATATTCTATATGATTAAATTATCTCTGTTGTATTTATTGAAGAAACATGTCTCAAATGTCGGAAGCTGAGTTTGAGGAACTAGTCAAGAAACGTGTGAATGAAAGAATTGCTGCAGCTGAGGCAGCAAAAGCAACAGCCGAAGCAGCAGCCAAAGCAGCAGCCGGTCTAACCCAATAGTTTGAAAAGATAGAGTCCGTTTTTAAAATCAGTAATTGTGCGAACGGAGACAAGACAAAGTATGCTTCGTGCACGTTGCAAGACGGTGCACTTACTTGGTGGAACAATTATGCTAAAGCAGAAGGAGTAGATACGGCATATGATATCTCTTGGGAAGAACTGAAAAAGATGCTAATCGAGGAGTACTGTCCTCGAAACGAGATCAGAAAAATGGAATCTGAGTTACGTAATCTGAAGGTTTTTGGTGCGAATCTCAATAACTATGAAAAGCGTTTCATGGAACTAGACTTGTTGTGTCCCGAATTGGTGCCAAACGAGAAATGAAAGATAGAAATGTATATTGACGGTTTATCGATCAATATCAAAGGAAATGTTACATCGTCCAAACCGAATACGATGCAGGAAGCCATGACAATGGCACACCAACTCATGGACCAGATCACAGAGAGTTCGATTAAGGCACCAATTACCGAAGTCAAGACAACTGAAGGAAAGAGGAAATGGGAAGACTATAAGGGCAAAAGTACTCAACTGAAGAAACAAGAAACTTTTAAAGGTAAACAAGATGGGGCAACTGCTAGTCCAAACTATAAGGGACCCCATCCATTTTGCAAAAGATGTTACACACATCATGCAGGTTATTGCCAAGTGGTCTGTGATAAGTGCAACAAGAAAGGACATGTGGCGAAAGATTGTTATGCCACCGTTTCTGAAGTAAAGACAAAACCGACCGATGTCAAGAAATGTTTTCGATACGGGAAGCCTGGTCACTTTATAAATCAATGCCCTGATAAGGAGAAGAACAAAGAACCCGCACGTGGGAGGGCATTTAATGTTAGTACCAGTGAAGCACGTGAGGATCCTAATCTTGTCACGGGTACGTTTACCGTTAATAATCAACTAGCTTCTATTATGTTTGATACGGGTGCTGATAAAAGTTATATGTGTAAAGACTTTAGTTCTAAACTAAAATGTGCATCATTGCCTCTAGACGATAAATATACTATCGAATTAGCTAATGGTAAACTAATAAAAGCCGATAAAATTTGCCATGGTTGTGAAATAAATCTTGCTGGTGAAACCTTCAAAATCGATTTGATACCCGTAGAATTAGGAAGTTTTGACATAATCGTTGGCATGGACTGGATGTCAAAAACAAGAGCAGAAGTTGTTTGCGCTGAGAAAGCGACCCGCATCCCTCGAAAGGATGAAACGTCATTAATGATTTATGGGGAGAAGAGCAACTCGAAGCTGAACCTTATCAGCTGTATGAAGGCTCAGAAACTTATAAGAAAAGGTTGTTATGCTATTCTGGCACACGTAAAGAAGATCGATACTGAAGAAAGAAGCATTGATGACATGCCGGTTGTAAGAGAATATCCCGAAGTATTTCCAGAAGAATTACCGGGGCTACCTCCACACAGATGTGTAGAATTCCAGATTGATCTCATACCAGGAGCTGCACCTGTAGCCCAATCTCCATATAGACTTGCACCTTCAGAAATGCAAGAATTACAAAACCAGTTGCAAGAATTATCGGACCGTGGATTTATTCGTCCCATCTTTTCACCTTGGGGTGCTCCTATTCTGTTCGTCAAGAAGAAGAATGGATCTATGAGAATGTGCATAGATTACCGAGAATTAAACAAATTAACGATCAAGAATCGGTACCCATTACCGAGGATTGATGATTTGTTTGATCAATTGCAAGGATTAAATGTTTATTCTAAAATTGATCTACGCTCCGGATATCATCAGCTGAGAGTGAAGGAAGAAGATGTTCCTAAAACCGCGTTTAGAACCCGTTACGGTCACTATGAATTTTTAGTCATGCCTTTTGGATTGACTAATGCTCCAGCAGTATTCATGGATCTAATGAATCGCATCTGTAGACCGTATTTAGACAAATTTGTCATTGTTTTTATCGACGACATATTGATTTACTCGAAGAACAAGGAAGAACATGAGCAACACTTAAGACTGGTACTAGAGATACTCAAGAAATAAGAATTGTACGCAAAAATTTTGAAGTGTGATTTCTGGTTACAAGAAGTACAATTTTTGGGCCATGTTGTCAGTAAACATGGAATTAAAGTTGACCCTGCCAAGATCGAAGTCATTAGTAAATGGGAAACACCGAAGACTCCAACACAAATCCGTCAATTCTTAGGTCTTGCTGGTTACTACCGAAGATTCATTCAAGATTTCTCTAGAATCGCCAAACCCTTAACTGCATTGACTCAAAAGAGAAAGAAGTATGATTGGTCCACGGAACAGGAATCCTCATTCCAGTTATTAAAGAAGAAGTTAACGTCTGCACCCATTTTGTCATTACCGGAAGGAAATGATGATTTCGTGATCTATTGTGACGCTTCGCGCCAAGGTTTAGGATGTGTATTAATGCAACGCACAAAAGTTATCGCATATGCCTCATGACAACTAAAAATTCATGAAAAGAACTATACGACCCACGATTTGGAACTTGGAGCAGTAGTTTTTGCACTCAAAATATGGAGACACTATCTATATGGCACCAAGTGTATAGTGTACACCGATCATAAGAGTCTTCAACATATTTTTGATCAAAAACAACTCAATATGAGGCAACGTCGCTGGATAGAGTTGTTGAACGATTACGATTGTGAAATCCGTTACCACCCCGGAAAGGCTAATGTTGTAGCTGATGCCCTAAGTCGGAAAGAAAGAGTAAAACCTCTTAGGGTCCGAGCTTTGAATATTACAATTCGTACTGATCTCACAAAGTAAATACAAGCAGCACAGTTAGAGGCTTTAAAAGAAGAAAATGAAAAAGGTGAAATGAGCAGAGGGTTAGAAAAACAGCTTGAAGTAAAAGCCGATGGAACTCTGTATTTTGCTGGTAGAATATGGGTACCAAGACATGGTAATCTAAGGCAACTAGTACTGGATGAAGCACATAAAACGAGGTACTCAATTCACCCAGGAAATGAGAAAACGTACCACGATCTCAAGAAGTTCTATTGGTGGCCTAATATGAAGACAGAAATTGCTACTTATGTAAGCAAATGTTTGACGTGTGCAAAGGTCAAAGCTGAGCACCAAAAGCCTTCAGGATTACTGCAACAACCAGAAATTCCGCAGTGGAAATGGGAAAGAATAACCATAGATTTCATTACGAAATTGCCAAGGACTGCAAGTAGTCATGATACTATTTGGGTGATAGTTGATCGTTTAACTAAATCAGTTCACTTCCTACCAATAAAGGAGACAGACAGTATGGAGAAATTAGCACGCCTATATTTGAAGGAAGTAGTTTCCAGGCATGGTGTACCCATCTCCATCATATCTGATCGCGACACCCGATTCACATCACGTTTTTGGCAGTCATTACAAAAAGCATTGGGAATTCGATTAGATATGAGCACAGCTTATCACCCACAGACAGATGGTCAAAGTGAAAGAACAATACAAACATTGGAAGACATGTTACGGGCATGCGTGATTGACTTTGGAACCAGTTGGGATCGACACTTACCGTTGGCAGAATTTTCATACAATAACAGCTATCATACGAGCATCAACGCAGCGCCATTTGAAGCACTTTACGGTAGAAAGTGCAGATCTCCTATCTGTTGGAGTGAAGTAGGAGAAAGACAACTTACTGGACCAGAAATTATTCATGAAACCACCGACAAGATCATTCAAATACAACAGCGATTGAAAACGGCCATGAGTCGCCAAAAGAGTTATGCTGATGTAAGAAGAAAACCACTAGAATTTCAAGTGGGCGACAAAGTCATGTTGAAAGTGTCACCCTAGAAAGGCGTTGTACGATTCGGTAAACGAGGAAAGCTAAGTCCTAGGTACGTAGGACCCTTTGAAATCACCGAAAGAATTGGAGCAGTTGCTTATCGATTAAAGCTACCGCAAGAACTTAGTAGTGTTCATGACACATTTCACGTGTCAAATTTAAAGAAATATTTAGCTGAAGAGGATGTCGTAATTCCTCTTGACGAAATACGAATCAATGATAAACTCCATTTTATCGAAGAACCTGTTGAAATCATGGACCGTGAGGTCAAACAATTAAAACAAAGCAAAATACCGATAGTTAGGGTTCGTTGGAATGCTAGACGAGGACCCGAGTTTACTTGGGAACGTGAGGATCAAATGAAGCAAAAGTATCCACATTTGTTCACTGATATCGCTCATAAAACAGGTACTACTCAAAATTTCGGGACGAAATTTTCTTTAACGGGGAGGTTATGTGATGACCCGGAAAATTTTGACTAATTTAAACCAATTCTCTATATGATTTAATATTATGTAAATATACATACATACATATATATATATATATATATATATATATATATATATATATATATATATATATATATATATATATATATATACAAGTAAAACACTATTTGCTACAGTAAACACTATTTGCTACAGTAAACACTATTTACTACAGTAAACACTATTTCCTACAGTAAACACTATTTGCTACAGTAACACTATTTGCTACAGTACCGTATTTTGCTGCAGTGCTACAGTGAAAACGATCCGGAAATTTCCGACCAAATTTAAAATTAATCTTTATATAATTCCGACTTGATAAGCAATGAATTTTAATAAATCTTGAACCTCCGGAAAGAGTTTTATACAAGCTTTTGGTCACCCTTTTATTCCGATGATTCACGAGCGTCATAATTTGATTTAATTGTTTAATTATTTAATTGTTTAATTATTGTGTATATATATGGATTTATATATATTTAACTTGAAAATATGATAATTAAATATCTCATTAAGTATATTAACAAAGTATTATATATATATATATATATATATATATATATATATATATATATATATATATATATATATATATATATATATATATATATATATATATATATATTTTCATACTACTAATTTAAAGAGTTTTCAAACAATATATATGTTACTATTTAAACGACGTAATTAACTCATGTTAAAATGTATTTACATATAATGTATTACGAGTGTAAATACATCCTTACAAGTATTGAATACACTTTATAATATTCCAATACATATAAAGGATAGCTATACTCGTATTTTCGTTCAATTTCCTCAAGAATTCTACTCGCATTCATACGGTATTTTTACCCGTATTATACACAGCTTCTAGAAGTATTTACTATTGGTATATACCAATAGAAATCTGCAATTATTTGTGTAATATGTCATCCATGACCTAATCAATTTAATATGTCATACATGACTTAATAAAATTTAACTTATCTTAGATATTTTCACTAAAAGCCAAAATTATAAGCTTATAAATAAGGACCATTTTAACTCATTTTTACTCCACATTTTCTTAAACTAAAAAACACACACTTGAATGCTCTCATATCATACTTTAATCTCACTAACTTTCCTCTTCATAATCAAGGTAAAATAATTCTCAAAATCCTTGTTCAATTCCTTGAATAGTTGCTATTTTATTATACTTATAAAACTTGTAAAAACTAGAACTTGTTTTGGTGAACACCAAGCTTGTTTGAAAAACTAATCTAATCTTTATAACATAACTCTAATAACACTTATTTATATGTATTATGATGTTATATTAAGTTAATATAAGAACTTATAACTTGTACATATGAAGAACACCTTGAAACTTAACATATATCCTTTAATCTTCATTCGATAAAAAGCGAGCTGTTTTGGGTTGGGAATTAAAAACCTATCTTAGACTTTGAGTTCGAGGCTAAGTGTGATGACCCGGAAAATTTCGATTAATTTAAACCAATTCTCTATATGATTTAATATTATGTAAATATACATATATATACATATATATACATATATATATATATATATATATATATATATATATATATATATATATATATATATATATATATATATGTATATATATATACATATATATATATATATATATATATATATTATAAGATGTACAAGTAAAACACTATTTGCTACAGTAAATACTATTTGCTACAGTAAACACTATATGCTACAGTGAAACCGTATTTTGCTACAGTGATTTGCTACAGTAAACACTATTTGCTACAGTAACTCTATTTGATGTCGACGAACTATCAAACAAAAACGAAAAAGGCGGCCATGCGATCGCATGGCAAAAACACTGAAAACTCATGCGATCGCATGAGCTACAGTAAACGGAAAAGTACTATAAAAAGTCAGCTTGCTCGACGATTTTACATACACCATCTTTCTTTCTCTTTTTCTGTGATCTAAATAATATTTATAATTATAATTTTAAATTTAAGTTTAATAATAATAAAGTATATACGAGGGTGTTTTTAATTCGGGTTTCAAACCGCTTAAGCTAAGGAAATATTGGATATTGTTCGGGGTATTGTTCTTGAATCTAAGGCCAATCATACAGTCGTCTACCATCATTACGTCTACGCAATTTGCCTACAGTATTGAGTCTCAATATTGAACTGTGAGTTTATAATCTCCCTTTTTAAATATTTTAAATATTTTTGGGCTTAGAATACATGCAATTTATTTTAAACGCAATAAGACACAAGTACATACTAAATTCTACACTGAGTTAAACCGAAAATCCCTTAGCTTTGATAACTAGTAGCTGCCAGTACATAGGATATGGACTGGTGGGCGCGAATAATTGTATATGGTTCCATAGGGCTTGACATCCCCGTCCGAGCTAGAGCGCTAGCCTTTTAACGGACGTATGTTATTTGAGTTTAAGACACGTTGGTTTGCGTGTATTAAAACGAATGGGGTAATTATCACTATAGCGTTAAGTTTAGTTACCAGGGTGCTCTGTTATGTAGAATCTATTGATAAACTTTTGATGAAATCTTGTGGTCTATCTTTATATATGTTTATGACTCGAGCAATTAAACCTATAACTCACCAACATTCGTGTTGACTTTTTAGCATGTTTTATTCTCAGGTCCTTAGACTGCTTCCGCTGTGATGTGCTTGTTGCCTGCATGGAGTCTCTCATACTTTGTACAAAGTTTATTGCATTCAAAATAAAACTGCGTTGTGTAATAAATAATTGGACTGTGATGTCAACCTGTAAATTAAAGACTTATGTATTTTGGGATTTTGCTTATACCTAAGCACTCGCCCACATATTTATAACTTTCTATGTTTAGAAAGTCACTTATTTTAATGAATGCAATATTTTATCAAAACGTATCATGTAGAGGTCAAAACCTCACCGTGGAATCAATGATTAACGTGCCGCGTCAATAGCGATTTTGACGGGTCGTTACACTAAGACTTTGAAAATATGTTAATATATGTAAATAAGACTTCCAGTATTTTTTTTTCATGATTTTAGACAAAGTGAAAGTATTTTATCAAAAATTATATATTGGGTGGATGCCGGGATTTTTTCAAATCTGTCCACCGACACAAAAAGAGGGTGAAGCTCTAAAAATTACTACTTGGGATGAACTTTTTGAATTGGTTTTGTAAAATTTACTTCTTAATGAATCCATATCAATTTGGACTGTTGGACTTTTTCGAACTATTTTGGACTACTAACAAAGGACTACTAACAATGGACTACTAACATAAAATGTTAAAAATTATTCTATAAGTATTCTATGAACTTGCTTTATTTTATTCATATGTCGTATTATTATCTGAATCGTTATTATTGTTATAGGTTCGTGAATCCAAGGACGGCGGTCATATTTTTAATAAGTTGAAAACTTATTATTAATATACTTTTACTACTGTGAGTATATAGTCCCATTTTTAAACTCTAAAAATATTTTGGGATGAGAATACATGCATTTTATGTTTTACGCTATGGACACAAGTACTTAAAATATATTCTACGTTGAGTTGTACCACCTTGCATATCTTCCCTAATAGCTTGGTAACTAATATTTACATGTTGTAAGAACATGTAAACGCGAATCCTATTGATAGATCTATCGGGTTTGACAACCCCAACCGGGCTAGTCGCTCTAGTATCGTAAACGGTTGCATAGTACTTCGTTTTTACTACACTTGGTACAGTGTAGGGAGATTTCATAATAAAGGGAATATGCCACATTAATGGTTAAGTATGGTTACCGAAGCGCTCAACAACTTATAGAATACTTTTATACACTTGCGAGTGTACATATATTTATAACTATGAAATCTTGTGGTCTATATTTATATCGATGCTAAACCTATATATCTCACCAACCTTTGTGTTGACTGTTTAAGCATGTTTATTCTCAGGTCCTTAAGAAAGCCTTCCGTTGTTGCATTATCTGAGCAAGCTGTGCATGGAGTCTCATGCTTTGGTTTAAATAAAGTGTTGCATTCAATAAAACCTTTGTCATGTATTATATTCGACTGTTATGTCACGTGTGTAGTATTTGGAAACCGATGTATTTTGAGGAATATTTCTTAAATAATCGCCCACTTGTTTAAAACATGCATTATGTATAATAGTGGTGTGTGTTTTTTTTAGAAACGAATGCAATATTTTCTAAAACGTATCATATAGAGGTCAAATACCTCGCTATGGGACCAATGAATAATGTACCGCGTTTATAGTAATATGGACGGGTCGTTTCATAACACATGAGCCGTTTTTCCTTGTGTAAATACATAAAGCTACGTTAAATATGAATACGCAGGCCGAAAGCCCCCGCCGCTTCGCGCGAGCCGGACTGGAACTAGTTTAAGCGAAATCGAGAGTCATTTTCTTCAAAATAAATTAAGGAAAGGTTTAAACCCTGATATTAATTATTTATTATGTCACGTGACATGATAGAGATAAACAGGATTAAACCGTAATATTATGTCATGTTACAACATAACCATCTACAAATATGTTTAGAATCAGGTAATATAATGTAAAAGGTGATACACTGATACTCGTACACTGTTGTTGGTGATTAGAGCACATGGTATCCATATAGGTGGCGGATCCAGGATTTTTTTTCATCGGGGGCGAATATTTTTTTAAAACCATAGCAATTTTTTTGAGTAAAATATGGAAGTTTTGTGGCAAAAAAATGAAATTTTTAGGCAAAATTTGAAGATTTGTGGGTAATATTTGAAGGTTTAGGGGCTAAATTTGAAGAATTTTGGACAAAATTTGAAAGTTTTGGGTCAAAATATATAGGTTTTGGGGGAAAAAAAAATTCACCGGGGTCAAAGTCGAAAAATTCAAATTTTTACACTAAAATTTCGAAATCCACCGGGGGCGGGCCCCCCTCTCTTACACTATAAATCCGCCTCTGTATCCATATCTATTATTCGGTGTTCATTTCGGTGTCTAAAATGGACACTGAAATTGACTAAGTGTGTGTCAGGTGAAGTTGTCCACAATATTAATTTCAGTGTTCATTTTTTTAATTTTAATTTTTTAACTAATTTTTATTATATTTTAACATATTTATTATTATTATATATTTGTTTCTTTATTAACTTTAAAAAAGAAAAAGAAGTGCAAAGTACATACGAAGCATATGAAACAAAGAGTAAATATGTAATACTAAAAATATAACTTAAATCACCTACTTTCACCTCCTTTCTTCTTCCTTCTTACTCCTTCCTTAACCTGCAAGAAAAAAAACAAAACAAAAAAAGCCATCAAAAATTAAACAGCAAAAATTAAATGAAAAAAAAAAAAGAAAGGAAAAATAAAGAAAATTCAAAAAATAAAACAGCAACGGCCACTTTTTTCACTGTCGACGTCTCGACACTGGAAATCGACGGTGGCGGCGACGGCGGCCGGGTGTCGACCGACGGTCGATCCCGGCGTCGGCGTCGATTTTGGGTGACGATGAAAACGACGGATGAACACCGGGTGCTCTTAGTGATTAGTATTCAAGCTAAACAACTCAACATGACAACATATATACTATTAATATCATTATCATTAGCATACTTTTATCTTATATGATATACTCGTAATAACTTATTTAATAACTAAAGACAAAGCTAACTATCCGATGAACATGAATTTGGTAAGTTAGTATGAACATATTGAAAGACTTCATTTATTATTTTATTAGTTTCGTTCACTTGGGCAAAACTTTTGTAATTTTCGTGATAATCGATAAGAAAGGTAGAAATAAGTTAACACAATATCCTAAGATCGTCAACTTAAATCATCGAAAGATTTATACATGCATGAAAATAATTCACACTAATTATTGATCTTAATATTATACTGTATACTTGTTATTTATTGTTGTTATTTTATTTCAAAAAATGTTCATATATATAAAAAAGTAACCATTATCTATTATCTATCTATTATAACTTGTTAAAATAAAGTGAAAAGTAACCATTATCTATTATCTATCTATTATCTATTATAACTTGTTAAAATAAAGTGAAAAATAAAATATAAGGTTTATTGCCTTTTCACTTCTTGCTACCCTGGTTGTCCTTCCCCCACATCGGTTATTCACAAGACACTTTATGGGGTTTTAATCTAGAGAATCCAAAATGTTATTGTCTTCAAGAATGTTCGATAATACTGGATGGAATGATCCACTTTTATCGGATCTCCTTGAAGAGTTTTTTCATTTTCGTTTTATGAATTTGTTAACATTTTTGTTCTATCATTTTTGCCTTGATTCACAACATCTCCGTTTGTTATTTTAGTTTTTTTGCCCTAATTCACAACATGTCGGTTTGTTATATCACTTCATAAATTGGCATGTTTTCGATTTGCGATCTACAAAGAGGCACGTTTAGGTTTATGCTGATAGCTGACTAGGGCACTAAAATCAAACTAACAATAATATATAATATTTGCATGCTATAAGATATTGAATGTATGTATGTAATTAGATCTTCATTGCTAAACTATGCTGTATGATGACTGTGTATTTGCTAAAGCAGCAATATCCATATATATATATTTAGATGTATAGAGAGACACATTGTATAATTTGCTTTTCGTTATATCCTTTCACCTCTTAAATGGTTTAGTGACTGTAAATTCATTCACTGGTTATTATAAACTAGGGACATAAATATCAGTTGTTAAACTCATTAGTGAAGTAAAAATCATTTGAGGTTCATGTTGAATACGACACTCGTGGTCTGGAACTTAAATCAGGCGTTAGTGCACAGACTTGAGACTGCCACGTTTATCCGAACCCGAGCAAGATTACACGTATGTTCGAGCGGAAGCATAAATTTTTTTCACCAGGGGCGGAATTTTATAAAAAGCGTAGCAATTTTTTGGGCAAAATATGAAGGTTTTTGAGTAAAATCCGGAAGTTTTTGGGGCAAAATATGGAGACTTTGGTATAAAAAAAAAACCCTGTGGCCAAAATGAAAAAACTCCAATTTTTTTGCATTTAAAATAAACAAATTCACTGGGGGCAGGTGCCACCCCCTGCCGCTATGTAGTTTCGCCAGTGAGTGGAAGTATAATAAAATATGGATCCATTGTTAAATCATAGTATGATCTTAACTTCGCATCTAGTTGAAGATCAATATTTTGCTACCAGTGATATGAATAATAAGCTAAATGTTTTCACTTTTTACTTAAAAAGTTCTTTTGTTTATTTTACAAATTTCGCCTTTTATAACCAGAATTGATACAATTTACAAAATTAAAATAGAAGAAAACATGTTGGTGGGATGGATCAAACCGACCCAATGTTTTGACTTTTGACCCATTACCCGACCCTGCTCAAAATGCCCTTGTTGCCACACTGTATACATGCTTATACTCTTACAGTTATATTGATCACATTTCATTCAGTTTGGATCATACTATCATAAATGGTGTATCTAGGTAAAAACACCTCAAATATTATGGATGACAATTACTTAGAAAGTATGAAACTGCGTTGATGATTTAATGGTTCTGCAGATGGATCATCGTGTTTGATTCTTGATTCCTCGTAAATGCGGAAAGAGAAATTTGGTACTTCTGATTTAGGAATGGAATATTTTGGACACAAAGTGGTGAGGACTAGATGTCCTATGCAGATCCATAATATGTAAATTTTCGATACTGCTTACAAATTTTAACAATAAATGATCTTTATTCTTTAGGATTACTTGGGTTATACTATTCAATTAAGATTTACTTCATTTGACTAAGGTCATTTAGTTAAGTGCTGATTTAAGTACCATGTGATAAAGGGAAAACATCTTATAAACACTTTAGGTTGACGTGCAGAACCATTAAATCATCAACACAGACATTACACAGTTCACCTTCATGGGGACCATTAACCCAAGGTTGATGGATGGATCATGGATGAATGAAACCGATTTTTCGAAAGGGATAGTATGTTCGAATTTTAATTTTATTGAATGCTTAATCATACTAGTTCCGTGATAAATGTTTTTTGGTCTGAGCTCTTTAACCATTTGTACTTTGATTTGTATTTACTACCTCTAGTCTTATCTTTTTTTTTGGGTGAATACTGGATCTAGCAAAATTTTGAGGATATCATTAATTCAACCACTAGGCTATCCCTTGATGGCAACAGCGACTCAACTGCCCTCAAGGGTTGAAAACGCGTCCTGTGAGGAAGAGGTATCAAGCCACATATATGGGCCTTTGTTTTTGCCTCTTCAACCGATGTGGGAAAGGGGTGAAGGTCACCCCAACATGAAAGAGGCAAATAATAGAGCATCTGGTTTCTCGTAGTGTATAATTAGGAGCCAACTTCAACTATGACATGGTATAATAAAATGCTTGTTAGTTTCAAGACTTTTATTATCTTTATCTATATCTTAATATCTATATTGTAACTCTTGTGAAGCTCATATGCATATTCTGTTAACAGCCAAGATTTACTATCCTTGAAGCCTTTTCTTTTAATGTAATGTCAATCTTTCTTTGAATTTTTTTTTTATACAATCGGTCATTTCTGTATTGCAGCTCTTTGATGGAAAGGAAAAAAGAACCAAGTATTATCGCTGATGGTTAATATTGTCCCCATTCATATAGGCCACTACAAACATATACAAAATTTGAAATCATATACTATCTTTTCAGTATCCATTTGAGTTGTGAATGAACTGATTCTTTTTTTTTCTCTGGATGTAAAAGCTGTTTTATTATGTGCATCTGCCATAGATGACTTAGGATTTAGCTGATTTGTATTTGCTAGTTTGAGTACTCCTTTTTTGAAATCTGGATGTTTCCCCGTGTTTGCAGCATCTTAAGGTGTTTTTTGGAATTTTAAGAAGATTTGACCAATCTCCCACATCGGTTATTGACAAGACATTTACAGGGTTTTTATTGCAGAGACACCAAAACATTATACCAATAAAATTGGAACGATACAGAGAAGATTAGCATGGCCCTGTGTAAGGATGACACACACAAATCGAGAAATGGTTCAAATTTTTTTTGCCCTTTTTCTCGATCGATCCGTTGTTGTTGTTTGTTTCCTCTTCCGAGGTTTTAGAGATTGGTCTGTTTGTCGAATCACGAGCTACGATTAGGTACAATTTTTCTTTTGCCCTAATTTGCTTTATCGATCAGTTGTTGTGAGTTGTTTCGGTTTCGTATTATCAATTTGTTAATGTTTTTGTTCTATTATTTTTGCCTTAATTCCCAACATTTGGGGTGTGTTATTCAGCTCATAACCATGGTCTAGGGTTTTAGAGATTGGTCTGTTTTTCGATCCACAAATTACGGTTAGTTACCCTTAGGTATTCGTTGATAGTTTAATGTTGAATACAAACCAACTAAAATATATAATTGCGTGTTGTAAGATATTGGATGTATATAATTTGATCATGACACGCACAAATCGAGAATTGGTCCAAATTTTTTCCCCCCCTTTTTTTGCTCGATCTATCTACCCGTTGTTGTTGTCAGTTTCTTCATTCTCGTTTAATTAAATTTGGTCTAGAACTTATATTAGGCGTAGTACACATTGTAAAGAAAAAGCGGGAAAAAAGAAGTAAAAAAAGATTTTAAATAAAATATATATAAAAAAGTGGTCAATAATTAATAAAAAAGTCAAAATAATATTATTCTTATAAGAAAAGTAGATTAAATAAAGGTATTTGAAAATAAAAGAATGAAAGTGAGCGGGCTAAAATAAAAAGTATTAAGGGTAGTATTATGAACTAGGATGAAGTTATAGGCCCATTTGGGCTCAAAATTTTGGATGAAAAAATAAAATATAAAAAAAAATAAAAAAAATTGCTGGCGTCATCATGTTACTGTTTCTACTATTCATTCATGCCCGCTGATATACTTATTTATAATTTATAATAAAGAAAGATTAAAGAGGTAAAAAGTAAAAAAGAAAGAAAAGGGAAAAAATGTAGACCAGTCTCGAACCTATAACCTTTTAATAGTGGAGGCGACAACTTAGCCACTCAACCAACTTCACCTTTTACTTCATTATTATGATATTTAGTATTTAACCATTAAAACAATGGATTTCAAAATTGATTTTACTGTTCATGAAAAAGGCGTTCGCTACAGTGCAGTTTTTTTTGTTTTTTCTGTTTTCTAATTGAATATATAGATAATATAGTAATAATAATAGAAATTATACGCTTTATAATTTGCTTGTTGAAAATGAAAAATAATAATTAATAGGAACTGTTTTAATACACATGTATAGATCTGGTGACACTTCAAGTTGACGCTTTCTCCTGTTTCGTTCATATCACGAGATACGAAGAAAATGACTATGAGTTTCGTTTAAATGGACGAAACTATATATAACATTAAATGGAAAGATCTAAAATTGTTTAACATTGACGTATTATGTGCATATACTCATTGGCTAATAGTCAAATACTCAAATTACTAAAATAAATGGAAAAAGAAAATGAAGTCTTTCAATAGGACGAACCATTACAGTTCTACTGCCTCTCAGGAGGAAACCCCTATGACGAATCCATACGCGCATCGTGTGTGATGAAACCCCTCTGGTAAGGCCCAAACACATACATCTCCGAAACTACCGAAGCCCATGAAATAAGCGGGTAACCACAAGGAAAATAATTTTACACCACATAGGAGTCGAACCAGTCGAACCCCTAGGAAGTCAGGTCAGAACAATTGCACGAACACCTTATGGTTTCTTAGCTACACCTTTTAGTAATTGAAGATATCACATATAACCATCCAGGCTTGCCTGAGTGGCCACCGAATTGCCCAATGAAGCACACCACCCGGGTTCAATTTCTGGCTATGCTAAATTGTTCAAAAATGGAGTGTGACAAGAGGGTGCGCATAATGCGCAATTCACCCGGTACCAGGTATCGCACTCGGGGGGCTTGATTACCCGAGGTTTTACCTTCTATGGGTGAGCCAATGTGCTCGTTCATAGGAGGGTTTCCTCGCTTAACCAAAAAAAAAAAAAAAAAAAAAAAAAAAAAAAAAAAGATATCACATATAAGATATGATAATTCTGCTACTAAAAAACATATAAGATATGATAATGGTAAAAATATTATATATGTTGTCATGTTGAGTTGTTTAGCTTAAATACTAGTAAGCACTAAGCACCAACAATAGTGTATCACCTTTTACATTATTTAACTAGAATCGAAATCAATTTGTAGATGAATATTTTGTAACATGTTAAGTTTGAAACATCGCAAGTTTGAAGACATTATCTTTCTCTTTATGTAACTGCCTATCAGCCATGAAAGACATCACGGTACCAAGAAAATATGGGCATTCACATCTCTTCAAAGGAACTCTGCTTGATTCTCTAGTAAATGGCTTTCATCTAACAATCAACATGTTGTATCTTTATTTTGCCAGAACAAGATGGGCGCTAAATGGGACAAATTTTATTTAAATTGCATGTAACACCTATAAGATGCTGCAAATTTAATAAAGAACCAGATTTCACCTAAGGTATACTCAAACTAGCAAGGTCATCTATGGCAAGTACACATGGTAAAAGACTAGCAAGGTCATCTATGGCAAGTACACATGGTAAAAGAACTTTTACAATTAGGAAAAATCATAGAACCAGTATCATTAACAACTCAAATGAATACTGAAAAGTAAAACAGGTGTTGACTAGAATGATTTTATGATACCACCATATCTGGCAGATAATCCAGAAATAATTAACATGTCGATTGAAGTCCGAACTCAATGCCAGTGTCAAAACCTGGAAGTCAGATAAGGTGTAGAAAAATAGTACAGTATTTGATTTGAAAATTCGTATAAATTTGTAATCGCCTAGAGGAATGGGGGCAATATTACCCATCTGCGAGGATACTTGGGTCGTCCTTCCTTTCCATCAAAGAGCTGCAACACACAAATGACAGTTTGCATAAGAAATAGCTTCAAAAGGGAAACAAGAGGTGTCCATTTTGACCCATTTATTAATGAGTTGATAGATTTGGGTTGTGTTTATCTCAAACGGTTTGAACATGTTAAACGGTCAAAACATACCCAAAAGTGTTGTTATTAAGCATGCAGTAAATATATTTACAGATTTAGATAATCATCGTATTAATATAGTTTTGTAAGGAGATCTAACAAAAGATGACTTGGGAATGGACAGTGGTTACAGTCAACCAAACCCGACCTGTTATGACCAGCACTAATAAGTTGCCAATTTCGATATGAACCCAATACAACCTGTGACCCAACCCACCTTACCAGCCCATATTAACACCTCTAACGAAACTAAAAGAGGAACAAAATTCCTCCTAAATGTAAAGAAAAAAATTGTTAGTCCATCAGTTAAAAAGATGAAAGAAATTTACCCTTCTAAGACGTCGATGCTTAGCCAGGGCCCAATTAGTCATGATCGAAGCAGCAACCACGAGAAAGATATAACCTGCAACGGTCTGTGTCGCAATATTGAACCCTAACCACTGATAAATCTCAGTTGTGTAATTTGCACATGTCACAACATTGAACAAAAACCCTTTTGGAATTTGGTATCCTCCATTACCACTTGGGCTTCGAAGATTTCTCAGTATAATGTGACAATACAAGTTTGCAACTTGCATAATCGCCCCAAATCCAAATCCAATCTTCATTTGGATATCACTTACAGGTGTATAAAAAGGATGATTAACATAATACGCAATATAACACCCAAAACTCCAATAATATGCACAGTTCCTAAACACGTTTGATAAAGGTGAGGTTGCATGACTGAAACGATGCACAAAGAAGGTCTCCATGATACGTTTGAAATAATGGAAACACCAATAGTATAATGCATATGTTTGAACAGGATGGATAACACGTTCGCCTTTGTAGCCAAAAAATTGGTATACTGGGAAGTAATAGAAGACGGGGTAGAGTAGCAGTGGTCCCAAATACTCGAAAAAGAACAGTGTACGATATGAAACTTGTGGGCCCAAGTTCTTAAACACGACAGTTATTGTGTCGGAATCTCCACTACTATAGTCTTTGAGACTTTTCTTGTATTGCAGAACAACAGGCTTATCCTTTGAACCCGGTTGCACGGGCAGGGTCAGGCGTTGTCTTGAAGGATAGTATTTCTTAGCTGTTAACAGAATTTGCACGTGAGCTTCACAAGCGTTACAATACGGATAATCAAAGTCTTGAAACTAACAAGGTAATACGGTACTTTTATAGCCCCTATAGAACCTCTATTCTAAACCTATTAAATTCTCTGATGGAAAATTTATATTAATCTCTCTGCAGATTCAACATACAAACTATTTGCATCCATTACTATTTCTATTTCCCAAAAACAGAACATATAAACTTTAGAGTGTCACATGAAATACTACAGCAGATTACTATATTAAATAACTTTGTATACGTATAAGTTACACAAGTATGTGGATCAAATCTGAATTTGACAGGTTGAGTTTACGATTTAAGGAAAAAAGTACACTTAGAACTAGATCAATTTCAAGCTGTTAAATCACAGTTAATATAAAGATCAAAGTGTGGACCTGTAACTTAAAGTTAAACAACAATTTGATTATAGTAACAACTTACTTCGCTTATGAATAGCTTCCTGCAAATCAGCCACAGTAGCCTACCAATACAAAAAAAACCCTAAATTATTCACAAATTTAAAACCTGTAAATAAGCAAACAAAAACTAATTTAAAGTGAAATTGAACTTACAGAGCTATCAAGAACAAGTCCGCCATTGATTAATTCTCTACCGCTACGGGTAGTAACGCTCACCTTCATCTTAAAAACAATAAAAGAATAAACCTAATATTTCTAAAACGGAGAAAACAATGGTCTGAGATCTATTGAAATGTATGGTTAGAGTGATTTATTTGATATGAAAAATATAAGAGGGTCCACAGAGTTTGAGTGAGTAATGAGTTGATGATGAAGTAAACCAAACTGCTACTGCAAAAATGGTGTGATTTAGATGGGGATTTATTATTAAGGCGTGTAGTTGGGGTAGATGGACTGAATTCATAAGTTTGTGTAGTTCACCTATAGATTTCCTTTTAACCTTATGCACGTGGCACTAGCTGTACCTATGGGTTCTGGATTAATTGGCTCCGATCAATTAAAGTTTATTACAAACACTTTCTATAACTGAAGAGAAGAGACTAAGCCACTTGCTATGTACCACCACCCAGGCTAGCCACCAGCCGCCACCACCTCACGAGCATCACCAGCAAATTGCCAAAGCGTCCGCCAGTGGGGCCTGCAACGCTTGTAACGGATGTATTTGTAGGACCCACTTCGATTTTTGAATTTTTTAAATTGAGCCGTTGCATTTTTTTTCTTTTTTCCAATCCTTTCATATCTATCTATAACATACTATAAATCGTGAAACATAATCTAACGTGTCAATCCTTAATCTCACCTTAATCATCTATGTTGACATGTTAATCCTTAACATAATCCCACTTAACACTAATTAAGATATCACATATCCACGCTGGCACAATACGCCCCAGAAATCTTAATATCTACGACCCATCGCATACAAGCCCTAAACCTCAATTGATTCTACCGGAAAACACTCCGATTTGATCTTGTACTCTATTACGTCGTCTTCTTCACGCATTTTCCTCTTGCAAAGGTATCCTTTTACTACTTTTTTTATTTGTTTTTGTCTATCGCTGAGATTTGTCGCTTTTCATGAAACAATAAATTTGGATGGTCACTTTTCTGATATATAAACACTATCGATTTTCTGTTTCTACTGGTGGTTTTGAGCGGTGATTTTCTCCACACATGATTATTGTTCACGAAGATTGTTGCAGTGTATTTAATGGGCAGATATTCAAAGGATGAGGGGTGATTTTTTTGGTCGTTTTTTTACCTTTTACGGTTAAAGTCGATTGATTTCACCCTTCTACCCTATTAGATATAGGGTTTGTTCGTTTGTTACGATTAGTATAAACTAGATGAAATCCAGCCGCGCGTTGCTGCGGCGATGGTCGTTTTACGTTTTTATTATCTTCCGAGACAACTACATATCGGAGTAAATACAAATGGTGTTTGAAAAGATTAAACGCCATAATAAGCACCTAAAAACAGATTACTCAAAACAAATGAAGACGGTGAATTGGAGAAGCTAAAATACGTGGTATCAATGATGTTTTAGATTAGTAAACCTGCATGGTGACGTTGTTTACATAATAGTAACCAAATGCACTTGATTATATGTTCACATTATTCATATAACCCCAATTGTTTAACAACTCCACAATCAACTGTGCACGCCTATCTTCACAACAACAATAACGATGATAATTCAAAGCCATAGAACTCGTCTTTAACCGGTCTTCATACCAAAATTGCCTATATCTCGACAAACACGTATAAGTGGAACAAAAATATAGCATAACAAAATGTATATATAAGAAAAAAGGACACAAAATACTAAAACATGAACACTATTGATACCTTCAATCTGAGGTCCACCTGATAAGATATTTGGCAAACCATAGTCAATATGTGATGTTCCTGCATCTGTTACAGATAGAAAGAATCATAAACTATTAACGATTAAAGGTGAAACCACCCAACAATAAACTTACAGAAAACGGACGAAACACACCTGCAAAACCGAAAGCCCCGCACACATCTATCAGCATAGAACTCGCAAGAAAAGAGTAGGAATCAATGTCGTAACACAATCAGAAGGACAATCACGCAGAGACTCGACAACAAAATGCAGTGACACAACTATTATCGTTTACACATGGCCTTTTACCAGAGACATGCGTTGTTCCATATGAAGTTACCGATGCAATACCATTACCATCAGTAGCCGATCCAGACAAAACCTCTTAAGGTTTATTAACCCTTTTCTTAGGCGGCATTGCAACAAAAACACAAATCAAACTCGAACCCAAAAACCAAAAACACAATATAGATAATAATAACTCCATTAAAATAACCAGCGACAAAAAAGACACAAATTAGCTAACACATAAAAACCTAGTAAAAGACTCTTAAGTTTCTGTTATTTGCTTATTATTTGTGAGAAACGGAAAAAACACTTACCACACTGTGTTAATAGGCCCTCTTGGTTGATGCGCGAGGTAGTTCGATGGGTGATGATGTTGGAAGCGTCGGTGTTTTTGAGAGATCGATCTCGTTGATAACATGCAAACTTGTGTTTTGTTACCTGAGTTGTAGTTCATGTCTTGTAAATTAGTTTTAGAAGTTTTCCATGAGTCATTCGACATAGAAATCAAAATCATTAAGCTTTAATACATAGCTATAAACTGCACATGTACATTAACCAAAGACAATAGGTTATAAGAAATAAGCAAACATTATACAGTACACGTGTTGTTGTTACCTGCTGTTTGTTAACATGATTCCAGGACCAAAAACGTACCGAGATACTGCACCAATACATTCATAACAACAAACTTAAGAACTATCATAAAGTTGCATAAAATGTTAATCGAAAAATAGTTCACCGACTCAAGACGCAAATAGTATAACTCGCATAAAATGTTAATTAACTTAGGATCATAATATACAGTTACCTTGTTTGGACATCTTCCTTGCGCTTTGATCTTTTCATGACACGTGATATGCCTGGGTTAAAACTTGTGATAACAACAAAATTACAGGCTTATACGAATCACTTCATATTTTAAACAATAACACCATTGAAATTTCATTAAAAATAAATGAATAAAGCCTGTTGTAAGAATTCAAACTTATCTCAAGTTGTTCAAAATGATCACAAATTAAAACCATAATCCAAATCACAACAATTCAATTTAATCACTTCTCCTTGGGTTCTGTCCTCTTTAACTAATAACACCATTGCAATTTCATTAATACTCAAAATATCCCCTCTTAACTTCTGATGCATTTTCAAGTTAACCTTGTTATCTACTTTATATATCAGATTAAATTCATATCATGACATTAAAAAGAAGATCCAACAGAGTTAAAGTAACATTAATGCATAAAAACAACAAATTACTAATTGAAGAAAAAATCAGTTATAGTATGGAAATCATGGAAAAACTCATATAAGTAAGAAATTTTAGATATTTTATGATCATGAGACATATAGTTATTAATATACAGTAGTGTAAAGTAATATTGTTTATGTTTGATCGGTTACCTGTCATGGTGCATATTAAACAACAGTCACATACAAAGCGTCAACGAAGCCAACCAATCATCTAAAGAATAAAACGTAACGAAAAACAACAAAAGCATCACTGCACGATTAGACGACACGGTCATAAGTGAGACATCATTACAGAAACCAAAGCTATCAGCATTAGAAGATCCCAGATTCTCACCCCGATAGTTTTGACCACAATCCTCAACTGGTTTCTTAGGCTGCATTCTCGAGTTTTTTCTATAATGGAAAGGAAAGGAGATGGAGAGATAAAATATTAATTAGTGATTCTTGAGTTTTTTTTTTAAAGGAAAGGGATTGAAATGAGAGGGTTTGAACTAATAAATCATAGGCTTTTTACAATGACTCCCAATCCGCCCAAAATTGGGATGCTAGTAGAGGAAACCAAATCATATACTATATAATGACCATTGGGTCCTCAAAAGCTACATGAGACAACTTGTCTCTGCAAAGCAGGAAACATCCGTCTCTGAAAATTAGCAAAATGGTATAAACTTAACATCATATCTACTGTATCTGTAATGTCGGAATAATAATCCGTAATACTTATCCGTTTTAGTGATATATATTGATTGGAGTATATCTACTGTATCATATCTACTGTACACTAAAATGGTTTTGTATTACCGTATCGTTTATGCCTTTTATTTTTCGAAAGAGAAACATGAAGATCACTTTAACAGTTTAAAGTGAAGATGGTTTTACTTATAATTCAATTTATTTATATCGTATAGTTTCTTGTTAATTGAATATATTGTTGGTTAAATTTGCACTTAAAATTGATATATTTAAAGGGTAACATTGTAAAACTCATTATTTTGATTAGTTTCATTTTTCTCCTTTCCTTCAAACTCAAAAATGCATTTAACTATTTTATATTACATTCATTTCCATTGTTAATTCTCTCTTCTCCTTTCTATCACATTCTTTTCCACTTAGAAAAAACTCGAGAACACAGCGTTACTGACAAACTTTTACTTTTTTCTCATAGAAGTGGAACATAAATGACTACTTACACCATCAACAGTATATGACATAAGAGCCTCTACAGACCTTTTAAACCTTTTTTAGACAACATTATTAACCCCTTTAAACACCCAAACCCAAACAGACAAAACACGATGCACACAACAACAAATAGCTCCATATAGATTCAAAACAACAGAAAAGCAGCTATGAGACACAAAATTAATATTACTAACAATATACATAATAATAAAAAATGTTAAAACAGAATCAAAAATCATTAACAACTAAAACAACCTTACAAAGTTCATAATAAACATAATCAGTCACAAATATAAAGAAATACAGTCGTAAGGCAAGCATAAACTCTAAAAAATAACAAAATAAAATCACAAAAGAAGAGATTTACCCAAAATTAAACTTTAGATAGCAATATTCGAGACTATTGAGCAACAATCAGAGAGATACCGTTCGAATTGAGGAACAAACGTGAATCCATTAGCAGTTGCAACAAAAATATACTTCGTAAATATATATTTTATTAGTAATATATAACGTGTAAAAAATGTGCAGAAAAAAACGGGAGAAAGTAAGTGACGGTGGTTTAATGACCGTAGCTACAGCTGTGGCAAGCAAGGAAGCAATGATCAGTGATTGATAGGTTGTAATGCATATTATAAACCCTAAACTTAATCATATCTGAAGTAAATCATGTGTCAATACCAAATCCCTTCTCTTTTAACTCATAAAATCAAACATCTCGAACCATCAGATTAGTCATGGTTGTTAAAATTGATTAAACAATGTAGTAGAAAGTAGAGAACGGAGGAGAAGAGGAATATGGGGTAAATGTTAGGGTTTGAAAGGGTTTTAAGTTGGAGAAGTGGATTGATGGAGAAGAGGAGTATGGGGTATAGAATAGGGCTTGAAGGGGTTTTAATTTGGAGATCTGGTTGTGCTTATTAAGAGTGAGAAGGAGAGGAAATTGGGGTTTTTTTTTTTTTTTTTGTAGAGAATGTCGTAGTTTGGTAGTAAAACGACCAAAAGCGGCTGCCTGTTTTTGTAGATAATGTCGTAGTTTGGTAGTAAAACGACGAAAAGCAGCTTCCCTTTTAGGATGTAAGGGAAATAATTTGGGTTTCCATCGATTGATTTGCTTTTCCCATCCAGTATGAAGCAGATTATGGTAGCGTTACAGTTAGTACCCGTTGTCACTGTTAGCCGTTGTGGTTTTGATGGTTTTTGGATGTAGTGAGCCATTTTTTCTTTAAAGGTTGTAACGACCCTGTGACGTCCCGTACAAAACCATCGTGTACGGTTCATCAACAATAGGATCATTACAAGGTCAAACACTATATGCTATTTGAAAACCAGTTTTGCATTCATAAAAAGATAGCGTTTTACAAAAGATAACGTGCTTCCTATGAATATAAGCGTTAACATAAGTATGTGACCCAAAGGTCGTTACAAAGCCATTGTTTGAAAATAACATAAGTTACGAATGCAAAATAAAAGTTTCATGATTGAGACATCTCTAAGTAATGCCGCGAAAATCTAACACATCAGGTCCATAACAGCAAGTCTATAACACCAAGACAGCAAGTCTAATAGCGGAAACAACATCGTCTAAGCACCTGAGAAATACACGCTTAAAGTCAACACGAATGTTGGTGAGCTATAGTTTGTAATCAGTAAAGTAATGTAGACCACGAGATTTCAGTGCTTCAATCAGCGGTTTAAATCAGTATGAAAAGTATATGCTTAACCGTGGGCACCCGGTAACTAGACTTAACGTATGTATATCACCCCCTAAAAGTGCACTTGGCGAGTGCGTTTGTCCTCGAAGTATTAAACACCCGTTGAATGCTAGCGCGACTAGCCCGAGTGAGGATGTCAAACCCTATGGATCCATATCTAAGATTCGCGTTCACGGTTAGGAAACCAATGATTAAACGTTACCGAGCTAAGGGGAATCTTTGTGCCGTTATGTTACCCCACACATATATAAAGTTTAAGTACTCGTGTCTAGTATGTAAAACGTAAAAGGCGCATGTATTCTCATTCCCAAAAATAGTTAAAGTAAAAAGGGATGCTATAACTCACAGTGAATAAGTAGTAAAAGTTGATATGAAACGTATGCAGGTAGTAAGTCGGTCCGAAAGGTCGTCAACCTAAGTCAAAGGTCAATAGGTCAGTATGTTGTCCCCATAAGTTTAAAAGTGCATAAATTAAGTTTAAGTGTCATCATCATCATCATCAAAGCTAAAGTAAGTTTAACAAGAATAGAGATTGAAACAAAAGGCTGACTTTGGACAGCTGTTACGACCTCTATACAAATTGAAAAGATACGTAGTCAGTGGCCATGGCTCCGTATGTGAGTCCTCTAACCGCTGTCCAATTTTCAGAACCTAACTCGTCTTCGTTTGACCGTGGCGACGGTTTAAGTGCGAGTAGGTCAGAAATTTAGCACAACGTTACAAAGGCGTAGTGGTTTTAAAAAGGCTATAAATCCTAGACCGTATATCGAATTTAGGCGAGTCTTAAACAAAAAGTCATCTACTCGAAACGAACTATCTGATAATCAACTTTCCAGAAGCCCAGAGAGTCTGATCAGACCCCGAAAAATAGTAAACAAGTGCTCCGGTGGGATTCTTGGTGCTTGATGCTCGTCATGGTTATCATCCTTGATGCTTGTAGCTTCAAGTGTACAACTCATTGATGTGTTAGCATCACTTTGACCAAGATTCAACCATCAACACACAATATGTTAAGACCAAGTAAGAATACAACTCACTTAAGAGTTTTAGAAGGATGATGAACCAAGGTTACATCATATTCTTAGTCTTAACACAAATACAAGTTCTAATTACAACTAAAGCTACAAACTTTCCTTCAATCAAACAAGTATGAGCACAAACTTGATCAAATAAAGTAATGGAACCCTAAGCTAGAGAGCTTGGATCCTTTTCACGCAAGTTATGAGATTACAAAGCTAGAAAGCTTGAATCTTTGGTGTTCTTGAAGATCTTGAAACATAAAGCTTAGATCTTCAAGTTACATGAAGATCATAAACACAAGTTTTGATCTTTATAACAAAATAATGAGATCATAAGTTAGAAAACTTAGATCCAACAAAAGAAATGAAGATTCAAAGCTAGAAAGCTTGAATCTTGGTTGTTCTTGGAGATCCTTGAAGCATGAGGCTAGATCTTCAAGTTACATAAAGACCACAAACACAAGTTTGGATCTTTACAACAAAATACAAAGATTATAAGCTAAAAGATTTAGATCTAACAAAATAAGTGAAGATTCAAAGCTAGGAAGCTTGAATCTTCCATGTTCTTGAAGGATTCAAATCATTCAAATCCAAATTTGAATCTACAAGATATAACAAGATCTAAAAGCTAAAGAGCTTGATCTTCCAATGATGATGATGTCGTGACCAAGAAAGGAAGAAGAAGAAGAAGAAAATCAAGAAACTTACAAGTTTTAGAGTGAGAAAGACTAGAGAGAAAATAAGAGAACAAGTGTGTGAAGAATGAGAATGAAATCAAGTGTGAAATGTGAGGAAATGGCTTGATATTTATAGGGGTGGGGAGGCCCTTTGGCCGTCGACTTTGGGGGGACAAAAGGGGGGGAACAAGTTGCTTTTTTGATTAGTGGTGGTCTAAAGGTGGTGATTATTGTTAGGATCCCATGCAACATTAAGGATAATGGTAAGCAAAAATGCTAGTATGTTGGCTCTTATAAATGGGCATTTATCTTACATATAATTGGGTCATAATTCACTAATAATTGGGCTAATTAAATAGTCCACTAGCTAGAGTAGGGTGGGCTAAAGTCCAAACAAGGTAGAAAGTCCAACAAGACTAACTAGTATGTTCTAGTAAATTACTAAGCGTAATTAAGCATCCAAAAAGCTCAAGTAATTGTTATTATAAAATAACAATTAGTATTTCGTAGTCATAATATTCCGATTATGACCAAAGTTAAATGTGTACCGACAAACATAGCTCGTTCTAAACGTTAAGTGACACTAATGGTCGTAAAGGCTTTCGGGGATCAAGTTAAGTAACCTACGTACTTAATGACACGTTTTAACATATAAACGAAAGTAATCCACATGTAGTAAGATCCCAGAGTATAGTATATGTGACGATCGCTCCAAATCCATATGGACGAATACGTCATTCATTGATTTCATTGCGAGATATTTGACCTCTATATGATACGTTTTGTAAACATTGCATTCTTTTGAAAAGGCATACCATAAATGAATATTTAATTCCAAGGTTTTCGACATCTGATGATTTCTACATATAGACAATCACCGTAAATAATAGTTTACAATAATACATCCGTTGACAATGCAGTCAAAATAGATACATGATGATGATTTTGTGAATGCAACGTTTTCTTGAATAAAGCATGCAAGACTCCATGCACATAGCTTGTATAACGTATAAGCAAACAACGGAAGACTTCTAGGGAACCTGAGAATAAACATGCTAATAAGTGTCAACACAAAGGTTGGTGAGTTCATAGTTTTAGTGTTTCGCATAATATGTATATAAAAGTGGATCACAAGATTTCAGTTGTTTCATCTAGAAACGTTTATCAAAATATTCTACGAAATTGAGCACCCTGGTAACTAAACTTAACGTATATATAATTTGTACCCTTTGTATAATCATCTTAAAAATACACGCAAACCAACGTGTACGCTTCTCAAATAGCATATGTCCGTTAAAAGGCTAGTGCTCTAGCTTGGACGGGGATATCAAGCCCTATGGATCCATATATAACTACTCACGCCCACCAGTTCTTATAACCGGCAGTTACTAGTTACCAAAGCTAAGGGATTTTCGGTTCAAACTCGGTGTAGAATTTAGTATGTACTTATGATAGTTATGCGAGGTGTATATGAAATACTATTAAATTTTAGAAGGAAATACTATTAAATACGATACAATTTTACACAAGATATTTATTTATTTATAGAATGGATATACCTAAACCTTGCTACAACACTATAGGCAGTGTACCTAATCGTAGAGTAGTATAGTTTTTAGTAAGTCCGGTTCGTTCCACAGGGAGCTGGCTTATTTCACACTATATTTTAAACAATTATATTCGTACAAAATATATTATATTAATAATATATAAAAGGGGTTTTACCGTTTAATGACCGGTTTGTCGATTTATATTTTAAGCGAAGCGTAAAGTAAATGACGATATTTAACTAATAAATAACAATAATTAAAATGACAATAAATAAAAGTACGAGAAAAAATGAAATAAAATATATTATGCTTATTTAAACTTCCGTAACCATGATGGTTGACGTGTTGATTTTAGTTTTATGCCCATGGGTTAATTGTCCTTTGTCCTGGATTATTTAATATGTCCGTCTGGTTTTTGTCCATAACAGTCCATCAGTCATAAATTTAAAGTGCGAGTGTCCTCGTCAAATTATTCTTATACCCGAAGTCAAATATTCCAACTAATTGGGGACTTAAACTGTAACAAGGTTTTAATAATTACACCAGGATATCGACTGCGTGTAACCCAAGATTTTAATACTTTGTTATCAATTATGCCAAGTGTCCTTGTACATAATTTCACCCCTGTTTTAATAATTCCATAGACTATTAATCCATTCCCGTGTCCGGTTAAATGAACGATTATTCGTACATATAAATATCCTGCCCATCGTGTCCGATCGAGTGTATGTGGTTATTTATAGGTACGTCCAATTGTAAATCTTTATATTAAAATTAACAAACTATCATTTATTAAACAAATATAAAGCCCATTAATAGCCCATAGTCTAATTTCCACAAGTGTCGTTCTTTTGTCCAAACCCCAATTATGGTACAAAGCCCAATTACCCCGTCTTTAATATTTAGTCCAACATCATGATTACTTTGGCTCAAATAAGCATAATAATAACTTAAGTACGAGACATTAATTTAAAAAGGAGAACATAGCTTACATTGATTATTTATCGCGTAGTGGTACACGGACAGAGCTCCGACTTTAAAACCCGTAAAAATAACTTTTACATAACCCAAACTAATCTAATATAACACTAATCTATACTATATATATATATATATATATATATATATATATATATATATATATATATATATATATATATATATATATATATTATATTTATTTATTTATATTATACTACGGAGTATTATTATTATTATGTTATTTTACTCGGCCAAATGCTCGAGTCTTTTATAAGCATTTCTGAAATCTTGTGCTCCGCGAGTCGCGATAGAAAAAGGCTGGGATCTCCGCGAGTCGCGGAGATCGTGAATACAGCTCATCCAAGTTTGGAACTTTGCTTTGCCGACATATTATTTATATAATTATAATATTTAAATAATTAATATAATTATTTAAATATTATATTATATTCTCGTGCATAGTTGACTCGTAATTTTTAGTCCGTTGCGTCGAGCGTTGAGAGTTGACTCATGTCCTGGTTCCGGATTTTCAAACGTCCTTTCGTACTATTTTATATCGTGCACTTTACGTTTCGCGATTTGTAATTTGCACAAAAATTGTTCTCCTTAAATTTCAAAATCCGTGTGAGTCTTTTACTCACTTTTTAGTGGCACTTTTAAGTGTACTATGGCTTTAGTGGCACTTTTCAGGCTTTAGTGGCACTTTTTCTTCAATTCTTTAATCTTCGTGCTTCGTCTTCACATTTATTTATTTAAACAATTACAATGAAAATATAATACAATTACATATAAAAATCTATTATTTAGGAGGGATATTGCTATAAAATATATGTTCCTTTTTAGCCTTATCAAATATCCCCACACTTGAGCATTGCTTGTCCTCAAGCAATACAGAACTTGAAATAAAAACATACATGAATCACTTTTTTATTCATCACACTTTGTACATTAGTGATTTTGATATGGTGGTATAAACAATGATAGTAACGATAGAACCATGGTTAAAGGTGGGTGTGTCATCCACAGTTGCCTCGGGTTTAGGTCAACGACACTTGCAATCAAATAGCCGATTTACTTTCGGTTTCCAAAGCAAAGTGCACATTTGAAAGGCGGTTTATAGTCCCACATGACTATGAAAATTTAGATCCGTAAGGAAATTGGATCTTTATGAAAATATTTGATCTTTTGAAAATTCAATCTAGTTTTTACCCTAGATAATTTTTCCGGAATAACCCTTCACCGGTTTTTGCAAATTATTTTTGTGGGTTGTGTGGGTTTCAGATTTGAAAATTTTAGCTCAACACTTGTGGTTTTGTGTTACCCACTTGCTAACCTTGTATTAGGAAAGCAACACGTCCAGTTTACTTGTCCCGTATATTACCTTTCGGCAAACTACCGTCCGGTTGTAAAGGAAAGCGATGAACAAGAAACTGTTAAGGCAATGTCCCGTGACATGCTTTTAATTATGGTTAAAAACGTGTCGGATGCAGTTACTATCCTTTGTAGGAGCAATAGTAAAGATCACCCTATACTTTTTCGGTCTGGCACAAGGTCCTGTCTTCGACCATGCTATGCAACCACCGTTCTTACGGTTGACACCCGATTTGGTTCAGGTGACCTAATGAATTCCAGGTGAATTCCTAGGATTTTACGTTCAATGGTAATGAACGCATTGAAAATGGGTTTTCAAAAAATAAATCGGTTTTAATTTGATCAAAATATTTTCTCGTTCAAGCTCGAGTTTAGATATCATCGAATTCCATGAGTTTGTAATTCTCAATCTTTAAAGTCAATCTCAAGGATTGAGTAATATCAGTCTTAAAAGCTGATTTTTAATCTTTAAAAGGAGATTATCCTTTCTGGGGGTCTGATTCATTAGTCTTATCAAGCTAATTTGCACGGTGCCCCCCATTGTGCGAGATAAATCCTTCTCATGGTTAGGATAAATCTGACCACATGACGACCCTGTTTGATGCTGAGGTCTGTGGATTTCCTGCTGATTTTAGAGATGAATTTTCTAGATTTTTCGTCAACCTACAGCTGGTCTGGATGACAACTTCATGACTTAAATCAAGAAGCACGTTTCTTTTTCGGAAGACTTTACTTCCTTTTAATGATGGAATTGATTAATCGTGTAGATCCATCTTTCTTACAGTAAATCGGGTAAACCAGTTAATTTAGTCCAAAGTAAAAGCACCTGCAATAACTTTACAAAAATATGTGATAGATAGTTTTTAATTGAATAACTTGGTACATTCTCCCCACACTTGGCTTTTTTCATGCGTCTTTTTATATCTTAATAAATAAATTCAAGCATTTTAGTTGTTTCTCAATTTATGTCCTTTCCGAGGTAACAATAATTTCGGCATTAACACCTAGTTTTATCGTTCATAAATATGTATAAACATGATTTTGAATTCATTTAGTTTAAAAATTTTAAAATTTTCATAATATTTAGAAAATAAGTCAAGTATAAACCCGAGATAATTTATAACCTTTCCCCACACTTAAGATCATGCAATGCCCTCATTTGCATGAAATCAGACTATAATTATAAATTCATGAGGGTGATTAGTGTAGAAAGTAGTTAAAGATACCATAAAATTGCAGGATGATAGATGGTGCACCTCATCGTTCATTCCTTCTTGTTTTATCACACATGTTTTTCTTCAAAAAGGGTTGCTTTTCTGAACTGTTTGATAATTTTTGAAAATGCGTCTTTTACCCTAATCGTGCATTTTTATTAACGAGTTATGCACTAACCCGAACCCCTAATTTAACGTTAAGTGGGGTTAAACTTCCCCACTCTTAGCTGACGACATGTGAAGTCGGTAGAATAAGTTCCACGAATTAGAGTAGTGAGCCAGTTATTTACATCTCGGGTGGTGTATAATATATCAATGGGTTTAAAGTTTAGACTCGCCCGATTGTCACTACTTAATTCTTTTTTAAGTGTAGCTTTTAGTAAAAGGATATGTCTCTTTTCTGGTTCTTGATCAAATGGATCGATATACATCGACATACATATTTCTATAGGGTGGATAATTCCTAACATTTCCTTCCGTTCATTCTCGGGATCAAAGGTTTCACCTCTATTACCCAATTGGGTGAAATTCGAGGTGTCATTATCTATTAAAGCTCGTAGTTCATCTTCGGTAGATGACTCGTCTATTGAGAATATTGGGTTAGAAGGTTGTGGAATGGTGAATTTCGGGATTGGAGTAGATTCTTCTTCATTAACGGTACTTATTGGTCTCACCATTTTGGTCTCGGGGGTAAAATTTTCAACGTTATCGTTTTCCCAAGAGTACCAATTTGTCACCCTTACTTCTTCTTTATCCATTGATGGATCGATGATTTCGTCGGTAGAGGCTAATGTGTCGATATGTTGTGAAATTGGTAAGACTGAATAAAAAGTATCATCGGGATAGTTGGTAATTTCGGAGCTCTCGAATTCATCAAAATTCGATGATATGAGATTTTCTTGCACAATACTCCTCAGATCAGCAGGTGTGTAGTCTGATAGAGTTTCAGCTTGCCGGTTTACAAACTCTCTCATTTGTTCATTTTGAGCATTGAGTTCTTCGAGTTTGATTTTCATATTGTCTAATAAATTTTCAGACACGTAATTTTCCTCGTCTACTGGTTGTTGAGTTTGGATATATTCTTGAGAATAATCCCAATTTGAATTGTATTCTTCATAATCATTCCATTCAGGTTCCGTGGGTGCGTAATTTTCCAAAGGAACGTAATAATAACATTCCCATGTTGAGTGATAATCTCCACAGATTTCACAACCAGTTATTGTTTCGTCATTCGTGATCCAAGATTGACCGAACGAATTGTCATCAACACTCGTTTGAGAGTATTGATTTAATTGATTTTGGATATCAAAAAGGGTTTCCATAGCCTTGTTTTCAAAATTTTCCATTTTATTGCAATGGCCAAATTTTAGCTACAATGTGGTGCATTTACTAATTATCCTATTAGTTATAAAAATAGAAAAACTTATATAAGTTGTCCAATTAATAGACTTTTCTGCTTTTGCCCACGTTTCGAATAGCCAAAAGATGCAGCAGGGAGCCAGAACCCTTTAAATCGGAAGCTCACTACTCAGCCACTAACAAATCCAACTATTACTACGAAGCAGAAAATTGTCAACGTCCATTAATTTAACCACTTAAATAATTTTTCTTTCCATTTGAGATATTAGATAAGAAATAGAGAAAATTTCTAAGTCCTAAAAACTAAAGCGTCGAGAAATAAGAAAGAAAAAGAATGCGCGTCGAAAAACGTCGAAAAATAAAAATAAGAAAATAGCTCGTCGTAACTTAAAAGTCTAAAAATTATATCTAAAAAGTTGCGCCTAAAGGTCTAAAGGTAAATGCAATTTTATTCAGAAAACGGCAATTACTTAAAGGCACTAAAATCTATTTAAAACTAAAGCGAAAAACAGCGTCGTAAAATTCTAAAGCACCTAAATCTTAGTCTAAAGAAAAAGCACTTAAGGGATTTTACGGTAAAGCCTAAAAATCTAGAAGTAAAAATAACTATGGCAAAAACTATGGATTAAAATTAAATACGAGCGAAAAACATACAAATATTACGCTAAAAACAAATAAAAAGGGACAAAATATAAAAATATACTAAAATCCGTAAAAAGTACAATTTTTATAAAAATATTATTTTTATATTATTTATTTAATAAAACTATTAATTTTATAATTTAATAAAACTAATTAAACTAAATAAACAAAATAATAATAAAACTAAAACTAATTAATAAATTAATTAACTAATTTAGGGTTTATTAATAATAATAAATAATAATATACCGTAATAAATGCTGGTTTAGGGTTTCAGGTGCGTCAGACAGGGCGGCTCCGCGAGTCGCGGTTCCACTTGCCATACAACTCCGCAAGTTGCGGAGGATGTAAAACGTTTTTTTTTTTAAATTTTATATTGTTTTTCTAAAAATATATTTATACAAATATATATTAAAAATATAGCGTTTTGCCGATTCCCCTGCAGCGGCGCCAAAAACTTGATAGTTATGCGAGGTGTATATGAAATACTATTAAATTTTAGAAGGAAATACTATTAAATACGATACAATTTTACACAAGATATTTATTTATTTATAGAATGGATATACCTAAACCTTGCTACAACACTATAGGCAGTGTACCTAATCGTAGAGTAGTATAGTTTTTAGTAAGTCCGGTTCGTTCCACAGGGAGCTGGCTTATTTCACACTATATTTTAAACAATTATATTCGTACAAAATATATTATATTAATAATATATAAAAGGGGTTTTACCGTTTAATGACCGGTTTGTCGATTTATATTTTAAGCGAAGCGTAAAGTAAATGACGATATTTAACTAATAAATAACAATAATTAAAATGACAATAAATAAAAGTACGAGGAAAAATAAAATAAAATATATTATGCTTATTTAAACTTCCGTAACCATGATGGTTGACGTGTTGATTTTAGTTTTATGCCCATGGGTTAATTCTCCTTTGTCCTGGATTATTTAATATGTCCGTCTGGTTTTTGTCCATAACAGTCCATCAGTCATAAATTTAAAGTGCGAGTGTCCTCGTCAAATTATTCTTATACCCGAAGTCAAATATTCCAACTAATTGGGGACTTAAACTGTAACAAGGTTTTAATACTTTGTTTAATAATTACACCAGGATATCGACTGCGTGTAACCCAAGGTTTTAATACTTTGTTATCAATTATGCCAAGTGTCCTTGTACATAATTTCACCCCTGTTTTAATAATTCCATAGACTATTAACCCATTTCCGTGTCCGGTTAAATGAACGATTATTCGTACATATAAATATCCCGCCCATCGTGTCCGATCTAGTGTATGTGGTTATTTATAGGTACGTCCAATTGTAAATCTTTATATTAAAATTAACAAACTATCATTTAGTTAAACAAATATAAAGCCCATTAATAGCCCATAGTCTAATTTCCACAAATGTCGTTCTTTTGTCCAAACCCCAATTATGGTACAAAGCCCAATTACCCCGTCTTTAATATTTAGTCCAACATCATGATTACTTTGGCTCAAATAAGCATAATAATAACTTAAGTACGAGACATTAATTTAAAAAGGAGAACATAGCTTACATTGATTATTTATCGCGTAGTGGTACACGGACAGAGCTCCGACTTTAAAACCCGTAAAAATAACTTTTACATAACCCAAACTAATCTAATATAACACTAATCTATATATATATATATATATATATATATATATATATTATATATATCTATTTATATTATACTACGGAGTATTATTATTATTATGTTATTTTACTCGGCCAAATGCTCGAGTCTTTTATAGGCATTTCTGAAATCTTGTGCTCCGCGAGTCGCGATAGAAAAAGGCTGGGATCTCCGCGAGTCGCGGAGATCGTGAATACAGCTCATCCAAGTTTGGAACTTTGCTTTGCCGACATATTATTTATATAATTATAATATTTAAATAATTAATATAATTATTTAAATATTATATTATATTCTCGTGCATAGTTGACTCGTAATTTTTAGTCCGTTGCGTCGAGCGTTGAGAGTTGACTCATGTCCTGGTTCCGGATTTTCAAACGTCCTTTCGTACTATTTTATATTGTGCACTTTACGTTTCGCGATTTGTAATTTGCACAAAAATTGTTCTCCTTAAATTTCAAAATCCGTGCAAGTCTTTTACTCACTTTTTAGTGGCACTTTTAAGTGTACTATGGCTTTAGTGGCACTTTTCAGGCTTTAGTGGCACTTTTTCTTCAATTCTTTAATCTTCGTGCTTCGTCTTCACATTTATTTATTTAAACAATTACAATGAAAATATAATACAATTACATATAAAAATCTATTATTTAGGAGGGATATTGCTATGAAATATATGTTCCTTTTTAGCCTTATCAACTTGTGTCCATTGCTTTTAAAATAAAGTGCATGTATTCTCAGCCCAAAAATATATATTGCAAAAGCAATTAAAAAGGGAGCAAATGAAACTCACCTTAGCAGCATATAAAGTCGTTCACCAAAATGTGATCGAAACTCGGAATATCAAATAACCGTAGTCCTCAACGTATTAATATTGTGATTCAATATTGCAGGAAAGTATGTAGTCGCAACGAAGATGATAAACACTAGGTTGACTTGTGAATATTACCCACGAATATTACCCATAATCTCTATAGTTATAACCCATAGTTTCCTTAGCTTTATCCCGCTCGAAAACCATTTTTGAAATCGTTTGGACATAACCTCGTCGTAGTATTTTATGTATTATACTAATAATAATAATAAGATTAATAATAATATTAACCTTAATAATAATAATATTAATAATAATAATAATAATAATAATATAAATAATAATATAAATATATATATCAGAGAGAAAGAAAGAAATAAATATGAAGGTGTAAAGATTCGGGCAGAACTCGTGGCCTTTTATAGACTTGGCCAGATTTTTGCCTCCATGCGATCGCATGGATTTCTAGGCTTGTGGCCATGCGATCGCATGGCCTCAGATTCCAGCTCACATATGATTTTGTCCTAACTCTTGTCGACATAATTTAATATAAATATATAATATATAATTTAAATAATTAATTATATATTATATTAAATTCACGTGCATAGTTTATTTGTAATTTTTGTTCTGATAAGTCGTACGTCATCACTCAACTTATGTCCCGGTTCCAGTTTTTCAAATGTCCTTTCGTACGCTGAGAAAACTTGCATTTTACGTTTCGTGACACGTACCTTTGTTAAAATATAGTCTTAAATTATCAATAAACTATATCACTCAAAGTGTATCTTAAACTTTCGAGTGTTTTGGTCATTTACTTCTATAAATCATCGTCTCGTAGTATATACATATACATATATACATTTTCATTTTGAAATAGTGTTTTCCTGTAGTAAAGTTTCTGTAGCAAAGTCAATTTTTACTGTAGCAAAGTCAATTTTTACTGTAGTAAATAGTGATTTTCCAAAACACTGTAGCATTTTGGGTACTGTAGCAATTCGAAAATACTGTAGCAAATTAGTGTTTTACTTGTTTATTTTAAACGTTTTAGTTCAATTATCTAAATATCAATCGAATTAACAAACGAATGTTACTATCGTTTACTAAATAACTTGAAATCATATATATATATATATATATATATATATATATATATATATATATATATATATATATATATATATATATATATATAGTTCGTGAATCATAGAGAACAATCAAAGAATAATTGATTATATGAATATAGTTCCAAAACTGTCGTGACTCAATATTACAGACTTTGCTTATCGTGTCGGAAATGTTAATCATACAAAGATTAAGTTTAAATTTGGCCAGAAATTTCCGGGTCATCACAGTATAGCTTAGTAAGCACAAATACGCAGTTTTGTGAAGGCACAAAGCACAAAAGCAAGTCGAAAAAGTCGGGTCGTTACATTACCCACCTGTTAATGAAAATTTCGTCCTAAATTTTAAGTTGAGGTAGATGGTAGAGTTGTGAAGAGGTGAGGATATTTCTGTTTCATCTGATCCTCTCGCTCCCAAGTAAACTCAGGTTCTCGTTTAGCATTTCAACGAACTCGGACGATTGGAATCTTGTCCTCCAGGGTTTGGATCGTGCGCTCGCTCTGTCTGTCGATTTGCGGGTGATACGCTGTACTCATATATAGACGTGTTCCCAAGGCTTCTTGTAAAGAACACCAAAATCTGGAAGCAAAACGGGTATCGCGATCTGAGATAATCGATAAGGGTACACCGTGACGATATACAATCTCCTTTATATATAACTGTGCCAGTCTCTCCATCGTATCAGTTTCCTTCATGGCTAGGAAGTGTGCAGATTTGGTAAGATGGTCAACGATAACCCAGATGGTATCATAACCGCCTACCGTCCTCGGTAGCTTCGTGATGAAGTCCATTGTTATTCCATCCCACTTTCATTGCAGGATTTCGGGTTGTTGAAGTAACCCAGACGGCTTTTGATGTTCGGTTTTGATCTTGGAACAAGTTAAACACTTTCCAACATATGCTGCAACATCCCTTTTGAGGTTTGGCCACCAATATTGAACCCTGAGGTCGTGGTACATCTTACCAGCTCCTGAATGAATTGAATACCTTGACTTGTGGGCTTCGTCTAGAATAAGGCTCCGTAAATCCCCATAACTAGGCACCCAGATTCTTCTGGCAAAGTATTGGAGTCCAGTTTCCTTAACCTCAAATCGAGAAACGAGAATGTTCAAGTGCTCTTGAGCAATATTCTCCTCCTTGAGAGCTTCATCTTGAGCTACACGGATCTAGATGTTGAGATTTGTCTGAATGGTGATGTTCAAGGCACGGACACGAAGAGGTACCGTTCTCTCTTTTTGGCTTAAGGCATCGGCTACAACATTTGCCTTGCCAGGATGGTAACGGAGTTCACAATCATAGTCGTTCAACGTCTCGATCCATCGACTTTGTCTCATATTCATTTGCTTCTGATCAAAGATGTGTTAGAGGCTTTTGTGTTCAGTGAAGATAGTGCTCTTAGTCCCATAAAGATAGTGTCTCCACAGTTTTAGTGCGAAGACAACAGCTCCAAGCTCGAGATCGTGAGTTGTGTAGTTTCGCTCGTGAATCTTTAGTTGTCGGGAGGCGTAAGCAATAACCTTCTTCCGTTGCTTCAATACACACCCAAAGCCTTGTCGGGAGGCATCGCAATACACAACGAAGTCATCTATGCCTTCAGGAAGGGACAGAATAGGTGCGGTGGTTAACTTTTACTTCAAGGTTTGGAATGCCGATTCTTGCTCGGTTTCCCAAACGAACTTCTTCCCCTTATGAGTTAATGCAGTCAAAAGACGCGCAATTAGAGAGAAACCTTCAATGAACCTTCAGTAATAACCGATGAGGCCTAAGAATTGGCGGATATGAGTCGGAGTAGTGGGGGTTTCCCACTTGCTGATAGCTTCGATCTTTGCGGGATCGACTTTGATACCCTGATCGCTCACGATATGACCGAGAAATTGAACTTCCTTCAACCAAAATTCGCACTTAGAGAATTTGGCATAAAGTTGCTCTTGTCTCAAGAGTTCTAGCACGAGTCGAAGATGTTGCTCATGTTCTGTTTCACTTTTGGAATAGATGAGGATATCATCTATGAAGACGATAATGAACTTGTCCAGATATGGCTTGCATACACGATTCATGAGATCCACGAACACGGCAGGTGCGTTAGTTAAGCCAAATGGCATCACCAGAAACTCGTAGTGGCCATAACGTGTTCGGAACGCCATCTTATGTACATCGCTCTCCTTCACCCTCAACTGGTAATAACCTGACTGTAGATCGATCTTGGAGTAAACACTGGATCCTTGCAGCTGATCAAAAAGATAGTCAATTATAGGAAGAGGATACCGATTCTTGATCGTCAATTTGTTCAACACTCGATAGTCGATACACATGCGGAAATATCCGTCCTTCTTCTTCACGAAAAAATAGGTGCGCCCCAAGGCGATGAACTCGGTCGGATAAATCCACGGTCTAGCAATTCCTGTAGTTGACTCTGCAACTCTTGCAGTTCGGAAGGTGCAAGTCGATAAGGTGCGGGAGCTACAGGTGCAGCTCCTGGCACTAGATCAATCTAAAACTCTACTGATCTCGGCGACAGTAATTGTGACGCCCCGTACAAAACCATCGTGTACGATTCGTCAACAACAGGATCTTTACACGGTCAATTACTACATGTTGTTTGAAAACTAGTTTTGCATTCATAAAAAGATAGCGTTTACAAAAGTTAACGTGACACAAAGGTCGTTACAAAGTCATTATTTGAAAATAACATAAGTTTCGAATGCAAGATAAAAGTTCCATGATTGAGACATCTCTAAGTAATGCAGAAGTCTATAACACCAAGACAGTAAGTCTAACAACGGAAGCAACATCGTCTAAGCACCTGAGAAATACACGCTTAAAAGTTAACACGAATGTTGGTGAGCTATAGTTTGTAACCAGTAAAGTAATGTAGACCACGAGTTATCATATTCAAAACAATATGAAAAGTATATGCTTGTCCGTGGGCACCCGGTAACTAACTTAACGTAATAGTAATACCCCCTAAAAGTACACTTGACGAGTACGTATGTCCTCGAAGTATCAAACACCCGTTAAATGCTAGCGCGACTAGCTCGAGTGGGGATGTCAAATCCTATGGATCCATATCTAATATTCGCGTTCATTGGTTCAAAACCAATGATTAAACGTTACCGTGCTAAGGGGAATCTTTATGCCGTTATATAACCCACACATATGTAAAGTTTAAGTTCTCGTGTCAAGTAAGTAAAACATGAAAAGCGCATGTATTCTCAATCCCAAAAATAGCATAAGTAAAAAGAGAAGCTATAACTCACAGTGAATAAGCAGTAAAAGTCGATACGAAACGTATGCAGGTAGTAAGTCGGACCGAAAGGTCGTCAACCTAAGTCAAAGGTCACTAGGTCAGTATGTTGTCCCAAAAGTTTAAAAGTGAATAAATTAAGTTTATGTGTCATCATCGACATCATCATTATCATCATCATTCATCAACACTAAGGTAAGTTTAACAAGAATAGAGATCGAAACAAAAGGCTGACTTCGGACAGCTGTTACGACCTCTATACAAATAAAAAAGACTCATAGTCAGTGGCTATGGCTCCGTATGTGAGTCCTCTAACCGCTGACCAATTTTCAGAACATAACTCGTATTCGTTTGACTGTGGTGATGGTTTAAGTGTGAGTAGTTCAGAAATTTCAGCACAACGTTACAAGGGCGTAGTGACTTTCGGAAGGCCATAAATCCTAAATCGTATATCGGATTAAGTTGAGGCCTAAATGAAAAGTCATCTAATCGAAATGAAATATCTGAAAATTAATTTTACAGAAGCCCAGGAGTCTGATCAGACCCCGAAAAACAGCAAACAAGTGCTCCCGTGAGGTTCTTGGTGCTTGATGCTCATCACGGTTCTCATCCTTGATACTTGTAAGCTTTAAGTGTACAACTCTTTGATGTTTTAGCATCACTTTGACCAAGGTTAAACCATCAACACACAACTAAAAGTAAAATCTATCATTCTACAAGTTTTGAACATCAAGATTGCCTCTATATTGCATGAATCCAATAAAGCTTCAACCTTTGTCCATTTTACACAAGTTCATGCATCTATATCATATGTGATGATGAAGACTTGATCTTTATCATCACAACAAACACAAAAAGGTTCCAAGTAAATGAGATCTACAATAATAACTTAGATCTCAAGTATTAAGAAAATCCCAAGCTAGAAAGCTTGGATCTTTACAAGATTAATGAGACCATAAGCTAGAAAGCTAAGATTTTTAACAAAATAATGAAAGTAATGAGAACATAAGCTAAAAAGCTAAGATCTTTAATATAATAATGAAACCCTAAGCTAAAAAGCTTGGATCTTTAGTGTTCTTGAAGATCTTGAAGCATAAAGCTTGGATCTTTAAGATACATGAAGATTACAAACACAAGTTTGAATCTTTATAACAAAATAACAAGATTAAAGCTAAGAAGATTTAGATCTACAAAATAAGTGAAGATTCAAAGCTAGAAAGCTTGAATCTTCCATGTTCTTGAAGGATTAAAACCCAAGTTTTGAACCTACAAGATGTAATCAAGATCAAAAGCTAAAAAGTTTGATCCCTTTGATGATGATGATGATGTCGTGGGTGATGAAGGGAGAAGAAGAAGAAATAAATCAAAAACTTACACTTTTAGAGTGAGAAAGACTAGAGAGAGAATTAGAGAGTAAGTGTGTGTAAATTGCAAATGTGATCAAGTGTGAAATGAGTGAAATAAAGCTTGTATTTATAGGTGGTGAGGTGAGGGTGGGGTGGTGTAGGTCGTGGGTTAGTGGGGGGGGGGGGGACAAGAGGGATACCTTTTTGCTTTTTGGTTAATGGTTGTTTAAAGTAAGTGCTTATGTTAGGATCCCATGAAACATTAAGGATAATGCTTAACAAAAATGCTAGTATGTTCCCTCTAATAAATGAGCATTTGTCTTTCATTAATATGGGTCACTAACTTATTTAAATTGGGCTAATTAAATAGTCCACTAGCTAGTGTAGGGTGGGCTAAAGTCCAACAAGGTAGAAAGTCCAACAAGACTAACTAGTGTGCTCTAGTAAATTACTAAGCGTAATTAAGCATCCAAAAACCCAAGTAATTGTTATTATAAAATAACAATTAGTATTTTGTAGTCGTAATATTCCGGTTACGACAAAAGTTAAACGTGTACATAGTACGCAGTTCGTTCAAAATGTCAAGTGACACTAACGATCATAAAGGCTTCCTGGGTTCAAGTTAAGTAACCTACGTACTTAAAGGAACATTTTAATATATAAATGAAAGTAATCCACATGTAGAAAGTTCCCAGAGCATAATATAGTTCGGTACGCACAGATACGCAGTTTCATGAAAAGCACAAAGCACAAAAGCAAGTCGAAAAAGTCGGGTCGTTACATTACCCACCTGTTAATGAAAATTTCGTCCCAAAATTTTAAGTTGAGGTAGACAGTAGAGTTGTGAAGAGGTGAGGATACTTCTGTTTCATCTGATCCTCTCGCTCCCAAGTAAACTCAGGTCCTCATTTTGCATTCCATCGTACTCGGACGATCGGAATCTTGTTGCGTTTCATGGTCTTAACCTCACGGTCCATAATTTCGACAGGTTCTTCCACGAAATGGAGTTTGTCGTCAATCGTAAGCTCCTCGAGAGGTATGACGAGTTCTGGTTCAGCAAGACATTTCTTCAGATTCGATCGTGAAAAGTGGGATGAACTGCGCTCAATTGAGTCGGAAGATCCAAACGGTAAGCAACGGGTCCAACACGCTCCAAAACTTCAAAAGGACCAATATATCACGGGTTCAACATCCCACGCTTTTCGAATAGGATTACACCTTTCCAAGGTGCGACTTTCAACATAACACGGTCGCCGATTTGAAATTCGCAATCTCCACGTTTAAGGTCGGCATAGCTCTTCTGACGATCACGGGCCGTCTTGAGCCTCGCTTGAATTTGGACAATCTTCTCGGTGGTTTCATGGACGAGTTCGGGACCGGTGAGTTGCTTTTCACCTACCTCGACCCAACAAATAGGAGAACGACACTTGTGGCCATACAACGCTTCGAAAGGCACGGCATTAATACTCGAATGATAGCTGTTGTTGTAAGAAAATTCGGCTAGAGGTAAATGCTTCTCCCAAGCTTTTTCGAAATCTATAACACAAGCATGTAGCATGTCCTCTAAAGTCTGAATCGTGCGCTCGCTCCGTCCGTCAGTCTGCGAGTGATATGCGGTACTCATGTCGAGACGTGTTCCCAAGGCTTCTTGTAAAGAACGCCAAAATCTAGAAGCAAAACGGGTATCGCGATCTGAGATAATCGATAAGGGTACACCGTATCGAGATACAACTTCCTTTATGTATAATTGTGCCAGTTTCTCCATCGTATCAGTTTCCTTCATGGCTAGGAAGTGAGCAGATTTGGTAAGACGGTCAACGATAACCCAGATGGTATCATAACCTCCTACCTAAAATGTCCCGTTCATATTGATTATAAACGTTCCATATTAATTGATTTCGTCGCGAGGTTTTGACCTCTATATGAGACGTTTTTCAAAGACTGCATTCATTTTTAAAACAACCATAACCTTTATTTTATCTATAAAGGTTTAAAAGCATTACGTAGATTATCAAATAATGATAATCTAAAATATACCGTTTACACACGACCATTACATAATGGTTTACAATAAGAATATATTACATCAAAAATAAGTTTCTTGAATGCAGTTTTTACATAATATCATACAAGCATGGACTCCAAATCTTGTCCTTATTTTAGTATGCAACAGCGGAAGCTCTTAATAATCACCTGAGAATAAACATGCTTAAAACGTCAACAAAAATGTTGGTGAGTTATAGGTTTAACCTGTATATTATCAAATCATAATAATAGACCACAAGATTTCATATTTCAATATACATCCCATACATAGAGATAAAAATCATTCATATGGTGAACACCTGGTAACCGACATTAACACGATGCATATAAGAATATCCCCTATCATTCTGGGAAATCCTTCAGACATGATAAAAACAACATCGAAGTACTAAAGTATCCGGTACTTTGGATGGGGTTCGTTAGGCCCAATAGATCTATCTTTAGGATTCGCGTCAATTAGTAGATCGGTTTACTAATTCTTAGGTTACCAAACAAAAGGGGCATATTCGGATTCGATCATTCACCCATATAATGTAGTTTCATTTACTTGTGTCTATTTCATAAAACATTTATAAAACTGCATGTATTCTCATCCCAAAATATTAGTTTTTAAAAGTGGAACTATAACTCACTTTCATAGATTTTTACTTCGTCGGGAAGTAAGACTTGGCCAATGGTCGATTCACGAACCTATAACAAATATGTACATATATATCAAAGTATGTTCAAAATATATTTACAACATTTTTAATACCTTTTAATGTTTTAAGTTTATTAAGTCAGCTGTCCTCGTTAGTAACCTACAACTAGTTGTCCACAATTAGATGTACAGAAATAAATCAATATATATTATCTTGAATCAATCCGCGACCCAGTGTATACACGTCTCAGACTAGATCACAACTTAAAGTATATATATTTTTGGAATCAACCTCAACCCTGTATAGCTAACTCCAACATTACTGCATATAGAGTGTCTATGGTTGTTCCAAATAATATATATGCATGGGTCGATATGATATGTCACAACATTTGCATACGTGTCTATGGTATCCCAAGATTACATAATATATTAGAATACATGTATAATACAATATAAGTTAGCTAGGATATGATTAATATAGATTTGTTACAATATTTCCTGTAGCTACAACAATCAAAAAAATATCCAATCTATTTTTACCCATAACTTCTTCGTTTTAAATCCGTTTTGAGTGAATCAAATTGCTATGGTTTCATATTGAACTCTATTTTATGAATCTAAACAGGGAAAGTATAGGTTTATAGTCGGAAATATAAGTTACAAGTCATTTTTGTAAGAGGTAGTCATTTCAGTCGAAAGAACGACGACTTGATGACCATTTTGAAAAACATAATTCCACTTTGAGTTTAACCATGACTTTTGGATATAGTTTCATGTTCATAATAAAAATAATTTTCCCAGAATAACAACTTTTAAATCAAAGTTTATCATAGTTTTTAATTATCAAACCCAAAACAGCCCGCAGTGTTACTAAGACGGCGTATGTCCGGTTTTACGGTATTTTTCGTGTTTCCAGGTTTTAAATCATTAAGTTAGCATATCATATAGATATAGGAAATGTGTTTAGTTGATTTTAAAAGTCAAGTTAGAAGGATTAACTTTTGTTTGCGAACAAGTTTAGAATTAACTAAACTATGTTCTAGTGATTTCAAGTTTAAACCTTCGAATAAGATAGTTTTATATGTATGAATCGAATGATGTTATGAACATCATTACTACCTCAAGTTTTGTGGATAAACCTGCTGGAAAAGAGACAAATGGATCTAGCTTCAAAGGATCCTTGGATGGCTTGAAAGTTCTTGAAGCAGAATCATGACACGAAAACAAGTTCAAGTAAGATCATCACTCGAAATAAGATTGTTATAGTCATAGAAATTGAACCAAAGTTTGAATATGAGTATTACCTTATATTAGAAAGATATCTTACTATAAATAAGAAAGATTTCTTGAGGTTGGATGATCACTTTACAAGATTGGAAGTAAGCTAGCAAACTTGGAAGTATTCTTGATTTTATGAAACTAGAACTTATAGAATTTATGAAGAACACTTAGAACTTGAAGATAGAACTTGAGAGAGATCAATTAGATGAATAAAATTGAAGAATGAAAGTGTTTGTAGGTATTTTTGGTCGTTGGTATATGGATTAGATATAAAGGATGTGTAATTTTGTTTACATGTAAATAAGTCATGAATGATTACTAATATTTTTTTTAATTTTATGAGATATTTCATGCTAGTTGCCAAATTATGGTTCCCACATATGTTAGGTGACTCACATGGGCTACTAAGAGCTGATAATTGGAGTGTATATACCAATAGTACATACATCTAAAAGCTGTGTATTGTACGAGTACGAATACGGGTGCATACGAGTAGAATTATTGATGAAACTGAACGAGGATGCAATTGTAAGCATTTTTGTTAAGTAGAAGTATTTTGATAAGTGTCTTGAAGTCTTTCAAAAGTGTATGAATACATATTAAAACACTACATGTATATACATTTTAACTGAGTTGTTAAGTCATCGTTAGTCGTTACATGTAAATGTTGTTTTGAAACCTTTAGGTTAACGATCTTGTTAAATGTTGTTAACCCATTGTTTATTATATCTAAAGAGATGTTAAATTATTATATTATCATGATATTATGATATATCAATATATCTTAGTATGATATATATACAGTTAAATATTGTAACAACGATAATCGTTACATATATGTCTCGTTTCGAAATTCTTAAGTTACTAGTCTTGGTTTACATATGTAGTTCATTGTTAACACACTTAATGATATACTTAATTATCATTTTATCATGTTAAACATAGTGTATCATTATCTTAATATGATTCATATGTATTTAGTAAGACGTTGTTATAACGATAATCGTTATATATATCGTTTCGAGTTCCTTAATTCAATAAGCTCATTTTTATGTATATAACTCATTGTTAATATACTTAGTGAGATACTTACTTATCATAATCTCATGTTAACCATATATATATCCATATATATATCATCATGTAGTTTTTTCAAATTTTTAACGTTCGTGAATCGCCGGTCAACTTGGGTGGTCAATTGTCTATATGAAGCACATTTCAAATAATCAAGTCTTAATAAGTTTGATTGCTTAACATGTTGGAAACATTTAATCATACAAATATAGTTTTCATTTAATATATAACATGGAAAAGTTCGGGTTACTACACTACCGTCTTCGGTAACTTCATGATGAAATCCATTGTTATTCCTTCCCACTTCCATTGCGGGATTTCGGGTTGTTGGAGTAATCCAGATGGATTCTGATGTTCGGCTTTGATCTTGGAACAAGTCAAGCACTTTACAACCTAAGCTGCAACATCCCTTTTGAGGTTCGGCCACCAATATTGAACCTTGAGGTCGTGGTACATCTTACCAGCTCCTGGATGAATCGAATACCTTGACTTGTGGGCTTCGTCTAGAATAAGGCTTCGTAAATCCCCATAACTAGGCACCCAAATTCTTCCAGCAAAGTATCGGAGTCCAGTCTCCTTAACCTCGAATCGAGAAACGAGAATGTTCAAGTGCTCTTGAGAAATATTCTCCTCCTTGAGAGCCTCTTCTTGAGCTACGCGGATCTGGTTATTGAGATTCGTCTGAATGGTGATGTTCAAGGCACGAACAAGAAGTGGTACCGTTCTCTCCTTTCGGCTCAAGGCATCAACTACAACATTTGCCTTGCCAGGGTGGTAACGAAGTTCACAATCATAGTCGTTCAATGTCTCAATCCATCGACGTTGTCTCATATTCAGCTGCTTCTGGTCGAATATGTGTTGGAGGCTTTTGTGATCGGTGAAGATAGTACTCTTGGTTCCATAAAGATAGTGTCTCCACAGTTTGAGTGCGAAGACAACAGATCCAAGTTCAAGATCGTGAGTAGTGTAGTTTCGCTCGTGAATCTTCAGTTATCGGGAGGCGTAAGCAATAACCTTCTTCCGTTGCATCAATACACAACCAAATCCATGTTTCGAGGCATCGCAGTACACAACGAAGTCATCACTGCCTTCGGGAAGTGATAAGATAGGTGCGGTGGTTAACTTCTGCTTCAGGGTTTGAAATGCCGACTCTTGCTCGGCTTCCCAAACGAACTTCTTCCCCTTATGAGTCAATGCAGTCAAAGGACGCGCAATCAGAGAGAAACCTTCAATGAATCTTCGGTAATAACCGACGAGACCTAGAAATTAGCGGATATGATTCGGAGTAGTGGGGGTTTCCCACTTGCTGATAGCTTCGATCTTTGCGGGATTGACTTTGATACCCTGATCGCTCACGATATAACCAAGAAATTGAACTTCCTTCAACCAAAATTCGCACTTGGAGAATTTGGCATAAAGTTGCTCTTGTCTCAGGAGTTCTAGCATGAGTCGAAGATGTTGCTCATGTTCTTCTTCGCTTTTGAAATAGATGAGGATATCATCTATGAAGACGATAACGATCTTGTCCAGGTACGGCTTGCATACACGATTCATGAGATCCATAAATACGGCAGGTGCTTTGGTTAAACCGAATGGCATCACAAGAAACTCATAATGGCCATAACGGGTTCTGAACGCAGTCTTCATCACATCGCTCTCCTTCACCCTCAACTAGTGATAACCTGATCGTAAATCAATCTTGGAGTAAACACTGGATCCTTGCAGCTGATCCAAAATATCGTCAATTCTAGGAAGTGGATACCGATTCTTGATCGTCAAATTGTTCAGTTCACGATAATCGATACACATGAGGAAAGATCTGTATTTCTTCTTCACGAACAAAACAGGTGCACCCCAAGGCGACGAACTCGGTCGGATAAATCCACGGTCTAGTAGTTCATGCAGTTGACTCTGCAACTCTTGCAGTTCAGAAGAAGGTGGTAGTTAGTAAGGTGCGCGGGCTACAGGTGCAGCTCCTGGTGCTAGATCGATCTGAAATTCCACTGATCTCGGCGGTGGTATTCCCGGTAATTCTTCTGGAAAGACATCGAAAAATTCGTTCACAATTTGCACATCCTCCACACTTTTCTCTTCAACTTTTAGCTTCTTCACATGTGCTAAAACAGCAAAACGTCCCTTCTTCATAACCTTTTGTGCCTTCAAGCAACTAATAAGCTTCAACTTTGGACAACATCTATCTCCGTAAACAATCAGAGGCTCACCATCTTCGCGTGGTATACGGAGAATCTTCTCACCACAAACAACTTCGGCTCTTACCTTGGACAACCAGTCCATACCGATAATCACATCAAAGCTTCCCAACTTGATGGGTATCAATTCAATCTCGAAATCTACACCAGCTAAGTTTATTATACCTCCTCGGCCAATTTGGTCAACTTTCTCAAGTTTTTCATTGGCTACCTCAACTAGCATACTCTCCTCCAAAGGTACTAACGACCAATCTATCTTAGAGCAAAAGTGTCTATCTACATAACTCATATCGGCACCAGTATCAAACAAGACAGAAGCTAATAGATTGTTGATAGTGAATGTACCTGTGACCAAGTCAGGATCCTCACGGGCATCTCGGGCGTTCATGTTGAAGACTCTTCCACGTGCTGGCCCGCCATCCTTCTTCTTGTTCGGACATTCGTTTTTGAAGTGGCCTTACTGGCCGCACTCAAAGCACTTCCTGGGTCCAATCGGGTTTGTCCTCATAGCTTGGGCGGTGATCTTACAATCTTTGCTGATGTGTCCAGTCCTCTTACACTTTTCACAAACCACGTTGCAGTACCTAGTATGATTCTTATAGCATCTCTTGCACTGAGGAAGGGTACCCTTGTAGTTAGGGTTCGAGCTAGGTGATAGTGCTCCAAATGAACATGTATTTAGGCACAATATCCTTTTAATATGTAAAGCTTTTAGTTGTAATTGTTCTATTTTTATGTAATATTCGTTTAAATATATAAGTGCGAAGACAAAAGAAGAAAACGACGATTTGAAGACGCAAATGACCAAAAAGCTCAAAAGTACAAAGTACAATCCAAGTGGTTCAATTTATTGATAAGAAACGTCTAAAAGTTACAAGAGTACGAGCCGCAAAAAGAAAAGTACAAGATAATAAATAGTACGCAAGGACGTTTGAAAATCCGGAATCAGGACCAGAGTCAACTCTCAACGCGCGACGTAACGGGGCTAAAATTACAAGTCAACTATGCACATAAATATAATATAATATATAAATAATTCTTAAAATTATATATATTATATTATATAATAAAACGTCGGCAAAACTAGAAAACAAAAGTGATTGGGCTGGATCCAGCTGGCCATGCGATCGCATGGCCAGGATGCCTAAAATCCATACGATCGCATAGAGGGAAAATCCTGGCCAAGTCTATAAATCGAGCAGTTTTTGGACGAATTTAAGACACATCTTTTTCTTTTTCCTTCTATGTAACGTGTATATATATATATATATATATATATTTATAATATAATTTTAATTTTAAATTAATAATAATAAGGTTATTTTAAGAATGTTTTACGGGTTTTAAGTCGAAATTCTGTCCATGCAACGCTACGCGATTAATCACCACTGTAAGCTATGTTCTTTCTTTTTAAATTAATATCTCGTAACTAATTTATTATTATGCTTATTTGAGCCGAAGTAATCGTGATGTTAGACTAAAATATTAAGACGGGGTTATTAGATTTTGTACCATAATTAAGGTTTGGACAAAAGACCGACACTTGTGAACATTGGACTATGAACTATTAATAGATGGGGGGTATTTGTAGTGACCCGAACTTTTCCATGTTTATATATATTAAATGAAATTGTTATTTACATGATTAAGTGTTTCCAACATGTTAAGTAATCCAACTTGTTAAGACTTGATTAATTGAAATAGGTTTCATATAGACAATTGACCACCCAAGTTGACCGGTGATTCACGAACGTTAAAACTTGTAAAAACTATATGATGACATATATATAGATATATATATAGTTAACATGATATTATGATAAGTAAACATATCATTAAGTATATTATCAATGAACTACATATGTAAAGGCAAGACTACTAACTTAATGATTTTGAAACGAGACATATATGTAACGATTATCGTTGTAACGACATTTAATGTATATATATATATATCATATTAAGAGATATTCATACATCATATTATCATGATAATATAATAATTTATAATCTCATTTGATATTATAAACATTGGGTTAACAACATTTACCAAGATCGTTAACCTAAAGGTTTCAAAACAACACTTACATGTAACGACTAACGATGACTTAACGACTCAGTTAAAATGTATATACATGTAGTGTTTTAATATATATTCATACACTTTTGAAAGACTTCAAGACACTTATCAAAATACTTCTACTTAACAAAAATGCTTACAATTACATCCTCGTTCAGTTTCATCAACAATTCTACTCGTATGCACCCGTATTCGTACTCGTACAATACACAACTTTTAGATGTATGTACTATTGGTATATACACTCCAATGATCAGCTCTTAGCAGCCCATGTGAGTCACCTAACACATTTGGGAACCATAATTTGGCAACTAACATGAAATATCTCATAAAATTACAAAAATATGAGTAATCATTCATGACTTAATTACATGAAAACAAAATTACATATCCTTTATATCTAATCCATACACCAACGACCAAAAACACCTACAAACACTTTCATTCTTCAATTTTATTCATCTAATTGATCTCTCTCAAGTTCTATCTTCAAGTTCTAAGTGTTCTTCATAAATTCTACAAGTTCTAGTTTCATAAAATCAAGAATACTTCCAAGTTTGCTAGCTTACTTCCAATCTTGTAGAGTGATCATCTAACCTCAAGAAATCTTTCTTATTTACAGTAAGATATCTTTCTAATACAAGGTAGTACTCATATTCAAACTTTGATTCAATTTCTATAAATATAACAATCTTATTTCGAGTGGAAATCTTACTTGAACTTGTTTTTCGTGTCATGTTTCTGCTTCAAGAACTTTCAAGCCATCCAAGGATCCTTTGAAGCTAGATCCATTTTTATCATTTCCAGTAGCTTTATCCAGAAAACTTGAGGTAGTAATGATGTTCATAACATCATTCGATTCATACATATAAAGCTATCTTATTCGAAGGTTTAAACTTGTAATCACTAGAACATAGTTTAGTTAATTCTAAACTTGTTCGCAAACAAAAGTTAATCCTTATAACTTGACATTTAAAATCAACTAAACACATGTTCTATATCTATATGATATGCTAACTTAATGATTTAAAACCTGGAAACACGAAGAACACTGTAAAACCGGACATACGCCGTCGTAGTAACACCGCGGGCTGTTTTGGGTTAGTTAATTAAAAACTATGATAAACTTTGATTTAAAAGTTGTTATTCTGGAAAAATGATTTTTCTTATGAACATGAAACTATATCCAAAAATCATGGTTAAACTCAAAGTGGAAGTATGTTTTCTAAAATGGTCATCTAGACGTCGTTCTTTCGACTGAAATGACTACCTTTAAAAAAATGACTTGTAACTTATATTTACGACTATAAACCTATACTTTTTCTGTTTAGATTCATAAAATAGAGTTCAATATGAAACCATAGCAATTTTATTCACTCAAAACGGATTTAAAATGAAGAAGTTATGGGTAAAACAAGATTGGATAATTTTTCTTGTTGTAGCAACGTGAAAATTGGTAACAAATCTATATTAATCATATCCTAGCTAACTTATATTGTATTATACATGTATTCTAATATATTATGTAATCTTGGGATACCATAGATACGTATGCAAATGTTTTGACATATCATATCGACCCATGTGTATATATTATTTGAAACAACCATAGACACTCTATATGCAGTAATGAGGGAGTTAGCTATACATGGTTGAGGTTGATTCCAAAAATATATATACTTTGAGTTGTGATCTAGCCTGAGACGTGTATACACTGGGTCGTGGATTGATTCAAGATAATATATATCAATTTTTTTTCTGTACATCTAACGTTGGACAACTAGTTGTAGGTTACTAACGAGGACAGCTGACTTAATAAACTTAAAATATCAAAATGTATTAAAAGTGTTGTAAATATATTTTGAATATACTTTGATATATATGTACATATTTGTTATAGGTTCGTGAATCAACCAGTGGCCAAGTCTTACTTCCCGACGAAGTAAAAATCAGTGAAAGTAAGTTATAGTCCCACTTTAAAAATCTAATATTTTTGGGATGAGAATACATGCAGGTTTTATAAATGATTTACAAAATAGACACAAGTACGTGAAACTACATTCTATGGTTGAATTATCGAAATCGAATATTGTAGTGACCCGAACTTTTCCATGTTTATATATATTAATTGAGATTGATATTTACATGATTAAATATTTCCAACATGTTAAGCAATCAAACTTGTTAAGACTTGATTAATTGAAATATGTTTCATATAGACAATTGACCACCCAAGTTGACCGGTGATTCACGAACGTTAAAACTTGTAAAAACTATATGATGACATATATATGGATATATATATATATATATATAGTTAACATGATACTATGATAAGTAAACATATCATTAAGTATATTAACAATGAACTACATATGTAAAAACAAGACTACTAACTTAATGATTTTTAAACGAGACATATATGTAACGATTATCGTTGTAAAGACATTTAATGTATATATATCATATTAAGAGATATTCATACATGATAATATCATGATAATATAATAATTTAAAATCTCATTTGATATTATAAACATTGGGTTAACAACATTTAACAAGATCGTTAACCTAAAGGTTTCAAAACAACACTTACATGTAACGACTAACGATGACTTAACGATTCAGTTAAAATGTATATATATGTAGTGTTTTAATATGCATTTATACACTTTTGAAAGACTTCCATACACTTATCAAAATACTTCTACTTAACAAAAATGCTTACAATTACATCCTCGTTCAGTTTCATCAACAATTTTACTCGTATGCACCCGTATTCGTACTCGTACAATACACAGCTTTTAGATGTATGTACTATTGGTATATACACTCCAATGATCAGCTCTTAGCAGCCCATGTGAGTCACCTAACACATGTGGGAACCATCATTTGGCAACTAGCATGAAATATCTCATAAAATTACAAAAATATGAGTAATCATTCATGACTTATTTACATGAAAACAAAATTACATATCCTTTATATCTAATCCATACACCAACGACCAAAAACATCTACAAACACTTTCATTCTTCAATTTTCTTCATCTAATTGATCTCTCTCAAGTTCTATCTTCAAGTTCTAAGTGTTCTTCATATATTCTACAAGTTCTAGTTACATAAAATCAAGAATACTTTCAAGTTTGCTAGCTCACTTCCAATCTTGTAAGGTGATCATCCAACCTCAAGAAATCTTTGTTTCTTACAGTAGGTTATCATTCTAATACAAGGTAATAATCATATTCAAACTTTGGTTCAATTTCTATAACTATAACAATCTTATTTCAAGTGATGATCTTACTTGAACTTGTTTTCGTGTCATGATTCTGCTTCAAGAACTTCGAGCCATCCAAGGATCCGTTGAAGCTAGATCCATTTTTCTTTTTTCCAGTAGGTTTATCCAAGGAACTTAAGGTAGTAATGATGTTCATAACATCATTCGATTCATACATATAAAGCTATCTTATTCGAAGGTTTAAACTTGTAATCACTAGAACATAGTTTAGTTAATTCTAAACTTGTTCGCAAACAAAAGTTAATCCTTCTAACTTGACTTTTAAAATCAACTAAACACATGTTCTATATCTATATTATATGCTAACTTAATGATTTAAAACCTGGAGACACGAAAAACACCGTAAAACCGGATTTACGCCGTCGTAGTAACACCGCGGGCTGTTTTGGGTTAGTTAATTAAAAACTATGATAAACTTTGATTTAAAAGTTGTTATTCTGAGAAAATGATTTTTATTATGAACATGAAACTATATCCAAAAATTATGGTTAAACTCAAAGTGGAAGTATGTTTTCTAAAATGGTCATCTAGACGTCGTTCTTTCGACTGAAATAACTACCTTTACAAAAACGACTTGTAACTATAAACCTATATTTTTCTGTTTAGATTCCTAAAATAGAGTTCAATATGAAACCATAGCAATTTGATTCACTCAAAACGGATTTAAAATGAAGAAGTTATGGGTAAAACAAGATTGGATAATTTTTCTCATTTTAGCTACGTGAAAATTGGTAACAAATCTATTCCAACCATAACTTAATAAACTTGTATTGTATATTATGTAATCTTGAGATACCATAGACACGTATACAATGTTTCGACCTATCATGTCGTCACATCTATATATATATTTCGGAACAACCATGGACACTCTATATGTGAATGTTGGAGTTAGCTATACAGGGTTGAGGTTGATTCCAAAATATATATAGTTTAAGTTGTGATCAATACTGAGATACGTATACACTGGGTCGTGGATTGATTCAAGATAATATTTATCGATTTATTTCTGTACATCTAACTGTGGACAACTAGTTGTAGGTTACTAACGAGGACAGCTGACTTAATAAACTTAAAACATCAAAATATATTAAAAGTGTTGTAAATATATTTTGAACATACTTTGATATATATGTATATATTGTTATAGGTTCGTGAATCAACCAGTGGCCAAGTCTTACTTCCCAACGAAGTAAAAATCTGTGAAAGTGAGTTATAGTCCCACTTTTAAAATCTAATATTTTTGGGATGAGAATACATGCAGGTTTTATAAATGATTTACAAAATAGACACAAGTACGTGAAACTACATTCTATGGTTGAATTATCGAAATCGAATATGCCCCTTTTTATTAAGTCTGGTAATCTAAGAATTAGGGAACAGACACCCTAATTGACGCGAATCCTAAAGATAGATCTATTGGGCCTAACAAACCCCATCCAAAGTACCGGATGCTTTAGTACTTCGAAATTTATATCATATCCGAAGGGTGTCCCGGAATGATGGGGATATTCTTATATATGCATCTTGTTAATGTCTGTTACCAGGTATTCACCATATGAATGATTTTTATCTCTATGTATGGGATGTGTATTGAAATATGAAATCTTGTGGTCTATTATTATGATTTGATATATATAGGTTAAACCTATAACACACCAACATTTTTGTTGACGTTTTAAGCATGTTTATTCTCAGGTGATTATTAAGAGCTTCCGCTGTCACATACTTAAATAAGGACGAGATTTGGAGTCCATGCTTGTATGATATTGTGTAAAAACTGCATTCAAGAAACTTATTTTGTTGTAACATATTTGTATTGTAAACCATTATGTAATGGTCGTGTGTAAACAGGATATTTTAGATTATCATTATTTGATAATCAACGTAAAGCTTTTTAAACCTTTATTGATGAAATAAAGGTTATGGTTTGTTTTAAAATGAATGCAGTCTTTGAAAAACGTCTCATATAGAGGTCAAAACCTCGCAACGAAATCAATTAATATGGAACGTTTTTAATCAATAAGAACGGGACATTTCAAATATGCCCCTTTTTATTAAGTCTGGTAATCTAAGAATTAGGGAACAGACACCCTAATTGACGCGAATCCTAAAGATAGATCTATTGGGCCTAACAAACCCCATCCAAAGTACCGGATGCTTTAGTACTTCGAAATTTATATCATATCCGAAGGGTGTCCCGGAATGATGGGGGATATTCTTATATATGCATCTTGTTAATGTTGGTTACCAGGTGTTCACCATATGGATGAATTTTATCTCTATGTATGGGATGTATATTGAAATATGAAATCTTGTGGTTTATTATTATGATTTGATAATATATAGGTTAAACTTATAACTCACCAACATTTTTGTTGACGTTTTAAGCATGTTTATTCTCAGGTGATTATTAAGAGCTTCTGCTGTTGTATACTAAAATAAGGACAAGATTTGGAGTCCATGCTTGTATGATATTATGTAAAAACTGCATTCAAGAAACTTATTTTTGATGTAGTATATTCTTATTGTGAACCATTATGTAATGGTCGTGTGTAAACGGTATATTTTAGATTATCATTATTTGATAATCTACGTAATGCTTTTTAAAACTTTATAGATAAAATAAAGGTTATGGTTGTTTTAAAAATGAATGCAGTCTTTGAAAAACGTCTCATATAGAGGTCAAAACCTCGCGACGAAATCAATTAATAAGGAACGTTTATAATCAATATGAACGGGACATTTCAGTTGGTATCCGAGCGTTGGTCTTAGAGAACCAGAATTTTTCATTAGTGTGTCTTATCGAGTTTGTTAGGATGCATTAGTGAGTCTGGACTTCGACCGTGGTTACTTGAAAAATGATTGCTTAACAAATTTTGTTGGAAACTATATATTTTTAACATGTAAATATTATGTGATATATTAATCTCTTAACGTGTTTGATATTATGTGATAGATGTCTACCTCTAGAACAAGTCCCATTGACTCACCTAATAATAATGAAGAGTCAAATGTAAATTGGAATGATTCGTGGACTGATTCACAAGTTCCCGAAGAGGAACCGGAAGAAGAGTCGGAACCGGAAGAAGAATCGGAACCGGAAGAAGAATCGGAACCGGATGAAGAAATAGAACCAGTGGGGGAAATAATAAAACGGTTAAGTAAAAGAAAATCCTCAACCAACCGACTAAGGTTAATTATGGTCAATGGTGTTTCCGCCAAGGAAGCAAAATATTGGGAGGATTACCAATTCTCCGATGAATCGGATTCCGACGAGAATTCCGATGATGTTATAGCTATTACCCCAACTGAATTTAAAAAGGCAAAAGAAAATAATAAGGGAAAGGGCATAAAAATAGAGAAATCTAATTCCAACCCCGATGAACTTTATATGTATCGTCAACCCCCGAAGTCCTTAAGTTGTAACAATGACCCGGGAACCTCTAAACCACCAGGTTTTTCTAAACCAATGTGGAAAACGACGGCTCGTATTAGGGGAACATCATATATCCCTAGAACCTTGGCAAAATGAACCAAAACCGAAGAAGAAGAAACGAGCGAATCGGAATAAGATAGTTGTATTCGTGTGGTGTAATATATGTAATATAGTGTGCTTATGCTTTATGATATATGTAAAAATTGCTTGTATTAATAAGTATTTTTTTTTATGAATCTAACTCTTGTCTATTTGACAGTATAAAAACACAAAATGGATAGACAACCCAATATTTTAAGAGACCTACCCGGAGACATGATTGATGAAATCTTGTCTAGAGTCGGTCAGAATTCCTCGGCACAACTATTTAAGGCGAGATCAGTTTGTAAGACATTCGAAGAACGTTCCAAGAATGCCTTGGTTTATAAAAGGCTTTCGTTCGAAAGATGGGGGATATCACATTGGGAAATCCGTAAGTTACGATGTGTTTACTTTGACGCATATATTGCGGGGAACCCAAATGCTTTTTTATGCAACGGGTTAAGAAATTATTTTGACACAATATATTCGAATATAGGACTTCGTGATTTAGAAAAAGCGGCTAACATGCAACATAAAGAAGCATGTTATGCTTACGGGTTAGTAATGTTCGCTTCTCACCAAAGTGAGAACAAGAACATCGGGCTACAACTATTAAACAAAACGTTCCCACAAGTGACGGACTCAGTAGTTGGGGTGAGAAACAAAGTTTTTAGATTGTTACGGGACTGTTGGACATTACGTAACCCTCGTCCCTTTGACGACGTTACAACACGCTGTCTTATCAACGGCCATAACGGTTATGTTCCACAAGACCATGGATGGGAATCAGTCCTAGTAAAACCAGAATGCATGAATTGTTTCTGGACGTATGAATTACGTGTCTTTATTGCCTTTGCTGAACGACTTGTGTACTAGCTAGAATTATATTCACAACTATCTTGTATCAAAGTTATTGTGTGCTATATTTCATGTTATATGTAAAATAAGCGGTATTGTAAGTTTGTAAAATATTGTGAAAAAGTTTAAACGCGAAATATTATTATAATCAGTTTTTCATATAGAATTGTAGTAGTTGAATTGTATATTAGCTACTAAGTATGAACTTAACGGGTAGGTACTGTAGTGACCCGAACTTTTCCATGTTTATATATATTAAATGAAATTGTTATTTACATGATTAAGTGTTTCCAACATGTTAAGTAATCAAACTTGTTAAGACTTGATTAATTGAAATAGGTTTCATATAGACAATTGACCACCTAAGTTGACCGGTGATTCACGAACGTTAAAACTTGTAAAAACTATATGATGACATATATATGGATATATATATATATATATAGTTAACATGATATTATGATAAGTAAACATATCATTAAGTATATTATCAATGAACTACATATGTAAAGGCAAGACTACTAACTTAATGATTTTGAAACGAGACATATATGTAACGATTATCGTTGTAAAAACATTTAATGTATATATATATATATCATATTAAGAGATATTATGTAAAATAAGGACAAGATTTGGAGTCCATGCTTGTATGATATTATGTAAAAACTGCATTCAAGAAACTTATTTTTGATGTAATATATTCTTATTGTAAACCATTATGTAATGGTCGTGTGTAAACGGTATATTTTAGATTATCATTATTTGATAATCTACGTAATGCTTTTTAAACCTTTATAGATAAAATAAAGGTTATGGTTGTTTTAAAAATGAATGCAATCTTTGAAAAACGTCTCATATAGAGGTCAAAACCTCGCGACGAAATCAATTAATATGAAATGTTTATAATCAATATGAACGGGACATTTCAGTATTGTCTAATCGAATGACAACTCATTGGAATCTGTCGAACCTATCTTCAAATTAGTTAATCTAATAATTATTAAAATGATTATGTATGTTCTATTTAGTGACGTTTATACGACATCTTTTACGATCATTTAATTAATTATTTGGGTTGGGTAATTGATTATTCATTCTGATCAAGTGGATAAATTAATATTCATATCTCATTAAAACAGGGGTGGATTACATACAAGGATAATTGGTGTAATTGTTAACAAAGTATTAAAACCTTGGATTACACGCAGTCGATAACTTGGAGTAATTTTTAACAAAGTATTAAAACCTTGTTACAGTTCGAATCCCTAATTAGTTGGAATATTTGACTTTGGGAATAAGGTTAATTTGACGAGCATTTTATAATTATGACCGATGGACTATTATGGAAAAAACCAGATGGGTATCAAATAAATCCAGGACAAAGGACAATTAACCCATGGTAATAAATTAAAATCAACACGTCAAACATCATGATTACAGAAGTTTAAATAAGCATAATTCCTTTATTTCATATTTTATCGCAATTTTATTTATCGTCATTTTATTTATCGCACTTTAATTATTGTCATTTACTTTACGCTTTAAATTAAGTTATTTTTATTTTTAATATTTTACATTAGGTTTTAACTGCGACTAAAGTTTTAAAATCGACAAACCGGTCATTAAACGGTAAAAACCCCCTTTTTATAATAATAATTATAATACTACTTATATATATATTTATATATATACAAATATAGTTTTAAAAATATAGTGTTAAACTTGGCTAGTTCCCTGTAGACGAACCGGACTTACTAAAAACTACACTACTTTACGATTAGGTACACTGCCTATAGTGTTGTAGCAAAGTTTAGGTATATCCACTCTATAAATAAAAAAAACTTGTATAATATTTTGCCGTTTTTCATATTAAAAATAATTATATTTCGTATACACCTCGCAACACATCAAGTATTTTTGGCGCCGCTGCCGGGGAACTCGGCGAAACGCTATATCTTTACGCTATATTTTAGTGAAACTATATTTTTATAAAAATATATTATTTCTTATTTCATAAAAATATTTTGTATTTATAATAAGTGTTAAAAATAATAAAAAGAAAAAAATATATATATAGGGGCAGGATCAATGGGGAAGTAACCATTCGGGGGGAAGCAAAATTTTTTTTTTTTTTCATTTTTTTTGAATTTTTTTTTCCGGCATCAAGATCACACGAAAATATGAACATTTAGAAGAGACACTTCGTGATGAATGTTATTATTTAGGCGGAAAAACGATCGACAAAAATAACATTCAAGATAATATTGTTCGTGAAGAATATGAACGTTTTTTTTCTTCATGTTTTGTGAAGTAAAATTTAGCCCAATTTAGAGTTTAGGGTTTAGGGTTTAGTGTTTTGGGTTTATTCCATAAACCCAAAACACCAAACCCTAAACCCTAAACCCTAAACCGTTCGTGTTAAAAACTCAATCTAAATCCTAAATCTAAACTCTAAATCTAAACCCTAAACCCTAAATTTCTAAACCCTAATATCTAAACTCTATAAACCCTAATATCTAAACCCTAATATCTAAACCCCAATAGCTAAAACCTCAAAATCAGCTCGAAAAACACGATAATTGTTATATATTACTTCTTCGAGCGTTTTCCCGCCAAAATAAAAACATTTATCACAAAGTGTCTCTACTAAATGTTCATATTTTCATCTCATCTATAATGTTCGTGAACAAAGTTTTTTCAAAAAACGAAAAAAAAAGTTTTTGCTTCCCCCCGCTTCCCCCCGAATGGTTACTTCCCTCTTGATCCTACCACTATATATATATATATATATATATATATATATATATATATATATATATATATATATATATATATATATATATATATATATATATTTAAGACTATATATATATATATATGTATATATATATATATTTAAGACTTTATTTATAAAATTAATGTAGCGACCCGACAAAATCATCATTGACGGCGCCGTCTACTTAGGTCCCGTTACGTGGTCATAAGTCTTTAAAACAACGTTTGACCAAAAGATATGTCGCATTCATTTCAAATGTAAAGATTGTTCAAAGTTTACGAGAATAGTTCCACCACAAAATTTCGTTACAAGGTTATAAGTACAAATGAAACTTACGCGACACAATTTAAAAGTAGCCAAAAGACGCTCTGTGTATGCATATATACTCGACATCCAATGCAAGTATCAAAATAATGAGCGGAAGCATGTATCATGTATCGTTCAAGGACCTGAGAAAAACATAGAAATCTGTCAACGAAAACGTTGGTGAAATCATAGGTTTAAGTAAGTAAGTACAAATGAACCACAAGATTTGCATCAATGAAATAATAGTAATACATTCCAAAAGTTTGTTTCACGAGCACCCAATTATCAATGCTTAACATTCCTTCCATTGAACCCCATCACTTAGTGCTAGAACATACACTGTTTCTCGAAAATATATTTCATTCGTAAACGGTAGCGAACCGTTTGAATGAGGGTTTGTCAAACCCATATGGATCCATACAACATAAGTTCTTGCTTACACCCGGCAAGTGTAACTAATGATAATCGAATTGAGAATTTTGTTCTAAACTCGTATGTAGAATGTTTGTTTTCCTGTACTTGTGTTCACTTAGTAAAGAAATGTTTATGTTTTCTCATCCCAAATGTAAGTTCAAAAAGAGTAAAAGTGGGACTATGATCTCACCTTTGATTGCAAGAGTATAAATGTACTTCACAAAGTAAACGTGTGCATGAATGTTGCTTAGCCTTGACCTAAACAAGTAAGTTGTATCAATTAACCAGTTACGACACAAGGTCGAGCGAAATGTGTTCAATTAGTCCTATGGCTCGTTACGACTCGAATAGTATAGCATGTGAATCACGTTGTCAAGTTTCATGCAAGAATCAAGTATAAAAGCATGTTAGAATGATTGTATAAAAGTTTGGTTAAGTTTGACTAAAAGTCAAACTTGGTCAAAGTCAATGAAAAAGTCAACACGTTCGGGTCGGGTCCCGAACTATTTTTCTATGCTAGTTATTCATATATAAGCATGTTAAAACAAGTTGCATGTAAATTGGAGGTCTAGAACATGTCAAACATTTTTAGTAAAAAGGTCAAGGGAAACAGAATCTGGACACGGCTTATGTCGCGCCGCGACCTGGAGCGCCGCGCCGCGGCCATACACGAGGTCTGGTGCCTGGTCAGTTTCAAATGTTCAAGTCTTGGTCAAAACTTCAAACAACCATAAAACGCAAACCGTAAACAACTAGAAGGCGTATCTTATACCGTTGGAAAGCTCTTTTGACAAGGAGCACAACTAAACATGTATCATCAATCAAAAACATCATTTTCAACAACCGATTTCTCGTCAAGTGATCAATAAAAGTCTATTTTCAAATTTTCAAGTTCATCAAATGCATTTTGAGTTTCGGGAATCCAATTCTCACATATGATATGCCGTTTTGAAGGTAATGAGGCATACATTACAACTAAACACTAACAATTAACATTCCATGGCATGCAAGCATCCAAAAATTCATGTCAAGAACTATCAAACCCTAGTCAAACATCTCAAAATCAATAATCATGCTTTTGAAGTTTTCTTAATCAACCTACACATCAAATTGAAGCTAATGATGCTAGTAACACATTTAATACATGAACTTTAACAATTAAACAACATTTAATCATCCAAAATCAAAGATTAAGCACACCCATTTCAAAGTTCATACTAGTTACTCCAAATCAACAAATCGAGCAAACAAAACATATATTCATATTATACACGAGCCATAGACACTAACTAACACAATTTCAAGTCAAAAACACGAATTTAAAGAAAATTAGTGATTTTAGAAAGTTACCCAAAATGGATGAAATTGGTACCAAATCGAAGAGGATGAAGAGAGGATCACGAATATGTAATTTTTTTTTGAAGTTTGCTTCCCGATCTGGATTTAGATGATGATTTATGTTTGTGTTCTTGAGAGAAAAAAAAGAAAGAAAGAAAAAAAATAGAAATGGATGAATGAGTGGGTGGAGGTGGAAGATGGTTGACTAGTCAAGTGCTAGTTACCATTTTGGGGTTTTGGCAAAACAAGTCCCTCAAGTTGTAGTCGGGTGCGGGAATTACCTAAACGAAATATTTTAAAACGCGTATTAACGGAGGATGTTAAAATCCAATAACGGAAAAATATTAAGAATGTTAGCTAACGGAGGATACGAATTTAGTTACGAAGGATATTATTAAAATAAAAAGACGGGCGTTAAAATAATTTAACGGAAAAATGCGGGATGTTACATTACCCACACCTTAAAAGAAATTTTGTCCCGAAATTTAGTTGGAAGTAATAGTCGATGTCTCTTCCTTGAAACCTTGCATTGTCAATGCTATGAATAAGTGAAGATACGTCCTTGGGCATTCCCACGAATTTGGACAGTCGGGGTTTTATGTTGTATTAAGGCTTGGTTTTACGATCCACAATTTCAACCGGTCTTTCTACGAAGAGGAGTTGTCATCAATAGTAAGTTTATCTAGAAGGATAGCACGTTCCTGTTCCTCAGGACACGTATCTAAGTTTGTTACATGGAACGTAAGGTAAACGGGAACTTAATTGAGTCGGAAGTTCTAAACGGTAGGAAGCGGTTCCAATACGCCCCAAGATTTCAAAAGGATCAATATTGCGGATATAAATTTCCTCGATTTCCCAAAACGGATTACACCTTTCCAAGGTGTGGTTTTCAATGTTACACGGTTACTGACTTTAAATTTGAGAGATTTTCATCTAACATTGGTATAACTCCTTTGGCGACCACGGGCCGTCTTGAGCCCTTCTCGGACTTGAACTATCTCAAAGGTTATTTCTTGAATGATTTCGGATCTGATGATTTGCTTGTCACCTACTTCGGTCCAACGAATAGGAGAACAACATTTGTGGTTATATAAAGTTTCGAAAAGTGCGCGTTAACACGCGAGTGGTAACTACTGTTGTAAGAGGGATCAACTAAAGGCGACAACACAAGTTTGTAACATGTCTTTCCAAGATGTAAATTGTTCGTTTGCTTAGCTCTTCTGTTTGTGGAAGATACGCAGTACTCACGTCTAAACGTGTTCCGAAGGCTTCTTGTAAACAAGATGTGTAGCGAGTATTTTCGATCCGGGATAATTGACAATGATACACCGTGTTGGAATATAATTTCTTAAGATATGTTTGGACAAGTTAGTTAGGGTTCGAAAGCGTTTGTTGGAACAGGTTTCTTGTCGGCTACTGAAAAATGTTCGTAAGGGCTAGTCACCCTCGTGGCGAATACTAGTAACACGTGAAGGGTCTCTCTCTCCATTGAGAAATTATATAAAAAGGTTTCCGTATACGGAAGTACGAGCGAAAAGATAGGAGTGAAATGAGAACTTAGAATAGGATGAGTTCACATTTTGAGGTAGCCATATCGCGCATCTAGTGGCCAAATGTTGAGACTTGGTGGGAAACGAGATAGTACACGTAGTTGTATAGCTCGGGGTTGAGTAGTAGTTGGCCGTATAACAGAAGCACAAGGACGTTAAGTCAAAGAAGAAAGGGGTATCCTTGGATTGTGTGTTATCTTTGGTCCCAGTAATATCAGACGGTAATAGTGAAATAGCATAGCTATGTATCGTGGTACGCGATGACGAGAAGATTGATCGGATCCATAAATAAGTATTCAAATTCTCCGTGTAAAATAACGAATTTCAGCTTCCTTGATTTCGAGTCGAGAGGGGTTGCCTTTCAGGCGTTCACGTAGAAGTATTTCTATATTTGAGTTCCATTTTGTGCCACACGAATTTATCTAGTAAGGTTGGTGTGAAAAATCACGTTCAAAGTCCGGACACGGAAAATGTTTAATTCTTTCCCTTAGTACGTTAACAAGGTTAAAGGGCGAGCGATACGGAAAAATTGGAAATTAATCTTTGGTAATAATCGCGAGATCCAAAATTTTACGAATACAAGTCGGAGTCGTGAGTGTTTCTCCAAAATTAATTAATTAATTAATTTTTTTTTTTTTTTTTTTTTTTTTTTTTTTTGCGAGATCTACTGTAATACCTTGACCACTAACAACATGGTTTAGAATTTGGACTTCGTTTAACCAAAATTCTCACTTGGAGAATTCGGCATAGAGTTGCTCTTTTCTCAAGAGTTCGAGCGCAAGACAGAGACGTTGTTCGTTTTTCCTTTCCGCTTGAATAGCTTAAAACTTCAATTATAAGTACGGTAATGGATTTGTCTAGATAAGTTTGCATACGCGGTTCCGGAGGTCTATGAATACGGGCGGAGCCTTAGATAAACTGAACGGCACTAAAAGAAATTTATAACTATCGTAGCGAGTTCGAAAAGCGGTTTAGGAGACATCTTCTCCCTTAACCCTCAATTGATGATAACCAGAATGAAGGTCAATTTTAGAATATACGCGAGATCCGTGTAACGGTTCAAGAGGTTGTTGATACGGGGAAGAGGATATCGGTTCTTAAACGGAAATTATTTAGTTCACTAAAATCACATATATGTGGGGAAAACATTCCCTTCCTAACGTATAGGTTTTGGGCTCCCTAGTTCTATAGATGTCAAATCAAAGTTCAAATTACCTACCCAATAAGTTTGACGTACACTCTCCGATAAATTTGTCGGTACGCAATAGTTTTCCGTTGGTCACTTGAATGGCCTAAGTAATATCTAGGGGGTGGTGGAGTGCAAATAGTTAGCTCTAAAGCCTTGGATACCAAACATTTATCGACATCCGATCGAATAAACATGAAGTATAGGAGTTGTTAAGAAGAAACGTACCCGTGACTAGTTCATGTCGTCTCGAGCATCCTCGGTGCTAATGTTGGAAGTTCGGCCGCGTGTGTTGGGGTTGGCTTTCTTCGTTGGACATGCATTCCTAAAATGACCCGGTTGGCCACATTCGAAACAAACACCCGGCTTTTGTGTGTTGGGTCCCTTTTGACTGACGGGGGCAGTACTTCCACAATATTTGGCAATATGACCACTTCCCTGGCACCGGTGGCAAATTAGCTTGCCACATTCACCAAAGTGATGCTTGTGGCATTTGTTACAAAAAGGTCGAGTTCCAGCATAACTTTTCTTGCCGACGGAGGTGAAAGGTTCCTTGGCAAAGTTGTTGCTATTGTAGTTGCTGGATTGAGAGGCTTCCCATTTTCTTTTGTTGTTACCCGGTTGGTCCTCAGCCGTTGGTGCCGGTGCTTCAATTTCATCCACCATTTCTATAGATTGGCGAGCCATCGTTAAAGCCTCTTGTAGATTGGCGGGTTTGGATGACATTACCCTGTGTTGAATGCTCTTCGGAAGGCCATCCATTTAAAGTTCAACTCTTAGGGACTCGAGAGTCATGAGGTTTGGACACATTAAGACTAGTTCAGCAAACCGTTGATTATAAGCTTCGAGGTCATTCCGGACCGTTTGTAAATTTCTTAGCCCCTGTTCGAGCCTTCGAGTCTCGTCGCGCGGAAAGTATTCGGTGATCATTCTTTCTCTTAATTCGGTCCAAGTGAGTGCGTGGGCTTCATCGATACCCACTGATTGTACATACGTGTTCCACCATGAGAGAGTAATACCGGTGAGAGTGAGGGTGGAAAACTTGACCTTATCTTGGTCCCGACAACCGCTTATGTTAAAAACGGCTTCCATTTGTTCAAACCATCTGGTGAGAGCAACCGGTCCCTCGGTTCCATCGAAAGTGGGAGGTTTGCACCCCATGAAGTTCTTGTAGGAGCACCCCTCGTTTGAATTACCAGCTCCATGATTATTGTTGTTGGAAAAGTGATCGGCCACGGCCGCACCCACGGCGGTGGTTATCATTCTTTGAAGAGCTCGTTCGAGAGTTTCGGAAGGAGTATTGGGTTGTCCTTGGTGAGCCATTGTTCCTTCATGACACAAGAATACCGTTGTTTAGTATTATCAATAATACTAATCGTGATATGGAATCAAGATAAAGAGGAAATTTTTCCTTGACTCGTCTTAAATTCTTTATGTCATAATGTCGGAACGTTCATATGAGTCACCGTAATATAATCCCGGAAATTATATTACCCTGATTCATATGTGCATTCGACATCATTTCATATAGTCAAGGTGGCGTGTCAATCAAATTAAACAACGTGAGATTAAGATGAACTAAGAGTAGATATGAGTAGAAGCGTTCGAGTATAAATGCACAAGTAGTCAAGTAATTCCTACTTCAAGTCTATATGCCGGTTGTAGTCTAGACTCACCAATGTACCCTATGACTCGGGGTCGACACCAATGAACTCTAAATCCCTACAACCAATGCTCTGATACCATCTGTAGCGACCCGACAAAATCATCATTGACGGCGCCGTCTACTTAGGTCCCGTTACGTGGTCATAAGTCTTTAAAACAACGTTTGACCAAAAGATATGTCGCATTCATTTCAAATGTAAAGATTGTTCAAAGTTTACGAGAATAGTTCCACCACAAAATTTCGTTACAAGGTTATAAGTACAAATGAAACTTATGCGACACAATTTAAAAGTAGCCAAAAGACGCTCTGTGTATGCATATATACTCGACATCCAATGCAAGTATCAAAATAATGAGCGGAAGCATGTATCATGTATCGTTCAAGGACCTGAGAAAAACATAGAAATCTGTCAACGAAAACGTTGGTGAAATCATAGGTTTAAGTAAGTAAGTACAAATGAACCACAAGATTTGCATCAATGAAATAATAGTAATACATTCCAAAAGTTTGTTTCACGAGCACCCAATTATCAATGCTTAACATTCCTTCCATTGAACCCCATCACTTAGTGCTAGAACATACACTGTTTCTCGAAAATATATTTCATTCGTAAACGGTAGCGAACCGTTTGAATGAGGGTTTGTCAAACCCATATGGATCCATACAACATAAGTTCTCGCTTACACCCGGAAAGTGTAACTAATGATAATCGAATTGAGGATTTTGTTCTAAACTCGTATGTAGAATGTTTGTTTTCCTGTGCTTGTGTTCACTTAGTAAAGAAATGTTTATGTTTTCTCATCCCAAATATAAGTTCAAAAAGAGTAAAAGTGGGACTATGATCTCACCTTTGATTGCAAGAGTATAAATGTACTTCACAAAGTAAACGTGTGCATGAATGTTGCTTAGCCTTGACCTAAACAAGTAAGTTGTATCAATTAACCGGTTATGACACAAGGTCGAGCGAAATGTGTTCAATTAGTCCTATGGCTCGTTACGACTCGAATAGTATAGCATGTGAATCACGTTGTCAAGTTTCATGCAAGAATCAAGTATAAAAGCATGTTAGAACGATTGTATAAAAGTTTGGTTAAGTTTGACTAAAAGTCAAACTTGGTCAAAGTCAACAAAAAAGTCAACACGTTCGGGTCGGGTCCCGAACTATTTTTCTATGCTAGTTATTCATATATAAGCATGTTAAAACAAGTTGCATGTAAATTGGAGGTCTAGAACATGTCAAACATTTTTAGTAAAAAGGTCAAGGGAAACAGAATCTGGACGCGGCTTATGTCGCGCCGCGACCTGGAGCGCCGCGCCGCGGCCATACACGGGGTCTGGTGCCTGGTCAGTTTCAAATGTTCAAGTCTTGGTCAAAACTTCAAACAACCATAAAACGCAAACCGTAAACAACTAGAAGGCGTATTTTATACCGTTGGAAAGCTCTTTTGACAAGGAGCACAACTAAACATGTATCATCAATCAAAAACATCATTTTCAACAACTGATTTCTCGTCAAGTGATCAATAAAAGTCTATTTTCAAATTTTCAAGTTCATCAAATGCATTTTGAGTTTCGGGAATCCAATTCTCACATATGATATGCCGTTTTGAAGGTAATGAGGCATACATTACAACTAAACACTAACAATTAACATTCCATGGCATTCAAGCATCCAAAAATTCATGTCAAAAACTATCAAACCCTAGTCAAACATCTCAAAATCAATAATCATGCTTTTGAAGTTTTATTAATCAACCTACACATCAAATTGAAGCTAATGATGCTAGTAACACATTTAATACATGAACTTTAACAATTAAACAAAATTTAATCATCCAAAATCAAAGATTAAGCACACCCATTTCAAAGTTCATACTAGTTACTCCAAATCAACAAATCGAGCAAACAAAATATATATTCATATTATACACGAGCCATAGACACTAACTAACACAATTTCAAGTCAAAAACACGAATTTAAAGAAAATTAGTGATTTTAGAAAGTTACCCAAAATGGATGAAATTGGTACCAAATCGAAGAGGATGAAGAGAGGATCACGAATATGTAATTTGTTTTGAAGTTTGCTTCCCGATCTGGATTTAGATGATGATTTATGTTTGTGTTCTTGAGAGAAAAAAAAAAGAAAGAAAGAAAAAAAATAGAAATGGATGAATGAGTGGGTGGAGGTGGAAGATGGTTGACTAGTCAAGTGCTAGTCACCATTTTGGGGTTTTGGCAAAACAAGTCCCTCAAGTTGTAGTCGGGTGCGGGAATTACCTAAACGGAATATTTTAAAGCGCGTATTAACGGAGGATGTTAAAATCCAATAACGGAAAAATATTAAGAATGTTAGCTAACGGAGGATACGAATTTAGTTACGAAGGATATTATTAAAATAAAAAGACGGGCGTTAAAATAATTTAACGGAAAAATGCGGGATGTTACAATTAAAAAGTACTTTTATTTTTTAAGATTTTAAAATATAAGCTAATTATATTTTATATAAATATTCTATAAATATTTTCTTTATTAAAATCAAAAATCAAAAATCAAATAAAAATATAATTTGGGCCGAAACTGGTACCAGCCTGAATCAGTTCTGGAATTCCTGGGCCATGCGATCACATGACCCCAACGCTAAAAAATCATGCGGTCGCATGAGTAGACCTGACAGGCCACAAACCTGGTACGCATTTATGACAGTAGGGTTTATTAATATTTATTATTATTTATTAATTAGGGTTTAATTATTTATTATTAATTAACTAGTATTTAGTTTTAATAATAATTAGTAATTTTAAGTTAAATTATTATTTTTAATTATATAGTTTAATATTTTTATATAATATAAATATAAAAATAATATATTTATAAAAATTGTATTTTTTTATAACTTTAGTTTTATTTTTAAATTTTGTATCTTTTTAATTGTTTAATTGTAATTTGTATTTTTATCGTTTGTAATTAGTTTTAAGTCTAGTATTTTGCCGTAGTTATTTTTTATTTCTAGATTTTTAGGCTTTGCCGTAAAATCCCTTAAGTGCTTTTTGTTTAGACTAAGATTTAGGTGCTTTAGAATTTTGCGACACCGTTTTAAGATTTTAGTACATTTTAAGTTATTGCCGTTTTGGATATAGAATTCCTTTTAAGCTTTAATTCCTTTAGACGCAACTTTTAATATTTAATTTTTAGACTTTTATTTTTCGACTCTTATTTTTCGACCTTTTATTTTTCGACGTTTTCCGACGCACTCTTTTTCTTTCTTATTTCTCGACACTCTAGTTTTTAGGACATAGATTTTTATTTCAAAATTTCGACAAAAAAATTATTTTAAGCAGTTAAATTAATAGACATCCAAAATTTTCTGGTTCGTAGTAATAGTTGGATTTGTTAGTGGCGAGTTGTGGGCTTCTGATTTAAAGGGTTCTGGCTACCTGCTGCATCTATTGGCTATTCGAAACGTGGGCAAAATCAGAAAAGTCTATTAATTTGATAACTTATATAATTTTTATCTTTTATAACTAATAGGATATTCAGTGAATGCACCGAGCAAAACGTTCACCACCTTTCATACGTTCACTACCTGTAACCAGATCAAGACATCTAGCCAATATTATCGCCATTGATTTTTCTTTAGAATCATCGTCAAGTCGAACAAGTACTCCAACTCAAATTTCCGATAATCCATCTTTTATACCCGACTTCAAAATTGAAAACCCGGAGGATATTCAAGGACAATTCCAAGATCCTGAAACACTAATCATTCCTCCTGAACTACAAACCGTTAAATCAGAATCCTCTAGTGATTCGTATTCAACAAATTCAATAATGGAAGTAACTGAACCTCTAAGTATGGAAGATCGAATGAGAGCCACACGCACGGGCCAAGGTCACGCCATTATTAAGCCAGACATTAATTCGCCAGATTATGAAATCAAAGGACAAATCCTACATATGGTAACTAATCAATGCCAATTTAGTGGTGCGCCGAAGGAAGATCTAAATGAACATCTTCGTACCTTTAATAGGATCTGTACTCTATTCAAAATCCCAGAAGTGGAGGATGAACAGATCTATCTCATGTTATTTCCCTGGACTTTAAAGGGAGAAGCCAAAGATTGGTTAGAATCGTTACCTGAAGGGGCGATTGATACATGGGATGTCTTAGTTGAAAATTTTCTTAAACAATTCTTTCCGGCATCTAAATCCGTGAGACTTCAAGGAGAAATTGTTACGTTCACGCAAAAGCAAAATGAAACATTATATGAGGCATGGACAAGATTCGGAAAGTTGTTGAGAGGATGTCCTCAGCACGGTTTAGACACTTATCAAATAGTATAAATATTCTACCAAGGATGCAACGTTGCTACACGAAAAGACATCGACATAACAGCTGGTGGTTCCATTATGAAGAAAACCGCAACTAAAGCTCACAAAATTATTGATAACACAGCCTCCCACTCACATGAGCGGCACCAAGAAAAAAGATATCTTTCGTTCATCTAAAGCAGCTAGAGCCGATTCTAGCCATGACTTTGATTCCGTTTCCGCAAAAATAGATGCTTTCGAGAGACGAATGGAAAAGATGAATAAAGATATTCACGCAATACGAATCAATTGTGAGTAATGCGGTGGACCACACTTAACGAAAGATTGTCACATTGAACAAACGATGGAAGAACGAGAGAACGTTTCCTATATGAACCAAAGGCCTGGAAATAATTATCAAAATAATTATCAACCGCCAAGGCTAAACTTTAATCGAAATCAAAACATTCTTTACAACCCAATGGACCCAACAATAACTCGTACAACCAACAAGGTCCGAATAACCAACCAACTCAAAACAACACTTTCAATCAACAAACCGCCAAGGCCAAACTTTAATCGAAATAAAAACATTCTTTACAATCCAAATGGACCCAACAATAACTCGTACAACCAACAAGGTCCGAATAACCAACCAACTCAAAACAACACTTTCAATCAACAAAGACCTGGCTTATATAAACCACCACAACAAACCGAAGAGAAAAAGTCAAATCTAGAAGAAATGATGGTAAAACCAATGGAATCTCAAACATAATTTATTACATCTCAAACCCAAACAAATGAGAGGTTTGATCAATCATTAAGAACTCAACAAGCTTCCATTTTAAATCTAGAAAAACACGTAGGTACTCTTGCTAGCATGATGAGTGAGAGGGAACAAGGAAAGCTACCGAGTAATACTAAAGTAAATCCTCATAATGAGAATGTTAATATGGTGTCAACAAATTCTGAAAAACCAGCTCCAGAAGATGGGAAGGTTTTAGATGTGAATAACAATGAAGAAGTTACAACACCACCACCACCCGAGTATGTAAAGCCAGTGGTGGCACCATACAGACCACCCATCCCGTTTCCAAGAAAAGGAGTTGAGTATGAGCAAGTGATGTAGTGACCCGAACTTTTCCATGTTTATATATATTAATTGAGATTGATATTTACATGATTAAATGTTTCCAACATGTTAAGCAATCAAACTTGTTAAGACTTGATTAATTGAAATAGGTTTCATATAGACAATTGACCACCCAAGTTGACCGGTGATTCACGAACGTTAAAACTTGTAAAAACTATATGATGACATATATATGGTTATATATATAGTTAACATTATATTATGATAATTAAACATATCATTAAGTATATTAACAATGAACTACATATGTAAAAACAAGACTACTAACTTAATGATTTTGAAACGAGACATATATGTAACGATTATCGTTGTAACGACATTTAATGTATATATATCATATTAAGAGATATTCGTACATCATAATATCATGATAATATAATAATTTAAAATCTCTTTTGATATTATAAACATTGGATTAACAACATTTAACAAGATCGTTAACCTAAAGGTTTCAAAACAACATTTACATGTAACGACTAACGATGACTTAACGAATCAGTTAAAATGTATATACATGTAGTGTTTTAATATGTATTTATATACTTTTGAAAGACTTCAATACACTTATCAAAATACTTCTACTTAACAAAAATGCTTACAATTACATCCTCGTTCAGTTTCATCAACAATTCTACTCGTATGCACCCGTATTCGTACTCGTACAATACACAGCTTTTAGATGTATGTACTATTAGTATATACACTCCAATGATCAGCTCTTAGCAGCCCATGTGAGTCACCTAACACATGTGGGAACCATCATTTGGCAACTAGCATGAAATATCTCATAAGATTACAAAAATATGAGTAATCATTCATGACTTATTTACATGAAAACAAAATTACATATCCTTTATATCTAATCCATACACCAACGACCAAAAACACCTACAAACACTTTCATTCTTCAATTTTCTTCATCTAATTGAACTCTCTCAAGTTCTATCTTCAAGTTCTAAGTGTTCTTCATAAATTCCAAAAGTTCTAGTTTCATAAAATCAAGAATACTTTCAAGTTTGCTAGCTCACTTCCAATCTTGTAAGGTGATCATCCAACCTCAAGAAATCTTTGTTTCTTACAGTAGGTTATCATTCTAATACAAGGTAATAATCATATTCAAACTTTGGTTCAATTTCTATAACTATAACAATCTTATTTCAAGTGATGATCTTACTTGAACTTGTTTTCGTGTCATGATTTTGCTTCAAGAACTTTGAGCCATCCAAGGATCCATTGAAGCTAGATCCATTTTTCTCTTTTCCAGTAGGTTTATCCAAGGAAATTAAGGTAGTAATGATGTTCATAACATCATTCGATTCATACATATAAAACTATCTTATTCGAAGGTTTAAACTTGTAATCACTAGAACATAGTTTAGTTAATTCTAAACTTGTTCGCAAACAAAAGTTAATCCTTCTAACTTGACTTTTAAAATCAACTAAACACATGTTCTATATCTATATGATATGCTAACTTAATGATTTAAAACCTGGAAACACGAAAAACACCGTAAAACCGGATTTACGCCGTCGTAGTAACACCGCGGGCTGTTTTGGGTTAGTTAATTAAAAACTATGATAAACTTTGATTTAAAAGTTGTTATTCTGAGAAAATGATTTTTATTATGAACATGAAACTATATCCAAAAATTATGGTTAAACTCAAAGTGGAAGTATGTTTTCTAAAATGGTCATCTAGACGTCGTTCTTTCGACTGAAATGACTACCTTTACAAAAACGACTTGTAACTTATTTTTCCGACTATAAACCTATACTTTTTCTGTTTAGATTCATAAAATAGAGTTCAATATGAAACCATAGCAATTTGATTCACTCAAAACGGATTTAAAATGAAGAAGTTATGGGTAAAACAAGATTGGATAATTTTTCTCATTTTAGCTACGTGAAAATTGGTAACAAATCTATTCCAACCATAACTTAATCAACTTGTATTGTATATTATGTAATCTTGAGATACCATAGACACGTATACAATGTTTCGACCTATCATGTCGACACATCTATATATATTTCGGAACAACCATAGACACTCTATATGTGAATGTTGGAGTTAGCTATACAGGGTTGAGGTTGATTCCAAAATATATATAGTTTGAGTTGTGATCAATACTGAGATACGTATACACTGGGTCGTGGATTGATTCAAGATAATATTTATCGATTTATTTCTGTACATCTAACTGTGGACAACTAGTTGTAGGTTACTAACGAGGACAGCTGACTTAATAAACTTAAAACATCAAAAGATATTAAAAGTGTTGTAAATATATTTTGAACATACTTTGATATATATGTATATATTGTTATAGGTTCGTGAATCAACCAGTGGCCAAGTCTTACTTCCCGACGAAGTAAAAATCTGTGAAAGTGAGTTATAGTCCCACTTTTAAAATCTAATATTTTTGGGATGAGAATACATGCAGGTTTTATAAATGATTTACAAAATAGACACAAGTACGTGAAACTACATTCTATGGTTGAATTATCGAAATCAAATATGCCCCTTTTTATTAAGTCTGGTAATCTAAGAATTAGGGAACAGACACCCTAATTGACGCGAATCCTAAAGATAGATCTATTGGGCCTAACAAACCCCATCCAAAGTACTGGATGCTTTAGTACTTCGAAATTTATATCATATCCGAAGGGTGTCCCGGAATGATGGGGATATTCTTATATATGCATCTTGTTATTGTCGGTTACCAGGTGTTCACCATATGAATGATTTTTATCTCTATGTATGGGATGTGTATTGAAATATGAAATCTTGTGGTCTATTGTTACGATTTGATATATATATAGGTTAAACCTATAACTCACCAACATTTTTGTTGACGTTTTAAGCATGTTTATTCTCAGGTGATTATTAAGAGCTTCCGCTGTCGCATACTTAAATAAGGACAAGATTTGGAGTCCATGCTTGTATGATATTGTGTAAAAACTGCATTCAAGAAACTTATTTTGTTGTAACATATTTGTATTGTAAACCATTATGTAATGGTCGTGTGTAAACAGGATATATTAGATTATCATTATTTGATAATCTACGTAAAGCTTTTTAAACCTTTATTGATGAAATAAAGGTTATGGTTTGTTTAAAAATGAATGCAGTCTTTGAGAAACGTCTCATATAGAGGTCAAAACCTCGCAACGAAATCAATTAATATGGAACGTTTTTAATCAATAAGAACGGGACATTTCAGTTGGTATCAGAGCGTTGGTCTTAGAGAACCAGAAAATTTGCATTAGTGTGTCTTATCGAGTTTGTTAGGATGCATTAGTGAGTCTGGACTTCGACCGTGTTTTCTTTAAAAATGATTGCTTAACATTTTTGTTGGAAACTATATATTTTTAACATATGAATATTATGTGATATATTAATCTCTTAACGTGTTTGATATTATGTGATAGATGTCTACCTCTAGAACAAGTCCCATTGACTCACCTAATAATAATGAAGAGACAAATGTAAATTGGAATAATTTGTGGACTGATTCACAAGTTCCCGAAGAGGAACCGGAAGAAGAGTCGGAACCGGAAGAAGAATCGGAACCGGAAGAAGAATCGGAACCGGATGAAGAAATAGAACCGGTGGGGGAAATAATAAAACGGTTAAGTAAAAGAAAATCCTCAACCAACCGACCAAAGTTAATTATGGTCAATGGTGTTTCTGCCAAGGAAGCAAAATATTGGGAGGATTACCAATTCTCCGATGAATCGGATTCCGACGAGAATTCCGATGATGTTATAGAAATTACCCCAACTGAATTTAAAAAGGCAAAAGAAAATAATAAGGGAAAGGGCATAAAAATAGAGAAATCTAATTCCAACCCCGATGAACTTTATATGTATCGTCAACCCCCGAAGTCCTTAAGTTGTAACAATGACCCGGGAACCTCTAAACCACCAGGTTTTTCTAAACCAATGTGGACAACGACGGTTCGTATTAGGGGAACATCATATATCCCTAGAAACTTGGCAAAACGAACCAAAACCGAAGAAGAAGAAACGAGCGAGTCGGAATAAGATAGTTGTATTCATGTGGTGTAATATATGGAATATAGTGTTCTTATGCTTTATGATATATGTAAAAATTGCTTGTATTAATAAGTATTTTTTTTTATGAATCTAACTCTTGTCTATTTTACAGTTTAAAAATACAAAATGGATAGACAACCCAATATTTTAAGAGACCTACCCGGAGACATGATTGATGAAATCTTGTCTAGAGTCGGCCAGAATTCTTCGGCACAACTATTTAAGGCGAGATCAGTTTGTAAGACATTCGAAGAACGTTCCAAGAATGTCTTGGTTTATAAGAGACTTTCGTTTGAAAGATGGGGGATATCACATTGGGAAACCCATAAGTTACGATGTGTTTACTTTGACGCATATATTGCGGGGAACCCAAATGCTATTTTACGCAACGGGTTAAGAAATTATTTTGACTCAATATATCCGAATATTGGACTTCGTGATTTAGAAAAAGCGGCTAACATGCAACATAAAGAAGCATGTTATGCTTACGGATTAGTAATGTTCGCTTCTCACCAAAGTGAGAACAAGAACATCGGGCTACAACTATTAAACAAAACGTTTCCACAAGTGACGGAGTCGGTAATTGGGGTAAGAAATGAGGTTTTTAGATTATTACGGGACTGTTGGACATTACGTAACCCTCGTCCCTTTGATGACGTTACAACACGCTGTCTTATCAACGGCCATAACGGTTATGTTGCACAAGACCAAGGATGGGAAGTAGTCCTAGTAAAACCAGAATGCATGACTTGTTTCTGGACGTATGAATTATGTGTATTTATTGCCTTTGCTGAACGACTTGTGTACTAGCTAGAATTGTCTTCACAACTATCTTGTATCAAAGTTATTGTGTGCTATATTTCATGCTTTATGTAAAATAAGCGGTATTGTAAGTTTGTAAAATATTGTATAAAAGTTTGAACGCGAAATATTATTATAATCAGTTTTTCATATAGAATTGTAGTAGTTGAATTGTATATTAGCTACTAAGTATGAACTTAACGGGTAGGTACTACCCGAATTTAAACTTATAAAACGCTAATATGAAGAAAAAGCTTTTATAAATGAGTTCATATTATGCTACGAAATACTATTAACTACTCTTAATATTCTGTATGAATAACTTGTTCCATTTAACTATTTTGAAGGAAATGGCACCGACTACTCGACACACCGTGAATATGAATGAAGAGGAATTCCGTACTTTTCTAGCTTCAAACATAGCCGCAGTACAGGCTGCGCTACATACCAATAATAACCTTGGATCTAGCAGTACAGGAAATCGTGTAGGATGCACCTACAAAGAATTCACTGCCTGCAAACCTCTGGAATTTGATGGAACCGAAGGACCGATCGGATTGAAACGGTGGACCGAGAAGGTTGAATAGGTGTTTGCCATAAGTAAGTGTACTGAAGAGGACAAAGTGAAGTACGCTACGCATACCTTCACAGGTTCTGCGTTAACATGGTGGAATACCTATCTAGAGCAAGTGGGACAAGATGATGCGTACGCACTACCGTGGTCAGCATTCAAGCACTTGATGAACGAGAAGTACCGTCCCAGAACCGAGGTCAATAAGCTCAAGACAGAACTTAGAGGGTTACGAACCCAAGGATTTGATATTACCACGTACGAAAGACGATTCACAGAATTGTGCCTATTGTGTCCGGGAGCATTCGAAGATGAGGAAGAGAAGATCGACGCGTTTGTGAAAGGATTACCGGAAAGAATCCAAGAAGATATAAGTTCACACGAGCCCGCCTCCATACAACAGGCATGTAGAATGGCTCACAAACTCGTGAACCAAATTGAAGAAAGAATTAAAGAACAGACTGCTGAAGAGGCCACTGTGAAGCAAGTCAAAAGAAAGTGGGAGGAAAACGGTGATAAGAATCACCAATACAACAACAACAGCAATTACAACAATAATCGCAACAATTATCCCAACAATCGCAACATCAATCGCAACTACAACAAACGGCCCAACAACAACAACAACAACAACAACAACAACAGCAACTACAACAATTATCCCAACAACAATAATAACCGCAACAACAACAACAATCAGAAGCAACTATGCCAAAGGTGTGAAAAGAATCACTCGGGGTTCTGCACCAAATTTTGCAACAAGTGTAAAAGAAATGGTCATAGCGCGGCGAAGTGTGAGGTCTACGGACCAGGGGTTAATAGAACGAAAGGAACAAATGGTGTCGGAACGAGTAATGGCGGAGCAAGTAGTGTCGGAGCAAGTTATGCCAATGTAGTTTGTTATAAATGTGGAAAACCGGGCCACATTATTAGAAATTGCCCGAACCAGGAGAATACGAATGGACAAGGCCGTGGAAGAGTTTTCAATATTAATGCGGCAGAGGCACAGGAAGACCCGGAGCTTGTTACGGGTACGTTTCTTATTGACAATAAATCTGCTTACGTTTTATTTGATTCGGGTGCGGATAGAAGCTATATGAGTAGAGATTTTTGTGCTAAATTAAGTTGTCCATTGACGCCTTTGGATAGTAAATTTTTACTCGAATTAGCAAATGGTAAATTAATTTCAGCAGATAATATATGTCGGAATCGAGAAATTAAACTGGTTAGCGAAACATTTAAGATTGATTTGATACCAGTAGAGTTAGGGAGTTTTGATGTGATAATCGGTATGGACTGGTTGAAAGAAGTGAAAGCGGAGATCGTTTGTTACAAAAATGCAATTCGCATTATACGAGAAAAAGGAAAACCCTTAATGGTGTACGGAGAAAAGGGCAACACGAAGCTACATCTTATTAGTAATTTGAAGGCACAAAAACTAATAAGAAAAGGTTGCTATGCTGTTCTAACACACGTCGAGAAAGTACAAACTGAAGAAAAGAGCATCAATGATGTTCCCATTGCAAAAGAATTTCCCGATGTATTTCCGAAAGAATTACCGGGATTACCCCCACATCGATCCGTTGAATTTCAAATAGATCTTGTACCAGGAGCTGCACCAATAGCTCGTGCTCCTTACAGACTCGCACCCAGCGAGATGAAAGAACTGCAAAGCCAATTACAAGAACTTTTAGAGCGTGGTTTCATTCGACCAAGCACATCACCGTGGGGAGCTCCTGTTTTGTTTGTCAAAAAGAAAGATGGTACATTCAGGTTGTGTATCGACTACCGAGAGTTGAACAAACTTACCATCAAGAACCGCTACCCACTACCGAGAATCGACGACTTATTTGATCAACTACAAGGCTCGTCTGTTTATTCAAAGATTGACTTACGTTCCGGGTATCATCAAATGCGGGTGAAAGAAGATGATATTCCAAAGACTGCTTTCAGAACACGTTACGGTCATTACGAGTTTATGGTCATGCCGTTTGGTTTAACTAATGCACCAGCTGTGTTCATGGACCTTATGAACCGAGTGTGTGGACCATACCTTGACAAGTTTGTCATTGTTTTCATTGATGACATACTTATTTACTCAAAGAATGACCAAGAACACGGTGAACATTTGAGAAAAGTGTTAGAAGTATTGAGGAAGGAAGAATTGTACGCTAAGTTTTCAAAGTGTGCATTTTGGTTGGAAGAAGTTCAATTCCTCGGTCACATAGTGAACAAAGAAGGTATTAAGGTGGATCCGGCAAAGATAGAAACTGTTGAAAAGTGGGAAACCCCGAAAACTCCGAAACACATACGCCAGTTTTTAGGACTAGCTGGTTACTACAGAAGGTTCATCCAAGACTTTTCCAGAATAGCAAAACCCTTGACTGCATTAACGCATAAAGGGAAGAAATTTGAATGGAATGATGAACAAGAGAAAGCGTTTCAGTTATTGAAGAAAAAGCTAACTACGGCACCTATATTGTCATTGCCTGAAGGGAATGATGATTTTGTGATTTATTGTGATGCATCAAAGCAAGGTCTCGGTTGTGTATTAATGCAACGAACGAAGGTGATTGCTTATGCGTCTAGACAATTGAAGATTCACGAACAAAATTATACGACGCATGATTTGGAATTAGGCGCGGTTGTTTTTGCATTAAAGACTTGGAGGCACTACTTATATGGGGTCAAAAGTATTATATATACCGACCACAAAAGTCTTCAACACATATTTAATCAGAAACAACTTAATATGAGGCAGCGTAGGTGGATTGAATTATTGAATGATTACGATTTTGAGATTCGTTACCACCCAGGGAAGGCAAATGTGGTAGCCGATGCCTTGAGCAGGAAGGATAGAGAACCCATTCGAGTAAAATCTATGAATATAATGATTCATAATAACATTACTACTCAAATAAAGGAGGCGCAACAAGGAGTTTTAAAAGAGGGAAATTTAAAGGATGAAATACCCAAAGGATCGGAGAAACATCTTAATATTCGGGAAGACGGAACCCGGTATAGGGCTGAAAGGATTTGGGTACCAAAATTTGGAGATATGAGAGAAATGGTACTTAGAGAAGCTCATAAAACCAGATACTCAATACATCCTGGAACGGGGAAGATGTACAAGGATCTCAAGAAACATTTTTGGTGGCCGGGTATGAAAGCCGATGTTGCTAAATACGTAGGAGAATGTTTGACGTGTTCTAAGGTCAAAGCTGAGCATCAGAAACCATCAGGTCTACTTCAACAACCCGAGATCCCGGAATGGAAATGGGAAAACATTACCATGGATTTCATCACTAAATTGCCAAGGACTGCAAGTGGTTTTGATACTATTTGGGTAATAGTTGATCGTCTCACCAAATCAGCACACTTCCTACCAATAAGAGAAGATGACAAGATGGAGAAGTTAGCACGACTGTATTTGAAGGAAGTCGTCTCCAGACATGGAATACCAATCTCTATTATCTCTGATAGGGATGGCAGATTTATTTCAAGATTCTGGCAGACATTACAGCAAGCATTAGGAACTCGTCTAGACATGAGTACTGCCTATCATCCACAAACTGATGGGCAGAGCGAAAGGACGATACAAACACTTGAAGACATGCTACGAGCATGTGTTATTGATTTCGGAAACAGTTGGGATCGACATCTACCGTTAGCAGAATTTTCCTACAACAACAGCTACCATTCAAGCATTGAGATGGCGCCGTTTGAAGCACTTTATGGTAGAAAGTGCAGGTCTCCGATTTGTTGGAGTGAGGTGGGGGATAGACAGATTACGGGTCCGGAGATTATACAAGAAACTACCGAGAAGATCATCCAAATTCAACAACGGTTGAAAACCGCCCAAAGTCGACAAAAGAGCTACGCTGACATTAAAAGAAAAGATATAGAATTTGAAATTGGAGAGATGGTCATGCTTAAAGTTTCACCTTGGAAAGGCGTTGTTCGATTTGGTAAACGAGGGAAATTAAATCCAAGGTATATTGGACCATTCAAGATTATTGATCGTGTCGGACCAGTAGCTTACCGACTTGAGTTACCTCAACAACTCGCGGCTGTACATAACACTTTCCACGTCTCGAATTTGAAGAAATGTTTTGCTAAAGAAGATCTCACTATTCCGTTAGATGAAATCCAAATCAACGAAAAACTCCAATTCATCGAAGAACCCGTCGAAATAATGGATCGTGAGGTTAAAAGACTTAAGCAAAACAAGATACCAATTGTTAAGGTTCGATGGAATGCTCGTAGAGGACCCGAGTTCACCTGGGAGCGTGAAGATCAGATGAAGAAGAAATACCCGCATCTATTTCCAGAAGATTCGTCAACACCTTCAACAGCTTAAAATTTCGGGACGAAATTTATTTAACGGGTAGGTACTGTAGTGACCCGAACTTTTCCATGTTTATATATATTAATTGAGATTGATATTTACATGATTAAATGTTTCCAACATGTTAAGCAATCAAACTTGTTAAGACTTGATTAATTGAAATAGGTTTCATATAGACAATTGACCACCCAAGTTGACCGGTGATTCACGAACGTTAAAACTTGTAAAAACTATATGATGACATATATATGGTTATATATATAGTTAACATTATATTATGATAATTAAACATATCATTAAGTATATTAACTATGTAAAAACAAGACTACTAACTTAATGATTTTGAAACGAGACATATATGTAACGATTATCGTTGTAACGACATTTAATGTATATATATCATATTAAGAGATATTCGTACATCATGATATCATGATAATATAATAATTTAAAATCTCTTTTGATATTATAAACATTGGATTAACAACATTTAACAAGATCGTTAACCTAAAGGTTTCAAAACAACATTTACATGTAACGACTAACGATGACTTAACGAATCAGTTAAAATGTATATACATGTAGTGTTTTAATATGTATTTATATACTTTTGAAAGACTTCAATACACTTATCAAAATACTTCTACTTAACAAAAATGCTTACAATTACATCCTCGTTCAGTTTCATCAACAATTCTACTCGTATGCACCCGTATTCGTACTCGTACAATACACAGCTTTTAGATGTATGTACTATTAGTATATACACTCCAATGATCAGCTCTTAGCAGCCCATGTGAGTCACCTAACACATGTGGGAACCATCATTTGGCAACTAGCATGAAATATCTCATAAGATTACAAAAATATGAGTAATCATTCATGACTTATTTACATGAAAACAAAATTACATATCCTTTATATCTAATCCATACACCAACGACCAAAAACACCTACAAACACTTTCATTCTTCAATTTTCTTCATCTAATTGAACTCTCTCAAGTTCTATCTTCAAGTTCTAAGTGTTCTTCATAAATTCCAAAAGTTCTAGTTTCATAAAATCAAGAATACTTTCAAGTTTGCTAGCTCACTTCCAATCTTGTAAGGTGATCATCCAACCTCAAGAAATCTTTGTTTCTTACAGTAGGTTATCATTCTAATACAAGGTAATAATCATATTCAAACTTTGGTTCAATTTCTATAACTATAACAATCTTATTTCAAGTGATGATCTTACTTGAACTTGTTTTCGTGTCATGATTTTGCTTCAAGAACTTTGAGCCATCCAAGGATCCATTGAAGCTAGATCCATTTTTCTCTTTTCCAGTAGGTTTATCCAAGGAAATTAAGGTAGTAATGATGTTCATAACATCATTCGATTCATACATATAAAACTATCTTATTCGAAGGTTTAAACTTGTAATCACTAGAACATAGTTTAGTTAATTCTAAACTTGTTCGCAAACAAAAGTTAATCCTTCTAACTTGACTTTTAAAATCAACTAAACACATGTTCTATATCTATATGATATGCTAACTTAATGATTTAAAACCTGGAAACACGAAAAACACCGTAAAACCGGATTTACGCCGTCGTAGTAACACCGCGGGCTGTTTTGGGTTAGTTAATTAAAAACTATGATAAACTTTGATTTAAAAGTTGTTATTCTGAGAAAATGATTTTTATTATGAACATGAAACTATATCCAAAAATTATGGTTAAACTCAAAGTGGAAGTATGTTTTCTAAAATGGTCATCTAGACGTCGTTCTTTCGACTGAAATGACTACCTTTACAAAAACGACTTGTAACTTATTTTTCCGACTATAAACCTATACTTTTTCTGTTTAGATTCATAAAATATAGTTCAATATGAAACCATAGCAATTTGATTCACTCAAAACGGATTTAAAATGAAGAAGTTATGGGTAAAACAAGATTGGATAATTTTTCTCATTTTAGCTACGTGAAAATTGGTAACAAATCTATTCCAACCATAACTTAATCAACTTGTATTGTATATTATGTAATCTTGAGATACCATAGACACGTATACAATGTTTCGACCTATCATGTCGACACATCTATATATATTTCGGAACAACCATAGACACTCTATATGTGAATGTTGGAGTTAGCTATACAGGGTTGAGGTTGATTCCAAAATATATATAGTTTGAGTTGTGATCAATACTGAGATACGTATACACTGGGTCGTGGATTGATTCAAGATAATATTTATCGATTTATTTCTGTACATCTAACTGTGGACAACTAGTTGTAGGTTACTAACGAGGACAGCTGACTTAATAAACTTAAAACATCAAAAGATATTAAAAGTGTTGTAAATATATTTTGAACATACTTTGATATATATGTATATATTGTTATAGGTTCGTGAATCAACCAGTGGCCAAGTCTTACTTCCCGACGAAGTAAAAATCTGTGAAAGTGAGTTATAGTCCCACTTTTAAAATCTAATATTTTTGGGATGAGAATACATGCAGGTTTTATAAATGATTTACAAAATAGACACAAGTACGTGAAACTACATTCTATGGTTGAATTATCGAAATCGAATATGCCCCTTTTTATTAAGTCTGGTAATCTAAGAATTAGGGAACAGACACCCTAATTGACGCGAATCCTAAAGATAGATCTATTGGGCCTAACAAACCCCATCCAAAGTACTGGATGCTTTAGTACTTCGAAATTTATATCATATCCGAAGGGTGTCCCGGAATGATGGGGATATTCTTATATATGCATCTTGTTATTGTCGGTTACCAGGTGTTCACCATATGAATGATTTTTATCTCTATGTATGGGATGTGTATTGAAATATGAAATCTTGTGGTCTATTGTTACGATTTGATATATATATAGGTTAAACCTATAACTCACCAACATTTTTGTTGACGTTTTAAGCATGTTTATTCTCAGGTGATTATTAAGAGCTTCCGCTATCGCATACTTAAATAAGGACAAGATTTGGAGTCCATGCTTGTATGATATTGTGTAAAAACTGCATTCAAGAAACTTATTTTGTTGTAACATATTTGTATTGTAAACCATTATGTAATGGTCGTGTGTAAACAAGATATATTAGATTATCATTATTTGATAATCTACGTAAAGCTTTTTAAACCTTTATTGATGAAATAAAGGTTATGGTTTGTTTAAAAATGAATGCAGTCTTTGAAAAACGTCTCATATAGAGGTCAAAACCTCGCAACGAAATCAATTAATATGGAACGTTTTTAATCAATAAGAACGGGACATTTCAAGTGATAGGTAATAAAGTTTGTGATACCTCTGGAAAGAAGAAGAAGAATAAGAAAGTACAAGAAATAAAAACCGTAAAAGTAAACCCGGTGAAGACAGTTCCACCAAAACCTCCACCCAGGGTGGGTGATCCGGGTGAATTTATTGTTCCTTGTCTACTTAGTGATTGTGTCATGTATGATGCACTAGCAGATTTAGGTGCGAGTGTGAGTGTTATGCCTCTTTCATTATATAAGAGATTAGGAGTAGGTGAGTTAAGTCCAATGAAAATGAGTGTTCGACTCTTTGATCAAACCATTAGGCACTCAGTTGGAATTGCTGACAACCTACCCGTTCAAGTGGGTAATTTAACCTTTCTAGTCGAAATTATTGTCATTGACATAGAAGAGGACCCAAACATTCCTCTAATTTTAGGTCGACCATTCTTAGCATCTACCGGGGTGTTATTTGATGTAAGAGAAGGTAGATTGACACTTAGTAATGATGAAAAATCGATCACCTTTGTGAGTCGAAAGTCTAAATCTCCATCAACCAAAACCGTTGAATCAACAAAAACGATTGGTAAGAACCATGTTGTTTTACCAACTCCAACGGTAGTGCTTAACAATAATAAAATGCCTAAATGTGGGGAAGATGAAGTAACACCTAATGATGACCTGATAACAAAGAACCCCATTTTTGATACGAAATTAAATGACACCGTTATTAACAGTTCAATGAAGAAACTTATTAAACGGATTCGCGATGCCAGAACCAAGGGGAACTTTAATTTATGTAACCGGTTAGTATCCAATCTATCACCTAAAGAAAAGGCAAAACTAGTTGAATTTGTGGATATTACACAAGAATCCGACCAATGGCTTAAAGCAAAAGTCACAGATATGCAAGTTGATTATGGTCCAAGAGAAATTGACAATGAAGTTAATCACAAATTCGACACCACAGCTACCTAATTGTGGGGAGATTCAAATGTTCTAAAAAGAAAACGTTGTCTAGAGTTAGTTGTTCTATTCTCGTGTAGTTCCGAGAATGGAATTCGATTGGTCTTTTCCACTAGCAGACATTAAAGAACTTGTTTTCTCCCTCCATTCTAATTTTTTTTTGTTTTATAGGTTTTGTATGAAATTAATATGCTTTTCAAATTTAAGTATTGTGTGAATTTAAAAACAAAATTTACTTTATTTCATTAAGTTTAAAAAATGATTTCTAAAATTCATCGTAAGTTGAAGACTAGCTCATGGAACCGAAATTGCTTTACCCGAGGGCGGGGCGAAAATTTTTGTTATCATTATTTTTAATTTTATTGATCTAAAGTATACCAAAAAAAAAAAAATTTAAAAACCCAAAAATCTTTGTTTTTAAAACAATCGCTTTAAAAATGACAAATTTTACATTTTGTCGAGGGATAGACTAGGTAAACATACCGAAACTACCTAAAGTAAAAGGAAACAAAATTTTAAAAAAATTATTCATTTAAATTGTTTTAATAAATAAAGGTTTTATATAATATATATATATATATATATATATATATATATATATATATATATATATATATATATATATATATATATATATATATATATATATATATATATATATATTATGTTTGTAGTTTATCTTATGTACAAAACAGGATAAAATAGCACACTTTCAAAGACTGGCATTAAGTTCAGCAAAAGCTACTAATTTTGACGATAAGACGCAAAACATATGTGAAATTATAACAAAAGGAATGAACGATGAGGCGCGCCATCTATCATTCGACGACCTTAGTAATTACAAACTGGGTATTTTTAATCACTTTTCTACACTAATCACCCTCATGAATTTATAATTATAGTCTGATTTCATGTAAATGAGGGCATTGCATGATCTCAAGTGTGGGGAAGGGTTATAAATTCTCTCGGGTTTACACTTAGTTTAATTGCCAAATTTTGTGAAAATTTGAAAAATTTTCAACTAAATGAATTCAAAATCATGTTTATACATATTTATGAACGATAAAAGTAGGTGTTAATGCCCAAATTATTGTTACCTCGGAGAGAACATAAATGGAGAAACAACCCAAAACGTTAGAATTCATTTAAAATGGAATAGAGGAGAATAAAAAGGCAAAGAAAAAAATGAATAAAAGCTAAGTGTGGGAAGAATTACCAAGTTCTTTAAAACACATATCACATATTTGGTACAGATTATTGCACGTACTTTTGTTTTGGACGATTTTAATTAGTTTTACCTAATTTATTGTAATATATTTGAAAGAAAGATGGATCTGCATGATGAATCAATTTCATCATTAAAAGGAAGTAAAGTCTTCCGAAAAAGACACTGATAATGCTAAAAACGAACATATATTTCATAGCATTATCCCTCAAGAAAGACAAGCTTTTAGTTGCAATTGTTCTATTCACAAGTGATATTCGTTTAAATAATAAAAGGTGAAGACAAAAGACAGATTCGATGAATTGAAGACGCAAACGACCAAAAAGCTCAAAAGTACAAAGTACAATCAAAGAGGTTCAAATTATTGATGAGAAACGTCTCAAAATTACAAGAGTACAAGACGCGAAATGCAAAATACAAGATATTAAATTGTACACAAGGACGTTCGAAAATCCGAAACCGGGACCAGAGTCAACTCTCAATGCTCGACGCAACGGACTAAAAATTACAAGTTAACTATGCACACGAATATAATATAATATTTAAATAATTCTATAAATTATTTATATATTATATTATTATTAAAAACCGTCGGCAAGAAAGAAAACAAAGTCATGTGAACTCTCCCAGCTGGCCATGCAATCGCATGGCCTGGAAGAACAAAAGCCATGCGATCGCATGGCCCCAGAAGTCAGGCCACATCTATAAATTTCGCGTGTTTTGGCCAGTTTTAATATATCTTTTTCTCTATCTCTCTCACGTATACATATATATATATATATATATATATATTATATTTTAATTTTAATTTTAATTTTAAATTCTAATAATAAGGGTATGTTAGCGAATGTTGTAAGGGTGTAAGTCGAAATTCTGTCCGTGTAACGCTACGCTATTTTTAATCATTGTAAGTTATGTTCAACCTTTTTAAATTAATGTCTCGTAGCTAAGTTATTATTATGCTTATTTAAGCCGAAGTAATCGTGATGTTGGGCTAAAATATTAAGACGGGGTAATTGGGCTTTGTACCATAATTAGGGTTTGGACAAAAGAACGACACTGGTGGAAATTAAACTATGGGCTATTAATGGGCTTTATATTTGTTTAATTAAATGATAGTTTGTTAATTTAATATAAAGATTTACAATTGGAAGTACCTATAAATAACCATATACACTTGATCGGACACGATGGGCGGGATATTTATGAGTACTAATAATCGTTCGTTTAACCGGACACGGGAATGGATTAATAGTCAATGGACTTATTAAAACAGGGGTGAATTATGTACAAGGACACTTGGCATAATTGTTAACAAAGTATTAAAACCTTGGGTTACACGCAGTCGATATCCTGGTGTAATTATTAAACAAAGTATTAAGACCTTGTTACAGTTTAAGTCCCCAATTAGTTGGAGTATTTGACTTCGGATATAAGGATAATTTGACGAGGACACTCGCACTTTATATTTATGACTGATGGACTGTTATGGACAAAAACCAGACAGACATATTAAATAATCCAGGACAAAGGACAATTAACCTATGGTACCAAATTAAAATCAACACGTCAAACATCATGATTACGGAAGTTTAAATAAGCATAATTTCTTTATTTTGTATTTAATTGCACTTTTAATTATCGCACTTTTATTTATTTCAATTTCATTATCGTTATTTATTTTACGCTTTAAATTAAGTTATATTTATTTTTAATATTTTATATTAGGTTTTAACTGCGACTAAAGTTTTAAAATCGACAAACCGGTCATTAAAAGGTAAAATCTCCCTTTTATAATAATAATATTATTTATATATTTTTGTATTTTTACAATTATAAGTTAAAACTAATATAGCGTTAAACTTGGCTAAGATCCCTGTGGAACGAACCGGACTTACTAAAAACTACACTACTGTACGATTAGGTACACTGCCTATAAGTGTTGTAGCAAGGTTTAAGTATATCCACTCTATAAATAAATAAATAAATAAATTGTGTAAAAATGTATCGTATTTAATAGTTTTTCCTTGTAAAAATATAACTATTTTATACACCACCACGCACACATCAAGTATTTTTGGCGCCGCTGCCGGGGACTTGCTTAAACGCCGGAAGCGAAACGCTATATATATATAAAAAAAGATTTTTTATTAAGTTCTTTGTATAAAAAATATACGTTTTAAATATTAAAAATACAAAAATATAAAAAGAAAACAAAATATATATATTTTTAAGAGATTGATAAAAATATATAAAATTATAAATTTTTCTATTTTTATTTTTAGTTTTTAACAATTAAGTTTTTATTTACTCTATATAAATATTCTATATATTTTAAAACAGAAAAAAAAATATAAAAGAAATCAAACGGCCTGGTACTGTAGCAGCCCAACTCTGGCTCGAAACCCTACTCCATGTGACTGCATGGATATATAACGTGAAGGCCATGCGATCGTATGGCCTGTTCTGACACACCGAAGTTGACCTGATTACAGCAATAATTACGGAGTATATTATTATTATTATTATTAAAACCCTAATTAGGGTTTAGTTTTTAATTAATTAGTTTAGTTTTTATTATTAATTTATATTTTTAGTTTAATTAGTTTTATTAGTTTTATTAATATATAAAAATTAATAGTTTTATAAAATGAATAATATAAAAATAATATTTTTATAAAAATTGTACTTTTTACAACTTTAAGTTTATTTTTATATTTTGTTTATTTTTATTTGTTTTAGCGTAATATTTGTATTTTTCGCTCGTATTTAGTTTTAATCATAGTTTTTGCCATAGTTATTTTTATTTCTAGATTCTTAGGCTTTGTCGTAAAATCCCTTAAGTACTTTTTCTTTAGACTAAGATTTAGGTGCTTTAGAATTTTGCGACGCCGTTTTTATATTTTAGTACCTTTTTAAGTTTTTGCCGTTTTGGATATAGAATTTCTTGTAAGCTTTAATATTTTTAGACGCAACTTTTAATTCTTAGTTTTTAGTTCCTTTTTAAGTTTCGACGCGCTACTTTCTTATTTTTATTTTTGGACGCCTATTATTTTTTTCGACCTTTTATTTTTTGACGTTTTTCGACGCGCTCTTTTTTTCTTTCTTATTTCTCGACGCTCTAGTTTTTAGGACATAGAATTTTCTATTTCTTCTCTAAAATTTCAACGAAAAATTATTTTAAGTGGTTAAATTGATAGACATCCAAAATTTTCTGGTTCGTAGTAATAGTTGAATTTGTTAGTGGCGAGTTGTGGGCTTCCGATTTAAAGGGTCCTGGCTACCTGCTGCATCTTTTGGCTATTCGAAACGTGAGCAAAATCAGAAAAGTCTATTAATATGATAACTTAAATAATTTTTATCTTTTATAACTAATAGGATATTCAGTGAATGCACCGAGCAAAACGTTTACCACCTTTTGTACGTTCACCACCTGTAACTCGATCAAGACATCTAGCCAGTATTGTCGCCGTTGATTTTTCTTTAGAATCGTCATCAAGTCGACCAAGTACTCCAATTCAAATTTTTGATAATCCATTTTTTGAACCCGACCTCACAATTGAGAATCCGGAGGATATTCAGGGACAATTCAGAGATCCTGAACCATTAATCTTTCCTCCGGAACCACCAATCATTCAAACAAAGATTGTTGAGGAACAACCCATTAAATCAGAATCCCTTAGTGATTCAGATTTAACAAATTCAATCATGGAAAATCTGGAACCTCTAAGTATGGAAGACCGAATGCGAGCTAAACGCACTGGCCAAGGTCACGCAATTACTCAACCTGACATTAATGCGCCAGATTATGAAATCAAAGGACAAATCCTACACATGGTAACTAATCAATTCCAATTTAGTGGTGCGCCGAAGGAAGATCCAAACGAACATCTTCGTACTTTTAATAGGATCTGTACTTTATTCAAAATCAGAGAAGTGGAGGATGAACAAATATATCTCATGTTATTTCCCTGGACTTTAAAGGGAGAAGCCAAAGATTGGTTAGAATCGTTACCTGAAGGGGCGATTGATACATGGGATGTTTTAGTTGAAAATTTTCTTAAACAATTCTTTCCAGCATCTAAAGCCGTGAGACTTCAAGGAGAAATTGTTACGTTCACACAAAAGCCAAATGAAACTCTATATGAGGCGTGGACCCGATTTGAAAAGTTATTAAGAGGATGTCCGCAATATGGTTTAGACACTTGTCAAATAGTACAAATATTCTACCAAGGATGCGACATCACTACAAGGAAAGACATCGATATAGCAGCTGGTGGTTCCATTATGAAGAAAACCGCAACTGACGCTTACAAAATTATTGATAACACTGCTTCCCACTCACATGAGTGGCACCAAGAAAAAGATATCGTTAGATCATCTAAAGCAGCTAGAGCCGATTCTAGCCATGACTTAGATTCCATTTCCTCAAAGATAGATGCTGTCGAGAGACGAATGGAAAAGATGACTAAGGATATACACTCAATACGAATTAGTTTTGAGCAGTGTGGAGGACCACATTTGACAAAAGATTGTCTCAGTATTGAACAAACAATGGAACAAAGAGAGAATGTTTCATACATAAACCAAAGGCCTGGAAATAATTATCAGAATAATTATCAACCGCCAAGACCAATCTACAATCAAAATCAGAAGTATAACCGAAATGTTCCATACAACAACCAACAAGGTCCTAGCAATCAACAAGTATCCAATAATACTTACAATCAGCAAAGACCTAATTTTCAAAATAAACCACCCCAAACCGATGATAAAAAGCCAAATTTAGAAGATATGATGTCGAAGCTAGTTGAATCTCAAACGCAGTTTTTCACATCTCAGAAACAAACCAATGAACAAAATGCTCAAGCATTTAGAAATCAACAAGCTTCTATTCAAAATTTGGAACAAGAAGTAAGTAACCTAGCAAGGTTAATAGGTGAAAGAAAACCGGGAAGTCTACCTAGTGATACAAATGCTAACCCCCGGAATGAAACAGCTAAAGCTATTACCACAAGAAGTGGTATTACACTTAAACCACCTTAAATACCTCTAATTTCTGATGACTCTATTCCTACTCCACAAGAACCACAATCTGAGCAAGATAAGGAAACAGAACCGGTAGTTGAAAAGGTTAATGAAGATAACACATTTAAGGCTAAACCTTATGTTAAACAATACCAACCACCACTTTCTTGGATATGTTTAAACAGATAAATGTAAATCTTCCTTTCATTGATGTGATTTCAGGAATGCCTAGATATGCTAAATTTCTGAAAGATCTAATCACAAATAGAAAGAAAATGGAAGAACTCTCGGCTGTTACTATGAATGCCAATTGTTCTGCAGTACTGTTGAATAAGATACCAGAAAAATTATCAGATCCAGGAAGTTTCACAATTCCATGTTTTCTGGGTAGTCTTAGTTCAATAGAAGCATTGGCAGACTTAGGTGCTAGTATAAATCTAATGCCGTATTCACTATACGCTAAACTAGACCTTGGAGAATTGAAACCAACACGAATAAGCATACAACTGGCAGATAGATCAGTAAAATATCCTAGAGGGATAATGGAGAACATGCTAGTTAAAGTTGGTACTTTAGTATTTCCAGTAGATTTTGTTATTCTGGATATGGAAGAAGATTCTCGAGTTCCTCTCATATTAGGAAGACCATTCTTAAACACAGCTAAAGCAATAATAGACGTGTTTGGTAAGAAATTGACCCTAAGTATAGAGGACGAGAGTGTTACCTTTTCTGTTGATCGAGCCATGCAACAATCGCAATCTGCAGATGATACATGTTATTATATTCAAACTATAGATTCACATGCAGAATTGTTAGAAGAATTTCCAGAATTACAAGGAACATGAGAATGTTCTTTAGGAGAAGGAACTGAACCAATTGATGAAACTGAAATGTTAGCTACACTTATGGCTAATGGATATGAACCAACAATAGAAGAAATTCAAATGCTAAAAGAGGAAGACAGATATCGATATAAATCATCGATAGAAGAACCACCGACATTAGAGTTAAAGCCACTTCCAAACCATTTGGAATACGCTTATTTACATGGTGAATCTGAATTACCTGTAATAATATCGTCTTCTCTTACTGAAAATGAAAATTCACAACTCATTTCTGTGCTAAAAGCTCATAAACCAGCTATTGCATGGAAGATTCATGATATTAAAGGAATAAGTACTTCGTATTGCACACATAAAATCCTTATGGAAGAAGGTCATAAAACGTATGTGCAACGCCAACGAAGACTAAATCCGAATATGCAAGATGTTGTTAAGAAAGAAATTATTAAACTGCTAGATGCAGGTTTAATTTATCCAATCTCTGATAGTCCATGGGTAAGCCCAGTTCAATGTGTACCTAAGAAGGGTGGCATGACTGTCATCACAAATGAAAAAATGAGCTTATTCCTACTAGGACTGTAACAGGATGGCGTATTTGTATAGATTATAGAAAATTAAATGACGCCACCAGAAAAGATCACTTTCCCTTACCTTTCATTGATCAAATGTTGGAAAGATTAGCCGGAAATAGTTACTATTGTTTTTTTGATGGTTTTTCCGGATATTTTCAAATTCCAACACCAAGACAAAACCACGTTCACGTGCCCTTATGGTACTTTTGCTTATAAACGCATGCTATTTGGACTTTGCAACGCCCCTGCAACCTTTCAAAGGTGCGTGATGGCAATTTTTCACGACATGATAGAAGAATGCATGGAAGTTTTCATGGATGACTTTTCAGTCTTCGGTGATACTTTTGAAACATGTCTAGTTAATCTTGAACGAATGCTTATTAGATGCGAACAATCAAATCTAGTACTTAATTGGGAGAAATGCCATTTCATGGTTAAAGAAGGCATCGTTCTTGGTCATAAGATTTCAAAGGAAGGAATTAAAGTGGATAGAGCTAAAGTAGATGTAATTGCTAAACTTCCACATCCCACCAATGTTAGAGGAGTTAGGAGTTTTCTAGGGCATGCTGTTTTTACCGACATTTTATAAAAGATTTTTCTAAAATTGCCACTCCTATGAATAAACTCCTAGAAAAGGATGCTCCATTCATCTTTTCAGATTAATGCATCAAATCTTTTAATATTCTTAAAGAAAAACTTACTAATGCGCCGATCATGATAACTCCAAATTGGAATCTACCGTTTGAACTTATGTGCGATGCAAGTGATTTTGCAATGGGAGCCGTTTTAGGACAAAGGATTGAAAAACGATTTCAACCTATTTATTATGCTAGTAAGACGTTACAAGGAGCACAAACAAATTACACAACTACTGAAAAAGAACGCCTTGCTATTGTCTTTGCTTTTGACAAATTTCGTTCATATCTCGTTCTAGCTAAAACGGTGGTCTATACCGACCATTCTGCTCTTAGATACCTATTTTTGAAACAAGATGCTAAACCAAGATTAATCCGTTGGATCTTACTCTTACAAGAGTTCGATATTGAAATCCGAGACAAAAAGGGAGCAGAAAATCTCGCCGCTGATCATCTTTCTCGTCTTGAAAATCCCGAATTAGAAGTTCTAAATGAATCGGCCATACAAGACAACTTTCCTGATGAATATCTCTTGAAAATCGATTATAATGAAATTCCATGGTTTGTAGACTATGCAAACTACTTAGTATGTGGATTTCTTGAAAAAGGGTTGTCGTACCAAAAACGAAAGAAATTCTTTAGTGATATAAAACACTATTTTTGGAAAGATCCACATTTGTTTAAAAGTTGTCTCGATGAAATAATACGCCGATGTGTATTCGGGGATGAAGCTAGTAAAATCTTAAACCATTGTCACACAGGACCAACAGGAGGGCATTATGGGCCTCAGCTCACAGCAAGAAAAGTTTACGACGCTGGATTCTATTGGCCTACAATTTTCAAAGACGCACACCTTCTTTGAAAATCCTGTGATGCATGTCAAAGGGCCGGAAAAATAAGTCAACGTGATGAAATGCCACAAAATGTCATTCAAGTATGTGAAGTATTTGACATTTGGGGTATTGACTTTATGGGTCCATTTCCAAAATCTCATAATAATCTCTACATTCTCGTTGCCATTGATTATGTATCTAAATGGGCGGAAGCACAAGCTCTCCCAACTAACGATACACGAGTTGTAGTTAACTTTTTAAAATGTCTTTTTGCCAGGTTTGGAACACCGAAAGCTTTAATAAGTGATCGGGGTACTCATTTTTGTAATAATCAACTTGAGAAAGTTCTTAAAAGATATGGAGTAACTCATAAAATCTCAACCGCTTATCATCCACAAACAAGTGGACAAGTTGAAAATACTAATCGAGCATTAAAACGTATTCTAGAGAAAACCGTAGGATCAAATCCGAAGGAATGGTCCATGAAATTGGAGGATGCACTCTGGGCTTTTAGAATAGCCTACAAAACTCCAATTGGAACCACACCTTTTAGACTCGTTTACGGAAAAGCATGTCATCTTCCAGTAGAAATTGAACATAAAGCATTTTGGGCTTTGAAGACATGTAATCTTGATTTACATGAAGCCGGACGTCTACGATTAAGTCAGCTAAATGAATTAGAAGAATTAAGACATGAAGCATATGAAAATTCGTTAATCTATAAGGAAAGAACGAAGAAATGGCATGATAAAAGAATCAGAAGTTCAAAAGAATTTAAAGAAGGAGACAGAGTTCTTCTTTTTAATTCACGATTCAAGCTATTTCCTGGAAAATTGAAATCAAGATGGTCTGGACCATTCATAGTCAAAAGATTTTTTCCGTACGGAACAGTAGAATTAATAAATTTAAATGGGATTGAATTTAAGGTTAATGGTCACAGAGTTAAACATTACATAGATAATCCAATGGAAGTTAAAGATGAAGTTAATCACAATTTCGAGACCACAGCTAACTAAGTGTGGGAAGGTTCGAATCTTTTTAGAGTAATATATATTTCTGTTAGAGTTAGATATTCTGTTTTCGTGTAGTTTTCGAGAATGGAATCCGAATGGTCTTTCCCTAGCAGACCCTAAAGAACTAGTCTTCTCTCCCCATTCTGAATTTTTATTTTTTTTAGGTTTTACGAGATGAAGAATTCCTGTGAACTAAATCATGGTCTAATGCTACACGCTTTGATCACTAAACGTAAAAATGACACACTCCCGAGTGACCTGGTATCAGTAATAAGAGCCAAATTGGATGGAGTAAGAAAAGAACTCAGGAACGATCATAATAAGTTACATTTTGGTAAAGAAAAATCAAAATTCGTACCGAAAAGAAGAGCACGACACCTTGAAAGATGTCACAAATGCGGAAAATGGTCACACGAAGGAAAATGCTCGACGAATCAGACATATTCCAATACCGAGTTCGTTACTTTATGTAGAGAAGGACCGTTCATATGTTTCGAAGAAAAATCATTGAATGCTCGAGGTTATGCCTATGTAGCTATGAAAAATCAATTAGTCCGACTATCTTATGTAACGACCCAGAAATTTCCGACCAAATTTAAACCTTAAACTCTATAGGTTTCCGACACGATAAGCAAACACCTTAGTGTTGAGTCTAGAAAGTCTGAAATCTATATTTGGATGATCAGTTACCCCTTTGACTGTGCCCAACGATTCACGAACAAGTGTGTGTAATTAAATATGTAATGTATATAAATGTAGATATAAAATTTGATACATATAACATGTTATATCTTAATTTTAAATATTAAAATTATCAGATGTTATTATTATCTTTATCATTAAGAAACATAATTATTAACATTATTGAAAAAAAAAAAAAATACTATTTAGTAATTGTATCATTAGGAATATTATTATTATCATTTTATTTTTTTATCATCAATATTATTAATTATTAATAAATTTATTAAGATCATTATCATTATGAAGATCATCATATTATTATTAGTGTTTTTGTTAAAATTAATAATATTAATGAATTCTATTAATAAATCTATAATATAAATTAATGTTACAAGGATTTAATATAACAATTATATAAATTCAGAATTTTATAAAAATAAATACAGATATATTTATAAATAATAGAAATACAGATTATATATATATAAACATAATCCGATTAAATTTATAATTAAATAAGGGAATTACGTTTTTTTTTATTTAAACTGTTAAAAATTCTAACTTGTCTATAAATATATCTGTATAAGCTTTCAACATCGATATCTAACTCGCCCGTCTTCTTCTTCCCTTTTCATCTTTTTCTCTGCTCCTCGTGATCCTCTGTCGAACAATCATTGTTGTCAAATATCAATTATCATTGCAGTTATCGAGTGAATTAAATCAACTTGAGTGAAACCTCAACCCGTCTCCTCTGTTCTTGATTTCATCTTCAAAACAGATCGACTTCTAAATCAACTTCAAAATATGTTAAAGCAGATATGTTAGGATTCATATGGTTGAACTTTTTGTAAAGTCTCAGGTCTCAATTTTCTATATCGACTTCAAATTCTTAAGACGAAGTTTGGATTTTCAAAAGTCAATAAAATGTTCATCAGGGAATTCGAACCTGTTATTATGTTTTCGGTTTAATTATTGATTCAGAAAGTTTACCTGGATGAATTAGAACCTTTTCCTGTTGTAATCTTTTCCTAAAACTGTCTTAAATTCGAAATCACCATATGGGTTCTTCAAGGCTTTCCTTCGAACATCAGATACTATATCTGTTTCTTTTTATTTATTTTTTCGTACTCATTAAATAAAGACACATATACAGGCGATTTTATTTAAGTGTAATGATAAATCAAACACTTTTTAATACTGAAATTGGTTGGGTCGATTGGATCTAGAGAGGATGAAAGGGGAAACAGAAATGATATACATAATTAAAAACAGAAAGGACATTAATCAAATAACGGGCAATAGCCCAGCTGGTCCGAGTGCTTGGTATGTATTCGAGAGGTCGGGGGTTCGAGCCTGGTTATGGGCAAATCTTTTTGGATAAGCTATTTAAAGGGTATATCAATTTTCAATTTAATTTATATTATTAATATTATTATTATTATTGTTATTGTTATTATTACTGTTATTATTATTAATTATTATTGTTATTAGGTTATTACAAGTATAAAAAAAATATAAATATATGTATCATTTATCATTATTATTATTTTTATTAACATAAATTTTTATATAATTTTAGTTACATTATTTTTGTTATCATTATTATTACAGTGTTATTATTGCTACGAACAAAACGGCTATTATTAATATCAAAATTATTATTTTCATTATCACTATTAAGATTATTATTATTAATTTACTAAATAAATATTATATATATATAAGAAAAATATATTTATTTCATATAACAAAATTTTAGTGATATTTTTATAATAAATACTAATTACTTATCTAAAGTATATAAAATAAATATAGGTGATTAAGTATTAATGAAGCATATAAGTTACTAAAATAACAATTAATAAATATTCGGTTACGAATATATGTTTTAATATAAGTATACAAATGATATAGGTTCGTGAATCCGAGGCCAACCTTATACTTGATCAATGATGTTATATGTATTTTTACTACAAAATACATTAGGTGAGTATATAGTCCCTTTTCTTTTAAACTTTAAATATTTTTGGGCTGAGAATACATGCGCTATTTTTATAAATGATTTACGTTATGGGCACAAGTGACTAAAATTACGTTCTACATGGGTTTGAATCAAAAATCCCCTAGCTTGGTAACTTTAACTATTGGTTTATGAACTGGTAGGCGCGAATCCTAAAGATAGATCTATCGGGTTTTACACCCCCACCCAGATGTTGTTCTAGTAAACTAGAAGAACGGGTGTTTAGTACTTCGAGGTTAACGGAACGCACTTGATTCGGTGCACATATTATATAACTCAGGGGTACACACTCTTGTTAAGGCTAGTTACCGGGTGCCCACTGCTTGGAATGCTTTTCATACACTTGCGAGTGTATTATGTTTATAAATATGAAATCTTGTGGTCCATAGTTATAACGCTGTTAGCATCAAACCTATATATCTCACCAACTTTATGTTGACTTTTTAAAGCATGTTATTCTCAGGTACGAATTAAGTCTTCCGCTGTGCAATAGCTCATATTAAGGACCTTACTTGGAGTCGATCATCGCAATGGAACCAACTGTTGAAGACTTCGTCCGGGAGGATTAGTTCGGGTTATCACAGTTGGTATCAGAGCGTTGGTCTTAGTGAACCAGGTCTTGCATTAGTGTGTCTGACTAGTAATTGTTAGGATACATTAGTGAGTCTGGACTTTGACCGTGTCTACATGTCAAAAAGTTTTGCTTATCATCTCGAGTCGGAAACTATTTGCTTATCATCTTTAGGGAATTGCTTGCTTATCATTCATAGGTCTAGACACATCTTACTGCATTTAATGCATCGATAGTGTATAGACAAAATTCATATCTTAGTGTATCTGATAATTCATATCTTAGCACATCTGTAGATTTGCCTAATAAATGCCGTAGGTTCCTCTGTAGTCTACGAAATCTTTAGTGTTATATATAGATATTCTATATTGTTAGAATATCATCCGATATCCGAAAATCATTTCACATCGAAGATCCCTTCCATCCACCAAATTGCCCTTTTGGCGACAAACCTGAATCACTTACCGGCGAACCTGTTCGAAACACCATCTTCAGAATATCACAACACGACTATATCACAATTCAGATTCTAAACCTTATTCATTCGCTCATTTCTATCGTCAATCATCTCGACATAATATAAGAAGTTAACGAACTACATGCTCGAGTAATGGCTTTGGAGAATCTGGTGCGAAGGTTACAAACACCAGCGGCAGCACCGGCAGCATAACCAGTATCTCCAGCAACATCAACATCGCAATCTTCAGTACCAGCACCATCAACAGTATCATCATCATCATCATCAACGTCAATGGTATCCTTATCACCCTCAAACCACAATCCCGTCGTAAATCTCAACGTCACAAATTACACCTCGAGTATAATCACCGCTCTACGTATCGCTCTATCCACTTTATTTTCGTTCTACATATCGTTCTACATATCGTTCTACATCGATCAATTTCGTTCTACGTATTGTTCTACCTCATTTACCTTCATTCGACATGGCAATTATGCAATCTCTAATGTTTTAGAGATCATGTAATCACGTGCTAACAATAAACCAAATGGGTATAATATCTTATTGACTCATTAAATCCATAATTACATCTGAAGAAAATATATATGCAAGTATATTTTCATAAAGATTGTCATTAAAAATTCTTTCGTACAAACTGTTAATGATGAAAATATTTTAACAGGTGGGTAGTACCCGAGGAATATTTAGAATTCACATTAATAAGTTACACTGTACATTTTTCGAATCTGATTCAACGGTCATTTGCTATCCTACTTGAAATCACCAATATACGTATCTGTTCATTCCAGATTAATCATTTCCATTTAAATTTCATATTTGGATTTTACCTACCCGAATCCAACAAGTGGCATAATGAAGAAAACATTGGACAAAAATAAAAGTGTTAGAAACAAACGAATTAACTAATTGAAATTTGGTTAGGATTTCACGCTAACTGTTCCGGCTAACTGTTCCCAGCTAACTGATTAACATTTAATTTATCGCAATTTACATTCTCGCAATTTTATTTATCGTCATTTAATTTCTGTTATTTACTTTTACGCACTATAAATAACGGGACACGTATGCAAGGTTTCGACTTATCATATCGACCCATCTATATATATATTTCGGAACAACCATAGACACTCTATAAGTGAAGGTGGGAGTTGGCTATACAGGGTTGGAGTTGATTCCAAAATATATATATGGTTTGAGTTGTGATCGACACCGAGACCGGTACACGGGTCACGATACGTATTAAGTAATTCGAATATTATATATATCTAATTTATATATGAATCTATTGAACCATTGGACAATCAGATTATTAGACTGCTAATTTTGGACAATTAAAATGAATTAAAATGTTGATTATAACATATGAAACTAAACAATTCTTCAAGTTTGCCACTTGATTTCATCTTAAACCTCATTTGTATCTCGACAATTACAATTTGCGTTCAAATCTTTCATAATTCTTGAAAACAACTCGATCGAAAAGTTGAACTAGTCGCACCTCGTCTATGCAAGAAAGATTCATGCATACAGTTATGCACCTGAAAAACTTTCGAAACCGAAGTTATATTTAAATCGTAACCGCGTCGAATTCCTTATCATTCATTAGCAAAAACAATCATACGATTCCTTTTCAAGAAGCTAATTTTGTCACAGCTCCACTTCGACTTCTCAGCAAGACTACTCTCATTATAACCTCGATATATACAAGTTGTTCTTCCGCCATCGTTACCGGAGAACCTTTTATATCTCACGACATCAACAGCAGATATACCAGCAGCTCGTTATCTCTTCGGCAGAATCTGCAATTAGTATTTTGAAAATCTCGTAGAAATTCTCCCAGTTATACCGAAAACGTCTATCCCTAAGAATTACATATTTCGAATGTGAAGTTTCTGAAAAACATCCTGGACTATGAAGTAGTTCTTGAAATGCTGATGAAGCAGCAAAAACCGTAAACGACCTTAAAAGTCAAAAGTTTACGATGAAGTACAGTATGTTGGAAAAGCCAGAAAAAAAAAGAGAAGGGTTGAAACTGGAAAACGGATTGAGCAAAGTATGAAGGAGACCGTGGACAAATCATGAAAACTAAACCCGACTTCAAAGAATTCAAACGATTTAGTGCCTGCTGAAACCGTTAGTAAGAACCCTAATCCTTATTCTAAACCTTTCCAGATGATATTCTTCATCATCATCTTATCTTAGATATTATCAGGTGTCTTCATATCTTCCGTTATACATATTCTCCATATTTCTGGAAATATTTTCACAACTATCCTTATCTGAAATCCTTTATCATTCCGTAACATCTGCGTTGTGTTAGTTTCTAAATTTTAAAACCTTCGAGTTTAAAATATGAATGTTTTGAAGTAATGTTGGGAACTGATGCATGAATTAGTATAATATAATGAAACTTGATCAACTTCATTATATTACAGTAAGTCATGTTAAGTTTCTAATGGAATGTGATGATTCACGGTACCATCATCATATGCCATGTTACACGGCTCTTACATTCTATCCAATTTCAAAACATATTAAGAACAAATCATCTTGATAGTTCTATTTTCCTGGATAAACTGGTAATTTAACAAATCAAAATCGTGCCATTACCATTCCTTTCTGAGAACATTAGTTATGTTCATTCCAAATCTCATACCTAAGAATTCCGGACCATTAGAAGAGACGCTTAACCGTAAAAAGAGGAAACGAAAGAATGAAGCTTAGAAATAAAATTTGGGGTATAGATAGCAGCAAATAGGAGAGATCATTAACTGTGGATGACAATGATTATAGAAGACAGAAGTAGGAACATCGAAATATAAGGGAAGATATAAAACCCAACAACCACTCAGAAATTACAAACCGTGTATATCAATACGTATTGCAACGTAAAGACACGGGAGAATAAGAAACATTATAATTCCAAGGAAATCATAAAGGTGAATAGATTCTTCTGGCGGCAAATGAAAAAGAAGAATGAAAGATATGAAGTTTAGAAGTATAATAAGAATCAAGATTTGATGGAGCATATTAAGAATGAGTAGAGTAAGAAAGAATACAAGGTGTGGAGAATAAGGAAAAACGAAGGGGGTGGATTTATAGCAATATATCTGACGGAGAAATCAGAACAGATTATTGCATTAATCAAAGAAGATTTTGATTTCCTAAATCACCGCGGAACTAGATTCTATTATGAAGATTTTCTATCCATAAATTCCAGAAATCAATCATAACTACGTCATTGGTTAAAACAATTTCATGTTTACCCATTTCGCTCTTTTATGATAGCTTCACTCGTGTGTTTCCCTTAATCGAATCGTTTTATCCATATCCTCCGATAATGATAAAACTCTATTATTACCTCATATTCGTCATGAAAACATTCCTATTGTTAATTATGACAACCTCTACCAAATTTCGGGGACGAAATTTCTTTAACGGGTGGGTACTGTAACGACCCAGAAATTTCCGACCAAATTTAAACCTTAAACTCTATAGGTTTCCGACACGATAAGCAAACACCTTAGTGTTGAGTCTAGAAAGTCTGAAATCTATATTTGGATGATCAGTTACCCCTTTGACTGTGCCCAACGATTCACGAACAAGTGTGTGTAATTAAATATGTAATGTATATAAATGTAGATATAAAATTTGATACATATAACATGTTATATCTTAATTTTAAATATTAAAATTATCAGATGTTATTATTATCTTTATCATTAAGAAACATAATTATTAACATTATTGAAAAAAAAAAAAATACTATTTAGTAATTGTATCATTAGGAATATTATTATTATCATTTTATTTTTTTATCATCAATATTATTAATTATTAATAAATTTATTAAGATCATTATCATTATGAAGATCATCATATTATTATTAGTGTTTTTGTTAAAATTAATAATATTAATGAATTCTATTAATAAATCTATAATATAAATTAATGTTACAAGGATTTAATATAACAATTATATAAATTCAGAATTTTATAAAAATAAATACAGATATATTTATAAATAATAGAAATACAGATTATATATATATAAACATAATCCGATTAAATTTATAATTAAATAAGGGAATTACGTTTTTTTTTATTTAAACTGTTAAAAATTCTAACTTGTCTATAAATATATCTGTATAAGCTTTCAACATCGATATCTAACTCGCCCGTCTTCTTCTTCCCTTTTCATCTTTTTCTCTGCTCCTCGTGATCCTCTGTCGAACAATCATTGTTGTCAAATATCAATTATCATTGCAGTTATCGAGTGAATTAAATCAACTTGAGTGAAACCTCAACCCGTCTCCTCTGTTCTTGATTTCATCTTCAAAACAGATCGACTTCTAAATCAACTTCAAAATATGTTAAAGCAGATATGTTAGGATTCATATGGTTGAACTTTTTGTAAAGTCTCAGGTCTCAATTTTCTATATCGACTTCAAATTCTTAAGACGAAGTTTGGATTTTCAAAAGTCAATAAAATGTTCATCAGGGAATTCGAACCTGTTATTATGTTTTCGGTTTAATTATTGATTCAGAAAGTTTACCTGGATGAATTAGAACCTTTTCCTGTTGTAATCTTTTCCTAAAACTGTCTTAAATTCGAAATCACCATATGGGTTCTTCAAGGCTTTCCTTCGAACATCAGATACTATATCTGTTTCTTTTTATTTATTTTTTCGTACTCATTAAATAAAGACACATATACAGGCGATTTTATTTAAGTGTAATGATAAATCAAACACTTTTTAATACTGAAATTGGTTGGGTCGATTGGATCTAGAGAGGATGAAAGGGGAAACAGAAATGATATACATAATTAAAAACAGAAAGGACATTAATCAAATAACGGGCAATAGCCCAGCTGGTCCGAGTGCTTGGTATGTATTCGAGAGGTCGGGGGTTCGAGCCTGGTTATGGGCAAATCTTTTTGGATAAGCTATTTAAAGGGTATATCAATTTTCAATTTAATTTATATTATTAATATTATTATTATTATTGTTATTGTTATTATTACTGTTATTATTATTAATTATTATTGTTATTAGGTTATTACAAGTATAAAAAAAATATAAATATATGTATCATTTATCATTATTATTATTTTTATTAACATAAATTTTTATATAATTTTAGTTACATTATTTTTGTTATCATTATTATTACAGTGTTATTATTGCTACGAACAAAACGGCTATTATTAATATCAAAATTATTATTTTCATTATCACTATTAAGATTATTATTATTAATTTACTAAATAAATATTATATATATATAAGAAAAATATATTTATTTCATATAACAAAATTTTAGTGATATTTTTATAATAAATACTAATTACTTATCTAAAGTATATAAAATAAATATAGGTGATTAAGTATTAATGAAGCATATAAGTTACTAAAATAACAATTAATAAATATTCGGTTACGAATATATGTTTTAATATAAGTATACAAATGATATAGGTTCGTGAATCCGAGGCCAACCTTATACTTGATCAATGATGTTATATGTATTTTTACTACAAAATACATTAGGTGAGTATATAGTCCCTTTTCTTTTAAACTTTAAATATTTTTGGGCTGAGAATACATGCGCTATTTTTATAAATGATTTACGTTATGGGCACAAGTGACTAAAATTACGTTCTACATGGGTTTGAATTAAAAATCCCCTAGCTTGGTAACTTTAACTATTGGTTTATGAACTGGTAGGCGCGAATCCTAAAGATAGATCTATCGGGTTTTACACCCCCACCCAGATGTTGTTCTAGTAAACTAGAAGAACGGGTGTTTAGTACTTCGAGGTTAACGGAACGCACTTGATTCGGTGCACATATTATATAACTCAGGGGTACACACTCTTGTTAAGGCTAGTTACCGGGTGCCCACTGCTTGGAATGCTTTTCATACACTTGCGAGTGTATTATGTTTATAAATATGAAATCTTGTGGTCCATAGTTATAACGCTGTTAGCATCAAACCTATATATCTCACCAACTTTATGTTGACTTTTTAAAGCATGTTATTCTCAGGTACGAATTAAGTCTTCCGCTGTGCAATAGCTCATATTAAGGACCTTACTTGGAGTCGATCATCGCAATGGAACCAACTGTTGAAGACTTCGTCCGGGAGGATTAGTTCGGGTTATCACACTTATGAGTGGGCTAAAGTAGGTCACTGAGAATTCTATCTCACAGGTAAGTATGTACAGTTTTTATTTTTATTTTATTGTTTTTAATCTTTTGATAATAAACGCTAAATCGTTCACTATAAAGTATTAAATTAGTATTCAATAAAATTAGGTATGCGTAACCGAAATTATTGATATCATGCAAAAATTTATTACATCACTGCGAAATTTACCGTTTATTCTTAAGGTATAAATATCTTTAATCAATCAACCCAAAATATTTCAGAAATTTGTCAGGAGTAAAACTAGGTAATATAGCCGAAATTACTTTACCGAAAAGAGGGTCATATATTTTTGATAATATTTGATTGATTAAAGTGGGATAAAAGACCAAAAAGATTTTTAATTTTTATTTTTACTTTGTTTTTAAAATTAATATATTAATATTAAATTATTATTGTAAACTTTTTAAATCAATATATTTATGTTTGTAAATATTTGAAAAATTTATGTTTTTAATATAAGTTTGTATGTATAAAAACAAAATTATAATATAAATTTGGTGTGAATTTTTAAAATTTTAAAATTTTAATTTTATGCATTTTAAATTTAAGTTTGGCGTGAATTTAAAAACAAAAATTTACTTTATTTCACTAAGATAAAAATATGATTTTTAAAATTCGTCGTGAGTTGAAAACTAGGTCATTGAACCAAAATTGCTCTACCCAAGGGAGGGACGAGAACTTTTATTATCATTATTTTTAATCTCATTGAATTAAAGTAAGCCAAAAACATTAAAAAACCCAAAAATCTTTACTTTTAAAACCGCGCTTTGAATTGACAAATTTTAAAATTTTGTCGAGGGACGGACTAGAACAACGATCCGAAACACCCTCACTCTTAAAAAGAAACAAATTTTTAAAATTTTATTAATTTATGTTTTATTAGTATAAGATTTTTATAAAAAAAAAAAAAAACCTACTGTACCCGGACCACATGCGATCGCATGAGATTTGGCCTTCAGAGCCATGCGATCGCATGGAACTGAAAATCTGGCCAGGATCAAATATCAGTCGAGCTTCTCTGTCTCCACACAACACACACACATATACGAAAAAACACACACATATCACCCAAATTTCATCAATTTTTCACCAAAATTCACCAAATTTCGTCCTACAATCCGCTATAATCATGCCTAGGTTCGGATTTTTCAACAAGAAGGTAAAAATTACACCCCTAAACTCTTAAATTTTCTAGTTTTTGTGATATTTATCAATATTTTACCTAATTCAATTTTGTTAATTTCTAGTGTAATTAATGTTAAATTGATAGTATATTATGCATGTATAACCTAGATTGATGCTATTTAACATGATTTGAAGCCAAAAACTTCAAAATTTTTAGGAATCTAGGGTTTGTGTTCTTGAGCAATTTGGGGCTTTTTGATATAAACAGGTTATGGCCGATTTTTGTCATGAATTATTGCTAAATTAAGTAGTGTAACATGTTTAGGTAGCTAAATGATCCAAACTTTGATACTAAACATGATTTTTGAGAATTAAAGTGGACTTTTTAAGTCTAAAATTCATGAACTTGATTAATTTGATATAATTGCCATTTGAGACTTGTTTAATTGCTAGTAATGACTATTTTGACATGTTATTTAAGTTAAATGCTTATGAACTTTGTATACATTTTCATATATGCTTATTTGAAAAAGTGTAGATTTTGATAAAAATATGAAAATGAGCATAAGTTTAATATAGATTAAACATGTCATTGTGATTGTTTTAAGTTGTTATTTTGCTAACACTCATGCATATTTGGATGCACAAATTTTGTGTTTAATGTATTTTGCAGAAATATACTGAAACTGGAGGTGCATCATCATCTAGACAACCACAACCGGAACCTAAGCCAGAATTACAATACGAACCAGAACCCGAACAAGAACCACAACAGGAACAACAACATCAACCTGATCAACACGTACCTTATTATGATCCGCTACAATTTGTTGATACCTTTATAGTATTTCTGTTGCATCCGCCTGTAGAATACCCAACGATTCCTGTACACACGTTGCATCCTAATCTAAGATTTGATAGAAGCTAGAGAGATTACCCAACATATCAAAGTAACAAATTCAAACTGATACCGAAAAATGTGGAAGTGCCGAGGGTAATCGATTGGGAGCCTTTGGAAAGGGTCCAACTTGCTAACTCAGTTAGACAACATTTGATCCAAAGGTATGGCAGCTCTTCTTTTCACGATTGGGAACGTTTATTCACCATTCGTAGACCTGTATGAGTACTATAGCGTTAAATTCAGATGTAGATAGGTTAGATGATAGAAGTTTTCTTAGATTTATACTTGGTCGTAGGATGTACAGGATGTCCATGCTGGACATGGCCAGGGCTTTGCAGATATATACTCCTGGTGAATTACTACTACCTGATTGTATGAATTTGATTTATCGTGGTGAAAGGGTAGATAGGAATTTTGACGCGAACGCCGTCTGGAGGCGTATGTCAGATTATAATGTTTTTACGCTGGGAGGAAAACACTCCTACTTACATATTAACAAAGCCAAGCTTCGTATAATTCATAGATTTTTGGCTAACTCGATTACACAGAGAGGTCACAATAAGGAGAAAATGACCTTACATGATTTATTTTACCTAAAGTGTATTCGAGACCCAAGAGGCTTTGTTAATATCCCTTACTGTGTTGGTTTTTATTTGGCTAAGATGGTGGAAGGAATACAGGAAAGGGGAATAATAGGAGGAGGTATTTTTGTTACTCTCATTGGAGAGTATTTGGGTGTAGATAGGGATCAAGGGGGTCCAATTTTGGAATGTAGGGAACAGGTTGAGCCTTTAGGATTGAGGGTCTATCAGGGTGCTAAGGTATTGAAAAGTAGACGCAATCAGGCAATACCATATGTTGGTAATCATCCTCAGGTAGAGAGAGGTTCAGATGAGGAAATGGAGGAAGCGGATGACATTAGGGATGTCATTAGAGAGGCTATGACTGACGTCTACCAGCGTGTAGATGAGGTAGATATGACAAACGGGGAGAGATTTAGTCGGATGGAGCAGTGGCAAGCCCGGAATGATTACGAGCATTCCAGGCAACGACAACATGATAGATGGGACTATCATCATCGTTAGATCATGAGCCAGCTGTCACCTCAGGATCACTACGTTCCGACCCAACCCGCTTACTATCCTCCACACCAGCCCGAGATGAGACCACCATATACTCTCTACGACCCTAACCAGGCCTACCAGTACACCTATCACCGACCATGGAACCCGGACGATGACATGAACTGGAACCCCTATCCAGATTGATGTAGTTCCTGTTGGTGATTTCTATGATTTTTATCTTTTTATTATTTCTATTTATTTATGTTTAAACACATTATATTTTGATACTTTTATTGTAATGTTTAATATTTTTATTTGTTGTACTAATATTTCATATTTGATTTGAAAGTGGGATTTTAAGTCTCATTTTAAATTACCATGCATGTTTATATTTGTATTGTATGTATTTTATTTCATGTACACAACAGGGTAAAACAGCGCATTTTCAAAGACTGGCATTAAGTTCAGCAAAAGCTACTGATTTTGACGACAAAACGAAAAACAAATGTGATGTAACAACAAGACGGAATGAACAAATGATGTGCACCATTTATCATTCAACAAACAAACGCCAATATGTTTGGAAACTTTGGTAAAATCTAATCATTTTTCTACGCTAATCACCCTCAATAATTTAAATTGTTACTGATTTCTTGCAAATGAGGGCATTGCAAGATCTTAAGTGTGGGAAGGGGTTAAATTCTTTCGGATTTTAAATTTTTTTTTTTTGTAATTTTTTTGACTTATACACTTGGTTACCATTAAAAATACTAGTAACACAGTAGTTGTATTAGAATCTAGTGCTCTCTGATAATAAAGAACAGCCCTAGTCTTATATACTGACTACCCAATTCTAGTAAAATTTTTCAAAATTTTCAAATAAATGAATTCAAAATCATGTTTATACATATTTATGAACGATAAAACTAGGTGTTAATACCGAAATTATTGTTACCTCAGAAAGGACATAAATTGAGAAACAAACCAAAATGTTAGAATTCATTTAAAATGGAATAGAGGACAATAAAAAGGCGAAGAAAGGAAAATAAAAGCCAAGTGTGGAAAAAATTTACCAAGTTATTTAAAACATATATCACATATTTTTGTACAAATAATTGAAGATACATTTGTTTTGGACAAAAATAACTGTTTTACCCGGAAAACTGTAATATATTTGAAAGAAAGATGGATCTACACGATGAATCAATTCCATCATTAAAAGGAAGTAAAGTCTTCCAAAAAAGAAACGCGCTTCTTGATTTAGGTCATGAAGTTGTCGTCCAGACCAGTTATAGAGTCCACGGACCTCAGCATCAAACAGGGTCGCCAAGTGGTCAGACTTATCCTAACCATGAGAGGATCTGTCTCGTAAAATAGGGAGGGTGCCGTGCAAATTAGCTTGATAAGACTAATGAATCAGATCTCTAGAAAGGATAATCTCCTTAAAAGATCAAAAATCAGCTTTTAAGACTGATATTACTCAATCCTTGAGATTGACTTTTAAAGATTGAGAATTCAAACTCATGGAATTCGATGATATCTAAACTCGAGCTTGAACGAGAAAATATTTTGATCAAAATTACAAACCGATTTGTTTTCTGAAAAACCCATTTTTAATGCGTTCATTACCATTGAACGTAAAATCTTAGGAATTCACCTGGAATTCATTAGGTCACCTGAACCAAATCTGGTGTCAACCATAAGAACGGTGGTTGCATAGCATGGTCGAAGACAGGACCTTGTGCCATACCGAAAAATTATAGGGTGATCTTTACTATTGCTCCTACAAAGGATAGTAATTGCATCCGACACGTTATAGACCATAATTAAAAGCATGTCAGGGGACATTGCCCTAACAGTTGCTTGTTCAACGCTTTCCTTTACAACCGGACTGTAGTTTACCGAAAGGTAATATACGGAGCAAGTATACTGGACGTGTTGCTTTTTCAATACAAAGTTAGCAAGTGGGTGACACAAAACCGCAAGTTTTGAGCTAAAATTTTCAAATCTGAAACCCACTAAACCCACAAAAACAATTTCCAAACACCGGTGAAGGGTTATTTCGGAAAACTTATCTAGGGTAAAAGCTAGATTTTCAAAAGATCAAATGTTTTCATATGGATCCAATTTCCTAAAGGATCTAAATTTTTATAGTCATGTGGGACTGTAAACCACATCGTTACTACCATTGTTCATACCGCCGTATAGTAATCACTGATGTACAAAGTGTGAAGAATAAAGAAGTGATTCTAGTATATATTTATTTCAAGACTATATTGCTTGAGGACAAGCAACGCTCAAGTGTGAGAATATTTGATAATGCTAAAAACGAACATATATTTCATAGCATTATCCCTCAAGAAAGACAAGCTTTTAGTTGCAATTGTTCTATCCACAAGTGATATTCGTTTAAATAATAAAAGGTGAAGACAAAAGACAGATTCGATGAATTGAAGACGCAAACGACCAAAAAGCTCAAAAGTACAAAGTACAATCAAAGAGGTTCAAATTATTGATGAGAAACGTCTCAAAATTACAAGAGTACAAGACGCAAAACGCAAAATACAAGATATTAAATTGTACGCAAGGACGTTCGAAAATCCGAAACCGGGACCAGAGTCAACTCTCAACACTCGACGCAACGGACTAAAAATTACAAGTCAACTATGCACACGAATATTGTAGTGACCCGAACTTTTCCATGTTTATATATATTAATTGAGATTGATATTTACATGATTAAATGTTTCCAACATGTTAAGCAATCAAACTTGTTAAGACTTGATTAATTGAAATATGTTTCATATAGACAATTGACCACCCAAGTTGACCGGCGATTCACGAACGTTAAAACTTGTAAAAACGACATGACGATATATATATGGATATACATATGGTTAACATGAGATTATGATAAGTAAGTATCTCCATAATGAAATGTCCCGTTCTTATTGATTAAAAACGTTCCATATTAATTGATTTCGTTGCGAGGTTTTGACCTCTATATGAGACGTTTTTCAAAGACTGCATTCATTTTAAAACAAACCATAACCTTTATTTCATCAATAAAGGTTTAAAAAGCTTTACGTAGATTATCAAATAATGATAATCTAAAATATCCTGTTTACACACGACCATTACATAATGGTTTACAATACAAATATGTTACAGCAAAATAAGTTTCTTGAATGCAGTTTTTACACAATATCATACAAGCATGGACTCCAAATCTCGTCCTTATTTAAGTATGCGACAGCGGAAGCTCTTAATAATCACCTGAGAATAAACATGCTTAAAACGTCAACAAAAATGTTGGTGAGTTATAGGTTTAACCTATATATATCAAATCATAATAATAGACCACAAGATTTCATATTTCAATACACATCCCATACATAGAGATAAAAGTCATTCATATGGTGAACACCTGGTAACCGACATTAACAAGATGCATATATAAGAATATCCCCATCATTCCGGGACACCCTTCGGATATGATATAAATTTCAAAGTACTAAAGCATCCGGTACTTTGGATGGGGTTTGTTAGGCCCAATAGATCTATCTTTAGGATTCGCGTCAATTAGGGTGTCTGTTCCCTAATTCTTAGATTACCAGACTTAATAAAAAGGGGCATATTCGATTTCGATAATTCAACCATAGAATGTAGTTTCACGTACTTGTGTCTATTTTGTAAATCATTTATAAAACCTGCATGTATTCTCATCCCAAAAATATTAGATTTTAAAAGTGGGACTATAACTCACTTTCACAGATTTTTACTTCGTCGGGAAGTAAGACTTGGCCACTGGTTGATTCACGAACCTATAACAATATATACATATATATCAAAGTATGTTCAAAATATATTTACAACACTTTTAATATATTTTGATGTTTTAAGTTTATTAAGTCAGCTGTCCTCGTTAGTAACCTACAACTAGTTATCCACAGTTAGATGTACAGAAATAAATCGATAAATATTATCTTGAATCAATCCACGACCCAGTGTATACGTATCTCAGTATTGATCACAACTCAAACTATATATATTTTGGAATCAACCTCAACCCTGTATAGCTAACTCCCTCATTACTGCATATAGAGTGTCTATGGTTGTTCCGAAATATATATAGATGTGTCGACATGATAGGTCGAAACATTGTATACGTGTCTATGGTATCTCAAGACTACATAATATACAATACAAGTTGATTAAGTTATGGTTGGAATAGATTTGTTACCAATTTTCACGTAGCTAAAATGAGAAAAATTACCCAATCTTGTTTTATCCATAACTTCTTCATTTTAAATCCGTTTTGAGTGAATCAAATTGCTATGGTTTCATATTGAACTCTATTTTATGAATCTAAACAGAAAAAGTATAGGTTTATAGTCGGAAAAATAAGTTACAAGTCGTTTTTGTAAAGGTAGTCATTTCAGTCGAAAGAACGACGTCTAGATGACCATTTTAGAAAACATACTTCCACTTTGAGTTTAACCATAATTTTTGGATATAGTTTCATGTTCATAATAAAAATCATTTTCTCATAATAAAAACTTTTAAATCAAAGTTTATCATAGTTTTTAATTAACTAACCCAAAACAGCCCGCGGTGTTACTACGACGGCGTAAATCCGGTTTTACGGTGTTTTTCGTGTTTTCGGGTTTTAAATCATTAAGTTAGCATATCATATAGATATAGAACATGTGTTTAGTTGATTTTAAAAGTCAAGTTAGAAGGATTAACTTTTGTTTGCGAACAAGTTTAGAATTAACTAAACTATGTTCTAGTGATTACAAGCTTAAACCTTCGAATAAGATAGCTTTATATGTATGAATCGAATGATGTTATGAACATCATTACTACCTTAAGTTCCTTGGATAAACCTACTGGAAAAGAGAAAAATGAATCTAGCTTCAACGGATCCTTGGATGGCTCGAAGTTCTTGAAGCAGAATCATGACACGAAAACAAGTTCAAGTAAGATCATCACTTGAAATAAGATTGTTATAGTTATAGAAATTGAACCAAAGTTTGAATATGATTATTACCTTGTATTAGAATGATAACCTACTGTAAGAAACAAAGATTACTTGAGGTTGGATGATCACCTTACAAGATTGGAAGTGAGCTAGCAAACTTGAAAGTATTCTTGATTTTATGTAACTAGAACTTGTAGAATTTATGAAGAACACTTAGAACTTGAAGATAGAACTTGAGAGAGATCAATTAGATGAAGAAAATTGAAGAATAAAAGTTTTTGTAGGTGTTTTTGGTCGTTGGTGTATGGATTAGATATAAAGGATATGTAATTTTGTTTTCATGTAAATAAGTCATGAATGATTACTCAAATTTTTGTAATTTTATGAGATATTTCATGCTAGTTGCCAAATGATGGTTCCCACATGTGTTAGGTGACTCACATGGACTGCTAAGAGCTGATCATTAGAGTGTATATACCAATAGTACATACATCTAAAAGTTGTGTATTGTACAAGTACGAATACGGGTGCATACGAGTAGAATTGTTGATGAAACTGAACGAGGATGTAATTGTAAGCATTTTTGTTAAGTAGAAGTATTTTGATAAGTGTATTGAAGTCTTTCAAAAGTGTATAAATACATATTAAAACACTACATGTATATACATTTTAACTGAGTCGTTAAGTCATCGTTAGTCGTTACATGTAAGTGTTGTTTTGAAACCTTTGGGTTAACGATCTTGTTAAATGTTGTTAACCCAATGTTTATAATATCAAATGAGATTTTAAATTATTATATTATCATGATATTATCATGTATGAATATCTCTTAATATGATATATATACATTAAATGTCTTTACAATGATAATCGTTACATATATGTCTCGTTTAAAAATCATTAAGTTAGTAGTCTTGTTTTTACATATGTAGTTCATTGTTAATATACTTAATGATATGTTTACTTATCATAGTATCATGTTAACTATATATATATCCATATATATGTCATCATATAGTTTTTACAAGTTTTAACGTTCGTGAATCACCGGTCAACTTGGGTGGTCAATTGTCTATATGAAACATATTTCAATTAATCAAGTCTTAACAAGTTTGATTGCTTAACATGTTGGAAACATTTAATCATGTAAATATCAATCTCAATTAATATATATAAACATGGAAAAGTTCGGGTCACTACAGTACCTACCCGTTAAATAAATTTCGTCCCGAAATTTTAAGCTGTTGAAGGTGTTGACGAATCTTCTGGAAATAGATGCGGGTATTTCTTCTTCATCTGATCTTCACGCTCCCAGGTGAACTCGGGTCCTCTACGAGCATTCCATCGAACCTTAACAATTGGTATCTTGTTTTGCTTAAGTCTTTTAACCTCACGATCCATTATTTCGACGGGTTCTTCGATGAATTGGAGTTTTTCGTTGATTTGGATTTCATCTAACGGAATAGTGAGATCTTCTTTAGTAAACTTGAAGGATAAGAAAGATAACCTACTGTATATAACAAAGGTTTCTTGATCTTAGATGATTACTTGGAATGGATTAGAAAGCTTGGAAGTAAATTAGTAAACTTGAAGGGATTTTTGAAGTGTTCTTGAAGTGTTCTTCCTATGATGATTATATCTTGATTCTTGAAGTGATTTTTGATGAAGATGATGATTAACTACTAGAAAAATACGTTCATAATAGTGTGTGTGTGTTGAGAGAGAATTAGAAAGAGAATTGGAAGTGAAATGGAGTGAATGATGAGTGGTAATTGGTGAGTGGTGAGTGGGGTTAAAAGGAGTTCTAGTTAGTTGACTAGCTCATGGTAGAAGTTAAAATTGATTAGTCATATATGACATAATCAAGAGTGGAATCCCATGCTAGTTCCTATTGGTATATACCCATAGTAAGTACGTTTTGAAGCTGTGTATAATACTGGTAAGAATACGACTAGAATTCTTGATGAAAGAAAAGAATGGGAAAGTAACTGTAACCATTTTCGTTAAGTATGAGTGTTTTAATATATGTCTTGAAGTCTTCCAAAAGTATTTTAATACATCTAAATACACTACATGTATATAAATTTTAACTGAGTCGTTAAGTCATCGTTAGTCGTTACATGTAAGTGTTGTTTTGAAACCTTTAAGTTAACGATCTCAATTAATGTTGTTAACCCATTGTTTATTATATCTAATGAGATGTTAAATTATTATATTATCATGATATTATGATATATTAATATATCTTAATATGATATATATACATTTAAATGTCGTTACAACGATAATCGTTACATATATGTCTCGTTTCGAAATCCTTAAGTTAGTAGTCTTGTTTATATGTATATAACTCATTGTTAATATACTTATGGAGATACTTACTTATCATAATCTCATGTTAACCATATGTATATCCATATATATATCGTCATGTCGTTTTTACAAGTTTTAACGTTCGTGAATCGCCGGTCAACTTGGGTGGTCAATTGTCTATATGAAACATATTTCAATTAATCAAGTCTTAACAAGTTTGATTGCTTAACATGTTGGAAACATTTAATCATTTAAATATCAATCTCAATTAATATATATAAACATGGAAAAGTTCGGGTCACTACAGTACCTACCCGTTAAATAAATTTCGTCCCGAAATTTTAAGCTGTTGAAGGTGTTGACGAATCTTCTGGAAATAGATGCAGGTATTTCTTCTTCATCTGATCTTCACGCTCCCAGGTGAACTCGGGTCCTCTACGAGCATTCCATCGAACCTTAACAATTGGTATCTTGTTTTGCTTAAGTCTTTTAACCTCACGATCCATTATTTCGACGGGTTCTTCGATGAATTGGAGTTTTTCGTTGATTTGGATTTCATCTAACGGAATAGTGAGATCTTCTTTAGCAAAACATTTCTTCAAATTCGAGACGTGGAAAGTGTTATGTATAGCCGCGAGTTGTTGAGGTAACTCAAGTCGGTAAGCTACTGGTCCGACACGATCAATAATCTTGAATGGTCCCATATACCTTGGATTTAATTTCCCTCGTTTACCAAATCGAACAACGCCTTTCCAAGGTGCAACTTTAAGCATGACCATCTCTCCAATTTCAAATTTTATATCTTTTCTTTTAATGTCAGCGTAGCTCTTTTGTCGACTTTGGGCGGTTTTCAACCGTTGTTGAATTTGGATGATCTTCTCGGTAGTTTCTTGTATAATCTCTGGACCCGTAATCTGTCTATCCCCCACTTCACTCCAACAAATCGGAGACCTGCACTTTCTACCATAAAGTGCTTCAAACGGCGCCATCTCAATGCTTGAATGGTAGCTGTTGTTGTAGGAAAATTCTGCTAACGGTAGATGTCGATCCCAACTGTTTCCGAAATCAATAACACATCCTCGTAGCATGTCTTCAAGCGTTTGTATCGTCCTTTCGCTCTGCCCATCAGTTTGTGGATGATAGGCAGTACTCATGTCTAGACGAGTTCCTAATGCTTGCTGTAATGTCTGCCAGAATCTTGAAATAAATCTGCCATCCCTATCAGAGATAATAGAGATTGGTATTCCATGTCTGGAGACGACTTCCTTCAAATACAGTCGTGCTAACTTCTCCATCTTGTCATCTTCTCTTATAGGCAGGAAGTGTGCTGATTTGGTGAGACGATCAACTATTACCCAAATAGTATCAAAACCACTTGCAGTCCTTGGCAATTTAGTGATGAAATCCATGGTAATGTTTTCCCATTTTAATTTCGGGATTTCGGGTTGTTGAAGTAGACCTGATGGTTTCTGATGCTCAGCTTTGACCTTAGAACACGTCAAACATTCTCCTACGTATTTAGCAACATTGGCTTTCATACCCGGCCACCAAAAATGTTTTTTGAGATCCTTGTACATCTTCCCCGTTCCAGGATGTATTGAGTATCTAGTTTTATGAGCTTCTCTAAGTACCATTTCTCTCATATCTCCAAATTTTGGTACCCAAATCCTTTCAGCCCTATACCGGGTTCCGTCTTCCCGAATATTAAGATGCTTCTTCGATCCTTTGGGTATTTCATCCTTTAAATTTCCCTCTTTTAAAACTCCTTGTTGCGCCTCCTTTATTTGAGTAGTAAGGTTATTATGAATCATTATATTCATAGATTTTACTCGAATGGGTTCTCTGTCCTTCCTGCTCAAGGCATCGGCTACCACATTTGCCTTCCCCGGGTGGTAACGAATCTCAAAGTCGTAATCATTCAATAATTCAATCCACCTACGCTGCCTCATATTCAGTTGTTTCTGATTAAATATGTGTTGAAGACTTTTGTGGTCGGTATATATAATACTTTTGACCCCATATAAGTAGTGCCTCCAAGTCTTTAATGCAAAAACAACCGCTCCTAATTCCAAATCATGCGTCGTATAATTTTGTTCGTGAATCTTCAATTGTCTAGACGCATAAGCAATCACCTTCGTTCGTTGCATTAATACACAACCGAGACCTTGCTTTGATGCGTCACAATAAATCACAAAATCATCATTCCCTTCAGGCAATGACAATATAGGTGCCGTAGTTAGCTTTTTCTTCAATAACTGAAACGCTTTCTCTTGTTCATCGTTCCATTCAAATTTCTTCCCTTTATGCGTTAATGCAGTCAAGGGTTTTGCTATTCTGGAAAAGTCTTGGATGAACCTTCTGTAGTAACCAGCTAGTCCTAAAAACCGGCGTATGTATTTCGGAGTTTTCGGGGTTTCCCACTTTTCAACAGTTTCTATCTTTGCCGGATCCACCTTAATAACTTCTTTGTTCACTATGTGACCGAGAAATTGAACTTCTTCCAACCAAAATGCACACTTTGAAAACATAGCGTACAATTCTTCCTTCCTTAATACTTCTAACACCTTTCTCAAATGTTCACCGTGTTCTTGGTCATTCTTTGAGTAAATAAGTATGTCATCAATGAAAACAATGACAAACTTGTCAAGGTATGGTCCACACACTCGGTTCATAAGGCCCATGAACATAGCTGGTGCATTAGTTAAACCAAACGGCATGACCATAAACTCGTAATGACCGTAACGTGTTCTGAAAGCAGTCTTTGGAATATCATCTTCTTTTACCCGCATTTGATGATACCCGGAACGTAAGTCAATCTTTGAATAAACAGACGAGCCTTGTAGTTGATCAAATAAGTCGTCGATTCTCGGTAGTGGGTAGCGGTTCTTGATGGTAAGTTTGTTCAACTCTCGGTAGTCGATACACAACCTGAATGTACCATCTTTCTTCTTGACAAACAAAACAGGAGCTCCCCACGGTGATGTGCTTGGTCGAATGAAACCACGCTCTAAAAGTTCTTGTAATTGGCTTTGCAATTCTTTCATCTCGCTGGGTGCGAGTCTGTAAGGAGCACGAGCTATTGGTGCAGCTCCTGGTACAAGATCTATTTGAAATTCAACGGATCGATGTGGGGGTAATCCCGGTAATTCTTTCGAAAATACATCGGGAAATTCTTTTGCAATGGGAACATCATTGATGCTCTTTTCTTCAGTTTGTACTTTCTCGACGTGTGCTAGAACAGCATAGCAACCTTTTCTTATTAGTTTTTGTGCCTTCAAATTACTAATAAGATGTAGCTTCGTGTTGCTCTTTTCTCCGTACACCATTAAGGGTTTTCCTTTTTTACGTATAATGCGAATTGCATTTTTGTAACAAACGATTTCTGCTTTCACTTCTTTCAACCAGTCCATACCGATTATCACATCAAAACTCCCTAACTCTACTGGTATCAAGTCAATCTTAAATGTTTCGCTAACCAGTTTAATTTCTCGATTCCGACATATATTATCTGCTGAAATTAATTTACCATTTGCTAATTCGAGTAAAAATTTACTATCCAAAGGCGTCAATGGACAACTTAATTTAGCACAAAAATCTCTACTCATATAGCTTCTATCCGCACCCGAATCAAATAAAACGTAAGCAGATTTATTGTCAATAAGAAACGTACCCGTAACAAGCTCCGGGTCTTCCTGTGCCTCTGCCGCATTAATATTGAAAACTCTTTCGCGGCCTTGTCCATTCGTGTTCTCCTGGTTCGGGCAATTTCTAATAATGTGGCCCGGTTTTCCACATTTATAACAAACTACATTGGCATAACTTGCTCCGACACTACTTGCTCCGCCATTACTCGTTCCGACACCATTTGTTCCTTTCGTTCTATTAACCCCTGGTCCGTAGACCTCACACTTTGCCGCGCTATGACCATTTCTTTTACACTTGTTGCAAAATTTGGTGCAGAACCCCGAGTGATACTTTTCACACCTTTGGCATAGCTGCTTCTGATTGTTGTTGTTGTTGCGGTTATTATTGTTGTTGGGATGATTGTTGTAGTTGCTGTTGTTATTGTTGTTGTTGTTGTTGTTGTTGTTGTTGTTGTTGGGCCGTTTGTTGTAGTTGCGATTGATGTTGCGATTGTTGGGATAATTGTTGCGATTATTTTTGTAATTGCTGTTGTTGTTGTATTGGTGATTCTTATCACCGTTTTCCTCCCACTTTCTTTTGACTTGCTTCACATTGGCCTCTTCAGCAGTCTGTTCTTTAATTCTTTCTTCAATCTGGTTCACTAGTTTGTGAGCCATTCTACATGCCTGTTGTATGGAGGCGGGCTCGTGTGAACTTATATCTTCTTGGATTCTTTCCGGTAATCCTTTCACAAATGCGTCGATCTTCTCTTCCTCATCTTCGAATGCTCCCGGATACAATAGGTACAATTCTGTGAATCGTCTTTCATACGTGGTAATATCAAATCCTTGGGTTCGTAACCCTCTAAGTTCTGTCTTGAGCTTATTGACCTCGGTTCTGGGACGGTACTTCTCGTTCATGAAGTGCTTGAATGCTGACCACGGTAGTGCGTACGCGTCGTCTTATCCCACTTGCTCTAGATAGGTATTCCACCATGTTAACGCAGAACCTGTGAAGGTATGCGTAGCGTACTTCACTTTGTCCTCTTAAGTACACTTACTTATGGCAAACACCGATTCGACCTTCTCGGTCCACCGTTTCAATCCGATCGGTCCTTCGGTTCCATCAAATTCCAAAGGTTTGCAGGCAGTGAATTCTTTGTAGGTGCATCCTACACGATTTCCTGTACTGCTAGATCCAAGGTTATTGTTGGTATGTAGCGCAGCCTGTACTGCGGCTATGTTTGAAGCTAGAAAAGTACGGAATTCCTCTTCATTCATATTCACGGTGTGTCGAGTAGTCGGTGCCATTTCCTTCAAAAGTATCAAATGGAACAAGTTAATCATACAGAATATTAAGAGTAGTTAATAGTATTTCGTAGCATAATATGAACTCATTTATAAAAGCTTTTTCTTCATATTAGCGTTTTATAAGTTTAAATTCGGGTAGTACCTACCCGTTAAGTTCATACTTAGTAGCTAATATACAATTCAACTACTACAATTCTATATGAAAAACTGATTATAATAATATTTCGCGTTCAAACTTTTATACAATATTTTACAAACTTACAATACCGCTTATTTTACATAAAGCATGAAATATAGCACACAATAACTTTGATACAAGATAGTTGTGAAGATAATTCTAGCTAGTACACAAGTCGTTCAGCAAAGGCAATAAAGACACGTAATTCATACGTCCAGAAACAAGTCATGCATTCTGGTTTTACTAGGACTACTTCCCATCCTTGGTCTTGTGGAACATAACCGTTATGGCCGTTGATAAGACAGCGTGTTGTAATGTCGTCAAAGGGACGAGGGTTACGTAATGTCCAACAGTCCCGTAACAATCTAAAAACCTCATTTCTTACCCCAATTACCGACTCCGTCACTTGTGGGAACGTTTTGTTTAATAGTTGTAGCCCGATGTTCTTGTTCTCACTTTGGTGAGAAGCGAACATTACTAATTCGTAAGCATAACATGCTTCTTTATGTTGCATGTTAGCCGCTTTTTCTAAATCACGAAGTCCAATATTTGGATATATTGAGTCAAAATAATTTCTTAACCCATTGCGTAAAATAGCATTTGGGTTCCCCGCAATATATGCGTCAAAGTAAACACATCGTAACTTATGGATTTCCCAATGTGATATCCCCCATCTTTCGAACGAAAGCGTTTTATAAACCAAGGCATTCTTGGAACGTTCTTCGAATGTCTTACAAACTGATCTCGCCTTAAATAGTTGTGTCGAAGAATTCTGACCGACTCTAGACTGTCTCCGGGTAGGTCTCTTAAAATATTGGGTTGTCTATCCATTTTGTGTTATTATACTGTAAAATAGACAAGAGTTAGATTCATAAAAAAAAATACTTATTAATACAAGCAATTTTTACATATATCATAAAGCATAAGCACACTATATTACATATATTACACCACACGAATACAACTATCTTATTCGTACTCGCTTGTTTCTTCTTCTTCGGTTTTGGTTCGTTTTGCCAAGTTTCTAGGGATATATGATGTTTCCCTAATACTAGCTGTTATTTTCCACAACGGTTTAGAAAAACCTGGTGGTTTAGAGGTTCCTGGGTCATTGTTACAACTTAAGGACTTCGGGGGTTGACGATACATATAAAGTTCATCGGGGTTGGAATTAGATTTCTCTATTTTTATGCCCTTTCCCTTATTATTTTCTTTTGCCTTTTTAAATTCAGTTGGGGTAATTTCTATAACATCATCGGAATTCTCGTCGGAATTCGATTCATCGGAGAATTGGTAATCCTCCCAATATTTTGCTTCCTTGGCGGAAACACCATTGACCATAATTAACCTTGGTCGGTTGGTTGAGGATTTTCTTTTACTTAACCGTTTTATTATTTCCCCCACCGGTTCTATTTCCTCCTCCGGTTCCTCTTCTTCCGGTTCTGATTCTTCTTTCGATTCCGACTCTTCTTCCGGTTCCTCTTCGGGAACTTGTGAATCAGTCCACGAATCATTCCAATTTACATTTGACTCTTCATTATTATTAGGTGAGTTAATGGGACTTGTTCTAGAGGTAGACATCTATCACATAATATCAAACACGTTAAGAGATTAATATATCACATAATATTCACATGTTAAAAATATATAGTTTCCAACAAAATTTGTTAAGCAATCATTTTTCAAGTAAACACGGTCGAAGTCCAGACTCACTAACGCATCCTAACAAACTCGATAAGACACACCAATGCAAAATTCTGGTTCTCTAAGACCAACGCTCGGATACCAACTGAAATGTCCCGTTCTTATTGATTAAAAACGTTCCATATTAATTGATTTCGTTGCGAGGTTTTGACCTCTATATGAGACGTTTTTCAAAGACTGCATTCATTTTAAAACAAACCATAACCTTTATTTCATCAATAAAGGTTTAAAAAGCTTTACGTAGATTATCAAATAATGATAATCTAAAATATCCTGTTTACACACGACCATTACATAATGGTTTACAATACAAATATGTTACAGCAAAATAAGTTTCTTGAATGCAGTTTTTACACAATATCATACAAGCATGGACTCCAAATCTCGTCCTTATTTAAGTATGCGACAGCGGAAGCTCTTAATAATCACCTGAGAATAAACATACTTAAAACGTCAACAAAAATGTTGGTGAGTTATAGGTTTAACCTATATATATCAAATCATAATAATAGACCACAAGATTTCATAATTCAATACACATCCCATACATAGAGATAAAAGTCATTCATATGGTGAACACCTGGTAACCGACATTAACAAGATGCATATATAAGAATATCCCCATCATTCCGGGACACCCTTCGGATATGATATAAATTTTGAAGTACTAAAGCATCCGGTACTTTGGATGGGGTTTGTTAGGCCCAATAGATCTATCTTTAGGATTCGCGTCAATTAGGGTGTCTGTTCCCTAATTCTTAGATTACCAGACTTAATAAAAAGGGGCATATTCGATTTCGATAATTCAACCATAGAATGTAGTTTCACGTACTTGTGTCTATTTTGTAAATCATTTATAAAACCTGCATGTATTCTCATCCCAAAAATATTAGATTTTAAAAGTGGGACTATAACTCACTTTCACAGATTTTTACTTCGTCGGGAAGTAAGACTTGGCCACTGGTTGATTCACGAACCTATAACAATATATACATATATATCAAAGTATGTTCAAAATATATTTACAACACTTTTAATATATTTTGATGTTTTAAGTTTATTAAGTCAGCTGTCCTCGTTAGTAACCTACAACTAGTTGTCCACAGTTAGATGTACAGAAATAAATCGATAAATATTATCTTGAATCAATCCACGACCCAGTGTATACGTATCTCAGTATTGATCACAACTCAAACTATATATATTTTGGAATCAACCTCAACCCTGTATAGCTAACTCCAACATTCACATATAGAGTGTCTATGGTTGTTCCGAAATATATATAGATGTGTCGACATGATAGGTCGAAACATTGTATACGTGTCTATGGTATCTCAAGATTACATAATATACAATACAAGTTGATTAAGTTATGGTTGGAATAGATTTGTTACCAATTTTCACGTAGCTAAAATGAGAAAAATTATCCAATCTTGTTTTACCCATAACTTCTTCATTTTAAATCCGTTTTGAGTGAATCAAATTGCTATGGTTTCATATTGAACTCTATTTTATGAATCTAAACAGAAAAAGTATAGGTTTATAGTCGGAAAAATAAGTTACAAGTCATTTTTGTAAAGGTAGTCATTTCAGTCGAAAGAACGACGTCTAGATGACCATTTTAGAAAACATACTTCCACTTTGAGTTTAACCATAATTTTTGGATATAGTTTCATGTTCATAATAAAAATCATTTTCTCAGAATAACAACTTTTAAATCAAAGTTTATCATAGTTTTTAATTAACTAACCCAAAACAGCCCGAGGTGTTACTACGACGGCGTAAATCCGGTTTTACGGTGTTTTTCGTGTTTTCAGGTTTTAAATAATTAAGTTAGCATATCATATAGATATAGAACATGTGTTTAGTTGATTTTAAAAGTCAAGTTAGAAGGATTAACTTTTGTTTGCGAACAAGTTTAGAATTAACTAAACTATGTTCTAGTGATTACAAGTTTAAACCTTCGAATAAGATAGCTTTATATGTATGAATTGAATGATGTTATGAACATAATTACTACCTTAAGTTCCTTGAATAACCCACTGGAAAAGAGAAAAATGAATCTAGCTTCAACGGATCCTTGGATGGCTCGAAGTTCTTGAAGCAGAATCATGACACGAAAACAAGTTCAAGTAAGATCATCACTTGAAATAAGATTGTTATAGTTATAGAAATTGAACCAAACTTTGAATATGATTATTACCTTGTATTAGAATGATAACCTACTGTAAGAAACAAAGATTTCTTGAGGTTGGATGATCACCTTACAGGATTGGAAGTGAGCTAGCAAACTTGAAAGTATTCTTGATTTTATACAACTAGAACTTGTAGAATTTATGAAGAACACTTAGAACTTGAAGATAGAACCTGAGAGAGATCAATTAGATGAAGAAAATTGAAGAATAAAAGTGTTTTTAGGTGTTTTTGGTCGTTGGTGTATGGATTAGATATAAAGGATATGTAATTTTGTTTTCATGTAAATAAGTCATGAATGATTACTCATATTTTTGTAATTTTATGAGATATTTCATGCTAGTTGCCAAATGATGGTTCCCAAATGTGTTAGGTGACTCACAAGGGCTGCTAAGAGCTGATCATTGGAGTGTATATACCAATAGTACATACATCTAAAAGCTGTGTATTGTACAAGTACGAATACAGGTGCATACGAGTAGAATTGTTGATGAAACTGAACGAGGATGTAATTATAAGCATTTTTGTTAAGTAGAAGTATTTTGATAAGTGTATTGAAGTCTTTCAAAAGTGTATAAATACATATTAAAACACTACATGTATATACATTTTAACTGAGTCGTTAAGTCATCGTTAGTCGTTACATGTAAGTGTTGTTTTGAAACCTTTGGGTTAACGATCTTGTTAAATGTTGTTAACCCAATGTTTATAATATCAAATGAGATTTTAAATTATTATATTATCATGATATTATCATGTATGAATATCTCTTAATATGATATATATACATTAAATGTCTTTACAATGATAATCGTTACATATATGTCTCGTTTAAAAATCATTTAGTAGTCTTGTTTTTACATATGTAGTTCATTGTTAATATACTTAATGATATGTTTACTTATCATAGTATCATGTTAACTATATATATATATCCATATATATGTCATCATATAGTTTTTACAAGTTTTAACGTTCGTGAATCACCGGTCAACTTGGGTGGTCAATTGTCTATATGAAACATATTTCAATTAATCAAGTCTTAACAAGTTTGATTGCTTAACATGTTGGAAACATTTAATCATGTAAATATCAATCTCAATTAATATATATAAACATGGAAAAGTTCGGGTCACTACACATAATTATATTAACAATGAGTTATATACATATAAACAAGACTACTAACTTAAGAATTTCGAAACGAGACATATATGTAACGATTATCGTTGTAACGACATTTAAATGTATATATATCATATTAAGATATATTAATATATCATAATATCATGATAATATAATAATTTAACATCTCATTAGATATAATAAACAATGGGTTAACAACATTAATTGAGATCGTTAACTTAAAGGTTTCAAAACAACACTTACATGTAACGACTAACGATGACTTAACGACTCAGTTAAAATGTATATACATGTAGTGTATTTAGATGTATTAAAATACTTTTGGAAGACTTCAAGACATATATCAAAACACTCATACTTAACGAAAATGGTTACAGTTACTTTCCCATTCTTTTCTTTCATCAAGAATTCTAGTCGTATTCTTACCAGTATTATACACAGCTTCAAAAAGTACTTACTATGGGTATATACCAATAGAAAATAGCATGGGATTCCACTCTTGATTATGTCATGTATGACTAATCAATTTTAACTTCTACCATAAGCTAGTCAACTAACTAGAACTCCTTTTAACCCCACTCACCACTCACCAATTACCACTCATCATTCACTCCATTTCACTTCCAATTCTCTTTCTAATTCTCTCTCAACACACACACACTATTATGAAAGTATTTTTCTAGTAGTTAATCATCATCTTCATCAAAAATCACTTCAAGAATCAAGATATAATCATCATAGGAAGAACACTTCAAGAACACTTCAAAAATCCCTTCAAGTTTACTAATTTACTTCCAAGCTTTCTAATCCATTCCAAGTAATCATCTAAGATCAAGAAACCTTTGTTATATACAGTAGGTTATCTTTCTTATTCAAGGTAATATTCATATTCAAACTTTGATTCAATTTCTATAACTATAAACTATCTTAATTCGAGTAAAAATCTTACTTGAACTTGTTTTTGTGTCATGATCCTACTTCAAGAACTTTCAAGCCATCCAAGATCCTTTGAAGCTAGATCATTTCTTGTCACTTCCAGTAGGTTTACCTACTAAACTTGAGGTAGTAATGATGTTCATAACATCATTCGATTCATATATATAAAACTATCTTATTCGAAGGTTTAAACTCGTAATCACTAGAACATAGTTTAGTTAATTCTAAACTTGTTCGCAAACAAAAGTTAATCCTTCTAACTTGACTTTTAAAATTAACTAAACACATGTTCTATATCTATATGATATGCTAACTTAATGATTTAAAACCTGGAAACACGAAAAACACCGTAAAACCGGATTTACGCCGTCGTAGTAACACCGCGGGCTGTTTTGGGTTAGTTAATTAAAAATTATGATAAACTTTGATTTAAATGTTGTTATTCTGAGAAAATGATTTTTATTATGAACATGAAACTATATACAAAAATTATGGTTAAACTCAAAGTGGAAGTATGTTTTCTAAAATGGTCATCTAGACGTCGTTCTTTCGACTGAAATGACTACCTTTACAAAAACGACTTGTAACTTATTTTTTCGACTATAAACCTATACTTTTTCTGTTTAGATTCATAAAATAGAGTTCAATATGAAACCATAGCAATTTGATTCACTCAAAACGGATTTAAAATGAAGAAGTTATGGGTAAAACAAGATTGGATAATTTTTCTCATTTTAGCTACGTGAAAATTGGTAACAAATCTATTCCAACCATAACTTAATCAACTTGTATTGTATATTATGTAATCTTGAGATACCATAGACACGTATACAATGTTTCGACCTATCATGTCGACACATCTATATATATTTCGGAACAACCATAGACACTCTATATATGAATGTTGGAGTTAGCTATACAGGGTTGAGGTTGATTCCAAAATATATATATAGTTTGAGTTGTGATCAATACTGAGATACGTATACACTGGGTCGTGGATTGATTCAAGATAATATTTATCGATTTATTTCTGTACATCTAACTGTGGACAACTAGTTGTAGGTTACTAACGAGGACAGCTGACTTAATAAACTTAAAACATCAAAATATATTAAAAGTGTTGTAAATATATTTTGAACATACTTTAATATATATGTATATATTGTTATAGGTTCGTGAATCAACAGTGGCCAAGTCTTACTTCTCGACGAAGTAAAAAATCTGTGAAAGTGAGTTATAGTCCCACTTTTAAAATCTAATATTTTTGGGATGAGAATACATGCAGGTTTTATAAATGATTTACAAAATAGACACAAGTACGTGAAACTACATTCTATGGTTGAATTATCGAAATCGAATATGCCCCTTTTTATTAAGTCTGGTAATCTAAGAATTAGGGAACAGACACCCTAATTGACGCGAATCCTAAAGATAGATCTATTGGGCCTAACAAACCCCATCCAAAGTACCGGATGCTTTAGTACTTCGAAATTTATATCATATCTGAAGGGTGTCCCGGAATGATGGGGATATTCTTATATATGCATCTTGTTAATGTTGGTTACCAGGTGTTCACCATATGAATGATTTTTATCTCTATGTTTGGGATGTGTATTGAAATATGAAATCTTGTGGTCTATTGTTACGATTTGATATATATAGGTTATGAAATGTCCCGTTCTTATTGATTAAAAACGTTCCATATTAATTGATTTCGTTGCGAGGTTTTGACCTCTATATGAGACATTTTTCAAAGACTGCATTCATTTTTAAACAAACCATAACCTTTATTTCATCAATAAAGGTTTAAAAAGCTTTACGTAGATTATCAAATAATGATAATCTAAAATATCCTGTTTACACACGACCATTACATAATGGTTTACAATACAAATATGTTACAAAAAAATAAGTTTCTTGAATGCAGTTTTTACACAATATTATACAAGCATGGACTCCAAATCTTGTCCTTATTTAAGTATGCAACAGCGGAAGCTCTTAATAATCACCTGAGAATAAACATGCTTAAAACGTCAACAAAAATGTTGGTGAGTTATAGGTTTAACCTATATATATCAAATCATAATAATAGACCACAAGATTTCATATTTCAATACACATCCCATACATAGAGATAAAAATCATTCATATGGTGAACACCTGGTAACCGACATTAACAAGATGCATATATAAGAATATCCCCATCATTCCGGGACACCCTTCGGATATGATATAAATTTCGAAGTACTAAAGCATCCGGTACTTTGGATGGGGTTTGTTAAGCCCAATAGATCTATCTTTAGGATTCGCGTCAATTAGGGTGTCTGTTCCCTAATTCTTAGATTACCAGACTTAATAACAAGGGGCATATTCGATTTCGATAATTCAACCATAGAATGTAGTTTCACGTACTTGTGTCTATTTTGTAAATCATTTATAAAACCTGCATGTATTCTCATCCCAAAAATATTAGATTTTAAAAGTGGGACTATAACTCACTTTCACAGATTTTTACTTCGTCGAGAAGTAAGACTTGGCCACTGTTGATTCACGAACCTATAACAATATATACATATATATTAAAGTATGTTCAAAATATATTTACAACACTTTTAATATATTTTGATGTTTTAAGTTTATTAAGTCAGCTGTCCTCGTTAGTAACCTACAACTAGTTGTCCACAGTTAGATGTACAGAAATAAATCAATAAATATTATCTTGAATCAATCCACGACCCAGTGTATACGTATCTCAGTATTGATCACAACTCAAACTATATATATTTTGGAATCAACCTCAACCCTGTATAGCTAACTCCAACATTCACATATAGAGTGTCTATGGTTGTTCCGAAATATATATAGATGTGTCGACATGATAGGTCGAAACATTGTATACGTGTCTATGGTATCTCAAGATTACATAATATACAATACAAGTTGATTAAGTTATGGTTGGAATAGATTTGTTACCAATTTTCACGTAGCTAAAATGAGAAAAATTATCCAATCTTGTTTTACCCATAACTTCTTCATTTTAAATCCGTTTTGAATGAATCAAATTGCTATGGTTTCATATTGAACTGTATTTTATGAATCTAAACAGAAAAAGTATAGGTTTATAGTCGGAAAAATAAGTTACAAGTCGTTTTTGTAAAGGTAGTCATTTCAGTCGAAAGAACGACGTCTAGATGACCATTTTAGAAAACATACTTCCACTTGGAGTTTAACCATAATTTTTGGATATAGTTTCATGTTCATAATAAAAATCATTTTCTCAGAATAACAACTTTTAAATCAAAGTTTATCATAGTTTTTAATTAACTAACCCAAAACAGCCCGCGGTGTTACTACGACGGCGTAAATCCGGTTTTACGGTGTTTTTCGTGTTTCCAGGTTTTAAATCATTAAGTTAGCATATCATATAGATATAGAACATGTGTTTAGTTAATTTTAAAAGTCAAGTTAGAAGGATTAACTTTTGTTTGCGAACAAGTTTAGAATTAACTAAACTATGTTCTAGTGATTACGAGTTTAAACCTTCGAATAAGAAAGTTTTATATATATGAATCGAATGATGTTATGAACATCATTACTACCTCAAGTTTAGTAGGTAAACCTACTGGAAGTGACAAGAAATGATCTAGCTTCAAAGGATCTTGGATGGCTTGAAAGTTCTTGAAGTAGGATCATGACACAAAAACAAGTTCAAGTAAGATTTTTGCTCGAATTAAGATAGTTTATAGTTATAGAAATTGAATCAAAGTTTGAATATGAATATTACCTTGAATAAGAAAGATAACCTACTGTATATAACAAAGGTTTCTTGATCTTAGATGATTACTTGGAATGGATTAGGAAGCTTGGAAGTAAATTAGTAAACTTGAAGGGATTTTTGAAGTATTCTTGAAGTGTTCTTCCTATGATGATTATAGCTTGATTCTTGAAGTGATTTTTGATGAAGATGATGATTAACTACTGGAAAAATACGTTCATAATAGTGTGGGTGTGTTGAGAGAGAATTAGAAAGAGATTTGGAAGTGAAATGGAGTGAATGATGAGTGTTAATTGGTGAGTGGTGAGTGGGGTTAAAAGGAGTTCTAGTTAGTTGACTAGCTCATGGTAGAAGTTAAAATTGATTAGTCATACATGACATAATCAAGAGTGGAATCCCATGCTAGTTCCTATTGGTATATACCCATAGTAAGTACGTTTTGAAGCTGTGTATAATACGGGTAAGAATACGACTAGAATTCTTGATGAAAGAAAAGAATGGGAAAGTAACTGTAACCATTTTCGTTAAGTATGAGTGTTTTGATATATGTCTTGAAGTCTTCCAAAAGTATTTTAATACATCTAAATACACTACATGTATATACATTTTAACGGAGTCGTTAAGTCATCGTTAGTCGTTACATGTAAGTGTTGTTTTGAAACCTTTAAGTTAACGATCTCAATTAATGTTGTTAACCCATTGTTTATTATATCTAATGAGATGTTAAATTATTATATTATCATGATATTATGATATATTAATATATCTTAATATGATATATATACATTTAAATGTCGTTACAACGATAATCGTTACATATATGTCTCGTTTCGAAATCCTTAAGTTAGTAGTCTTGTTTATATGTATATAACTCATTGTTAATATACTTATGGAGATACTTACTTATCATAATCTCATGTTAACCATATGTATATCCATATATATATCGTCAAGTCGTTTTTACAAGTTTTAACGTTCGTGAATCGCCGGTCAACTTGGGTGGTCAATTGTCTATATGAAACTTATTTCAATTAATCAAGTCTTAACAAGTTTGATTGCTTAACATGTTGGAAACATTTAATCATGTAAATATCAATCTCAATTAATATATATAAACATGGAAAAGTTCGGGTCACTACAGTACCTACCCGTTAAATAAATTTCGTCCCGAAATTTTAAGCTGTTGAAGGTGTTGATGAATCTTCAGGAAATAGATGCGGGTATTTCTTCTTCATCTGATCTTCACGCTCCCAGGTGAACTCGGGTCCTCTACGAGCATTCCATCGAACCTTAACAATTGGTATCTTGTTTTGCTTAAGTCTTTTAACCTCACGATCCATTATTTCGACGGGTTCTTCGATGAATTGGAGTTTTTCATTGATTTGGATTTCATCTAACGGAATAGTGAGATCTTCTTTAGCAAAACATTTCTTCAAATTCGAGACGTGGAAAGTGTTATGTACAGCCGCGAGTTGTTGAGGTAACTCAAGTCGGTAAGCTACTGGTCCGACACGATCAATAATCTTGAATGGTCCAATATACCTTGGATTTAATTTCCCTCGCTTACCAAATCGAACAACGCCTTTCCAAGGTGCAACTTTAAGCATGACCATCTCTCCAATTTCAAATTCTATATCTTTTCTTTTAATGTCAGCGTAGCTCTTTTGTCGACTTTGGGCGGTTTTCAACCGTTGTTGAATTTGGATGATCTTCTCGGTAGTTTCTTGTATAATCTCCGGACCCGTAATCTGTCTATCCCCCACTTCACTCCAACAAATCGGAGACCTGCACTTTCTACCATAAAGTGCTTCAAACGGCGCCATCTCAATGCTTGAATGGTAGCTGTTGTTGTAGGAAAATTCTGCTAACGGTAGATGTCGATCCCAACTGTTTCCGAAATCAATAACACATGCTCGTAGCATGTCTTCAAGCGTTTGTATCGTCCTTTCGCTCTGCCCATCAGTTTGTGGATGATAGGCAGTACTCATGTCTAGACGAGTTCCTAATGCTTGCTGTAATGTCTGCCAGAATCTTGAAATAAATCTGCCATCCCTATCAGAGATAATAGAGATTGGTATTCCATGTCTGGAGACGACTTCCTTCAAATACAGTCGTGCTAACTTCTCCATCTTGTCATCTTCTCTTATTGGTAGGAAGTGTGCTGATTTGGTGAGACGATCAACTATTACCCAAATAGTATCAAAACCACTTGCAGTCCTTGGCAATTTAGTGATGAAATCCATGGTAATGTTTTCCCATTTCCATTCCGGGATTTCGGGTTGTTGAAGTAGACCTGATGGTTTCTGATGCTCAGCTTTGACCTTAGAACACGTCAAACATTCTCCTACGTATTTAGCAACATCGGCTTTCATACCCGGCCACCAAAAATGTTTCTTGAGATCCTTGTACATCTTCCCCGTTCCAGGATGTATTGAGTATCTGGTTTTATGAGCTTCTCTAAGTACCATTTCTCTCATATCTCCAAATTTTGGTACCCAAATCCTTTCAGCCCTATACCGGGTTCCGTCTTCCCGAATATTAAGATGCTTCTCCGATCCTTTGGGTATTTCATCCTTTAAATTTCCCTCTTTTAAAACTCCTTGTTGCGCCTCCTTTATTTGAGTAGTAATGTTATTATGAATCATTATATTCATAGATTTTACTCGAATGGGTTCTCTATCCTTCCTGCTCAAGGCATCGGCTACCACATTTGCCTTCCCCGGGTGGTAACGAATCTCAAAATCGTAATCATTCAATAATTCAATCCACCTACGCTGCCTCATATTCAGTTGTTTCTGATTAAATATGTGTTGAAGACTTTTGTGGTCGGTATATATAATACTTTTGACCCCATATAAGTAGTGCCTCCAAGTCTTTAATGCAAAAACAACCGCGCCTAATTCCAAATCATGCGTCGTATAATTTTGTTCGTGAATCTTCAATTGTCTAGACGCATAAGCAATCACCTTCGTTCGTTGCATTAATACACAACCGAGACCTTGCTTTGATGCGTCACAATAAATCACAAAATCATCATTCCCTTCAGGCAATGACAATATAGGTGCCGTAGTTAGCTTTTTCTTCAATAACTGAAACGCTTTCTCTTGTTCATCATTCCATTCAAATTTCTTCCCTTTATGCGTTAATGCAGTCAAGGGTTTTGCTATTCTGGAAAAGTCTTGGATGAACCTTCTGTAGTAACCAGCTAGTCCTAAAAACTGGCGTATGTGTTTCGGAGTTTTCGGGGTTTCCCACTCTTCAACAGTTTCTATCTTTGCAGGATCCACCTTAATACCTTCTTTGTTCACTATGTGACCGAGGAATTGAACTTCTTCCAACCAAAATGCACACTTTGAAAACTTAGCGTACAATTCTTCCTTCCTCAATACTTCTAACACCTTTCTCAAATGTTCACCGTGTTCTTGGTCATTCTTTGAGTAAATAAGTATGTCATCAATGAAAACAATGACAAACTTGTCAAGGTATGGTCCACACACTCGGTTCATAAGGTCCATGAACACAGCTGGTGCATTAGTTAAACCAAACGGCATGACCATAAACTCGTAATGACCGTAACGTGTTCTGAAAGCAGTCTTTGGAATATCATCTTCTTTCACCCGCATTTGATGATACCCGGAACGTAAGTCAATCTTTGAATAAACAGACGAGCCTTGTAGTTGATCAAATAAGTCGTCGATTCTCGGTAGTGGGTAGCGGTTCTTGATGGTAAGTTTGTTCAACTCTCGGTAGTCGATACACAACCTGAATGTACCATCTTTCTTCTTGACAAACAAAACAGGAGCTCCCCACGGTGATGTGCTTGGTCGAATGAAACCACGCTCTAAAAGTTCTTGTAATTGGCTTTGCAGTTCTTTCATCTCGCTGGGTGCGAGTCTGTAAGGAGCACGAGCTATTGGTGCAGCTCCTGGTACAAGATCTATTTGAAATTCAACGGATCGCTGTGGGGGTAATCCCGGTAATTCTTTCGGAAATACATCGGGAAATTCTTTTGCAATGGGAACATCATTGATGCTCTTTTCTTCAGTTTGTACTTTCTCGACGTGTGCTAGAACAGCATAGCAACCTTTTCTTATTAGTTTTTGTGCCTTCAAATTACTAATAAGATGTAGCTTCGTGTTGCCCTTTTCTCCGTACACCATTAAGGGTTTTCCTTTTTCTCGTATAATGCGAATTGCATTTTTGTAACAAACGATCTCTGCTTTCACTTCTTTCAACCAGTCCATACCGATTATCACATCAAAACTCCCTAACTCTACTGGTATCAAATCAATCTTAAATGTTTCGCTAACCAGTTTAATTTCTCGGTTCCGACATATATTATCTGCTGAAATTAATTTACCATTTGCTAATTCGAGTAAAAATTTACTATCCAAAGGCGTCAATGGACAACTTAATTTAGCACAAAAATCTCTACTCATATAGCTTCTATCCGCACCCGAATCAAATAAAACGTAAGCAGATTTATTGTCAATAAGAAACGTACCCGTAACAAGCTCCGGGTCTTCCTGTGCCTCTATCGCATTAATATTGAAAACTCTTCCACGGCCTTGTCCATTCGTGTTCTCCTGGTTCGGGCAATTTCTAATAATGTGGCCCGGTTTTCCACATTTATAACAAACTACATTGGCATAGCTTGCTCCGACACTACTTGCTCCGCCATTACTCGTTCCGACACCATTTGTTCCTTTCGTTCTATTAGCCCCTGGTCCGTAGACCTCACACTTCGCCGCGCTATGACCATTTCTTTTACACTTGTTGCAAAATTTGGTGCAGAACCCCGAGTGATTCTTTTCACACCTTTGGCATAGCTGCTTCTGATTGTTCTTGTTGTTGTGGTTATTATTGTTGTTGGGATGATTGTTGTAGTTGCTGTTATTGTTGTTGTTGTTGTTGTTGTTGGGCCGTTTGTTGTAGTTGCGATTGATGTTGCGATTGTTGGGATAATTGTTGCGATTATTGTTGTAATTGCTGTTGTTGTTGTATTGGTGATTCTTATCACCGTTTTCCTCCCACTTTCTTTTGACTTGCTTCACATTGGCCTCTTCAGCAGTCTGTTCTTTAATTCTTTCTTCAATCTGGTTCACTAGTTTGTGAGCCATTCTACATGCCTGTTGTATGGAGGCGGGCTCGTGTGAACTTATATCTTCTTGGATTCTTTCTGGTAATCCTTTCACAAACGCGTCGATCTTCTCTTCCTCATCTTCGAATGCTCCCGGACACAATAGGCACAATTCTGTGAATCGTCTTTCATACGTGGTAATATCAAATCCTTGGGTTCGTAACCCTCTAAGTTCTGTCTTGAGCTTATTGACCTCGGTTCTAGGACGGTACTTCTCGTTCATCAAGTGCTTGAATACTGACCACGGTAGTGCGTACGCATCATCTTGTCCCACTTGCTCTAGATAGGTATTCCACCATGTTAACGCAGAACCTGTAAAGGTATGCGTAGCGTACTTCACTTTGTCCTCTTCAGTACACTTACTTATGGCAAACACCGATTCGACCTTCTCGGTCCACCGTTTCAATCCGATCGGTCCTTCGGTTCCATCAAATTCCAAAGGTTTGCAGGCAGTGAATTCTTTGTAGGTGCATCCTACACGATTTCCTGTACTGCCAGATCCAAGGTTATTGTTGGTATATAGCGCAGCCTGTACTGCGGCTATGTTTGAAGCTAGAAAAGTACGGAATTCCTCTTCATTCATATTCACGGTGTGTCGAGTAGTCGGTGCCATTTCCTTCAAAATAGTTAAATGGAACAAGTTAATCATACAGAATATTAAGAGTAGTTAATAGTATTTCGTAGCATAATATGAACTCATTTATAAAAGCTTTTTCTTCATATTAGCGTTTTATAAGTTTAAATTCGGGTAGTACCTACCCGTTAAGTTCATACTTAGTAGCTAATATACAATTCAACTACTACAATTCTATATGAAAAACTGATTGTAATAATATTTCACGTTCAAACTTTTACACAATATTTTACAAACTTACAATACCGCTTATTTTACATATAGCATGAAATATAGCACACAATAAATTTGATACAAGATGGTTGTGAAGATAATTCTAGCTAGTACACAAGTCGTTCAGCAAAGGCAATAAAGACACGTAATTCATACGTCCAGAAACAAGTCATGCATTCTGGTTTTACTAGGATTACTTCCCATCCTTGGTCTTGTGGAACATAACCGTTATGGCCGTTGATAAGACAGCGTGTTGTAACATCGTCAAAGGGACGAGGGTTACGTAATGACCAACAGTCTCGTAATAACCTAAAAACCTCATTTCTTACCCCAATTACCGACTCCGTCACTTGAGGGAACGTTTTGTTTAATAGTTGTAGCCCGATGTTCTTATTCTCACTTTGGTGAGAAGCGAACATTACTAACCCATAAGCATAACATGCTTCTTTATGTTGCATGTTAGCCGCTTTTTCTAAATCACGAAGTCCTATATTTGGATATACTGAGTCAAAATAATTTCTTAACCCGTTGCGTAAAATAGCATTTGGGTTCCCCGCAATATATGCGTCAAAGTAAACACATCGTAACTTATGGATTTCCCAATGTGATATCCCCCATCTTCCGAACGAAAGCCTTTTATAAACCAAATCATTCTTGGAACGTTCTTCGAATGTCTTACAAACTGATCTCGCCTTAAATAGTTGTGCCGAGGAATTCTGACCGACTCTAGACAAGATTTCATCAATCATGTCTCCGGGTAGGTCTCTTAAAATATTGGGTTGTCTATCCATTTTGTGTTTTTATACTGTAAAATAGACAAGAGTTAGATTCATAAAAAAAATACTTATTAATACAAGCAATTTTTACATATATCATAAAGCATAAGCACACTATATTACATATATTACACCACACGAATACAACTATCTTATTCCGACTCGCTTGTTTCTTCTTCTTTGGTTTTGGTTCGTTTTCCCAAGTTTCTAGGGATATATGATGTTCCCCTAATACGAGCCGTTATTTTCCACATTGGTTTAGAAAAACCTGGTGGTTTAGAGGTTCCCGGGTCATTGTTACAACTTAAGGACTTCGGGGGTTGACGATACATATAAAGTTCATCGGGGTTGGAATTAGATTTCTCTATTTTTATGCCCTTTCCCTTATTATTTTCATTTGCCTTTTTAAATTCAGTTGGGGTAATTTCTATAACATCATCGGAATTCTCGTCGGAATCCGATTCATCGGAGAATTGGTAATCCTCCCAATATTTTGCTTCCTTAGCGGAAACACCATTGACCATAATTAACCTTGGTCGGTTGGTTGAGGATTTTCTTTTACTTAACCGTTTTATTATTTCCCCCACCGGTTCTATTTCTTCATCCGGTTCCGATTCTTCTTCCGATTCCGATTCTTCTTCTGGTTCCGACTCTTCTTCCGGTTCCTCTTCGGGAACTTGTGAATCAGTCCACGAATCATTCCAATTTACATTTGACTCTTCATTATTATTAGGTGAGTCAATGGGACTTGTTCTAGAGGTAGACATCTATCACATAATATCAAATGCGTTAAGAGATTAATATATCACATAATATTCACATGTTAAAAATATATAGTTTCCAACAAAATTTGTTAAGCAATCATTTTTCAAGTAAACACGGTCGAAGTCCAGACTCACTAATGCATCCTAACAAACTAGATAAGACACACTAATGCAAAATTCTGGTTCTCTAAGACCATCGCTCTGATACCAACTGAAATGTCCCGTTCTTATTGATTAAAAACGTTCCATATTAATTGATTTCGTTGCGAGGTTTTGACCTCTATATGAGACATTTTTCAAAGACTGCATTCATTTTTAAACAAACCATAACCTTTATTTCATCAATAAAGGTTTAAAAAGCTTTACGTAGATTATCAAATAATGATAATCTAAAATATCCTGTTTACACACGACCATTACATAATGGTTTACAATACAAATATGTTACAAAAAAATAAGTTTCTTGAATGCAGTTTTTACACAATATTATACAAGCATGGACTCCAAATCTTGTCCTTATTTAAGTATGCAACAGCGGAAGCTCTTAATAATCACCTGAGAATAAACATGCTTAAAACGTCAACAAAAATGTTGGTGAGTTATAGGTTTAACCTATATATATCAAATCATAATAATAGACCACAAGATTTCATATTTCAATACACATCCCATACATAGAGATAAAAATCATTCATATGGTGAACACCTGGTAACCGACATTAACAAGATGCATATATAAGAATATCCCCATCATTCCGGGACACCCTTCGGATATGATATAAATTTCGAAGTACTAAAGCATCCGGTACTTTGGATGGGGTTTGTTAAGCCCAATAGATCTATCTTTAGGATTCGCGTCAATTAGGGTGTCTGTTCCCTAATTCTTAGATTACCAGACTTAATAACAAGGGGCATATTCGATTTCGATAATTCAACCATAGAATGTAGTTTCACGTACTTGTGTCTATTTTGTAAATCATTTATAAAACCTGCATGTATTCTCATCCCAAAAATATTAGATTTTAAAAGTGGGACTATAACTCACTTTCACAGATTTTTACTTCGTCGAGAAGTAAGACTTGGCCACTGTTGATTCACGAACCTATAACAATATATACATATATATTAAAGTATGTTCAAAATATATTTACAACACTTTTAATATATTTTGATGTTTTAAGTTTATTAAGTCAGCTGTCCTCGTTAGTAACCTACAACTAGTTGTCCACAGTTAGATGTACAGAAATAAATCAATAAATATTATCTTGAATCAATCCACGACCCAGTGTATACGTATCTCAGTATTGATCACAACTCAAACTATATATATTTTGGAATCAACCTCAACCCTGTATAGCTAACTCCAACATTCACATATAGAGTGTCTATGGTTGTTCCGAAATATATATAGATGTGTCGACATGATAGGTCGAAACATTGTATACGTGTCTATGGTATCTCAAGATTACATAATATACAATACAAGTTGATTAAGTTATGGTTGGAATAGATTTGTTACCAATTTTCACGTAGCTAAAATGAGAAAAATTATCCAATCTTGTTTTACCCATAACTTCTTCATTTTAAATCCGTTTTGAATGAATCAAATTGCTATGGTTTCATATTGAACTGTATTTTATGAATCTAAACAGAAAAAGTATAGGTTTATAGTCGGAAAAATAAGTTACAAGTCGTTTTTGTAAAGGTAGTCATTTCAGTCGAAAGAACGACGTCTAGATGACCATTTTAGAAAACATACTTCCACTTGGAGTTTAACCATAATTTTTGGATATAGTTTCATGTTCATAATAAAAATCATTTTCTCAGAATAACAACTTTTAAATCAAAGTTTATCATAGTTTTTAATTAACTAACCCAAAACAGCCCGCGGTGTTACTACGACGGCGTAAATCCGGTTTTACGGTGTTTTTCGTGTTTCCAGGTTTTAAATCATTAAGTTAGCATATCATATAGATATAGAACATGTGTTTAGTTAATTTTAAAAGTCAAGTTAGAAGGATTAACTTTTGTTTGCGAACAAGTTTAGAATTAACTAAACTATGTTCTAGTGATTACGAGTTTAAACCTTCGAATAAGAAAGTTTTATATATATGAATCGAATGATGTTATGAACATCATTACTACCTCAAGTTTAGTAGGTAAACCTACTGGAAGTGACAAGAAATGATCTAGCTTCAAAGGATCTTGGATGGCTTGAAAGTTCTTGAAGTAGGATCATGACACAAAAACAAGTTCAAGTAAGATTTTTGCTCGAATTAAGATAGTTTATAGTTATAGAAATTGAATCAAAGTTTGAATATGAATATTACCTTGAATAAGAAAGATAACCTACTGTATATAACAAAGGTTTCTTGATCTTAGATGATTACTTGGAATGGATTAGGAAGCTTGGAAGTAAATTAGTAAACTTGAAGGGATTTTTGAAGTATTCTTGAAGTGTTCTTCCTATGATGATTATAGCTTGATTCTTGAAGTGATTTTTGATGAAGATGATGATTAACTACTGGAAAAATACGTTCATAATAGTGTGGGTGTGTTGAGAGAGAATTAGAAAGAGATTTGGAAGTGAAATGGAGTGAATGATGAGTGTTAATTGGTGAGTGGTGAGTGGGGTTAAAAGGAGTTCTAGTTAGTTGACTAGCTCATGGTAGAAGTTAAAATTGATTAGTCATACATGACATAATCAAGAGTGGAATCCCATGCTAGTTCCTATTGGTATATACCCATAGTAAGTACGTTTTGAAGCTGTGTATAATACGGGTAAGAATACGACTAGAATTCTTGATGAAAGAAAAGAATGGGAAAGTAACTGTAACCATTTTCGTTAAGTATGAGTGTTTTGATATATGTCTTGAAGTCTTCCAAAAGTATTTTAATACATCTAAATACACTACATGTATATACATTTTAACGGAGTCGTTAAGTCATCGTTAGTCGTTACATGTAAGTGTTGTTTTGAAACCTTTAAGTTAACGATCTCAATTAATGTTGTTAACCCATTGTTTATTATATCTAATGAGATGTTAAATTATTATATTATCATGATATTATGATATATTAATATATCTTAATATGATATATATACATTTAAATGTCGTTACAACGATAATCGTTACATATATGTCTCGTTTCGAAATCCTTAAGTTAGTAGTCTTGTTTATATGTATATAACTCATTGTTAATATACTTATGGAGATACTTACTTATCATAATCTCATGTTAACCATATGTATATCCATATATATATCGTCAAGTCGTTTTTACAAGTTTTAACGTTCGTGAATCGCCAGTCAACTTGGGTGGTCAATTGTCTATATGAAACTTATTTCAATTAATCAAGTCTTAACAAGTTTGATTGCTTAACATGTTGGAAACATTTAATCATGTAAATATCAATCTCAATTAATATATATAAACATGGAAAAGTTCGGGTCACTACAGGTTAAACCTATAACTCACCAACATTTTTGTTGACGTTTAAAGCATGTTTATTCTCAGGTGAATATTAAGAGCTTCCGCTGTTGCATACTAAAATAAGGATAAGATTTGGAGTCCATGTTTGTATGATATTGTGTAAAAACTGCATTCAAGAAACTGATTTCGATGTAACATATTTGTATTGTAAATCATTATGTAATTGTCGTGTGTAAACAGGATATTATAGATTATCATTATTTGATAATCTACGTAAAGCTTTTTAAACCTTTATTTATGAAATAAAGGTTATGGTTTGTTTTAAAAATGAATGCAGTCTTTGAAAAACGTCTCATATAGAGGTCAAAACCTCGCAACGAAATCAATTAATATGGAACGTTTTTAATCAATAAGAACGGGACATTTCAGTTGGTATCCGAGCGTTGGTCTTAGAGAACCAGAATTTTGCATTAGTGTGTCTTATCGAGTTTGTTAGGATGCATTAGTGAGTCTGGACTTCGACCGTGTTTACTTGAAAAATGATTGCTTAACAAATTTTGTTGGAAACTATATATTTTTAACATGTGAATATTATGTGATATATTATTCTCTTAACGCGTTTGATATTATGTGATAGATGTCTACCTCTAGAACAAGTCCCATTGACTCACCTAATAATAATGAAGAGTCAAATGTAAATTGGAATGATTCGTGGACTGATTCACAAGTTCCCGAAGAGGAACCGGAAGAAGAGTCGGAACCAGAAGAAGAATCGGAACCGGAAGAAGAATGGGAACCGGATGAAGAAATAGAACCGGTGGGGGAAATAATAAAACGGTTAAGTAAAAGAAAATCCTCAACCAACCGACCAAGGTTAATTATGGTCAATGGTGTTTCCGCTAAGGAAGCAAAATATTGGGAGGATTACCAATTCTCCGATGAATCGGATTCTGACGAGAATTCCGATGATGTTATAGAAATTACCCCAACTGAATTTAAAAAGGCAAAAGAAAATAATAAGGGAAAGGGCATAAAAATAGAGAAATCTAATTCCAACCCCGATGAACTTTATATGTATCGTCAACCCCCGAAGTCCTTAAGTTGTAACAATGACCCAGGAACCTCTAAACCACCAGGTTTTTCTAAACCGTTGTGGAAAATAACAGCTAGTATTAGGGAAACATCATATATCCTTAGAAACTTGGCAAAACGAACCAAAACCGAAGAAGAAGAAACAAGCGATTCGGAATAAGATAGTTGTATTCGTGTGGTGTAATATATGTAATATAGTGTGCTTATGCTTTATGATATATGTAAAAATTGCTTGTATTAATAAGTATTTTTATTTATGAATCTAACTCTTGTCTATTTTACAGTATAAAAACACAAAATGGATAGACAACCCAATATTTTAAGAGACCTACCCGGAGACATGATTGATGAAATCTTGTCTAGAGTCGGTCAGAATTCTTCGGCACAACTATTTAAGGCGAGATCAGTTTGTAACACATTCGACGAACGTTCCAAGAATGCCTTGGTTTATAAAAGGCTTTCGTTCAAAATATGGGGGATATCACATTGGGAAATCCATAAGTTACGATGTGTTTACTTTGACGCATATATTGCGGGGAACCCAAATGCTATTTTACGCAATGGGTTAAGAAATTATTTTGACTCAATATATCCGAATATTGGACTTCGTGATTTAGAAAAAGCGGCTAACATGCAACATAAAGAAGCATGTTATGCTTACGGATTAGTAATGTTCGCTTCTCACCAAAGTGAGAACAAGAACATTGGCCTACAACTATTAAACAAAACGTTCCCACAAGTGACGGAGTCGGTAATTGGGGTAAGAAATGAGGTTTTTAGATTGTTACAGGACTGTTGGACATTACGTAACCCTCGTCCCTTTGACGACGTTACAACACGCTGTCTTATCAACGGCCATAACGGTTATGATCCACAAGACCAAGGTTGGGAAGTAATCCTAGTAAAACCAGAATGCATGACTTGTTTCTGGACGTATGAATTACGTGTCTTTATTGCCTTTGCTGAACGACTTGTGTACTAGCTAGAATTATCTTCACAACCATCTTGTATCAAATTTATTGTGTGCTATATTTCATGCTATATGTAAAATAAGCGGTATTGTAAGTTTGTAAAATATTGTGTAAAAGTTTGAACGCGAAATATTATTATAATCAGTTTTTTCATATAGAATTGTAGTAGTTGAATTATATATTAGCTACTAAGTATGAACTTAACGGGTAGGTACTACCCGAATTTAAACTTATAAAACGCTAATATGAAGAAAAAGCTTTTATAAATGAGTTCATATTATGCTACGAAATACTATTAACTACTCTTAATATTCTGTATGATTAACTTGTTCCATTTGACTATTTTGAAGGAAATGACACCGACTACTCGACACACCGTGAATATGAATGAAGAGGAATTCCGTACTTTTCTAGCTTCAAACATAGCCGCAGTACAGGCTGCGCTACATACCAACAATAACCTTGGATCTAGCAGTACAAGAAATCGTGTAGGATGCACCTACAAAGAATTCACTGCCTGCAAACCTTTGGAATTTGATGGAACCGAAGGACCGATCGGATTGAAACGGTTGACCGAGAAGGTCGAATCGGTTTTTGCCATAAGTAAGTGTACTGAAGAGGACAAAGTAAAGTATGCTACGCATACCTTCACAGGTTCTGCGTTAACATGGTGGAATACCTATCTAGAGCAAGTGGGACAAGACGATGCGTACGCACTACCATGGTCAGAATTCAAGCACTTGATGAATGAGAAGTACCGTCCCAGAACCGAGGTCAATAAGCTCAAGACAGAACTTAGAGGGTTACGAACCCAAGGATTTGATATTACCACGTACGAAAGACGATTCACAGAATTATGCCTATTGTGTCCGGGAGCATTCGAAGATGAGGAAGAGAAGATCGACGCGTTTGTGAAAGGATTACCGGAAATAATCCAAGAAGATATAAGTTCACACGAGCCTGCCTCCATACAACAGGCATGTAGAATGGCTCACAAACTAGTGAACCAGATTAAAGAAAGAATTAAAGAACAGACTGCTAAAGAGGACAATGTGAAGCAAGTCAAAAGAAAGTGGGAGGAAAACGGTGATAAGAATCACCAATACAACAACAACAGCAATTACAATAATAATCGCAACAATTATCCCAACAATCGCAACATCAATCGCAACTACAACAAACGGCCCAACAACAACAACAACAACAACAACAACAACAACAACAACAACAATAACAGCAACTACAACAATAATCCCAACAACAATAATAACCGTAACAACAACAACAATCAGAAGCAGCTATGCCAAAGGTGTGAAAAGTATCACTTGGGGTTCTGCACCAAATTTTGCAACAAGTGTAAAAGAAATGGTCATAGCGCGGCGAAGTATGAGGTCTACGGACCAGGGGTTAATAGAACGAAAGGAACAAATGGTGTCGGAACGAGTAATGGCGGAGCAAGCAGTGTCGGAGCAAGTTATGCCAATGTAGTTTATTATAAATGTGGAAAACCGGGCCACATTATTAGAAATTGCCCGAACCAGGAGAACACGAATGGACAAGGCCGCGGAAGAGTTTTCAATACTAATGTGGCAGAGGCACAGGAAGACCCGGAGCTTGTTACGGGTACATTTTTTATTGATAGTAAATCTGCTTACGTTTTATTTGATTCGGGTGCGGATAGAAGCTATATGAGTAGAGATTTTTGTGCTAAATTAAGTTGTCCATTGACGCCTTTGGATAGTAAATTTTTACTCGAATTAGCAAATGGTAAATTAATTTCAGCAGATAATATATGTCGGAATCGAGAAATTAAACTGGTTAGCGAAACATTTAAGATTGACTTGATACCAGTAGAGTTAGGGAGTTTTGATGTGATAATCGGTATGGACTGGTTGAAAGAAGTGAAAGCAGAGATCGTTTGTTACAAAAATGCAATTCGTATTATACGAGAAAAAGGAAAACCCTTAATGGTGTACGGAGAAAAGGGCAACACGAAGCTACATCTTATTAGTAATTTGAAGGCACAAAAACTAATAAGAAAAGGTTGCTATGCTGTTCTAGCACACGTCGAGAAAGTACAAACTGAAGAAAAGAGCATCAATGATGTTCCCGTCGCAAAAGAATTTCCCGATGTATTTTCGAAAGAATTACCGGGATTACTCCCACATCGATCCGTTGAATTTCTAATAGATCTTGTACCAGGAGCTGCACCAATAGCTCGTGCTCCTTACAGACTCGCACCCAGCGAGATGAAAGAACTGCAAAGCCAATTACAAGAACTTTTAGAGCATGGTTTCATTCGACCAAGCACATCACCGTGGGGAGCTCCTATTTTGTTTGTCAAGAAGAAAGATGGTACATTCAGGTTGTGTATCGACTACCGAGAGTTGAACAAACTTACCATCAAGAACCGCTACCCACTACCGAGAATCGACGACTTATTTGATCAACTACAAGGCTCGTCTATTTATTCAAAGATTGACTTACGTTCTGGGTATCATCAAATGCGGGTGAAAGAAGATGATATTCCAAAGACTGCTTTCAGAACACGTTACGGTCATTACGAGTTTATGGTCATGCCATTTGGTTTAACTAATGCACCAGCTGTGTTCATGGACCTTATGAACCGAGTGTGTGGACCATACCTTGACAAGTTTGTCATTGTTTTCATTGATGACATACTTATTTACTCAAAGAATGACCATGAACACGGTGAACATTTGAGAAAGGTGTTAGAAGTATTGAGGAAGGAAGAATTGTACGCTAAATTTTCAAAGTGTGCATTTTGGTTGGAAAAAGTTCAATTCCTCGGTCACATAGTGAACAAAAAAGGTATTAAGGTGGATCCGGCAAAGATAGAAACTGTTGAAAAGTGGGAAACCCCGAAAACTCTGAAACACATACGCCAGTTTTTAGGACTAGCTGGTTACTACAGAAGGTTCATCCAAGACTTTTCCAGAATAGCAAAACCCTTGACTGCATTAACGCATAAAGGGAAGAAATTTGAATGGAAGGATGAACAAGAGAAAGCGTTTCAGTTATTGAAGAAAAAGCTAACTACGGCACCTATATTGTCATTGCCTGAAGGGAATGATGATTTTGTGATTTATTGTGACGCATCAAAGCAAGGTCTCGGTTGTGTATTAATGCAACGAACGAAGGTGATTGCTTATGCGTCTAGACAATTGAAGATTCACGAGCAAAATTATACGACGCATGATTTGGAATTAGGCGCGGTTGTTTTTACATTAAAGACTTGGAGGCACTACTTATATGGGGTCAAAAGTATTATATATACCGACCACAAAAGTCTTCAACACATATTTAATCAGAAACAACTGAATATGAGGCAGCGTAGGTGGATTGAATTGTTGAATGATTACGACTTTGAGATTCGTTACCACCCGGGGAAGGCAAATGTGGTAGCCGATGCCTTGAGCAGGAAGGACAGAGAACCCATTCGAGTAAAATCTATGAATATAATGATTCATAATAACCTTACTACTAAAATAAAGGAGGCGCAATAAGGAGTTTTAAAAGAAGGAAATTTAAAGGATGAAATACCTAAAGGATCGGAGCAGCATCTTAATATTCGGGAAGACGGAACCCGGTATAGGGCTGAAAGGATTTGGGTACCAAAATTTGGAGATATGAGAGAAATGGTACTTAGAGAAGCTCATAAAACCAGATACTCAATACATCCTGGAAAGGGGAAGATGTACAAGGATCTCAAGAAACATTTTTGGTGGCCGGGTATGAAAGCTGATGTTTCTAAATACGTAGGAGAATGTTTGACGTGTTCTAAGGTCAAAGCTGAGCATCAGAAACCATCAGGTCTACTTCAACAACCCGAAATCCCAGAATGGAAATGGGAAAACATTACCATGGATTTCATCACTAAATTGCCAAGGACTGCAAGTGGTTTTGATACTATTTGGGTAATAGTTGATCGTCTCACCAAATCAGCACACTTCCTGCCAATAAGAGAAGATGAAAAGATGGAGAAGTTAGCACGACTGTATTTGAAGGAAGTCGTCTCCAGACATGGAATACCAATCTCTATTATCTCTGATAGGGATGGCAGATTTATTTCAAGATTCTGGCAGACATTACAGCAAGCATTAGGAACTCGTCTAGACATGAGTACTGCCTATCATCCACAAACTGATGGGCAGAGCGAAAGGACGATACAAACACTTGAAGACATGCTACGAGCATGTGTTATTGATTTTGGAAACAGTTGGGATCGACATCTACCGTTAGCAGAATTTTCCTACAACAACAGCTACCATTCAAGCATTGAGACGGCGCCGTTTGAAGCACTTTATGGTAGAAAGTGCAGGTCTCCGATTTGTTGGAGTGAAGTGGGGGATAGACAGATTACGGGTCCGGAGATTATACAAGAAACTACCGAGAAGATCATCCAAATTCAATAACGGTTGAAAACCGCCCAAAGTCGACAAAAGAGCTACGCTGACATTAAAAGAAAAGATATAGAATTTGAAATTGGAGAGATGGTCATGCTTAAAGTTGCACCTTGGAAAGGCGTTGTTCGATTTGGTAAACGAGGAAAATTAAATCCAAGGTATATGGGACCATTCAAGATTATTGATCGTGTCGGACCAGTAGCTTACCGACTTGAGTTACCTCAACAACTCGCGGCTATACATAACACTTTCCACGTCTCGAATTTGAAGAAATGTTTTGCTAAAGAAGATCTCACTATTCCGTTAGATGAAATCCAAATCAACGAAAAACTCCAATTCATCGAAGAACCCGTCGAAATAATGGATCGTGAGGTTAAAAGACTTAAGCAAAACAAGATACCAATTGTTAAGGTTCGATGGAATGCTCGTAGAGGACCCGAGTTCACCTGGGAGCATGAAGATCAGATGAAGAAGAAATACCTGCATCTATTTCCAGAAGATTCGTCAACACCTTCAATAGCTTAAAATTTCGGGACGAAATTTATTTAACGGGTAGGTACTGTAGTGACCCGAACTTTTCCATGTTTATATATATTAATTGAGATTGATATTTACCTGATTAAATGTTTCCAACATGTTAAGCAATCAAACTTGTTAAGACTTGATTAATTGAAATATGTTTCATATAGACAATTGACCACCCAAGTTGACCGGCGATTCACGAACGTTAAAACTTGTAAAAACGACATGACGATATATATATGGATATACATATGGTTAACATGAGATTATGATAAGTAAGTATCTCCATAAGTATATTAACAATGAGTTATATACATATAAACAAGACTACTAACTTAAGGATTTCGAAACGAGACATATATGTAACGATTATCGTTGTAACGACATTTAAATGTATATATATCATATTAAGATATATTAATATATCATAATATCATGATAATATAATAATTTAACATCTCATTAGATATAATAAACAATGGGTTAACAACATTAATTGAGATCGTTAACTTAAAGGTTTCAAAACAACACTTACATGTAACGACTAACGATGACTTAACGACTCAGTTAAAATGTATATACATGTAGTATATTTAGATGTATTAAAATACTTTTGGAAGACTTCAAGACATATATCAAAACACTCATACTTAACGAAAATGGTTACAGTTACTTTCCCATTCTTTTCTTTCATCAAGAATTCTAGTCGTATTCTTACCAGTATTATACACAGCTTCAAAACGTACTTACTATGGGTATATACCAATAGGAACTAGCATGGGATTCCACTCTTGATTATGTCATATATGACTAATCAATTTTAACTTCTACCATGAGCTAGTCAACTAACTAGAACTCCTTTTAACCCCACTCACCACTCACCAATTACCACTCATCATTCACTCCATTTCACTTCCAATTCTCTTTCTAATTCTCTCTCAACACACACACACTATTATGAACGTATTTTTCTAGTAGTTAATCATCATCTTCATCAAAAATCACTTCAAGAATCAAGATATAATCATCATAGGAAGAACACTTCAAGAACACTTCAAAAATCCCTTCAAGTTTACTAATTTACTTCCAAGCTTTCTAATCCATTCCAAGTAATCATCTAAGATCAAGAAACCTTTGTTATATACAGTAGGTTATCTTTCTTATTCAAGGTAATATTCATATTCAAACGTTGATTCAATTTCTATAACTATAAACTATCTTAATTCGAGTAAAAATCTTACTTGAACTTGTTTTTGTGTCATGATCCTACTTCAAGAACTTTCAAGCCATCCAAGATCCTTTGAAGCTAGATCATTTCTTGTCACTTCCAGTAGGTTTACCTACTAAACTTGAGGTAGTAATGATGTTCATAACATCATTCGATTCATATATATAAAACTATCTTATTCGAAGGTTTAAACTCGTAATCACTAGAACATAGTTTAGTTAATTCTAAACTTGTTCGCAAACAAAAGTTAATCCTTCTAACTTGACTTTTAAATTAACTAAACACATGTTCTATATCTATATGATATGCTAACTTAATGATTTAAAACCTGAAAACACGAAAAACACCGTAAAACCGGATTTACGCCGTCGCAGTAACACCGCGGGCTGTTTTGGGTTAGTTAATTAAAAACTATGATAAACTTTGATTTAAATATTGTTATTCTGAGAAAATGATTTTTATTATGAACATGAAACTATATCCAAAAATTATGGTTAAACTCAAAGTGGAAGTATGTTTTCTAAAATGGTCATCTAGACGTCGTTCTTTCGACTGAAATGACTACCTTTACAAAAACGACTTGTAACTTATTTTTCCGACAATAAACCTATACTTTTTCTGTTTAGATTCATAAAATAGAGTTCAATATGAAACCATAGCAATTTGATTCACTCAAAACGGATTTAAAATGAAGAAGTTATGGGTAAAACAAGATTGGATAATTTTTCTCATTTTAGCTACGTGAAAATTGGTAACAAATCTATTCCAACCATAACTTAATCAACTTGTATTGTATATTATGTAATCTTGAGATACCATAGACACGTATACAATGTTTCGACCTATCATGTCGACACATCTATATATATTTCGGAACAACCATAGACACTCTATATGTGAATGTTGGAGTTAGCTATACAGGGTTGAGGTTGATTCCAAAATATATATATAGTTTGAGTTGTGATCAATACTGAGATACGTATACACTGGGTCGTGGATTGATTCAAGATAATATTTATCGATTTATTTCTGTACATCTAACTGTGGACAACTAGTTGTAGGTTACTAACGAGGACAGCTGACTTAATAAACTTAAAACATCAAAATATATTAAAAGTGTTGTAAATATATTTTGAACATACTTTAATATATATGTATATATTGTTATAGGTTCGTGAATCAACAGTGGCCAAGTCTTACTTCTCGACGAAGTAAAAAATCTGTGAAAGTGAGTTATAGTCCCACTTTTAAAATCTAATATTTTTGGGATGAGAATACATGCAGGTTTTATAAATGATTTACAAAATAGACACAAGTACGTGAAACTACATTCTATGGTTGAATTATCGAAATCGAATATGCCCCTTTTTATTAAGTCTGGTAATCTAAGAATTAGGGAACAGACACCCTAATTGACGCGAATCCTAAAGATAGATCTATTGGGCCTAACAAACCCCATCCAAAGTACCGGATGCTTTAGTACTTCGAAATTTATATCATATCCGAAGGGTGTCCCGGAATGATGGGGATATTCTTATATATGCATCTTGTTAATGTTGGTTACCAGGTGTTCACCATATGAATGATTTTTATCTCTATGTATGGGATGTGTATTGAAATATGAAATCTTGTGGTCTATTGTTACGATTTGATATATATAGGTTAAACCTATAACTCACCAACATTTTTGTTGACGTTTAAAGCATGTTTATTCTCAGGTGAATATTAAGAGCTTCCGCTGTTGCATACTAAAATAAGGACAAGATTTGGAGTCCATGTTTGTATGATATTGTGTAAAAACTGCATTCAAGAAACTGATTTCGATGTAACATATTTGTATTGTAAACCATTATGTAATTGTCGTGTGTAAACAGGATATTTTAGATTATCATTATTTGATAATCTATGTAAAGTTTTTTAAACCTTTATTTATGAAATAAAGGTTATGGTTTGTTTTAAAAATGAATGCAGTCTTTGAAAAACGTCTCATATAGAGGTCAAAACCTCGCAACGAAATCAATTAATATGGAACGTTTTTAATCAATAAGAACGGGACATTTCAAATATAATATAATATTTAAATAATTCTATAAATTATTTATATATTATATTATTATTAAAAACCGTCGGCAAGAAAGAAAACAAAGTCATGTGAACTCTCCCAGCTGGCCATGCGATCGCATGGCCTGGAAGAACAAAATCCATGCGATCGCATGGCCCCAGAAGTCAGGCCACATCTATAAATTTCACGTGTTTTGGCCAGTTTTAATATATCTTTTTCTCTATCTCTCTCACGTATATATATATATATATATATATATATATATATATATATATATATATATATATATATATATATATATATATATATATATATATATATATTATATTTTAATTTTAATTTTAATTTTAAATTCTAATAATAAGGGTATGTTAGCGAATGTTGTAAGGGTGTAAGTCGAAATTATGTCCGTGTAACGCTACGCTATTTTTAATCATTGTAAGTTATGTTCAAACTTTTTAAATTAATGTCTCGTAGCTAAGTTATTATTATGCTTATTTAAGCCGAAGTAATCGTGATGTTGGGCTAAAATATTAAGACGGGGTAATTGGGCTTTGTACCATAATTGGGGTTTGGACAAAAGAACGACACTGGTGGAAATTAAACTATAGGCTATTAATGAGCTTTATATTTGTTTAATTAAATGATAGTTTGTTAATTTAATATAAAGATTTACAATTGGACATACCTATAAATAACCATATACACTTGATCGGACACGATGGGCGGGATATTTATGAGTACTAATAATCGTTCATTTAACCGGACACGGGAATGGATTAATAGTCAATGGACTTATTAAAACAGGGGTGAATTATGTACAAGGACACTTGGCGTAATTGTTAACAAAGTATTAAAACCTTGGGTTACACGCAGTCGATATCCTGGTGTAATTATTAATCAAAGTATTAAGACCTTGTTACAGTTGAAGTCCCCAATTAGTTGGAGTATTTGACTTCGGATATAAGGATAATTTGACGAGGACACTCGCACTTTATATTTATGACTGATGGACTGTTGTGGACAAAAACCAGACGGACATATTAAATAATCCAGGACAAAGGACAATTAACCCATGGTAACAAATTAAAATCAACACGTCAAACATCATGATTACGGAAGTTTAAATAAGCATAATTTCTTTATTTCGTATTTAATTGCACTTTTAATTGTCGCACTTTTATTTATTGCAATTTCATTATCGTTATTTATTTTACGCTTTAAATTAAGTTATATTTATTTTTAATATTTTACATTAGGTTTTAACTGCGACTAAAGTTTTAAAATCGACAAACCGGTCATTAAACGGTAAAATCTCCCTTTTATAATAATAATATTATTTATATATTTTTGTATTTTTACAATTATAAGTTAAAACTAATATAGCGTTAAACTTGGCTAAGATCCCTGTGGAACGAACCGGACTTACTAAAAACTACACTACTGTACGATTAGGTACACTGCCTATAAGTGTTGTAGCAAGGTTTAAGTATCTCCACTCTATAAATAAATAAATAACTTGTGTAAAAATGTATCGTATTTAATAGTTTTTCCTTATAAAAATATAACTATTTTATACATCACCTCGCACACATCAGACACGCGCTTCTTGATTTAGGTCAGGAAGTTGTCGTCCAGACCAGTTGTAGAGTCTACGAAAAACCTTGAAAAGTTTTCTCGAAAATCAGCAGGAAATCCACGGACCTCAGCATCAAACAGGGTCGCCAAGTGGTCAGACTTATTCTATCCATGAGAGGATCTGTCTCGTAAAATGGGGAGCGCGCCGTGCAAATTAGCTTGATAAGACTAATGAATCAGACCCCCAGAAAGGATAATCTCCTTAAAGATCAAAAATTAGCTTTTAAGCCTGATATTACTCAATCCTTGAGATTGACCTTAAAGATTGAGAATTACAAACTCATGGAATTCAATGATATCCAAACTCGAGCTTGAACGAGAAAATATTTTGATCAAATTAAAACAGATTTGTTTTCTGAAAAACCTATTTTCAATGCGTTCATTACCATTGAACGTAAAATCCTGAGAATTCATCAGAATTCATTAGGTCACCTAAACCAAATCGGGTGTCAATCGTAAGAACGGTGGTTGCATAGCATGGTCGAAGACAGGACCTTGTGCCAGACCAAAAAACTAAAGGGTGATCTTTACTATTGCTCCTACAAAGGATATTAATTGCATCCGACACGTTATAGACCATAATCAAAAGCATGTCATGGGACATTGCCTTAACAGTTGCTTGTTCAACGCTTTCCTTTACAACAGAACGGTAGTTTACTGAAAGGTAATATACGGAGCAAGTATACTGGACGTGTTGCTTTCCCAATACAAGGTTAGCAAGTGGGTGACACAAAACCACAAGTTTTGAGCTAAAATTTTGAAATTTGAAACCCACAAAACCCACAAAAATATTTTGCAAACACCGGTGAAGGGTTATTCCGGAAAACTTATCTAGGGTAAAATCTAGATTGAATTTTCAAAAGATCAAATGTTTTCATAAAGATCAAATTTCCTTAAAGGATCTAAATTTTCATAAGTCATGTGGGACTGTAAACCACATCGTTACTATCATTGTTTATACCGCCGTATCAAAATCACTGATGTATAAAGTGTGAGAATAAAAAAAAAGTGATTCGAGTGAAGTGTGATTTTATTTTAAGTTCTGTATTGCTTGAGGACAAGCAACGCTCAAGTGTGGGGATATTTGATAGTGCTCCAAATGAACATGTATTTAGGCACAATATCCTTCCAATATGTAAAGCTTTTAGTTGTAATTGTTCTATTTTTATGTAATATTCGTTTAATTAAATAAGTGCGAAGACAAAAGAAGAAAACGACGATTTGAAGACGCAAATGACCAAAAAGCTCAAAAGTACAAAATACAATCTAAGTGGTTCAATTTATTGATAAGAAACGTCTAAAAGTTACAAGAGTACGAGTCGCAAAATGCAAAGTACAAGATAATAAATAGTACGCAAGGACGTTTGAAAATCCGGAACCGGGACCAGAGTCAACTCTCAACGCGCGACGCAACGGGGCTAAAATTACAAGTCAACTATGCACATAAATATAATATAATATATAAATAATTCTTAAAATTATATATATATTATATTATATAATAAAACATCGGCAAAACTAGAAAATAAAAGTGATTGGGCTGGATCCAGCTGGCCATGCGATCGCATGGATAGGATGCCTAAAATCCATGCGATCGCATGGAGGGAAAATCCTAGCCAAGTCTATAAATTGAGCAGTTTTTGGACGAATTTAAGACACATCTTTTTCTTTTTCCTTCTCTGTAATGTATATATATATATATATATATATATATATATATATATATATATATATATATATATATATATATATATATAATATAATTTTAATTTTAAATTAATAATAATAAGGTTATTTTAAGAATGTTTTACGGGTTTTAAGTTGAAATTCTGTCCATGCAACGCTACGCGATTAATCACCACTGTAAGCTATGTTCTTCCTTTTTAAATTAATGTCTCGTAACTAAGTTATTATTATGCTTATTTGAGCCGAAGTAATCGTGATGTGAGACTAAAATATTAAGATGGGGTTATTAGATTTTGTACCATAATTAAGGTTTGGACAAAAGACCGACACTTGTGGACATTGGACTATGAACTATTAATAGATGGGGGGTATTTTCTAATCAAATGACAACTCATTGTAATCTGTCGAACCTATCTTCAAATTAGTTAATCTAATAATTATTAAAATGATTATGTATGTTCTATTTAGTGACATTTATACGACATCTTTTACGATCATTTAATTAATTATTCGGGTTGGGTAATTGATTATTCATTCTGATCAAGTGGGTAAATTAATATTCATATCTCATTAAAACAGGGGTGGATTACATACAAGGATAATTGGTGTAATTGTTAACAAAATATTAAAACCTTGGATTACACGCAGTCGATAACTTGGTGTAATTTTTAACAAAGTATTAAAACCTTGTTACAGTTCGAATCCCTAATTAGTTGGAATATTTGACTTCGGGAATAAGGTTAATTTGACGAGCATTTTATAATTATGACCGATGGACTAATATGGACAAAAACCAGATAGGTATCAAATAAATCCAGGACAAAGGACAATTAACCCATGGTAATAAATTAAAATCAACACGTCAAACATCATGATTACGGAAGTTTAAATAAGCATAATTCCTTTATTTCATATTTTATCGCAATTTTATTTATCGTCATTTTATTTATCGCACTTTAATTATTGTCATTTACTTTACGCTTTAAATTAAGTTATTTTTATTTTTAATATTTTACATTAGGTTTTAACTGCGACTAAAGTTTTAAAATCGACAAACCGGTCATTAAACGGTAAAAACCCCCTTTTATAATAATAATTATAATACTACTTATATATATTTATATATATACAAATATAGTTTTAAAAATATAGCGTTAAACTTGGCTAGTTCCCTGTGGACGAACCAGACTTACTAAAAACTACACTACTTTACGATTAGGTACACTGCCTATAGTGTTGTAGCAAGGTTTAGGTATATCTACTCTATAAATAAAAAAAACTTGTATAATATTTCGCCGTTTTTCATATTAAAAATAATTATATTTCGTATACACCTCGCAACACATCACTAGGGTTCGGGTTCGGGTTCCTCCAATCGTTATTCCCTTTGAAATTCTCATACCTCTTAGTCGGGTTCTGGTCAAAACCTTTTCCATTGCTTTCGTCCCACTTACGCTTCCCATTATTAGCTCCCGATTCTGATTTCGCCTTTTCTACCTCTTGACGGGTAATTTTATTCATCAGGGTGTGCGCCATACGCATAGCTTCTGGGACATTCGCTGGTTTCGATGAAGTGACATTTCCTTGAATGTCCTTGGGAAGTCCCCACAAATATCGTTCCATTCGCTTAAATTCATGAGTGACCATAGTGGGGCACATCAAAGCTAACTCCAAGCACCTTCGGTTATAGCCATCAAGATCGGTCCCTACAACTTTCAGTTCCCAAAACTCCGCTTCCATCTTCTGAATTTCGGTTACTGGGGCAATACTCCTCGATCATAGTGTAGCATAAGCCTCGTCATGGTGTAGCATAAGCCTCGTCAATTCCCTTGGCCTGGGAGAGTGTGTTCCACCAAGTTAAAGCACCATCCGACAAAGTGCAGGATGCAAACTTAGTCTTATTCCCCTCGGAGCAGTTACTCACACGGAACACAGATTCCAACTTCTCAAACCAACTCGTCAGCCCAACTGGCCCTTCAGTACCACTGAAATTGTGGGGCATGCAGCTCTGAAATTCCTTATAGGTACACCCGTTCTGAACAGCTGGGTTGGCCGGTGGAGCTGGAGCAGGGTTGGCATTCACCATAACTGCGGCTACTCGAGAAGCTATCATCTCCTCAATCTGAGCTGTTGTGGGCAACCTTGGAACTCTTTCATTCGTCATTGATCTTCTAAACAAATTTTTTGACTTTAAGTCAAAATTCCGCATTCAACAATTCATAATGCTATAGCATAAGGTAATCAATCGGGAAACATCACAATACACGCTAACTAAGCATGGCTAGCTAGTTACAGATAGCATGAAAACCATTAGGTAATAACCTAAATAGAACACCGTATAATAATTAAACAACATTAAGTTCCATTCATTAATAAGAAAGTTGCATACATAAGGTTCGTACAATATATGAGTAAAACATGAAACTACCAACGAGATTACATAATGAAATCTAATACGATAGCCCTATGATGATGGTGGGTAAATGATGTCCATCAGGTGAGACATCTGATCCTCGAGCTCAGTCACCCAAGCACGAAGGGCATGCACTTCCCTCGTCAGTTTCTCGACGACAGGGGATGCTGGTGGGGCAGGTGGTGTGGATGGTGCAGGTGGTGCAGGTGGTGCTGATGTAGACGGCACAGTGCGGGTGGTCTTACGCAAGAATGGATCGGCAGGATACGGTACGACCCTGTTACGGGCTCTGACCCTAACCAACTGTCCATGTGCATCCACGAACGGTCTTCCTCCGTTAATCCCTGGGATAACTGCACCATCGAAACGATACCGCTTCTTCGGCAGGGTAGAGGGCGGCTGCACGGGCTCCTCCTCAGGGTCCTCCTCAGAATCCTCCTCGGGATCCTCCTCGCTGGAGTCGTCAGATGATGATCCGTCTGAATCGTCGAAAGGAAATGCAGGATCATCGCGGGTGGGAGAAAGCATCTGACCGGTGGTCATAAATCGATATATGAAAGGTGGAATCAGTACAACACGTCCATCAGCGGTGCGTCTAGCCCAATGTCCATGCTCGTTACGGAAAGGACCGTCTCCATTTCCCCCAGGAATTACAGCATCACCGGAATGGTGCTGTGGCTCCGGGAGTCTAGGCCTGGGTGGTGTTGGAATCATCTCGGGATCCTCGTCTCCGTCTGAGACGTCCATCAGGTCAAGTACGAGTCCACTAGAAGGTGAATCGCCAGAGTCGTCGAAGGGTAGCGGTGAATCAGCAGTAATAATAGGCGAGGCAACAGTCGTCTCTGAGTCACTCTCAAAGTTAAAGGTCATGGGCAGCATGTCTGTCATCTGAACAAGGAAAAATAACTTTTTCCATGTTAGTAAGACATATAGCAAGCACGTAATCAGGCACTACAATAACCTAGATCGTCTACCGCAGTACATAGCATGGCAATAGCAACAGTACTAAGCAAAATAACATGCAATCGAAAGCAGACAGTAGCATGCAGTAACGAGGATAAGCAATAGCATACAGCAAGTTCACATAGTAGTAAAGGTAAGCAGTAGCATGCAGTAAGATCATACGGAAGTATAAGTAAGCAGTAACATGCAGCAGTAGTAAGCAGTAATAAGTAAACGAGCAAGTTGTAGATTAATCCTATTAGTGAATCCTAGTCGGTCTGGTCTAGACTCACTAATGCAACCTAATTCCCTAGAACTAATGCTTTGATACCAAATGTGACGCCCCGTATAAAACCATCGTGTACGATTCGTCAACAACAGGATCTTTACACGGTCAATTACTACATGATGTTTGAAAATCAGTTTTGCATTTATAAAAAGATAGCGTTTACAAAAGATAACGTGACACAATGGTCGTTACAAAGTCATTATTGGAAAATAACATAAGTTTTGAATGCAAGATAAAAGTTCCATGATTGAGACATCTCTAAGTAATGCAGCAAAAATCTAACACAGCAGGTCCATAACAGCAAGTCTATAACACCAAGACAGCAAGTCTAACAGCGGAAGCAACATCGTCTAAGCACCTGAGAAATACACCCTTAAAAGTCAACACGAATGTTGGTGAGCTATAGTTTGTAATCAGTAAAGTAATGTAGACCAGGAGTTATCGTATTCAAAACAGTATGAAAAGTATATGCTTGTCCGTGGGCACCCGGTAACTAACTTAACGTAATAGTAATACCCCCTAAAAGTACACTTGGCGAGTGCTGTAACGACCCGCACTTTTTCGATTATTCTATACTTATAAGATTAATATTTACATAAATTAAACCTTGCCAACATGATAAGCAATCCAAATTGTCGAGATTTATATTTTCGAAAAGAGTTTTACACAACGTTTGACCGTCTAGTTTGACTGATGATATCACGAACTATACAATATATGATAATTATACGTTTGTGTATATATATGTATATATACATATTTAACATGATTAATAAATGTTTTAATATCTCATTTTGTATTAATAACAACAAGTTATAAGTATATTTTGAAACTACTAACTTAAGTTTTCAAAACAATAACTATACGTAACGTTATTTGACATAAATACTTAAGACATATAATGTTTATACATATATCGTATAAGTAATGTACTTAATCACTTTTAAAGACTTAAATACATAAAACCATATAAGTATATTCACAAAAGATAGCTATATTTGAATCCTCATTCCATTTTTCACAAAATTTCTATACGTATATTTAGAGTATTTGTACTCGTATCATACCTAGCTCCTATACGTATTTACTAATAGTAAATACACATCAAAATCACCACCTAACCAGCCATTATTCATGCCCTTAGAGCTAGGTAATTACTTTTGGATGATTACTTGACTAATTAACAAAATTACAAACTAAAAATCTTATCATGTATTACATGATACATGTTTTTTTTTAGGTTATAAGTATCACCATTTCTAGTTCATTTTCTAACCTCATTTTTAGTTAAACACACACTCTTTCACAACCCTTAAAACCCTTAATCAATTCAGCAAAGTTTCCAAGAAGATCTAGCTTCAAAAACCATACTAAAACACCATAAGAAAACCATACAAAAACACTTCAAGAAAACCCTCCAAGAACACCAACTTACTTCCAATCTTTCATTCACCTCTAGTACCCTTTTGATTCTAGCTTCTTACTACTCTTTTACAGCAAACTTATCCAAGGAACTTGAGGTAGAATCTATGTTCATAACCTTATTCGATTCATATATATATAGCTATCTTATTTTGTGGTACAAAAGTTTAACAACAAGAACATAGTTTGAATGTTTTCAAACTTGTTTGCAAACTAAATAGATCCTTCTAACTTAACTTTTAAAATACTTCAAGACATGTAACATAACTTATTTATATGTTAATTTAACAAGGTAAAACTTGGTTTTTCAAAGTATAAGTATTTTTTGGAAAAATGGTCATTAAATGATTTTGTTGTAACAAAAATGTTTAACTTCATATGTTTCACTAATGTTTCACTTATGCCGTATGATTTTGAATACAAACCAAGGTATTTACAGTTCATAGTCTTAAAGAAGAACTCGATCCAAGAAGATGGCAATTTGAATCAACGAAAACGGATTTGTAACGAAGAAACTATGACCGAAACAAAATTGGTTATCCTAGATCATTTCAACTACGGGATCAATTGGAAAAAATGATATAAATCACATATTTCTAAGATAACATGATATTTTATATATATGTACTTATAATTCAATTTTATATGGTTCAGGATCACCCGTAAACAACACGAGAAGATTAATCATAAGATCTCATGATTGTACGCAACAGGTCATTTGACAACACCGGTACTTTATGTACGCAACACGTCATTTGACAACACCGGTACCATGGGTCAAGATTAATCTCGACCAACACATATACGATGGGGTTTTATTGATTTCGTTGGGGGTTTTATTTATTTCATTGCGGGTATATTAAACATCTAAAAATGAACCATTAAAATTGAATTACTAACATCGGACTGCTAACTACGGACTAAGGAATTATTCAAAGTATTAAAAGTATAACAAGTATATATTTATAACGTTTGTTTAAAAATGAAAACATATTGATATATTATATATGGATAGGTTCGTGATATCAACCGGAAGACCGAGTCAAATTATTTATATCATCAAGACAAGAGTGAGTATATAGTCCCACTTTTAAACTCTAAATATTTCGGGATGAGAATACATGTATTTTATGTTTTACGATATGGACACAAGTAACTGAAAAATATATTCTACGTTGAGTTGTACCACTGGCATACTTCCCTGTAGCTTGGTAACTAATATTTACAGCGGTATTGTAAACGCGAATCCTGTTGGTAGATCTATCGGGCCTGACAACCCCAACCGGACTGGACGACCAGTATTCAACGGTTGCACAGTACTTCGTTTTGTGACTACACTTGGTACGGTGTAGTAAGATTTCATATTAAAGGGAATATGCGACGTGAAAATGTTAAGTATGGTTACCAAGTGCTCAACCACTTAGAATATTTTTATTGAAATGTTTATATACGAAATCTTGTGGTCTATATATATATATTGCTGCGCACTAAACCTATATCTCACCAACTTTATGTTGACGTTTTTAAACATGTTTATTCTCAGGTGATAATTAAAGCTTCCGCTGCATTATGTTGAATCTAAGCAGGATCATGCGTACTCATATTTGTGTCAAAAATAAAACTGCATATCCGAGGACGTGTGTTGTAAAATATGCTAGAAATCGTGTTGTTATTATCATTTGTAAAGTTTGTAAGTCGAAGATTATCGTTAAACGATAATCATCTTTTTATTGTCTAAAGCTTGTACAAAAATAATGGTTTGGTTTGTAATGTATAATATATGCAGTTTTCCTTTTTAAAAATGTCGCATATAGAGGTCAATACCTCGCAATGAAATCATACGTTATCTAACACGTTCTTATGGTTAAGGACGGGTTATGACATGTGGTATCAGAGCGTTGGTCTTAGCGAACCAGGTCTGCATTAGTGTGTCTAACCGAGAAGCCGTTAGGATACATTAGTAAGTCTGGACTTTGACCGGGTCTGATTTAAAAAAAAAAAAACCATTGCTTATCACTGTTGGTTAAAATTTATATGTAAATATTATATAAGTACTAATGGGTTAGTTGTTGTGTGATAGATGTCGAGCTCAAAAATTGTTATCACAATCAACGACTCCGAATCAGAATCTTCAGATGGCGTTCCAGTCATTAACCTGTCCGATGACGAAAATGATATCCTTGGGGAAGACTCACAAATTCCGGATGAACCAACTATAAAGAACCCGGAAAGTGAACCCGAGGAGGAAAGTGAACCCGAGGAGGAAAGTGAACCCGAGGAGGAAAGTGAACCCGAGGAAGAAATACAGGAAATTACAAAAGACGAGTTCGAACTAGGAAAGAAACGAAAGGCTAATGAATTAGAAAATCCAAATCCCGAGTTTAATGAGAATGATGTGGCACCAATTCCACTAGACACTACCACCCCTATCCCCGCTATTCCTATTCGTTCTATCCCGGCATCCAGTTCTTCAGTCCCACAGCCAAAATATAGGCAGACAGTTAGGATAAGCGTTAAGCAAATCTTTGTGTCTAAACGTCCTAGAAAATAGATCAAACGATGCGCTGCTGTGTCAAACCATGGAACCGAATAATGTTTTGTATAATATTAATAGTGTGGTTTGCTTAATGTTCGATGTAAGATAAGCATATGTAAAATATTGAAGTATGAAATGCAATAATTTTCCATGGTTAAGTATTATTTAGATTGTAGTAATTGATTCTGTACTAAGCTATTAAGTATGAACATTAACGGGTAGGTACTACCCAAGATATAATTATAAAACGCTAATAAGAAGAAAAGGCTTTTATAATAATACCTAGTTCATATTATTAATAAGCTATAATGTACTATAAATACACACTACATCTATAATAATTCATGTGAATAATTATTTTCTTTCATTAGGAAATGGCGCGATTGAATCGAATGACGGAACAAGAAGTCGAGGACTTCATCAACCAGCGAGTGAACGATAGGATGCTATGGGTCGAAGCTGCAAGAGCTGCTGCAGTTAATCCAAATCCTCGTGTAGGATGCTCCTACAAGACGTTCCAAGCTTGCAAGCCTTCATCATTCAGTGGAACGGAAGGACCGATCGGTTTAACCCGATGGATAGAAAAGATGGAGACGGTGTTCAAAATCAGCGGTTGTGATGAAAAAGACATGACCAAGTTTGCATCGTGCACTTTACAAGATAGTGCACTCACATGGTGGAAGAATTATGTGAAGGCGGTAGGAGGAGATGTAGCTTATGATACTCCATGGGAAGAATTCAAAGCAATGATAATCACCGAGTATTGTCCAAGGAATGAGGTTATTAAGTTAGAAGATGAGTTACGAAGTTTGAAGGTGGTTGGTACTGAAATCACCAACTACAACCAGCGATTCATGGAATTAGTTTTGCTATGTCCTGAATTGGTTCCAACCGAAGCACGGAAGATTGAAATGTACAAAGGTGGTTTGCCCAAAAAGGTCAAGGCAAACGTTACGGCGTCGAAACCTAAGACAATTCATGAAGCTATAACCATGGCGAACGAGTTAATGGATCAGGTCATTCTGGATAAGAAAGCATTCACTACTGAGGTGAAGGTATCGAGTAACAAAAGGAAGTGGAACGGAAATTATGATCGAGGTAACCAACAACAACCTTATAAGAAACAAGAAACCACAAAAGGTGCGAGTAGTGGTTCAGGTTTTGGTTATAAAGGACAAAGTCCTTTATGCAACCGTTGTCACAAACATCACTTTGGTTACTGTAGTGTGTTGTGCACCAAATGCAATCGACAGGGACATCTTGCTGAAGATTGTAAGGCTCTCGTTACAAATGCAAATGGTAACAAGACTCCTGCCACCAACGCAAATAGAACTGCTTTGGCTAATATTACTTGTTTTGGGTGTGGAAAACAAGGTCACTATAAGAGCCAGTGCCCGAATCAGAATGGCGGACCTGCACGTGGAAGAGCGTTTGTTATTAATGCTAGAGAGGCACGAGAAGACCCGGAGCTTGTTACGGGTACGTTTACCATTAATAACTTATCAGCATCTATTTTATTTGATACTGGCGCCGATAGAAGTTATGTGTGTAGAAATTTTTACACTAAATTGAATTGTTCATCATTACCTCTAGATGCTAAGTACTTGATTGAGTTAGCTAATGGTAAACTAATTAAAGCCGATAAAATTTGTCGTGATTGTGAAATAAATCTAGCCGGAGAAACGTTTAAAATCGACTTAATACCCGTGGAATTAGGAGGTTTTGATGTAATAGTCGGCATGGACTGGATGTCCAAAATAGGAGCGGAAGTTGTTTGTGCCAAGAAGGCAATTCGTATTCCTGGTAAGGATAAAATACCGGTGATGATTTATGGAGAGAAGGGTAATTCAAAGCTAAAACTCATTAGCTGTTTGAAAGCCAAGAAGTGTTTAGAAAAGGGATGTTACGCTATTTTAGCACATGTTAATAAAGTCGAAAAGAAAGAAAAGTGCATCAACGACGTGCCTGTGGCAAGAGATTTTCCTGAAGTTTTTCCGGAAGAATTGCCGGGATTACCTCCATTTAGATCTGTAGAATTTCAAATAGATTTAGTACCAGGAGCTGCACCAGTGGCTCGTGCGCCATATAGACTTGCACCGTCCGAATTAAAAGAACTTCAAAGTCAGTTAAAAGAATTACTAGACCGTGGATTCATACGACCAAGTACTTCACCGTGGGGAGCTCCGATTCTATTTGTTAAAAAGAAAGATGGATCTTTTAGGATGTGTATAGACTATCGTGAATTAAATAAGTTAACTATCAAGAATCGGTATCCACTACCGAGAATTGATGACTTATTTGATCAATTGCAAGGATCATGTGTTTATTCGAAAATCGACTTAAGATCGGGCTATCATCAACTACGCGTCAAAGAAGAGGACATTCCGAAAACTGCTTTTCGGACACGTTATGGTCATTACGAATTTTTGGTTATGCCGTTTGGATTGACGAATGCGCCAGCTGTATTCATGGACCTCATGAATCGAGTTTGTAGTCCGTATTTAGATAAGTTTGTTATCGTTTTCATTGATGATATTCTTATCTATTCCAAGAGTGAGCAAGAGCATGAAGAGCATTTAAGGTTGATACTGGAGTTGTTGAGAAAAGAACAACTTTATGCTAAATTTTCTAAGTGTGCTTTCTGGTTGAAAGAAGTACAATTTCTTGGCCACGTTGTTAGTAGCAAAGGAATTCAGGTTGATCCAGCAAAAATTGAAGCCATTGAAAAATGGGAGACTCCTAAGACACCAACGCAGATACGCCAATTTTTGGGTTTAGCCGGTTATTATAGAAGGTTTATTCAAGATTTTTCCCGAATAGCTAAACCGTTGACAGCGTTAACGCAAAAAGGGAAGAAATACGAATGGACCTCGGAGCAGGAGAACGCATTTCAATTATTGAAGAAGAAGTTAACTACGGCGCCTATTTTATCGTTACCTGAAGGGAACGATGATTTTGAAATATATTGTGACGCTTCGCGACAAGGTTTTGGTTGTGTTCTTATGCAACGAAAGAAAGTAATTGCATTTGCATCCCGACAATTGAAGATTCACGAGCGGAATTATACGACGCATGATCTAGAACTGGGAGCAGTCGTGTTTGCATTGAAGATGTGGAGACATTACTTGTATGGGGTTAAATTCACTGTGTTTACTGATCATAAAAGCCTTCAACATATTTTCGATCAAAAACAAATTGAACATGAGGCAACGTAGGTGGGTCGAGTTAATAAACGACTATGATTGTGAAATTCGTTATCATCCCGGGAAGGCGAATGTGGTGGCTGATGCTTTAAGCAGAAAAGAACGAGAACCAATTCGAGTACGAGCGATGAACATAAAAATTCGCATGAATCTCAACTCACAAATCAAAGAAGTTCAACGAGAAGCACTTACTAAAGAAAATATAGGAAATGAAATAATGAAGAAGTATGCGAAGCAACTCGTTATGCGGGAAGATGGAATTCGATATTTTGCAAATCGTATTTGGGTACCGAAGTTGGGTGGATTAAGGAAGTTGATATTGAACGAGGCACATAAGACAAGATATTCGATACATCCTGGAGTTGGAAAGATGTACCAAGATCTTAAGACGCATTATTGGTGGCTTAATTTGAAGACAGACGTTGCAACATATGTTGGGGAATGTTTAACTTGTTCCAAAGTCAAAGCAGAACACCAGAAGCCGTCAGGGTTACTTCAACAACCAGAAATCCCAGAATGGAAATGGGATGGTATTACCATGGATTTCATCACGAAGTTACCAAAGACTGCCTGGGGATACGACACCATTTGGGTAATTGTTGATCGTCTTACCAAGTCTGCACATTTCTTGCCTATAAAGGAAACAGATAGAATGGAGAAACTATTACGATTGTATATAAAGGAAGTTGTTTCAAGGCATGGAATACCTATTTCCATTATATCCGATCGTGATAGTAGATTTACCTCAAAGTTTTGGCAATCACTACAGGAGGCACTAGGAACTCGTTTGGATATGAGTACCGCATATCATCCGCAGACCGACGGGCAGAGTGAAAGAACAATTCAGACTCTTGAAGACATGCTCAGGGCATGTGTGATCGATTTTGGAAACGGATGGGATAAATATCTACCGTTAGCAGAATTCTCGTATAATAATAGTTATCATGCGAGCATTGGAGCTGCGCCATTCGAAGCATTGTACGGAAGGAAGTGTAGATCTCCTATCTGTTGGAATGAAGTAGGAGATCGACATTTAACTGGTCCCGAAATCATACACGAAACGACCGAGAAGATAGTACAAATCAAGGAGAGATTGAAAACAGCCCGTAGTCGCCAAAAGAGCTACGCCGATGTCCGAAGGAAACCATTAGAGTTTCAGGTCGGGGACATGGTTATGCTAAAGGTGTCACCTTGGAAAGGTGTAATACGTTTCGGCAAAAGGGGTAAACTGAACCCAAGATACGTAGGCCCGTTCAAGATCATCGAACGCATTGGACCGGTAGCTTATCGACTCGAGTTACCGCAACAACTCGCCGGAGTACATAATACCTTTCACGTCTCAAACCTGAAGAAGTGTCTTGCAAAGGAAGACCTCACCATTCCTCTTGAAGAAATCCATGTCGACGAGAAACTACAATTCGTCGAAGAACCAATCGAAATCATGGACCGTGAAGTTAAACAGCTCAAACAGAGCAATATACCGATTGTTAAGGTTCGTTGGAATGCTAGAAGAGGTCCTGAGTTTACTTGGGAACGCGAGGATCAGATGAAACGAAAGTATCCGCACTTGTTTCTCAATAACGCAAAATAGGTACAATTTTAAAATTTCGGGACGAAATTTATTTAACGGGGAGGTAATGTAACGACCCGCACTTTTTCGATTATTCTATACTTATAAGATTAATATTTACATAAATTAAACCTTGCCAACATGATAAGCAATCCAAATTGTCGAGATTTATATTTCCGAAAAGAGTTTTACACAACGTTTGACCGTCTAGTTTGACTGATGATATCACGAACTATACAATATATGATAATTATACGTTTGTGTATATATATGTATATATACATATTTAACATGATTAATAAATGTTTTAATATCTCATTTTGTATTAATAACAACAAGTTATAAGTATATTTTGAAACTACTAACTTAAGTTTTCAAAACAATAACTATACGTAACGTTATTTGACATAAATACTTAAGACATATAATGTTTATACATATATCGTATAAGTAATGTACTTAATCACTTTTAAAGACTTAAATACATAAAACCATATAAGTATATTCACAAAAGATAGCTATATTTGAATCCTCATTCCATTTTTCACAAAATTTCTATACGTATATTTAGAGTATTTGTACTCGTATCATACCTAGCTCCTATACGTATTTACTAATAGTAAATACACATCAAAATCACCACCTAACCAGCCATTATTCATGCCCTTAGAGCTAGGTAATTACTTTTGGATGATTACTTGACTAATTAACAAAATTACAAACTAAAAATCTTATCATGTATTACATGATACATGTTTTTTTTTAGGTTATAAGTATCACCATTTCTAGTTCATTTTCTAACCTCATTTTTAGTTAAACACACACTCTTTCACAACCCTTAAAACCCTTAATCAATTCAGCAAAGTTTCCAAGAAGATCTAGCTTCAAAAACCATACTAAAACACCATAAGAAAACCATACAAAAACACTTCAAGAAAACCCTCCAAGAACACCAACTTACTTCCAATCTTTCATTCACCTCTAGTACCCTTTTGATTCTAGCTTCTTACTACTCTTTTACAGCAAACTTATCCAAGGAACTTGAGGTAGAATCTATGTTCATAACCTTATTCGATTCATATATATATAGCTATCTTATTTTGTGGTACAAAAGTTTAACAACAAGAACATAGTTTGAATGTTTTCAAACTTGTTTGCAAACTAAATAGATCCTTCTAACTTAACTTTTAAAATACTTCAAGACATGTAACATAACTTATTTATATGTTAATTTAACAAGGTAAAACTTGGTTTTTCAAAGTATAAGTATTTTTTGGAAAAATGGTCATTAAATGATTTTGTTGTAACAAAAATGTTTAACTTCATATGTTTCACTAATGTTTCACTTATTCCGTATGATTTTGAATACAAACCAAGGTATTTACAGTTCATAGTCTTAAAGAAGAACTCGATCCAAGAAGATGGCAATTTGAATCAACGAAAACGGATTTGTAACGAAGAAACTATGACCGAAACAAAATTGGTTATCCTAGATCATTTCAACTACGGGATCAATTGGAAAAAATGATATAAATCACATATTTCTAAGATAACATGATATTTTATATATATGTACTTATAATTCAATTTTATATGGTTCAGGATCACCCGTAAACAACACGAGAAGATTAATCATAAGATCTCATGATTGTACGCAACAGGTCATTTGACAACACCGGTACTTTATGTACGCAACACGTCATTTGACAACACCGGTACCATGGGTCAAGATTAATCTCGACCAACACATATACGATGGGGTTTTATTGATTTCGTTGGGGGTTTTATTTATTTCATTGCGGGTATATTAAACATCTAAAAATGAACCATTAAAATTGAATTACTAACATCGGACTGCTAACTACGGACTAAGGAATTATTCAAAGTATTAAAAGTATAACAAGTATATATTTATAACGTTTGTTTAAAAATGAAAACATATTGATATATTATATATGGATAGGTTCGTGATATCAACCGGAAGACCGAGTCAAATTATTTATATCATCAAGACAAGAGTGAGTATATAGTCCCACTTTTAAACTCTAAATATTTCGGGATGAGAATACATGTATTTTATGTTTTACGATATGGACACAAGTAACTGAAAAATATATTCTACGTTGAGTTGTACCACTGGCATACTTCCCTGTAGCTTGGTAACTAATATTTACAGCGGTATTGTAAACGCGAATCCTGTTGGTAGATCTATCGGGCCTGACAACCCCAACCGGACTGGACGACCAGTATTCAACGGTTGCACAGTACTTCGTTTTGTGACTACACTTGGTACGGTGTAGTAAGATTTCATATTAAAGGGAATATGCGACGTGAAAATGTTAAGTATGGTTACCAAGTGCTCAACCACTTAGAATATTTTTATTGAAATGTTTATATACGAAATCTTGTGGTCTATATATATATATTGCTGCGCACTAAACCTATATCTCACCAACTTTATGTTGACGTTTTTAAACATGTTTATTCTCAGGTGATAATTAAAGCTTCCGCTGCATTATGTTGAATCTAAGCAGGATCATGCGTACTCATATTTGTGTCAAAAATAAAACTGCATATCCGAGGACGTGTGTTGTAAAATATGCTAGAAATCGTGTTGTTATTATCATTTGTAAAGTTTGTAAGTCGAAGATTATCGTTAAACGATAATCATCTTTTTATTGTCTAAAGCTTGTACAAAAATAATGGTTTGGTTTGTAATGTATAATATATGCAGTTTTCCTTTTTAAAAATGTCGCATATAGAGGTCAATACCTCGCAATGAAATCATACGTTATCTAACACGTTCTTATGGTTAAGGACGGGTTATGACAAGTGCGTATGTCCTCGAAGTAAAAAACACCCGTTAAATGCTAGCGCAACTAGCCCGAGTGGGGATGTCAAACCCTATGGATCCATATCTAATATTCGCGTTCACCGGTTCAAAACCAATGATTAAACGTTACCGTACTAAGGGGAATCTTTATGCCTTTATATAACCCACACATATGTAAAGTTTAAGTTCTCATATCAAGTAAGTAAAACATGAAAAGCGCATGTATTCTCAGTCCCAAAAATAGTATAAGTAAAAAGGGAAGCTATAACTCACAGTGAATAAGCAGTAAAAGTCGATACGAAACGTATGCAGGTAGTAAGTCGGTCCGAAAGGTCGTCAACCTAAGTCAAAGGTTACTAGGTCAGTATGTTATCCCAAAAGGTTAAAAGTGAATAAATTAAGTTTAATTGTCGTCATCGACATCATCATTATCATCATCATTCATCAACACTAAGGTAAGTTTAACAAGAATAGAGATCGAAACAAAAGGCTTACTTCGGACAGCTTTTACGACATCTATACAAATCGATAAGATGCGTAGTCAGTGGCTATGGCTCCGTATGTGAGTCCTCTAACCGCTGACCAATTTTCAGAACTTAACTCATCTACGTTTGACCGTGGCGACGGTTTAAGTGCGAGTAGGTCAGAAATTTCAGCACAACGTTACAAGGGCGTAGTGACTTTCGGAAGGCCATAAATCCTAAACCGTATATCGGATTAAGTCGAGGCCTAAACGAAAAGTCATATACTCGAAACGAACTATCTGAAAATTAATTTTCCAGAAGCCCAGGAGTCTGATCAGATCCCGAAAACAGCAAACAAGTGCTCCGGTGAGGTTCTTGGTGCTTGATGCTCATCACGGTTCTTATCCTTGATGCTTGTAAGCTTCAAGTGTACAACTCTTTGATGTTTTAGCATCACTTTGACCAAGGTTCAACCATCAACACACAACTAAAAGTAAAATATATCATTCTACAAGTTTTGAACATCAAGATTGCCTCTTTATTGCATGAATCCAATAAAGCTTCAACCTTTGTCCATTTTACACAAGTTCATGCATCTATATCATATGTGATGATGAAGACTTGATCTTTATCATCACAACAAACACAAAAAGGTTCCAAGTAAGTGAGATCTACAATAATAACTTAGATCTCAAGTATTAAGAAAACCCTAAGCTAAAAAGCTTGGATCTTTACAAGATTAATGAGACCATAAGCTAGAAAGCTAAGATCTTTAACAAAATAATGAAAGTAATGAGACCATAAGCTAAAAAGCTAAGATCTTTAACATAATAATGAAACCTTAAGCTAAAAAGCTTGGATCTTTAGTGTTCTTGAAGATCTTGAAGCATAAAGCTTGGATCTTTAAGATACATGAAGATTACAAACACAAGTTTGAATCTTTATAACAAATTAACAAGATTAAAGCTAAGAAGATTTAGATCTACAAAATAAGTGAAGATTCAAAGCTAGAAAGCTTGAATCTTCCATGTTCTTGAAGGATTCAAACTCAAGTTTGAACCTACAAGATGTAATCAAGATCAAAAGCTAAAAAGTTTGATCCCTTTGATGATGATGATGTCGTGGGTGATGAAGGGAGAAGAAGAAGAAATAAATCAAAAACTTACACTTTTAGAGTGAGAAAGACTAGAGAGAGAATTAGAGAGTAAGTGTGTGTAAATTGCAAATGTGATCAAGTGTGAAATGAGTGAAATAAGGCTTTTATTTATAGGTGGTGAGGTGAGGGTGGGGTGGTTTAGGCCGTGGGTTAGTGGGGGAGACAAGGGGGACACCTTTTTGCTTTTTGGTTAATGGTTGTCTAAAGTAGGTGCTTATGTTAGGATCTAATGCAACATTAAGGATAATGCTTAACAAAAATGCTAGTATGTGAAATGTCCCTTTCATATTGATTATAAACGTTCCATATTAATTGATTTCGTTGCGAGGTTTTGACCTCTATATGAGACGTTTTTCAAAGACTGCATTCGTTTTTAAAACAAACCATAACCTTTATTTTATCGACAAAGTTAAAAGGACATCACCTAGATTATCCAGAAATGATAATCTAAAAATATCATACTTACACACTACCAATACATATTGGTTTACAATATTAATATGTTACAACAAAGTAAATCTCGAATGCAGTTTTAAACCATATTATACAAGCATGCTGACACCAAATCTTGTCCTTATTTTAGCATGCAACAGCGGAAGCTCTTAATAATCACCTGAGAATAAACATGCTTTAAACGTCAACAAAAATGTTGGTGAGTTATAGGTTTAACCTATATATTTATCAAATCGTAATAATAGACCACAAGATTTCGTATTTCAATATACATCCCATACATAGAGATAAAAATCATTCATATGGTGAACACCTGGTAATCAGCATTAACAAGATGCAAATAAGAATATCCCCATCATTCCAGGACATCCATCAGACATGATATAAAAACTCGAAGTACTAAAGCAATCGCTACAACGGATGGGGTTTGTTGGGCCCAATAGATCTATCTTTAGGATTCGCGTCAATTAGTAGACTGGTTTACTAATTCTTAGGTTACCAAGTAAAAAGAGGCATATTCGGCTTCGATCATTCAACCATAGAAAGTAGTTTCATGTACTTGTGTCTATTTTGTAAAACATTTATAAAGCTGCATGTATTCTCATCCCAAAAATATTAGATTCCGACATATATTATCTGCTGTAATTAATTTACCGTTTGCTAATTCGAGTAAAAATTTAATATCCAAGGGCGTCGGTGAGTAACTTAGTTTAGCACAAAAATCTCTACTCATATAGCTTTTATCCGCACCCGAATCAAATAAAACATAAGCAGATTTATTGTCAATGAGAAACATACCCGTAACAAGCTCTGGGTCTTCCTGCGCTTTTGCCGTATTAATATTGAAAACTCTTCTGCGGCCCTGCCCATTAGTATTCCCCTGATTCGAGCAATTTCTACTAAAGTGGCCCGGTTTTCCACATCCAAAACAAACTATGGCGGTGTTATTTGTTCCGACATTATTTTTTCTTTTAGTTCTGTTATGCATTGGTCTGTAGATTTCGCACTTCTTCGCGTTATGACCATTTCTTTTACACCTGTTACAAAATGTCGTGCAGAACCCCGGGTGATGCTCTTCACATCTTTGGCATGGCTGTTTTTGGTTTTTTGTTGCCATTGTTGTTATTAAGATTGTTGTTGGGATTGTTATTGTTACTGCTGTTGTTGTTGTTGTTGTTATTGTTGTTGGGACATTTGTTGAAGTTGTTGTTGCGATTGATGTTGCGATTATTGGGATAGTTATTGCGATTGTGGTTGTGATTGCTGTTGTTGTTGTATTGGTGACTCGTGTAATTGGTTTCTTCCCACTTTCTCTTGACTTGTTTCATGTTAGCCTCTTCGGTCGTCTGCTCTTTAATCCTTCCTTCGATCTGATTCACTAATTTGTGAGCCATTCGACTTGCCTTTTGTATAGAGGCGGGCTCGTGTGAACTCACATCTTCTTGAATCCTTTCCGGTAACCCTTTTACAATTGCGTCGATCTTCTCTTCTTCGTCTTCGAACGTTCTAAGACACAATAGGCACAATTCTGTGAATTGTCGTTCGTACGTGGTGATATCGAAACCTTGCGTTCATAATCCTCTAAGCTCTACCTTGAGCTTATTGACCTCGTTTCTGGGACGATACTGTTCGTTCATCAATTTCTTGAATACTGACCACGGTAGTGCGTAAGCAGCATCTTGTCCTACCTGCTCGAGATAGGTATTCCACCATGTTAACGCCGTACCTGTGAAGGTATGCGTAACGTACTTTACTTTGTCTTCTTCAGTACATTTACTTATGAAAAACACTGATTCAACCTTCTCGGTCCACCGTTTCAATCCGATTGGACCCTCGGTTCCATCAAATTCCAAAGGTTTGCAGGCAGTGAATTCTTTGTAGGAACATCCTACACGATTTCTTATGGAATTTGTTTCATTGCTAGAACCAGAGTTATTGTTGTTATTTTGCATTGCAGCCTGCACTGCGGCTATGTTCGCAGCAAGGAAAACACGGAAGTCTTCCTCACTCATGTTCAAGTTCTGACGAGTCGTCGGTGCCATTTCCTTCAAAAATAGCCAAAAGAATTGAGTTAATCATATAGAATTTAAGAGTAGTCAATAGTATTTCGTAGCATAATATGAACTTAGTTATAAAAGATTTTTGTTCATATTAGCATTTTATAGTTTTAATTCGGGTAGTACCTACCCGTTAAGTTCATACTTAGAAGCTATTATACAATTCAACTACTACGATTCTATATGAAAAACTTATTACAATAATATTTCGCGTTCAAACTTTATACAATATTTTACAAACTTACAATACTGCTATTATATATATAGGATGAAATATAGCACATAATAACATTGCTACTCGGCATCTATAAAGGCAATTCTAGTTAATACGCAAGTTGTTCAGCAAAAGAAATAAAGACACGTAATTCATAAGTCCAGAAACAAGTCATGCATTCTTGTTTTACTAAGACGACTTCCCATCCTTGGTCTTGTGAAAAGTAACCGTTATGACCATTGGCTAGGCAGCATGTTGTAATGTCATCAAAAGGATGAGGATTTCGTAATGTCTAACAGCCCCGTAATAATCTAAAAACCTTGTTTCTCACCACAACTACTGAATCCGTCACTTTTGGGAAGGTTTTATTTAAAAGTTGTAATCCGATGTTCTTTTTCTCACTTTGGTAAGAAGCGAACATCACTAACCCATAAGTATAACATGCTTCCTTATGTTGCATGTTAGAAGCTCTTTCTAACTCACGAAATCCTATGTTGGGATATGTTGAGTCAAAATAGGTTCTTAACCCGTAGTGTAAAATTGCATTTGAGTTCCCCGCATTTAATGCTTTAAAGAAAACACGACATAACTTACGGTCTCCCCAATGTGATATACCCCACCTATCAAAGGAAAGCCTTTTATAAACTAAGGCATTTCTGAAAAGTCTTTCAAATGTTTGACAAGTTAATTTTGCCATAACCAAATGTGCGACTCTAGACAAGATTTCCTCAATCATATCCTCTGGTAGGTCTTCTAAAATATTCGGCTGTCTACCCTTAACGTCAATTTTTTTATACTGTAAAATAGACAAGGATTAGATTCGTAAAAAAAATAATTAACAAACAATACAAGCAATTTTACATAGAACATAAAAGTACAAGAACACTACAATACATATAATACACAACATGATTACAACCCTCTAATCTGAATCACTGGTTTCTTCTTCTTCGGACTTGGTTCTTTTTCCTAATTTTCTAGGGATATATGGTGTTCCTCTAATACGAGCCGTCGTTTTCCACAATGGTTTAGAAAAACCTGGTGGTTTATAGGTTCCCGGTTTATTGTTACATTTTAGGAAATACGGATGTTACCGATACATATAAAGTTCATCGGGGTTGGAATCAGGTTTCTCTATTTTTATACCTTTTCCCTTATTATTTTCTTTTGCTTTATTAAATTGGGTCGAGGTAATTTCTATAACATCATCGGAATACTCATCGGGATCCGATTCATCGGAAAATTGGTAATCTTCCCAATATTTTGCTTCCTTAGCGAAAACACCATTGACCACTGTTGACTTTGGTCCGTTGGTTGAGGATTTTCTTTTATTTAACCGATTTACTGTAGGTATCAATATTTCTTCCTCCAAAACCTCTTCTTCTTCTTCCAGTTCTTCCTCTTCCGGTTCCTCTTCTTCCGGTTCCTCCTCTTCCGGTTCCTCCTCTTCCGGTTCCTCTTCGGAAATTTGTGAATCTTCCCAAAATATATTCGACTCTTCATTATTATGATTAGGTGAGTCGATGGGATTTTTACTAGTGGTAGACATCTATCACACAATATCAAACACATTAAGAGGTTAATATATCACATAATATTTACATGTTAATAATATATAGTTTCTAACAAAAGTGTTAAGCAATCGTTTTTAAAGAAAACACGGTCGAAGTCCAGACTCACTAATGTATCCTAACAAACTCGATAAGACACACTAACGCAAATTTCTGGTTCTCTAAGACCAACGCTCGGATACCAACTGAAATGTCCCGTTCATATTGATTATAAACTCGTTGCGAGGTTTTGACCTCTATATGAGACGTTTTTCAAAGACTGCATTCGTTTTTAAAACAAATCATAACCTTTATTTTATCGACAAGGTTAAAAGGATATCACCTAGATTATCCAGAAATGATAATCTAAAAATATCACACTTACACACTACCAATACATATTGGTTTACAATATTAATATGTTACAACAAAGTAAATCTCGAATGCAGTTTTAAACAATATTATACAAGCATGCTGACACCAAATCTTGTCCTTATTTTAGCATGCAACAGCGGAAGCTCTTAATAATCACCTGAGAATAAACATGCTTTAAACGTCAACAAAAATGTTGGTGAGTTATAGGTTTATTTATCAAATCGTAATAATAGACCACAAGATTTCATATTTCAATATACATCCCATACATAGAGATAAAAATCATTCATATCGTGAACACCTGGTAACCGACATTAACAAGATACATATAAGAATATCCCCATCATTCCGGGACATCCATCGGACATGATATAAAAACTCAAAGTACTAAAGCATCCGCTACAACGGATGGGGTTTGTTGGGCCTAATAGATCTATCTTTAGGATTCGCGTCAATTAGTAGACTGGTTTACTAATTCTTAGGTTACCAAGTAAAAAGGGGCATATTCGGCTTCGATCATTCAACCATAAAAAGTAGTTTCATGTACTTGTGTCTATTTTGTAAAACATTTATAAAGCTGCATGTATTCTCATCCCAAAAATATTAGATTTTAAAAGTGAGACTATAACTTACTTTCACAGATTTTTACTTCGTCGGGAAGTAAGACTTGGCCACTGGTCGATTCACGAACCTATAACAAATATGTACATATATATCAAAGTATGTTTAAAATATATTTATAACATTTTTAATACGTTTTACTGTTTTAAGTTTATTAAGTCAGCTGTCCTCGTTAGTAACCTACAACTAGTTGTCCACAGTTAGATGTACAGAAATAAATCGATATATATTATCTTGAATCAATCCGCGACCCAGTGTATACACGTCACAGGCTAGATCACAACTCAAAGTATATATATATATATATTTTTGGAATCAACCTCAACCCTGTATAGCTAACTCCAACATTACTGCATATAGAGTGTCTATGGATGTTCCAAATAATATATATACATGGGTCGATATGATATGTCAAAACATTTGCATACGTGTCTACAGTATCCCAAAATTACATAATATATGAGTTAGCTAGGATATGATTAATATAGATTTGTTACCAATTTTCACGTAGCTACAACAAGAAAAATTATCCAATCTTGTTTTACCCATAACTTCTTCGTTTCAAATCCGTTTTGAGTGATTCAAGTTGCTATGGTTTCATATTGAACTTAATTTTATGAATCTAAACAGAAAAAAGTATAGGTTTATAGTCGAAAATACAGGTTACAAGTCGTTTTTGTAAAGGTAGTTATTTCAGTTGAAAGAACGACGTCTAGATGACCATTTTGGAAAACATACTTCCGCTTTGAGTTTAACCATGATTTTTGGATATAGTTTCATGTTCATAAGAAAAATCATTTTCCCAGAAGAACAACTTTTAAATCAAAGTTTATCATAGTTTTTAATAAACTAACCCAAAACAGCCCGCGGTGTTACTACGACGGCGTATATCTGGTTTTACGGTGTTTTTCGTGTTTTCAGGTTTTAAATCATTAAGTTAGCATATCATATAGATATAGAACATGTGTTTAGTTGATTTTAAAAGTCAAGTTAGAAGGATTAACTTTTGTTTGCGAACAAGTTTAGAATTAACTAAACTATGTTCTAGTGATTACAAGTTTAAACCTTCGAATAAGGTAGTTTTATATATATGAATCGAATGATGTTATGAACATCATTACTACCTCAGATTTTGTGGATAAATCTACTGGAAATGAGAAAAATAGATCTAGCTTCAAAGGATCCTTGGATGGCTTGAAAGTTCTTGAAGCAAAATCATGACACGAAAACAAGTTCAAGTAAGATTTCCACTCGAAATAAGATTGTTATAGTTATAGAAATTGAATCAAAATTTGAATATGAGTATTACCTTGTATTAGAAAGATATCTTACTGTAAATAAGAAAGATTTCTTAAGGTTGTATGATTACTCAAAGTGGATTTGCAAGATTGGAAGTAAGCTAGCAAACTTGGAAGTGTTGTTGGTGTGTTCTTGAGTAGTTGTTTTATAACTTGGTTTATGTATGGATTTATGAACTAGATTGAGCTAGATTTTGATGAAGATGATGAAGAACACTTAGAATAATGGAAGAACACTTGAGAGAGAGAGTAGTTTGATACATGTAAGTTGCAAAATGAAAGTGTTTGTGTGTGTCTATCTTCACGTGAAATTAGGATGGCATTATAGTCTCCATTAGTTTGTAATTTTGTGAGATATTTCATGCTAGATATTAAATGATGGTTCCCACATGGTTAGATGACTCACATGGGCTGCTAAGAGCTGATAATTAGAGTGTATATACCAATAGTAAATACATTTAGAAGCTGTGTATTGTACGAGTACAAATACGAGTGCATACGAGTAGAATTGTTGATGAAAATGAATGAGGATGTAATTGTAAGAATTTTTGTTAAGTAGAAGTACTTTGATAAGTGTCTTGAAGTCTTTCAAAAGTGTATGAATACATATTAAAACACTACATGTATATACATTTTAACTGAGTCGTTAAGTCATCGTTAGTCGTTACATGTACGTGTTGTTTTGAAACCTTTAAGTTAACGATCTTGTTAAATGTTGTTAACCCATTGTTTATTATATCAAATGAGATGTTAAATTATTATATTATCATGATAATATGATGTATTAATATATCTTAATATGATATATATACATTTAAATATCGTTACAACGATAATTGTTACATATATGTCTCGTTTCGAAACCCTTAAGTAAGTAGTCTTATTTTTACATATGTAGTTCATTGTTAATATACTTAATGAGATACATACTTATGATAATATCATGTTAACTATACATATATCCATATATATGTCATCATATAGTTTTTACAAGTTTTAACGTTCGTGAATCGCCGGTCAACTTGGGTGGTCAATTGTCTATATGAAACCTATTTCAATTAATCACGTCTTAACAATTTTGATTGCTTAAAACACTTAATCATATAAATATAAATTTCATTTAATATATATAAACATGGAAAAGTTCGGGTCACTACAGTACCTACCCGTTAAATAAATTTCGTCCCGAAATTTTGAGCAGTTGGAGGTGTTGACGTATCTTCTGGAAATAGGTGCGGGTATTTCTTCTTCATCTGATCTTCTCGTTCTCAAGTGAACTCAGGTCCTCTACGAGCATTTCATCGAACCTTAAAAATTGGTATCTTGTTTTGCTTAAGTATTTTAACTTTACGATCCATTATTTCGACGGGTTCTTCGATGAATTGAAGTTTTTCATTGATTTGGATTTCGTCTAACGGAATAGTGAGATCTTCTTTAGCAAAACATTTCTTCAAATTCGAAACGTGGAAAGTGTTATGTACAGCCGCGAGTTATTGGGGTAACTCAAGTCGGTAAGCTACTGGTCCGATACGATCAATAATCCTGAATGATCCAATATACCTTGGATTTAATTTCCCTCGTTTACCAAATCGAACAACACCTTTCCAAGGTGAAACTTTAAGCATGACCATCTCTCCAATTTCAAATTCTATATCTTTTCTTTTAATGTCAGCGTAGCTCTTTTGTCGACTTTGGGCGGTTTTCAACCGTTGTTGAATTGATCTTCTCGGTAGTTTCTTGTATTATCTCCGGACCCGTAATCTGTCTATCCCCCACTTCACTCCAACAAATCGAAGACCTGCACTTTCTACCATAGAGTGCTTCAAACGGCACCATCTCAATGCTTGAATGGTAGCTATTGTTGTAGGAAAATTCTTCTAACGGAAGGTGTCGATCCCAACTGTTTCCAAAATCAATAACACGTGCTCGTAGCATGTCTTCCAGCATTTGTATCGTCCTTTCGCTCTGCCCATCAGTTTGTGGATGATAAGCAGTACTCATGTCTAGACGAGTTCCTAATGCTTGCTGTAATGTCTGCCAGAATCTTGAAATAAATCTGCCATCCCTATCAGAGATAATAGAGATTGGTATTCCATGTCTGGAGATAACTTCCTTCAAATACAATCGTGCTAACTTCTCCATCTTGTCATCTTCTCTTATTGGCAGGAAGTGTGCTGATTTGGTGAGACGATCAACTATTACCCAAATAGTATCAAAACCACTTGCAGTCCTTGGCAATTTAGTGATGAAATCCATGGTAATATTTTCCCATTTCCATTCTGGGATTTCGGGTTGTTGAAGTAGACCTGATGGTTTCTGATGCTCAGCTTTGACCTTAGAACACATCAAACATTCTCCTACGTATTTAGCAACATCGGCTTTCATACCCGGCCACCAAAAATGTTTCTTGAGATCCTTGTACATCTTCCCCGTTCCAGGATGTATTGAGTATCTGGGTTTATGAGCTTCTCTAAGTACCATTTCTCTCATATCTCCAAATTTTGGTACCTAAATTCTTTCAGCCCTATACCGGGTTCCGTCTTCCTGAATATTAAGATGCTTCTCCGATCCTTTGGGTATTTCATCCTTTAAATTTCTCTCTTTTAAAACTCCTTGTTGCGCCTCCTTTATTTGAGTAGTAAGGTTAGTGCGAATCATTATATTCATAGCTTTTACTCGAATGGGTTCTCTGTCCTTTCTGCTTAAGGCGTCGGCTACCACATTTGCCTTCCCCGGGTGGTAACGAATCTCAAAGTCTTAATCATTCAACAATTCAATCCACCTGCGCTGCCTCATGTTCAGTTGTTTCTGATTAAATATGTGTAGAAGACTTTTGTGGTCAGTATATATAATACTTTTGACCCCATATAAGTAGTGCCTCCAAGTCTTTAATGCAAAAACAACCGCGCCTAATTCCAAATCATGCATCGTATAATTCTGCTCGTGAATCTTCAATTGTCTAGACGCATAAGCAATTACCTTCGTTCGTTGCATTAATACACAACCGAGACCTTGCTTTGAAGCATCACAATATATCACAAAATCATCATTCCCTTCAGGTAATGACAATATAGGTGCCGTAGTTAACTTTTTCTTTAACAATTGAAACGCTTTCTCGTGTTCATCCTTCGATTCAAATTTCCTCCCTTTATGCGTTAATGCAGTCAAGGGTTTTGCTATTCTGGAAAAATCTTGGATGAACCTTCTGTAGTAACCAGCTAGTCCTAAAAATTGGCGTATATGCTTCGGAGTTTTCGGGGTTTTCCATTTTTCAACGGTTTCAATCTTTGCTGGATCCACCTGAATACCTTCTTTGTTCACTATGTGACCGAGGAATTGAACTTCTTCCAACCAAAATACACACTTTGAAAACTTAGCGTACAGTTTTTCTTTTCTCAGCAACTCTAGCACTTTTCTCAAATGTTCTTCGTGCTCTTGATCATTCTTCGAGTAAATAAGTATGTCATCGATGAAAATAATGACAAACTTGTCAAGATATGGCCCACACACTCGGTTCATGAGGTCCATGAACACAGCTGGTGCGTTAGTCAATCCAAATGGCATAACCATAAACTCGTAATAACCGTAACGCGTCCTAAAAGAAGTCTTTGGAATATCATCCTCCTTCACCCGCATTTGATGATACCCAGAACGTAAATCAATCTTCGAATAAACCGACGAGCCTTGTAGTTGATCAAATAAGTCATCGATTCTCGGTAGTGGGTAGCGGTTCTTGATGGTAAGTTTGTCCAACTCTCGGTAGTCGATACATAACCTAAATGTACCATCCTTCTTCTTAACAAACAAAACAGGAGCTCCCCACGGTGATGTGCTTGGCCGAATGAAACCACGCTCTAAAAGTTCTTGTAATTGGCTCTGAAGTTCCTTCATTTCGCTGGATGCGAGTCTGTATAGAGCACGAGCTATTGTTGCAGCTCCTGGTACAAGGTCTATTTGAAATTCAACGGATCGGTGTGGAGGTAGTCCCGGTAATTCTTTCGGAAATACATCGGGAAATTCTTTTGCGACGGGAACATCATTGATGTTCTCTTCTTCGGAATTGACTTTCTCGACGTGTGCTAGCACAGCATAGCAACCTTTTCTTATTAGTTTTTGTGCCTTCAGGTTACTAATAATATTTAACTTCGCGTTGCTCTTTTCTCCGTACACCATTAAGGGTTTTCCTTTTTCTCGTATAACGCGAATTGCATTTTTGTAACAAACAATCTCTGCTTTCACTTCTTTCAACCAGTCCATACCGATTATCACATCAAAACTCCCTAACTCTACTGGTATCAAGTCAATCTTAAATGTTTCGCTAACCAGTTTAATTTCTCGATTCCGACATATATTATCTGCTGTAATTAATTTACCGTTTGCTAATTTGAGTAAAAATTTATTATCCAAGGGCGTCGGTGAGCAACTTGGTTTAGCACAAAAATCTCTACTCATATAGCTTCTATCCGCACCCGAATCAAATAAAATATAAGCTCCGGGTCTTCCTGCGCTTCTGCCGTATTAATATTAAAAAATCTTTCGCGGCCCTGCCCATTAGTATTCCCCTGATTCGGGAAATTTCTACTAAAGTGGCCCAATTTTCCACATTTAAAACAAACTATGGCGGTGTTATTTGTTCCGAAATTATTTTTTCTTTTAGTTCTGTTATGCATTGGTCCGTAGATTTCGCACTTCTTCGCGCTATGACCATTTCTTTTAAACCTGTTACAAAATGTCGTGCAGAACCCCGGGTAATGCTCTTCACATCTATGGCATGGCTGTTTTTGGTTTTTGTTGCCATTGTTGTTATTGAGATTGTTGTTGGGATTGTTATTGTTGCTGTTGTTGTTGTTGTTGTTGTTGTTGTTGCTGTTGCTGTTGGGATGTTTGTTGAAGTTGTTGTTGCGATTGATGTTCCGGTTATTGGGATAGTTATTGCGATTGTGGTTGTGATTGTTGTTGTTGTATTGGTGACTCTTTTCATTGGTTTCTTCCCACTTTCTCTTGACTTGTTTCATGTTAGCCTCTTCAGTCGCCTGCTCTTTAATCCTTCCTTCAATCTGGTTCACTAATTTGTGAGCCATTCGACTTGCCTTTTGTATAGAGGCGGGCTCGTGTGAACTCACATCTTCTTGAATCCTTTCTGGTAACCCTTTTACAAATGCGTCGATCTTCTCTTCTTCATCTTCGAACGTTCTGGGACATAATAGGCACAATTCTGTGATAAGTGTCTTGAAGTCTTTCAAAAGTGTATGAATACATATTAAAACACTACATGTATATACATTTTAACTGAGTCGTTAAATCATCGTTAGTCGTTACATGTAAGTGTTGTTTTGAAACCTTTAAGTTAACGATCTTGTTAAATGTTGTTAACTGATATTGCTTTAAACATACATATATTTCGACGCAATATCATTTATATTTCATCGGCTTTTACCGAAACGAAGACATTCAAATGCATAATTCACGAGAAAAACGGAAAAAGTAAACGCGAGCTTGAAGTTTGAAGAAATGATAATAAACGACGGGTTTTAACCAAATATATATCGAGATAACAGTTATCCGAATGAAAGTCTAAAATGATCGAAGAAAAAGAGTTCAAATGAAAGTTCCAAGTCAATATACGTCAACACGGTATCAACAAAGAACAAATGAAAAAATAAAAATAAGAAAAGTTCTGTTTCAACTTACGCGGATCGCGTATATAGTCACGCGAAAAGCGTAAGGTTTTTGCTCCTACGCGGAACGTGTGATCCTCTAGGCGAAACGCGTAATCTCGAGACCGGATTCAGATACAAGTTCACATGGGACGGTTTCTTTTGAGTATACTATTACTACTTTTTCAACTTTACAGATACAAAAGAGAATATACACTCAAGTTCACCTACTACCTTCAACTCAGAGATAAATATAATACGAAGTACTAGTGCAAGAGATACTACAACATATACTACAAATAATATACAGAAGAGTCAGTACACAACATCCAACAAGACACATACAGAAAAATATAGAGAGGGTAGAGCAGAAAGAATTTATTTTATTTCTTTCAAGTATTCGTACCATTTTATTGTTCCAATTAATTCTCAAGATTCAATATTTATGATAGTTTCAATATTAAGGGTGTATTGTTCGTGATTAAGGGTATTATTGTTCGAGTGAAAGGGTGTTGTTATTGTAATTTTTCTACCGTTTGAAGTAAATGAAAGTGAAGATTTTCGTAAGTATATTCCGTTAAAATTATCATTATCAATTTTTATCGTTATTATTATGTTTGTATGTTTATATTTTTATGTTTACCCTAGTATAATGAGTAGCTAAATTTCCCTATGTTTGCTTAGATGTAGAGCCCCTAGTGAAATGGATTGTTATCAATTGTAAAAATTAAAATGTAACTTAAGTATTTTTAATATTGAGCCTAATTAAAAGAACCATTATTATGTACTTGGACATTTAACCCTTGTCACTTAATTTATTAGATTCAAATAACGAAAATTATTTTAATTTATATAAATTAAGCTTCAACATTAAAAGTGATTTAGACGAACTTATGAATAATTTATTAACACTAAATTAGAAATAAAGTTCGGTGGTTCGGGTAATATCACTAGTTACATAATAGTGAAATTGTAAAAAGGGAAACCGTTATGGTTTGGGTTTTGGCGAAAGTCAAAACTGGGTTGGGTCTCAATTTAAATACTTGGGGACTAGTAACTATCTAAATAAGATCCGATGAAAATTAGACTTAATTTAGCTAGTCGAAACTTTATTTATTCGAAAGAAAAATATAAAGTTTTATACTAAACATTTTAATAGAGCTTAAAACTAAAACAATCCATGGATCTAGAGGTGACACATTTAAGTAAACACTCCTATTTATATATTGAAACTAATTATTATTATTGTTTTTACGTATTATTATTCAGCTAAAAATTAAAATTATAACTCAAATAAACTTCAGTTTATACGAACTGTTTTGTCACATCCAACAAATCATACGCGGATCGCGTATAATATTCACACGAACCGCGTAACATTAAAAATATACGCGAAAAGCGTATATATGTACACGAAACGCGTACGTGTAGTATTAGCACTGTTACGAATTATTTTTAAATTCTAAGTTTTAAATTAAATCTTTTATTATTATTTTAAAGTAATTAGTTTATAATTAATTTAATTATTATAATTTCCTATAATTCATTTTTAATTTAATTAAAACTTATTATTTAGTTAATTTAAATGAATTTATATTATATGTTATTGCTCAAAACAAAATTCTAATCATTTAGTTTTATTACAAGTTATTGTTTTATTAATTACCATTTAGTAATAAAATTGTTGTATCACCATTAGTATAGTTTCATTTTAGTTCACTTTTAAGTTAATGATTATAAATCATGCAATCGTGTAATTAATAAGTAGTTAAATTAAATTAAGATTAAGTTATATTTTATTATTATTATGCTAAATATAAATTCCTAATCCAAAACCCCCTTTAAATAAGTTTAACTTCAAAGACTATTAAAAACCTTTAACACTCCATCTCCCTGTGGAACGAATCGAATTTACCTATAAAACTAAACTACGCGGATAGGACTAGTTGCCTATATATGTGTGAAATCAACCTGAATTCATTAAAACACCAAATATACAATAAAACAATTAGCGTAACAAAATAACTCAAATCCGTTCATAAATAAAGGTTACGTTTCACCACATCAACTTTTTGGCGCCGCTGCCGGGGAGTTGGCAGTTAAATAAATAGATAATTTTTCTGATTCGTAGTAGTAGTTGGATTTGTACGTGGACTGGGTTATTGGAGCCAAACAGTACTCAATTATATTGGGACCAAATGAATCCTGCCCCTCTGTTACATCTTTTGGCTATTCAAAACGTGAGCAAAATCAGAAGGAAAATATGTATGTTTAAAGGTTTTTATCATTGTTTTTATGTTATTCGATCCTTTTTGAAGGAATTCAATTCTTAGAAAAACTTTAGGTGTTGTGATTCCATAATAGAAATTAATGCATGAATTTACGTTCTTCTAACACTGAATTAACTCCTTCATATCCTGAACCCGAAAGAGAATTTCACGAACGTTTAAGAGCTCAAGAAGTACAATCTCTTGCTGAGGATTTAGAATCACTTTCATTGGATTCTAACTCTGAACCAGATATTCAACCAATCATAGAGCCATTTATTAAAGAAGAAGAAGAAGAAGAGATGGCTGCTACAAATCAAATGATGGAAGCATTAATGAAGGTGACAAGAACAGGTCAAGGTCACGCAATTATTCAACCTACGATGACTGACGGCTTTGAAATAAAGGGTTAATTTCTTCACATGGTGACTAATACATGCCAATTCGGTGGAGCTCCAAATGAGGATGCTAACGAGCATCTTCGTAAGTTTGTAAGTATTTGCAAACTATTCAAGATCAAAGATGTCTCCGATGAAGTCGCATGTTTAAAAATCTTTCCATGTTCGTTAAAGGATGATGCAAGAGATTGGCTAGACTCATTACCAGAAGGTTATATCGAAGACTGGAATGATATGATGGACAAGTTCTTGTCAGAGTTCTTCCCTGCTTCAAAAGCAGCAAAATTGCAAAGTGATATAAATCACTTCAAGCAAAAGTCTAACGAGACTCTTTATGAAGCTTGGACCCGATTCAACAAAATGCTTAGGGTATGTCAACACGGGTTGAATACATTTCAAAAAGTCCAAATATTCTATAAAGGAGTAAATGTGGCTACTCGTAAACATATCGATGTTGCAGCTGGAGGTTCGATCATGAAGAAAACACCAGAAGACGCTCACACAATCATTGCCGATATAGCCGCACATTCTCATAATTGGCATCAAGAGATAGAATTCTCTAGATCATCAACCGTTGCTAATATCGAAAGCAATGATGAAATTGCTTCTTTAAAAGTTCAAATGGTAAATCAAGCAAGGCAAATTGAGAAAGTAACCAAAGAAATGCATGCTATCAGAGTAGGATGTGAACTGTGCCAAGGTCCCCATCTTACTAGAGATTGTGATAAAACAACGATGGAAGAGCAAGCGAATTTCTTAGGTTACTTGCGAAAAGGTGAAATGAATTTCAACGATTTTCCAGCGATAGAAGCAAATAACCGAAAATATCCTCCAATTAACAACTACCAAGTATGAGGACCTTCATGTTTAAACAATAATTACCAAGGAGGAAATCCGATTTACCAAAATAATCAGAATTTCCCAAATCAAAATCAAAGAAATGCACCACCAGGTTACAATAACATAAACAACCGAAATCAACCTCAACGAATTTATCAAAATAATTTCCAACACAATCAACCACAACCACAACCACAAGCACTTATACAACCACAACCCGAGAAGAAATCCGGGTTAGAAGATCTCTTGAGAGATTTTATGGTTAAACACGAGCAAACTGCGGAAATTCAAACTCAGCAAATTCGAAATCAACAAGCTACAATTCAGAAATTGGAAAGAGATGTTGGAAGGATCTCACAGTTACTATTAGAGAGGCCACCAGGCGCTCTCCCCTCAAATACTCAAGTGAATCCCAACAATAATCAAACAAGGAATGAGCATGTAAATGCTATAACTACTAGAAGTGGTTTAACTGTTAACCCAGAAACTAGTAAGTCATCAGAAGTTCCTTTGTCTCCTTCTATTTTACAAGTACCTGTTGATATACATGAGCATGTTGAGAAAGAACAAGAGAAAGATGATCCACCAGAGGTCATATCAAATAAAAGTGAAGAAACACCAGTGAAGGTGCACAAGGCACCTATTCCATACCCGAAGGCATTAAAGAAAGACAAACTCATGAGCCAATATCAGAAATTTGCAGATATGATCAAGCAAATTAGCATTAACATGCCACTCGCGGAAGTTCTTAGGGGTATGCCAAATTATGGAAGGTTTATCAAGGATCTCATAGCCGATAAAGGTAAATATGAAGAAGTTTCAACCACATTCCTTAATGAGGAATGCTCAGCAATTTTGCAAAAGCAAAAGATGCCACCAAAACTCGGAGATCCTGGTAGTTTCATTATTCCGTGTCTGATGGGAGATTCAAGTAATGTACGATGCATTAGCTGACTTAGGCGCAAGTATCAATCTTATGCCACACTCCTTGTACTTAAAACTAAATCTAGGTGATCTAAAACCAACTAGGATGTGTATACGGCTAGCTGATAGAACTTTTAACTATCCTATTGGTATTGCCGAAAACTGATGTTATGCGAGGTGTATACGAAATAGTTTATATTTTACTAGGAAATACTATTAAATACGATACAATTTTACACAAGATATTTATTTATTTATAGAATGGATATACTTAAACCTTGCTACAACACTTATAGGCAGTGTACCTAATCGTAAAGTAGTGTAGTTTTTAGTAAGTCCGGTTCCTTCCACAGGAAAATCTTTAAACAAAGCTCAACGCTATATTAGTTTACTTTTATAAAAATACAAACATATATATAAGTAATATTATTATTATAAAGGGGGGTTTTTACCGTTTAATGACCGGTTTGTCGATTTTAAAACTTTAGTCGCAGTTAAAACCTAATGTAAAATATTAAATAAATAAAAGACTTAAATTAAAGCGTAAAGTAAATAACGATAATGAAATTGCGAATAATAAAAGTGCGATAAAATAAACTTGCGATAATTAAAAAGTACGATAATTAAAAGTGCGATTAAATAACAATAAATAAAAGTGCGATAATTAGAAATGCAATTAAATATAAAATAAAGGAAATTAAATATGAAATAAAAGAATTATGCTTATTTAAACTTCCGTAATCATGATGTTCGACGTGTTGATTTTAGTTTTATGCCCATGGGTTAATTGTCCTTTGTCCTGGATTATTTAATCTGTCCGTCTGGTTTTTGTCCATAACAGTCCATCAGTCATAAATATAAAGTGCGAGTGTCCTCGTCAAATTATTATTATACCCGAAGTTAAATATTCCAACTAATTGGGGATTCGAATTGTAACAAGGTTTTAATACTTTGTTTAATGAATACACCAGGTTATCGACTGCGTGTAAACCAAGGTTTTACTACTTTGTTAACAATTACACCAATTACCCTTGAATGTAATTTCACCCCTGTTTTAATTATTCTAGTGGCTATTAATCCATTCCCGTGTCCGGTTAAATGAACGATTATTCGTACATATAAATACCCCGCCCATCGTGTCCGATTGAGTGTATATGGTAATTTATAGGGACGCCCAATTGTAAATCTTTATATTAATATTAACAAACTTTCATTTAGTTAAACAAATATAAAGCCCATTAATAGCCCATAGTCTAATTTCCACAAGTGTCGTTCTTTTGTCCAAACCCCAATTATGGTACAAAGCCCAATTACCCAATTTTAGTAATTAGCCCAACATCATGATTACTTCGTTTTAAATAAGCATAATAATAACTTAGCTACGAGACATTAATATAAAAAGGTTGAACATAACTTACAATGATTAAAAATAGCGTAGCGTTACACGGACAGAATTTCGACTTACACCCTTACAACATTCGCTAACATACCCTTATTATTAGAATTATAATTAAAATTAAAATTAAAATATAAATTATATATATTCTACGTATATATGAGAGAAGAGAGATTGATGGATATGTTTTTGGTTCACCAAAACTCGATTTTATAGGAGATGTGGCCTGACTTTTCATGCCATGCGATCGCATGGACTTTCTTCTTCCTGGCCATGCGATCGCATGGCCAGCTGGGAGAGCTCACATGTTGCTTGTTTCCTTGTGCCGACGTTTTATAAATAATATAATATATTAAATAATTATAAGAATTATTTAAATATTATATTATATTTATGTGCATAGTTGACTTGTAATTTTTAGTCCGTTGCGTCGAGCATTGAGAGTTGACTCCGGTCCCGGTTCCGGATTTTCGAACGTCCTTGCGTACAATTTAATATCTTGTACTTTGCGTTTTGAATTTTGTACTCTTGTAATTTCGAGACGTTTCTTATCAATAATTGGAACCTCTTTGATTGTCTTTTGTACTTTTGAGCTTTTTGATCGTTTGCGTCTTCAATTCGTCGAATCTGTCTTTTGTCTTCACCTTTTATTATTTAAACGAATATCACTTGTAAATAGAACAATTGCAACTAAAAGCTTGTCTTTCTTGAGGAATAATGCTATGAAATATATGTTCATTTTTAGCATTATCAAATATTCCCACACTTGAGCGTTGCTTGTCCTCAAGCAATATCGTCTTGAAATACTAGAATCACTTCTTTATTCTTCACACTTTGTACATCAGTGATTTCTATACGGCGGTATAAACAATGGTAGTAACGATATGGTTTACAGTCCCACATGACTATAAAAATTTAGATCCATTAAGGAAATTGGATCTTTATGAAAACATTTGATCTTTTGAAAATTAAATCTAGTTTTTACCCTAGATAAGTTTTCCGGAATAAACCTTTTACCGGTGTTTGCAAAATATTTTTGTGGGTTTGGTAGGTTTTAGATTTGAAAATTTTAGCTCAAAACTTATGGTTTTGTGTCACCCACTTGCTAACCTTGTATTTGGAAAGCAACACGTCCAGTTCACTTGTCCCGTATATTACCTTTCGGTAAACTACCGTCCAGTTGTAAAGGAAAGCGTTGAACAAGCAACTGTTAAGGCAATGTCCCCTGACATGCTTTTAATTATGGTCTATAACGTGTCGGACGCAATTACTATCCTTGGTAGGAGCAATAGTAAAGTTCATCCTTATGATTTTTCGGTATGGCACAAGGTCCTGTCTTTGACCACTACGCAACCACCGTTCTTACGGTTGACACCCGATTTGATTCAGGTGACCTAATGAATTCCAGGTGAATTCCTAGGATTTTACGTTCAATGGTAATGAACGTATTAAAAGTAGGGTTTTCAGAAAACAAATCGGTTTGTAATTTTTGATCAAAATATTTTCTCGTTCAAGCTCGAGTTTAGATATCATTGAATTCCATGAGTTTGAATTCTCAATCTTTAAGGTCAATCTCTAGGATTGAGTAATATCAGTCTTAAAAGCTGATTTTTAATCTTTAAGGAGATTATCCTTTCTGGGGATCTGATTCATTAGTCTTATCAAGCTAATTTGCACGGTGCCCCCCCATTGTACGAGATAAATCCTTCTCATGGTTAGGATAAATCTGACCACATGGCGACCCTGTTTAATGCTGAGGTCCGTGGATTTCCTGCTGATTTTAGTGATGACTTTTCTAGATTTTTCGTCAACCTACAGCTGGTCTGGACGACAACTTCATGACCTAGATCAAGAAGCGCGTTTCTTTTTCGGAAGACTTTACTTCCTTTTAATGATGGAATTGATTCATCGTGTAGATCCATCTCTTCTTTTCTTTCATTGGGTAAAACAGTTTAGTTTAGTCCAAAGCAAAAGTATTTTCAGTTATTTGTTACAGATATATGTGACATATGTTTAAGATAACTTGGTAAATTTTCCCACACTTGGCTTTTATTTTCCTTTTTTATCGTCCTCTATTCCATTTTAAATGAATTTCAACATTTTGATTTGTTTCTCAATTTATGTCCTTTCCGAGGTAACAATAATTTCGGTGTTACCACCTAGTTTTATCGTTCATAAATATGTATAAACATGATTTTGAGTTCATTTAATTGAAAATTTTGAAAATTTTTACTAGAATTGGGTAGTCAGTATATAAGACTAGGGCTGTTCTTTTTTATCAGAGAGCACTAGATTCTAATACAACTACTACGTTACTAGTATTTTTAATGGTTACTTAAGTGTATAAAGTAAAAAATTTTAAAATCCGAAAGAATTTAACCCCTTCCCACACTTAAGATCTTGCAATGCCCTCATTTGCAAGAAATCAGTAACAATTTAAATTATTGAGGGTGATTTGTGTGAAAATGATTAAATTTTACCAAAGTTTCCAAATATATTGGCGTTTGTTTGCTGAATGATAAATGGTGCACATCATTTATTCATTCCGTCAGTTGTGACATCACATTTATTTGTCATCTTGTCGTCAAAATTAGTAGCTTTTGCTGAACTTAATGCCAGTCTTTGAAAATGCGCTGTTTTACCCTGTTTTGAACAATCGACAATATACATACATACAAGTATAATCATGCATGGCAATTTGAAATGGGACTTAATATCCCACTTTCAAATTCTAAAAATGAAATATTAGTACACAATAATAATAAAATAATAAAAATTACACAAATTTATCCAATAACAATAGTTTAAACATGAAAAAGTCAAAAGATAAAAACATAAAAATCATAAAAATAACCAATTGGAACTAAATCAGTCTGGATAGGGGTTCCAGTTCATCTCATCGGGTGGGTTCCATTGTTGGTTATAGGTGTTCTGATAGGCTTGGTTATAGTCATACCGGTTAAAGGGTGGTCGGATATCGGGGCTATGTGGCGGAAAATGAGCAGGTCGAGTAGGTACATAGTTATTTGGTACCTGATATGATAGCTGGCTCATGATTTGGTGCTGATGAACTAACCAGCTATCGTGTTGGCGTCGCCTATAATCCTCGTATACTCGCTCGGAGTTCCACTGCTCATACATACTATGTCTTGCCGCGTTCGTCATTGCTTCCTCATCTATACGAACGTGGACGTCAAGAATAGCATCTCGAAAGACATCCCTAATGTCTTCCGCCTCCTCCATTTCCTCGTCTGAGCCTCTCTCTACCTGAGGATGAGATCCCTCATAGGGTACTGCCTGGTTACGTCTACTTTTCAATACTTTAGCACCCACATAAACTTTCAATCCTAAGGGCTCAACCTGTTCTCTACAAATCTGTAATGGACCCCCTTGGTTCCTATCAACACCTAAATACTCTCCAATGAGAGTAACAAAAATACCTCCTCCTATTATACTCCCGTCCTGCATTCCCTCTACCATTTTAGATAAATAAAAAGCAACACAGTAAGGGATATTGACAAAGCTTCTAGGATCCCGAATACACTTTAGGTAGAATAAATCATATAAGGTAATTTTTTCTTTATTATGACCTCTTTGTGTAATCGAGTTGGCCAAAAATCTATGAATAATACGAAGCTCGGCCCTGTCAATATGTGTATAGGAGTGTCCTCCTGCTCGTGTAAAAACATCAAAATGTGACATACACCTCCAAATGGCGTCAGCGTCAAAGTTACTATCTACCCGTTCACCATAATGAATCAAGTTTGTACAATCGGGTAATAGCAACTCACCAGGAGTATAAATCTGTAAGGCCCTGGCCATGTCCAGCATGGACATTCTGTACATCCTACCGCCAAGGATAAACCTAAGAAATCTTCTATCATCTATCCTAACTATATTTGTATCAAGTGATACAGTACTCATCAACTCAACACACCATTCCTTATATACAGGTCTACGAATGGTGAAAAGACGTTCCCAATCTGTAAAAGAAGAACTGCCATACCTTTGAACTAAAAGCTGTCTAACACGGTCAGCTAGATGGACCGTTTCCAAAGGGGCCCAATCAATTACCCTTGGCACCTCTACATTTTTTGTTACCAATTTGAATTTGTTCCTTTGATATGTCTCGTAATCTCTCCATCTTCTATCAAATCTCAGATTAGGATGTAGAGTGTGCTCAGGAATCGTTGGGAATTCTACTGGCGGCCTCATTGGGAATACTATGAATTCATCAACAAACTGTTCCGGATCATAATAAGGTATGTGCTGATCAGGCTGTTGTTGTTCCTGTTGTGGTTCTTGTTCGTGTTGCATTTCTGGCTGTGGTTCTTGTGCTGGTGCTGGTCGTCTAGATGATGATGCTCCTGGACCTCCAGTATCGGCTCTCTGTAAAACACATTAAACACAAAAATTGTGCATCCAAATATGCATTAGTGTTAGCAAAATAACAACTTAAAACAATCACTATAACATGTTAAATCAAAATTAAACTTATACACATTTTCACAATTTTTCACAATTCTACACTTTTCAAATAAGCACATATGAAAATGTATACAAAATTCATAAGCATTTAACTCAAATAACATGTCAAAATATTCATTACTAATAATTTAACAAGTCTCAAATGGCAAATATATCAAATTAATCAAGTTCATGAATTTTGGACTTAAAAAGTCCACTTTAATCTCCAAAAATCATGTTTAGGATCATTGTTTTGATCATTTAACTATCTAAACATGTTACACTACTCAATTTGGCAATAATTCATGACAAAAATCGGCCATAACCTGTTTATATCAAAAAGCCCCAAATTGCTCAAGAACACAAACCCTAGATTTCTAAAATTTTTGAAGTTTTTGGCTTCAAATCATGTTAAATAGCATCAATCTAGGTTATACATGCATAAAATACTAACAATTTATCACTAATTACACTAGAAATTAACAAAATTGCATTAGGTAAAAAATTGGTAATTATCACAAAAACTAGGAATTTATAGAGTTTAGGGGTGTAATTTTTACCAATTTGCTGAGGAATGAGAATCTAGGCATGATTAGAGCAAGAAAAATGACGAATTACGGTGAATTTTGGTGAAATTTGGTGAATATTTCGGAGTATTTTCGGGTATGTGTGTGTGTTGTGGTGTAGAAGCAGACTCTCTGCTGTTTTTGTTCCTGACCAGCATTTGGTCCCCATGCGATCGCATGGGTTCCAAGTGCAAACCCCATGCGATCGCATGGGGTGCCGGCTACAGTGTTTTCAGCTTTTTTTTTTTTTTTTTTTTTTTTATAAAACCTTATACTTTATAAAACTTATAATTATTTAAATTTTAAAATTTGGTTTCCTTTAGGAGCGAGGGCGTTTCGGATCGTTGTCCTAGTCTGTCCCTCGACAAAATTTTAAAATTTGTCAAATCAAAGCGCTGTTTTTAAAAGTAAAGATTTTTGGGTTTTTTTAATGTTTTTCGCATACTTTAATTCAATAAGATTAAAAATAATGATAATAAAAGTTCTCGTCCCTCCCTTGGGTAAAGCAATTTCGGTTCAAAGACCTAGTCTTCAACTTACGACGAATTTTAAAAATCATATTTTTAACTTAATGAGATAAAGTAAATTTTTGTTTTTAAATTCACACAACATAAATATAAAATTCAAAATTAATATAAAAAAAATCACACCAAACTTAAAATTTGAAATGCATAAAATTAAAAATTCATATTTTAAAAATTAAAAATTCACACCAGACTTAATTTAAAAATTCAAATATTTACAATTTTAAAAAAATTATTTTTACAAAGTTTACAATATTAATTTAAGATTTAAATATTTATTTTAAAAACATGGTAAAAATAAAATTAAAAATCTTTTTGGCTTTTTATCCCACTTTAATCAATCAAATATTATCAAAAATATGCGCCCCTCTTTTCGGTAAAGTAATTTCGGTTCCAAGACCTAATTTAACTCATGACGAATTTTTTGAAATATTTTGGGTTGATTGATTAAAGATATTTATACCTTAAGAATAAACGTTAAATTTCGCAGTGATGTAATAAATTTTTGAATGATATCAATAATTTCGGTCGCCAAACCTAATTTTATTTAATACCAATTTAATACTTTTTAGCGAACAAATTAGCGTTTATTATCAAAAGGTTAAAAATAAAAATAAAAATAAAAACTGTACAGACATACCTGTGAAATAGATTTCTTAGTTATATGATCTATCCCATTCATAAGATAGTCGGCTTAATTGGTTTTCCATAGCTACATAAGCGTAACCTCGAGCATTCAGTGTCTTTTCTTCTAAACATATGAACGGTCCGTCTCTGCATAAAGTAACAAATTCGGTATTTGAATAGGTTTGATTATTTGAACATTTACCTCCATGTGACCATTTTCTGCATTTGTGACATCTTTCTAGGTGTCGTGCTCTTCTTTTCGCTGCGGATTTTGATTTTCCTTTACCAAATTGTAACTTATTATCTTCGTATCTGGATTCTTTTCTAACTCCGTCCATTCTTTCTCTGATTACTGATACTAATTCACTCGGGAGTATGTCATTATTACGTTTAGTGATCAAAGCGTGTAGCATTAGACCATGGTTTAGTTCACAGGCAGTCTTCATTTTGTAAAAAAAACCTAAAAAAAAATAAAAATTCAGAATGGGGGGAGAAGACTAGTTCTTTAGGGTCTGCTAGGGAAAGACCATTCGGGTTCCATTTTCGAGAACTACACGAAAACAGACTATCTAACTCTAACAGAAATACATATTATCCTTTAAAGACTTGATTCTCCCCACACTTAGTTAGCTGTGGTGTCAAAATTGTGATTAACTTCGTTGTCGACTTCCATCGGACCATGTATGTAATGTTTAACTCTGTGACCATTAACTTTAAATTCAATCCCATTTGAATTTATTAATTCTATCGTTCCGTATGGGAAAACTCTTTTGACTATGAATGGTCCAGACCATCTTGATTTCAATTTTCCAGGAAATAGCTTGAATCGTGAATTGAAAAGAAGAACTCTGTCTCCTTCTTTAAATTCTTTTGAACTTCTGATTCTTTTATCATGCCATTTCTTCGTTCTTTCTTTATAGATTAACGAATTTTCGTATGCTTCATGTCTTAATTCTTCTAATTCGTTTAGTTGACTTAATCGTAGACGTCCGGCTTCATGTAAATCAAGATTACATGTTTTCAAAGCCCAAAATGCTTTGTGTTCAATTTCTACTGGAAGATGACATGCTTTTCCATAAACAAGTCTAAAAGGTGTGGTTCCAATTGGAGTTTTGTAGGCTGTTCTAAAAGCCCAGAGTGCATCCTCCAATTTAATGGACCATTCCTTCGGATTTGATCCTACGGTTTTCTCTAGAATACGTTTTAAAGCTCGGTTGGTATTTTCAACTTGTCCACTTGTTTGTGGATGATATGCGGTGGATATTTTATGAGTTACTCCATATCTTTTAAGAACTTTCTCAAGTTGATTATTACAGAAATGAGTACCCCGATCACTTATTAAAGCTTTCGGTGTTCCAAACCTTGCAAAAAGACGTTTTAAAAAGTTGACTACAACTCATGCATCGTTAGTTGGGAGAGCTTGTGCTTCCGCCCATTTAGATACATAATCAATGGCTACGAGTATATATAGATTATTATGAGATTTTGGAAATGGACCCATAAAGTCAATACCCCAAATGTCAAATACTTCACATACTTGGATGACATTTTGTGGCATTTCATCACGTTGACTTATTTTTCCGGCCCTTTGACATGCATCACAGGATTTGCAAAGAAGGTGTGCGTCTTTGTAAATCGTAGGCCAATAGAATCCAGCTTCATAAACTTTTCTTGCTGTTAGTTGAGGCCCATAATGCCCTCCTGTTGGTCCTGTGTGACAATGGTTTAATATTTTACTAGCTTCATCTCCAAATACACATCGGCGTATTATTCCATCGGGACAACTTTTAAACAAATGTGGATCTTCCCAGAAATAGTGTTTTATATCACTGAAGAATTGCTTTCGTCTTTGGTACGATAATCCTTTTTCAAGGAATCCACAAACTAAGTAGTTTGCATAGTCTGCAAACCATGGGATTTCTTTATAATCTATCTTCAATAGATATTCATCAGGAAAGTTGTCTTGTATGGCTGATTCATTTAGAACTTCTAATTCGAGATTTTCAAGACGAGAAAGATGATCAGCGGCGAAATTTTCTGCTCCTCTTTTATCTCGGATTTCAATATCAAACTCTTGTAAGAGTAAGATCCAACGGATTAATCTTGGTTTAGCATCCTGTTTTGAAAATAGGTATCTTAGAGCAGAATGGTCGGTATAGACCACCGTTTTTGCTAGAACGAGATATGATCGAAATTTATCAAAAGCAAAGACAATAGCAAGAAGTTCTTTTTCAGTAGTTGTATAGTTTGTTTGTGCTCCTTGTAACGTCTTACTAGCATAATATATAGGTTGAAATCATTTTTCAATCCTTTGTCCTAAAACGGCTCCCATTGCAAAATCACTTGCATCGCACATTAGTTCAAATGGTAGATTCCAATTTGGTGTTATCATGATCGGCGCATTAGTGAGTTTCTCTTTAAGAATATTAAAAGATTTGATACACTCATCTGAAAAGATGAATGGCGCATCCTTTTCTAGGAGTTTATTCATAGGAGTGGCAATTTTAGAAAAATCTTTTATGAAACGTCGGTAAAAACCGGCATGCCCTAGAAAAATCCTAACTCCTCTAACATTGGTGGGATGTGGAAGTTTAGCAATTACATCTACTTTAGCTCTATCCACTTCAATTCCTTCTTTTGAAATTTTATGTCCAAGAACGATGCCTTCTTTAACCATGAAATGGCATTTCTCCCAATTAAGTACTAGATTTGATTTTTCGCATCTAATTAGCATTCGTTCCAGATTAACTAGACATGATTTAAATGTATCACCGAAGACTGAAAAGTCATCCATGAATACTTCCATGCATTCTTCTATCATGTCGTGAAAAATCGCCATCATACACCTTTCAAAGGTTGCAGGGGCGTTGCAAAGTCCAAATGGCATGCGTTTGTAAGCAAAAGTACCATAAGGGCACGTGAATGTGGTTTTCTCTTGGTCCTCGGGTGCTATTGGAATTTGAAAATATCCGGAAAATCCATCTAGAAAACAATAGTAACTATTTCCGGCTAATCTTTCCAACATTTGATCAATGAAAGGTAAGGGAAAGTGATCTTTTCTGGTGGCGTCATTTAATTTTCTATAATCAATACATACACGCCATCCTGTTACAGTCCTAGTAGGAATAAGCTCATTTTTCTCATTTGTAATGACAGTCATGCCACCCTTCTTAGGTACGCATTGAACTGGGCTTACCCATGGACTATCAAAAATTGGATATATCAAACCTGCATCTAGCAGTTTAATAATCTCTTTCTTAACTACATCTTGCATATTAGGATTTAGTCTTCGTTGGCGTTGCACATACGTTTTATGACCTTCTTCCATAAGGATTTTATGTGTGCAATACGAAGGACTTATTCCTTTAATATCATGAATCTTCCATGCAATGGCTGGTTTATGAGCTTTCAACACAGAAATGAGTTGTGATTTCTCATTTTCAGTAAGAGAAGACGATATTATTACAGGTAATTCAGATTCACCATGTAAATAAGCGTATTCCAAATGGTTTGGAAGTGGCTTTAACTCTAATTTCGGGGGTTCTTCTATCGATGATTTATATCGATATCTGTCTTCTTCTTTTAGCATTTGAATTTCTTCTGTTGTTGGTTCATATCCATTAGCTATAAGTGTAGCTAACATTTCAGCTTCATCAATTGGTTCATTACCTTCTCCTAAAGAACATTCTCCTGTTCCTTGTAATTCTGGAAATTCTTCTAATAATTCTGCATGTGCATCTATAGTTTAAATATAATAACATGTATCATCTGCAGATTGTGGTTGTTGCATTGCTCTATCAACTGAAAAGGTAACACTCTCATCCTCTATACTTAGGGTCAGTTTCTTACCGAACACGTCTATCATTGCTTTAGCCGTGTTTAAGAATGGTCTTCCTAATATGAGAGGAACTTGAGAATCTTCTTCCATGTCCAGAACAACAAAATCTACTGGAAATACTAAAGTACCAACTTTAACTAGCATGTTCTCCATTATCCCTCTAGGATATTTTATTGATCTATCTGCTAGTTGTATGCTTATTCTTGTTGGTTTCAATTCTCCAAGGTCTAGTTTAGTGTATAGTGAATACGGCATTAGATTTATACTAGCACCTAAGTCTGCCAATGCTTCTATTGAACTAAGACTACCCAGAAAACATGGAATTGTGAAACTTCCTGGATCAGATAGTTTTTCTGGTATCTTATTCAACAGCACTGCTGAACAATTAGCATTCATAGTAACAGCCGAGAGTTCTTCCATTTTCTTTCTATTTGAAATTAGATCTTTCAAGAATTTAGCATATCTAGGCATTCCTGAAATCACATCAATGAAAGGAAGATTTACATTTATCTGTTTAAACATATCCAAAAATTTGGATTGCTCGGCTTCAAGTTTCTCTTTCTTCATTTTACTCGGGTAAGGAAGTGGTGGTTGGTATGGTTTAACATAAGGTTTATCCTTAACTGTGTTATCTTCATTAACTTTTTCAACTACCGGTTCTTTTTCCTTATCTTGATCAGGTTGTGGTTCTTGTGGAGTAGGAATAGTTTTATCAGAAGTTACAGGTATTTCAGGTGGTTTAAGTGTTGTACCACTTCTTGTGGTAATGGCTTTAGCTGTTTCATTCCGGGGGTTAGCATTTGTATCGCTTGGTAAACTTCCCGGTTTTCTTTCACCTATTAATCTTGCTAGGTTACTTACTTCTTGTTCCAGATTTTGAATAGAAGCTTGTTGATTTCTAAATGCTTGAGCATTTTGTTCATTAGTTTGTTTTTGAGATGTGAAAAACTGCGTTTGAGTTTCAACTAGCTTCGTCATCATATCTTCTAAATTCGGCTTTTTATCATCGGTTTGTTGTGGTGGTTTGTTTTGAAAATTCGGTCTTTGCTGATTGTAAGTATTATTGGATACTTGTTGATTGCTAGGACCTTGTTGGTTGTTGTATGGAATATTTCGGTTATAATTCTGGTTTTGATTGTAAATCGGTCTTGGCGGTTGATAATTATTCTGATAATTATTTCCAGGCCTTTGGTTTATGTATGAAATATTCTCTCTTTGTTCCATTGTTAATTCAATACTGAGACAATCTTTTGTCAAATGTGGTCCTCCACACTGCTCGCAACTAATTCGTATTGAGTGAATATCTTTAGTCATCTTTTCCATTCGTCTCTCCACAGCATCTATCTTTGCGGAAATGGAATCTAAGTCATGGCTAGAATCGGCTCTAGCTGCTTTAGATGATCTAATGATATCTTTTTCTTGGTGCCACTCATGTGAGTGGGAAGCAGTGTTATCAATAATTTTGTAAGCATCAGTTTCGGTTTTCTTCATAATAGAACCACCAGCTGCTATATCTATGTCTTTCCTTGTAGTGATGTCGCATCCTTGGTAGAATATTTGTACTATTTGACAGGTGTCTAAACCATGTTGCGGACATCCTCTTAACAACTTTCCATATCTTGTCCATGCCTCATATAGAGTTTCATTTGGCTTCTGTGTAAACGTAACAATTTCTGCTTGAAGTCTTACGGCTTTAGATGCAGGAAAGAATTGTTTAAGAAATTTGTCAACTAAAACATCCCATGTATCAATCGCCCCTTCAGGTAACGATTCCAACCAATCTTTGGCTTCTCCCTTTAAAGTCCAGGGAAATAACATGAGATATATCTGTTCATCCTCTACTTCTCGTATTTTAAATAGTGTGCAGATCCTATTAAAGGTACGTAGATGTTCATTTGGATCTTCCTTCGGCGCACCACTAAATTGGCATTGATTAGTCACCATGTGTAGAATTTGTCCTTTGATTTCATAATCTGGCGCATTAATGTCTGGATGAGTAATTGCGTGACCTTGGCCAGTGCGTTTAGCTCTCATTCGGTCTTCCATACTTAAAGGTTCCAGATTCTCCATAATTGAATTTGTTGAATCGGTATCACTAGATGATTCTGATTTAATGGTTCGTTCCTCAACAATCTCTGTTTGAATGATTGGTGGTTCCGGAGGAAAGTTTAATGGTTCAGGATCTACGAACCGTTCCTGAATATTGTCCGGATTCTCAATTGTGATGTCGGGTTCAAAAAATGGATTATCGGAAATTTGAACTGAAGTACTTGGTCTACTGGATGACGATTCTAAAGAAAAATCAACGGCGGTTATATTTGCTAAATGTCTTGATCTAGTTACAGGTGGTGAACGTACAAAAGGTGGTGAACGTCTTGCTCGGTGCATTCACTGAATATCCTATTAGTTTTAAAAAGGAAAGAAAAATTATAATAAGTTATCCAATCAATAGACTTTTCTGATTTTGCTCACGTTTCGAATAGCCAAAAGATGCAGCAGAGGGGCAGGATTCGTTTGGTCTCAATATAATTGAGGACTGTTTGGCTCCAATAACCCGGTCCACGTACAAATCCAACTATTACTACGAACCAGAAAATTTTGATGTCTATTAATTTAACCACTTAAAATAAATTTTCGTAATTTTAAGAAATTTAGATAAGAAGTAGAATAAAAATCTATGTCCTAAAACTAGAATAGCGAGAAATAAGAAAGAAAAAGAGTTCGTCGAAAAAGGTCGAAAAAGAAAAATGGTTGAAAAATAAAAGGTGACGAAAAAAATAAAAGAAACTTATAAAACTTAAAAATACTTTACTAACCTAACCTTATTACTACAACTAACTTAAAATTATAATCGCAAATTGAGATTACTAATTGGAATGATAATTGATACATAGTAAAAGGTCGTCTAAAAATATTAAAGCTTACAAGAAAAACTAAATCCCAAATAAAAGAAACTAAAACTTAAAAAGGCGTCGCAAAATTTTTAAAGTACCTAAATCTTAGTCTAAAGAAAAAGCACTTAAGAAATTCTACGGCAAAGCCTAAAAATCTAGGAGTAAAAATGACTATAGCAAAAACTAAGTTTAAAACTAAATATGAGCTAAAAATACAAAAGTTATGCTACAACGATTAAAAAGGGACAAAATATAAAAATATATAAAAAAGTTGTAAAAAGTACAATTTTTATAAAAATATTATTTTTATATTATTTATTTTATAAAACTATTAATTTTATAATTTAATGAAAACTAAAATAAAACTAAATATAACAAATTAATAATAATAAAAACTAAACTAATAATAAAAACAATAATACCCTAATTAGGGTTTTAATTGTAGCGACCCCGACAAATCGTCAAGTGACGGCGTCGTCTACGTAGGTCCCATTGCATGGTCATAAGTCTTTAAGACAAAGTTTGACCAAAATATGTCGCCTTCATTTCAAAATAAAGATTGTTCCCAAAGTTTACAAGAATTGTTCAACCAAAAGTTAAGTTACAAGGTTATAAGTACAAAGGAAATCTAGGCGACACGGTTTAAAGTAAAGTCATAAGACGCTCCATGAAAAGCATGTATACTCGACATCCAATGCAAGTATCAAATAATGAGCGGAAGCATGTTTCACATATCGTGTAAGACCTGAGAAAAACATAGAAATCTGTCAACGAAAACGTTGGTGAAATCATAGGTTTAAGTAAGTATGTGAGTAAAAGTAAAGTAAGCCGAACCACAAGATTTGTAAAGTTGAAATAATAGTAATACATTCTAAAGTTAATATTCACGAGCACCCAATTATCAAAGCTTAACATTCCGTCCGTTGAATACCCCATAAATTAGTGCTAGAACAACACTGTTCCCGAAAATATATTTCATCCGTAGACGGTAGCGAACCGTCAAAGATGAGGGTTGTCAAACCCATATGGCCATACAACATAAGTTCACGCCTACACTTACACCCTGCAAATGTAACTAATGATAATTGAATTGAGGATTTTGTTCTAAACTCGTATGTAGAATGTTTGTTTTCCCGTTCTTGTGTTCACTTAGTTCAAAAGAATCGTTTATGTTTTCTCATCCCAAAAGTAAGTTCAAAAGAGTAAAAAATGGGACTATGATCTCACCTTGTATGCACGAACAAAAAGTACTTCAACAAGTAATGTGCGCAAAGGACAACGCTAGTCTCGACCTAAACAAATAGGTTGTATCAATAACGATAGTCACGAAGGGTCAAAGTTGTTCAATTAGTCCTATGGCTCGTTACGACTCGATTAATATAGCACGTGGATCAATTTGTCAAGTTTCATGCACGACACAAGTAGTTAAGCATGTTAGAACGATTGTATAATCGTTTGGTTAAGTTTGACTAAAAGTCAAACTTGGTCAAAGTCAAAGTCAAAGTCAACGGGGTCGGGTCGGGTGTCCGACAATTTTCTCATGATGAGAAGTCATATACGAGCATAATAGTCAAGTTTCATGGTAAACGGGTTTATAGTAAAGCGGGAAACATTTTTGTGACATGAAAAACAAAGACAAAATGAGCTGGGCAGTATGCGCGGCGCGCTATGGGTTGCGCGGCGCGCACCCAAGTGTAAATCCTGGTCAGATCTTAACCACGAAGGCAAACATCTGGGATTTCTAATTCTGCGGGGGGCGCGGGTATATGCGCGGCGCGCAATACCTGGGAAACATGCAGTTTGCAGAAAAATGGTCCAAGTCACGAACCAAAATACAATTTAACACATCTCATGCACCGAAAACACTTAAAACGCATATCATACATCGTTAGAAAGGTATTTTGACGAGGAATGCAACTAAACACATATCATCAATCAAACTTGCACTTAAAACAACCAAAAACCGCAATTAATGTTCCATAATCAATGCATACAAGTCAAAATTGCAATTTAATGATTTGGCAACCAAATTACATGAACGATATGCCGTTTCGAAGGTAATTAAGCATACAACACAACCTAACACTTACAAGTAACATTAACAAGCATTTAATGCATCAAAAATTCAATTTACTTCTATCAAACCCTAACCCAAAATCACAAATTCAACAATCTTGCATATGAAACTAATCCATGTCAACCTACATACCAATTTGAAGCTAGTGATGTTAGGAACACAATTAAAACATGAACTTTCATCATTCAACAACATATGAACACCTAAAACTCAAGATTAAGCAAGCATTCTTTCAATATGAACTAGTTACACCAAAATAGCAAGAACAAGCATACAAATCACATAATTATACTAGACTTGAGCCATAGACACTAATTAACAACCTTTTAACTCAAAAATCTCAAGAACACATAAAATTAGTGATTTTAGAAAGTTACCCAAATGAAATGAGATTGGTATGGAATCGAAGAGGAGATCACGAGGAGTTCGAATATGTAATTTGTTTGGCCCGAAGCTTGATCGTTTGAATATGGATGATGAATTGCTTTATGAAGAATTTGAGAAAAATATGAAAGTGTTAGATGAAAAGGAAAATGAAAATGAAGAAATGAGGTGGAAGTGTTGACTAGTCAAGTGGCTAGTCACCACTTTAGTGTTTTGGCAAAACAAGTCCCTCTACTTCCAATCGGGTGCGTTAAATTACCTAAACAAGATAAATCGAAACGCGTATTAACGGGAGATGTTATAAACATATAACGGAGTTTAAAATAGTTAAACGGAAAAGTTGACGGAAAAAGGCGGGATGTTACATTACCTACACCTTAAAAGAAATTTCGTCCCGAAATTTAGGTAGGCGTAGTAGTCGTTGTTTCTTCCTCGGAATCTGACGTTTCCGGAACCGGGAATAGGTGAGGGTGTTTCTTTCGCGTTTGATCTTCTCTTTCCCAAGTAAACTCGGGTCCCCTTTTGGCGTTCCAACGGACCTTAACAATCGGGATTCGGCTTTGTTTTAATTCCTTCTTGACATAGTCCACAATTTCAACCGGTTCCTCCACAAAATGGAGTTTGTCATTAATGGTAAGTTCCTCGAGAGGGACGACGATATCGGGCTCGGCAAGACATTTCTTCAAGTTAGATACATGAAATGTAGGATGGACGGAGCTTAGTTGAGGTGGAAGATCCAAATGATACGCAACGGTTCCAACACGCTCTAAGATTTCGAAAGGACCAACATACCGCGGATTTAGTTTCCCACGTTTCCCAAAACGGATGACACCCTTCCAAGGTGAGACTTTTAACATGACGCGGTCACCGACTTGAAATTCGAGGTCCTTGCGTCTTTTGTCGGTATAACATTTTTGACGACTCCGAGCCGTCCGAAGCTTATCTCGGATTTGAAGAATCTTCTTGGTTGTTTCGTGAATGAGGTCGGGCCCGGAAATTTGCACATCACCCACTTCGGCCCAACAAAGAGGAGAGCGACATTTTCGGCCATATAATGCTTCAAAAGGTGCGGCTTTAATACTCGCGTGATAACTATTGTTATAAGAGAACTCGGCGAGAGGTAAGTGCTTGTCCCAAGCTTTTCCAAAGTCAACAACGCAAGCTCGTAACATATCCTCCAAGGTTTGTATCGTACGTTCACTTTGCCCATCGGTTTGAGGATGATATGCGGTACTCATGTCTAAACGCGTTCCCAATGCTTCTTGCAACGTACGCCAAAATCTAGAAACGAAACAGCCATCTCGGTCGGAGATAATCGATAAAGATACGCCATGTCGGGCTACAATCTCCTTAATGTAAAGTCGTGCAAGTTTCTCCATTTTGTCGGTCTCTTTCATGGCGAGAAAGTGTGCGGATTTGGTGAGGCGATCGACAATGACCCAAATAGTATCATAACCGCCCGACGTTTTTGGTAGTTTGGTGATAAAATCCATTGTGATCCTTTCCCACTTCCATTGCGGGATCTCGGGTTGTTGAAGTAACCCGGACGGTCTTTGGTGCTCGGCTTTGACTTTAGCACAAGTCAAACATTTGGCAACGTATCTAGCAACTTCCTTTTTGATGTTCGGCCACCAATATCGTTCTTTAAGGTCGTGGTACATCTTATTGGCGCCGGGGTGAATCGAGTACCGTGATTTGTGGGCTTCGTCTAGGATGAGGTCTAGTAAATCGCCATATCTAGGCACCCAAATTCTTCCGGCGTAATATCGAAGTCCGTTCTCCCTAACTTCGAATCGAGAGACGAGGATGTTTAAAAGTTCACGTCCGATGTGGTTGTCTTTAAGAGCCACATCTTGAGCTACCCGAATTTGGCTATTAAGGTTGGAGTGGATGGTGATATTTAAAGCTCGGACACGGAGAGGCACCGCTCTTTCCTTTCGGCTTAAGGCATCGGCCACTACATTTGCCTTTCCGGGGTGATAACGAAGCTCGCAATTGTAATCGTTCAAGGTTTTAATCCACCTTCGTTGTCTCATGTTTAGTTGCTTTTGATCGAAGATGTGTTGGAGACTTTTGTGATCGGTAAAGATGGTACTTTTGGTACCAAGAAGATGATGTCTCCATAACTTAAGTGCAAAGATGACGGCACCGAGTTCAAGATCATGTGTCGTGTAGTTTCGTTCGTGAACCTTGAGTTGTCGAGAAGCGTAAGCAATGACTTTCTTTCGTTGCATTAGTACACACCCATAGCCGTTTTTCGAGGCATCGCAATATACAACAAAATCATCATTGCCTTCGGGAAGTGACAAGATAGGAGCGGTGGTTAGCTTAGTCTTCATGATTTGGAATGCGGTTTCTTGTTCGGATGACCAAACGAACTTTCGGTCCTTGTGAGTTAACGCGGTTTAAAAGTCGTGTAACACGAGAAAAGTCAGAAATGAATCTTCGGTAATAACAGACGAGACCTAAGATTTTACGAATACAAGTCTGAGTTGGGAGAGTTTCCTGATTACATGTGGCTTGATTTCGAGATTGATTGTAATGCCTCGACCGTTAATATCATGGTTTAGAAAAATTAGACTTCGTTCAACAAAAATTCCCACTCGGAGAATTTGGTATAAAGTTGCTCTTTTCTCAAAAGTTCGAGCGTAAGCTGGTGATGTTGTTCGTTTTCCTTCTTTACTTGAATAAGTTAAGATGTCATCTATAAATACGATAACAGATTTGTCTAGATAAGTTTGCATACGTGGTTTAAGAGGTTTATGGATATGGACGAGCCTTGGATAAATCGAATGGTACTAAGAGAGATTTACAACTAACGTTGCGAGTTCGGAAAAGACTCAGGAGACATCGTCTCCCTTAACCCCCAATTGATGATAACCGGAACGGAGGTCGATTTGGAACATACGGGATTCATGCAAATAATCATGAGGTCATGGATGTGAGGGAGAGGGTATCGGTTTTCAACCGAAAATTTCTTAGTTCACAATAATCTATACAAGATGATGGGGAAACATTTTCTTTTTAACGAATAGGTTCCGAGCTCCCTAGTTCTATAGGTGTCAAGTCAAAAGTCTTAACGTATATCCTCCAATAAAATTTATAGGTACACAATATTTTCCGTTGGTCACTTAAATCGTCTAAGTAGTATCTAGGGGAAAAAGTGGAATGTAAAGAGTACAAGTGAAAGTCTCGGTTGTAAAACGTCTAGCGGTAATTGAATCGAATAAGTATGAAACATACGGTTTGTTGTGAAGAAACGTACCCGTGACTAGTCCATCGTCGTCTCGGGCATCCTAGGCGTTGATGTTGAAAGCTCAACGGCGTGCGTTGGGGTTGATTTTCTTATTTGGGCATTCATTCCTAAAATGACCCGTTTGGCCACATGCGTAGCAAGTGACCGACTTTTGTGTGTTGGGTCCCTTTCGAGGGACGGGGGTGGCACTTCCACAATGTTTGGCGATGTGACCACTTCCTTGGCGCCGGTGGCGAAACCTGCCACATCCTTCAAAGTGATGCTTGTGGCATTTGTTACAAAAAGGTAGTTTTCCGGCATAGCCTTTCTTGTCGTTGGAGGCGAAAGGCTTCTTGGCGGGGTTGTTGTTATTGTTGTGGTTGCTTGATTGAGAGGCTTCCCATGTTCTTTTGTTGTTACTCGGGTGGTTCTCGACCATTGGTGCCGGTGCTTCCATTTCCTTCGCCGTTTCTAAAGTTTGGCGGGCCGTTGTTAAAGCCTCTTGTAGGTTAGTGGGTCGAGATGTCATTACCCTGTGTTGAATGCTCTTAGGGAGGCCATCCATGTAAAGTTCGACTCTTAGGGATTCGGGAGTCATGAGATTTGGACACATTGTGACTAGTTCGGTAAACCGTTGATTATAAGCTTCGAGGTCATTCCCGGCCGTTTTTAAATTCCTTAAACCCTGCTCGAGCCTTCGAGTCTCATCGCGCAGAAAATATTCGGTGATCATTCTTTCTCTTAATTCGGTCCAAGAGAGTGAGTGGGCTTCATCGATACCCACCGATTGTACATACATGTTCCACCATGAGAGTGCAACACCGGTGAAAGTGAGGGTGGAAAACTTGACCTTATCTTGGTCTCGACAACTGCTTGTGTTAAAAACGGTCTCCATTTGTTCAAACCATCGGGTGAGAACAACCGGTCCTCCGATTCCATCGAAAGTGGGAGGGTTGTACTTCATGAAGTTCTTGTAGGAGCAACCTTCGCTTGAATTACCGGCTCCACGATTGGTGTTGTTGGAAAAGTGATCGGCCACGGCCGTACCCACGGCGGTGGTTATCATTCGTTGAAGAGCTTGTTCTAGAGTTTCGAGAGGAGTATTGTGTTGACCTTGGTGAGCCATTGTTCCTTCATGACACAAGAATATCGTTGGTTAGTATTTTCAACAATACTAACCGTGGTATGGAATAAGGATAGAGAGAAAATTTTCCTTGACTCGCCTTAAATTCTTTATGTCATAATGTCGGAACATCCATATGAATCACCGTAATATAATCCCGGAAATTACATTACCCTGATTCACATGTGCATTTAACATTACTTCATAAAGTCAAGGTGGCGCATCAACAAAATTTATCAACGTAAGATCAAGATCGAATACGAGTTAGATATGATAGAAGAGTTCGAGAATAAATGCACAAATAGTCAAGTAATTCCTACTTTAGTCTATATGCCGGTTGTAGTCTAGATTCACCTATGTACCCTATGACTCGGGGTGGACACAAATGAACTCTAAATCCCTACAACCAAGGCTCTGATACCACTTGTAGCGACCCCGACAAATCGTCAAGTGACGGCGTCGTCTACGTAGGTCCCATTGCATGGTCATAAGTCTTTAAGACAAAGTTTGACCAAAATATGTCGCCTTCATTTCAAAATAAAGATTGTTCCCAAAGTTTACAAGAATTGTTCAACCAAAAGTTAAGTTACAAGGTTATAAGTACAAAGGAAATCTAGGCGACACGGTTTAAAGTAAAGTCATAAGACGCTCCATGAAAAGCATGTATACTCGACATCCAATGCAAGTATCAAATAATGAGCGGAAGCATGTTTCACATATCGTGTAAGACCTGAGAAAAACATAGAAATCTGTCAATGAAAACGTTGGTGAAATCATAGGTTTAAGTAAGTATGTGAGTAAAAGTAAAGTAAGCCGAACCACAAGATTTGTAAAGTTGAAATAATAGTAATACATTCTAAAGTTAATATTCACGAGCACCCAATTATCAAAGCTTAACATTCCGTCTGTTGAATACCCCATAAATTAGTGCTAGAACAACACTGTTCCCGAAAATATATTTCATCCGTAGACGGTAGCGAACCGTCAAAGATGAGGGTTGTCAAACCCATATGGCCATACAACATAAGTTCACGCCTACACTTACACCCTGCAAATGTAACTAATGATAATTGAATTGAGGATTTTGTTCTAAACTCGTATGTAGAATGTTTGTTTTCCCGTTCTTGTGTTCACTTAGTTCAAAAGAATCGTTTATGTTTTCTCATCCCAAAAGTAAGTTCAAAAGAGTAAAAAATGGGACTATGATCTCACCTTGTATGCACGAACAAAAAGTACTTCAACAAGTAATGTGCGCAAAGGACAACGCTAGTCTCGACCTAAACAAATAGGTTGTATCAATAACGATAGTCACGAAGGGTCAAAGTTGTTCAATTAGTCCTATGGCTCGTTACGACTCGATTAATATAGCACGTGGATCAATTTGTCAAGTTTCATGCACGACACAAGTAGTTAAGCATGTTAGAACGATTGTATAATCGTTTGGTTAAGTTTGACTAAAAGTCAAACTTGGTCAAAGTCAAAGTCAAAGTCAACGGGGTCGGGTCGGGTGTCCGACAATTTTCTCATGATGAGAAGTCATATACGAGCATAATAGTCAAGTTTCATGGTAAACGGGGTTATAGTAAAGCGGGAAACATTTTTGTGACATGAAAAACAAAGACAAAATGAGCTGGGCAGTATGCGCGGCGCGCTATGGGTTGCGCGGCGCGCACCCAAGTGTAAATCCTGGTCAGATCTTAACCACGAAGGCAAACATCTGGGATTTCTAATTCTGCGCGGCGCGCGGGTATATGCGCGGCGCGCAATACCTGGGAAACATGCAGTTTGCAGAAAAATGGTCCAAGTCACGAACCAAAATACAATTTAACACATCTCATGCACCGAAAACACTTAAAACGCATATCATACATCGTTGGAAAGGTATTTTGACGAGGAATGCAACTAAACACATATCATCAATCAAACTTGCACTTAAAACAACCAAAAACTGCAATTAATGTTCCATAATCAATGCATACAAGTCAAAATTGCAATTTAATGATTTGGCAACCAAATTACATGAACGATATGCCGTTTCGAAGGTAATTAAGCATACAACACAACCTAACACTTACAAGTAACATTAACAAGCATTTAATGCATCAAAAATTCAATTTACTTCTATCAAACCCTAACCCAAAATCACAAATTCAACAATCTTGCATATGAAACTAATCCATGTCAACCTATATACCAATTTGAAGCTAGTGATGTTAGGAACACAATTAAAACATGAACTTTCATCATTCAACAACATATGAACACCTAAAACTCAAGATTAAGCAAGCATTCTTTCAATATGAACTAGTTACACCAAAATAGCAAGAACAAGCATACAAATCACATAATTATACTAGACTTGAGCCATAGACACTAATTAACAACCTTTTAACTCAAAAATCTCAAGAACACATAAAATTAGTGATTTTAGAAAGTTACCTAAATGAAATGAGATTGGTATGGAATCGAAGAGGAGATCACGAGGAGTTCGAATATGTAATTTGTTTGGCCCGAAGCTTGATCGTTTGAATATGGATGATGAATTGCTTTATGAAGAATTTGAGAAAAATATGAAAGTGTTAGATGAAAAGGAAAATGAAAATGAAGAAATGAGGTGGAAGTGTTGACTAGTCAAGTGGCTAGTCACCACTTTAGTGTTTTGGCAAAACAAGTCCCTCTACTTCCAATCGGGTGCGTTAAATTACCTAAACAAGATAAATCGAAACGCGTATTAACGGGAGATGTTATAAACATATAACGGAGTTTAAAATAGTTAAACGGAAAAGTTGACGGAAAAAGGCGGGATGTTACATTAATTATATAATAATAATAATAATTTCGTAATTATTGCAGCAGGAAGTCAAATCTGGCGTGTCAGATGGGCTCATGCGATCGCATGAGTCCTCAGTTGCCCAGCCATGCGATCGCATGGGATAGGGTTTCGGGCCATAGAGTGGGCTGCTACAGTACAGGCCGAAAATATTTTTTTTTTTTTTTTCTGTTTTAATAAAATTATGAAATATATTTATATAAATTAAATAAAACTTATATTTTTATAAAATAAAGATAAAGAAACTTTTATATAACTTACAAACTCTTAAAAAAATATTTATATTTTTGTTTTTATTTTTATATTTTCGAATATTTAAAACGTATTTCTACAAAACGTACTAAAAATAAAAATCTTTTTTTTTATGTGTGTGGCGTTTCGCTTCGGCGTTTCCCCGGCAGCGGCGCCAAAAATACTTGATGTTATGCGAGGTGTATACGAAATAGTTTATATTTTACTAGGAAATACTATTAAATACGATACAATTTTACACAAGATATTTATTTATTTATAGAATGGATATACTTAAACCTTGCTACAACACTTATAGGCAGTGTACCTAATCGTAAAGTAGTGTAGTTTTTAGTAAGTCCGGTTCGTTCCACAGGGAAATCTTTAAACAAAGCTCAACGCTATATTAGTTTACTTTTATAAAAATACAAACATATATATAAGTAATATTATTATTATAAAGGGGGGTTTTTACCGTTTAATGACCGGTTTGTCGATTTTAAAACTTTAGTCGCAGTTAAAACCTAATGTAAAATATTAAATAAATAAAAGACTTAAATTAAAGCGTAAAGTAAATAACGATAATGAAATTGCGAATAATAAAAGTGCGATAAAATAAACTTGCGATAATTAAAAAGTACGATAATTAAAAGTGCGATTAAATAACAATAAATAAAAGTGCGATAATTAGAAATGCAATTAAATATAAAATAAAGGAAATTAAATATGAAATAAAAGAATTATGCTTATTTAAACTTCCGTAATCATGATGTTCGACGTGTTGATTTTAGTTTTATGCCCATGGGTTAATTGTCCTTTGTCCTGGATTATTTAATCTGTCCGTCTGGTTTTTGTCCATAACAGTCCATCAGTCATAAATATAAAGTGCGAGTGTCCTCGTCAAATTATTATTATACCCGAAGTTAAATATTCCAACTAATTGGGGATTCGAATTGTAACAAGGTTTTAATACTTTGTTTAATGAATACACCAGGTTATCGACTGCGTGTAAACCAAGGTTTTACTACTTTGTTAACAATTACACCAATTACCCTTGAATGTAATTTCACCCCTGTTTTAATTATTCTAGTGGCTATTAATCCATTCCCGTGTCCGGTTAAATGAACGATTATTCGTACATATAAATACCCCGCCCATCGTGTCCGATTGAGTGTATATGGTAATTTATAGGGACGCCCAATTGTAAATCTTTATATTAACATTAACAAACTTTCATTTAGTTAAACAAATATAAAGCCCATTAATAGCCCATAGTCTAATTTCCACAAGTGTCGTTCTTTTGTCCAAACCCCAATTATGGTACAAAGCCCAATTACCCAATTTTAGTAATTAGCCCAACATCATGATTACTTCGTTTTAAATAAGCATAATAATAACTTAGCTACGAGACATTAATATAAAAAGGTTGAACATAACTTACAATGATTAAAAATAGCGTAGCGTTACACGGACAGAATTTCGACTTACACCCTTACAACATTCGATAACATACCCTTATTATTAGAATTATAATTAAAATTAAAATTAAAATATAAATTATATATATTTTACGTATATATGAGAGAAGAGAGATTGATGGATATGTTTTTGGTTCACCAAAACTCGATTTTATAGGAGATGTGGCCTGACTTTTCATGCCATGCGATCGCATGGACTTTCTTCTTCCTGGCCATGCGATCGCATGGCCAGCTGGGAGAGCTCACATGTTGCTTGTTTCCTTGTGCCGACGTTTTATAAATAATATAATATATTAAATAATTATAAGAATTATTTAAATATTATATTATATTTATGTGCATAGTTGACTTGTAATTTTTAGTCTGTTGCGTCGAGCATTGAGAGTTGACTCCGGTCCCGGTTCCGGATTTTCGAACGTCCTTGCGTATAATTTAATATCTTGTACTTTGCGTTTTGAATTTTGTACTCTTGTAATTTCGAGACGTTTCTTATCAATAATTGGAACCTCTTTGATTGTCTTTTGTACTTTTGAGCTTTTTGGTCGTTTGCGTCTTCAATTCGTCGAATCTGTCTTTTGTCTTCACCTTTTATTATTTAAACGAATATCACTTGTAAATAGAACAATTGCAACTAAAAGCTTGTCTTTCTTGAGGAATAATGCTATGAAATATATGTTCGTTTTTAGCATTATCAAAAACCTACAGGTTAAAGTTAATCATTTAATCTTTCCTGCCTATTTCGTTGTCCTTGAAATGGAAGAAGATGGAAAGGTTCCCCTAATTCTAGGGCGACCTTTTCTAAATACCGCTGATGCGATTGTGCGTGTTAAAGATAAAAAACTTAGTCTAGGTATAGGGGAAGATAGAGTTACCTTAAACATAGATAAAGCTATGAAACAACCTATCTCCTCCGATAACGAATGTTATAAGGTAGACATTGTTGATTATTGTGTCGAAAAAGAACTGCAAGAATTACTAAATGTAGACATTTCGAACTTCACCCCAATGAGTGAAAGTGATGAATTTGATGTAGAACTTGAACTTGACGAATTGTTGAAAGTAGTCATCAATGAAGATTATAGTGAGGAAGAAATTCCCAAGGAATATGAACCCTTTGAAGAAATTACCTATGGTAACAGGTTCCGAATAAAATCTTCATTGGAAGAACCACCAACCTTGAAACTTAAAGAACTCCCGGAACATTTGGAGTATGCTTATCTCCAAGGTACGTCACAATTACCTGTTATAATCTCATCAAAACTCTCCGATAACGAAAAGAGTAGGTTAATGTCCGTTCTAAAAACTCACAAGAAAGCAATTTCTTGGAAAACAACCGATATTCCAGGGATTAACCCCGCTTATTGTACTCATAAGATTCTAATGGAAGAAGATTTTAAACCCATGGTACAAAGACAATGAAGGTTAAACCCTAACATGAAAGAAGTTGTCAAAAAGGAGGTTATCAAATTATTTGATGCCGGGTTAATATACCCTATATCCGATAGCCCATGGGTTAGTCCTGTTCAAGTAGTACCCAAGAAAGGGGGTACAACTGTCGTCCTTAATGATAAGAATGAACTCGTTCCTACAAGAACAGTCACTGGCTGGAGAGTCTGTATAGACTACCGTCGTTTAAACGACGCCACAAGGAAAGATCATTTCTCACTTCCTTATATTGACCAAATGCTAGAACGTTTAGCGGGAAAAGAGTACTATTATTTCCTTGATGGATTCTCCGGTTATTTTCAAATTCCCATTGATCCAAAAGACTAAGACAAGACAACTTTTACTTGTCCATTTGGTACATTCGCATACCGACGAATGCCGTTCGGATTATGCAACGCGCCAGGCACCTTTCAAAGGTGTATGATGGCAATATTTCATGACATGATAGAAGGAAGTATGGAAGTCTTTATGGACGATTTCTCTGTTTTTGGAGACTCCTTCGATTCATGCCTTTCAAACCTCGAGCGAATGTTAATTCGTTGTGAGGAATCAAATCTTATTTTAAATTGGGAAAAATGCCACTTCATGGTGAAGGAAGGCATTGTTTTAGGACACAAGATTTCTCGAGATGGAATGGAAGTAGACAAAGCTAAGATTGATGTAATCTCAAAGCTTCCTCCTCCAACTAACGTTAAAGGAATTCGTAGTTTCTTAGGTCATGCGGGATTCTATCGACGATTCATAAAGGACTTTTCCAAAATCGCTCGACCCATGACTAATCTTCTTGAGAAAGATAGTACATTTGACTTCAATGACGAATGCTTACAAGCTTTCTCCATTCTAAAAGATAAACTTACGAATGCACCTATCATAGTATCTCCCGATTGATCCAAACCATTTGAACTAATGTGTGATGCTAGTGATTTCGCACTAGGAGCCGTTTTAGGACAACACCAAGATAACAAATTTTAACCAATATATTATGCAAGTAAAACACTATCAGGAGCACAATTCAACTATACGACTACAGAAAAAGAACTCCTTGCAATTGTATTTGCTTTTGATAAATTTAGATCATATCTTGTGCTATCCAAAATGATTGTTTTTACTGATCATTCAGCCCAAAAGTACTTGTTCAAGAACCAAGATGCAAAACCTAGATTGATACGTTGGATTCTTCTCTTACAAGAATTTGATATAGAAATCAAGGATAAAAAGGGTGCTGAAAATCTCGCTGATGATCACTTATCTCGTCTTGAGAATCCCGACCTAGAAAAACTAGATGAGTCAGTTATTCATGACACTTTTCCCGATGAGTTTCTAATGAGAATAGAAACCGAATTTGAAGTTCCATGGTTTGCAGATTTTGCAAACTATCTCGCCGCAGGAGTATTAATTAAAAACCAAACGTACCAGCAAAAGAAGAAATTCTTTGCTGATTTAAAATTTTACTTCTGGGAAGACCCTAATCTTTTTCGAATAGGAGCGGATCAAGTTATCCGCCGATGCGTATATGGTAAAGAAGCTCAACAAATATTGGAGCACTGTCATCAAGGCCCAGCGGGTGGTCATTTCGAACCGAGCTATACAGCTAAGAAAGTCTTTGACTCAGGTTTTTATTGGCCAACCATATTCAAAGATGCACACCACATGGTTAAAACATGTGATGCATGTCAAAGATCCGGTAATATCTCAAAAAGGGACGAAATGCCACAAAAAGGCATTCTTGTATGTGAAGTATTTGACATTTGGGGTATTGACTTCATGGGTCCATTTCCCACATCAAATAAATTCAAATACATCCTTGTGTCAGTTGATTACGTTTCTAAATGGGCCGAAGCGAAAGCTTTACCCACAAATGATGCCCGTATTGTTGTCAGCTTTCTTAAAAATCTATTTTCACGTTTTGGGATTCCAAAAGCATTAATCAGTGATCGTGAAACTCATTTTACAAATCAATTACTCGAGAAAGTACTTAAAAAGTACGGAGTTAATCATCGTTTCTCAACTTCTTACCACCCTCAAACGAGTGGCCAAGTTGAAAACACAAATCGAGGTCTTAAACGAATTTTAGAAAGAACGGTTAAAAATAATCCAAAAATCTGGCATCAAAAGTTAGATGATGCGCTTTGGGCATTTAGAACTGCATTCAAAACGCCCATTGGTACTACACCTTTCTGATTAATTTATGGTAAGGCGTGTTATCTACCTGTCGAAGTTGAACACAAGGCATATTGGGCTCTGAGAGACTGTAACACCGACCTTGTGGAAGCCAGAGAAAATCAATTCTTACAACTTAATGAATTAGATGAGTTAAGACTACAAGCCTATGAAAACTCTAAAACATACAAAGAGAAAACTAAGAGATGGCACGACGCACGATTAAAAGAAAGAAAAGAATTCGAACAAGGGGATAAAGTTTTAGTTTTCCAATCACGTTTTAAGTTTTCACCTGGGAAACTTAGATCCCGGTGGATTGGGCCATATATAATAAAATAGTTTTTTCCATCTGGATATGCAGAGTTATATAGCAAAGACGGTGGAACTTTCAAGGTGAACGGTCATCGACTCAAGTTATACTTTGACGAAATCAACACTACGGAAAGAGATGAAATCACATTCTACCCTAAGGACAAGTAAATTCGGGGTAACTTTAAGGTTTTCAACTCCATTCTCGATCTTTAGTTTTATCTTAAAGAGTGGGGTTTGTTCGGTCTTTCCCTAGCAGACACTAAAGAACTAGTCTTCTCCCTCCATTCTACCTTTTTATTTTCTCTTCGTTTTTATTTATTGTTTATTTTCAAGATGCGCAATTAATATGTCTACAACCACTTCTTTTTAATGTGCGATAATATTTTACCAAGAGATGTGGTATTAGATATAAAGAGAAGATGCGATCAGGCGAGTAAAGAAATAAGGCAAGAACTTAACGAGAAAAATTATGCCAAAGGCAAATCAAAATCAGCTAAGAAGCGTCGAACGCGTCATTTGGGCAAGTGTGTAAAATGTGGAAAACCAACTCATTATGGAAATTGCCCGAAGAACCAAACAGATTCTAATTACGAGTACGTAACCTTGTGCCGAGAAGGGCCTTTTAAATGTTCAAGGGAAAACCTCTTAAACCAACGAGGTTACACCTACGAAGCCATGGGGGGCGAAATGGCACGACTTTACTATGAGGCGAGTCAACGCGGTTTCACAATTTAATTCTTTTTCTCACCAATTGTGTGTTTGTGCATTTTTGTGTGTTTGAGAATTTTTGTGTGTTTATGTTTTGGTGTATTTTAGTTTGTATTTGTTTGTTGTGTTTTTTTTTAAAGGGTCTACTATTTAAAATTGATGAACCTTGAGTTTAACCTGTTTTCATTGAAAACGATAATGTTAAGTGTAACAACTGAATTATCGTTCTTCAAATTGCACGAAATTTATTGTTAGATTCATAATATATCTTTTAAATAGTAAACCACAAAAACAAAAGAAAAATTAAAACTACTAAAAATATACTTTTTTATCAATAACCGTAAAAATATATAATTTGTAAACTTTGTCGTGGTAATGATAGGTGTAACAACCGAGATTATCTCTACCTAGTTGATAGGAAACAAAGTTTTAAGTTTGAAAATTAGTTGGTTTGAAAGTATATATATTTATATATATATATATATATATATATATATATATATATATATATATATATATATATATATATATATATATATATATATATATATATATATATATATATATATATATATATATATAGTATTTTAAATTCATTTAATTTTTATTTTTCATGTACTTGTCTTAAAATTTTAAAATATTAATTTTTTTTTATTTAAAAAATTTAAAAAGAAAAAAATAGAGTGTATTTTAAATTCATTTAATTTTTATTTTTCATGTACTTGTCTTAAAATTTTAAAATATTAATTTTCTTGTAATTTAAAACATTTAAAAATAAAAAAATAGACTGTATTTTAAATTCATTTAATTTTTATTTTTCATGTACTTGTTTTCAAATTTTAAAATACTAATTTTCTTTTAATTTAAAATTTTAAAAAGAAAAAAATAGAGTGTTTTGTTTTTAAGTTGTTTTTGAAAAATATTAAAAACTTTAACTTTATAAGTAATTAAAATTTTAAAATATCTTTTATAAATTTATAATTGTTGTTACGGAAATTTTGGTTGTTATACCTAGTCTTTATCCGTTTATAGTTTTTACGAGGAACAACGCCAAAATGAACAGCGGCAGCAACAACAACGGGAACAGGAAGATCAAGGAGGCCCTGTATGGCCATTTTTCTAGTTTTTAGTTTTTATTTTTTTTATTTTTTATATTATTTGTAAAAAATGATTTTTATGATGTATTTTAAGTATTTACGTTTACTTTTATATATTTTATATATACAAAAACTTTTAGTGTGGGGTAAAATTTTTGTACTACTAAAGTACAACCCCATCTTGTGTGTGATTAACATGTTTTTTGACAGGTACTTATGATGATGATGCATTCGACATAACGAAACACTACATTTATATTGTGATAAAGGGATTGGATATATTCATACGATAAGCATTTTACAATGTCCAATTACTTAACAAAGGAAGTTCTAAATACGTTACACTTTTTGTCCTCTCAAATTTATACATTTAATCTGATTTTATGTAATGAGGGAATTACATAATCTTAAGTGTGGGGTGGGAATATATAAATTCTCGAGAACTTAAAAATTGGAGTTTTTTATGAAAATTTTGAAAATTTTTAAACAAATATATCTAAACAATTTTTAAGGTAATTACGAGCAATTAAAGATTAGGTGTAAAAAACTGAAATTATTGTCTCCATACATTAAAAATACATAAGATTATTTGATTAAAACCTATAAAAGAAAACCAAGTATAACAAAATTTATAAACCCATATTTTTGGAACCATTTATCACATGTTTCTATGAAGTTTATTGCAGATATCATTGCTTTGGAATGTATAAACCTGAATATCCCATTAAGGAAGTAAAGTCTTCCAAAATGACACACTTGCTAACCTATGTTAGAAGATGTAGTCCAGAACAGCTGTAGGTAGACGAAAAATCTTGAAAAGTCATCTCTATCATCGGCTGGAAATCCACCTCACATCAGCATCAAATAAGGTTTTTGGTGGTCAGACTTATCCTAATCATGAGATGGATCTGTCTCGTACAATAGGGAGCACATTGCAAATTAGCTTTTAAGACTAATGAATCTAATCCCCAGATGGATGATCTCCGTAAAGATCAACCACATCTATGTTTGACCGCGGTCAACATACATATGCCATGACAAATTGAGGTGTGCAAACTCATGGTTCACCGATGATATTTGGACACGATATAATTTTATTCTAAAACTTATGCTATTTTATGAATTATATTGTGTAAAACCATTTTTAGGACATTCGGTTTCAAGTTCCATGATACTTCAATCATGGGGGCGGATAGCTTGCTAATCGCCGACTGAGACTACGATTTTCAGTTACCCTCGACCGGAATTTGAGGTTAAAACCGGAAAACATGTCTAGTGTAAAAACTAGCATGACATTTTAAAAAATCATAAAACGTTTTCACAAGGTCCAATTTTCCCTAAGGATCCAAATTTTTAAACCTTAATCACGAGTTTCAACTTTGTTTCTGTTGTCAGAATTTCAGTTCATGTGGTGTGCGTGTGATCCAATAAATATTGTGTAGTGTTTCCAACTCATTCCATATAGCGTGTGTTTTCATTTCGTGTGGCGTGTGTTGTGTGATTTAATGTTCGATATGAAAAAAAAAATATGTAATGTTCTGATTCTATTTAGAAGATGTAATTGCTTGAGGATAAGCAACGTTCAAGTGTGGGGTATTTTGATATTGCTTTAAACATACATATATTTCGACGCAATATCATTTATATTTCATCGGCTTTTACCGAAACGAAGACATTCAAATGCATAATTCACGAGAAAAATGGCAAAAGTAAACGCGAGCTTGAAGTTTGAAGAAATGATAATAAACGACGGGTTTTAACCAAATATATATCGAGATAACAGTTATCCGAATGAAAGTCTAAAATGATCGAAGAAAAAGAGTTTAAATGAAAGTTCCAAGTCAATATACGTCAACACGGGATCAACAAAGAACAAATGAAAAAATAAAAATAAGAAAAGTTCTGTTTCAACTTACGCGGATCGCGTATATAGTCACGCGAAAAGCGTAAGGTTTTTGCTCCTACGCGGAACGTGTGATCCTCTAGGCGAAACGCGTAATCTCGTGACCGGATTCAGATACAAGTTCACATGGGACGGTTTCTTTTGAGTATACTATTACTACTTTTTCAACTTTACAGATACAAAAGAGAATATACACTCAAGTTCACCTACTACCTTCAACTCAGAGATAAATATAATACGGAGTACTAGTGCAAGAGATACTACAACATATACTACAAATAATATACAGAAGAGTCAGTACACAACATCCAACAAGACACATACAGAAAAATATAGAGAGGGTAGAGCAGAAAGAATTTATTTTATTTCTTTCAAGTATTCGTACCATTTTATTGTTCCAATTAATTCTCAAGATTCAATATTTAGGATAGTTTCAATATTAAGGGTGTATTGTTCGTGATTAAGGGTATTATTGTTCGAGTGAAAGGGTGTTGTTATTGCAATTTTTCTACCATTTGAAGTAAATGAAAGTGAAGATTTTCGTAAGTATATTCAGTTAAAATTATCATTATCAATTTTTATCGTTATTATTATGTTTGTATGTTTATATTTTTATGTTTACCCTAGTATAATGAGTAGCTAAATTTCCCTATGTTTACTTAGATGTAGAGCCCCTAGTGAAATGGATTGTTATCAATTGTAAAAATTAAAATGTAACTTAAGTATTTTTAATATTGAGCCTAATTAAAAGAACCATTATTATGTACTTGGACATTTAACCCTTGTCACTTAATTTATTAGATTCAAATAACGAAAGTTATTTTAATTTATATAAATTAAGCTTCAACATTAAAAGTAATTTAGACGAACTTATGAATAATTTATTAACACTAAATTAGAAATAAAGTTCGGTGGTTCGGGTAATATCACTAGTTACATAATAGTGAAATTGTAAAAAGGGAAACCGTTATGGTTTGGGTTTTGGCAAAAGTCAAAACTGGGTTGGGTCTCAATTTAAATACTTGGGGACTAGTAACTATCTAAATAAGATCCGATGAAAATTAGACTTAATTTAGCTAGTTGAAACTTTATTTATTCGAAAGAAAAATATAAAGTTTTATACTAAACATTTTAATAGAGCTTAAAACTAAAACAATCCATGGATCTAGAGGTGACACATTTAAGTAAACACTCCTATTTATATACTGAAAATAATTATTATTATTGTTTTTACGTATTATTATTCAGCTAAAAATTAAAATTATAACTCAAATAAACTTCAGTTTATACGAACTGTTTTGTCACATCCAACAAATCATACGCGGATCGCGTATAATATTCACACGAACCGCGTAACATTAAAAATATACGTGAAACGCGTATATATGTACACGAAACGCGTACGTGTAGTATTAGCACTGTTACGAATTATTTTTAAATTAAATCTTTTATTATTATTTTAAAGTAATTAGTTTATAATTAATTTAATTATTATAATTTCCTATAATTCATTTTTAATTTAATTAAAACTTATTATTTAGTTAATTTAAATGAATTTATATTATATGTTATTGCTCAAAACAAAATTCTAATCATTTAATTTTATTACAAGTTATTGTTTTATTAATTACCATTTAGTAATAAAATTGTTGTATCACCATTAGTATAGTTTCATTTTAGTTCACTTTTAAGTTAATGATTATAAATCATGCAATCGTGTAATTAATAAGTAGTTAAATTAAATTAAGATTAAGTTATATTTTATTATTATTATGCTAAATATAAATTCCTAATCCAAAACCCCCTTTAAATAAGTTTAACTTCAAAGACTATTAAAAACCTTTAACACTCCATCTCCTTGTGGAACGAATCGAATTTACCTATAAAACTAAACTACGCGGATAGGACTAGTTGCCTATATATGTGTGAAATCAACCTGAATTCATTAAAACACCACATATACAATAAAACAATTCGTGTAACAAAATAACTCAAATCCGTTCATTGATAAAGGTTACGTTTCACCACATCATTAACCCATTGTTTATTATATCAAATGAGATGTTAAATTATTATATTATCATGATAATATGATGTATTAATATATCTTAATATGATATATATACATTTAAATGTCGTTACAACGATAATCGTTACATATATGTCTCGTTTCGAAACCCTTAAGTTAGTAGTCTTATTTTTACATATGTAGTTCATTGTTAATATACTTAATGAGATACATACTTATCATAATATCATGTTAACTATATATATATCCATATATATGTCATCATATAGTTTTTACAAGTTTTAACGTTCGTGAATCGCCGGTCAACTTGGGTGGTCAATTGTCTATATGAAACCTATTTCAATTAATCACGTCTTAACAAGTTTGATTGCTTAACATGTTAGAAACACTTAATCATGTAAATATCAATTTCATTTAATATATATAAACATGGAAAAGTTCGGGTCACTACAGTATGTTCCCTCTAATAAATGAGCATTTGTCTTTCATTAATATGGGTCACTAACTTATTTAAATTGGGCTAATTAAATAGTCCACTAGCTAGTGTAGGGTGGGCTAAAGTCCAACAAGGTAGAAAGTCCAACAAGACTAACTAGTGTGCTCTAGTAAATTACTAAGCGTAATTAAGCATCCAAAAACCCAAGTAATTGTTATTATAAAATAACAATTAATATTTCGTAGTCGTAATATTCCGGTTACGACAAAAGTTAAATGTGTACACAGTACGCAGTTCGTTCAAAATGTCTAGTGACACTAACGGTCATAAAGGCTTCCGGGGTTCAAGTTAAGTTACCTACGTACTTAAAGGAACATTTTAATATATAAACGAAAGTAATCCACATGCAGAAAGTTATCAGAGCATAATATAGTTCAGTACACACAGATACGCAGTTTCGTGAAAAGCATAAAGCACAACAGCAAGTCAAAAAAGTCGGGTCATTACAGTAATCCAGGCAACTCTTCTGGAAATACGTCGGGAAATTCGTTCACAATTTGTACATCATCCATACTCTTCTCTTCAACTTCTAGCTTCTTCACATGTGCCAGAATAGCAAAATGCCCCTTCTTCATAACCTTTTGTGCCTTCAAGCAACTAATAAGGTTCAACTTCGGACTACATCTCTCCCCGTAAATGATCAAAGGCTCACCATGTGATGACCCGGAAATTTTCGACCAAATTTAAACTTAATTTTTGTATGAATTCGACATGATAAGCAATGTCTATATTGTTGAGTCTTGAAAAATTTTGGAACTATGTTCATGTATTCAATTATCATTCGACTTTTGACAATTCCCGACGATTCACGAACCTCTAATTGTAAACAGAAAATATATATAAATAATCATATATGTAAATAATTATATATAATAAACTAAATATATTAATGTACTAGTATGTGATTTATTATTATTAACGATAACTTATAATGACTAAAACTTATTATTTGGAATATAAAGAGTAGATTGAATATACATAATTTATCAATGTTAACCAAGTATTAAATGTTATACTCTGATATTATTTACAATATATATAATTAATATAATTATCTACTTAATACTTAAAACTTAATTGTATATAGTATATATATATATATAAATGAATTCTATTCATAATTGGTAATTGAATGTATATAATAACATATTAAAATGTATAAATAATAAATACTCAAAATATGTTATTTCAAGTTTAAAGTATAGTTGTATTAGTAATATTATTAGTTCATTAAATAATAATATCAATATTAGTATTAGTAATAAATATATATCATATAGATATGAAATTAGTATATAAATTGTTATGTGTTATTTTTACTAATATTATTATATTCATTATTAACATTAGTATGATTTTAATTAGTATTACTATTATTATTAAAAATATTATTGATATAAATTTATAGTTATCATTATCATTAGTAATATTATTATTATTATTATACTATAAATTTATAATACTATTATTTATAATATTAAGAGTATTATTATTATGGTTATAATTATTAATAAGATTAATTTATAAATATATATTATAAATAAAAGAGATATACAAATACTGGTATAGATACAGATATATGAATATTACAGGTTATAATCAAATATATATACATACATAAAATACAGATGTATATATACATATATAGATACAAATACAGATATGTATATAATTATATATATAATAAAATTAAATACAGATATATATGAGAAAAACACGTTCTTTCTGTTTTGCATCACCATAATAAATGTGTTAATATTCTTTCCTGTCTCTAAAATTCGATAGCAGATGCAAACAAATTTTATATAAAACCAAAATCAGTTGAATGTCACTTTCTGTTTTTATTTTTTTTCCTATTCTTTTGTACTGAATGAATATTTCCTGTCTAATTCTTGTCGATTTTTTTTATATATAAATTGATTTTATCCAGTTGTTAAAGAGATCATTGATAATGCTAAAAATGAACATATATTTCATAGCATTATCCCTCAAGAAAGACAAGCTTTTAGTTGCAATTATTCCATTTACAATTGATATTCGTTTAAATAATAAAAGGTGAAGACAAAAGACAGATTCGACGAATTAAAGACGCAAACGACCAAAAAGCTCAAAAGTACAAAATACAATCAAAAATGTTCAAATTAATGATGAAGAAGGTCTAAAAATGACAAGAGTACAAGTTACAAAACACAAAGTACACGATATAAAATAGTACGAAAGGACGTTCGAAAATCCGGATCCGGGACATGAGTCAACTCTCAACGCTCGATGCAACGGACCGAAAGTTACAAATTAATTATGTATATAAATATAATATAATATATAATTAATTATATAAATTATATATTTATATTATTAAAATCCGTCGGCAAGTAAAGATCCAAATTGGAGTGAGCTGGAAATTCAAACTCCGCGACTCGCGGAGTTTGAAGGGGAAATTGACCGCGACTCGCGGAGTACTCAAATCCAAATCTGCATATAAAAGGCAACGCATTTTGATCGTTTTAAATATCCTAATTCTATCTATCTCTCAATAACGTGTATATATATATATATATATATATATATATATATATATATATATATATATATATATATATATATATATATATATATTTTAATTTTAATTTTAATTTTAATTTTAATTTTAATTTTAAATTTCAATAATAAGGGTGTATTAGCGAATGTTGTAAGGGTGTAAGTCGAAATTCTGTCCGTGTAACGCTACGCTATTTTTAATCATTGTAAGTTATGTTCAACCTTTTTAATTTAATGTCTCGTAGCTAAGTTATTATTATGCTTATTTAATCCGAAGTAATCATGATGTTGGGCTAAAAATATTTAAATTTAGGTAATTGGGCTTTGTACCATAATTGGGGTTTGGACAAAAGAACGACACTTGTGGAAATTAGACTATGGGCTATTAATGGGCTTTATATTTGTTTAACTAAATGATAGTTTGTTAATTTTAATATAAAGATTTACAATTGGACGTCCCTATAAATAACCATATACACTCGATCGGACACGATGGGCGGGGTATTTATATGTACGAATAATAGTTCATTTAACCGGACACGGGAATGGATTAATAGTCTATAGAATTATTAAAACAGGGGTGAAATTATGTACAAGGACACTTGGCATAATTGATAACAAAGTATTAAGACCTTGTTACAGTTTAAGTCCCCAATTAGTTGGAATATTTGACTTCGGGTATAAGGATAATTTGACGAGGACACTCGCACTTTATATTTATGACTGATGGACTGTTATGGACAAAAACCAGACGGACATATTAAATAATCCAGGACAAAGGACAATTAACCCATGGGCATAAAACTAAAAATCAACACGTCAAACATCATGATTACGGAAGTTTAAATAAGCATAATTCTTTTATTTCATATTTAATTTCCTTTATTTTATATTTAATTGCACTTCTAATTATCGCACTTTTATTTATTGTCATTGTATTTAATTGCACTTTTAATTAACGCACTTTTTAATTATTGTATTTTATTTTATCGCACTTTTATTTATCGCAATTTCATTATCGTTATTTACTTTACGCTTTAAATTAAGTTATATTTATTTTTAATATTTTACATTAGGTTTTAACTGCGACTAAGTTTTAAAATCGACAAACCGGTCATTAAACGGTAAAAACCCCCTTTTTATAATAATAATAATATTACTTATATATATTTGTATTTTTATAAATTAAAACTAATATAGCGTTAAGCTTTATTTAAAGATTTTCCCTGTGGAACGAACCGGACTTACTAAAAACTACACTACTGTACAATTAGGTACACTGCCTATAAGTGTTGTAGCAAGGTTTAAGTATATCCATTCTATAAATAAATAAATATCTTGTGTAAAATTGTATCGTATTTAATAGTTTTTCCTAGTAAAATATAAGCTATTTCATATACACCTCACATAACATCAAGTAATTTTTAGCGCCGCTGTCGGGGAACGCCGAAGCGAAACGCCACACACATAAAAAAAAATTTATTAAGTTTTAATTAGTTTTTGTAAAATATATACTCTTTAAATATTAAAAAATATATAAAAAATTAAAAACCGGAAAAAAATATATATATAAATTTATTTTTAAGATTTTTATTTATAAAATTATAAAGTATTTTTATTTCTATTTTAGTTTTTAAATATAAGTTTTATTTATTTAATATAAATATTTTATATAATTATTAAAATAGAAAAATAAAAATATATATATATATTTTATATATATATATATATATAAAAATATTAAAAACGAAACCTGTCAAACGAAACCACCTAATCTGAAATTTCATACCCCGCGACTCGCGGAGTTTGTTGCCAGGTGTACCGCAACTCGCGGAGCCACCCTGACACGAGCAGAACCCTAATTTGGCATTTATTACGGAGTATAATTTAATTATTATTATTAAAACTTAATTAGGTTTATATTTAATATTAATATTTAGTTTTAGTTTTTAAATTAATTTGTATTTTAAATATTAATTAGTATTATTAAATATATATAAATTAATACTTTTATAAATAAAAATAAATAAATAATATTTTTATAAAAATAAATAATTTTATCAAATTTAAGCTTATTTTTATTTTTGTATCTTTTTATCATTTAATCGTAATATTTGTATTTTTATTTGTTCGTAGCTAGTTGTAAGTTCTAGTATTTTGCCGTAGCTTATTTTCACTTCTAGATTTTTAGGCTTTGCCGTAAAATCCCTTAAGTGCTTTTTCTTTAGACTAAGATTTAGGTGCTCTAGAATTTTGCGACGCCATTTTTAAATTTTAGTACTTTTTTAAGATATTGCCATTTGGGATATAGTTTTACTTGTAAGCTTTAATATTTTTAGACGCAACTTTTATTTTTTTAGTTTTTAGTTCTTTTTTAAGTTTCAACGCGCTACTTTCTTATTTTTATTTTTCGATGCCTTTTACCTATGTATCAATTATCACTCCAATTAGTAATCTCAATTTGCAATTTTAATTTTAAGTTAGTGATACTAATAAGGTTGGGTTAGTCGAGTGTTTTAAAGTTTTATAAGTCACTCTTTTTCTTTCTTATTTTTCGACGCCTTTTATTTTTCAACCCTTTTCTTTTTCGACCTTTTCCGACGCGCTCTTTTTCTTTCTTATTTCTCGTCATTTTAGTTTTTAGGACTTAGAATTTTTCTACTTCTTCTCTAAATTTCTTTAAATTACAAAAATTTATTTTAAGTGGTTAAATTGATAGACATCAAAATTTTCTGGTTCGTAGTATTAGTTGGATTTGTACGTGGACCGGGTTATTGGAGCCAAACAGTACTCAATTATATTGAGACCAAACGAATCCTGCCCCTCTGCTGCATCTTTTGGCTATTCGAAACGTGGGCAAAATCAGAAAAGTCTATTAATTGGATAACTTATATAATTTTTCTTTCCTTTTAAAAACTAATAGGATATTCAGTGAATGCACCGAGCAAGACGTTCACCACCTTTTGTACGTTCACCACCTGTAACTCGATCAAGACATCTAGCAAATATTGTCGCCTTTGATTTTTCTTTAGAATCGTCATCCAGTCGACCAAGTACTCCAATTCAAATTTCCGATAATCCATTTTTTGAACCCAACCTCACAATTGAGAATCCGGAGAATATTCAGGGACGATTCATAGATCCTGAACCATTAATTTTTCCTCCGGAACCACCAATCATTCAAACAGAGATTGTTGAGGAACGAACCATTAAATCAGAATCCTCTAGTGATTCAGATTCAACAAATTCAATTATGGAGAATCTGGAACCTCTAAGTATGGAAGACCGAATGCGAGCTAAACGCACTGACCAAGGTCACGCAATTACTCATCCAGACATTAATGCGCCAGATTATGAAATCAAAGGACAAATTCTACACATGGTAACAAATCAATGCCAATTTAGTGGTGCGCCGAAGGAAGATCCAAATGAACATCTTCGTACCTTTAATAGAATCTGCACACTATTTAAAATAAGAGAAGTTGAAGATGAACAGATATATCTCATGTTATTTCCCTGGACTTTAAAGGGAGAAGCCAAAGATTGGTTGGAATCGTTACCTGAAGGGGCGATTGATACATGGGACGTTTTAGTTGAAAATTTTCTTAAACAATTCTTTCCGGCATCTAAAGCCGTAAGACTTCAAGGAGAAATTGTTATGTTCACACAGAAACCGAATGAAACTCTATATGAGGCGTGGACAAGATTTGGAAAGTTATTAAGAGGATGTCCGCAACATGGTTTAGACACCTGTCAAATAGTATAAATATTCTACCAAGGATGCGACATCACTACAAGGAAAGACATCGATATAGCAGCTGGTGGTTCTATTATGAAGAAAACCGAAACTGATGCTTATAAAATTATTGATAACACTACTTCCTACTCACATGAGTGGCACCAAGAAAAAGATATCGTTAGATCATCTAAAGCAGCTAGAGCCGATTCTAGCCATGACTTAGATTCCATTTCCGCAAAGATAGATGCTGTCGAGAGACGAATGGAAAAGATGACTAAGGATATACACTCAATATGAATTAGTTGTTAGCAGTGTGGAGGACCACATTTGATAAAAGATTGTCTTAGTATTGAGCTAACAATGGAACAAAGAGAGAATATTTCATACATAAACCAAAGGCCTGGAAATAATTATCAGAATAATTATCAACCGCCAAGACCGATTTACAATCAAAACCAAAATTATAATCGAAATATTCCATACAACAACCAACAAGGTCCAAGTAATCAACAAGTATCCAACAATACTTACAACCAGCAAAGACCTAATTTTCAAAACAAACCACCACAAACCGATGATAAAAAGCCGAATTTAGAAGATATGATGACGAAGCTAGTTGAAACTCAAACGCAGTTTTTCACATCTCAGAAACAAACTAATGAACAAAATCCTCAAGCATTTAGAAATCAACAAGCTTCTATTCAAAATTTGGAACAAGAAGTAAGTAACCTAGCAAGGTTAATAGGTGAAAGAAAACCGGGAAGTTTACCTAGTGATACAAATGCTAACCCCCGGAATGAAACAGCTAAAGCCATTACCACAAGAAGTGGTATTACACTTAAAGCACCTGAAATACCTGTAATTTCTGAGGACGCTATTCCTACTCCACAAGAACCACAACCTGAACAAGATAAGGAAAAAGAACCGGTAGTTGAAAAGGTTAATGAAGATAACACAGTTAAGGCTAAACCTTATGTTAAACCATACCAACCACCACTTCCTTACCCGAGTAAAATGAAAAAAGAGAGACTTGAAGCCGAGCAATCCCAATTCTTGGATATGTTTAAACAGATAAATGTAAATCTTCCTTTCATTGATGTAATTTCAGGAATGCCTAGATATGCTAAATTTCTGAAAGATCTAATCTCAAATAGAAAGAAAATGGAAGAACTCTCGGCTGTTACTATGAATGCTAATTGTTCAACAGTGCTGTTGAATAAGATACTAGAAAAATTATGTAGAGACCCGTCCTAATCCATCCGGACAAAGTCCATATCGATTATAAACGATTCACAACAGTTGATTACATCGCGAGGTACTTGACCTCTATATGATACATTTTACAAACATTGCATTCGTTTTTGAAAAGACAATCTTTCATTACATCGAAAGTTGACAACATGCATACCATTTCGTATATATCTTACTATAATTGACTTAATAATAATCTTGATGAACTCAACGACTCGAATGCAACGTCTTTTGAAATATGTCATGAATGACTCCAAGTAATATCTCTAAGATGAGCAAATGCACAGCGGAAGATTTCTTTCGTACCTGAGAATAAACATGCTTTAAAGTGTCAACCAAGAGGTTGGTGAGTTCATTAGTTTAACATAAATAATCATTTCATAATTTTTAATAGACCACAAGATTTCATATTTCCATTTCTCATAAACATACGTCCCATGCATAGAGACAAAAATATCATTCATATGGATTGAACACCTGGTAACCGACATTCACAATATGCATATAAGAATATCCCCATCATTCCGGGATCCTCCTTCGAACATGATATAAATTTTGAAGTACTAAAGCATTCGGTACTTTGGAAGGGGCTTGTTGGGCCCGATAGATCTATCTTTAGAGTTCGCGTCAATTAGGGTGTCTGTTCCCTAATTCTTAGATTACCAGACTAAATAAAAAGGGGCATATTCGATTAGATAATCCAACCATAGAATGTAGTTTCGATTACTTGTGTCTATTTCGTAAAGCATTTATAAAAGCAGCGCATGTATTCTCAGTCCCAAAAATATATATTGCAAAAGCATTTAAAAAAGGGAGCAAATGAAACTCACCTAATGTATTTTGTAGTAAAAATACATATGACTATATTGAACAATGCAGGGTTGGCCTCGGATTCACGAACCTATAACATTTGTATATTCATTAATATATATAATCGTAATCGAATAAATATATATATTATTATTAGTGATATAATTTAATAAGTTATAAGTTTCATTATTTATTTGTTTATATATTTTCATGTTATATATATATATATATATATATATATATATATATATATATATATATATATATATATATATATATATATATATATATATATATATATATATATATATATAAATGTTATTATAGTTAAGTTATGTGTACAAAATATATTTACGTAAATAAAATCTTTATTTTCATATTTATAACTTTAAGTACGTTATTAAAACTTTTAGTTTAGTAATCATAATTATTTTAAAAATATTGATAATAGTGATACTAATAATAATGATACTAATTATAATAGTTTATTATCATAGTAGTAAATAATGATAATTTTTATCCTAATACTTATATTTGTAATTATAATAATAATTATCATACTAATGATAATGATAATGATAATTATAATAATGATGATCTTAATAATAATAATAATAATAATAATATTACTAATAATTATAGAAATGATACTAATATTAATGAAAATAATAATAATTTGTATCATTTTCTTATTAATATTTATATTCTATGATTTCTATATTCGTAATCTTCGTATTAAATTTCAAATCTAATGACTAAAACTTCCATATCATAAATTCGTAATCCTAAACATAAAGATGTTAATAATACTAGTAACTACAACATAACAATAATAATAATAATAATAATAATAATAATAATAATAATAATAATAATAATAATAATAATAATAATAATAATAATAATAATAACTAATATAAAGAACACTCAATTTATTAGGGTTTCCCTAAAACAGATCGAGATAACAGAGGTGATCCGCAGGGAGATAGCTTCATCATCGAGCAATTGATCAACTATCATTATCATCCTCTTCATCATCATCATCTTCACCTCCGTATCATAACCAACATCATTCAAGCACCCAATTTTCTATCGGTACAGATCAATAGTTCAAAATCAGATTTCAATTCCTCTTAAGTTCGTATGATTTTGTCTAACCCTAACTATAATTTATTATGAATCTATTTGTAGTCAAGGTTTTCAAGTGGATTCTGTTGAATGGTGGGTGCATCGAAGCTATTTCATAGCAGAAGAATCTCGTTCTGGTATTCGACGACTTCGACAGTACACAGTTGTAGTTACCTCATATGACGCCAATTTGCACCGCCGCATCAAAGACTATTTGTATCATCACCATTGAGTATCGATATTGTTACCAACGTAGCTAATTAATTATTAACTCATTTTCCACATTTGTAAGTTCTGTTTTATCTAACCTTTTTATCAATCAAATGCTTAGGATATGAACAATAATCTTGTATGTGTAGTAGCAATAGTTGTATGAATTTAATTGTTTGTGTGTGTGGTAATGTTCGTCTAGTGATGGTAGGGTGTTGATCGAATGAATAGCAAGCAATGATTGAAGATGCTTCATTGTAATAGTCGACTGAATCAGTAATATGTAACAAGCTCTTGATTGTGTGATCTTTGTATAGGACAGAAATAGAGTAGGTAGATATAGGACGATAGTGATGAATGTGGTAATATCTCGATGGTGATGATGATACCGTTGGTGTGTGATTCGATTTAGCAGTAGAAATAGTGATGACTAATTATTATATGTGTGTATTTGTATTTGTGTTCTTATATTTGCAGCAGGTTTATCAGATCACAAAAAAAATAATGGCAGTGGTAGCTTGAAGTTTAGTGGTGGTTCAAGGGGTGAAGTGGTGGTCGTGTACAGCTAAAACAGAAGCGAGAACAGCAGCTCTTTCAGTGATCGAGAAAAATTTAAAGAGGAAACATAAGGTGTCGGTTATGATGGTTGTTTTGTTGGGACAGAAATAGAAACGAAAGCATTGTAGCAGCAGCTAGTGGATTAAATGGAATTTTGATGGTTTGTTGTTAGTAACAATACACAGAAACAGATGGTATGTAGCGAGTGGTGATGGCTGTGGTGTTATTTGAGGTGGTGAGGCTGCATCAACATAACCAAAACTATAGTACAATTGGTAGGTTTGGTTGGTATTGCTCGGTCAACAGAAATAAAATGTGAAACAGTATAGTGGCGATTGATGGATGGTTATGGTGGTGTTTGCAGCAAAACAGAAGTTAAAGTGACGTGGTAGTGGGGGTGTTTGGACAGAAAATCAGAAATAAGAATGGTAATAACAATAATGGGTATCGATTGGTTTCGAAATAGGATGAAAGGAAGTAGGAGTTAAAAGAATAGTAGAGCTATTGTGGGTTGCTCAAGGTAGTTTAAAGTTATGGTGGAGATTCGAAACAGCAACCAGAATTTTAAGAGGGAGAGAGGGTCGATTAAAGAGAGGGAGATAATTCATGTAAATGTGCTTGGTTTATGTATTAATATAAATCTATTTACACTTGTATACATATATATATATATATATAAGTTAGATAGAAAAGAAACAAAACAGTTATCAATCATAACTCAATTATGTGCCTATTGTGAAGATAAATTCTTATCAAATAAAAGAGACTAGACTAGTGGAAATTTTATCAAGGAGACAGGGAGTAGTGGATATTAGTTGTATTATGTACCAATTTTCAACAAGACAACCATAATACAATTTAATAATCTAACAAGTTGGAACACGTGAGCTGTGAATTGAAATGGTAATTCTATATTGAATAAATCCATCAATAAAGGGACCGTACACTACATAAACTATAATCACAGTTGTCTTATCTAAGGATATATATATATATATATATATATATATATATATATATATATATATATATATATATATATATATATATATATATATATCTAGCAACATTTTAGATAGTGGAAAAAAATCATACAAGTTGATGATAAGAATAGAGATGAAAATAAGCGTGTGAACTTATCTTAGAATCATAAATTTGGTATCTTATGCTTCGACATATATATATAAGAGATATTATTTCGTAATAGAAATATATATTAAAAGTTTCAACACCTAATATTTATATCTCTTATATATATGTATATTACAATATATATATATATATAATGATAGTTATGTATAGAAATCATATATATATATATATATATATATATATATATATATATATATATATATATATATATATATAATAATTTGAAATTATAAAATAGAATTTAAACATTTGAATTAAATATATATAAAAAAAGATACAAAATAACTAAGTGTAATTTAAAATGAGTTTACACTTAGTTATTTTGTATCTTTTTTTTTATATATTTAATTCAAATATTTAAATTCTATTTTATAATTTCAAATTATTATATATATATATATATATATATATATATATATATATATATATATATATATATATATATACATATACATATTTATTTGCAAACTATGGTTCGTGAATCGTCGGAGATGGTCAAAGTCAAATGCATTCATGGAAATAGTTTAAACATTATGAGACTCAGTTTAATAGACTTTGCTTATCGTGTCGAAATCATAAAAGATTAAGTTTAAATTTGGTCGGAAATTCCCGGGTCATCACAGTACCTACCCGTTAAAGAAATTTTGTCCCAAAATTTGAGTGAGGTGGTCATGGCTAACAATAAAAATGTTTTCATGACGAATATGAGTTGTTAACTAGAGTTTTATCACTGTTGAGTAATATGGATAAGATAATTCGATTACTCGAAGAGTACAAGTGAAGCTATCACTGAATAGTGAAATGAGAAATACATGTTTCATCATAACTTTTGACTAGTCATGGTTGAATTTAGAAAATAATGTTTGTCTTAACTTTTGACGTCGTCTTGATTGAATTCCGGAATTCAAGGAATTTTAGGAAAATTTTCGAAATCTAAAAGATTTGATTCTTCGGCGAATAAGGAAATTAAGATCTCTTTAATTAAATACGGTGATCTGCCCCGATTACTACGTTTGATATTCCCTTTATAAATTTACCTTTTCCGTTCTATTTGTTTTCACCACTTCTATACTCAATTCCCAAATTCGAAAGATTTATGAAAATGCTTAACCCTGTTCTGATCCTTGTTCTTATTCTAACTATCGAAATTATCGTTCTTCTTTTCCAACTTCCACCAGAGGAGTCTGCTTTCTTCTACTTTATCCTCGGGATTATAATGTTTTTAATTCTCTGATGTCTTTATGTTGCGATAAACATTGATATACACGGTTTGTAATTTGTGTGTTGTTATCGGGCTTTATATTCTCCCTTATATTTCAAAGCTCTATGCTTTTGTTTTCTCTTCCCGACTTCAAATCAAGCGAATAATGGTCCAGAATTTGTAGATATAGAGTTTCGAATGATTATAATGTTCAAAGCAGGAAGGAACGTAATAGCACAATTTGTTTTGTTAAATTACCAGAATCACTGAGAATAGAACTATCAAGAATATACTTTCTTGATATGTTCAGAAGTTAATCAGAATGAAAGAGTTATGTAACATGACACATGATGACGTTATAGTCTGTGAATCATCATGTTCCATTTAGAAACTCAGCATGACTTACTGTATTATAATCACGTTGATCAAGTGTCATTATATTATATTAACTCATGCATCAGTTCCCAACATTACTTCAATAACATTCATATTTTAAGTTCGAAAGTTTACAGAATATAGAAACTAACAGTTTCTATATGATGTAACACTGATATCACGAAGAGATTAATGATTTCAGATAAGAATAGTTATAAAAATATCTTCAGAAATATGGAGGATATTTATAATGAAAGATACGATGATATCTTGGAATTTCTAATATCTGAGGATGGTGAAGAAAATTTGTCTGCGAGAGTTTGGAGTCAGAAGCAAGGTATTCGCTAAAGATTTCATCAGAAACAGAATAATTTAGATTCTTTGAAGTAAACTTATTCCTTGTGATTTGTCCACGGCTTCCTTCATAGTTTCGCATAATCCGCTTTTTGGTACTAAATTTTCTTTTGAATGTTTCCAATATAATGATACACAGGAAGCATGAAGAGGTATATAATTTCGGACGAGAATATTTATGAAAATATCCTCAGAAATATCGAAGATATTGATGATGATATTTTGGAATTTCTAAGTTCAATAGTTGATGGAGAAAGATTTTTTCGTAAGATTTTAACATGACTTCGGAGCAAGATATTCTCTAAAGATTTCAACGGATCCAGAATTATCTGGATTCTTTGAATATAGGGTATGGTCCTTGTATTTGTCCTCGGTCTCCTTCATGGTTAACTCTATCCGTTTTCCAGTTCCAACATTTCTGAGCTTTTCCAACATATTATTCTTTATTATCAAACTTCCGACGACTAAAGTCATTTACGGTTGCCTACAGTTTCTGCTGCTTCATTCAGATTTCTCAACATTCAGAGTATCAATTCGTAAACTGGGTGCCTATTCAAAATTTCAGAATGGAAGATCATTATTCTAAGAGATAAATTTTATACATATAACTGTTGATGTAGATATGCTGTGAGTTTTCAAAGTACTGATTGCCGATTCCTCTACATTTACTGCTACCATATCTGAATCATTGGTTATCGATCCGAGGTGATTTCAAGAGAATTGTGTTTTTAGATGATTAAACGATGACGGTAATATGGTGGAATATAAAAGGTTCCCCGGTTGTAGTGACCCGAACTTTTCCATGTTTATATATATTAATTGAGATTGATATTTACATGATTAAATGTTTCCAACATGTTAAGCAATCAAACTTGTTAAGACTTGATTAATTGAAATATGTTTCATATAGACAATTGACCACCCAAGTTGATCGGTGATTCACGAACGTTAAAACTTGTAAAAACTATATGATGACATATATATGGATATATATATATAGTTAACATGATACTATGATAAGAAAACATATCATAAAGTATATTAACAATGAACTACATATGTAAAAACAAGACTACTAACTTAATGATTTTTAAACGAGACATATATGTAACGATTATCGTTGTAAAGACATTTAATGTATATATATCATATTAAGAGATATTCATACATGATAATATCATGATAATATAATAATTTAAAATCTAATTTGATATTATAAACATTGAGTTAACAACATTTAACAAGATCGTTAACCTAAAGGTTTCAAAACAACACTTACATGTAACGACTAACGATGACTTAACGACTCAGTTAAAATGTATATACATGTAGTGTTTTAATATGTATTTATACACTTTTGAAAGACTTCAATACACTTATCAAAATACTTCTACTTAACAAAAATACTTACAATTACATCCTCGTTCAGTTTCATCAACAATTCTACTCGTATGCACCCGTATTCGTACTCGTACAATACACAGCTTTTAGATGTATGTACTATTGGTATATACACTCCAATGATCAGCTCTTAGCAGCCCATGTGAGTCACCTAACACATGTGGGAACCATCATTTGGCAACTAGCATGAAATATCTCATAAAATTACAAAAATATGAGTAATCATTCATGACTTATTTACATGAAAACAAAATTACATATCCTTTATATCTAATCCATACACCAACGACCAAAAACACCTACAAACACTTTCATTCTTCAATTTTCTTCATCTAATTGATCTCTCTCAAGTTCTATCTTCAAGTTCTAAGTGTTCTTCATAAATTCCAAAAGTTCTAGTTTCATAAAATCAAGAATACTTTCAAGTTTGCTAGCTCACTTCCAATCTTGTAAGGTGATCATCCAACCTCAAGAAATCTTTGTTTCTTACAGTAGGTTATCATTCTAATACAAGGTAATAATCATATTCAAACTTTGGTTCAATTTCTATAACTATAACAATCTTATTTCAAGTGATGATCTTACTTGAACTTGTTTTCGTGTCATGATTCTGCTTCAAGAACTTCGAGCCATCCAAGGATCCATTGAAGCTAGGTCCATTTTTCTCTTTTCCAGTAGGTTTATCCAAGGAACTTAAGGTAGTAATGATGTTCATAACATCATTCGATTCATACATATAAAGCTATCTTATTCGAAGGTTTAAACTTGTAATCACTAGAACATAGTTTAGTTAATTCTAAACTTGTTCGCAAACAAAAGTTAATCCTTCTAACTTGACTTTTAAAATCAACTAAACACATGTTCTATATCTATATGATATGCTAACTTAATGATTTAAAACCTGGAAACACGAAAAACACCGTAAAACCGGATTTACGCCGTCGTAGTAACACCGCGGGCTGTTTTGGGTTAGTTAATTAAAAACTAGGATAAACTTTGATTTAAAAGTTGTTATTCTGAGAAAATGATTTTTATTATGAACATGAAACTATATCCAAAAATTATGGTTAAACTCAAAGTGGAAGTATGTTTTCTAAAATGGTCATCTAGACGTCGTTCTTTCGACTGAAATGACTACCTTTACAAAAACGACTTGTAACTTATTTTTCCGACTATAAACCTATACTTTTCTGTTTAGATTCATAAAATAGAGTTCAATATGAAACCATAGCAATTTGATTCACTCAAAACGGATTTAAAATGAAGAAGTTATGGGTAAAACAAGATTGGATAATTTTTCTCATTTTAGCTACGTGAAAATTGGTAACAAATCTATTCCAACCATAACTTAATCAACTTGTATTGTATGTAATCTTGAGATACCATAGACACGTATACAATGTTTCGACCTATCATGTCGACACATCTATATATATTTCGGAACAACCATAGACACTCTATATGTGAATGTTGGAGTTAGCTATACAGGGTTGAGGTTGATTCCAAAATATATATAGTTTGAGTTGTGATCAATACTGAGATACGTATACACTGGGTCGTGGATTGATTCAAGATAATATTTATTGATTTATTTCTGTACATCTAACTGTGGACAACTAGTTGTAGGTTACTAACGAGGACAGCTGACTTAATAAACTTAAAACATCAAAATATATTAAAAGTGTTGTAAATATATTTTGAACATACTTTGATATATATGTATATATTGTTATAGGTTCGTGAATCAACCAGTGGCCAAGTCTTACTTCCCGACGAAGTAAAAATCTGTGAAAGTGAGTTATAGTCCCACTTTTAAAATCTAATATTTTTGGGATGAGAATACATGCAGGTTTTATAAATGATTTACAAAATAGACACAAGTACGTGAAACTACATTCTATGGTTGAATTATCGAAATCGAATATGCCCCTTATTATTAAGTCTGGTAATCTAAGAATTAGGGAACAGACACCCTAATTGACGCGAATCCTAAAGATAGATCTATTGGGCCTAACAAACCCCATCCAAAGTACCGGATGCTTTAGTACTTCGAAATTTATATCATATCCGAAGGGTGTCCCGGAATGATGGGGATATTCTTATATATATGCATCTTGTTATTGTCGGTTACCAGGTGTTCACCATATGAATGATTTTTATCTCTATGTATGGGATGTGTATTGAAATATGAAATCTTGTGGTCTATTGTTACGATTTGATATATATAGGTTAAACCTATAACTCACCAACATTTTTGTTGACGTTTAAAGCATGTTTATTCTCAGGTGAATATTAAGAGCTTCCGCTGTTGCATACTAAAATAAGGACAAGATTTGGAGTCCATGTTTGTATGATATTGTGTAAAAACTGCATTCAAGAAACTGATTTCGATGTAACATATTTGTATTGTAAACCATTATGTAATGGTCGTGTGTAAACAGGATATTTTAGATTATCATTATTTGATAATCTACGTAAAGCTTTTTAAACCTTTATTTATGAAATAAAGGTTATGGTTTGTTTTAAAAATGAATGCAGTCTTTGAAAAACGTCTCATATAGAGGTCAAAACCTCGCAACGAAATCAATTAATATGGAACGTTTTTAATCAATAAGAACGGGACATTTCAGTTGGTATCCGAGCGTTGGTCTTAGAGAACCAGAAAATTTGCATTAGTGTGTCTTATCGAGTTTGTTAGGATGCATTAGTGAGTCTGGACTTCGACCGTGTTTTCTTTAAAAATGATTGCTTAACATTTTTGTTGGAAACTATATATTTTTAACATATGAATATTATGTGATATATTAATCTCTTAACGTGTTTGATATTATGTGATAGATGTCTACCTCTAGAACAAGTCCCATTGACTCACCTAATAATAATGAAGAGTCAAATGTAAATTGGAATGATTTGTGGACTGATTCACAAGTTCCCGAAGAGGAACCGGAAGAAGAGTCGGAACCGGAAGAAGAATCGGAACCGGAAGAAGAATCGGAACCGGATGAAGAAATAGAACCGGTGGGGGAAATAATAAAACGGTTAAGTAAAAGAAAATCCTCAACCAACCGACCAAGGTTAATTATGGTCAATGGTGTTTCCGCCAAGGAAGCAAAATATTGGGAGGATTACCAATTCTCCGATGAATCGGATTCCGACGAGAATTCCGATGATGTTATAGAAATTACCCCAACTGAATTTAAAAAGGCAAAAGAAAATAATAAGGGAAAAGGCATAAAAATAGAGAAATCTAATTCCAACCCCGATGAACTTTATATGTATCGTCAACCCCCGAAGTCCTTAAGTTGTAACAATGACCCGGGAACCTCTAAACCACCAGGTTTTTCTAAACCAATGTGGAAAATTACGGCTCGTATTAGGGGAACATCATATATCCCTAGAAACTTGGCAAAACGAACCAAAACCGAAGAAGAAGAAACAAGCGAGTCGGAATAAGATAGTTGTATTCGTGTGGTGTAATATATGTAATATAGTGTGCTTATGCTTTATGATATATGTAAAAATTGCTTGTATTAATAAGTATTTTTTTTTTATGAATCTAACTCTTGTCTATTTTACAGTATAAAAACACAAAATGGATAGACAACCCAATATTTTAAGAGACCTACCCGGAGACATGATTGATGAAATCTTGTCTAGAGTCGGCCAGAATTCTTCGGCACAACTATTTAAGGCGAGATCAGTTTGTAAGACATTCGAAGAACGTTCCAAGAATGTCTTGGTTTATAAGAGACTTTCGTTTGAAAGATGGGGGATATCACATTGGGAAACCCATAAGTTACGATGTGTTTACTTTGACGCATATATTGCGGGGAACCCAAATGCTATTTTACGCAACGGGTTAAGAAATTATTTTGACTCAATATATCCGAATATTGGACTTCGTGATTTAGAAAAAGCGGCTAACATGCAACATAAAGAAGCATGTTATGCTTACGGATTAGTAATGTTCGCTTCTCACCAAAGTGAGAACAAGAACATCGGGCTACAACTATTAAACAAAACGTTTCCACAAGTGACGGAGTCGGTAATTGGGGTAAGAAATGAGGTTTTTAGATTATTACGGGACTGTTGGACATTACGTAACCCTCGTCCCTTTGATGACGTTACAACACGCTGTCTTATCAACGGCCATAACGGTTATGTTCCACAAGACCAAGGATGGGAAGTAGTCCTAGTAAAACCAGAATGCATGACTTGTTTCTGGACGTATGAATTACGTGTCTTTATTGCCTTTGCTGAACGACTTGTGTACTAGCTAGAATTATCTTCACAACTATCTTGTATCAAAGTTATTGTGTGCTATATTTCATGCTTTATGTAAAATAAGCGGTATTGTAAGTTTGTAAAATATTGTATAAAAGTTTGAACGCGAAATATTATTATAATCAGTTTTTCATATAGAATTGTAGTAGTTGAATTGTATATTAGCTACTAAGTATGAACTTAACGGGTAGGTACTACCCGAATTTAAACTTATAAAACGCTAATATGAAGAAAAAGCTTTTATAAATGAGTTCATATTATGCTACGAAATACTATTAACTACTCTTAATATTCTGTATGATTAACTTGTTCCATTTAACTATTTTGAAGGAAATGGCACCGACTACTCGACACACCGTGAATATGAATGAAGAGGAATTCCGTACTTTTCTAGCTTCAAACATAGCCGCAGTACAGGCTGCGCTACATACCAACAATAACCTTGGATCTAGCAGTACAGGAAATCGTGTAGGATGCACCTACAAAGAATTCACTGCCTGCAAACCTTTGGAATTTGATGGAACCGAAGGACCAATCGGATTGAAACGGTGGACCGAGAAGGTTGAATCGGTGTTTGCCATAAGTAAGTGTACTGAAGAGGACAAAGTGAAGTACGCTACGCATACCTTCACAGGTTCTGCGTTAACATGGTGGAATACCTATCTAGAGCAAGTGGGACAAGATGATGCGTACGCACTACCGTGGTCAGCATTCAAGCACTTGATGAACGAGAAGTACCGTCCCAGAACCGAGGTCAATAAGCTCAAGACAGAACTTAGAGGGTTACGAACCCAAGGATTTGATATTACCACGTACGAAAGACGATTCACAGAATTGTGCCTATTGTGTCCGGGAGCATTCGAAGATGAGGAAGAGAAGATCGACGCGTTTGTGAAAGGATTACCGGAAAGAATCCAAGAAGATATAAGTTCACACGAGCCCGCCTCCATACAGCAGGCATGTAGAATGGCTCACAAACTAGTGAACCAGATTGAAGAAAGAATTAAAGAACAGACTGCTGAAGAGGCCAATGTGAAGCAAGTCAAAAGAAAGTGGGAGGAAAACGGTGATAAGAATCACCAATACAACAACAACAGTAATTATAACAATAATCGCAACAATTATCCCAACAATCGCAACATCAATCGCAACTACAACAAACGGCCCAACAACAACAACAACAACAACAACAGCAACTACAACAATCATCCCAACAACAATAATAACCGCAACAACAACAACAATCAGAAGCAGCTATGCCAAAGGTGTGAAAAGAATCACTCGGGGTTCTGCACCAAATTTTGCAACAAGTGTAAAAGAAATGGTCATAGCGCGGCGAAGTGTGAGGTCTACGGACCAGGGGTTAATAGAACGAAAGGAACAAATGGTGTCGGAACGAGTAATGGCGGAGCAAGTAGTGTCGGAGCAAGTTATGCCAATGTAGTTTGTTATAAATGTGGAAAACCAGGCCACATTATTAGAAATTGCCCGAACCAGGAGAACACGAATGGACAAGGCCGTGGAAGAGTTTTCAATATTAATGCGATAGAGGCACAGGAAGACCCGGAGCTTGTTACGGGTACGTTTCTTATTGACAATAAATCTGCTTACGTTTTATTTGATTCGGGTGCGGATAGAAGCTATATGAGTAGAGATTTTTGTGCTAAATTAAGTTGTCCATTGACGCCTTTGGATAGTAAATTTTTACTCGAATTAGCAAATGGTAAATTAATTTCAGCAGATAATATATGTCGGAATCGAGAAATTAAACTGGTTAGCGAAACATTTAAGATTGATTTGATACCAGTAGAGTTAGGGAGTTTTGATGTAATAATCGGTATGGACTGGTTGAAAGAAGTGAAAGCGGAGATCGTTTGTTACAAAAATGCAATTCGCATTATACGAGAAAAAGGAAAACCCTTAATGGTGTACGGAGAAAAGGGCAACACGAAGCTACATCTTATTAGTAATTTGAAGGCACAAAAACTAATAAGAAAAGGTTGCTATGCTGTTCTAGCACACGTCGAGAAAGTACAAACTGAAGAAAAGAGCATCAATGATGTTCCCATTGCAAAAGAATTTCCCGATGTATTTCCGAAAGAATTACCGGGATTACCCCCACATCGATCCGTTGAATTTCAAATAGATCTTGTACCAGGAGCTGCACCAATAGCTCGTGCTCCTTACAGACTCGCACCCAGCGAGATGAAAGAACTGCAAAGCCAATTACAAGAACTTTTAGAGCATGGTTTCATTCGACCAAGCACATCACCGTGGGGAGCTCCTGTTTTGTTTGTCAAGAAGAAAGATGGTACATTCAGGTTGTGTATCGACTACCGAGAGTTGAACAAACTTACCATCAAGAACCGCTACCCACTACCGAGAATCGACGACTTATTTGATCAACTACAAGGCTCGTCTGTTTATTCAAAGATTGACTTACGTTCCGGGTATCATCAAATGCGGGTGAAAGAAGATGATATTCCAAAGACTGCTTTCAGAACACGTTACGGTCATTACGAGTTTATGGTCATGCCGTTTGGTTTAACTAATGCACCAGCTGTGTTCATGGACCTTATGAACCGAGTGTGTGGACCATACCTTGACAAGTTTGTCATTGTTTTCATTGATGACATACTTATTTACTCAAAGAATGACCAAGAACACGGTGAACATTTGAGAAAGGTGTTAGAAGTATTGAGGAAGGAAGAATTGTACGCTAAGTTTTCAAAGTGTGCATTTTGGTTGGAAGAAGTTCAATTCCTCGGTCACATAGTGAACAAAGAAGGTATTAAGGTGGATCCGGCAAAGATAGAAACTGTTGAAAAGTGGGAAACCCCGAAAACTCCGAAACACATACGCCAGTTTTTAGGACTAGCTGGTTACTACAGAAGGTTCATCCAAGACTTTTCCAGAATAGCAAAACCCTTGACTGCATTAACGCATAAAGGGAAGAAATTTGAATGGAATGATGAACAAGAGAAAGCGTTTCAGTTATTGAAGAAAAAGCTAACTACGGCACCTATATTGTCATTGCCTGAAGGGAATGATGATTTTGTGATTTATTGTGATGCATCAAAGCAAGGTCTCGGTTGTGTATTAATGCAACGAACGAAGGTGATTGCTTATGCGTCTAGACAATTGAAGATTCACGAACAAAATTATACGACGCATGATTTGGAATTAGGCGCGGTTGTTTTTGCATTAAAGACTTGGAGGCACTACTTATATGGGGTCAAAAGTATTATATATACCGACCACAAAAGTCTTCAACACATATTTAATCAGAAACAACTGAATATGAGGCAGCGTAGGTGGATTGAATTATTGAATGATTACGACTTTGAGATTCGTTACCACCCGGGGAAGGCAAATGTGGTAGCCGATGCCTTGAGCAGGAAGGACAGAGAACCCATTCGAGTAAAATCTATGAATATAATGATTCATAATAACATTACTACTCAAATAAAGGAGGCGCAACAAGGAGTTTTAAAAGAGGGAAATTTAAAGGATGAAATACCCAAAGGATCGGAGAAGCATCTTAATATTCGGGAAGACGGAACCCGGTATAGGGCTGAAAGAATTTGGGTACCAAAATTTGGAGATATGAGAGAAATGGTACTTAGAGAAGCTCATAAAACCAGATACTCAATACATCCTGGAACGGGGAAGATGTACAAGGATCTCAAGAAACATTTTTGGTGGCCGGGTATGAAAGCCGATGTTGCTAAATACGTAGGAGAATGTTTGACGTGTTCTAAGGTCAAAGCTGAGCATCAGAAACCATCAGGTCTACTTCAACAACCCGAAATCCCGGAATGGAAATGGGAAAACATTACCATGGATTTCATCACTAAATTGCCAAGGACTGCAAGTGGTTTTGATACTATTTGGGTAATAGTTGATCGTCTCACCAAATCAGCACACTTCCTACCAATAAGAGAAGATGACAAGATGGAGAAGTTAGCACGACTGTATTTGAAGGAAGTCGTCTCCAGACATGGAATACCAATCTCTATTATCTCTGATAGGGATGGCAGATTTATTTCAAGATTCTGGCAGACATTACAGCAAGCATTAGGAACTCGTCTAGACATGAGTACTGCCTATCATCCACAAACTGATGGACAGAGCGAAAGGACGATACAAACGCTTGAAGACATGCTACGAGCATGTGTTATTGATTTCGGAAACAGTTGGGATCGACATCTACCGTTAGCAGAATTTTCCTACAACAACAGCTACCATTCAAGCATTGAGATGGCGCCGTTTGAAGCACTTTATGGTAGAAAGTGCAGGTCTCCGATTTGTTGGAGTGAGGTGGGGGATAGACAGATTACGGGTCCGGAGATTATACAAGAAACTACCGAGAAGATCATCCAAATTCAACAACGGTTGAAAACCGCCCAAAGTCGACAAAAGAGCTACGCTGACATTAAAAGAAAAGATATAGAATTTGAAATTGGAGAGATGGTCATGCTTAAAGTTTCACCTTGGAAAGGCGTTGTTCGATTTGGTAAACGAGGGAAATTAAATCCAAGGTATATTGGACCATTCAAGATTATTGATCGTGTCGGACCAGTAGCTTACCGACTTGAGTTACCTCAACAACTCACGGCTGTACATAACACTTTCCACGTCTCGAATTTGAAGAAATGTTTTGCTAAAGAAGATCTCACTATTCCGTTAGATGAAATCCAAATCAACGAAAAACTCCAATTCATCGAAGAACCCGTCGAAATAATGGATCGTGAGGTTAAAAGACTTAAGCAAAACAAGATACCAATTGTTAGGGTTCGATGGAATGCTCGTAGAGGACCCGAGTTCACCTGGGAGCGTGAAGATCAGATGAAGAAGAAATACCCGCATCTATTTCCAGAAGATTCGTCAACACCTTCAACAGCTTAAAATTTCGGGACGAAATTTATTTAACGGGTAGGTACTGTAGTGACCCGAACTTTTCCATGTTTATATATATTAATTGAGATTGATATTTACATGATTAAATGTTTCCAACATGTTAAGCAATCAAACTTGTTAAGACTTGATTAATTGAAATATGTTTCATATAGACAATTGACCACCCAAGTTGATCGGTGATTCACGAACGTTAAAACTTGTAAAAACTATATGATGACATATATATGGATATATATATATAGTTAACATGATACTATGATAAGAAAACATATCATAAAGTATATTAACAATGAACTACATATGTAAAAACAAGACTACTAACTTAATGATTTTTAAACGAGACATATATGTAACGATTATCGTTGTAAAGACATTTAATGTATATATATCATATTAAGAGATATTCATACATGATAATATCATGATAATATAATAATTTAAAATCTAATTTGATATTATAAACATTGAGTTAACAACATTTAACAAGATCGTTAACCTAAAGGTTTCAAAACAACACTTACATGTAACGACTAACGATGACTTAACGACTCAGTTAAAATGTATATACATGTAGTGTTTTAATATGTATTTATACACTTTTGAAAGACTTCAATACACTTATCAAAATACTTCTACTTAACAAAAATACTTACAATTACATCCTCGTTCAGTTTCATCAACAATTCTACTCGTATGCACCCGTATTCGTACTCGTACAATACACAGCTTTTAGATGTATGTACTATTGGTATATACACTCCAATGATCAGCTCTTAGCAGCCCATGTGAGTCACCTAACACATGTGGGAACCATCATTTGGCAACTAGCATGAAATATCTCATAAAATTACAAAAATATGAGTAATCATTCATGACTTATTTACATGAAAACAAAATTACATATCCTTTATATCTAATCCATACACCAACGACCAAAAACACCTACAAACACTTTCATTCTTCAATTTTCTTCATCTAATTGATCTCTCTCAAGTTCTATCTTCAAGTTCTAAGTGTTCTTCATAAATTCCAAAAGTTCTAGTTTCATAAAATCAAGAATACTTTCAAGTTTGCTAGCTCACTTCCAATCTTGTAAGGTGATCATCCAACCTCAAGAAATCTTTGTTTCTTACAGTAGGTTATCATTCTAATACAAGGTAATAATCATATTCAAACTTTGGTTCAATTTCTATAACTATAACAATCTTATTTCAAGTGATGATCTTACTTGAACTTGTTTTCGTGTCATGATTCTGCTTCAAGAACTTCGAGCCATCCAAGGATCCATTGAAGCTAGGTCCATTTTTCTCTTTTCCAGTAGGTTTATCCAAGGAACTTAAGGTAGTAATGATGTTCATAACATCATTCGATTCATACATATAAAGCTATCTTATTCGAAGGTTTAAACTTGTAATCACTAGAACATAGTTTAGTTAATTCTAAACTTGTTCGCAAACAAAAGTTAATCCTTCTAACTTGACTTTTAAAATCAACTAAACACATGTTCTATATCTATATGATATGCTAACTTAATGATTTAAAACCTGGAAACACGAAAAACACCGTAAAACCGGATTTACGCCGTCGTAGTAACACCGCGGGCTGTTTTGGGTTAGTTAATTAAAAACTAGGATAAACTTTGATTTAAAAGTTGTTATTCTGAGAAAATGATTTTTATTATGAACATGAAACTATATCCAAAAATTATGGTTAAACTCAAAGTGGAAGTATGTTTTCTAAAATGGTCATCTAGACGTCGTTCTTTCGACTGAAATGACTACCTTTACAAAAACGACTTGTAACTTATTTTTCCGACTATAAACCTATACTTTTCTGTTTAGATTCATAAAATAGAGTTCAATATGAAACCATAGCAATTTGATTCACTCAAAACGGATTTAAAATGAAGAAGTTATGGGTAAAACAAGATTGGATAATTTTTCTCATTTTAGCTACGTGAAAATTGGTAACAAATCTATTCCAACCATAACTTAATCAACTTGTATTGTATGTAATCTTGAGATACCATAGACACGTATACAATGTTTCGACCTATCATGTCGACACATCTATATATATTTCGGAACAACCATAGACACTCTATATGTGAATGTTGGAGTTAGCTATACAGGGTTGAGGTTGATTCCAAAATATATATAGTTTGAGTTGTGATCAATACTGAGATACGTATACACTGGGTCGTGGATTGATTCAAGATAATATTTATTGATTTATTTCTGTACATCTAACTGTGGACAACTAGTTGTAGGTTACTAACGAGGACAGCTGACTTAATAAACTTAAAACATCAAAATATATTAAAAGTGTTGTAAATATATTTTGAACATACTTTGATATATATGTATATATTGTTATAGGTTCGTGAATCAACCAGTGGCCAAGTCTTACTTCCCGACGAAGTAAAAATCTGTGAAAGTGAGTTATAGTCCCACTTTTAAAATCTAATATTTTTGGGATGAGAATACATGCAGGTTTTATAAATGATTTACAAAATAGACACAAGTACGTGAAACTACATTCTATGGTTGAATTATCGAAATCGAATATGCCCCTTATTATTAAGTCTGGTAATCTAAGAATTAGGGAACAAACACCCTAATTGACGCGAATCCTAAAGATAGATCTATTGGGCCTAACAAACCCCATCCAAAGTACCGGATGCTTTAGTACTTCGAAATTTATATCATATCCGAAGGGTGTCCCGGAATGATGGGGATATTCTTATATATATGCATCTTGTTATTGTCGGTTACCAGGTGTTCACCATATGAATGATTTTTATCTCTATGTATGGGATGTGTATTGAAATATGAAATCTTGTGGTCTATTGTTACGATTTGATATATATAGGTTAAACCTATAACTCACCAACATTTTTGTTGACGTTTAAAGCATGTTTATTCTCAGGTGAATATTAAGAGCTTCCGCTGTTGCATACTAAAATAAGGACAAGATTTGGAGTCCATGTTTGTATGATATTGTGTAAAAACTGCATTCAAGAAACTGATTTCGATGTAACATATTTGTATTGTAAACCATTATGTAATGGTCGTGTGTAAACAGGATATTTTAGATTATCATTATTTGATAATCTACGTAAAGCTTTTTAAACCTTTATTTATGAAATAAAGGTTATGGTTTGTTTTAAAAATGAATGCAGTCTTTGAAAAACGTCTCATATAGAGGTCAAAACCTCGCAACGAAATCAATTAATATGGAACGTTTTTAATCAATAAGAACGGGACATTTCACCGGTAACAATAAAAGAGCATACATATAAATCAAGGTGATAATAAGGTTGTTTCGAACGAAAAGTCGAAGTTGATTTGCTGAAGCTGTGACAAAATTTGATACTTTGAAAAGGGATCGCAAAGTTATTTTTTGCTAATAAATGCCAAAGGATTTGACGCGGCTACGTGTTAAACTTTTACTCAGTTGCCGAGAGTTTCTCAGGTGCATAACTATATGCATAAATCTTTCCTTCCATAGATGAAGTGCGGTTGATTCATTCTATCGATTGAGGTGTTTTCAAGAATCATGAAAGTTTGAACGCAGATTGTAATCATCAAGATACAAACGAGGTTTAAGATGAAATCAAGTGGCAAACTTGAAGATATGTTTAGTTTCATATATTATAATCAGTATTTTAATTTATTTTACTTGTCCAATGTTGGTAGTCCACAGTTAGCAATTCAATAATTCATATATAGTTTAATATATAATATTCGAATTAATTAATACGTGTCGTGACCCGTATACGTCTCAGACTTGATCACAACTCAAAGTATATATATTATTTGAGAATCAACCTCAACCCTGTATAGAGAACTCGATCATTACTGCATATAGAGTGTCTATGGTGATTTCAAATAATATATATAGATGCGTCGATATGATATGTCAAAACTTTGTATACGTGTCCTGATATTTAAAGTGCGTAAAATAAATACAGGAATTAAATGACGATAAATAAAATGCGTAAAGTAAATAACAGAAATTAAATGACGATAATTAAAATTGCGATAATTAAATTGCGATAAAATAAATTGCGATAAATAAATTGCGATAATTAAAATGTAATAAGGAATTAACAGTTAGCTAGGAACAGTTAGCTAGAATTTTGTCAGCGTGGATTCTTAACAAAATTTCTCATAGTTAATTTGTTTGTTTCTAATAAATTTTATTTTGTCAAATGTTTTCTTCATTATGCCACTTGTTGGATTCTGATAGATCAAAATCCAAATATGAAATTGAATAAAAATGGTTATTATGAGGTGAACGGATACGTATATCTATGGGTGTAAGTAGGATAGTAAATGATCGTTGAATTAGATTCGAAGAACGTACAATGTAACTTATTAATGTGAAATCTAAATATTCCTTGGGTATTACCTACCCGTTAAAATATTTTCACCATTAACAGTTTGTACGAAAGAATTTTTAATTACACTCTTTATGAAAATATATATACATATATATTTTCTTCGGATATAATCATGGATTTAATGAGTTAATGTGATATTAAACTCATCAGATTTACGGCTAAAACTAGAGTACATAATCTCTAAAACATTAAAGATTGTATAATTGCCATGAAGGACGAAGATAGTTTATGTAGAACGATTCATAAAACGATGATTATACTCGAGGTACAGAATGAGATGTTGAGGCATGGATTGTTGAAACTTGAGTTGTTGGTGGTACTGGTGATGTTAATGATGGTACTGTTGGTGCCGGTGTTGTTGCTGAAGCTGGTACGTTTTGCACCATATTTTCCAAGGCTATAACTCGGGCGCGAAGCTCGTTGACTTATTACTCCAGGATGATTGTCGGTTCGGACGAGCGGATGAATAAGATTTAGAATCTGAGTTATGATATAGTCGTGGAAAGATATTCGGGAAATGAGGGTGAAAATGGTGTTATGAACAGGTTCGCCGGTAAGTGCTTCAGGTTCTTCGTCAAAAGGTGAATGCGGTTAGTGGAAGGGATCGCCTTCTACGCGTCTCCATTGATTAATTTGACTACGAATCCATCAGATGAATTGAGGATGGGTGATTGGTTGATTCATTCTGATGATGCTGCTTCCGGAGCTTAGGTGAATATCCATGTCGGAATAGCCGTCGGAATAACTATCGGAATAGCTATCGAAATCTGGGGGACTCGAACTGGTTGAGGGATTCATTTCGTACGATTAGATGAAGGATTTTCGATAAGAAATAGATTATAGGATGTAGATTAGTACCCTGCAATACATAATTTACATATGCATATATAATACTAAAATCCCATAAGTTACGGAGAAATCTACAGAAAATGACAAGCAAAGTTTACAGTAATAGATACGATAAGATATGATTTAGCAGATACGCTAAGATATGAATTTTGTCTATACACTATTCATGCAATCAATGCAGCAAGACGTGTCTATACTAAGAATGATTAGCAGATAATTTTCGACACCAATTGATAAGCAAAATTTTTTATATGCAGACACGGTCGAAGTCCAGACTCACTAATGCATCCTAACGACTTATCAGTTATACACACTAATGCAAGACCTGGTTCGCTAAGACCACTGCTCTGATACCAACTGTAGAGACCCATCCTAATCCATCCGGACAAAGTCCATATCGATTATAAACGATTCACAACAGTTGATTACATCGCGAGGTACTTGACCTCTATATGATACATTTTACAAACATTGCATTCATTTTTGAAAAGACAATCTTTCATTACTTCGAAAGTTGACAACATGCATACCATTTCGTATATATCTTACTATAATTGACTTAATAATAATCTTGATGAACTCAATGACTCGAATGCAACATCTTTTGAAATATGTCATGAATGACTCCAAGTAATATCTCTAAGATGAGCAAATGCACAGCGGAAGATTTCTTTCGTACCTGAGAATAAACATGCTTTAAAGTGTCAACCAAAAGGTTGGTGAGTTCATTAGTTTAACATAAATAATCATTTCATAATTTTTAATAGACCACAAGATTTCATATTTCCATTTCTCATAAACATACGTCCCATGCATAGAGACAAAAATATCATTCATATGGATTGAACACCTGGTAACCGACATTCACAATATGCATATAAGAATATCCCTATCATTCTGGGATCCTCCTTCGGACATGATATAAATTTCGAAGTACTAAAGCATCCGGTACTTTGGATGGGGCTTGTTGGGCCCGATAGATCTATCTTTAGAGTTCGCGTCAATTAGGGTGTCTGTTCCCTAATTCTTAGATTACCAGACTAAATAAAAAGGGGTATATTCGATTAGATAATCCAACCATAGAATGTAGTTTCGATTACTTGTGTCTATTTCGTAAAGCATTTATAAAAGCAGCGCATGTATTCTCAGTCTCAAAAATATATATTGCAAAAGCATTTAAAAAGGGAGCAAATGAAACTCACCTAATGTATTTTGTAGTAAAAATACATATGACTATATTGAACAATGCAGGGTTGGCCTCGGATTCACGAACCTATAACATTTGTATATTCATTAATATATATAATCGTAATCGAATAAATATATATATTATTATTAGTGATATAATTTAATAAGTTATAAGTTTCATTATTTATTTGTTTATATATTTTCATGTTATATATATATATATAAATGTTATTATAGTTAAGTTATGTGTACAAAATATATTTACGTAAATAAAATCTTTATTTTCATATTTATAACTTTAAGTACGTTATTAAAACTTTTAGTTTAGTAATCATAATTATTTTAAAAATATTGATAATAGTGATAATAATAATGATACTAATTATAATAGTTTATTATCATAGTAGTAAATAATGATAATTTTTATCCTAATACTTATATTTGTAATTATAATAATAATTATCATACTAATGATAATGATAATGATAATTATAATAATGATGATCTTAATAATAATAATAAAAATAATATTACTAATAATTATAGAAATGATACTAATATTAATGAAAATAATAATAATTTGTATCATTTTCTTATTAATATTTATATTCTATGATTTCTATATTCGTAATCTTCGTATTAAATTTCAAATCTAATGACTAAAACTTCCATATCATAAATTCGTAATCCTAAACATAAAGATGTTAATAATACTAGTAACTACAACATAACAATAATAATAATAATAATAATAATAATAATAATAATAATAATAATAATAATAATAATAATAATACCTAATATAAAGAACACTCGTTTTATTAGGGTTTCCCTAAAACAGATCGAGATAACAGAGGTGGTCCGCAGGGAGATAGCTTCATCATCGAGCAATTGATCAACTATCATTATCATCCTCTTCATCATCATCATCTTCACCTCCGTATCATAACCAACATCATTCAAGCACCCAATTTTCTATCGGTACAGATCAATAGTTCAAAATCATATTTCAATTCCTCTTAAGTCCGTATGATTTTGTCTAACCCTAACTATAATTTATTATGAATCTATTTGTAGTCAAGGTTTTCAAGTGGATTCTGTTGAATGGTGGGTGCATCGAAGCTATTTCATAGCAGAAGAATCTCATTCTGGTATTCGACGACTTCGACAGTACATAGTTGGAGTTACCTCATTTGACGCCAATTTGCACCGCCGCATCAAAGACTGTTTGTATCATCACCATTGAGTATCGGTATTGTTACCAACGTAGCTAATTAATTATTAACTCATTTTCCACATTTGTAAGTTCTGTTTTATCTAACCTTTTTATCAATCAAATGCTTAGGATATGAACAATAATCTTGTATGTGTAGTAGCAATAGTTGTATGAACTTAATTGTTTGTGTGTGTGGTAATGTTCGTCTAGTGATGGTAGGGTGTTGATCGAATGAATAGCAAGCAATGATTGAAGATGCTTCATTGTAATAGTCGACTGAATTAGTAGTATGTAACAAGCTCTTGATTGTGTGATCTTTGTATAGGACAGAAATAGAGTAGGTAGATATAGGACGATAGTGATGAATGTGGTAATATCTCGATGGTGATGATGATACCGTTGGTGTGTGATTCGATTTAGCAGTAGAAATAGTGATGACTAATTATTATATGTGTGTATTTGTATTTGTGTTCTTATATTTGCAGCAGGTTTATCAGATCACAAAAAAAATAATGGCAGTGGTAGCTTGAAGTTTAGTGGTGGTTCAAGGGGTGAAGTGGTGGTCGTGTACAGCTGAAACAGAAGCGAGAACAGCAGCTCTTTCAGTGATCGAGAAAAATTTAAAGAGGAAACATAAGGTGTCGGTTATGATGGTTGTTTTGTTGGGACAGAAATAGAAACGAAAGCATTGTAGTAGCAGCTAGTGGATTAAATGGAATTTTGATGGTTTGTTGTTAGTTACAATACACAGAAACGGATGGTATGTAGCGAGTGGTGATGGCTGTGGTGTTATTTGAGGTGGTGAGGCTGCATCAACATAACCAAAACTATAGTACAATTGGTAGGTTTGGTTGGTGTTGCTCGGTCAACAGAAATAAAATGTGAAACAGTACAGTGGCGATTGATGGATGGTTATGGTGGTGCTTGCAGCAAAACAGAAGTTAAAGTGACGTGGTAGTGGGGGTGTTTGGACAGAAAATCAGAAATAAGAATGGTAATAACAATAATGGGTATCGATTGGTTTCGAAATAGGATGAAAGGAAGTAGCAGTTAAAAGACTAGTAGAGTTATTGTGGGTTGCTTAAGGTAGTTTAAAGTTATGGTGGAGATTCGAAACAGCAACCAGAATTTTAAGAGGGAGAGAGGGTCGATTAAAGAGAGGGAGATAATTCATGTAAATGTGCTTGGTTTATGTATTTATATAAATCTATTTACACTTGTATACATATATATATATATATATATATATATATATATATATATATATATATATATATATATATATATATATATAAGTTAGATAGAAAAGAAACAAAACAGTTATCAATCATAACTCAATTATGTGCCTATTGTGAAGATAAATTCTTATCAAATAAACGAGACAAGACTAGTGGAAATTTTATCAAGGAGACAGGGAGTAGTGGATATTAGTTGTATTATGTACCAATTTTCAACAAGACAACCATAATACAATTTAATAATCTAACAAGTTGGAACACGTGGGCTGTGAATTGAAATGGTAATTCTGTATTGAATAAATCCATCAATAAAGGGACCGTAATATATATATATATATATATATATATATATATATATATATATATATATATATATATATATATAGCAACATTTTAGATAGTGGAAAAAGATCATACAAGTTGATGATAAGAATAGAGATGAAAATAAGCGTGTGAACTTATCTTAGAATCATAAATTTGGTATCTTATGCTTCGACATATATATATTAGAGATATTATTTTGTAATAGAAATATATATTAAAAGTTTCAACACCTAATATTTATATCTCTTATATATATGTATATTACAATATATATATAATGATAGTTATGTATAGAAATCATATATATATATATATATATATATATATATATATATATATATATATATATATATATATATATATAAACTCATTTTATATATATATACATATATATATATATACATATATATATATATATGTATATATATTCATATTTATTTGCAAACTATGGTTCGTGAATCGTCGGAGATGGTCAAAGTCAAATGCATTCATGGAAATAGTTTAAACATTATGAGACTCAGTTTAATAGACTTTGCTTATCGTGTCGAAATCATACAAGATTAAGTTTAAATTTGGTCGGAAATTCCCGGGTCATCACAAATTATCAGATCCAGGAAGTTTCACAATTCCATGTTTTCTGGGTAGTCTTATATCAATAGAAGCATTGGCAGACTTAGGTGCTAGTATAAATTTAATGCCGTATTCACTATACGCTAAACTAGACCTTGGAGAATTGAAACCAACAAGAATAAGCATACAACTAGCCGATCGATCAATAAAATATCCTAGAGGGATAATGGAGAACATGCTAGTTAAAGTTGGTACTTTAGTATTTTCAGTAGATTTTGTTGTTCTGGACATGGAAGAAGATTCTCAAGTTCCTCTCATATTAGGAAGACCATTCTTAAACACGGCTAAAGCAATGATAGACGTGTTCGGTAAGAAACTGACCCTAAGTATAGAGGACGAGAGTGTTACCTTTTCAGTTGATAGAGCTATGCAACAACCACAATCTGCAGATGATACATGTTATTATATTCAAACTATAGATTCACATGCAGAATTGTTAGAAGAATTTCCAGAATTACAAGGAACAGGAGAATGTTCTTTAGGAGAAGGAACTGAACCAATTGATGAAACTGAAATGTTAGCTACACTAATAGCTAATGGATATGAACCAACAACAGAAGAAATTCAAATGCTAAAAGAAGAAGACAGATATCGATATAAATCATCGATAGAAGAACCTCCGACATTAGAGTTAAAGCCACTTCCAAATCATTTGGAATACGCTTATTTACATGGTAAATCTGAATTACCTGTAATAATATCGTCTTCTCTTACTAAAAATGAGAAATCACAACTCATTTCTATGTTAAAAGCTCATAAACCAGCTATTGCATGGAAAATTCATGATATTAAAGGAATAAGTCCTTCGTATTGCACACATAAAATCCTTATAGAAGAAGGTCATAAAACGTATGTGCAACGCCAACGAAGACTAAATCCTAATATGCAAGATGTTGTTAAGAAAGAAATTATTAAACTGCTAGATGCAGGTTTAATTTATCCAATTTTTGATAGTCCATGGGTAAGCCCAGTTCAATGCGTGCCTAAGAAGGGTGGCATGACTGTCATTACAAATGAGAAAAATGAGCTTATTCCTACTAGGACTGTAACAGGATGGCGTGTTTGTATTGATTATAGAAAATTAAATGACGCCACTAGAATAGATCACTTTCCCTTACCTTTCATTGATCAAATGTTAGAAAGATTAGCCGGAAATAGTTACTATTGTTTTCTTGATGGTTTTTCCGGATATTTTCAAATTCCAATAGCACCCGAGGACCAAGAGAAAACCACATTCACGTGCCCTTATGGTACTTTTGCTTACAAACGCATGCCATTTGGACTTTGCAACGCCCCTGCAACCTTTCAAAGGTGCATGATGGCAATTTTTCACGACATGATAGAAGAATGCATGGAAGTTTTCATGGATGACTTTTCAGTCTTCGGTGATACTTTTGAAACATGTCTAGCTAATCTTGAACGAATGCTTATTAGATGTGAACAATCAAATCTAGTACTTAATTGGGAGAAATGCCATTTCATGGTTAAAGAAGGCATCGTTCTGGGTCATAAAATTTCAAAGGAAGGAATTGAAGTGGATAGAGCTAAAGTAGATGTAATTGCTAAACTTCCACATCCCACCAATGTTAGAGGAGTTAGGAGTTTTCTAGGGCATGCCAGTTTTTACCGACGTTTCATTAAAGATTTTTCTAAAATTGCCACTCCTATGAATAAACTCCTAGAAAAGGATGCTCCATTCATCTTTTTAGATGAATGTATCAAATCTTTTAATATTCTTAAAGAGAAACTCACTAATGCGCCGATCATGATAACTCCAAATTGGAATTTACCGTTTGAACTAATGTGCGATGCAAGTGATTTTGCAATGGGAGACGTTTTAGGACAAATGATTGAAAAATGATTTCAACCTATTTATTATGCTAGTAAGACGTTACAAGGAGCACAAACAAATTACACAACTACTGAAAAAGAACTCCTTGCTATTGTCTTTGCTTTTGACAAATTTTGATCATATCTCGTTCTAGCTAAAACGGTGGTCTATACCGACCATTCTGCTCTTAGATACCTATTTTCGAAACAAGATGCTAAACCAAGATTAATCCGTTGGATCTTACTCTTACAAGAGTTTGATATTGAAATCCGAGATAAAAAGGGAGCAGAAAATCTCGCAGCCGATCATCTTTCTCGTCTTGAAAATCCTGAATTAGAAGTTCTAAATGAATCGGCCATACAAGACAACTTTCCTGATGAATGTCTATTGAAGATAGATTATAATGAAATTCCATGGTTTTCAGACTATGCAAACTACTTAGTATGTGGATTCCTTGAAAAAGGATTATCGTACCAAAAACGAAAGAAATTCTTTAGTGATATAAAACACTATTTCTGGGAAGATCCACATTTGTTTAAAAGTTGTCCCGATGGAATAATACGCCGATGTATTCGGAGATGAAGCTAGTAAAATTTTAAACCATTGTCACACAGGACCAACAGGAGGGCATTATGGGCCTCAACTAACAGCAAGAAAAGTTTATGATGCTGGATTCTATTGGCCTACAATTTACAAAGACGCACACCTTCTTTGTAAATCCTGTGATGCTTGTCAAAGGGCCGAAAAAATAAGTCAACATGATGAAATGCCACAAAATGTCATTCAAGTATGTGAAGTATTTGACATTTGGGGTATTGACTTTATGGGTCCATTTCCAAAATCTCATAATAATCTCTACATTCTCGTAGCCATTGATTATGTATCTAAATGGGAGGAAGCACAAGCTCTCCCAATTAACGAAGCACGAGTTGTAGTCAACTTTTTAAAACGTCTTTTTGCAAGGTTTGGAACACCAAAAACTTTAATAAGTGATCGGGGAACTCATTTTTGTAATAATCAACTTGAGAAAGTTCTTAAAAGATATGGAGTAACTCATAAAATCTCCACTGCATATCATCCACAAACAAGTGGACAAGTTGAAAATACCAACCGAGCTTTAAAACGTATTCTAAAGAAAACTGTAGGATCAAATCCGAAGGAATGGTCCATTAAATTGGAGGATGCACTCTGGGCTTTTAGAACAGCCTACAAAACTCCAATTGAAACCACACCTTTTAAACTCGTTTACGGAAAAGCATGTCATCTTCCAGTAGAAATTGAACACAAAGCATTTTGGGCTTTGAAGACATGTAATCTTGATTTACATAAAGCTGGACGTCTACGATTAAGTCAACTAAACGAATTAGAAGAATTAAGACAAGAAGCATACGAAAATTCGTTAATCTATAAGGAAAGAACGAAGAAATGGCATGATAAAAGAATCAGAAGTTCAAAAGAATTTAAAGAAGGAGACAGAGTTCTTCTTTTCAATTCACGATTCAAGCTATTTCCTGAAAAATTGAAATCAAGATGATCTGGACCATTCATAGTCAAAAGAGTTTTCCCATACGGAACGATAGAATTAATAAATTCAAATGGGATTGAATTTAAGGTTAATGGTCACAGAGTTAAACATTACATAGATAGTCCGATGGAAGTCGACAACGAAGTTAATCACAATTTCGATACCACAGCTAACTAAGTGTGGGGAGAATCAAGTCTTTTAAAGGATAATATGTATTTCTGTTAGAGTTAGATTTTCAGTTTTCGTGTAGTTCTCGAAAATGGAACCCGAATGGTCTTTCCCTAGCAGACCCTAAAGAACTAGTCTTCTCCCCCCATTCTGAATTTTTTTTTTTTTTTTAGGTTTTACGAAATGAAGACTTCCTGTGAACTAAACCATGGCCTAATGCTACATGCTTTGATTACTAAACGTAATAATGACACACTTCCGAGTGAACTGGTATCAGTAATCAGAGAAAAATTGGACGGAGTAAGAAAAGAATCCAGATGCGAAGATAATAAGTTACAATTTGGTAAAGGAAAATCAAAATTCGCGGCGAAAAGAAGAGCACGACACCTTGAAAAATGTCACAAATGCGGAAAATGGTCACACGAAGGTAAATGTTCAAATAATCAAACCTATTCAAACACCGAATTTGTTACTTTATGCAGAGATGGACCGTTCATATGTTTAGAAGAAAAAACATTAAATGCTCGAGGTTACGCCTATGTAGCCATGGAAAATCAATTAGTCCGACTATCTTATGAGTGGGCTAGAGCATATCACTAAGAATACTATCTCACAGGTAAGTCTGTACAGTTTTTATTTTTATTTTTTTTTTTAACCTTTTGATAATAAACGCTAATTTGTTCGCTATAAAGTATTAAATTGGTATTCGATGAAATTAGGTCTTGCGACCGAAATTATTGATATCATACAAAAATTTATTACATCACTGCGAAATTTAACATTTATTCTTAAGGTATAAATATCTTTAATCAATCAACCCAAAATATTTCAAAAATTCATCATGAGTTAAATTAGGTTATGGAACCGAAATTACTTTACCGAAAAGAGGGGCGTATATTTTTGATAATATTAGATTGATTAAAGTGGGATAAAAGTCAAAAAGATTTTTAATTTTATTTTTACCATGTTTTTAAAATTAATATATAAATCTTAAATTGATATTGTAAACTTTTTAAATCAATATATTTAAAATTGTAAATATTTGAAAAATTAATATTTTTAATATAAGTTTGTATGTATAAAAACAAAATTAAATTTAAGTTTGGTGTGAATTTTTAATAATATGAATTTTTAATTTTATGCATTTTAAATTTAAGTTTGGTGTGAATTTAAAAAACAAAAATTTACTTTATTTTGCTAAGTTAAAAATATGATTTTTAAAAATTCGTCGTAAGTTGAAGACTAGGTCGTTGAACCGAAATTGCTTTACCCGAGGGAGGGACGAGAACTTTTATTATCATTATTTTTAATCTTATTGAATTAAAGTATGCCAAAAACATTAAAAAACCCAAAAATCTTTGCTTTTAAAACCGTGCTTTAAATTGACAAATTTTAAAATTTTGTCGAGGGACGGACTAGAACATCGTTCCGAAACGACCTCGTCCTAAATAACAAGGGAAACAAAATTTTAAAATTAATTTATTAATATTGTTTTTATAAGTTAAGATTATTTAAAAAAAAAATTAAATACCGCGACTCGCGGAGTTTGATAGGGACACACACCGCGACTCGCGGAGTTCAGAAAATACAGAAAAATGATAACTGGTCGATCAGACCAGTCTCTTTCCCCATTTCCATATTTTCTGCGAAAACACACCCAAAAACACACACAAAATCCGAATTTTTTTCACCATTTTTCATCAAATCTTTCACAAAATCATGTTGAGAAGGATGCTATCAATGAATTACTCAAGGAAAACGGTAATTTCTTCATCAAAACACCCATTTAATCCGAAAATTAGTGTTCTTGAACAAATTTATACCCAATTCGATTTTGATGCTTTTTAGTGTAGTTATGCTTAAATTGCTTATATATTATTCTTGTATAACCTAGATTGATGCTATTTAACATAATTAGAAGCCTTAAACTTCAAATTTTGAGTAATCTAGGGTTTGTGTTCTTGAGCAATTTGGGGCTTTTTGATATAGACAGGTTATGGTTGATTTTTGTCATGAATTATTGCTAAATTAAGTAGTGTAACATGTTTAGGTAGTTAAATGATCCAAACTTTGAGCCTAAACATGATTTTTGAGAATTAAAGTAGACTTTTTCAAGTCTAAAATTCATGAACTTGATTTTTGAGATATAATTGCCATTTGAAACTTGTTTAATTGCTAATAATGATTATTTTGACATGTTATTTGAGTTGAATGCTTATGAACTTGGCGAACATTTTCGTATATGCTTATTTGAAAAAGTGTAGACTTGATAAAAATATGAAAATAAGCATAAGTTTGATATAAATTGAACATGTCATTGTAATTATTTTGATTGATGATTTTGATGACACTAATGCATATTTGGATGCACAAAAATTGTGTTTGATGTGTTTTGCAGACTGAAAGGGGTGAATCTTCATCCCAAGCTCGCATTGCTCCTCCTGAGAATGCGGAACAACAGGATGTTGATAACTATTACAAACAAGATATACCTCATCCAGTTATGATATTTTCAGATTTGCACGTGGAAGATTTGCACCCGAACTTGAGATTAGACAGACGTTGGATAGATTATCCAAAATACCAAAGGAGCTTGCACATTCTTCATTCTAAAGCTGTTGAAGTACCTAGGGTAATAGAATGGGAACCGTTAGAAGCCGTAGAATTGGGCGAACAGATTAGAGAATTACTTACACAGAGGTATGGTAATTCTACTTTTAACGATTGGGTACGATTATTCAACATGCGTAGACATGTATATATAAAGTATGGTGTGAAGAATTATTGTGTAGTATAGAAATAAATGATCGGGTAGCTACTTTAACCAATCAAACTTTTATTAGATTTTTGTTAGGAGGTTCGATGTGCCACATGTCTCTACTAGACATGGCTCAGGCCTTACGTATATATACGCCTGAGGAGCTAGCATCTGCCGATTGTCAAGGGTTGATATTAAATGGTAGGAAGATTGATGAAAATTTTGATACGCATGGTGTATGATTCAAATGACTAGCCATCACCGATTTAAAGGGGGAAATTACTCTTATACGGATATAGATAGAGCTGAGTTAAGAATAATTCACAGGTTTCTAGCGAACTCGATTACACAGCGAGGTAAAAATAAGGAAAAGGTAAATGAGCAAGATTTATTTTACCACATGTGTATTAGAGACCCACAAAGTGCTGTAAGTATACCTTATTGTGTGGGTTATTATTTATCGGCTATGGTTAGGGGGATGAGACCGCACAGTATAATAGGAGGTGGTATATTTATTACATTAATTGCTGAGTATCTCGATGTGGATATAAGTCGGGGGGATTATTAATCGAAGAACCAGAACCCCACGATACAATTGGTTTAAATGTATATCATGGTGCTAAGGTTTTGAAGAGGCGAAATAACGCCGCAGTACAATATAATGGAAGACATCCACAGGTTGAAAGAAATCAACAGCCAGGTAATGTGGGAGGGGGAAATGAAATGACAGAAATGCAAAGGTTTATAGCTTCACAAGAGTATGAAAATGCTAGACATCGAGCATTTGAAGATTGGCAAGTTCATTAAAACCACATCATAGCTCATTGCCAACATGTAGGTAGAAACTATATTCCTACTCCAAAGCCCGTATTTCCTCCCTGGTCTATAGAGATTCAACCACCGTATCCTACTTATAACCCAGCTGAAGCATTCTATAACACATACGGTTATGCATGGAACCCCTACTGGTATCAGTATTAACCCTAGTTTATTTAGTTTTATTTATTTTATTTTTTGTAATGTTACTACATTTAACACTTATGTTGATATTGTAATAGTTTTTATAATTTTCTAACTTTTATTATTAGATTTTAATAATTTTTGAATGTGGGGTAATATACCAAACTTCAAAAAAAATATGTATATATGTTTGCAGTTTATCTTATGTACACAACAGGGTAAAACAATGCATTTTCAAAGACTGGCATTAAGTTCAGCAAAAGCAACTAATTTTGACGACAAGATGCAAAATATATGTGATGTAACAACAAACGGAATGAACAAATGATGTGCACCATTTATCATTCAACAACAAAGAACAATATGTTTGGAACCTTTGGTAAAATTTAATCATTTTTCTACGCTAATCACCCTCAATAATTTAAATTGTTACTGATTTCTTGCAAATGAGGGCATTGCAAGATCTTAAGTATGGGAAGGGGTTAAATTCTTTCGGATTTTTAAAATTTTTACTTTATACACTTGGTTACCATTAGAAATACTAGTAAAGCAGTAGTTGTATTAGAATCTAGTGCTCTCTGATAATAAAGAACAGCCCTAGTCTTATATACTGACTACCCAATTCTAGTAAAAATTTTCAAAATTTTCAATTAAATGAATTCAAAATCATGTTTATACATATTTATGAACGATAAAACTAGGTGTTAACACCGAAATTATTGTTACCTCAGAAAGGACATAAATTGAGAAACAAACCAAAATGTTAGAATTCATTTAAAATAGAATAGAGGACAATAAAAAGGCAAATAAAAGAAAATAAAAGCTAAGTGTGGGAATATTTACCAAATTATTTTAAACATATGTCACATATTTTTGTACAAATAACTGAAGATACTTTTATTTTGGACAATTTCTAAAAAGTTTTACCCGATTTTCTGTAAGAAAGATGGATCTACACGATGAATCAATTCCATCATTAAAAGGAAGTAAAGTCTTCAGAAAAAAACACGCGCTTCTTGATTTAGGTCATGAAGTTGTCGTCCAGACCAGCTGTAGGTTGACGAAAAATCTAGAAAAGTCATCACTAAAATCAGCAGGAAATTCACGGACCTCAGCATCAAACAGGGTCGCCAAGTGGTCAGATTTATCCTAACCATGGGAGGATCTGTCTTGTAAAATGGGGAGGACGCCGTGCAAATTAGCTGGATAAGACTAATGAATCAGACCTCCAGAAAGGATAATCTCCTTAAAGATTAAAAATCAGCATTTAAGCCTGATATTACTCAATCCTTGAGATTGACTTTAAAGATTGAGAATTACAAACTCATGGAATTCGATGATATCTAAACTCGAGCTTGAACGAGAAAATATTTTGATCAAAATTTCAAACCGATTTGTTTTCTGAAAACCCATTTTCAATGCGTTCATTACCATTGAACGTAAAATCCTAGGAATTCACCTGGAATTCTTTAGGTCACCTGAACCAAATCAGGTGTCAACCGTAAGAACGGTGGTTGCGTTGCATGGTCAAAGACAGGACCTTGTGCCAAACGACAAATTATAAGGGTGAGCTTTACTATTGCTCCTACCAAGGATAGTAATTGCATCCGACACGTTATAGACCATAATTAAAAGCATGTCAGGGGACATTGCCTTAACAGTTGCTTGTTCAACGTTTTACTTTACAATCGGACGGTAGTTTACCGAAAGGTAATATACGGAGCAAGTATACTGGACGTGTTGCTTTCCCAATACAAGGTTAGCAAGTGGGTGACACAAAACCGCAAGTTTTGAGCTAAAAATTTCAAATATGAAACCCACCAAACCCACAAAAAGAATTTGCAAACACCGGTGAAGGGTTATTCTGGAAAACTTATCTAGGGTAAAAGCTAGATTTAATTTTCAAAAGATCAAATGTTTTCATAAAGATCCAATTTCCTTAAAGGATCTAAATTTTATAGTCATGTGGGACTGTAAACCACATCGTTACTACCATTGTTTATACCGCCGTATAGAAATCACTGATGTACAAAGTGTGAAGAATAAAGAGGTGATTCTAGTATTTCAAGACTATATTGCTTGAGGACAAGCAACACTCAAGTGTGGGAATATTTGATAATGCTAAAAACGAACATATATTTCATAGCATTATCCCTCAAGAAAGACAAGCTTTTAGTTGCAATTGTTCTATTTACAAGTGATATTCGTTTAAATAATAAAAGGTGAAGACAAAAGACAGATTCGATGAATTGAAGACGCAAATAACCAAAAAGCTCAAAAGTACAAAATACAATCAAAAAGGTTCAAATTAATGATGAAGAACGTCTAAAAATGACAAGAGTACAAGTTACAAAACGCAAAGTACACGATATAAAATAGTACGAAAGGACGTTCGAAAATCCGGATCCGGGACATGAGTCAACTCTCAACGCTTGACGCAACTGACCAAAAGTTACAAATTAATTATGTATATAAATATAATATAATATATAATTAATTATATAAATTATATATTTATATTATATTTATATTATTAAAATCCGTCGGCAAGTAAAGATCCAAATTGGAGTGAGCTGGAAATTCAAACTCCGTGACTCGCGGAGTTTGAAGGGGAAATTGACCGCGACTCGCGGAGTACTCAAATCCAAATATGCCTATAAAAGGCAACGCATTTTGATCGTTTTAAATATCCTAATTCTATCTATCTCTCAAAAACGTATATATATATATATATATATATATATATATATATATATATATATATATATATATATATATATATATATATATATATATATATATATATATATATATTTATATTTTAATTTTAATTTTAATTTTAAATTTCAATAATAAGGGTGTATTAGCTAATGTTGTAAGGGTGTAAGTCGAAATTCTGTCCGTGTAACGCTACGCTATTTTTAATTATTGTAAGTTATGTTCAACCTTTTTAATTTAATGTCTCGTAGCTAAGTTATTATTATGCTTATTTAATCCGAAGTAATCATGATGTTGGGCTAAAAATATTTAAATTTTGGTAATTGGGCTTTGTACCATAATTGGGGTTTGGACAAAAGAACGACACTTGTGGAAATTAGACTATGGGCTATTAATGGGCTTTATATTTGTTTAACTAAATGATAGTTTGTTAATTTTAATATAAAGATTTACAATTGGACGTCCCTATAAATAACCATATACACTCGATCGGACACGATGGGCGGGGTATTTATATGTACAAATAATAGTTCATTTAACCGGACACGGGAATGGATTAATAGTCTATGGAATTATTAAAACAGGGGTGAAATTATGTACAAGGACACTTGGCATAATTGATAACAAAGTATTAAGACCTTGTTACAGTTTAAGTCCCCAATTAGTTGGAATATTTGACTTCGGGTATAAGGATAATTTGACGAGGACACTCGCACTTTATATTTATGACTGATGGACTGTTATGGACAAAAACCAGACGGACATATTAAATAATCCAGGACAATTAACCCATGGGCATAAACTAAAAATCAACACGTCAAACATCATGATTACGGAAGTTTAAATAAGCATAATTCTTTTATTTCATATTTAATTTCCTTTATTTTATATTTAATTTCACTTCTAATTATCGCACTTTTATTTATTGTCATTGTATTTAATTGCACTTTTAATTAACGCACTTTTTAATTATTGTATTTTATTTCATCGCATTTTTATTTATCGCAATTTCATTATCGTTATTTACTTTACGCTTTAAATTAAGTTATATTTATTTTTAATATTTTACATTAGGTTTTAACTGTGACTAAGTTTTAAAATCGACAAACCGGTCATTAAACGGTAAAAATCCCCTTTTTATAATAATAATATTACTTATATATATTTGTATTTTTATAAATAAAAACTAATATAGCGTTAAGCTTTATTTAAAGATTTTCCCTGTGGAACGAACCGGACTTACTAAAAACTACACTACTGTACGATTAGGTACACTGCCTATAAGTGTTGTAGCAAGGTTTAAGTATATCCATTCTATAAATAAATAAATATCTTGTGTAAAATTGTATCGTATTTAATAGTTTTTCCTAGTAAAATATAAGCTATTTCATATACACCTCGCATAACATCAATCATTCAACCTTTCCCATTATCAATTATCATTTATATTCGAATTAACTTAGCAAAAAAATTCAGAAACTGGAGCAGGACCCCTGTTCTTGTTTCATTTTTCTCAAATCTTGATTTTGAAATCAACTTCAAGGTAATAATATAGTTTTGTTAGGATTCATTTATGTAATATTTCTGCAAAGTTTCACATCACAATTCTTAATAACGAACCCAAATTCCTGAGTCAAAGTTTTTAATTTCAAAAGTCAACAAAATTGTTCTTGAGAAATTCGTGTTTGATCTTATGTTTATGGGCAAATTAATGATCCATAGAGTTTACAAAAATGATTTATAACTTATTTCATGTTATATTCATAGCCTATTACGATCTCAAAAATCAAAAACCAAATTATTATTTTTATATAGCTGCGACATACAACAGTTTTTTTTTTTTGTTTTTTTTTTTTTTTGTTTTGTTGTCTGATTGAACATAAGAACCCAGTTATGGTCGTTTATATTCCAAATTAAAAATCCTAGACCAAATCATGGATTAGCTGCTATAACTATTTTGGCCGTATAAGTTCTAAGATGAAGAAGATGAGACAGTCAAATATTAGGATAAAGTAATTTAGGTTGTGTTTAATTCAGAAAAGAAGCAGCAGATGAGTGGTATGAGGTGTTAGAGGGTATGCGAGAGGTCTCTGGTTCGATTCTTGGTGGAAGCATTATTTTTTTTAAGCCTAATGAGGTAGTTTTCTTTATCAAATTATGATTATTATTATTATTATTATTATTATTATTATTATTATTATTATTATTATTATTATTATTAATATTATTTATTATTATTATTATTATTATGTTTATAAATATCATTGTTGTACTTATTATTATTATTATTATTGTTAGTATTATAATATTTAAAAGAATAATAATCATTATTATTATTATAATAATTATTAATATATTTATTATTGTTAAATGTATCATTTAAGTATTATTATTATTAAGTATTACTAACATTAGTTATTAGTATTATTATTACTACTAATACAAGTATTAGTTACCCGTTATTATTATTATTATTATTATCATAACCCTGGTTACCATTATGATTATTATTAACAAAAGTATCTTATTAAGATTACCATTAATAATAGGATTGTAATAATTATTATTATCAAGAAATAAGTATTAATATCAAGAATTAGTATTTTTAGTATCATTATTAACAATATCGTTATTATTATTATTATTAGTATTATGATTATTAATAAAGTTATTATTATTAGTAAATTATTATTATCAAAACTACCAGATTTAACAGATAAGTATTTTGTACAAAAATTTTACTTACAATATATACTATAAATATATTTCATATAACAATATATCGAATATATTAATATTTTTACATAAATACTTACATATAAATAAATGTATAGATAAAAATTAATAAATACAAATATATATAAATAATATATATTAATAAATAAAAATTATGTGATTTCCGTTATATGTTTTAATATATATACAAATGATATAGGTTCGTGAATCCAAGGCCAACCCTGCATTGTTCAGTTGTTCAATGTCGTCATATGTATTTTTACTATAAAATACAGTATCGTGAGTTTCATTTGCTCCCTTTTTAAATGCTTTTGCAATATATATTTTTGGGCTGAGAATACATGCACTGCTTTTATAAATGTTTGACGAAATAGACACAAGTACTTAAAACTACATTCTATGGTTGGATTATTAAACCGAATATCGCCCCTTTAAGTCTGGTAACCTAAGAATTAGGGAAATGGCCCCTAATTGACACGAATCCTAAAGATAGATCTTTGGGCCTAACAAACCCCATTCTGGAATTTGGAATGCTTTAGTACTTCGATTTAAATGGTGATTGTGATTGCCAATATTATGGCATACTTGCGAGTATGCTGGGGATATTCTATATGCATTATGTTAATGTCGGTTACTAGGTGTTCATCATACGAATGATTTTTATACACTTGCGAGTGTAATGATTATTTACTAAATGAAATCTTGTGGTCTATTAAAATGATGAAAATGATCGATTATGATAAACTAATGAACTCACCAACCTTTTGGTTAACACTTGTAAGCATGTTTATTCTCAGGTATGAAAGAAATCTTCCGCTGTGCATTTGCTCGTTTTAGAGATATTACTTGGAGTCATTCATGGCATATTTCAAAAGACGTTGCATTCGAGTCGTTGAGTTCAACAAGATTATTATTAAGTCATTGATAGTTTAATAGATTATGAAATGGTATGCATGCCTGTCAACTTTCTATGTAATGGAAGTTTGTCTTTTAAAAACGAATGCAATGTTTGTAAAAGGTATCATATAGAAGTTAAGTACCTCGCGATGTAATCAACTATTGTGAATCGTTTATAATCGATATGAACGGGTCTCTTCACACCATCTTCGCGTGGTATACGAAGAATCTTCTCTCTGCAGATAACTTCGGCTCTTACCTTGGACAACCAGTCCATACCGACAATCACATCAAAGCTTCCCAACTTGATGGGTATTAGATCAATCTCAAAATCTACTCCGGCTAGGTTGATAATACCTCCTCGACTAATTTGGTCAACTTTCTCATGTTTTCCATTGGCTACCTCAACAAGCATACTCTCCTCCAAAGGAACTAACGACCAATCTATCTTAGAGCAAAAGTATCTACATACATAACTCCTATCGACACCAATATCAAACAGAACATAAGCTAAAAGGTTATTGATAGTGAATGTACCTGTAACCAAGGCAGGATTCTCGCGGGCATCTCTTGCGTTCATGTTGAAGGCTCTTCCACGTGCTGGCCCGCCATCCTTCTTCTTGTTGGGACATTCATTCCTGAAGTGGCCCTGCTGTCCGCACTCATAGCACTTCCTTGGTCCATTTGGGTTTGTCCTCACAGCTGGGGCGGTGCTCTTACAGTCTCTGCCGATGTGTCCAATCCTTTTGCACTTCTCACACACTACATTGCATTGTCCAGTATGATGCTTGTAGCATCTCTTACACTGAGGAAGGGTGCCCTTGTAGTTAGGGTTTGAGCTAGGATTCGGGTTAGGTTTCCTCCAGTCGTTGTTCCCTTTGAAATTCTCATACCTCTTAGTTGGGTTCTGGTCAAAACATTTTCCCTTGTTTCTGTCCCACTTACGTTTCCATTACTAGCTCCCGATTCTGATTTCGCCTTCTCTGGCTCTTGGCGGGTAATTTGATTCATCAGGGTGTGCGCCATGCGCATAGCTTCCGGGACATTCGCTGGTTTCGATGAAGTGACATTTTCCTGAATTTCCTTGGGGAGTCCCCACAGATACTGTTCCATGCGTTTAAACTCAAGAGTAACCATTGTGGGGCACATCAGGGCTAACTCCAAGTACCTTAGGTTATAGCCATCAAGGTCAGTTCCTACAACTTTCAGTTCCTAAAACTCCGCTTCCATCTTCTGAATTTTTGTTCTGGGGCAGTACTCCTCGATCATAGCCCTCTTAAACTCCTCCCATGGTGTAGCGCAAGCTTCGTCAATTCCTCGAGCCTGGGCGAGCATATTCCACCAAGTCAAAGCGCCATCCGACAAAGTGCAGGATGCGAACTTAAACCTGTTTGCTTCAGAGCAGTTACTCACACGGAACACAGATTCCAACTTTTCAACCATCTTATTAAGCCAACTGGTCCTTCTGTTCCACTGAAATTGTAGGGCTTGCAGCTCTGGAATTCCTTGAAAGTACACCCATTCTGGAAGTTCGGGTTAGCTGGTGGAGCTTGGGGGTTGGCATTCGCCATAGCTGCGGCTACTCGAGCAACTATCATCTCCTCAATTTGAGCTGAGGTGGGGATTTCTCTCGGACCTCTTCCATTTGCCATCGATCTTCCAAACAAAAATTTCGACTTAAGTCAAAATTCAATAATTGGTAACATCATAGCATAAGGTAAACAGTACTGAAACAACACAATACACGATAACTAAGCATGGTAACAAGCAGCAGGTAGCACAAAATCTAAAATGTAATAAAATGCCGTACTGTAGCGACCCAACAAAATCGTCATTGACGACGCCGTCTACTTAGGTCCCGTTACGTGGTCATAAGTCTTTAAAACAACGTTTGACCAAAATATGTCGCATTCATTTCAAATGTAAAGATGTTTCAAAGTTTACAAAAGTAGTTTAACGACTAGTTACATTACAACGTTTAAAATATAAATGAAACCTATGTGACACAATTTAAAAGTAAGTAAAAAGACGCTCCATGTATGCATGTATACTCGACATCCAAGCAAGTATCAAAAAGTAGAGTGCGGAAGCATATATCACTTAGCATTCAAGGACCTGAGAAAAACTTAGAAAATCTGTGAACGAAAATGTTGGTGAAATCATAGGTTTAGTAAGTATATTGTATTGAACCACAAGATTTAGTATATAAATTAATTATCCAAATCGTTTACATTCCAAAAGATGTTGTTGTATCACGAGCACCCAATTATCAAGGCTTAACTAAATAGTACCTCTGAATCATAGTGTTAGAACCTACACTATACCCGAAAATATATTTCATCCGCTGACGGTAGTGAACCGTCCGAATGAGGGTTCGTCAAACCCGTATGGCCACACAACATAAGTTCTCGCTTACACCCTACAAGTGTAACTAATGATAATTGAATTGAAGCTTTTTGTTCTAACTCGTAAGTAGAATGTTTGTTTTCGTACTTGTGTTCACTTTGTAAAACGAAACGTTTATGTTTTTTCATCCCAAGTATAAGTATAAAAGAGTAAAAGTGGGACTATGATCTCACCTTGAGTGAACGAGAATAATTATACTTCACAAAGTCAACGTGTGTAAGAACGAATGCTAGTCTTGACCTAAACAATAGGTTGTATCAATATCGGTAAAGTATAAAGTCGGTCAAAGTGTTCAATTAGTCCTATGGCTCGTTACGACTCGATTATTATAGCATGTGAGTCAAATTGTCAAGTTTCATGCAAGGTATAAGTATAAAATCATGTTAGAAAGATTGCATAAGTGTTTGTTTGAGTTTGACTAAAAGTCAAACTTGGTCAAAGTCAAATTCAAAGTCAACGGGGTCGGGTCGGGTCAGGTCGGGTCGGGTCGGGTTTCCGACCATTCCACATAAAAACGTAGTCATATATAAGCATGTTGGCAAAATTTAAAGTTAAACGGAGTTACGGTTAAGCGGGAACGAAACTGTGAAAAACAAAGTGGTTTTTGGTCTGGGGCACCTCGCGATCACGAGGTCCAGATCATACGATCGAGGTTGTGGTTTTCCATGCTGTTTGCTGAATTTTTGACTAGTGCACGAATTTAACTTCAAACAATCACAATTTGTGAACCGTAAACAATTAGGACACGTATCTTATATCGTTGGAAAGGTAATTTAATGAGGAATACAACTAAACACATTTCATCAAACAAAAACATCATTTACAATAATCGAATCCTCGTCAAGTGATCATTAAAGGTTCATTTTCAAAGTTTCAAGTTCATAAATTGCATAAGATGATTCGGGAACTTAATACACACATATAATACGCCATTTCGTAGGTAATTATGTATACAATAATACTAAACACTTACAAACAACATTGCAAGGCTTTTAATGCATCAAAAATCATATTTAAAGTTACCAAACCCTAACCAAAAATCATAAAATTCTTAATCATGTTAATGAGGCTTTTCTAAGTCAACCTACATACCAAATTGAAGCTAGTGATGCTAGTAACACATTTAATACATGCACTTTTAACATCTAACAACATATGATCAACCAAAACCCAAGATTAAGCAAGTCATCTTTCAAGTTTAAGCTAGTTACATCAAAATGGCAAGAACAAGCATAAATCATATATTCATGTTAGACTTGAGCCATAGACACTAATTAACACACTTTTAAGTTTAAAAGATCAAGAACAAGAAATTTAGTGTTTTTAGAAAGTTACCCAAATGAGATGAAGTTGGTATGGATTCGAAGAGAAAGTGGCAAGTGTAGTGACCCGAACTTTTCCATGTTTATATATATTAAATGAAATTGTTATTTACATGATTAAGTGTTTCCAACATGTTATGTAATCAAACTTGTTAAGACTTGATTAATTGAAATAGGTTTCATATAGACAATTGACCACCCAAGTTGACCGGTGATTCACGAACGTTAAAACTTGTAAAAACTATATGATGTCATATATATGGATATATATATATATATATATATATATATATATATATATATATATATATATATATATATATATATATATATATATATATATATATATATATATAGTTAACATGGTATTATGATAAGTAAACATATCATTAAGTATATTAACAATGAGTTATATACATAAAAACAAGACTACTAACTTAAGAATTTTGAAACGAGGCATATATGTAACGATTATCGTTGTAACGAAATTTTAATGTATATATATCATATTAAGATATATTCATACATCATAATATCTTGATAATGTAATAATTTAACATCTCATTAGATATAATAAACAATGGGTTAACAACATTAAATGAGATCGTTAACTTAAAGGTTTCAAAACAACACTTACATGTAATGACTAACGATGACTTAATGACTCAGTTAAAATGTATATACATGTAGTGTATTTAGATGTATTAGTACACTTTTGAAAGACTTCAAGACACATATCAAAGTACTCATACTTAACAAAAATGGTTACAGCTACATTCCCATTCTTTTTTTCATCAAGAATTCTAGTCGTATTCATACCCGTATTATACACAGCTTCTAGACGTACTTACTATGTGTATATACCAATAGGAACTAGCATGGGATTCCACTCTTGATTATGTCATGCATTACTAATCAATTTTAACTTCTACCATGAACTAGTCAACTAACTAGAACTCCTTTTTAACCCCACTCACCACTTACCGCTCATCATTCACTCCATTTCACTTTCAATTCTCTTTCTAATTCTCTCTCAACACACACACACACACTTATGAACGAATTTTTCCAGTAGCTAATCATCATCTTCATCAAAAGTTACTTCAAGAATCAAGCTATAATCATCTTAGGAAGAACACTTCAAGAACACTTCGAAAATCCTTTCAAGTTTACTAGTTTACTTCCAAGCTTTCTAATCCATTCCAAGTAATCATCTAAGATCAATAAACCTTTGTTATTTACAGTAGGTTATCTTTCTTATTCAAGGTAATATTCATATTCAAACTTTGATTCAATTTCTATAACTATAAACTATCTTAATTCGAGTAAAAATCTTACTTGAACTTGTTTTTGTGTCATGATCCTACTTCAAGAACTTTCAAGCCATCCAAGATCCTTTGAAGCTATCATTTATTGTCATTTCTAGTAGGTTTATCTACTAAACTTGAAGTAGTAATGATGTTCATAACATCATTCAATTCATATATATAAAACTATCTTATTCGAAGGTTTAAACTCGTAATCACTAGAACATAGTTTAGTTAATTCTAAACTTGTTCGCAAACAAAAGTTAATACTTCTAAATTGATTTTTAAAATCAACTAAACACATGTTCTATATCTATATGATATGCTAACTTAATGATTTAAAACCGGAAAACACGAAAAACACCGTAAAATCGGATATACGTCGTCGTAGTAACACCGCGGGCTGTTTTGGGTTAGTTAATTAAAAACTATGATAACTTTTATTTAAAAGTTGTTCTTTTGGGAAAATGATTTTTCTTATGAACTTGAAACTATATCCAAAAATCATGGTTAAACTCAAAGTGGAAGTATGTTTTCCAAAATGGTCATCTAGACGTCGTTCTTTCGGCTGAAATGGCTACCTTTATAAAAATGACTTGTAACCTGTATTTCCGACTATAAACTTATACTTTTCTGTTTAGATTCATAAACTTAAGTTCAATATGAAACCATAGCAACTTGAAACACTCAAAACGGATTTAAAACGAAGAAGTTATGGGTAAAACAAGATTGGATAATTTTTCTTGTTGTAGCTACGTGAAAATTGGTAACAAATCTATATTAATCATATCCTAGCTAACTTATATTGTATTATATATGTATTCTAATATATTATGTAATCTTGGGATACCATAGACACGTATGCAAATGTTTTGACATATCATATCGACCCATATATATATATATATATATTATTTGGAACAACCATAGACACTCTATATGCAGTAATGTTGGAGTTAGCTATACAGGGTTGAGGTTGATTCCAAAAATATATATACTTTGAGTTGTGATCTAGTCTGAGACGTGTATACACTGGGTCCTGGATTGATTAAAGATAATATATATCGATTTATTTCTGTACATCTAACTGTGGACAACTAGTTGTAGGTTACTAACGAGGACAGCTGACTTAATAAACTTAAAACATTAAAACGTATTAAAAATGTTGTAAATATATTTTGAACATAGTTTGATATATATGTACATATTTGTTTATAGGTTCGTGAATCGACCAGTGGCCAAGTCTTACTTCCCGACGAAGTAAAAATCTGTAAAAGTGAGTTATAGTCCCACTTTTAAAATCTAATATTTTGGGATGAGAATACATGCAATTTTATAAATGTTTTACGAAATAGACACAAGTAAATGAAACTACATTATATGGGTGAATGATCGAAGCCGAATATGCACCTTTTTAGCTTGGTAGCCTAAGAATTTGGGAACAGACCCCCAAATTGACGCGAATCCTAAAGATAGATCTATCGGGCCCAACAAGCCCCATTCTGGAATTTGGAATGCTTTAGTACTTCGAAATTATCATGTCCGATGGGTGTCATGGAATGATGGGGATATTCTATATGCATCTTGTTAATGTCGGTTACCATGTGTTCACCATATGAATGATTTTTATCTCTATGTATGGGATGTATATTGAAATATGAAATCTTGTGGTCTATTATTACAATTTGATAAATATATAGGTTAAATCTATAACTCACCAACATTTTTGTTGACGTTTAAAGCATGTTTATTCTCAGGTGATTATTAAGAGCTTCCGCTGTTACATACTAAAATAAGGACAAGATTTGGAGTCCATGCTTGTATGATATTGTGTAAAAACTGCATTCAAGAAACTTATTTTTGATGTAATATATTCTTATTGTAAACCATTATGTAATGGTCGTGTGTAAACGGTATATTTTAGATTATCATTATTTGATAATCTACGTATTGTTTTTTTTTAAACCTTTATCGATAAAATAAAGGTTATGGTTGTTTTAAAAATGAATGCAGTCTTTGAAAAATGTCTCATATAGAGGTCAAAACTTCGCGACGAAATCAATTAATATGGAACGTTTATAATCAATATGAACGGGACATTTCAACAAGGATTCCAAATATGTAATTTGTTTGAGTTGATGCTTGCTAGATCTTGAATAGATGATGAATCTTTGTTTGAAGGTTTGAGAGAAAAAAGGTGAAAGTATTAGAATGGGGAGGATGAAATGAATGGAGGAGGATGAAGGTTGACTAGTTGACCTAGTCATGACTTTGCCCACTTGACAACTTTAGTCCCTCAAGTTCAAATACGGGTGCGTAAATTAACCAAACGAATTACCTTAAATACGTAGAGTAAACGAGAGATGTTATAATTAAATAACAGACTTTAAATTATTTAAACGGAAAGTAAACGGAAAAGGCGGGATGTTACACGTACAACAATTAAGCAACAGTAATTCCATTCATAAGAAAGTTACGTACAATGGCATGAGGTTCGTACATTACATTAATGAAAAATAGGAAACTACAAACAGAATACATAAGGAAATCCAATACAATAGTCTTAGGGCGAAGGTGGGTAAATGATGTCCATCAGGTGGGACATCTGGTCCTCGAGCTCAGTTACCCGAGCACGGAGGGCATGCACTTCCCTCATCAGTTCCTCGACGATGGGGGATGTTGGTGGGGCAGGTGGTGCAGATGGTGCAGGTGGCGCCGGTGGTGCAGATGGTGCAGGTGGCGCCGGTGGTGCAGATGGTCCAGATGATGCAGATGTAGACTGCACAGTGCGGGCGGTCTTACGCACGAATGGATCGGCAGGATACGGTACGACCCGCTTACGGGCTGTGACTGTAACCAACTATCCATGTGCGTCCACGAATGACTTACCTCCATTAACCCCTAGAATAACAGTACCATCGAAGCGGTACCGCTTTTTTGGCAGGGCAGAGGGCTGCTGCACGGGCTCCTCCTCAGGGTCATTCTCAGAATCCTCCTCGGGATCCTCCTCGCTGGAGTCGTCGGATGATGATCCGTCTGAATCATCAGAAGGTAGTGCAGGTATGTCACGGGCGGGAGAAAGCGTCTGGCCGGTGGTCATAAGTCGATATCTGCCAGGTGTAATCGGTACGACACATCCGTCAGCGGTGCGTCTAGCCCAATGTCCATGCTCGTTACGGAAGGGACCGTCTCCGTTTCCCCCAGGTATCACAGTACTACCGGGATGGTGCTGTGGCCCCGGGAGTCTAGGGCTGGGTGGTGCTGGAATCTCCTCGGGATCCTCGTCTCCGTCCGAGATGTCCATCAGGTCAAGCGCGTATCTGCTATCTCCGGATGAAGAATCACCGGAGGGTAGCGGTGTGTCAGCAACAAAAGTAGGCGAGGCAGCAGTCGTGTCGGAGTCACTCTCAAAGTCAAAGGTCATGGGCGGCATGTCCGACATCTGAACAAGGAAAAATAACTTTTTTCATGTCAGTAAGACATATAGCAGCAAGAAATCAGGCATAATAACTACAGCAGCCTAGGTCGTCTACAGCAGTACATGACATGGTAATGAAAACAGTTCTAAACAAAAGTAACATGCAAAAGCAGGTAGTAGCATGCAGTAACAAGAATAAGTAGCAGCATACAGTAAGTTCACATAGCAGTAAGAGTAAGCAGTAACATGCAGTGGTAGTAATAGTGACATGTAGTAATACAATATAGTAGCATGCAACAGTTTCGCAGAAACAAGTAAACAAGCAAGTTGTAGATTAGTCCTATTAGTGAATCCTACTCGGTCTGGTCTAGACTCACTAAAGCAACCTAATTCCCTACAACCAATGCTCTGATACCAAATGTGACACCCCGTACAAAACCATCGTATACGGTTCATCAACAACATGATCATTACAAGGTTAAACACTATATGCTGTTTGAAAACCAGTTTTGCATTCATAAAAAGATAGCGTTTTACAAAAGATAACGTGCTTCCTATGAATAGAAGCATTAACATAAGTATGTGACTCAAAGGTCGTTACAAAGCCATTGTTTGAAAATAACATAAGTTACGAATGCAAAATAAAAGTTTCATGATTGAGACATCTCTAAGTAATGCAACGGAAATCTAACACAGCAGGTCCATAACAGCAAGTCTATAACACCAAGACAGCAAGTCTAACAGCGGAAGCAACATCGTCTAATCACCTGAGAAATACACGCATAAAGTCAACACGAATGTTGGTGAGCTATAGTTTGTAATCAGTAAAGTAATGTAGACCATGAGATTTCAGTGCTTCAATCAGCAGTTTAAATCAGTATGAAAAGTATATGCTTAACTGTGGGCACCCGGTAACTAGACTTAACGTATGTATATCACCCCCTAAAAGTGCACTTGGCGAGTGCGTTTGTCATCGAAGTATGAAAAGTATATTCTCAGTCCCAAAAATAATTAAAGTAAAAAGGGATGCTATAACTCACAGTGAATAAGCAGTAAAAGTTGATATGAAACGTATGCATGTAGTAAGTCGGTCCGAAAGGTCGTCAACCTAAGTCAAAGGTTACTAGGTCAGTATGTTGTCCCCATAAGTTTAAAAGTGCATAAATTAAGTTTAAGTGTCATCATCATCATCATCAAAGCTAAAGTAAGTTTAACAAGAATAGAGATCGAAACAAAAGGCTAACTTTGGACAGCTATTATGACCCTATACCAATTGAAAAGACGCGTAGTCAGTGGCCATGGCTCTGTATGTGAGTCCTCTAACCGCTATCCAATTTTCAGAACCTAACTCGTCTTCGTTTGACCGTGGCGACGGTTTAAGTGCGAGTAGGTCAGAAATTTCAGCACAACATTACAAAGGCGTAGTGGTTTTAAAAAGGCTATAAATCCTAGACCGTATATCGGATATAGGCGAGTCTTAAACGAAAAGTCATCTACTCGAAATGAACTATCTGAAAATCAGCTTTTCAGAAGCCCAGAGAGTCTGATCAGACCCCAAAAAACAGTAAACAAGTGCTCCGGTGGGATTCTTGGTGCTTGATGCTCATCACGGTTCTCATCCTTGATGCTTGTAGCTTCAAGTGTACAACTCATTGATGTGTTAGCATTACTTTGACCAAGATTCAACCATCAACATACAATATGTTAAGACCAAGTAAGAATACAACTCACTTAAGAGTTTTAGAAGGATGATGAACCAAGGTTACATCATATTCTTAGTCTTAACACAAATACAAGTTCTAATTACAACTAAAGCTACAAACTTTCCTTCAATCAAACAAGTATGAACACAAACTTGATCAAATAAAGTAATGGAACCCTAAGCTAGAGAGCTTGGATCCTTTTCACACAAGTTATGAGATTACAAAGCTAGAAAGCTTGAATCTCTCGTGTTCTTGAAGATCTTGAAACATAAAGCTTAGATCTTCAAGTTACATGAAGATCATAAACACAAGTTTTGATCTTTATAACAAAATAATGAGATCATAAGTTAGAAAACTTAGATCCAACAAAAGAAATGAAGATTCAAAGCTAGAAAGCTTGAATCTTGGTTGTTCTTGGAGATCCTTGAAGCATGAGGCCAGATCTTCAAGTTACACGAAGACCACAAACACAAGTTTGGATCTTTACAACAAAATACAAAGATTATAAGCTAAAAGATTTAGATCTAACAAAATAAGTGAAGATTCAAAGGTAGGAAGCTTGAATCTTCCATGTTCTTGAAGGATTCAAATCCAAATTTGAATCTACAAGATATAACAAGATCTAAAAGCTAAAGAGCTTGATCTTCCAATGATGATGATGTCGTGACCAAGAAAGGAAGAAGAAGAAGAAAATCAAGAAACTTACAAGTTTTAGAGTGAGAAATACTAGAGAGAAAATAAGAGAACAAGTGTGTGAAGAATGAGAATGAAATCAAGTGTGAAATGTGAGGAAATGGCTTGATATTTATAGGGGTCGGGAGGCCCTTTGGCCGTCGACTTTCGGGGGACAAAGGGGGGGGGGGGACAAGTTGCTTTTTTGATTAGTGGTGGTCTAAAGGTGGTGATTATTGTTAGGATCTCATGCAACATTAAGGATAATGGTAAGCAAAAATGCTAGTATGTTGGCTCTTATAAATGGGTATTTGTCTTACATATAATTGGGTCATAATCCACTAATAATTGGGCTAATTAAATAGTCCACTAGCTAGAGTAGGGTGGGCTAAAGTTCAACAAGGAAGAAAGTCCAACAAGACTAACTAGTATGTTCTAGTAAATTACTAAGCGTAATTAAACATCCAAAAAGCCCAAGTAATTGTTATTATAAAATAACAATTAGTATTTCGTAGTCATAATATTCTGATTATGACCAAAGTTAAACGTGTACCGACAATAGCTCGTTCTAAACGTTAAGTGGCACTAACGGTCGTAAAGGTTTTCGGGGATCAAGTTAAGTAACCTACGTACTTAATGACACGTTTTAACATATAAACGAAAGTAATCCACATGTAGTAAGATCCCGGAGTATAATATAGCTCAGTACGCACAAATACGCAGTTTCGTAAAGGCACAAAGCACAAAAGCAAGTCGAAAAAGTTGGGTCGTTACAGACCCAACCCGTTATCTAACCGAATACGCAGCAAAAGTTTTTTTTTATACAGTAAGGGTGCGCGGCGCGCAGCCCTTGATGTGCGTGGCGCGCACAAGGCCTGGCAGCCCGCTGTCCAGATTTTCCAATTTTCGTTTAAAGATCTCCCACTTCCGACACTTTAGACAAAATGACTTTCACAACACATTATAATATGTAAAACTAACACGTTTCAATAATAAAACAAGTTTTACGACACCGGGCCCACATCGGCCGTCTTACGACTTTCGTACAAAATACAAGTTTTCGACTACATGAGTTTAAGTTCCAAACACAACTACGAGCATCATGTTTGGGGATAAACTACCCAATCCTAAGTCGAAACCAAAAGTAATCCAAACAAGCATCAAAAGGGGAAATCATCTAATCCCGAGCATACCCTTGCCACGTCCGCCTCCGAACCTAAAAATGTAAACAACGAGAGGGTAAGCTAATGCTTAGTGAATGCAATACTTATACGCATACATACATAATTCAATTACTTGCATTCACCTACACAAATAACACACATCATTAGCAATTCATATAATCATAAAATCAAGCGTACGACAAGCCAACATCAATAGCATATAGATCTCGTCAATAATAAATGCTAAATATAAATACGTACAAACCACCCGTTATTCAAGATCACGAGGGAATAATCCCCCCTTGAAAGAGCCATGATGTTCACAACATCTATTAGTACCAAATTCCAATACCATGAGTGGTATCGTCAACATCAAACTTAAAACCCACTCATCACGCTTAATGTGGTATCGTCAACACCAAACTTTAAACCCACATATGAGGTATCGTCACATCAAACTTTAACCCCTCATCGCATATGATGTGGTATCGTCAACAACGAACTTTAAACCCACACATGAGGTATCGTCAACATCGAACTTTAAACCCTCATCACGTATCACTACAATAGTGGTATGGCATCGTCAACATCGAACTTTAAATCCATACATGAGGTATCGTCAACACCGAACTTTAAGCCCTCATCCCAAAATAACACAAATAAGGATATGGTATCGTCAACACCGAACTTTAAGCCCATATCACGAGAGGATGGTAAATACTTACCATTCTCCAACAAGTGGCCGAGGAGGAGTGCATCCTAACGGATGACACTCGCCACATAACACAAGTCAAACGTGGTCAACAAAGAGTCAATCCTTCCGGATATCACTCACCACGGGTCCCAATACCAAGGTGGCCCATAAGAGAGTGTATTCTACCGAATAATACTTGCCACTTCACACGCAAACAACTAAATTATATACATAAACGTATAAGTATTCCACTCACCTTGATTACTTGAAAAGCAATCCCGCTTGAGCTCCTAAACGTCCAAATGCAAATCACCTAAGTAAATCACAAACAAATAAGCTAAACACTCTAGCTTATGCTCAAAACACCATAAGTGCAATTTCGACCCATTAGCACTTACTTCCACTTTGACTAAGTCAAATCTCACCCGAAAACCCCCATAATCACAATCGACTAGTGATTATATTCCAACAACTCATTTTACTCAAGGTTTCATCATCAAAACGTATTTCTTGCATCATTTGACACAAAATCCATTTTGACCTAATCTCAAGTCAAAACACTCATTTTGCAAGTTACACCTTTAATCACTTATAAACTTAGTTAACTAGTGATTTCAACATTCAAACATGATTATCAGCTAATCAATTTCATCATCTAACCCAAAACCCACCAACAATGGTTATCAACACCATTTACTAGCTCAATCACCCAATTATCAACTAGTGGGTTTACTCAAGAACACCCAAATTAAAACCCCAATTATGAACAATAATCAAACTATGAAAACTCAGAGTTATAACTTACTAATACTACCACAACGTAGCTAGGAGTGAGATGAACAACTTTAACACTCGAGATTTTGATCGATTCAAACTCCTTCTTCCCCAAATCTCCAAATCTCTCTCTAGAAATCTCTCTCTCTCTCTAGATGAAATAGGAGTGTTTGTGGATGTGAAATATGATCCAAAATTGGATCCCAAACTGATAATATGGCTACACATTCGGCCTCAAGTGAAAAGACCAAAATGCCCTTCATTTAACTCAAAATATCAAAAAGCAGAATTCTGACGCAGGATAGGTGCGCGACGGGCACCACTGCCTGTGCGCGGCGCGCACAAGCTCAAACCCAGCCTGTCAGTTTCTGTTAAATTCAGTTTGATTATGCAACGTTTACGTACACCTGTACACTTGGGTTTAGGGTCTTACAAAGGTTCATGTAAGTTATATATTGTTTATAATCTTGAAACCCTACCATGCTAATTAACACTATAATGTTTTTCTTCACTTTTTTTATTGTTCCGTTTCCTTAATCTAATGAATTATTTGTTTGTCTTCAAATATATAAAATAGTTAGTGACAACTAAAAAATGACTTTCCAATGTGTTTGTTTTCCTATCTTTTGAGTATTGGTATTGGAGCAAGTGCTTATTGAATTAAGTTTCCTGTTGTCTACTAACTATTTTGGTTAGCGATGCATCTGCTTGCTCAAGTATGGTTGGGTTGTCGTATTTAAAAAAAACTCACTACCAATGGTATGTTTGTATCTTGGTTACATAGGAATGTGTTGTTTAGTTTATGCTTGAAGTATGCAGTCTGATGTAGGCGTGTATATGATGATAACTTCAGCATGTGATTAGTATTTGTTACCGTTAGCCTCTGCTGCACGAATGACTTGTTGGTTATCACAAGACTCGCCTTTCCAACTTGAAGCTGATGGTAACTTCATGTGCTTTTCTGTTTCTAACGTGTTCTGTACTGATGAGCTGGTATGCAAACAAGCTGAAAGGACCCATTCATATCCATTATAAACGATTCACAATAGTTGATTACATCGTGAGGTACTTGACCTCTATATGATACATTTTACAAACATTGCATTCGTTTTTAAAAGACAAACTTTCTTTACATCGAAAGTTGATGGCATGCATACCATTTCATAATATATCTAACTATAATTGACTTAATAATAATCTTGATGAACTCAACGACTCGAATGCAACGTCTTTTGAAATATGTCATGAATGACTCCAAGTAATATCTCTAAAATGAGCAAATGCACAGCGGAAGATTTCTTTCATACCTGAGAATAAACATGCTTTAAAGTGTCAACCAAAAGGTTGGTGAGTTCATAAGTTTATCATAACAATCATTTCAATATATTAATAGACCACAAGATTTCCGTTTATAAATATATGTACACTCGCAAGTGTATAAAACCGTTCTGCTTATGTTGAGGCCTCAGTAACCAACCTTAACAATAATATAATAAGTCATCTTCGCAAAGATGGATACGTACACTCGCAAGTGTATAAATAATCCTCGAAGTACTAAACATCCGCCCACTAGCTCTTATGTCTAGTGCAGCCTACAGGAAGGGGGTGTTAAGCCCGATAGATCTATCTTTAGGATTCGCGCTTACATGCTCTTATAACCTGTAACTAAATTACCTAGCACATCAATCCACAGAATATCATTTTTAATCACTTGTCTCTATTTCGTAAAGCATTTATAAAATATTGCATGTATTCTCAGCCCAAAAATATATATTGCAAAAGCAATTAAAAGGGGAGCAAATGAAACTCACAATACAATATTTTGTAGTAAAAAATTCATACGACGATACTGAACAATGCAGGATTGGCCTTGGATTCACGAACCTATATCATTTGTATATATATATTAAAATATATAATGGAAACCACATAATTTTATTTATTAATATATATATTATTTATATATATTTGTAGTTATATAGGGTTTATATTGAATTCCATTTAAAAAAACATATATTTATATTATATCTCTAATTATATGTTATATATAATTATTTTGTATATATATTTTAAAATGATCAATATCTATTCTTTTAGTTATATTAACATACATACATACATATATATATATATATATATATATATATATATATATATACATATATATATATATATATATATATATATATATATATATATATATATATATATATATATATATATATATATATATATATATATACATATTTATTATTATGTTTGAAATTTAATAGTTTGTTACATGTAAATATTTATCTAAATAATGTTAATATTTAGTTATATGAAATATTAATATAGTTATAGTATATGTACTAAATACATTTTGTATACAAAGTATTTTATTTGTTAAAAATGATAGTTTTGATATTAGTGAGTTACTAATAATAATAACTTTACTAATAATAATAATGATATTGTTAATAATGATAATAATAATACTAATAATTATAAAAATGATACTAATCAAAGAAAATAATAATAAATTTTATTGTTTTAATGATAATAATAATAATCCTAAACATGTTAATAATAATAATAATAATAACATAATAATAATAATAATAATAATAATAATAATAATAATAATAATAATAATAATAATAATAATGAAAATAATAATAATAATAATAATAATAATAATAATAATAATAATAATAATAATAATAATAATAATAATAATAATAATAATAATAATAATAATAATAATAATAATAATAATAATAATAATAATAATAATAATAATAATAATAATAATGAAAATGAAAATATAAAAGTGTATACCCTTTTAAAAGCTCTTTTAAAAAAAATTGCTCATGCCAAGGCTCGAACTCAAGACCTCCCGTTAACCCTCAACACCCTTAACCGTCACTCTAATCCTTCATTTCTGATTGGTATTTATATATCTATATTTTTAACTTAATATTTCTGTTTTCTTCATTTTCTCCAATAATCCCAGAACTGGATCGACCAGGGACAAGACATCAACCACTAGTCGAACTACCAATTTGTTTTAGAACATGAATTGATTAAAAATGACTTGTTGTGATTATCAAATAGTTAACAGAATCGAATAAATAAATAAAAAAATAGTTGCAGCAGCCCTTTTTTTGAAACTTATGAACTCGAATCATGATTTTAAAATCTGGACAGTTTTATACAAAGACTATAACACGAAATATGTTTCAAATGACTCATAGGAACTTTCCAAATCGTCAATTGAAATCAAATCATCAAGACAAGTTTGAATTTCACCAAGAACACACAGTTTAACTTTTGGAGATTAAACTTTGACTCGTAAATTCACACTTGATAAGAAACATTGAGACTTGAAATGTCCCAGTTAGTTTAAGTAAAATATTCCTAGCAAGACCACATTAACACATTTTGAAATGGTTTACGAAATCTTTTTGATTGAAATAAGAAGGATAAACAGAGCAGTCGGCTTTTCCTTTAAATTCTTGATTTAATTTTGATAAATTGAAGGCTGTAAATGCTAATTGTAATTGTGAATTGATATTGCAGGTTAACTTAATTAATATCGTTGAGAAATTCGATGGCTTTATAACAATTGAAGTCGACAGGAGGAATAATCAGAGAAGAAAAAGATAAAAAATAAATAAAAAGGAAGATAACGACTTTAAACAGATTTTGTTTGATACTGGAGCTAGGATTTCGACTTGTAACAATATCAGATGGAAACAAAATCAATTACAGTGTTTGATTGCTACTTGAAACGATTATGTCTCTCATATATATGATTTCTTTATAAATACTATTATTAATTATAATTATATTAATAATAATAATCTAAATAAAATTATTACTGATTTCCTTAAAATTTATATCTGTATATAACTGCGTATACGTATGTTACATATATATATATATATATATATATATATATATATATATATATATATATATATATATATATATATATATATCTGTATATATCTATTTCTATATATGTATATCTATTATTTATATATATATATATAAATATATATTTATAGATTATAATTAATATTATTAATAAATATAATTATAATAATAATACTCTTAATAATATAAATTTATAATGATATAATAGTAATAATAATATTACTAATGATAATGACCATAAATGTATAGCAATAATACAATAATACTAATTATACTAATATTTTTAATAATAACATTAATATTAATAATAAAAATAATATATCAATTTATATATATCAACTTCATACTAATAATAAAATAATATTAATTTTTTGATAATAATAATAATATTAACAATAATAATATAATCATTTATACTTATCTAATTTCCTATATATATATATTTATATATATACTTTATATAATAATAGTGATGATACATATAGTAATATTAATGTTAGTATTATTAATAATAATGAAAGTAATGATAATAATATTAATGTAGCATTTATACTTAAAATTATAATTAATTTTAATATGTTACAATTTATCAATTATATCATTCTTGTAACAACCCAACCCGTTATCCAACCGACAACGCTTAAATTTTTTTTTTTATCAAATCTGGCCAATTCAGCATTTGGCGCGGCGCGCCCCACTGTGGAGCGGCGCTCCAAAGTGGTCTGTCCACACTTTCCCTTTTTGACAAAAAGATCGTCCACTTCTGGGCACTTTTAGACGAAACGGTTTTCACAACACGATAAAGTAAGTAAAACTAACACGTTTTCATAATAAAACAAGTTTTACAACTCCGGGCCCACATCGACCCAATTTACAACAAGTGACCATTTCGACCCATTTTAGTTTAATACAAAACTTAGACCGAGCATGGCGATTGGGGATACGCTACCCAATCCTAATCAATCCAAAGCACGTCCTCTAAAGCAACCTACACAATCCAATGGTTCTCACGATTACCCGAGCCATCACCTCCACGCGAATCTATAAAAATGTAAACAACGAGAGGGTAAGCTATGAAAGCTTAGTGAATGCAATAATTATACACATACATATATAATATACCTACTTGCAAACACTTACTCTCATACCGCATACATGCTAGCAACACAAATAGCTTATCATCACAAATACAAAGCTATAAACCTCCAATATCGCAAGCTAGCACAACAATAGCATATATATAACCCGAACAATAAAATATGCTACACTACAACACAATAACCATGGTTAACCAATAACACAAGGGAATGGTACTTCGAATTTCCCATCGGTGTTCGTAACAACCGTTAGTGTACAACGAAATATATCACTAACCCCTAGGCGACACGGACAACGAAATATCCGTTCAAGCAATCGTTAGTGTACAACGAAATATATCACTAACTCTTGGGCAATTTGGACAACGAAATATCCATCTTTAGTGTACAACGAAATATATAACTAACTCTTGGTGGTATAGACACGTATACCCGGCCCCATCCCCCTCCCTACAAATAGATACATTATATACATACATATATAATCATTCCACTCACCTCGTGAACTCGAGCATTACAAACCATGCGCGAAATCCCCACCACACGCGACCGAGCAAGATTTTACCTATAATACGCATATAGGTATACACATAATCAACATACAACCTCATTTGGACTCTCGACCCGCCCGAATGAACAACAAGTGCAAAATATACCCTTTTGCACTTTTAACGCTACCCGAAGGTCCAAAACAAACGAGACTAGTTTCCGCGTTCTCGAAATACCCAAATATGTCAACTTTAACCTTTAAACGCATATTAGCTCATATTTTACACAAAACCCATTCCATGGTTGACCAAGTTTGACTTTATTGCTAAAACACCAAATTTTAACCTAAAATTACTTCTCGCGAGTAATTACATCAACAGCATCATTTAACACTTAACAAAAGCGTTTAACATCCAATTAATCTAAATTAGTGTCATCCTCAATTTTGACCCAATTCAAATTGCTCATTTTGACCAAAGTCATAAAATGCCCCAAAATCACTAACGACTAGTGATTATATTTTCAAGACAACCACTAACACTTAAATCAAGTATTTACCTACTTGATTTACCAAAACTTGACTTAAAACTTAATTTAACACCGAATCAAGCTTACTTGTCCCGAAATATCCATTTAACCCGTTTTGACCAAAATTAGGGTTTACACCCAAAAACCAAGTCAACACAAGTGTTCTAACGTTTAACCAACACACGCAAGACCCAAACTCATAATTTCATCACTCGAAACCCTAAGTCACCCATTTAGGCTTACTTACTTGAATCTTACCCAAAACCCCCAAATTTCACAATAAAAATGGGTTTATAACACTAACTAACACAAACCCTAACTCAAACAATAATCTTAACAATGAAATTCGGATTAGGGTTTACCTCAAGCACCAAAACGAGCTCTAGTAGCTAGAAACACCAAGGAGAACCAAAACCCGCTTCCAATTTGGGCGAAAATCACCATCTTCATCATCCATTCAAGCTTCCTCTCTCTAGAACTCACTCTCTCTCTCTAAGATAAGATGGGAGTGTTGTGTGGATGTCAAAATGATCCAAAAGTGGATCTAAAACTGATATTAAAGCCACAAATCCGTCCATAAGTGAAAGGACCAAAGTACCCCGCATTTACCCTTTAAAAAAGGCTGAAAATTGCATCAGACGGGATCGGAGCGCCGCTCCAAAGGGTGGAGCGCCGCTACAACCTTCAGGTCAGTTTTCAGTAACTTGTTTTCGCCATAACTTTTTGACCGTAGCTCCGTTTTCGATGAATCAAATATCGTTGGAAATGTAATAAGATTTTATTTCCAATGGTAAGGCTTTGAAACATCAACTCGAACTTTATTTGGGGTCGAAAAGGTACGTACACACCTTGTGACTCAAACAACGTTCAGTTTTCCTTCGACGTTCGAGCAAGCAACACGTACATGCTTCGTACACTTCATACACGCATCGTACACCATAATTACATTATGTAGAATAAATATTAGGTCTTACAATTTTTTTCAATAATATAATATATTGAATCTTTAATATTTATTTACTATTTATTTTTAATATTTCTTATGTGTATAATTTATACATATATATATATATATATATTATCATATTTTATTTACACGCAATTGTTCGTGAATCGTCGGTAATGGTCGAATGGTAATTGAATACATGAACATAGTTTCAAATTTTTCGAGAATCCACATTATACACTTTGCTCATCGTGTCAAGATCATAATAAGATTTAAGTTTAAATTTGATCGGAAATTTCCGGGTCGTCACACAAGCCCATGAAAATATCTCTATATGTCAAATATGTAAATTGTCACGACCCGAAAAATTTCGACTAATTTTAATTCAAACTCTCGATACGATTTAATATTTTTGATACGATAAGAAAAGTCTGTTAGATTGAGTCTTAAAAATTTTGAACTGTGTTCATATATTCAATTAACCTTCAACTGTTTTCGACGATTCACGGACAATTAATTGTAAATAGATATGTGTGTATATATATATAAATAATAATTTGAAATATAATTTGAAGTATTATATGTTGTTACTATTAAAATTAATAAAATAAAAATAGGATATTATAATAATTATTATTTATAAACATATCTATATATAAATAAAAGTATATTAAAAATAAATATTAAATAATTGTAATACTCGTTTGATGTTTTGATCGATATTAAACAAGTTAAAAACGAACTTATATGATTTTAAAATAAACGGTGATATGAAAATAAGTTATATCAATTTTAGCTTTATTAAAAATATATTTAGAATCTATTTAATTTTAAGTTTGGATCGAGCTCGAATGACAGGTCAATTTTTATGGTTGATATTAAACAAGTCTAAATATGACTTCATGATGAGATAAAGATAAACGTTGATCCATAATTAAGTTATATAAAATTTAGGATTTACTAAAAATATTTTTACTTTGATGAGTTGAGTTTTAATACTCCGTACAGATTACTTGAAATTAAAAAATAAAATGATTGACGAACTTTTTTGATCACATGTTTCACTTTTAATGACTGAATTAAATAAATGGATATAATTTTAAAAGATAGGATTTTTCTAAGTTAAATTTTATCCGCCACTGCTTATCAAATGAGCATGAATTTCAGTCCATAAATGAAATAGTAAATGACAGCTAATATTATCACACGTTTATATTTCTAAATTATATTTAATGAGATTTACTGTGCTTGATTGGTACGGTGTGTAGTTAATTGAATTGTTATAGAATGCATTATATATATTATTGTATTATGAATTATTATTACTATTTGGGTTTTTGTTTCTTCTTCACTAAATTGAACATATGTATATTATATATACATACTCATACAAGAGATATAGAGATAGAAAATCCATCGACTCCTTCATCAACCATCTCTTGTTCCTTCATCGTGAGTTTACACACCGGATCACCACCTCTTCATAAGCCATCAACCTACAACCACCACCTACATGATAACCCATCACTACAACAATCTTCAAATCATCATCGTGAGCCATCTGCTACTGCTATATTTTTGTTTCAGTTTTGCAGTCACCCACATCATTAGAACCACCCTCTTCATCTTAACGAAACCACCACCTGCAATACAATCGAAACCACCATGAAACCATCTTAAAATTTTAACCGGGTATTGTTGTTTCTGTCGAGCCAAGCCAAGATACAACCAACACCCATCTAATTCTGTTTTGATTATGTTTCCTTGCTGTTACTTTCTTTCGATAACCACCACAACCATTATATCACCAACACCATCTGCTACAGCAAAGGTGCTAGTGTTGCTGCCACACAAACCATCATCAAACCGTTACATTTACATCTATTTCTGTTTATTACTCATCAAACACGATTTGCTATTGGGCCGAATTATTACCTATTTTCCTTGGGCCATTTAAACGTGTTTTTGGACTAAAAGTGTGATTGGGTTTAACTTGGGCCATGTGCTTGTTTAGTTAGTGGACTGATTGGGCCAAGAAGAAATATAGAAGCAAGTAAAGACGGGTTAAATAATTGATCATGTAAGTTTAATCAGAAAAATGAGAATAGTTCAATGGTTAAGTGTGTTGATGGGTGAGCGGGAGGCCGCGGGTTCGAGCCTTGTCTGGGGCATTTTGTTTTTGGGAAAAGCTTTTGAGGTAGTTAAGTTATATTCATTATTATTGTTATTATTGTTAGCATTATTATTATTATTATTATTGGTTAGTGTTATTATGATTAAGATAATTATTATTATTACTATCATTAATACAATTAATATTATTATCATTATTGTTAGTATTAGTATTAGTATTATTATTATTATTATTATTATTATTATTATTATTATTATTATTATTGTTATTATTATTATTATTATTATTATTATTATTATTATTATTATTATTTCTATTAATATTATTATTATTATTATTACAATAATTTTTTTTATTAAAATACTTATATAAATCATATATAAAAGTACATATATATATATATATATATATATATATATATATATATATATATATATATATATATATATATATAAATATAAACAATTGAAATAATATATATATTAATATATAACTTGTCCGATTATGATTATATGTATTAATATAAATAAAATTTATATAGGTTCGTGAATCCGAGGCCAACCCTGTAATTGTTCAGTTCCGTCGTATGCATATTTTTACTACAAAAAATCGTATTGTGAGTTTCATTTGCTCCCTTTTTAAATGCTTTTGCAATATATATTTTTGGGACTGAGAATACATGCGATGATTTTATAAATGTTTGACGAAATAGACACAAGTACTTAAAACTACATTCTATGGCTGGATTATTAAACCGAATATGCCCCTTTTTAGTATGGTAATCTAAGAATTAGGGAACAGACACCCTAATTGATGCGAATCCTAAAGATAGATCTATCGGGCCCAACAAGCCCCATCCAGGTTACGGATGCTTTAGTACTTCGAATTTATCATGTTCGAAGGGAGTCCCGGAATGATGGGGATATTCTATATGCATTTTGTTAAGGTCGGTTATCAGGTGTTCACTATATGAATGATTTTTATCTCTATGCAGTTTACGAAATGCCTGATATGATATGTATATTTATGGAAAAATTGAAATCTTGTGGTCTGTTAAAATTATGAAAATGATTGATTACGATAAACCTATGAACTCACCAACCTTTTGGTTGACACTTTTAAGCATGTTTATTCTCAGGTATGAAAGAAATCTTCCGCTGTGCATTTGCTCATTTTAAAGATATTACATGGAGTCGTTCATGGCATGATTAGGACAGTACCTCGCAATGGGACCAGATGTTGATGATTTCGTCCAGGTGAATTAGGACGGGTCGCTTCATGAATAAAACAAATAAGTGACTTTTAAGGTCAAACTAACTCATTTGTATTTTCTATGGATGAAAAATTTGAGATGAATTTTGTTTTAGCAGATTAATATAGAGTTTGTTTCAGGATATTATCAAGTTATATGCTTCTGATTGGTGGTTGGAGAAAAAGTATATTGATTTTGAATTTGTCGACTCTTCAATCATTATTATTATTGGCTAATTAATAGGTAAAAATGGATACTATCTCTTTAGGGGTCAAAATGGGTTGGGATGAGTTGACCCGTTATACTTTTGTTTCTGACCTTTAAAAGAAACTATATACTAAAATAATAAAAAATATTTTAGTCCCCTATTTTGCAGTTTACATACCTGCTTTTTTTTACTAACAGAAATTAGTACAGTAACTATAGATACATCTTATGCTTTAACTCATGATCAACCCCCCTTAGGTGATTTTGCTATTTGATTTTCAAGATCACACCAACCAACCCTTTAACTTCAAATCTAACGTAGTTTTTTTTATGCTGTGAATTATTCTACCATCAATTTGTCACTTGCTACAATAAAGATAATTTAATAATCTATCTATGGAAAGCGTATCTTTAGAAACTGAATCTACTAAATATGGGTAATATAGGTGGGTCATGCACTTAGTGCAAAGGGACAAAATGGTTAATATTTTTGACGTGTCAAAACGGGTTGGGTTGACACCAAAACTAAATTTGTTGTGAAACCTAGGGTTTCTTTTTATATGTTCCTTTCGCTTTCGTTGTAGCCGTTGTAGTTTAAGATTATTCGTTCTATTGATTTTGTTGGAATGCCTCCCCTGGTAATTTATGTTTTTATTTTTTTGATAATCATGCGTGTTTTCTTTGTCTAGGAAATCTTTGATAGGATGGAGGTTGCCACCACCAACAATGCAAATGGAGCCTCATCTAGACACCTAAAAAGAAAACTTCTGCTCTGCCCACCCCTATATCACTGTTAACTTTTGGCCCAACGCTACACTTGATGCTCTGCCCACTACACTTGATGTTCTGGCTTCAGCTGTTGATTGTGCAAAACTGCAAAAGGTTGATATGGTTAGTGAAACTCTACATAGTTATAGTTATTAATATTATAGTGGCTACAAACTTTTTTAATATATTTATGGTCTAGAGATATTTGGTTATGATTTTTCATTTGCCATCACCCGATTGCTTGGTGAAAAGATCGGAAGCCTGTTTTCAGTGTTACATTTCAGCATCATTTGTTTGCATGTAACTTATTGTATCACTTTTCTCATCAGCTTCCAGGTGCAACTCGAGAGGAAATCAAGAAAGTCTACACCCCGACTCAAGTGGAAATGATCTCGATGGTACCAACTTCTACATGTTCGTCAACTACGTTTATGAGGTGATATTATATTTAAGTATTCCTTCAAATAATACAAACAATAAGTAGGTTCTTAGCGATTCAGCTCATCGACTTGTATATGATGAGATTTATGGTTATGTCATGACTGCAATTAATCTTTCTCTTTTGTCATATTCTTTCTTTTACTTCTTTGTGGTTAAGTTTTGACTTTTGGACCATATCGACGTCTTGCTGACAAAAATCCAAAAATATCTTGTGATCTATATTGTTTGATTGTTTTTAGTCACAGGCTGCAAAATTTATGCGAATGTATGCTCAAATGTTTTATTAAACAGGACTTTGGTAGAGCCAGAGGATGCAACCGAAATATACGCTTTGACTTTGTTCAAGAAGTATTGATAGTTGGTAGCTTTCTCCTTTATGTTCATTATTTTATACATTCTTGATATTAGAAAGACAGTCTGACTTTTTGTAGAACTATACGTTACCATTTAGATCTTCTTTGGTGCCTTCAGGCGTTGGTAATTTAAGTGGACGGGCTCTAATATATGGTTGAAAAGGGTAAGTAGAGCAGATGCTATTACCCTACTGATGAGAAGATGGTTCCTACTTTGTAAATTAAGACACAATACTTATGACCATTGATTTGTTATTTATTTGTTTTGAGTAATTTCATGTTAATCGTGTTCTATTGGTTGCTTATATAACCTTCACATTCGGCGACACTCTTCGCTTCACTTCCTTTTACTTTTCTTCTAAGGTATTCAGTATCTAAAAGACCTCTTCATTATAAAAACAATTCTAAATAATCAGCATTATATTTATTGACCACATGTCAACTTATTACATTATTCTATTTCAGGTGTTCGTTGGGCTTCCTGTAGTGTACTACCATTATAAGTAATCCAGTTTTTCTGAGTTTTTATAATTTACCGTTGGAAGCTTATTTCCTTTGCCAATATGCTGAGCTTTTTTCTATTTCATCTGCATTTTGTTATAACTTACCCCATGAGAAATGTATTCGACAAAGAAAGTAAAGAAACTAAAGGGGATTCATTCTGTTAATTGTGGTTTGTAACTTTCATAATTTTATAAATTATTTATTTTTTAGTTCAAAGACATACGTGTATTACCATAGTGTGTCAAGTATAAGCACTATATTAACTTGGTCAGCAAGTATAAGCAGTATATTAACTTGGTCAGCAATATGGGTGGCTGAATAGGCGGGTCAATTGTGTTGTGTAACGGCTCACAATTTCACATATAAATAATCTTGACTGCGGAGTTTAGAGTTTAAACTGTTTGAGATTGTTTATATATGTTATTAGTTGTAAAATGTTATTAATACTTTAGAGTTTTTTTTAATTATAATTGTATACTACAGAAACACAGTCTCAAAAACGTCTTTGAATGCTATTTTTTAGGCCGTGCAATGCACTAGGTAATTCATTCTGAAACTTTATTGATTCTCATTGTCAACATATGATAACTTTGTGTAGGTAATTGGTTCCTTTGTATTCATCTGATTATAGATGGAAACTATTCTTCCAAGTTGTTTTAATTATGATAACTTTGTGTGAGTAATTGGTTACTTCATCAAACTAGCCCTTTCGTGCTTTTTCTGTTAAAATATATATCATTGTTGTTTTTTGAAACTGATCACTGATAAACAAAGGTTTGTCGAATTCAAGCAGTACAGATTCATAACGTTTAAGCTACTTGTACCATACATTTTGTTTCAAGAGAAATACAATCAACATGTCGAATTTAGTATCTTTAATCTATAATCCATAATCTATGTGTTATGTCTAAAACAAACTCTAAATTATCGAACTCTTAGTGATGTGTTTTGTGTAAAACAAAAATACTTAAGCAATTCACCAACAACAATACTTGTGATACTGTCTTTATCATATCATTAATTAATATAACATTTTACAAGTCAAAATTGTTTGTTGAAGAGTCCCCGTGCAACGCACGCTCTTAAATCTAGTATAATATATACACCATCACTTAACCAAAACCATATTTCACTCTCAATTTTTTCTCACACATACATTTTTCACTCTCAATTTTTACACAAAAACGGTTATCACAAACACGGTTACGTTCGAGGTTCACGACGGATGATTTTTTTCCGATGACATGGACCGATACGACGGTGGGAGGGTTGATACGACGGTGGGATTATTTTGTATGTTTGATGATTAGGTAATTAGATAGTCCATGTGATTTGTAATAAATTATTGAAATAGTCCTTGGGGTGTTTTTTTACTGATATAGTATGTGATTTACAAAAGTTAATGAGATGGTCCTTGTCAATGACGGTCGGTAAAAAATTATGATAAATTGAATCATGTACAAGACATGTGAGGGTAAATTTGTAATTTTACTTCACAACTCCACCTTCATCTTCTTCATCTATGCTCCATAATCCCAACCAACTTAAAATCAAAACCTCAAATCAAATCAATATCTCAAACCAAATCAAATCAAAATATCTAAATTAATCGCAACCATGATTTGACAAAGAATTAATTATAAGTGTTGGATGGTGCTTTGGTCAAGCCCACAATGGTTTTTTTGACTCAATTCTAACTTGGTTTCACACTAGAATGAAGACTACATACATGCATGACAACTATTATCTAGTAAACTCTAAAATGCCAACTATGTTATGAGTTGTATTTGAGATGTCAAATTCAAATTGTATACATATTGGTATTACAAGTCAAAGAAATGGGATGCACTAGAACTTACAACTTGTTGACAACTTGTTTTAAACAAATGACAAATGGAAGGAGTATGCAATTTGAAGTCTTATTCCTAACATACAAGTTCAACTATAAAAGGAAGTGCACGGATTTCATTTTGATCATCCCATACTTGAAAGAGTTTAATTAACTCTTGTAAAAGTAGTATAGAGAAAATGTAACAACCCAAACCAAGCCACGTTCGAACCCGCTTAAAGTATCACAAAAAATAATAATTTATTTTTGTTGCACAGCTATTGGCGCGGCGCGCCAACCTTCTGCGCGGCGCGCAAAAAGGCCTGGACAGGCTGCTGTCCCAAAAAGTCAAAAACATGAAAATGTTTGACCACTTCCCGACGTATTTAGACAAAACGCTTTTCACAACATATTCATATATGAAAAACTAACACGTTCTATTCATAAAATAAGTTTTACGAGACCGGACCCACATCGGCCGTTTTACGACTTTCGTACAAAATACAAGTTTTCAACCACATGATTTTTAATACAAAATAAAGCCGAGCATGGCGATTGGGGATACGCTACCCAATCCTAATCGAATCCAAAAGCATGCCTCTAAAGCAACTACGCAAGTTCACTAGTCCCCGCACTTACCCGAGCCGCCGCGTCCATGCAATCTATAAAAATGTCAACAACGAGAGGGTAAGCTAACGCTTAGTGAGTGAGAATATACTACATACATATATATGCATAAAATGGACACGCCACATAAATAAACAAATACCGCATACCGAAGCATCCAAGCATAAAGGCAAGCTAATCTAAGCATACCGTACGATCACTAAGCAACAAGCTAACAACATCAACAATGAGTAAGTTCACCAACAACAATGTGAACAAATGCCAATAAGCTACACCCGGAGGGTTAGCTACATCACGACAATACAACATTATACGTATACAATATTTAACATGCTAAACAATCACAAACACAATATGGTTAACCATAACGCTATAGTGCTACCGGCTCGTGGTTCACACCATACGTATTTGAGTCATACTCTTTTATAGTACTACCTGCTCGTGGTTCACACTTCGATGCTACCGGCTCGTGGTTCACGCCTCGTTTTATAGTGCTACCGGCTCGTGGTTCACACTCGATGCTACCGGCTCGTGGTTCACATCTATTTTTATAGTGCTACCGGCTCGTGGTTCACACTCGATGCTACCGGCTCGTGGTTCACATCTATTTTTATAGTGCTACCGGCTCGTGGTTCACACTCGATGCTACCATAACATCCACAAACAAATACGCCATAAACATGAACGCATAATTATTCCACTCACAATATTAACCCTTCGCCATTGGGGTTATATAATCCACATCACCCACCCATGTGATAACGTACACACAAAGTGTGCACCTCGTCAAAGGTGGTCAACCAAAACGCACAACCGTGCCAATTGGACCTATACACAAGTCCATCAATCCACCTATATGTGAAGTGAGCTCTATGACCGAGAACCACTTCACCCGACCCGCACCCATCCTACACATACATATGCACATAGGATATTAACACTCACCTTGTCGCCTTGAAGAATGCCACCGAATAATCCGCAATCACCAATGGAATGTACCTATTCCATTTATCACATAACAAGTAACACAATTAGGGTGGATATACAAATCAACCCAAATTGACAACTAGTGCAATTTCGACCCAAATGCACTTCCAAGCACCAATAACGCCCAAATTAACCAATAATCACTAACACGAGTGAGAATGGTCCTAATACGCCAATTAAACCCAATCATAGGTGTTAAACACCTATCTTGCCCATAATGACACTTAAACCCTGATTTTGACCCAAAGGAGTCAACATTGCGCCGTTAGCGAGTTTTGACACCAAAACATATTTAACTCGGTTTTATACTTCAACTTAATCCATTTTAAGTTTATAAACCTTATTAGATCAACAATTGGGTCATAATCATCACCAAACCCTAATTTTGACTCTAGTCAAAATTAGTCAACAAAAATTCACCTAAAGTGGTTCCAACACTTCCATAATCACTAAACCTAGTGATTAAACTCAAGATTAAAGCCTAATCAAGGCCAAATCATCAACCAACCCAAAACTCGCCAAGTGACAAGAATAACTAGTCATCATAAACCCATTTCATCATCTAAGAGGGTTTCACAACAAATTAAACTCAAACCCTAACTTGAATATCAAATCTAACAAATGTAATTCGGAGTTTGAACTTACCAATACCGCCATAATGATGCCGTTGACGAGTAGAACAACTTTAAAACCCGAGCTTTGGTGAGAATCTAACTCCTTCTTCTCCAAATCAAGCTCTCTCTCACTAAAAGTGGGTTTCTCACTCTAGGGTTTGATGAGAGTGTTTGATGAGTGAAATGTGATCCAAAATGATCAATGGATCAGTTTTGATGACCCCAAACCGACCCCAAGTGAAAAGACCAAAGTACCCCTCATTTAAACCCTTTAAAAATGCTGAAAATTGCATCAGCAGCAATCGGAGCGCCGCTCCAAAAGGTGGTGCACCGCTCCACCCTTCAGGTCAGTTTTTAGTAACTTGTTTTGGCCATAACTTTTTGACCATAGCTCCGTTTTCGATGAATCAAATATCGTTGAAAACGTAATAAGATTTTCTTTCCAATGGTAAGGCTTTGAAACATTAACTCAAACTTTATTTGGGGTTGAAAAGATACGTACACACCTTGTCACTTCAGACAACGTCCAGTTTCCTTCGACGTTCGAGCAAGCAACACGTACGTGCTTTGTACACTTCATACACACATCGTATACCATAAATAGATTATGTACAATAAATATTTGGGTCTTACATAAAAGAGTGAGGTATAGAATTGTTAATCAAAATTCTATACGAGTGAGTTAAGAGGGAAGTGTTATAATCTAGTGAGCGGTCTAAATACGTTGTTAGTATTTTAGATCCTAGATTGAGTGATACACTGTAACCTCAAGTTTGTCATATTTGCTAATAAAATCCTTCCCTGCTTTCGCCCGTGGACTAGGCCTCAAGCCGAACCACGTAAAATCTTGTGTCTTTATTTATTGCTTAATTGTTCTATTAATTTCTCGGGTCTTGAAAGTGCGCTAAATCACAACAAACTGGTATCAGAGCTATAGCTGTGATTAAATATACAAGATGACGATAATAAGGTCCGACGTAGAGAAATTTAATGGCCAGAACGATTTTGGTCTTTGGCGAATGAAGATGCGGGCTCTACTGAGCCAACAAGGTTATTTGGTCTTTGGCGAAGGTTCTTAGCGTTTTGGGATGGATAACTCCAAACCGGTTAGTGCTCCACTTGCTGCACATTTCAAACTTTCATCGGCGTTGTCACCGAAAACTGAGGAGGATGTGGAGCATATGTCACATGTTCCATATGCTAGTGCTGTGGGTAGCATCATGTATGCTATGGTATGTACTAGATCGAATATTGCACAGGCAGTAAGCGTGGTGAGCAGATATATGGATCGTCCAGGGAAAGCTCATTGGCAAGCGGTGCAATGGATTCTTCGGTACCTTAAAGGGACAACCGATATTGGCTTAGTATTTGATAGCGGTGGTAATACTAATGTTACCGGATACGTTGATTCAGACTATGCTGGTGATTTGGATCGGAGAAGGTCTCAGACTGGGTATGTTTTTACTCTCGGAAGATGTGCTGCTAGTTGGAAAGTAACATTACAATCGACTGTTGCTTTGTCCACAACTGAAGCAGAATACATGGCTATGACAGAGGGTGTGAAAGAAGCAAAGTGGCTGAGGGGTTTGGTTAGTGATCTTGGTATACGACAAGGTCAGACTATTGTGCATTGTGATAATCAGAGTGCGATACATTTGACTAAAAATCAAATGTATCATGAAAGAACCAAGCACATAGACATAAGGTATCACTTTATTCGCGAAGTAATATCTAAAGGGGTTATAATTGTGAGAAAGATTAGTACATTAGATAATCCAGCAGATATGTTGACGAAGGTAGTTACTACAATCAAATTCAAACATTGATTGGACTTGGTTAGCATTCGCGGTATTCAAAAGTGATGAGCCCTCAGGGGCTGGAAGGAAGCGGAGATTGAGAGAGGATAGCAAAGGCGTGGAATGTTCGTCAAGGTGGAGATTTGTTGGATGGTGCTTTGGTCAAGCCCACAATGGTTTTGTTGACTCAATTCCAACTTGGTTTCACACTAGAATGAAGACTACATACATGCATGACAACTATTATCTAGTAAACTCTAAAATGCCAACTATGTTATGAGTTGTATTTGAGATGTCAAATTCAAATTGTATACATATTGGTATTACAAGTCAAAGAAAGGGGATGCACTAGAACTTACAACTTGTTGACAACTTGTTTACAACTTGTTTTAAACAAATGACAAATGGAAGGAGTATGCAATTTGAAGTCTTATTCCTAACATACAAGTTCAACTATAAAAGGAAGTGCATGAATTTCATTTTGATCATCCCATACTTGAAAGAGTTTAATTAACTCTTGTAAAAGCAGTATAGAGAAAAGAGTGAGGTATAGAATTGTTAATCAAAATTCTATACGAGTGAGGTAAGAGGGAAGTGTTATAATCTAGTGAGCGGTCTAAATACGTTGTTAGTATTTTAGATCCTAGATTGAGTGATACACTGTAACCTCGAGTTTGTCATATTTGCTAATAAAATCCTTCCCTGCTTCCGCCCGTGGACTAGGCCTCAAGCCGAACCACGTAAAATCTTGTGTCTTTATTTATTGCTTAATTGTTCTATTAATTTCTCGGGTCTTGAAAGTGCGCTAAATCACAACAATAAGGTACTAAACACACACAAACTCGGATTTGTAGGACTCTAAGGGTCCCTATAACTCAAAGAGTCCCACTAATTCTTCAAATTATCTTCCACGTAATCACAAAAATGTTTTATTTTGTAGAAGGAAAAAAAATACTATATTACCCTCACATGTCTTGCACATGATGTGATTTAACGGTACTTTTTTAACAACCGTCAATGACAATGACTATGTTAGTAACTTTTGCAAATAATAAGGACTATACCAATCAAAAAAATACCATAAGGATTATTTAAGCAATATAAAACAAACCACGGGGACTACTTTAATAATTCTGTCATAAATTTAAATTAATATGTAAATGTAAATATACAAATATAAATAAGTTAAAAAATAACAATAACAATAAAATAAAATAAAGAGAAGAAAATATCTCCGCTGTGTGAAATAAATAGAAATATAATATATAATATATAATATAAATAGAAATAGAAATAAAAATAAAAATATATAAATTAATATAGAAGGGATCAAAGAGGGTAGAACTTTAACCTAACCTGCAATAAATAGTATTTCATCCCGACTTTCAACGCCGTTCTTGCGCTACCATCTTGTTTTCGTTCACCGTTCGTTGCAGGTAACATAAACGTGAATTCTTATTATTTTGTGCCCTAAATTTTTCTTACATAGTTACATGAATATTCATTTATTACCGACACTGTTTGTATGTGTTATAGCAGTATCACAGAGTCATTGATAAATTACACACTTGAATTTCAATTTGTATAGTTTGAGATGATTACAATTAGATATCATTGCTCATATGCTGAAATTTGACCTTGTATTCTACAATTACGTGCTTATAATTTACTATGTATGCATATGTTGTTGTTATCAATCAGTATAATTTTGAAATTAGGGCACCTATTCTGTGTTTGGAGTCGTATCACCTTATAACGTTTTAGAGTATGTGTTTTATGTTTTAATTGGCAATATTTAAAAAGTAAAAGGCGAGAATGGTTGGTGAGGGTCATACGGTCGAAAAGCTCAAGGTTTGATGGGATTGCATTGCTTAATCTGTGGGTCACTATTTGTCATCTGTCATAGATATATAAATTAGTTAATATTAGGATGGTCGCGTAAAATGGGTTTATTTCGCTAAATAGGTCTAGCAAACTTTAAATGGGACAAACCATCATAATAAACTGATACATGACCATAAATGGGACAAACCTGCCTTTAAATAGGACTAGCAAGCTCAGTGCATGCTAATCTTACTGAGGGTGTTCTAATTGAGCTTATATGAAGTGGCATTGAAATTGAAATGATGGCACGTAGAGTTGCATAGTTGTCTTTAGGACTGAGGAATGAGTGCAGGTGTATTAAGGTTCTTACTTCTTACACACAATATATTGGTAACTTTAAATGTCTCTTGTTTTTGTGTCACATTAGTTAGTAACGTGGGATTTAGTCTAAGGTCTACACACTAGTGTGAAGGTGGAAATGTACAAGATTATTGGATAAATCCATTTCTCTTGTTTAAGAACATATATTAGAAGGTCAAGTTTATCGATTTGATTCCCTTGCACATTGGTCTGTGTGTTGATTTACAAGCTGGCTTATACGATATTAAGCATTGCTTTTGTGCATATTTGAATTGCTCATTGGTGAGTATATTCTCAATTCCTGTGCATTAACTTGCTGCAGGCAGATTTTGGAACAGGACAAATTAGTCTCGATCTTGATAAATTTTGCTTCCATTTAACTATATCATTTCATGACAAACCCGTTTAGCTCTCCTTTAACCATGCTTGAACATAGTTTCTATTCTGCATGAACATATATTCTTGTATTTTTTTGATTTCTCGACCTTATTATTTGCACTTCTACCTTCTCTTGATTTTTTACTGCATTGCTGATGGTAGATTGTAACTTTAAACACTAGATACAGTTACCATATACCATTTGAAATCTATCTTGATTCACTGATTTCAACTGATGACCAACACCAATCATCTTCACGAATCTTGAATCTGTAATTGTCATCCCTTTTTATTGAACTTAATTGCCATTGGAACTTCTTGAACCATATCTAATGGCACTGATTCAATCAATGTTCTCATTTTGGCACTTCTTTTCCTGTTTCTTTTTGATTCAATCTTTCCCTTGGTCTCTTCTTTTTTCTGTAAATGCATCTCGGTTCTGTGTATCAATTCCAGTTGCTGTTCAAGCTTATATATTTATAAACATAAGATGCCACGAACACGAGCAAAGGCAAATTCAGCACCTGTCAAAGCTGAAGAACCATCAAAGACTGTTAAGATAGAGAAGCCATCTGAACCAGAAGAACAAGAACAGGTTGATTTTGGTGGAGATAATGAGGAAGCGATGGAAGAAGAGGTTGAATATGAAGAAGTAGAGGAAGAAGTGGAGGAAGAAGAAGAGGAAGAGGTTGAAGAAGAAGAAGAAGAGGAAGAGGAGGAAGAAGAAGAAGAAGTTGAGGAAGATGAAGAAGATGAAGATGAACAAAAAGGGAAAGATGAAGAAATGGAATATGCAGAAGATGAAGATGATTTAAAGAAAAAACATGATGAACTTCTTGCCCTTCCTCCTTATGGTTCGGAGGTATATCTTGGTGGGATTCCTCTAGATGCTACCGTTGAGGTTCTGAAAGAGTTTTGTGAATCTATTGGAGAAGTTACAGAGGTACTCTCTCTCTCTCTCTCTCTCTCTCTCTCTCTCTACACACACACACACACACATATTTGAGAAGGGTTTGTTTTGTATACTCTGTTAGTTTGATGTTGATTAATCTATAATAGGTTCGGATAATGGGAGGTAAAGACTCAGGTGAGAATAAAGGCTATGCTTTTGTGACCTTCAGGACTAAAGATTTGGCTTCTACTGCCATTAAGGAGCTTAATAATAAAGAGTTGAAGGTATTTAACTATCCTAAACAACTTTATAGAGGTGGGAAAATGGGTGGGTTGGATAACATTTATTATGGGTCTAAGCATGCCAATCATGAAACAGTTCTAAATGGTCTGGGTTGGATTCAGTTTTACTATTTCAGTTTTATTTAATAAACAGTCAATGTGTTAATTCAAAAGGCTGTATGCAACACATGTGGACTCTGGGCAGTCTGTCTTACCTGTTCCTCTTTTAGTGTTTTTTTTTGTCTGTTTGAGAATCAACGATTCTCAAGTACATGGGTCAATTCTACCATCTTATATTTTGTATTATGTCATATGAAGCCGTTGAAGTGTGAATTTGATATGTCAAAAGATGTTGCGCTTTGGTTTTTGGCACTTTCAGCTTTTTGACATCATATTCCTGCTCTGTAATATATTACAGGGTAAAAGGATCAAGTGTTCAACATCCCAAGCAAAACACAAGTTATTTATCGGTAATGTTCCTAAAAGTTGGACTGTGGATGACATGGAAAAAGTCGTCAAAAAGGTTGGACCAGGCGTTAATGCTGTAGAGCTGCTAAAGGTTTATATCCTCACGAGTTAAATTATATATATATATTTTCTTGTTATAAGCATCTGTTTTTAAACTTATTTGCCATTATGTAACAGGATCCACAAAACTCAAGGCGGAATCGGGGATTTGCTTTCATAGAGTATTATAACCATGCATGTGCAGAGTATTCAAGACAAAAGATGTTGAACCCAAAGTTCAAGCTTGATGACAAAGCTCCAACTGTGAGCTGGGCTGACCCAAAAAATGCCGAGTCTTCAGCTTCTTCCCAGGTTCTTGCTTAATCAATTAAGTTCAACACAATACAACAACAACAACAAAACCCAATCCCATATGAATGGGGTATGGGGGAGGTGTGACGTAGACAATCCTTCCTCTATCCTTGAATAAAGAGAAATCGTTTCTCCACCCCGAGTGAAACACTCACAAGAGTAGAGAGAGTCATCCCTCTCTCGATTCGACGGATAGAGAGATTGCTTCTAAGCGGACCTCCGGCCAAAAAGTTCAACACAATACATACTTAATATTTTCATTTTTCTTAATTAAACTTATTAACTTCGTGTTGTTTCTACAGCAGGTTAAGGCAGTTTATGTGAAGAACTTACCAAAAAATGTGACACAAGATCAGTTAGAAAAGATATTCGAGCACCATGGAAAGATCATGAAAGTAGTTCTTCCTCCAGCAAAACCGGGTCATGAGAGGAGTAGGTTTGGTTTTGTTCATTTTGCAGATAGAGCAAGTGTCTTGAAGGCTCTTAAAAACACCGAGAAGTATGAGCTAAATGGTAATGTTTAGTTGAAGTTTATTTGTATTTTTTTTATTGTTTATAAAATTAATAAAAAAGTCAAACTGATAATTTTGGTTTCTTTATATAGGTCAAGTCTTGGAATGCTCTCTTGCTAAACCTCAAGCTGACCAAAAATCATCTGGTGGGTCCTCCAACTTACATAAGGCTGCTTTGCTCCCTAGCCACCCTTCTCGTGCTGGTTATGGTCTAGTCGGCGGTGCATTCGGTGCTCTGACTGCAGGCTATGGTGCTGCTGCTTCGTTTCCACAGGTGTGTGTGTGTGTGTGTCTTTGTTTCTTCTCATGTTTTTCAACATTTATCTGGTTCATATTCAATTGTATGGTTGTGCAGCCATTTATATATGGAAGGGGACCTTCGGCTGGTGGTATGGCAATGATGCCGATGCTTTTACCTGATGGAAGGATCGGTTATGTCCTGTAAGTGGAAACCTTGTGTTGGCTTTTAGATGATTGATGATTAATGTTTTTGATTTGTTTTTTTTTTTTTTTTTTTTTTTGTAAAATACGTGTTAGGCAACAAGGGGTGCAGCCACACACACCACCGCCGGCCCCACAACAGCAAAGAGGTGGAAGTGGTAGTCGAAGTGGGCGAGGAGGGAGTTCGGGTGGAAGCAGTTCGGGTGGTGGCCATAGGCGTGGTAATAACGACAGTGGAAGTCGAGGACGTAGCCGTTACAACCCGTATTAATTAGCCTTGTAGTAAAGGTTAAAGGTTGAATGTTAATTAATTATGTTCCGTTTAAGTTTCCAAAACAATTGAGCCACCATTGAGAGTTTGAATGATTCTCTTCCGCTTTCGCTTTTGCATCTTTCTTTACTCTGCCCTTCCTGATTGTGACTTGAATACTTTTAACCTTGTTTTCTATTTGAAAATTCGAACACTACAGAACCATCATATCGTGAAGAGTCCATATCGAGTTGCGTGTTGGTAGGTTATTTAACCTAGGTAACCGATTAATTCACCTTAATTTTAAACTTTGGTATTTAAGTTACCTATATAACACTTCATTCTTTCATTACCATTGCATTCTCATTTCCTTCAGAACAAATTTATTTTTTCTGGCAAAAACCAACAGGTCATGCTATAAAAGTTGCAAGGATTATATTAAATAGTTACTTATAAGTGTAGTTTATCAGGCAACGACTAATTCAAGACCCATAAATTTTCACATCAATGGGTTTTGTAATACTGTGATGAAATTTTATTAACAGCTTAATTCAGGTTGCTTTTAAAGTGAAATTGGAAAAAGTTATCAGCATAGCATAATTCCTCCACAAGGTTATTGCATAATGAGATATGAATGTATTTCTTATCCAATGTACTTAAGCTTGTAGTGTTTTTGTTGTTGTTTTCGTATAAATGATGTCGTGTTAAAACTTGATACAAGGAGGGTAATGTGCTAATGTGTTAGCTTGTGTAACCTTGCCAATGCACATTTCACATTAATTCCAAATATGTATCATCATTCATCATGACATTTATTTGAAGTGGTTATAAAGTTTATCGTTTTTCGGCCAAAAATAAAAATAAAAAAAATCACCGTATTTCTATAAAACAACTAATAAAAAAAACAATACTAATAATTAGGTAATTATTTACGGATAAATATTAACAGATTTAGTTTATGTTGATAATAATAATCAAATCAAATTATCATAATATTAAACTTGCATTTTAAAGAGTCAATGTAAAATTCAAGAATTAAAACTAGAATTTAGAAAAAAAGTTGGGTTATACTTGCAATTGTTGGAGATAATCGGTTAAGAAAATGCATAATGGTCCCACATTGGAAACTCATAGAAAGAAATGTATGTATATAAGTTTATGAGAACCTCACTCTATCACTAATTGGTTTTAGAGTAATGTGGAACTCATGAGCTTATATGTTGTACATGTTGGTGGACCTATAACGATCCTAAGCAATTAGTATGACCTATAACGATCCTACAGCAATTAGTATAACTTGAGGGGTAATTCCGCCAAAGTACCAAACTACAAGTCAGTGGTTACCATAAAATTTCAAGCTTTAAATCGCCGGTCGAAAAAAACTCACAACAATGGCGGACGACGGTGATTCACATTCGTCGTCTGATGTCGATTTGCAACCAGAAGATATGTCGTTTGATAAGGATCGACACATAAGATATTTACAGATGAATTACGAAATACTGCCATCACCATACGAAGGTCAAGAAATCAATCATCTCACTCTCGCATACTTCATCATCTCCGGTCTCCACATCCTACACGCACTCGATCGTGTAAGTTTTCAAAAGTTTAAATTACTTTCAAATTGTTTTAGATCACTCATAATTATCGATTTAAGAATTAAGATCTGATTTCGTAAGTTTGGGGAGTAATTAATAACTTAGTTAGCACCTCAACTTAATGTTTCAAGTAGGTTGCAAAAGACGTGAGACGGGTCGAGACGATCGGGTCCTAAAAAGATCGAGACGGGGTCGAGATGGACGTTGACCAAAGTTGACTTTTAAATATATAAGTATATAAATGTATATATGTGTACATATTTTAAAGCAAAAAACATTAATTGACTAATTTGTACTGATAATTGTTATCACCGATAATATAATACAGAAAAGTCAAACTATAATACGACAAATTTTACCGATTTTACCGACTTTCTGGCTTTTCCAAATTTTGAGAGACTTTGACCTGATTTTTGTCAACTTTGACCCGAATTTTGACCGTTGACTGTCATATTAGACGGTTTTCTTCGAGACGGGACGGGCTAGTCACCAAACCGTCGCAACGGGCATCGAGACGGGTTGTTTTGCAACAGTGGACTTTCAACACATCTTAGTTGATACTACGTCAACTTAATTTCGATCACTGAATCAAATCAATTGTTTAAATATTCAAATAATAATTATGTAATGATTATATTAGGTTGATAGGGAAGCCGTAATCAATTGGATTCTGTCATTGCAAGCTCATCCAAAGAATGATGATGAACTAAACAATGGTATGAATTATGAATAATTCATTAATTCTTATGTCTCAGTTCATGAGTACAATTTGTAGTTACTGAATGTAATAATTATTTGTTTACTGCAGGACAGTTTTATGGATTTCATGGTTCTAGAATCTCTCAGTTTCATTCTTCTGATAAGGTTTATCACTATGTAGTGTATACTATTTAAGATTTTTACCTGTATGTTAGGTGAATTTCGCTTACGATGGTGCTTACTTACAGGTTTCGGTTCCTAATAACAGTCATCTGGCGAGTACATATTGTGCGTTGGCTATATTGAAGACAGTTGGCTATGACTTTTCACTTATTGACTCTACGTTGATGTTGAAGTCAATGAAATATCTTCAACAACCTGATGGAAGGTAAATGTTAATACTTTTTGAAGAAGTGTGAAGACGGTTGTGGATGCTAAATTTGACATTAAAGTAATCAAAATAAATGAAAAATATCACAATGTTAATTTATCTGACAAAGAAAATTCATATCAAGTTGGTTGACCAAAGTAGGAGAAAACTATACATTGGTACACAGGATGCCACATTTTAATAAGTAGAATTATCAACCAGGGAAAAAAATTCTCATTGGTTCTATTATGTTTCATGGCATGATGTCATCCTGAAGCAACATTATAAGTTTTTATACAGATATTGTATAGCTATGAACACTGTTGGAAAAAAAAATCCGATTACTCCCGATTACTTCTTTTTATGTTTCATGGCTGACTTTGATCAACAAATCCAATTTTGACACATTAATCGACGTTGAATTCAAACTAGAATTTTAAAGTTTTTGAACAAAATGAATGTCTTTAGACAATTACGTTAAATTTTATGTTTATGTTTATGGTTTTCTTCTATATTTACACATATATTTTCGAAATTTAATATTTAAATGTTTGAGAAGTACAATACGATTAATCCCCAAATTGCCTATTACCCCTTTCAAAGTCCCGACTGATTACTCTTGAATAGCGAGTTTTGCAACCTCGGGCCCTTGGCTATGAATGCTAGAAGACCAAAATAGAATAGTATCACAATCACTAGCCTGCATATATCTTCAACTTCAATGCATCTATAATGTTTCTTACTTAGTAATGTTATATTTCTAGAAATACATGTAATGAGCAGCAACTAATCAACTGATAAGCATAGTTCCATCATAATGCATTTCATCATAGGAGGTTTATCTTGTGTATTATATCCGCATCCACGGGCATGAATGCAGAACCCCTCTATCTTGTCTCTTGTAAGGTTTATTGGAGTTATAAATCATGTTGTGGGTCTCTCATTTTTCCGATACTTAAGTAAATTATGTTTTATATATGCATAGCAGTAATTAGTAGCAAAGAGTTACTAGATTAGCTATCTGAGTTATACATGTTCACATATTTTTCCACTGTAGTACATTTAATTTTCTGCCATTAACCTTTTGGCTTTCTTATACTTCCCTGCATCAGTTTCATGCCTATTCATACGGGTGCAGAGACAGATCTACGGTTTGTTTACTGTGCTGGTAAGAGTCTATGTTTTATCCCGTTACCTCTCTAAATCTAATTCTGTCTGTACTGAATCTCAGTATCTCATCGTAGTCACTTGATTTTGTAGCTGTTATTTCTTCGATGTTGGATAACTGGAGCGGCATGGATAAAGAAAAAGCCAAGAACTACATATTGAGTTGTCAGGTATATTAAAATTTATCAGGTATTTAACCCTCCGAAATTGTGTTGAGTTAATGTTCATGTTCAATTGTTGCTAAATTAGTTGGCGTGTATATTTATTTAGGGTTTAGGGTTTTTTAATAGAGTATGAGTTAACCGCGTTAAGTTTATATTTAAGTATATGGCTTATAAGGGAATGTTTTATTGCAGTCGTATGATGGTGGCTTTGGACTAATTCCTGGTCAAGAGTCTCATGGTGAGTTTTCTTTCTGTTTTAGGTAATCAGTATATACACGTCTTTTGAATTACATATTTGTTTTTTGAATTCGACAGTATTGGTCATATTTCTTAGTTGTTTTTTTATAGTAAACAACAGTATTAACATGTTAACTAGCATTATGAATATGATATGTGTGTAATGTTAAATTTCTAGAACTGATTTTATTATTACTTATAATAAAACGTTCTTACTTCTAGATTTACAGGTGGTGCGACTTACTGTGCTGTTGCATCTCTCCGGTTGATGGGATTCATTGAAGATGACCTAGTTTCTCAAATGACATCATCATGCATCATCGATGTTCCATTGCTTCTAGATTGGTGCTTGCAGGTACACTTATAATTAAAAATGTTCTATAACGTTACAGTCACCAATAGGGTTTTTTTGAAAGTGAAGTGAATCCTATAATTCATAACTAACATCATATTTCTCATGTGTCAGAGACAAGCATACGATGGAGGGTTCCAAGGTAGACCTAACAAAGCGAGTGACACATGTTACGCTTTTTGGTCAGTTCATATTATCGTTGATGTATTTTGTTCTATTATCACATTATTTCAGGGATCATTTGATTTGATTTGTGGTAATATATAGGATTGGTGGGGCTTTGAGGATCATAGGGGCTGGCAAATTCATCGATGACAGAATTTTACGTGAATTTTTGCTTACATGCCAGTCCGAGGTACGTTGCTGCTCTAACAATACATGCCCTTAACCTTGAGTTTGAAAGTGTGTTCTTTTAACATATTATTGGTCATTTTTTTCTGTTATCAATATTGATCATACCTGGCAAACGGGTCAGGCTGGGTTGGTTTAGGTAACAAGTCAAATTAGTTTTGGGTTGAAATGGGTCATGGGTTAAACGGGTAAAAATTTTAAACGGGTCCAAAAGGGTCAGGTTGGGTCGGTTTGGGTAACAGGTCGAAACGGGTAACGGGTCAAATGGGTCATATACTTTTACATTGCGTTTTTGCATTTATTATATTATTTATTATATATATAAGAAATATTATAATACATAATAAATGATATAACCACGAGTGTTTTTTATAAATATTTGGTAGATGAAACTTCTAATGCTCGACCCATTTGACCCAATTAACCTGAAAGCTTGACCTAATAATGTTTGGTAGATGAAACTAGGCCTAATTTTTCTCAAGACCCAATTAACCTGAAAGCTTGACCCAATTGACCCAAATTTGGGAGTATGGGTCTAAATTGACAGGTATATTGTTGATCGTCTTTTGTTTCTCTTTTTTTTTTTTTTTTTTTTTTTTTTTTTTTTTTTTTTTGCAGTACGGTGGTTTCAGCAAGTTTCCTGGACAGTTTCCGGATCTTTACCATTCGTATTATGGATTTACAGCATTCAGCATGCTACAAGAGACCGGTGTCAACTCTCTTAACATAGAACTGGGAATAAGTTCGATCACTCTATGAACTTATTATAATGTTTTGAAGTAGTAATAATCAATTTAATAATGCTAACAAACGCAAGTGAATGAGGTTTATTGTTCCGGTTATCAGGAAATGGTGAGTATTTACTTGGATGTACGGTATCCTGTTACTATTTCTAACCCTTTTCTAGCTAACCCAAAATGTGATTGTCGTGAGGTTTGAATTTGAAATCTCTTGTGAGGCTATCAGGAACCATTACGCAATATTACAACAACAATCATTACATTATATTGTGATGGTTAAATGTTAAAATACAGTAGTTGGGAAATAAATTTGAAGGTAAGGTGGTGAGGGTTGGTAAGCTTTTAGCGAATACCACATGTGCCCTTTGTCACGGGCATCTTAGTAGTTATTTGTTGTTTAGGTATCCAAACACAAAACAAAATCCTAATATCAAGCTTGTTATTCTTACTTTTTCCTAATTAGGTCAAAAGGTGAGATGAAATCTAACTGACCCCATTCCCATGCTTTATTATATTCAAATAATTCAACCCCTTGAGGTTTCGTTAATTTGCAAATTAAGATCCATTGTCACATTTATAATGATGATCATTTTGTTGAAGACGGGATTTCTTCACTAGTCGAGATTTGTATGTAGTCGTAACGATCATTAGAGTTCTTGTTATATCAGTTGTCAGAAAACACTTTTGCAAGATTATTGGTCCTCGTGTTAGATTTCAGAATATAGTTTTTAGTTTTTGAGTATGTTTAGTTAGTTTAACTATACTTCAACCCAGTGACGAAGGATTTAAGGGCCAGAGGTGGGTCATGGTCCCCCAAAAAATAATGTAAATTTTGCAGTTTTAAGGACTATATATAATAAGTTCAAATCTTGACCCCACCAAAATTAAGATTAAAACATCTAAGAATCTGTAATGGATGAATTTAAGGACTTGAGTTGTAGTATTTTTTCTTTGTCCACCATTAATCATTCTTTCTACGTTATTTGAATTTTATGGATTTTATTTATATGTAAGAGACTGCATGTTTGCATGTTTTGATTGAGTTATTTTAGTCTCCTCATTGCAAGTGTAACCTCACTTACTAATACTAATAAATTTCTTTATAACAATCAATCTATTGTCAAACATAAACCTTCAAAAATTTCAAGTAATATATATGAACTAGTTAGGTGGTCCGCGCTTCGCTGCGGATTTTGAACGACCGCAAAACCAACAACGTAAATACAACTTCTTTTACGCGATCATTAATACTGGATTAGGTCATTCTGACCATTTTTATCCCGTACCTGTTTTTGACGTCAACCTCAACCAAACTTGATAAAAAAATTGCAAATTACTTTTATGGAACATATTAAAAACTTGGAGGAGGAGTAGCAGCGGCATCAAAGGTGGCACGCAACCCGTATTGACCCGTCCAAAACTTGCCCATTTTGACCTGAAGATGTCACCTGAACCGCCCATTTTAGCCCAAGTACGAAGACTTCCATTACAACCATAAAGAAAGTTCATAAAGCAAGAAACTTTTTAACTAAGCACCAGGTCCATCATTGAAGAAGATTGCCAATTTGCTAGAAACTGTAAAATCCCAAAAATAAATACTTTGTTACTTATATAGGAAAAGATACATGGACAAACCAAAAGCATCTAACCCCTCAGTACCACAATATTGCCTTTTCGAATACATGGAAAAATTCATACATCAATATATAGAATCTAAGATAAATATATCTTACCATCTGATATTCAGTTGACCTATTTTTCCATAAGCTAAAAATAGCAAATAATCATTAACTTGACCCTCTCATTTGACACCCCTACAACATTTTTTTTTTAAAAAGAACAGTTTTCATATATATAAAGCCTTACCGAGTTCGCTTTCGCATTGGATATGCTATGAGCAACCAAAAACCTAACCACGGGTGCAACGTCCAATAGAGTAAGCTAAAACAAAACCAAATATCATATTTCGTAAACAAAGCTTGCAACAATAAATAAACCAATATAGAAATTCACACATATTAAGTTTTACATCTCGATCTTATTAGGTAAAATTGTAGCAACTATAGACTACGAAACAAAATATCTTTAATAAATTTACAAAAGTGACCGAGTAGCCTACTTTGGAGATTTTTAGAAAATTCCTCAAAACTCGTATTGACAAACGGTCAAAGCCTGCAAATTCTTGTTACCACAAAGATATAACATGATTTTTGGCAAGAGTAAATACATATCAGGCCGACCATGAAAACTGATACAAAACTGAAATTTTTAAATAAAAAAAGTTTCAGCTCTTTTTAGAATTTTAAAATGTGACCAAACCGTCAACTTTGATGATTTTTAGAAAAATCGTCGAGACTCGAATTGACAAATGGCCAGAGTCGTTTGTTAGACCTTACAGCAAAGAATTCAGTGGTATTTTTTTTTATATATGAAACAACGCAGATCAGCGAGAATTTCAGTTCCCGTTTCGACATTTCATCAAAATTTGCAAAACTTCTTTTGTCCATAACTTGACAACCGTTCAACGAAACGAGACGTGCTTTATATGAAAATTCATCTACTCGACGAGTAGAATCTAAATAACCACTTTTTATAACCCAGAAAATTATTTCACTAATTATCATCAGCAATTTTAATTACGAAATTAATTATGCAATTTGTTTATTTCATAACTTTCTAACCGTTACTTGGATTCAAGTGATTCTTAAACCAAAATTCAACTATTTTTCGCTAGCTTTCCAACGACATGCATATATTATACCTTATCTCAATCGTATATGTAACTAATTTCGGAATCAACATAACCTATCTAATGGCAATATCAAAACTACAAGCATGCATAATCCTATATACTCGAGCACTAGTCAGGGATACACTATTAGTATGTAAAAATTAAATTATGAGTACTCACATATCAATATTGAGATTCAATATTGCAGGAAAGATACATAAACGCAACGGAGATGATAAACACTATATTGACCTCACGAGCATACCCATGAACCATACTCAATCACCTCCATAGCTATAACTCATAATTTCCTTAATCATATCCCACTCGAAAAAAAAACAACTTCGAAATCACTCGGACAGCACTCCGTCGTAATATTTTATGTATACTAATAATATCTTGAGATAATACGGAGTAAATATATATATGTAAATCGATTGAGAGAGTTTAGAGAAAACTATTTTCAAGTTTCTATGAAATAATGAAACCTATTGAATTCTATTTATAATAGATTTTTGAATTATTAAAGTGAATTATTAAAGTATGAATTATTAAAGTGAATTATTAAAGTATGAATTATTAAAGTAAATTATTAAAGTATGAATTATTAAAGTGAATTATTAAAGTATGAATTATTAAAGTGAATTATTAAAGTTAAAGTAAAGGTAAAGTTTAAGTATAGTAAAAGTATAAAACTATGTACGTATAATACGTGTATAATATATATAATATTAATTTAAATCGTTATATATATTTAATAAAATAAAATATAAATATCGTTATCTTTATCATACTAGTTAAGTAATGAGTTGTCAAAAGTGGTTCTAGATATTTATAAAAGTTATATACGTTTTAATAATAAAGTTATTTTTAAACTGAAAACGTTTTTGTACGTTTGAAACTAAATAGATCAATCGAGTCTTTATGAGATTCAATCTTCCACTATCCTTTGTCTAGTTCTCAATGATTGACAATTTGTTCATATTTATAAATCACTTTACCATTTTCCGAATATTGTTAAAATGAAAAGATTTCTCAAATCAACGTGGGCCTTTCAACAGAGACTTGTAATCATAATTTAATATATATCTGATAATTCAATCATTTGATCTTATCTTCTAATTCCATTGATAAACATTTTGAAACAGATACAATCATATAAAGTATTTAATCTAATATTTTGTTTACGTTTCAAGTTATAATATATATACACATATACATATATAATCATATTCGTTTAATGGTTCGTGAATCATTGGAACTTGGTCGAGGTTGAATGAATGTATGAACATAGTTTAAAATTCTTGAAATTTAACTTAACAAATATTGCTTATCGTGTCGGAAACATATAAAGATTAAAGTTTAAATTTGGTTGGAAATTTCCGGGTTGTCACAGTACCTACCCGTTAAAGAAATTTCGTCCCGAAATTTGAGTGGAAAGGTCGTGAATGATAATAAGTATGTTTTCATGATGCACATGGGCTGAAAATTAGAGTTTTATCATCAGCAAATAATTTGGATAAACAATCCATTTATATGAAGAGTACGAATGAAGCTAACATAGAAGAGTGAAATGAGTAAGTGTAGATTCATCTTATCATTTGACGTAGATATGATTGATTCCCAGATTTTAAGGGATTTGAAGAAAATCTTCTTAATAAGATTTGACTCTCCGGTAATCAAGGGAATTAGGATCCGCTTTAAATGCGATCATCCATTTTAATTGTTCTGTCAGAGATTTTCTTATATATTTACCTCCTTCGTTTCCTTACAACTCACACCATCTGTTGATGCATTTTATGCAAGTCCCTAGACATCTACCCACGTCCATTGCAGGTACAACAGTTTACAGGCCACCATGATTGCTCGTTATTATCCTATCCGTGTTTGTATGTGGTTACAGGAACTGCAGGAACGAGATTTAGATGTTTGACTATGTTAGACTTAGTCAGACGTACGAGTGAAGCCTCACTAGTACGGCTGACAGGCTCATACACATGGTTGATGCTGAGCTAAGTCACAATTACAACATAAATGATAAGACACGAGTGAGTGATCACCCGTACGGTTGATGAAGCCAACTCGTACGTGTGATGAATGAATCATATGGGTGTGTCAACAGCAGGGGTATATAAAGTCTTATGTTCTTCATTTTAGGTTAAGCCTCTCATTTGTTACACACACTCAGATCTAGTGAGCTCCTTCGATTCTTTCTCAGTCCAAATCACCCAGGTGGTGAATAATAGCTCTAGGTGTTGATCTAATCACACTTGATTTAGTTGTGGTTTGACTAAATTAATCAAAAAAAAACTTAACCTATTCACTAGAGGGTTTGATTCACTTATTCTGCCATTGTGTGAGTTAAATCTGTTGATTTCTAAGTTCCTAGTCATGTTTCATCACCTTCTATTCTTTCCCCCTCAACTCATATTTTAAAGTATTCATCAATATGCTCCATCCAGTTCTGATTCTCGATATACTTCTAACTTTCATATCGGTCATTCTTCTTTTTTTCATCTACCGCCGGAAGAATCTATTTACTTCTACTATACTCTTGGGTTTATAGTGTTCCTAGTTCTCCCGTGTCTTTATATTGCTATATGCATCGATATATATGGTTTATAATTTCTGGTTTGTCGTTGGGCTTTATATGTTCCCTTATATTTCAAAGTCTCTGCTTCTGTCTTCTATAATCATTATCATTCATAGTTAATGCTCTCTTTTATTTGCTGCAATTTATACCCCAATTTCTATTTCGGAGTTTTGTCCTTTCGTTTCTTCTTCTTGCAATTAAGCACCGCTTGTAATGGTCCAGAATTCACAGATATGAATTTCGAAATGAACATTGTTAATGTTCTAGGAAGGAAATTGTGATGGCACGATCTTGACTTGTCAAATTACTAAAATACCTTGGAAAAAGCCGAATCATCAAGAAATATTTTCTTGATATTTTAGAGGTTAAATAGAATACAAGAGTCGTATAACATGGCACATGATGATGTTATGATCTGTGAATCATCACATTCCATTTAGAAACTCAGCATGACTTACTGTAATATAATCACATTGATCAAGTGTCATTATATTATACTAATTCATGCTTCAGTTCCCAACACTACTTCAAAATATTCCTATTTTAAACTTGAATATTTCAGAATTTAGAAACTAAAATAGTTTCTTTTATGATGTAATACAGATAGCGCGAAGAGGTAAATGATTTCAAATAAGAAAAATTAAGAAAATATCTTCAGAAATATGGAGGATATTTATAATGAAAGATATGATGATATTTTAGAATTTCTAATATCAGATGATGATGAAGAATATTGTCCGCAGGGGTTTAGAGTCAGGAGCAAGGTATTCGTTAATGACTTCAGCAGATACTGAATTATTTGGATCCTTTGAAGTCAGGTTCAGTCTTTGTAATTTGTCCACAGCCTCCTTCCTACTTTGCTCAATCCGTTTTCCAGTTCCAAGACTTCTCTTTTTCTGCGCTTTGCCAGCACACCTATTCATTATCATCAAACTTTTACTGTTAAGGTCGTTTATAGTTTTTTTTTGCTGCTTCATCAGTATTTTTCCATTTTCGGAGAACCAATTCGTAGTTCGAAGTGTTTTTCAGAATCTTCACATTCAAATTAAGTCCAGAAGATAGACGTTATATATACACATATAACTGTTGGCGTAGACATGCTGCGAGATTTCAAAATACTGATTGCTAATTCCCAATGATTCGTATGGAAATTCTCATTACAAGATGCGAATGAGTAAATGATGGGGTTTCAATGAATAATTATAATGACTTTTTGGAGAGGCTAAAGTCAAAGGGTAATGAAGTTGTTGATACATCTGTTAATAATGTGGTGGAATGTAAAAGGTTTCCTGGTAACGATGGTGTATATCTCAAGGTTATAATAAGGTTAGTCTGACTGAAAAGTCGAAGTTGACTTGCTGGAGCTGTGACAAAACTGGCTACTTTGAATAGGAGTCGCAAAGTTATTTTTGCTAATAAATGTTAAAGAATCTGACGTGGATACATTGTTTAAACTTTTACTTTGGTTTCAAGAGTTTTTCGGGTACATAACTGTGGGTAACATGTGGTTGGATCATCATCTCGATTGCTCATCATTCGAAGTGTCTTCAGAAATTTTCGAAGGGTTTGAACACAGATTGTAATCGTTAACATACATTTGATGTTCTAACACAGTTTTGAAGTCAAAATATAGCTTGTGAAAGATGTAAGGATCTAAGAGTGATGATTTTGGTCATATCTCAAGTTGAATTTTGAGATTTCAAAATCAGAATATGTAATTAAATTTTGAATGAGTATGGTTGTTTTTATTTCTATAAAAGAATGTATATTGTTGTGAAAGTAGGGAGTATAATGGATGATTTGCTGAATCAGATTCGAAGAATGTAATATATTAATTGTGAATTTATATATCTCTCGGGTATTACCTACCCGTTAAAAAAAATTTCACAATTAATATTTTGTACAAAAGAATTTTATTACAGTCTTTATGAAAATATATATATGTATATTTTCTTCAGATGTAACATAGATTTAATGAGTTAATGTTAAATTAAACTCATTTGATTTACGGTTGAAACTAGAATTGAATAATCCCTAAAGGCTTTAAAAAGTACATAACTTTTACGCAGTATTTCTTTAATGACATTGAAATTATGAATCAATACTTCGTTATTTGTTGATGTATGATGTTCGGTTCGTGGAATTCTTGTGAATTTCGCAAAGTACGAATGATGTTATCTGAAAAGTTTCGGGTACATCGATGATGAAAGTGTAAAATCAAATATATACTTGATTTATTATGAATTGGAATTTGTTGAATTGGAACAGAGATTGTAGTTAACGCTGGTTAAGTTGCGGCCGAAGGACGTACATTATTGCATATTTGTAATATGAATTAACCAAGTAGTTAAGATTCACACACAATAGCTTAGCACGGAAAGATTTATTTTTATTTCAAAATATATAAAATATACATATAATTTCTTCAAAGGGAATGAGTTAATTCTTCATAACTCGTTGATACAATATACGGGTTATTGATTCGTAATGATGTCCATAGTGATTCTTGAGCTGACGGAGTTTGTGATGTTATAGGTGTTGTTGAATCTGATGTTGACTGTACTGATGATGCTGGTGACGCTGACGGTACTGTTGATGCTGTTGGTAAAACAAGTTTAGCTTGTTAATCACACACCATTTTTGTCAGGGTTTCTACTCTTCCTTCTATCATTTTGGTTCGCTTAACTGATTTATGGTTATGGCTAGATTAGATAATCTCTAAGACTTTAGAGATTACATAATCTGCGCTGAATGTTTCTCCAATGAAGTTATGAATTAATACTTCGTCGGTTATTGTTGTTGGTATTCCTTGGTATCTACAGGGCGTATGACATTGGTGCTCGTGGGACAGAGTGTAAAGTTGAGGTTTATGACGTGGTTGTGGTTGGGGTGGTAATGGTACTATTGGCGTTGATGATGGTGTTACTGGTTATGCTGCTGATGCTGCTGCTGGTGTTTGTAATCTCTGCACCATATTCTCCAAAGCCACTACCCGAGCGCGAAGCTCGTTGACTTCTTCTATTACACCGGGGTGATTGTCGGTTCGGACGAGCGGATAAATAAAATCTAAAATTTGAGGTAATATATAATCGTGACGAGATACTCTGGAAATGAGCGAGAAAATAGTGTTTCGAACAGGTTTGCCGGTAAGTGCTTCAGGTTCTTCATCAAGAGGGCAATGTGGTGGATGGAAGGGATCACCTTCTTCTTGTCTCCAATGATTGAGGAGGCTACAAACCCATCCCCATTTCATCCAGAATAAGTGATGACTGATTGGTTGATCTATTCCGGTCACACTGCTTTCGGAGCTGGAGTGGGATTCCGTTTCGAAATTCGAGGAACTTGAATTAATGATGAATTCCATTTCGTACGATTGAATAAGGATTTTTTTTTTTCGATATGAAATGATTTTCGGTTATCGGATGGTATTCTAATTACATAGAATATCCATATATATAGAACAAAAGATTTCGTAAATTACGGAGGAATTTACGGGATATATCAAGCAACGTTTACAGTAATAGATACGATAAGATATGATTTAGCATATACGCTAAGATATAAATTTTTGTCTATACACTATTCATGCAATCAATGCAGCAAGACGTGTCTTAGACTAAAAATGATAAGCAGGTAATTTTCTGAGGATGATAAGTAGTTAATTTTTGACACAAAATGATAAGCAAAACTATTGACATGCAGACACGGTCGAAGTCCAGACTCACTAATGCATCCTATCGACTTATCTGTTAGACACACTAATGCAGACCTGGTTCGCTAAGACCACCGCTCTGATACCAACTGAAAGGACCCGTTCATATACATTATAAACGATTCACAATAGTTGATTACATTGCGAGGTATTTGACCTCTATGTGATACATTTTACAAACATTGCATTCGTTTTTAAAAGACAATCTTTCTTTACATCAAAAATTGACAGGCATGCATACCATTTCATAATATATACTATCCAACTATAAATTGATTTAATAATAATCTTTGATGAACTCAATGACTCGAATGCAATGTTCTTCGAAATATGCTATGAAAGACTCCAAGTAATATCTTTAAAATGAGCAAATGACTAGCGGAAGATTTCTTTAACACCTGAGAATAAACATGCTTTAAAGTGTCAACCAAAAGGTTGGTGAGTTCATTAGTTTATCATAATCATTTATTTCCATCATTTTAATAGACCACAAGAATTTCATTTCCAGTTCTCATAAATATACGTCCCATGCATAGAGACAAAAATAATCATTCATATGGTGAACACCTGGTAACCGACATTAACAATATGCATATAAGAATATCCCCATCATTCCGGGATCCTCCTTCGGACATGATATAAATTTCGAAGTACTAAAGCATCCGGTACTTTGGATGGGGTTTGTTAGGCCCAATAGATCTATCTTTAGGATTCGCGTCAATTAGGGTGTATGTTCCCTAATTCTTAGATTACCAGACTTTAATAAAAAGGGGCATATTCGATTTCGATAATTCAACCATAGAATGTAGTTTCAATTACTTGTGTCTATTTCGTCAAACATTTATAAAAGCGCATGTATTCTCAGTCCCAAAAATATAAAGGGTAAAAAGGCAAATGAAACTCACCATACTGTATTTCGTAGTAAAAATACATATAACGTCATTGAACAAGTGCAAGGTTGGCCTCGGATTCACGAACCTATATTAATTATATATATTTATATGTTGGTCAATATTTGTATAGCAATATAGGTCAGGTCATAGTATAATCCTATCCTATAGCTCGAGTCTGACTCTACAGTATAGTAACATGTTATATTACTCATGCTCAATTAAGATTCTAGTAAAAGGTGACGTGTGAAACAACGTAACACAAATGGTTTCATAATCATAAAATAGTATTTTAGTTTTTTTTTTTATAGAGAAAATCAACACAAAAAGTTAACTGAAAAGTTAACAGGAAAAGTCAAAGTTTAAAGTCAAAAGTCAAAGGTTAAAGTCAAAAGTCAAAGGTCAAAGTAAAAATGAGGTCGCATGCAAATATATAATAACTTATACAAAAATGATTTTCGGTCAAACATGACTAAACGGGCCACTTCAGCTATTTTTAGAAAAATTATCGGAACTCCGATTGATAAACGGCCAAAGATAAAAGTTACACATTACCAAAAAGATTAAGCATAAATATTACAAAAGTAAACTAAACCTAGACAACTCGTAGTTACCAACACGTTTTCGGCGTTTTAATGTTGGCTAAATAAAATTATTTAGTAAATGGGTCAAATTTGTAGTATAAACTAAATGGGTCAAATTTCCTCTATAAACTAAATGGGTCAATTAATAAAGTTACATTTGGTCAAATATGTATACACTAAAATGCCTTTGGTCATAAAGTTATATTTGGTCATTTGTTCAAATTTTCATTTGGTGATTTTAGTATTAGTGCAATGAGTATGAAGCTGAATTAGTAATTAGTAATTATTTGTTAATGTACCTTTTCATCTAGCAACATGTATCACTATTCGATTAGGGTCCGGTCTGGGGAATTTGTAACTGCCCATTTGCGATACACTTTAGCTTCGATCACCTTTGACGTATCATAAGGTCTCAAGTCAGCTAGTGATATTCTGTTACGAAAATAACAATCATTGTTAACACACAGTTAGTGAATAATACAAATCATTTATCAATAAGATTAATGCTAATGTATGACAATTATATGTATAAATAGGATGCGAAGGCCTTAGGTTCGGCGGCAACTTCGATCTGATCTTTCTTCAAAGCATAAGTTTGAGTCATATCATAACTTGACACCTGCAAAATAGTTGTTAAAATGTAAGCAATAGAAACTGTTCACACATATAAACATTGTAACTAAATTAAAGAACGGATATTGCTATCAAGTCTTTTTACCTCCCAAATTAGTTAGAAAGCTTTTGTTGAATCATCTTTATATTATATAGTGATGATGTTTTCATTCTTTTTCTTTATTATTTTTATACTTAGCCACATACTTAAAACCTATTTTGTAGACAAAATATCCAATAGGCTCGGATATGGAGTCGCTGGTTTCGGGATGGACCTCGCGTTGTTGCGGTTGTTTTTAGGTGTGTTCTCGAGTTTTGCTTCTGTCATTGCGGGGGAAAAGCTATTTATACTATCCGATATCGTTCTATGCAAAATGACATTATCCAATCGAATGACATAGCATTTACTATATACCTCAACAAAATGGCTATGATAGTTACTTATTGTACAGACTTGGAAATCAACTATTGCCAACGATTGTGGTGCTTCTTTTTTATTCTTGGGTTCTTTGTTTTCGGTTCCAGACAACGGTGTTCTTTATGGAAGGGTTGGATATACATCTGAGAAAGCATGTTAGTTTTTCATAAATAAAAAAAATAGATAAAAGAAGTATAACCTGAACCATTAGCTAGAGCTCGACTCATTGGTTCACTTAAATGTTTCTTAACAATATTAAGTATCGATCACTTACATACAGATGCAGTTATCGATTGGTCTGCGTTTAGCTTTTTTGAATTGTGGCGTCTAACTTTTTTGACGGAGTAAGTTCGTTTCCATGAATAATGAGTTGCAAATAGCAAATATTATATACCTGGATTTGTGATTTGGTTGTGGTTACGACATTCGAAATTGGTAGATATACATTCGATTAGTGCATGCGCACATAAGATACGTTTCCAGCATTTGATCGCGTTAGACTAATTTCTTCAAAATTCAATGCCTGAAATTCAGTCACAACATAAATCAAGTAACTGAAGTAAATAACTTATCATCACTATTTGAAACCATATACGTATAAATAAATAGGTCAAATTGGGTCATTTTTTTCTAAATAATCTCTTTAATGCTTACATTCTCCGTAATCATCATTGTATTCAAATATTAATAATTTTTTTATTTTTTATTTTTTTTGGTATATATCTAAACTATTAAAGAGGGCAAAATGTGTTTGCAGTTCAATATAACCTTGTCTGGCCCATTTCAGCGCATGCTAAAAATGAGTAATTAGCCGTGTTTAAGCAACAATGAACCGCAATACCAGATCACGATTCACGCCACACAAAAACCTATATTTATCTCCAACAGTTTTGTGTACTTCAGCAACATATACGTTAAGGAGCCAAATAATTCAAATAAGTTCAAAAACGATACTCACTCTGTTGGTAATGAAACAGGAGCTGCAGCTACTGTTGCTGGTGCTTTCTCTTTCGGGACGTGAAATCATATAAAATGCAGGTGTAAAGGTTCGTAAGATAATAAATTAAACGATAAGGCCTAATTAATTAGGATCCTCTGACCATTAAGAGTCAGATCTGGTTAACCATTTATAAGGATAAATAGCATAGCTAAAGCTTTTTTAAACCTATTTCAACTAACTTTCTATCAAATAATACAATTTTCATTATTTATTTCAAAATGAACTCCCATTGTCGTCAAGATCATGTCAAAGACTTCTCATATACCTAAATTACCAAACTTTTTAATATAATGTGCACACACACAAAAAAAAAAAAAAAAAAAAAAAAAAAAAAAAAAAAAAACACTCAGAATCATCAATCAATATAAACACATACATCAACTTTCATTCAAGTTCAACCAATTCATGCGTGGAACACCGTTTAAAAAAAATTGATGCCTGGGACTACCTAATTGCAGTTCCTTCACTATTTCAACCAATTCAATACATGTATATCTAAGGAAATAATTCTCCAGTTCCTTCACTGTTTCAACATATCCACGCTTGAGGTATCTCAAGAAAAAATATTACCTGTTTGTCCCTTTTAAGTCTTCTGTCCGATATTATGTTCATTGTCCGCAATCTTGCTGTCCTGACCAAACTTTCAAAACGATGTCACTAAATTGATCTTGAAACATTGTGGTATAAACTACCAAAACTAAAATTAAATATCACACAAACCTTCATTTAGTTGCAGACATGTCAACCCAAGCGAAAAGAAGTAAGAGCACAACCTAGCTGGTGTAATTTGTTTCCCTGCGAAAAAAAACCCTTACATTTATGCAGCAAAACAAAATTAGTATTCATCAATTGGGAATAATACGATACCTCTTCTTAAGGAATCAATGCCTGCTTAATAGGTTGTGATGACACAAATGATGAAAACAATTTATAAAAACAACCTCTAACAACAAAATCGTAAATAGAGATGTGAATTACCTGATAGCAACAGCAAAAGGGATGTAGAAGCAATTGAGAATCTTAAAAATAGGGGGAAAAAAATTACATAGTTCGAATGAACCCTAACAGTTAAGACTATGCAAATACCAGGTATGAGGATGGCGAAGTTGTCTTCAAAGGTATCGGTTCTTGGTTACTGAAGTTGATTAGGTGGAGTCGGTAGAGGCAGCGCTGGTGGCGACGTTCCTGCCGATGGTGGTGGGCGACGGGTTTGAGAGAGCTGTGGGAGGAAGGGTCTGGAGAGAGGGAAGAGAGGGGTTGTTTCCAGAAGGTACGATTTTTTTGAGCGTGATGGTGGATGATGAAGGTGAGGGTACTGTTAACGTTACTGTTAATGTTTGGTGTTGGCCAATCAAATGCTGACACCATTTACCACAATTTATATATATATATAAATTATAAAATTAAAATTCAAGGGTATTTACTGAAATGATGTAAAGTATATAAGGCTTAAAATTTGAATTGTTGTTATCTTCGGGGGGTTATTTTGATCTTTTTTTCCCTTCCTTTTCAACCGTGTGTTTGATTCATCATTGTTGGCTGCCTGGCCGGTCAATCATTTAAGTGGTCCCTGAACTGTATGAATCTTTTAATCGCGGTCCTTAAACTATGAGAAGATTATACAAATGGCCCTAAATTTATCATTTAATTTATATATATAACTTTTATTACGAGTCCATTTCTTGACATCTACCTTTCATAATAATGTACAATTGTACACCATGTGTTTTATAATCAACCCCCTTTCCTCGTGTAATTTTCATTGTGATTCAACTTAACATCATCTATAAAAGATTTGTTCAATCACTTTCTTAGTTCAAAAATAGCATAAAAATTTGGTCTATACGAAAACACAATAGCACAACTTGCATGACAAAAAAGTGGAAAAGAAATAAAGTTAACAAATATAGCCATATAGGTTTATCTTTTCACCCACCTTAGGGAAATACACAAGTTAAGCAACAAAAAATTGACACTTCCAAATGATCTGCAAACAAATTTATACAGTATTTATAATCAGTTTAAACAGCAAAATTATTTGTGGGTATCTTAATAGGCTTATGTAGAACTATCACAAATAGCATCTTGTGAAATTCACAAGTCTCATGTTCAAATCTCACTATTAACATATTTTGAGATAATCAGGAAAAATGTCATGTACAGTCATAGAAATCCAATTAGGTCGTGTGTTTTTGAATGAAAATATTTACTTTTTATAAGTCGGAATAGAAAAAACATTATCCATATAATAGGAATATAATAGGCTTATGTAGCTCAAAGGTCAATACTAAAAAAGATTTTTTTTTCTTTCTTTATTCATGCCTTTTGATCGTTTAAGTGCTGATTATTTTGTTCTATTATAGGAGTAGCACAATAAAAACAAATGTGTTCGATTTTGTTGAGAATAAATAGACGTGAGTAGTAAAAAATGGGAGAAAAGACAAGGCTATCTTTGTCTAAAACTTCCCTAATGAAATACAAGTTCCAAAGTATAATATAGAAGTTATTATAACGAAATTGCTCTACATAGTGTGTTTAGCCTATAGAAAAAAAAAATTCAAGAAAACAATTCAAAATCTTTTGAAAAAAGTAAATATCAACACAAACATCATCACTTTTAATTATCAGATAGAAGATACTCCGTATATGATTAAATTCTGTGAAATCTGAAAAAGAATGGTGTCCTCCACCCCACCTAGTAGAGAAAAACAGTATTTTGTACCTACAACAAAAATCTGTATTAAAATTAAAATTTACTACTTAAAACAGGCTCAAGGATGAAATTATATACATATGTCTTACTGTACTAATTAATTCTTGGTAATTCACTAAATAACATATAATGTTATATTTGAACTCTCGTTTGGTTCACCGAATCTAAAGGGAATTTGGTGGAATTGGAATTGAGTTCCTTAGACCGTTCCGTTTGGTTGACATATTTTAGAGAGAATTAAATTCATTGGAATCTTGATATTCATTCATCTATGGAATGTTCATTCCTTCAAAATCTTGATTGATTTGAATTTCGTCCAACATTCAATCCATGAAAAATCAAAACATCCTCAAATATTTACGTTTATATTTTACGTACACTTCGATGCGGGTTTTCGTTGCGCGTTTCGTAGCGCATTTTTGCAGCGAATTTTCGTAGCGCGTTTTCGACGCACACGTTTTTAGCACGCGTTTTCACGTGTTTTCGCCGGGCGTTTCGATTCGCGAATATGAAAACTTCAACTGGAAACGCGAGTATGAAAATGAAAAAAAAAATTGGAAACGTAAAAAAAAGATTTGTATAACTTTTTAATTATTTTATAAAACGGAATTCAATTCCATTCCATGTCATTGAAAAATACATTTTTTCACATTCCATAAAATTTGCAATTCCAATTCCTTTGACACATTTCATTCTTTCCAAAAACATTCTTCCAACCAAACGGGGGTTAGATTATCACAATTATTCACAAAAGATTTCAAACAAGCACTAACAGGCCAAAATAACCATGGCAACAACAGAAACAAAACAAGAAACATCAAACTGTCCTAACAAAATCAGAGTCAGTTTGGACTTTGGAGTCACCTTTGGAACCAACTTCGAGTGCATAGTACGAAAACAACCACAATAGAGGGACTGTAAGTATAACATGTTTATGTTTTAACTTTTTATATACATCCAATACCATTTAACCAACGCACAGTTTTAGCTTTTGGTGTGCTCAGCTTTATATGATCACAAGTCTGCTGAACCACCACACTAAACCATAAAGATTTAACTCATTTTTATTTTGGAGTATGAGATAATGGCAAACAGAAAACAGCATCATTGACTCATTTCCATAATATAATACTCTGTTTTATTTGTTGACAGAAGGGTAAAGTGTCCATGAGAAGAGTGATCCGTCCATCACCAAAACTGCTTTAGAGGATTGTACAATACAACATTATAATGCATGCTTAGTAGTGTACGGATCATCAGTCATAAAATGTTTTCTACATTTCAAAATGAGAATATGATACATATGATAAAACATTCAAATTTCAGCACATACAACATAATTTTGGTTGATGATTAATAGATTCACAACTTTAGCGCACTTGAGCATATTTTTAGATCGACACCAAAAGTAGATAAATAACCATCACAAGATGCCCAATGGTCGGGGTTTATGTAAGGAGTCTCACGTTCAAATTCTGAGGTGATCAGGGAAGGGTTTGAAAACGGTTACCGGATAATCCGGTTAGATCGTGTACATACTCGCAAACAGGGAAAACCTCACGCAATTTATTTAACAATTTAACTAAAATTAGATAAACACTCTCACTCTCTCAGTAATTCAATATAAGTAATGGCCTAAGGGGCTTTCCTTAAATTAAATTAAAACATATTCTAAAGCTCTAATACAAAGTTATAACATACAAATTGTACAAATTAACAACCCTTTTTGTTAAGCCCTAATGTGAATTTGGATTCTAATGAAATTGTGATCTGAATGTAGGAGGGGAAGCAGCTAAAGGGAGTACCTGTGAAGAACTTGAAGGATACTGATGAATAGTGTCCTTTTCATTAGACACAATAAGTGTAATAAATGAGCCATTTTCATCATCTTTAATTTTATACTCATCACTTTTTTGAAAACAACCATCAACTCCAAAATTTTCAATCAATCTTCTTTTTTGAAGCTTATCTTCAGCATCTCTTAAAAACTTAAACTTTGGAGGTGGCGATGCCCAAATCTTGTTGAATTCTGCATCAGTTGATGAATATCTTAAAGGACTAAAGGCACTATGTGTTGACTCTTTAGGTGGGGTCATATTTGAAGGTGAAGCAATTGGAGTAAAAAATGGTGTAACATCACTTAAACTTCTTCCTCTTGACCCTTTTTTACTCCTATCTTCTGATTCCAAATCTTCTTTTGTTTCTTCTTTAATTGTGAAGAGAAACCTTGGTGGGCCAGGGAGGTTTTGCAGCCTCAAAAGCTCACTTTCAAGTGGTCTGAACCATGATGATGAAGATGATGCTTGTGGTTCATGAACTTGGGTGTCTGTGGTTAGCCCTGTTGAGCTTAAAGATGAAGGCTTTTTCCAACAAAACAAGTACAAAAACTCTCTTGCTGGACTACTATAACTTTCTTGAATCTCTCTATTAATTACCCTTTTCTTCTTCCACCATAACAAATAGTAAAGCTCAGCAATAAGAGCTAACAATAAGCAACCAAAAACAAGACTTAAACCAACTCCTACACTACTTGAAGATCTCATATTTGTAAACTTGCATTACAACTAATAAAAAGAACACTTTTTTTTTTTTAATTCTCAAAAAGCTATTGGGTGCCTTCAAAAACTAACTTGATGAACCTCAGAGGACTTATCACAAACAGTTGGTGTGCATGAAAGCTTCACAAAATGTTGTTGAATCAATGTAGTATGGAGAGAAGCCTTGTTTCCCTTATCTTTATCTGACCTGACTGACCATAAAACTTTGGAAATATCAATTGCCTTTTTTAATTGCTTGTAAAATAGACATAGCGTGAAACAGTAAACAAACACCACCATCAGTCTGATCTGTACGGTCGGAAATCCTCAGCCACTACCGCCACCACCTGGCGTTGAAGGCTGCGGTCTTTAGATCTAACTAATTTAAGGGTTTATGATTTTACCGTGTTCAAGATCTGGGGCTGGAAGAAAAACATCATCAACACCATTCGCCTTCATGGCTCCATATTTGGATTATTGCTTGTGTTATCCATCTCCGATCTGATCAGATTCTTCATCAATTGATTTCTTACATCAAAATCTTTATCACTTTTTGGAACTGATTTCGGATTCAATCTCGAAGTATCGATCGGCGGATTCGTAAACTGCTCTGTTTTTATTCAAAATTGAACGGTAATTCGTTTGATTTTTGTATGGTTACATAATTGATCAGTCAAATTTGGTAGCTACTAGAGTATTAAATTACACCTGATTAGTTCTGTATCATATGTTAAATTTCTAAGCTTAGCGCCTGTATTCGTTGTTAATTTAACCTAGTCAATTTTACATGATTAAAGTTCTATTTCTGTCGTGCTGAAACTGGATCCAAAAGTAGTTTAACCCTCCAAAAATGCTCCCAATCCCTACCTCCCCTTTCACCCCCAATCCCCCACCGCCACCAAAGAACACCGACGGTCACCACCACAAACCGCCACCTCCACCCTTCACCTCCAACAACGACAGCCATCTCCCACCACCGCCACCTATACCCGCCGTCAACAATCACAATAACCCTCCAACAACCTCCCCTTTCACCCCCAATCCCCCACCGCCACCAAAGAACACCGACGGTCACCACCACAAACCGCCACCTCCACCCTTCACCTCCAACAACGACAGCCATCTCCCACCACCGCCACCAATACCCGCCGTCAACAATCACAATAACCCTTCAACAACTACTGCAGCTGAAGAAGGTGTATGGGTCGAGGTCACCCGAAAAAGACGATCTACATCCATCTCAAAACACAAGAGCAACTCTAACCATCCCTTCTTGCACGATCCCAACATCATACCTAATACCTCCATCTCCCAGGCGAAGGATCTGATCAAAAAATATGGATCTGGCCATCAAACCTATCAATCGCCGATTAAGATTAATACCCCAAAATCACATCAACACAACTCAAACCTACCATCGAACCTCACCTCTTTTATGTTTCACAATTTTCCAGAACACCTAAACATCGCTGGACTTTGGAATATCTTCAGACCATTCGGTATCGTTAAGGAAGTTTTTGTTCCCTTCAAAAAGCTTAAAAGTGGCCAACGATTTGGGTTTGTTCGATTCGAAGATGTCAATGACAAAGAATTCATGGCAAGAAAACTAAACACCATTATTATCGATGGAAATCACTTCAAAGTTTTTATTGCCAAAGAGAGAAACTCAAAGCAGCAAACTCAAAACCCACTGCCGACTAAACCTAGACCCTTCAAAAAGATCTTCATGAACAACTCTTACGTGGATGAGAGGCTCTTCAAAGAAGTAATTATCGACAACCCAACTATCCATCAACAAGGGCAGGAAATAAAATCAAAAACAAAAAGAGTAACTCAAGCAAAGGATTGCGAAACCAACGTCAAATATCTTGAAAACGCCATCGGTGGTGTGGTCAAGAAGATTGAAACACTTGAATGCATTGAAGAAGTCTGCATTGCAGCGGGTTTACACGACTGTAACATTAAGTATTTAGGTGGAGTCTCTGTGTTACTAATCTTAAACAACAAGGCAGTGGTTACCAATATTTTGGAGAATGAAAATCATCCCATTCGTGATTGGTTGGATTCCCTTAAACCTTGGAATATCCAGGATAGCCCCCCGGGTCGACTCACCTGGGTCACGATCACAGGCGTCCCAACGATATGCTGGAATGAAAACACTTTCAAATCAATTGCTTTATGGTGGGGAGAACCCCTCGACACTCAAAACTGCAACCTTTTAGAAGCTAAGAATCTTGTTAAAGGTAAAGTCCTCATCAAAATTTGGGATCCAATGATTGTTAGTGGGTATGTCAGACTTTTGGTAGGCACTCAACTCGTCTATGTCCATGTTATCGAAGATACTAACGACATTGTGGAAATTGTCTCGGATTCGGATTCATACACGTCGGATGATACTTCCAACTCTAGTGAAAGTGATGGTTACACGTCTAGTAACGATGATGGGATAAAATCGGTGAACGATTCCTTTCCGCCCCTAAATCCAGATTCCGATAACGTCAACATTGAAGGTCATGGTTCTTTTTCTGATTGCAACAGTCATACTCCGGCACCGGTCGAAACAAAGCACAATAAAGGTGGAACAAACGGTTTGTCTTCCGAATCAAAACGCCTCGAAACTAACAAGATTTTTTCACAGAGCAATAAATCCCCTCATGTTCCCGATACCTTCATTAATGTCGAGAATAACGGTAACCAAAATACCCCTGACCCTTCAACTATTTTTAACACGGTGACGAGCCCAATCAATACCTCCAGGCCCATTACTCCCCCTAAACCCAATTCACCTCATCAACCCTCTAGCCCAATTCCTGAGCCCATTATTACACCAAAGTCTACCCAACCCATTATTAATATCCCGGATCAACCCGCAGCTAATCCCAGTAATGATATTCACAATCCCATTTCAACTGCCGAACCTATCCCCGATCCAAACTCAGTTAACCCAACAATCCCTAATCCCAACCCCGAGCATAACTTAAACACTGACACTGTTTTGGCAACCAACGCTGAATCAAACCAATCACCAATTATTGACCTTGATCTCCAAAAGCTCTCAGATGCTTTCAACTCTATCAAGAAATTACCTACCAACAATCGAAAGAAATTGAAAGATAAAAACACATCATCGAAACACATCAATGAAGCTTCTTCCAATGGTCTCTCTCGTTCCAGGAAAGGTAACTCTTCGGGATCCATCGGCAGCCTCAACCATAAAGAGCTCGGAAAAGAGATCGGCATTCGTTGGAAAGCGGATCAACATTGTTGATCTACCTCCAACCCTCGGTAAGTCATTGTTTTCATAATGAATATCTTATCTCTTAACATTCGTGGTATTGGACAGGATGATCGAAAGGATTGGATTCAAAAACTCTGTAGACAAGAAAAACCACAGGTGCTAGCACTCCAGGAAACCAAGTGTGGTGAGATCGAAGACAAAGTAATAGAGAATTTTTGGGGTTCTGAAAACTTCAAGTACATACAAAAACATGCAGTAGGTTTCTCGGGTGGGATGTTGTTAGTCTGGAACACTGATGTTTTTAATGTCAATCAAGCGATCGAAGGCGAATTCTTTTTAACTATCAAAGGACATTGGAAAGGTATCGATGAAGAAATAGCTTTTGTCAATGTCTACGGACCACATAACACCGCCAAGAAGAAACTAATGTGGGAAAGTTTAGAAAATCTTCTCAACTTTAAAGACATGCCTTGGTTACTTTGCGGGGATTTTAACGAGGTTAGAGGTTTAGACGAAAGATTAAATTGCGACTTCAACAAACCCTGGTCGGATATGTTCAACGATTTCATCAATAAGTGCTGTTTAATTGAAATACCTCTTGGCGGCCAAAAGTTCACGAGAATCAGCGGAGACGGTTTAAAATTCAGTAAGTTAGATCGTTTCCTTGTCTCCAGCAAGTTTCATAATATCTGGCCAACTCTTTTCGCAAACACCTTGGATAGATTCACCTCCGACCATTGCCCAATAATTCTCCGAGACCGAATCATCGACTTTGGCCCAAAGCCAATTAGAGTATTCAACGCTTGGCTCGATGATAAGGGTTCGGTGGAAGTCATTTCAAATGCATGGAATTTACTTGTCGGTGGTAACCGTGGTGATTGCATACTTCGAAATAAGCTAAAAAACGTGAAAAAAGCACTCAACGATTGGAGCAAAACAAACTTTGGTAAACTCGATATCGAGATCCAAGAACTAGCAGATTCGGTTAGCGAGTGGGAAAAGAATGCTCAGATCAGAATTTTATCTCAAACCGAGAGGGATACGTGGTTGAACGAACGTAAAGCATGGATTGAAAAAGAGAAAATCAAATGTAAAATGCTTAAACAAAAAGCCCGCATCAAATGGTCCCTTGAGGGAGACGAAAACTCAAAGTTCTTCCACAATTACGTCAAAAGGAGAAACACGAAAAATAATATTTTCGGCATTTCAATTAATGGTTGTTGGTCGGAGGAACCAAACGCAATTAAAGATGAAATCTTCAACCATTACTCGAACATCTTCAAAGCTAATAATGATTCTTCATGCTCTTTCAACCTTCAATCAAAGATCTTAAACGACAATGATAATGAGATGCTCGAAAACCCCTTTAGTGAATCCGAGATTTGGGAGGCAATTCGTTGTTGTAGTAGCTCTAAAGCACCCGGTCCGGACGGTTTCAATTTGAAATTCTACAAAAAATATTGGTGGTTAGTGAAGAATGATGTAGTTAACGCTTTCAACTGGTTTTGGTCAAATATGGAATTCTCCAAGGGGTGTAATGCTTCCTTTACCACACTCATCCCCAAAAAACATAACCCGCTAACCCCCAGTGACTTTCGCCCCATTAGCCTTATCGGGTCTTACTATAAAATTGTGGCAAAAGTTCTTTCAAAGAGACTCGAAAAGGTTATCCATAAACTCGTAGGTTCCGAACAAAGTGGATTCTTGAAAGGAAGATTTATTCTCGATGGGGTTCTCATCGCAAACGAAACTATCGATGAACTCAAACGACAAAAAAGAAAAGGTTTCATTTTCAAGGTAGATTTCGAAAAGGCTTTTGATTGCCTAAAATGGGACTTCTTGATGGAAACCATGGAGAATATCGGGTTCGGTAATAGATGGAAAAAATGGATCTTCGCATGCCTTAGCTCCGCCTCAATATCCATTCTCGTTAACGGATCCCCAACCCGTGAATTCACCCCGGAACGAGGTGTTAGGCAAGGTGACCCACTCTCCCCCTTTTTATTCATAATTGCGGCGGAAGGTTTAAACCTCCTTGTAAAGCGTGCCATGTTGTCGGGGCATTTCAAAGGGATAGAAGTCGGTAAAGAAAAAGTCATAATTTCGCACTTACAATACGCCGACGATACCATCTTTTTTGGTGAGTGGTCCCGTCACAACATATTGAACACCATGAAAATTCTCAAGTGCTTTGAAGATCTCTCGGGTCTAAAAGTTAACTTCCATAAAAGCAATCTATTCGGTGTTGGTGTTTCGAATGGGGACTTGGAAAGTATAGCTCTAAGAATCGGATGTAAAGCGGGTGATTTTCCTTTTACCTACTTAGGTTTACCCATAGGAGTTAAGATGAACAAACCCACTCATTGGCTTCCGGTGGTGGACAAATTCAAAAAGCGACTCGCGGAGTGGAAATCAAAAACTTTATCTTTCGGAGGTCGGCTCACATTGGTAAAATCCGTTCTCTCTAGTCTTCCACTTTATTACTTTTCACTCTTCAAAGCCCCGTCCTCTATCTTAAAACAACTTGAATCGCTTCGTTGTAATTTTTTCTGGGGCGGGTCCGGGTCGGGTAAGAAAATATGTTGGGTTAAATGGGATGACACTTTACTACCTTACGACTCGGGAGGTTTAGACATTGGATCGCTTTCCGCCAAAAACCTAGCCTTGCTAGGAAAATGGTGGTGGCGGTTCAAATCGGAACCTTGCTCACTTTGGACTAAAGTGATTTCTAGTATTTACGGTAGGGACGGTGGGCTTGTCACTAACGACTTTTGCAGGTTTAAGAAACTCGGTGCCACTTGGTTTAACATCATCAATATCACTAAGGATTTCGAGAAAGCTGGATGGGATTTTTCGCATATTTTTTGCAGGTTTCTAAAAGATGGAAAACGCACAGCTTTTTGGCACGACCGTTGGCTTGGGAGCTTCATTCTGAAAGAAAAATACCCCCGATTATTTGCACTTGATACTGATAAAAGTTGCACCGTCTTCGATCGGGTGGACTTAGCTGGGTCATCCTTTTCATTCAATGGCAGTTGGCTCCATTCTCCAAGGGGCAGAAGCGCTAGCGATATGGAGGAGCTATCAAGTTTGATCGAGAACTTTACTCCACCTCAGAATACTAATAACGTTACCGAAGACTCGTGGCTTTGCACCCTAACAGATTCGGATAACTCTTTCACCAAACAAGTTTCGGCAAACTTAGACATGCTTCGTCTCCAACCTTCAACTGTAAAACCACCTACAAAACGCAACAGATCTGTCCCATTAAAAGTTGAACTTTTCGTTTGGCGAGCAAAACTTCATCGACTTCCAGTTAAACTCGAACTTGACAAACGTGGTTTAGACCTCGGTTCGGTTCTTTGCAATATCTGCCAAGACTCGTCCGAGACAACCGAACATATTCTTGCCACATGCCCCCAGGTTAAAGCTATATGGTTGGATTTTTACAAATGGTGGAATTTTTCTCCCCCGGCAGAACTAAACGTCGCGGATTTATTTTCAAGTAGCTGCAGCTCCAGTCTCTCATCGATAGGTTCAAAAATATGGGAAGCCACCAAGTGGGTCTGCGGTTATTCTATTTGGAGATATCGCAACCTAAAAATCTTTCAAAACCAAATCTGGGACATACCTTCAATTCTAGCGGATATCCAACTTTCATCCTTTAAATGGATTTCGGGTCGAATAAAGAAAGCTCAAATTCAATGGTCACAATGGCTCATTAACCCGAGCTCGTATTGCGTTGTTACATCAAGAGTGGGCATTGGCTAATACCCCACAGCATCCCCTATGCTTCTCGTGGCTAACCTTCTATAAGGCAAGATCTTCAGGGGTTAAACGGGCCTTGGAGTTTATGCTTTGTCGCTGCTCGATCAGCACTGTGTACTACTTCGTGTCCCTACTCGATTCGTTGAGTCCCCTCTCCTGGGGGTTTTACTTATAGTCGGTTTTTAATTCCATTTGTCTAGTAGTTATAATCGTTGGATGTTTGTTACTTTTCGGGGATGTATAATGTACATATATTTATATATTAATAAAATTATTTTGCCTTTCAAAAAAAAAAAAATAAAACTTTGGCTCCAAAAATAGGGGATATTCTTGATATAATAACTGTATTAAAGTGAAAAATTATCTATAAAAAATTACTTATTGTTATAATTCAGTAGGCTTATAACTACCTTTAATGGTTATAAGAACAAAGAGAGAAAAAGAGAGAAGAAGGAGAGAAGAAATATGGATATTGATATTTTAAGAGAAATGGTGCACCTTAAATGGTTACCATACATGTCTATTTATAGTATAAAATATTACTATGCAAGAAATATAATAATAATAAAATTAACATCCAATCTAGATATTTTATAACACAGTCTAGATATTTTATAACACTCCCCCTTGGATGACAATTTTATTAGAGAATAACTAGTACTGTCTCGTTAAAAACCTTGTTAAAGAAAACCCATTGGATAAAACTTTAGCTAAGGGAAAAAGAGTGCAGCATAGAGTTGACTCCCCCTCAAGTAGGCAACGCCTGAATTGTTACATCTTCTGAACATGCCTCATGCCAATATTATGAACGTGTGTTCTGAAAATAGCAGTTGGCAGTGCTTTGGTATAAAGATCAGCAGAGTTGTTGATTGAACGTATCTCATTTTAATCTGGTTGTCTTTTACGAGATCTTGAGTATATGAGAAGAATTTGAGGTTTTCATTTGAAACTGTATCGTCTAAATCTTTTATGTACAAGTTTAGCCCCTGTGATTTGTCTACAGTCTCCTTCATGGTTTGCTCAAACCCTTGTTTCAATTCCTATTCCCTTGTAGTCTTTTCTGAGCCTTACCAACATACCATTATTTTCCATCAAACTTATGACCGTTAAGACCGTCTATGGCTTTGGCGCCTCGTCAGTATTTATATTTTGTTCAATCACTTTTGATACTCTTCTTTCATTTGTATTATGCAAGCTGCATTATCTTCATATATAGTTATTGGTGAAGATAGTTGTTGGTCTTTTATAGCGTTCTAGTCCACAAGAATCATTAATGATTTGTGTTATTGATCTCAACCAAACACATTTTCGAGTAGTTTCATATAATGCAATCACTTCGTCATGATTTGATGATGTTGCAATAAGTGTTTGTTTTAAGAACGCCATGATTTTGTGGTACCTCCATTTAGGAATACATATCGAGTTTGAGATTTATCTTTATGAGGATTTGATGAATGACCTGCATATACATAATCAACCAAATCTTGTTTTGAAACGTTAGAATAAAATAATTTTAAATCAGCAGTTTCTCAAGGGTATCAAAATATATGTGTTTGATCCCGCTCCATTGTCATTTGAGCTGAATCTTGCCAACAAATTAACTGCAAGAGAAATGTCAGGTTTTGTACAATCTATAAGATACATAAGAACCTCAATTGCACTAAAATATGGAACTTCCGATCTGTTAAGATTTTCATGATCTTCGCAGGGATGAAATAGATCAGTGTCAATATTGAGTGATCTAACAACAATGAGTTTGTCTTTTAAAAAAAAAATGTTTTAAAATCTTTTCGGTATAAGTTGTTTGATGTACAAGTAAACCATTAGGCATATGCTCAATTTGCAATCCAAGGTAATACTTGGTTTTTTCAAGATCTTTCATTTCAAAAATAATTCTTTAGAAGTTGAATGATTTCATAGATCTCTTTATTTGTTCATATGATGTTAAGAACATTGACATAAACAACTACGATCTCATATCCGAACATTGTTTTTATAAAACATACGTGCAAAATAAGTTTATATTTATACCCTTTTTTTTTTATCAAGTAGTCATTTAATCGGTTATACCACATACGTCCCGTTTGTATAAACCCACTTAGAAATCTTTGTGATTTAATGGAATATATTCCCTTGAGTTTTACATTAGATGCTTATGATACCTTAACCCTTTAGGTATATTCATATATATCACTATTAAGTGATCCATACAGATAAGTAGTAACAACATTCATGAGATGCATTTAAATAACTACCAGGTTGATTAAGTATCTAATAAGTAATTGTATCCATTACAGGAGGATAATTTTTCCTCCTAATTCATTTCTGGTCTTTGTGGGAAATATTGAGTTACAAGTCTAGTTTTGCCTTGTAATTTCATTTGCACATTTCTTTTCAGATAAAAATTCATTTGTATCCCATACGTTTTACATCTTTAAAAGTGATAACGATTGATCCGAAAACTTTTCTTTTATCGAGCGATTCTAATTCAGCTCTTATTGCTCCTTTCCATTGAGCTCAATCATGTCCATTTTGTATATTCAATGACAGATTTTAGTTCCAGATCATCATCTTTATTCATGATGTCATTGTAACATTATATGAAAATATCTCATAGAGATTTTAGTTTCATTTCGGTTCCATAATATTGCATAATTTATCGCAATTTTAGTATTTACATTTATCAATATCCTCTGCAGAAGGAATATTGATTTGTGGTTCTTCTTGAACACTTTCTCTTACCTCATTATCAGCTGATTTTCTTTTTCGAGGATTTTTATCTTCGGAACCAATTGATCTTCCACGTTTGATGCGTGGCAAAGACTCAACAGTGACATTATTTCCAGCTTTTGGAATTTCAGTTCGAGCTGGAGCATTTATCGCTGGTATATATGATTTAGTCACTTTTTTATATCTGTAAATGCATAAAGTAATTAATTTGCAAGTTCTTGCATATGCATTATTTTTGAACTTTCGTTTCACATTCTTTTGTGCGAGTTCAATATACCTTAATTGATGTTCACATCATGAAGCATCATTTTATTTTTTATTTTTATTTCTCCCCCTAATCTAGGGAACAATGTTTTATTAAAATGACAATCAGCAAAACGTGCTGTAAAAACATCACCCATCATGGGTTCAATATATCTTATGATTGAAGATGTTTTATATCCAAAATATATTATCATCTTTCTTTGAAGAACCATTTTATTGTGTTGTGGTGATACAATTGGAACATACACTGCACAACCAATGTTTTAAGGTAGAAAATATTTGGCTCTTGGCCAAAATCAAGTATTAAGTGAAAATATTTACGACTTCCACATGGTATAATGCGAATTAATGTCGCAGCATGTAAATTTACATGTCCACATATAAATATTGAGAGATTTGTACTCATTATCAATTGTCTAGTTATTAGCTGTAAGCGTTTATCTATTGATTCAGCTAAACCAATTTTGTGTATGCACATGAGCAACTGGATGTTCAACAACAATCCCTGTAGATATATAATGATCATTAAATGCTTGAGATGTTAACTCACCAGCATTATCAAGTCTCATCCTTTTAATGGTGTAATCAGAATAATGTGTTCTCAATTTAATAATTTGTGCAAGAAACTTTGCAAATGCCATATTACGGCTTGATAACATACAAATATGAGACCATCCGCTAGATGCGTCTATTAGAACCATGAAATATCAAAATGGTTCACATGATGGATGAATTGGTTCATATATCTTACCTTGAATTCTTTCAAAAAACATTTGTGATTCTTTTTCACAATATACTTTTCATTAATCACCATATGTGCTTTCCATTAATCACCATATGTGTTTTTTTTTTTTTTATAAATCACCATATGTTTTTTTTTTTATCATATATCCTTTTCACCATATACGCTTTTAATCATATGCGCTGTGTTTTTCACCATATGCGCTTTTAATCATATGCGATTTTCATCATATGCGTTGTGCTTTTCATCATATTCGCTTTTTATCATATGCGCTTATCATATGCGATGCGCTTTTTATCATATGCGCTTTTTATGTGAATAGTAAATTAATTAATTTCATTTTACTATTCATATGAATTAATTTAGATTTACTATTTTGTTAATTGAGTAATATATATATACATCATATACTTATGACTCCGAAGGCTCAAATGAATTTGACCATATAGTTATACGTTGTACCTTGCACATTAATTTTCAGTAGAAGCTTTAGATGCATATTTTTTCAGTAGAAGCTTTAGATGCACTTTTTTTTTTTTAAAACACCAAATACCACAAACACTTTGTTTGCGTTTGTTCATAGTCATCAATGAAAATCATTTTCTTTAATTTTATTTTATACAATAAAATTAACGCATCATTATTCTTTTCAAAAACAATAATCTATTGTTATTGTTCACTTGTGCCATGTTTAACAACAAAAGTCAACAACCTCTGTCTTGTTTGTTGTGGCAACCAAAAACAACCTTTGCTTTTGTTACCGAGAATCCAAGACCAAAAAACAATTAATTTTTAATTAATCTTTTATCAAAACCATAAATGATTTTATTGATCTACGTTGATATGGCCATAAAGAATTGACGGCTGACCTACTTTTGTAAGTGTATTTCGGCTATCATCCCGAAAACGCACAACGACTTTTTTTTTTATGAACTATTTGTTTCATATCTAGCTTAGGCAATTATTGTGAACATTTGGTCCCTATAAGAGCATTTATTTTTTAGACTTTTAGTTGATTTATACTTGTCACAATTAGGGATAGCACCCGCGGGTCGTGGATGCGGATTCATTGGATCCATCACCCGTACCCGCGGATTTTTTTTAAGAGACATCCAATTGAACCCTTGTTCGTTGAAACAATTTGACTATATTTTTACTCCCCATTATTAAACGGGCCATTTTGATGCACACTCTTAAAAAAATAATTTGTTTTTTAAGTTTTATTATTCAACCTCCTTTTTTTCAACGGTCACGTTTTTAACAAAACATTTGACAAGTTTGGAAAAAAGTTTTTTATTGATTATCATCAAAAGTTTTCTATTGTCACTCTACTGGATGGAATTATGGCATACAACCAAAATTGCAACCCAACACTACATAAAAACAAAAAGGTTGTTTTTAATTAACACATGTATATGTGTTAAACTCGGAATAATAATAACTTATTTTAGAAAATTAACATAAGACATGTTGAAACATTTTTGTCACATTTAGCTCATCAAGTCTAATACTTATCATTGATAGATTTTATCACGTCTAGGAGATGTTTACTTTTTTCTTGTATTAAGTCCTACTTTCATTTACCTTTGTTTGGAAAAAAGTTTTTTTTTATTTTAACTTTTAAGATTATAAATATAAGAATAAACATTAGTATGCATGAAATAAATAATGATTAATTGCATAAGTAATCATAAATGTTAGATAACATATAAAGACCCCGTCGTATTCGTATTGATCGGAATTAATCTCGACCCATGGTACCGTGTTGTCAAATGACGTGTTGCGTACATAAAGTACCGTGTTGTCAAATGACGTGTTGCGTACAATCATGAGGTCTTATTAACATAAATATAAATGTTAGTGAAGTTAATAAGAGTTAGATTACAGAAAATATAATTCAGGTGGTATAACCGATCATATATAACTTAAATAACATAAATATAAATGTTAGTGAAGTTAGTAAAAGTTAGATTACAGAAATATAATTCAGGTGGTATAACCGACCATATATAACTTAAATAACATAAATATAAATGTTAGTGAAGTTAGTAAAAGTTATATTGCAGAAATATAATTCAGGTGGTATAACCGACCATATATAACTTAAATAACATAAATATAAATGTTAGTAGTCCAAAATTTGATATATTCGAGTCTGAAAATTATTAATAATTTCATACCTTGATTAGTGATTCGTGATCGTTTGAGATATCTTTTAATTACACTAAGCTTTTCGTGCTGATAACGTGTTATAATTCAGTAGGCTTATAACTACCTTTAATGGTTATAAGAACAAAGAGAGAAAAAGAGAGAAGAAGGAGAGAAGGAATATTGATATTGATATTTCAAGAGAAATGGTGCACCTTAAATGGTTACCATACATGTCTATTTATAGTATAAAATATTACTATGCAAGAAATATAATAATAATAAAATTAACATCCAATCTAGATATTTTATAACACAGTCTAGATATTTTATAACACTTATATGTATACTCATGTGTGTGTGTTTTTTTAACTTGAAATGAAACTCTTAAATTTTAGCCAAAAGTCAGAGGCGTGACCACAATCACATCTTGGATTTTTTTTAAAAAAAAGAAAAAAGAAAAAAAGAATTTTAGTGATGTAAGATAAAGAAAAGATTAAAATTTCCACACGAAGATTATTAATTTTATTTTAAATAGAATTGAAAGTGAGATTATTTACTTTCATATGTTAAATAAAATGCACAAGTGATTTATGATCACATCACGTGGGTGAAATCTAACTACTTAAAACATATTGAGATAGACAAACCTACTAAAGTGGATGTTTGTCTATTAAAAAACGTTATTATTATTTTTAAATATTATTTTTTCTGAGTTTTATTCTAGATGAAAATGAAATGAAATTGACAAATACATTTGGTATTCCTAAGGAAGATAACTTTTAATTTTAGTCTATTTTCTTTCTAATTTTTACTTCTAAATTAAAAAAAATCCTACTTTTTTCCGTTTCATTTCTTTTCATTTCTTTCTTTCGTGATAAAACTCGATAACAAAAATTGTAACCAACTGTAGTTGTACGTAGCACGTTAGCATTAAAGGTACACCCTGAAGTTATATTGAACTTAAATTACCAATGTTACACTTTTGAGGTTATTTTTTTATTTTATTTTTTTTGAGAGGCCAAACAAATTTTATTGCAAAACAACGAACAATACACGAGAGCCTAGAGCAAAAGGTACTAGGCAAAACACGAAACGTTGCGAAGGGAGCAACGATGCTACTTACAGAAATAAAAAACCTACATAAACACAATTACAAATTGAGGTATGAACTTGGATTACTAAGCCAAACGAGCCAATCTAGATTCTTCAATTTTGATCTTTTGAATATCCACTCGAAAGACATAACTTGAATTTCACACAATGCAACCGGACCGTTTGGACAATTTCCTTTGAAGGTCTTGTTGTTTCGATTTTTCCATATGAAATATGCACAAACCCACTTTGTCGCTTGCCAAATCTTACTTCCACGAGATGATGCCGATAAGTTGTTGTCTTCACTTGCAATCTCTAGTAGGCTATATGATGAAAAGCTACCAAGCCCCCACCATCTACACAACCTTTCCCAAATATCTAGAGCAAACTTGCAAAAAATGATGGAGTGGTCAACCGATTCTAGGTCATCATCACATAGGGGGCAACGAATATTGTCAAGATCGATACCCCTTTTGTCGAGTTCGACCCGAACCGGTAACTGCTTTTTTAACGCCCTCCATATAAAGATTTCTATTTTTTTGGGGACAAAGTTGTTGCGGACAGTGGGGTTAGAAGAAGAAAACGAACCTAGCAACTTCTCATCAATAGCCGACGTGAGAGTCTTGATGTTGAACAGCCCATTCGAAGTTGAGCCGAGAGTCCAGCTCCATTTGTCCTCGCCATTGCTGTTGAGATTCAAAGATTGTAGCAGCTCGATGACTCGATCTAGCTCTCCTTTTGTGCGTCCCGTCGGTTCTCTCGACCAATTCCACGAGAAGACTAAACTCGAATCAATTTTTTTCACCCGGTCTTTAAGTGTAGCGCCTTTGTCTTGTTCTAATATGTAGAGTCTCGGGAACAAGTTAGAGAGCTTGCCCCCTCCACTCCATTGCTCATGCCAAAACGAAGTTGTACCGCCTTCGCCTAAAGATTTCACGAACGAACTCTTGAAAGGAACCCGAAGATCATCCATCAAATCACCTGCAAAAAGAATGTTACGCCAAGAGCCTATTGTAGGTCGATGATGTGACTCACCTTCCAACAATAAACCCCCATTTGACCCATGAATGCTACGAATCACCTTGACCCATAGGGAGTCGGTTTCGGTTAAGAACCTCCACCACCATTTCCCTAGTAAGGCAAGATTCTTCGCTTTTAAGGAACCGAAGTTTAACCCCCCGTTTTCGTAAGAAGTGATGACATTTTCCCATTTTACCCATGAAATTTTGCAAGTATCCGACCCACCCCCCCAAAAGAAATATCTCCTCACACTCTCGAGTAATTTAATCACACTAGGTGGAGCGCGAAAGATCGAAAAGAAGTACAATGGGAGACTATTTAAGACCGACTTGATGAGAACTACCCGACCTCCAAATGACAACGAACGCATTTTCCAACTCGAAAGACGCTTCTTGAACTTTTCAATTACCACATCCCAATCATTAATTTTATTCATTTTGGAACCGATTGGGAGCCCAAGATAAGTGCAAGGGAACGTGCCAACTCGACAACCCAGGAAACTAGCTACAAATTTGGTTTCTGTCTCATCAACTCCAATACCAAACACACTACTTTTTTGAAAGTTGACCCTCAAACCCGAAGCGAGCTCGAAGCACTTTAAAAGTTTCCCAAGGTTAATAATATTCGTCCGATCCCATTCCCCGAAAAAAATTGTGTCATCCGCGTATTGAAGGTGCGACACCAAAACTTTTTCACTTCCAACCTCAACCCCTTTGAACAACCCTTTTTCCACGGCTAATTTTGTAAGAATATTTAGTCCTTCGGCCGCAAGGATGAAAAGAAAGGGAGAAAGAGGATCTCCTTGCCTAACTCCCTTACTTATCGGGAATTCACGAGTGGGGGATCCATTGATAAGTATGGAGATTGAACTTGATTTAAGGCAACATTCAATCCACCTTCTCCATTTTTCCCCGAATCCCATACACTTCATGACGTCTAGCAAAAAACACCAGTTGATACTATCGAAGGCTTTCTCGAAGTCTACTTTGAAGATAATACCTTTTTTGCGGTTAACTTTCAAGTAATCAATAGTTTCATTAGCAATTAAGACGCCATCAAGGATGTAGCGCCCTTTTAGGAAGGCACTTTGTTCATGACCTACGAGTTTAGGAATTACTTTGCGAAGCCGGTTGGAGAGGATTTTCGAGACAATTTTATAATAGCTCCCGATTAGGCTAATCGGGCGAAACTCACCGAGGCACTGTGGATTAGGAATTTTCGGGATAAGAGTAACGAAAGAAGCGTTACATCCCCTTGAGATTTCACCATTTTTCCAAAACCAATTGATTGCTTCAATGAGGTCACACTTGATTATATCCCAAATTTTTTTATAGAATCTAAGATTAAAACCGTCCGGTCCGGGCGCCTTGTTACTACCACAATCACGAATAGCCTCTAGGATTTCGGTTTCTGTAAATGCCACTTCAAGGTCAGAGGCCTCAATTGAAATGTCCCGTTCTTATTGATTAAAAACGTTCCATATTAATTGATTTCGTTGCGAGGTTTTGACCTCTATATGAGACGTTTTTCAAAGACTGCATTCATTTTTAAAACAAATCATAACCTTTATTTCATAAATAAAGGTTTAAAAAGCTTTACGTAGATTATCAAATAATGATAATCTAAAATATCCTGTTTACACACGACCATTACATAATGGTTTACAATACAAATATGTTACATCGAAATCAGTTTCTTGAATGCAGTTTTTACACAATATCATACAAACATGGACTCCAAATCTTGTCCTTATTTTAGTATGCAACAGCGGAAGCTCTTAGTATTCACCTGAGAATAAACATGCTTTAAACGTCAACAAAAATGTTGGTGAGTTATAGGTTTAACCTATATATATTAAATCGTAACAATAGACCACAAGATTTCATATTTCAATACACATCCCATACATAGAGATAAAAATCATTCATATGGTGAACACCTGGTAACCGACATTAACAAGATGCATATATAAGAATATCCCCATCATTCCGGGACACCCTTCGGATATGATATAAATTTCGAAGTACTAAAGCATCCGGTACTTTTGATGGGGCTTGTTGGGCCCAATAGATCTATCTTTAGGATTCGCGTCAATTAGGGTGTCTGTTCCCTAATTCTTAGATTACCAGACTTAATAAAAAGGGGCATATTCGATTTCGATAATTCAACCATAGAATGTAGTTTCACATACTTGTGTCTATTTTGTAAATCATTTATAAAACCTGCATGTATTCTCATCCCAAAAATATTAGATTTTAAAAGTGGGACTATAACTCACTTTCACGGGTTTTTACTTCGTCGGGAAGTAAGACTTGGCCACTGGTTGATTCACGAACCTATAACAATATATGCATATATATCAAAGTATGTTCAAAATATATTTACAACACTTTTAATATATTTTGATATTTTAAGTTTATTAAGTCAGCTGTCCTCGTTAGTAACCTACAACTAGTTGTCCACAGTTAGATGTACAGAAATAAATCGATAAATATTATCTTGAATAAATCCACGACCCAGTGTATACCTATCTCAGTATTGATCACAACTCAAACTATATATATTTTGGAATCAACCTCAACCCTGTATAGCTAACTCCAACATTCACATATAGAGTGTCTATGGTTGTTCCAAAATATATATAGATGTGTCGACATGATAGGTCGAAACATTGTATACGTGTCTATGGTATCTCAAGATTACATAATATACAATACAAGTTGATTAAGTTATGGTTGAAATAGATTTGTTACCAATTTTCACGTAGCTAAAATGAGAAAAATTATCCAATCTTGTTTTACCCATAACTTCTTCATTTTAAATCCGTTTTGAGTGAATCAATTTGCTATGGTTTTATATTGAACTCTATTTTATGAATCTAAACATAAAAAGTATAGATTTATAGTCGGAAAAATAAGTTACAAGTTGTTTTTGTAAAGGTAGTCATTTCAGTGGAAAGAACGACGTCTAGATGACCATTTTAGAAAACATACTTCCACTTTGAGTTTAACCATAATTTTTGGATATAGTTTCATGTTCATAATAAAAATCATTTTCCCAGAATAACAACTTTTAAATCAAAGTTTATCATAGTTTTTTAATTAACTAACCCAAAACAGCCCGCGGTGTTACTACGACGGCGTAAATCCGGTTTTACGGTGTTTTTCGTGTTTCCAGGTTTTAAATCATTAAGTTAGCATATCATATAGATATAGAACATGTGTTTAGTTGATTTTAAAAGTCAAGTTAGAAGGATTAACTTTTATTTGCGAACAAGTTTAGAATTAACTAAACTATGTTCTAGTGATTACAAGTTTAAACCTTCGAATAAGATAGCTTTATATGTATGAATCGAATGATGTTATGAACATCATTACTACCTCAAGTTCCTTGGATAAACCTACTGAAAATGAGAAAAATAGATCTAGCTTCAAAGGATCCTTATATGGCTTGAAAGTTCTTGAAGCAGAATCATGACACGAAAACAATTTCAAGTAAGATTTCCACTCGAAATAAGATTGTTATAGTTATAGAAATTGAATTAAAGTTTGAATATGATTATTACCTTGTATTAGAAAGATAACCTACTGTAAGTAACAAAAGGTTTCTTGATCTTGGATGATTACTTGGAATGGATTTAGAAAACTTGGAAGTAAACTTGCAATCTTGGAAGTATTCTTGATTTTATGAAACTAGAACTTTTGGAATTTATGAAGAACACTTAGAACTTGAAGATAGAACTTGAGAGAGATCAATTAGATGAAGAAAATTGAAGAATGAAAGTGTTTGTAGGTGTTTTTGGTCGTTGGTGTATGGATTAGATATAAAGGATATGTAATTTTATTTTCATGTAAATAAGTCATGAATGATTACTCATATTTTTGTAATTTTATGAGATATTTCATGCTAGTTTCCAAATGATGGTTCCCACATGTGTTAGGTGACTCACATAGGCAGCTAAGAGCTGATCATTGGAGTGTATATACCAATAGTACATACATCTAAAAGCTGTGTATTATACGAGTACGAATACGGGTGCATACGAGTAGAATTGTTGATGAAACTGAACGAGGATGTAATTGTAAGCATTTTTGTTAAGTAGAAGTATTTTGATAAGTGTCTTGAAGTCTTTCAAAAGTGTATGAATACATATTAAAACACTACATGTATATACATTTTAACTGAGTCGTTAAGTCATCGTTAGTCGTTACATGTAAATGTTGTTTTGAAACCTTTAGGTTAACGATCTTGTTGAATGTTGTTAACCCATTGTTTATTATAACAAATGAGATGTTAAATTGTTATATTATCATGATATTATGATATATAATATATCTTAGTATGATATATATACAGGTAAATGTCGTTACAACGATAATCGTTACATATATGTCTCGTTTCAAAATCATTAAGTTAGTAGTCTTGTTTTTACATATGTAGTTCATTGTTAATATACTTAATGATATGTTTACTTATCATAATATCATGTTAACTATATATATAACCATATATATGTCATCATATAGTTTTTACAAGTTTTAACGTTCGTGAATCACCGGTCAACTTGGGTGGTCAATTGTCTATATGAAACCTATTTCAATTAATCAAGTCTTAACAAGTTTGATTGCTTAACATGTTGGAAACACTTAATAATGTAAATAACAATTTCATTTAATATATATAAACATGGAAAAGTTCGGGTCACTACATCAATTGTGAAAATGGAGGGGTATTGTAGATCTTCTAGAGAAGGCCGAAGCAAATCAGCTTCATGGAATAAATTGCTGAAATGTGACCAAGCTTCGTCTTTAATATCTTTGGGATTTTCACTCCATACATTGTTGATCATAAGGCCTCTGATGTTGGACTTGTTTAGATTGTTTCGAATAATGCCATGAAAGAACTTGGTATTCTCGTCTCCGTCTACCGCCCATCGGACACGGGCCTTTTGCTTTAACATACGCTTCTTTTGCCTGTCCTTCTCGACCCACAGTTTTCTAGCCTCGTTTCATTGTGCAGTTTCTGCATCATTTAACGGTTGTACTTCAGCCTTTAGTTCGAAGGTTAAAGCTTTTGATTTATGAGCATCAATTTCAGTGTCAAGGTTCCCGAACTTCTGTTTGCTCCATGATTTAAGTACATCTTTTAGTCGTCTGAGTTTCTTAAAGAACCTGCAGTCTTTTCAAAGCATGTGCTCACATTCCTCAGACCACGATTGGGATACAACATCTTTAAACTCCGGGTCGTCCATCCAAAAATCAAAGATCTTGAAGGGTTTTGGCCCAAAATCTTTGTCATCATCCTTTAATAAAACCGGGCAATGATCGGAGGTTAGCCTTTCCATAGCCACTACAGAAAGATTGCCCCATAACGATATGAAGTTTTGCGAAACTAGGAACCTGTCAATTTTACTGAACTTGATGCCATTATCACAAACCCTTGTAAACTTTCTTCCACCCATATGAATGTCAACCAAGTTGTTATTCAAGATGAAGCTATTGAATCGTCTAGCTCGATTTTCATCAAAAACACAATTCAATCTCTCCGTCTCGTCTCTAACTTCGTTGAAATCGCCACACAATACCCATGCCTCTTGCGGATCATTTTCAATTAGTGCAGAAAGTGAGTTCCACAACAATTGTTTCTTTGTATCATCGTGTGGCCCGTACACATTCACAACGTTAAGCTTTTCACCCGAAGATTTCCATGTACCTCGAACACCAATAACACGATCAAAAATAATCACATCGTAAGCATCAAAAAGAGTTGTGTCCCAGATTAATAGTTGCCCCCCCGACAGTCCTACCATGGGTTGTTGAATGAATTCACAATCAACCGATCCCCAGAAAGTTTGTATCCACGAAAGATTCATAGGGTGGAGTTTAGTTTCTTGAAGAGCGAGGAAATTTGGTTTTTCTTTTAAAATTAGCCTCTTAGTGGGACCATATTTGGTATCCAACCCCGACCCGAAAGCCCTAATATTGTAAGTAATAATCTTCATAATGAAAACAGTTAATGACGAAGTAAGATTAGGTAGGATATTACCTAAACATCTGCAGGTTTCTTCTGGCACTTAAGCCCCAATTGACATCCATATTCATAGACACTTTTGGGATTTAAGGGGTTTGAAGTGCACGATTCGCCTTTTCGATGAGGATTATGAAGTTTCGAATTCAAAGGTACCTGTGAGGTATCTGTCTCATTCACACTGCAGCTGCTTGATCTAGTCGCATAGTTATTTTCACATGAAGTGCATCTAGATCTAAGAGGTTGTCCACCATTCTTACCTTTCCTGGCACTGTTCTTTAAATTCATAATTCTCGAAGAGGTCTTCCACTTGGTGAGGTTGGACCAGCAACAATCACGTTTAATAGGCTTAACCCCAGATGCTCCATTCGTTTGCTCAGAAGCATAGGTCAATGCTTTGTTTTTCTTCTGACTTTTGGTTGAATTGATATTAGGTCTTGTTGAGTGAACAGATGCCGATTTAGTCCCAGCAGAAATATTGTTCCGCTTATTTGAAGGCCTATTAGAAGTTTGGGTTTGGTTATCCATATTTAACGGCCCACCATTAGATTTGCCCAACTTGCTGGAAGGCCCATTTTCAGTTGGGCTTGAGATTGGGTTCATCTTTGCTTGGGCCATCATATTTGGAGATGAAGGGGGTCCAGTAGCAACCGAATTTTCATCCATATCCTTCCCATGCTCACTATGGATTTCATTGGAGGTAGGGTTATGTTTATTGCTGTTTAGGTTATCGAGTGACTCTGGAATATGGCTGTGGGTCCCTTGCAAGCCGTCATCATCATTATCATTTGTTTCTAGGACCTTGGAAGTTGGAGTGTCTCTTTCTCCCATAACCATAACATCATTAATGTCCTCGAATAATCCCCCCAATCCAACACATCCAGACTCTTCATCTTCGTGTACATGAGAATTCACCGGATTCCGGTTATCATCATCAGAATCATTATTCGCGTCCTGGGATTTATTTCCATCATTATTTGGATCAAGTTCACCATGCTCAGGATTGGGGTTGAGAAAATTATCATCATCATCTTCATCAGAAACATCGAATGTGTCGTCCACGAAGTCATCATCTTCATCGCTAATATTCTTGTCTTGATCTTCGACAAACCTACTTGAATTTGCAGGACTAAAGTCGACCTGCACTTTTCTCTGAAGGTCTTCTCTGATAGACACATAACATAACGTTTCACCATCCATTAGTTTAACCGAACCATCATAATGGACTGTTGGACTTCTAGAGTAGATTAGGACACTAGCTTTGTTTAGATTTTGATTTTCATCCAATAGACTACAGTTGTCCATATCAAGAATTTTTCCCCACCATCCGGCAATTTTCTTGAAGTTGGACTCATTCCATGAGGTGACTGGGACTCCAACGATGTCAATCCATAACAGCTTACCCGGGGATCTGATAGGCACATCCTGAAGAATACTCACTTTATCACACCATTTGAAGATAGCATGGTTTGAATTTGAGACAATTGCATTAGCTGCTGTAGGACCTTCACAAATTATGAGCATAACCATGCCACCAAGATATTTTAGTGTGAATTTTGTTAAACCCTCAGCTTTGCATAGATCTTCGAATTGACAGAAGAGATCTAGGCTTTTTAATTCACACCAGATTGATTTTCCGAATAAGAACATGTTTCTTTCATGTACTTTGATGAGCCTTTCGTCTGCATACTTCATGGTGTCTGCATTAACTCCCAAATTCACATTCTCAGTGGTACTCTTATGCTTCTGCTTGATATTTTCATGTCTTTTAGAGAGTTTATCTCTGAGATCTTCGCCGTCATCTCTCTTCTGATTCAGTATATCCCTAAGATCCACCCCGTCATCTCTCTTATGTTCAGTCTATTCCTTAGGTCTTGTTGTTGACCTTTCGCAACGTCACAAAAGTTTCTATTATCCCTGAAAGCATCACCCACCGGTTGTCGATAGTAGGTGTGGTTACAATTTTCTCTTACTTTGAAGTGTTGCCCCTTATCTTCACGATTCTTTGCTTTAAAGATTTTTATCATCGATCCATCTAACAGGATTTTTTCCAATCTGCTTAGAAGCTCATCGGCCTGGTTGACGTTTGCAAAGCGAACGAAACCAAACCTGCAGCCGTTCTTCAACCTCTTACCGGCCACATACACGTCGCGAAGGTCTCCGTATGGCTTGAATGTTCGCCACAACTCAGTGATTCTCCAATTATCCGGAAAGTTAAAAAACATGAACGATGTTAGTTGAATGCCGAATAGTTTCAGAAGTCGCTCTTGGTGTCCCCCATTGGACCTGTTCCGATCTGCTCTTGCTCCACCTCTCTCACTCTCAATCCATGCTTTCTCTCTCCTCACACACTCTCTCTCACACACTCACCCATTTTTTTTTCAACAATGAGATTACAGTTACTTTTGAGGTTATTACTGTTACTGTATAATTTATAAGCTAGACAAATTTATTGGTACTTTTGATTATTGGTGGGGTTTATTTTATGAAAGAGTACGTACATGTTTATTGGTTCAGGAATAAATGATATATTTGAAATAGTGGACAAGAAAAGTGTTGTAAAATCTTGAAGCTTGATTTTTATGGTTACAGAAGTAATGCCCACAAAATCACATGGTAACACAATAAGAAAGAAAGTGATGAGTAAATAAATAATTTTTTTTTTTCATGTTATTTGGAGTGGAACTTTTTTACCCTAGTAGTTATCTAGTGACCGTTTCTAAATTGAATTAGGTTCATCGACTCAAAACATATATCACGGTTTATGTAAATAATAAATAAATTTAATTAATTAAATTACAATTATAATTTGGGGAATTGACTCAAATACACTTTTTAAAAAACTTTTATAACAAAATACATTTTTTTTAAAAAAATTGTCAATTTACACCATCATGGCGACCAAGAGTTTGGTCGACCGCCATTATAACATGGTTGACTGCGTAGTCGACCAACTCTAACAAGGTGGTCGACCGGCCGTTACAAGGTGGTCGACCACTCTTATTCGCACAAAATTTTGGTCGACTACCATTATAACATGGTTGACTACGTAGTCGACCAACACTAACAAAGTGGTCGACCAACCATTACAAGGTGGTCGACCAAAATAAATATTTAGTACGCGTATGAGTTAAAAGCTGTCACCAAATGAATATTACCTAGTACTCCGATAAAATAAATATTGCTTGGTGACTCACTCATCCAACAAATTGTGTCCATATTTACGTTTCAAGCTGATTGGATGTCATCCACCAAATTTTTGGGATGTTTTTTTTCATCTTTTATTATTTTGGTCGACCACTTTATAATGGTTGGTCGACCACCTTGTTAGTGTTGGTCGACTACGTAGTCAACCATGTTATAATGGTAGTCGATCAAATTTTTGTTCGAATAAGAGTGGTTGACCACATTGTAATAGTCGGTCGACCACCTTGTTAGCGTTGGTCGACTACGCAGTCAACCATATTATAATGGTGGTCGACCAAACTTTTGGTCGCCCTGATGGTGTAAATTGACAATTTTTTAAAAAAATATATATTTTGTTATAAAAGTTTAAAAAAAATGTATTTGAGTCAATTTCCCTTATAATTTCTCTATGCGTATTAATAACATATACCTTTGGCAGGTACATTCACTTTATATAGAGTTATAAATTTTAACTATTAACTAAATACATCATAAATAAAGGGGTGGTGATATATACACAACCAATTTTTACAAATACACAACCAAACATGCTTTACAGTGTTGTACAGTACAACACTGTAAAGCATGTTTAGTTGTGTATTTGTAAAAATTGGTTGCGTATATATCACTACTCTAAATAAAGTAGTTGATTCCTTTGTACCAGGTTATACGTGTAGAATTCAGAGTTAAGTTATCTTCAATCAGGTTACTATTCACCTGCCTATTTATTTAAGCCCATTTCATCTTTATATTATAAATCGCACGTTCCTTTTGGGCCCAGATTATCTCCGTAATTCAGTAGTATTTAACTTGTTCATAAATAAATATAATAGTACTCCGTAATGTGCTATGACATGAATCCTAAACAATGTATTATTGAAACATGAAAAGGCTAAAACTTAAAACGTCATTTCTTAAAATCCATTTTATAAATAGCAAGATAATAATTTGATAAAAAGGGAAATGATCCATGATGTTATCATTACTTAAAGATGAATAATATTAGTGTAAATAAATTACTGTTTGTGTATGTGTACAAAAGTTAATTAATATGTAAATAAATAAAAAATTACGACAACGTTTTTTAAGTAAGCTAACGTTAACGTTATCTATGTTATTACCTCAATAAAATTAGATCATTTTTGTCTCTCCTCATTTATCCACTTGAATTTTGCAACCTTAATTATCATATGAAGAACATATAGTTGATTGACGATTTAAATTGATTATACATTCCATCAAAAACATTAACAAGTGTATAACAATCCAACTAAAAAATTATGTACTCAACAACTATACTACGTTAAAAGCTTCTTGTCTAACCTCTAGCTCTGAATCCGAATCCAAAAGTTGAAATAAAACTTGCGCCGAAGGAATAGCTTCAGCGCGACATATGGGACAACTCGAATGAGAATAAAGCCACAGATCAATACACGGAACATGAAAAGAGTGTGAACATTCAGGCAACGTACGTAACTCTTCATTATCCTCAAATTCACACAAACAAATCGAACACATAGCCTCATCATCGTTACCATCTCCCCCTTTTGAATCTAGTCGCGCCACTTTTTGGTGCTTATGGGCCGGTATAAGAAGCACAACCGAATTTTCTAAACTATAGGCGTTATGATCATGATGATGAACACTTTGTTGGTGAACATGGAGTGGTGGGATAGGAATTCGTCGTCGATGATTCCAACAACTAACTGTAACGAAATGGTAAACGGCTACTAAAACCGCTACTAATGAAACTATAACTAAAAGGGAGATTAGTTTGAGTGTTAATGAGTTATCTTCCATGATAAAGTTGGAAGATTTTGGAGCAAATATGTGATGATTTTAGAAGGTGGCATAAGGAATATTGACTGAATTCGGACATTACAATGGAGCCAATGGTTTAGCCCATTTGATGTTTGTTGTTATTATTGGGTATTTTCACAATTTTAAACATATTGACTAGATCAGCTCTAATTATTAGTCTTGTTTTATTTGGCAAATACAATAATACACAACTTTAAAAAATTAGATTTTTGGAGTGTTATATTTGGTTTTTGATGAATAATAAATATTCTGCCGCTATAAGAGTAAATAACCGGAATAAGATTGTTAATCATCATTGTTGTTTCAATAATTTTTTTTTTTTTTTTTTTTTTAAAGCAAGACAATATAAATATTATTAAATCACGAGAAAAGAATACAATGTCACGAATACAACGATACTTTGGTTGCAAAGCATGCAACCATTAGAAATCTAAGCATTAACAATTAAGATACAAAAAAGGGTTACTAAGCCAAGTAAGCCACTCGAATTTTTTCCCCTTCGAACGAAGAGAAATCCATTCAAATGACTTAACTTGGATTTCGTTTAGAGTAACCAGAAGCGCTCCAAGACGATCCACGAAAAGTATGATTGTTGCGGTTCTTCCATATGTAGTATACACACACCCATTCGATAGCTTGCCACAATTTCCTTCCAAAAGAAGACATGTTGACCCCGGCATTACCTTTTAGAATTTCATTGAAGCTAAGATTCGAGAATGACCCAAGCCCCCACCATCGAAACACCCTGCTCCAAATGTCTTGAGCAAACGCACAAAAAAGAACAATATGATCCGTGGTCTCAATGTCATCGTCACAAATGGGGCATCTCACACTATGTAGATCGATGCCACGTTTATCTAACTCGATTCTGACCGGTAGCCTTTTCTTCATGAGCCGCCATACAAATACCTCTATTTTTTTCGGCACGAGATTATTGCGAAGAGTTCTTGAGTTGTTGCTGCCTATTCGGAGTGTCTTTTCATCACATAAACCAGATAATTTTTTAACAGTGAAAATCTTGCCATCGTCCAAGTTCCACACCCAAGTGTTGTCCCCGTCGTTAAGAATCATACCATCCAGCAAATCAGTCAGCGAAGTGAGCTCGATAGCACCCCTACCAGTGGGCTGCCTGGCCCATTCAGCCGAGAATGAGAAGCCCGACCCATTGCTAACTAGCCTGCTGCAAACCTTGTCGTTTTTTACTGTTTCTAACCGATATAGCCCGTTGAACACGTCCATCAATCTCTTGTCCCCGATCCAAACATCACCCCAGAAAGAAGTCGCCTCACCGTTCCCAATTTTTTTTCGAGAATGAATTAGAGAAGTTGAGTCCAAGATCTTCGATAGAATTACCTGCAAGGATAATATTCCGCCAAGTGCCAAGAGAGGGGCGATAATGTAAGTCATCACCCGACTCGAAACCACCCGACGGACCATAAATACTACGAATAACACGAGCCCAAAGTGAGTTGGTTTCGGTTTTAAACCTCCACCACCACTTTGCAAGAAGAGCCAAGTTTTTCGCATTAAGAGAACCGATATTAAGGCCTCCGTTATCATAAGAGGCCAAAATATTATCCCACTTAACCCAAGAGATTTTAGACCCCGAATCGACCTCACCCCAAAAAAACACTCTCCTCACACACTCGAGTAATTTAAGCACACATTTAGGGGCACGAAATAGCGAGAAAAAAATACAAAGAGAGACTCGAAAGAACCGATTTGATAAGAACCAATCTTCCTCCAAATGACATCGAAATCATTTTCCAACTCACAAGACGTTTCTTAAACTTTTCAATAACCGGATTCCAATCTTTCAACTTATTCATTTTGCAGCCGATTGGAAGACCAAGATATGTGAACGGGAAGGCACCAACTTGGCAACCAAGTTGATTAGCAATCGCATGAGATTCCAATTCACCAATCCCAACTCCATAGAGACAACTTTTTTGGAAGTTAACCTTTAAACCCGAAGCAAGCTCAAAACATTTGAGAAGATGTTGAAGATTACGGATATTTTCTTCACAACAATCACCTAAAAAAATAGTGTCATCCGCGTACTGGAGATGGGAGATAGGGATTTTATCCTTACCTACCTCTATACCTTTGAACATTCCTCGATCCACCGCACGTTTCGTTAGGATATTAAGACCTTCTGCCGCAAGTATGAATAGAAACGGTGAGAGAGGGTCCCCTTGCCTAACCCCCCTTTCAAGAGAAAATTCACCCGTAGGTGACCCGTTCACTAGAATGGAAATGGAGGCCGATGATATGCAATAATGAATCCATTTGCACCATTTATCACCAAAACCCATGCATTTCATAACTTCCAACAAGAAGTCCCAATTGATACAATCGAAGGCTTTTTCGAAGTCATGTAACAACCCAACCCGTTAACCAACCAATCACGCGAAAATAAAAAAAAAATTTCTTTGTGCAGCACATGGCGCGGCGCGCCATGACCCCGCGCGGCGCGCAAAAGGGCCTGGACAGGCTGCTGTCCCAAAAAGTCCCAAATGCGAAAATGTTTGACCACTTCCCGATACATTTAGACTAAACGGTTTTCACAACATATTGTAATAGATAAAACTAACACGTTCCATTAATAAAAAGGGTTTTACGACACCGGGCTCACATATGCCCAAATTACCCTTTAAGTACCAATTTCAAGTTTTCGACCACACGACTTTTAACACAAAATAAAGCCGAGCATGGCGATTGGGGATACGCTACCCAATCCTAATCAATCCAAAAGCAAGCCTTCTAAAGCAACTACGCGAGTCCACTAGTCCCACGCTTACCCGAGCCACCGAATCCATGCAAATCTATAAAAAGGTAAACAACGAGAGGGTAAGCTAACGCTTAGTGAGTGAGAATATACTACATACATATATGCATAAAATGGACACGCCACACAAAACCAAATACCGCATACCGGAGCATCCAAGCATAAAGGCAAGCTAGTCTAATGCATACCGTAAGATCACTAAGCAACGAGCTAAAGATATATCAACAAAATATAAGTTCGCCAGCAACGATGTGAACAATGCCAATAAGCTACACCCGGAGGGTTAGCTACATCACAACAATACAACATTATACGTATTCAATATTTAACATGCTAACAATATCCAACAACATAATACGATACATCACAACATATACATAAACAACTATATGGTTAACCATAAACGCGTCATGGTGCTACCGGCTCCGTGGTTCACACCGTACGCAATGCTACAACGCTACCGGCTCCGTGGTTCACGTCACTACGCATTTGAGTCATACTCTTTTATAGTGCTACCGGCTCCGTGGTTCACACTTTGGTGCTACCAGCTCCGTGGTTCATACCTCATTTTATAGTGCTACCGACTCCGTGGTTCACACTCCGATGCTACCGGCTCCATGGTTCACATCTCAAACATGCACTATGATGCTACCGGCACCGTGGTTCACATCATAGCACATTCACACACACACTATGGCATTCCCGGCTCCGTGGGTCACACCATAGCTTACAAATAAATATACCATATACATACATGTATAATTACTCCACTCACAATATTAACCCTTCGCCATTGGGGTTATATAATCCACATCACACGCCCATGTGATAACGTACACACAAAGTGTGCACCTCGCCAAAGGTGGTCAACCAAAACGCACAACCGTGCCAATTGGACCTATACACAAGTCCATCAAATCCACCTATATGTGAAGTGAGCTCTATAACCGAGAACCACTTCACCCGACCCGCACCCATCCTACACATACATATGCATATAGGATATTAACACTCACCTTGTCGCCTTGAAGAATGCCACCGAATAATCCGCAACTCGTCAATGGAAAGTACCTATTCCATTTTCACAAATACATCAACACACTTAGAGTGGATTTACAAACCAACCCAAAACAACACTTAGTGCAATTTCGACCCTAATGCACTTCCAAGCACAACCGTGCAAAAACTAACCAATTATCACTAACACAAGTGAGAATGGTCCTAATATGCCAATTAAACCCGAACACAAGTGTTAAACACCTATCGTTCTCAAAATCGCCCATAAACCCTAATTTTGACCCATAAAGTCAAAATCTCACCAATTACAAGTTTTGACACCAAAACATATTTAACCCGGTTTTATACTTCAACTTAATCCATTTTAAGTTTATAAACCTTATTAAATCGACAATTGGGTCATAATCATCACCAAACCCTAATTTTGACTCTAGTCAAAATTAGTCAACCAAACACACCTAAAAGTGTTCCAACACTTCCATAATCACTAAACCTAGTGATTAAACCCAATTACAAGTCCTAATCAAGGCCAATTTGTTCACCAACCCGAAATCCACCAACACTAACAATAAACCTGATTACTAGCATCACTAAACTCACTTCATGAGTTTAAATGGGTTTCTTAACAATTTAAGTTCAAACCCTAACTTTGAATATCAAATCAAACAATGAAATTCGGAGTTAGAACTTACCACAACAACCAAAACGTAGCTAGGAACGAGGTGAACAACTTTAAAACCCGAGACTTTGATCAATTCAAGCTCCTTCTTCTCCAATTCAAGCTCTCTCACTCTAGAACTCTTCCTCTCTCTCTCTATATGTGGATGAGAGTGTTTGTGTGGGTGAGAAATGAGCTCCAATGGAGTTCTAGATTAGCTTTGATGACCCCAAACCGACCCTAAATGAAAAGACCAAAGTACCCCTCATTTAGACCTTTTAAAAAGGCTCAAAATTGCATCAGACGGGTTCGGCGCGCCGCGCCAAAAGGTGGAGCGCCGCTCCAACCTACAGGTCAGTTTTCAGAAACTTGTTTTGGCCATAACTTTTTGACCGTAGCTCCGTTTTCGATGAATCAAATATCGTTGGAAACGTAATAAGATTTCCTTTCCAATGGTAAGGCTTTGAAACATCAACACAAACTTTATTTAGGGTTGAAAAGATACGTACACACCTTGTCACTTCAGACAACGTCCAGTTTCCTTCGACGTTCGAGCAAGCAACACGTACCCTTCATACACGCATCGTACACCATAAATACATTATGTACAATAAATATTTGGGTCATACAACTCTCCCCCACTTAAACTCAATCACGTCCTCGTGATCTTCTCCACTTAACCAATCCGGAACTTCTCAACGGCCCTCAATCCGAAGTTCCAATCCGAACTTTCCTAGACAATTCTTCCCAATGAATCACCTTTAACAACTAAAATCGTCACCCGCGATTTATCAAAACCACTATCCGAGCACTAAAACCTGCTCTTTTCCCCATATCGGGAAAAACTCAACCAATCTCGTACCGAGATATCAATTCCTTAGCGTACCTTTACCAAGGACAACGCTATAAGTGACCAAGCCTCAACCTAAAGTCAACGATCCGAGCGTTGAAGATCGAACCACATGAATCCTTACGGATTACACTTACCACTAAACATCCTTTGTAGTGTGCAATACAACCAATACGCCACTATCCTAACATCATAAGCAACGGCTAAAACCAAAAGCGCCCAAAACGACTATGGCAACGCTAAACCTAAGGTGCACAAAATCGACTATTGTCACACCCGTAACAACATGTGAGCGAAACACGGCTATCGCCCTACTAATCACACAACATGGTCCTCACGATCCCACCATCGGTGAATAAAACAACCGATAGATCACACCACACGGTCCTTACGACCCCACCATCGGTGTATAAAACAACCGATAGATCACTCAACACCGGATGAAGTCAGCGGACCCCGTCAACGGTCATGCTTCACGGATATAACACTACGCCCATGATGAAGTTAGCGGACCCCGAAGGTCATGCTTCACCAATCAACGATCCCATGATGAAGTCAGCGGACCCCAAAGGTCATGCTTCACTAATCAATGATCTCATGATGAAGTTAGAGGACCCCGAAGGTCATGCTCCACCAATCCACGATCCCTTTTGGCCTCGAACAACGAGTAGCGTAACATTGCGCTCTGCTACGCCATAGTGAATCCTAACGGATACCACTAACCATTCACACAATCGAGAAAGAACCACCTATATCAAACATAGGCACAAAACACTATTTCTCTAGAAGAGAATCCGATACGCACATCCCTTAACCGAGGGATTTCACCTTGCTCACCATACCCGTCCATTATCTCTCAACGAGATTTACAACATTACTACCTTGGTGATATTTCCAATCCAAAATCATAAGTACAATTTATCCGAAATTGTACTCTACCACAAATCGACCAAATCTAGGTCCCGACACAAATTTCGGATCTACCAAAAGCATTGTCCGAAATCTCACACTAAAACCTCTGCGTGCGGGAGTGTAACTCCCCCACTTGGAACTACATTCCATAACCGCATCTCGTACACCCGCACAATGCTACCAAAGGCAGACTTGACCAATAATTAGGTTCACACGGCCCATCACCACGTCTTGCTTCAATTTTGAGCATACCAAGGTTCCTAACCTATCCTTAAACACTTCGAACGAAAAGTGTACCACAAATTACACGAACTATACACTCGCAATCATCCAATTGCTTTAGTTTGTCGGATTTCGCCGGATCACTCATGAACCTAAGGGTTTCACTTCGGTACCCTAAGTACAATGTAACCACAACACAATCGGAGTCGAACACCACGCTAGTAGGAATAAAAAGGCACCTAACGTCGCGTCACGTAGACTCCTTTACCAACATACATTGAGATCAACACTCGATTTCAAGAATTTCAATCCACCTGACGAACCTCATGGTTCATCAACTTCAACGCGAAAGCGAACACGCGCTTAACGACCGAACACCAAAACCCATTTCCATGGTTTGGTAGATACATTTACCAAATACTAAGGGATGCTCGGTTGCACCAAGTCTTACGCCCTTCGCCCGACAATCCAACGTCACTATAGGGTACTTCCATTAGGAACGTCACCCATATCAATAATATGCACAACACAATTGAGACCTTAAGGGTCTCACTCGAATGAGCTTAACGACCGGATACCAACCAAAATGCCTAAGCGCCCAAGGATTCGCACCATAGAGTCAAGGCACAACACACCACTTATACGCTCTACTGAGAGCAAACCGGAACCATAAACGTAAACCGCCCGCTCGCTACGAATTATCTCCAACGGAGAATAAAGTTTAGCTAAGACTTACGTTCATACCGCACGTTATTACAAACGAACAACATATAATTTCGTACTAAAAGTACCTGATGTAGCGCTGTTGGGCTTCCGTGCTCCACTTCGCATCATGTATTCGCGCTCTAACCTCCTAACCCGATCGTCATGCGATTCGGAACACTCGGACTTTCGGTGTCCCTCCATCCGGCAAATGAAACACCTGATTGAGCCTAAAGGCACCACCGTACAATCTTGTGCCAAATGACCCCGTTCCCCACACTTAAAGCACGTGAGCTTGTAAACCTTCTTACTCTTCTTCTTCTTCACATTCCCGACGCCTTCAGGCGTACTTCGTGCCCTCTTACCATGAGCACCATGTAATCCTAACCTTGCATGTACATCTTCATCATCACTACCTCGAGGTTTGGGAAAACCTCTTTTCAAACTCTTCCTTTACAACTTTAGTCGCTTGGTCTCGGACCATTTCCGTCATTTGTCCTTCGACCAACTCCTTAGTTACTTCCCTAACTTTGCCGGTGAAAACCGAGACATATTGCTCAAACACGGCCTCAATCTTTAACGTTAAATCATCCTTCCCTTCGTGAATAGGCTCACTCGTTCCGCATCCATTTTCCGTTTTCATTCTAAGGGATGCAAACGATTAGATCACGAACGTATAGACCACACGCACAACACCGTCCCATCTTGCTAAACACTCATCGTACATCACTTGTTAGACATGATTTGCACCCGTAATAAGGTTTGCAAGTCCTTATTACGCATACACATCGTATCAACTTGTTAGTACAACGATCGCCTCGCTTGATGATATAAACAAACACAAACAAAATTCTACGCGATATAAACACACGCGAGAATTATTATCACAACACAAAAGTATATTAATAATATCCACATTACTAATATAAACGTTAGTCCACCTACAAACAAGGCACTAACTATAACCTATTCCGACCCGTAATCCTACAAGTCCCGCAAAAAATTAAGCACACACAAAAGTCTAAGTCTAGGTACCTATCTCAAGTCACCTAAATCCCTTAGACCATGCTCTGATACCACTTGTAACAACCCAACCCGTTAACCAACCAATCACGCAGAAATAAAAAAAAAATTCTTTGTGCAGCACATGGCGCGGCGCGCCATGACCCCGCACGGCGTGCAAAAGGGCCTGGACAGGCTGCTGTCCCAAAAAGTCCCAAATGCGAAAATGTTTGACCACTTCCCGACACATTTAGAATAAACGGTTTTCACAACATATTGTAATAGATAAAACTAACACGTTCCATTAATAAAAAGGGTTTTACGACACCGGGCCCTCATATGCCCAAATTACCCTTTAAGTACCAATTTCAAGTTTTCGACCACACGACTTTTAACACAAAATAAAGCCGAGCATGGCGATTGGGGATACGCTACCCAATCCTAATCAATCCAAAAGCAAGCCTTCTAAAGCAACTACGCGAGTCCACTAGTCCCACGCTTACCCGAGCCACCGAATCCATGCAAATCTATAAAAAGGTAAACAACGAGAGGGTAAGCTAACGCTTAGTGAGTGAGAATATACTACATACATATATATGCATAAAATGGACACGCCACACAAAACCAAATACCGCATACCGGAGCAGCCAAGCATAAAGGCAAGCTAGTCTAATGCATACCGTAAGATCACTAAGCAACGAGCTAAAGATATATCAACAAAATATAAGTTCACCAGCAACGATGTGAACAATGCCAATAAGCTACACCCGGAGGGTTAGCTACATCACGACAATACAACATTATACGTATTCAATATTTAACATGCTAACAATATCCAACAACATAATACGATACATCACAACATATACATAAACAACTATATGGTTAACCATAAACGCGTCATGGTGCCACCGGCTCTGTGGTTCACACCGTACGCAATGCTAAGACGCTACCGGCTCTGTGGTTCACGTCACTACACATTTGAGTCATACTCTTTTATAGTGCTACCGGTTCCGTGGTTCACACTTTGGTGCTACCGGCTCCGTGGTTCACACCTCATTTTATAGTGCTACCGACTCCGTGGTTCACACTCCGATGCTACCAGCTCCATGGTTCACATCTCAAACATGCACTATGATGCTACCGGCACCGTGGTTCACATCATAGCACATTCACACACACACTATGGCATTCCTGGCTCCATGGGTCACACCATAGCTTACAAATAAATATACCATATACATACATGTATAATTACTCCACTCACAATATTAACCCTTCGCCATTGGGGTTATATAATCCACATCACACGCCCATGTGATAACGTACACACAAAGTGTGCACCTCGCCAAAGGTGGTCAACCAAAACGCACAACCGTGCCAATTGGACCTATACACAAGTCCATCAAATCCACCTATATGTGAAGTGAGCACTATAACCGAGAACCACTTCACCCGACCCGCACCCATCCTACACATACATATGCATATAGGATATTAACACTCACCTTGTCGCCTTGAAGAATGCCACCGAATAATCCGCAACTCGTCAATGGAAAGTACCTATTCCATTTTCACAAATACATCAACACACTTAGAGTGGATTTACAAACCAACCCAAAACAACACTTAGTGCAATTTCGACCCAAATGCACTTCCAAGCACAACCGTGCCCAAACTAACCAATTATCACTAACACAAGCGAGAATGGTCCTAATATGCCAATTAAACCCGAACACAAGTGTTAAACACCTATCGTTCTCAAAATCGCCCATAAACCCTAATTTTGACCCATAAAGTCAAAATCTCACCAATTACAAGTTTTGACACCAAAACATATTTAACCCGGTTTTATACTTCAACTTAATCCATTTTAAGTTTATAAACCTTATTAAATCGACAATTGCGTCATAATCATCACCAAACCCTAATTTTGACTCTAGTCAAAATTAGTCAATCAAACACACCTAAAAGTGTTCCAACACTTCCATAATCACTAAACTTAGTGATTAAACCCAATTACAAGTCCTAATCAAGGCCAATTTGTTCACCAACCCGAAATCCACCAACACTAACAATAAACCCGATTACTAGCATCACTAAACTCACTTCATGAGTTTAAATGGGTTTCTTAACAATTTAAGTTCAAACCCTAACTTTGAATATCAAATCAAACAATGAAATTCGGAGTTAGAACTTACCACAACAACCAAAACGTAGCTAGGAACGAGGTGAACAACTTTAAAACCCGAGACTTTGATCAATTCAAGCTCCTTCTTCTCCAATTCAAGCTCTCTCACTCTAGAACTCTTCTTCTCTCTCTATATGTGGATGAGAGTGTTTGTGTGGGTGAGAAATGAGCTCCAATGGAGTTCTAGATCAGCTTTGATGACCCCAAACTGACCCTAAATGAAAAGACCAAAGTAGTACCCCACATTTAGACCTTTTAAAAAGGCTGAAAATTGCATCAGACGGGTTCGGCGCGCCGCGCCAAAAGGTGGAGCGCCGCTCCAACCTACAGGTCAGTTTTCAGAAACTTGTTTTGGCCATAACTTTTTGACCGTAGCTCCGTTTTCGATTAATCAAATATCGTTGGAAACGTAATAAGATTTCCTTTCAAATGGTAAGGCTTTGAAACATCAACACAAACTTTATTTGGGGTTGAAAAGATACGTACACACCTTGTCACTTCAAACAACGTCCAGTTTCCTTCGACGTTCGAGCAAGCAACACGTACCCTTCATACACGCATTGTACACCATAAATACATTATGTACAATAAATATTTGGGTCTTACAAGTCAACTTTGAAAAGAAAGCCTTTTTTCTTACAAGATCGGAGAAAATCAATAGATTCGTTAACAATTAGCGCACCATCCAAGATGAATCTACCTTTCAAAAACGCACTTTGTTCCGGGCCGACAATCGAAGGAATCACTTTCCGAATACGATTAGAGAGCATTTTGGCGATTATTTTGTAGTAACACCCAATAAGACTAATAGGCCGAAATTCACCAATACGTTGCGGGTTACTAACTTTCGGAATAAGAGTGAAAAAAGAAGCATTGCACCCTCTCGAGATCTCACCCTTTTCCCAAAACCAAGAGATAGCCTCAATCAATTCACCTTTCACAATGTCCCAATAATTTTTGAAGAATCTGAGGTTGAAACCATCTGGGCCCAGCGCCTTATTACTACCACATTCTAGGATAGCTTCATGGATTTCTTTTTCATCGAATCTCTCCTCAAGTCCACTAGCTTCACAATCCGACAAGACAAGATATATTAGATCTTCCAGGCTTGGTCTTTCACCACCGATCTCTTTGAACCTACACGAAAAATGAGAGAAAGCTTCGGATTTAATGTCTCCCGGGCTATCTTTCCAAATGCCATCAACTAGAAGACCACGGATATTATTTTTATTATTATTCCTCCGAACAACCGAGTGGAAGTATTTGCTATTTTCATCCCCTTCCAACACCCATTTAATACGTGCTTTCTGCATCATCATACTCGAAACCACTTTCTCCTTTTTGAACCAAAGTTTCCTAGCGTTCCTCCATTGTTCTAATTCTTGCTCACTTAAATTGGAATGTTTGGCCTTTAGTTCAAGATTCTGAGCAATCAATCTATACGCCTCTATCTCCCCCTTGAGGTTACCGAACTTAGATTTACTCCACTCCTTTAAAGCTGCTTTGACGTTCTTTAACTTATTCCTAAACAAGCAGTCTTTCCTACAATTAAACGGGACCTCTAAACCCCAAGCGTTTCGGATAACATCCTCAACCTCATCGTCGTCTAACCATGCATCAAAGATCTTGAACGGTTTCGGCCCAAAATTTCTCTCTTCATCCTTTAGTACAATAGCACAATGGTCCGAGAGGTGACGCTCCAACACCGAAGCTGTAAGATCTTTCCAAGGGTGTATAAAAGTATCCATAATGAGGAAGCGATCAAGTTTACTGAATTTTAGTCCATTATCACTGACACATGTAAAGATACGGCCCGACATCGGGATCTCAACCAAGCTGTTATCAATGATAAAATTGTTGAACCATTTCGCCCTATGCTCAATGTACTCGCAATTGAATCTCTCGGACTCGTTTCATACCTCGTTAAAATCACAACAGAAAACACAAGCAACATTAGGATCACAATTTTAAAAATTCGACAGTTCCCCCCACAATTTTTTCTTCCCAACACCATCTTGAGGTCCATAGACATTAATAATGAGACAGTCCAAACCCGAATGCATCCATTTACCTCTAATCCTGATAGAGCATTCCCCCCTCAGAACCATATCCGTCAAGAATTCATGAGTATCCCAAACTATTAGTTGTCTCCCCGATTTACCCACAATTTCCTTTTGAATGAAATCGCACCCATACGAGCCCCAAATAGAACACACCCAATCTCGATTCATGGTTTTTAATTTTGTTTCTTGTAGAGCCAGTATTGAAGGTTTTTCATTTGCAATTAATTTCCTAAGATACCCCGATTTGTCAGCTTTAGTCTCGAACCCTCTGATATTAAAGGCAATAATCTTCATAAAAAAAATAAACATACAAAAACAAACAGAAGGAGTGGCTTAAAAGGTGGAAGCTTTTTGCTTCCATTTTAATCCCAATTTATTCCCATATTCTTTCACTTCAACATCAGCCTTATCACGATGGAGTTGGTCCACATACATCTTTTGTTCAGCAGCTTTACACGAAGAACACGTTGATTTGATTGGCTGAGATGATGTTCTTGGTGCCCTGGCCACTGTTTTGACATTAAGTATCCTTGATGATGACTTCCAATTTCTTAATTTTGTCCAGCAGCAATCCCTTATCTTGACCGTTGAACCTGCCCGATTGTTTCTACTGCCAGATGTAGATGTAACTTGTTTACCGTATTTCCTTTTGGCGTTTCTCAAATTGAGGTTAGATACATTAGAATCACATTGGGCCGAAGTCCCACATTCCTTAGAACCAGCCTTAACCTTTGTCAACTTGGGCTTCTTCGTAGTCCCCTTGAAAATACTAGGATTCACTGGGCACCCACCTACGGCAGTATCATCTTCTGTTGGGTCAGCTGGAATAGGCCCAATAGGTTCAGCATCACAATTGTTAGGCCCACTAAAGGTTGGTGTTGGACTATCATCAATTGAGTCAGGGATAACCGACGGTTGGGAATTAATTCCCTCCTTGGAATTAGGTGACACATTTGATGAGTTCTTGGGACCAGGAGAGTTATCATATGCACATGCGCCGTTTTTTTGTTTTTTCCACATCATCATCATCATTGTTGCATGAATCAAGGTGGACCTTTTCCCCTGAGCACTCAACCTTTTCTTCTTCTGCTGGAAACGGATTTAAGTTACCCGGATATTCATCATCTGGAGATTTGTCCCGATTATGAGCATTTATGTAGTTGAGATCGAACACCTCTTCGTCTGATTCATAGAAATCAGACATATTATCATCATTGTTGTTATCCTTTTTAAACGTATCGTCAACAAAATCCTCGTCGCTGATAATTTGATCGATTGAACAGTCTTCCCCCACGATAGTTTCAATAATTTAGAAGGTCATGTGCGAAAATAAAAATGAACTTTCGTTGACAATTCCTTTCATACACGTTAAATTTTTAATACATATAAAAAATAATACTTAATTATCTATTTATTTACTTATAATGTATTTAACTATTTAAAATTACGGTATTACAACTTTAATTGACAATTTTATTTAATTTAATTGATTATTATGAGAAAAGTATATACATATTCAAAATTTTGGATTCTTCTAAATTTTTGAGTCCTAGACAGTTATACGTCTTGCATATGCTCGAAGACACCTCTGTTACTCATGATGTGGTTTGCCATATTTGTAATATATATATATATATATATATATATATATATATATATATATATATATATATATATATATATATATCTTTGTAATTTGACTATACACAAATTGTGTTTTTTCTGTATTTTTGGATAAGTCATTTTAATATATTAATTGATAATTTATTTAGTGGTCGAACCTATTTCGATTATATAGAATAAAACAAGTTAAATACAATGATTATTAGATTGTTGTTACGTTGTAAGAACCTTATGAAAAACATTATAAGATCATAATTTTGAAATGAAAGATCACCGTGTTTCATTTGTTACGATTTATGTTATCACTCAATCAATGCTTTCAGAGCACAATGTAAGACCACCATGTCCGTTAGATGTCCTTTTTTTTGTTTATATCATTTTCTCTTATACTCCGTGTCATTCTAGAGCATTGCCAATATATATATATAGTCAGAAGTTTAAATGAGAATCAAAAAACGTAGAGAGCTGTGAGAACCATTAAATTACAAGGATTTTTACATGTGAGTAGCTTAAATCACATATAAATATTAATGGAAAATAAGATTGAACAAAAATAGTTTGTAAAAATCTATAATCTAACTATATAATCAAAGATATAATTTCTCGTTCACATGTGCTGAAATGTCCCGTTCATATTGATTATAAACGTTCCATATTAATTGATTTCGTCGCGAGGTTTTGACCTCTATATGAGACGTTTTTCAAAGACTGCATTCTTTTTAAAACAACCATAACCTTTATTTTATCGATAAAGGTTCAAAAAGCATTACGTAGATTATCAAATAATGATAATCTAAAATATACCGTTTACACACGACCAATACATAATGGTTTACAATAAGAATATATTACATCAAAAATAAGTTTCTTGAATGCAGTTTTTACACAATATCATACAAGCATGGACTCCAAATCTTGTCCTTATTTTAGTATGCAACAGCGGAAGCTCTTAATAATCACCTGAGAATAAACATGCTTTAAACGTCAACAAAAATATTGGTGAGTTATAGGTTTAACCTATATATTATCAAATCATAATAATAGACCACAAGATTTCATTTTTATAACACATCTTATATCAGGCATTTCGCAAACTGCATAGAGATAAAAATCATTCATATGTTGAACACCTGGTAACTGAAGTTAACATAATGCATAGAATATCCCCAAAACAGAACCTCTCGTCTGTATAATAATCTTGAAGTACTAAACCATCAATAACCTGAATGGGGGTTGTTAAGCCCAATAGATCTATCTTTAGGATTCGCGTCAATTAGGGGTCATTTCCCTAATTCTTAGGTTACCAGACTTGAAGGGCGATATTCGGTTTAATAATCCAACCATAGAATGTAGTTTTGCGTACTTGTGTCTATTTTGTAAAACATTTATAAAGCTGCATGTATTCTCATCCCAAAAAAAATATATTAGATTGTAAAAGTGGGACTATAACTCACTTTCACAGATTTTTACTTTGCCGGAAGTAAGACTTGGCCACTGGTCGATTCATGAACCTATAACAAATGTGTACATATATATCAAAGTATGATCGAAATATATTCACAATATTTTTATTACATTTTTATGATTTAAGTTTGTTAAGTTACCAGTCCTCGTTAGTAACCTACAACTAGTTGTCCACAGTTAGATGTACAGAAAATAAATCAATATATATTATCTTGAATCAATCCACGACCCAGTGTATACAAGCCTCAGGCTAGATCACAACTCAAACTATATATATTATTTTGGAATCAACCTCAACCATGTATAGCTAACTCCAACATTACTGCATATAGAGTGTCTATGGTTGTTCCAAAATATATTATATAGATGGGTCGATATGATATGTCAAAACGTTGTATACGTGTCTATGGTATCCCAAAATTATATAATATGTATAATACAATATAAATTAGTTAGGATATGTTTAGTCTAGATTTGTTACAAAATTTTTGTAGCTAAAACTAGCAAGTTTATCCAATTTTGTTTTACCCGTCATGTCTTCATTTCAAATCCGTTTTGAGTGATTCAAGTTGCTATGGTTTCATAATGAACTAAAATTTATGAAACTAAACAGAAAAAGTATAAGTTTATAGTCGGAAATACAGGTTACAAGTCATTTTTTAAAGAGGTAGTCATTTCTGTCGAGAAAACGATATCTTGATGACTATTTTGAAAAACATACTTCCACTTTGTGTTTAACCATGATTTTTGGATATAGTATCATGTTCATATGTAATATCATTTTTCCAGAAAACAAACTTCCAATTCAAAGATTAAGATACTTTTTATTTTTATTTTTAACCCAAAACAGCCCCCGATTTCACTACGACGGTGTATGTCCGGTTTTAAGGTGTTCTTCGTGTTTCCAGGTTTTAAATCATTAAGTTAGCATATTGAAATGTCCCGTTCATATTGATTATAAACGTTCCATATTAATGGATTTCGTCGTGAGGTTTTGACCTCTATATGAGATGTTTTTCAAAGACTGCATTCATTTTTTAAAACAAGCATAACCTTTATTTTATCGATAAAGGTTTAAAAAGCATTACGTAGATTATCAAATAATGATAATCTAAAATATACTGTTTACACACGACCATTACATAATGGTTTACAATAAGAATATATTACATCAAAAATAAGTTTCTTGAATGCAGTTTTTACACAATATCATACAAGCATGGACTCCAAATCTTGTCCTTATTTTAGTATGCAACAGCGGAAGCTCTTAATAATCACCTGAGAATAAACATGCTTAAAACGTCAACAAAAATGTTGGTGAGTTATAGGTTTAACCTATATATTTATCAAATCGCAATAATAGACCACAAGATTTCATATTTCAATATACATCCCATACATAGAGATAAAAATCATTCATATGGTGAACACCTGGTAACCGACATTAACAAGATGCATATAAGAATATCCCCTATCATTCCGGGAAATCCTTCGGACATGATATAAATGAATTCGAAGTACTAAAGCATCCGGTACTTTGGATGGGGTTCGTTAGGCCCAATAGATCTATCTTTAGGATTCGCGTCAATTAGTAGATCGGTTTACTAATTCTTAGGTTACCAAGCAAAAGGGGCATATTCGGCTTCGATCATTCAACCATATAATGTAGTTTCATTTACTTGTGTCTATTTCATAAGACATTTATAAAACTGCATGTATTCTGATGTTAAAGCTAAGGGGTATAAAATACTATTAAATTTTAGCAGGAAATACTATTAAATACGATACAATTTTACACAAGATATTTATTTATTTATAGAATGGATATACTTAAACCTTGCTACAACACTTATAGGCAGTGTACCTAATCGTACAGTAGTGTAGTTTTTAGTAAGTCCGGTTCGTTCCACAGGGAAAATCTTTAAACAAAGCTTAACGCTATATTAGTTTACTTTTATAAAAATACAAATATATATATAAGTAATATTATTATTATAAAGGGGGTTTTTACCGTTTAATGACCGGTTTGTCGATTTTAAAACTTTAGTCGCAGTTAAAACCAAATGTAAAATAATAAATAAATACAAGACTTAATTTAAAGCGTAAAGTAAATAACGATAATGAAATTGCGATAAATGAAAGTGCGATAAAATAAACTTGCGATAATTAAAAAGTACGATAATTAAAAGTGCAATTAAATACAATAACAATAAAAATGCGATAATTAGAAGTGCAATTAAATATAAAATAAAGGAAATTAAATATGAAATAAAAGAATTATGCTTATTTAAACTTCCGTAATCATGATGTTTGACGTGTTGATTTTAGTTTTATGCCCATGGGTTAATTGTCCTTTGTCCTGGATTATTTAATATGTCCGTCTGGTTTTTGTCCATAACAGTCCATCAGTCATAAATATAAAGAAAGAGTGTCCTCGTCAAATTATCCTTATACCCGAAGTTAAATATTCCAACTAATTGGGGACTTAAACTGTAACAAGATTTTAATACTTTGTTTAATAATTACACCATGATGTCGACTGAGTGTAACCCAAGGTTTTAATACTTTGTTAACAATTATGCCAAGTGTCCATGTACATAATTTCACCCCTGTTTTAATAATTCTAGTGGCTATTAATCCATTCCCGTGTCCGGTTAAATGAACGATTATTCGTACATATAAATATCCCGCCCATCGTGTCCGATTGAGTGTATATGGTAATTTATGGGTACGTCCAATTATAAATCTTTATATTAACATTAACAAACTATCATTTAGTTAAACAAATATAAAGCCCATTAATAGCCCATAGTCTAATTTCCACAAGTGTCGTTCTTTTGTCCAAACCCCAATTATGGTACAAAGCCCAATTACCCAATTTTAGTAATTAGCCCAACATCATGATTACTTCTGATTAAATAAGCATAATAATAACTTAGCTACGAGAAATTAAATTAAAAAGGTTGAACATAACTTACAATGATTAAAAATAGCGTAGCGTTACACGGATAGAATTTCGACTTACACCCTTACAACATTCGCTAACATACCCTTATTGTAAGGATTTAAAATTAAAATTAAAATTAAAATATAAATTATATATATATATATTTACGTATATATTGAGAGAGAGATATATTGGATGGTTTTTGCGATCAAACTGCGTTTGCTTTTATAGGGAATTGAGTCCAGGGGAACTCCGCGACTCGCGACATTTTTAGCCTTCAAACTCCGCGAGTCGCGGAGTTTGAAATTCCAGCTCACCAGCTTTGGCTTCTTTCTTGCCGACGATTTTAAATATTAATATAATATATATATAATTTTTAAGAATTATTTATATATTATATTATAATCATGTGCATAGTTGACTTGTAATTTTTAGTCCGTTGTGTCGAGCGTTGAGAGTTGACTCTGGTCCCGGTTCCGAATTTTCGAACGTCCTTGCGTATAATTTAATATCTTGTACTTTGCGTTTTGAATCTTGTACTCTTGTAATTTCGAGACGTTTCTTATCAATAATTGGAACCTCTTTGATTGTATTTTGTACTTTTGAGCTTTTTGGTCGTTTGCGTCTTCAATTCGTTGAATCTGTCTTTTGTCTTCACCTTTTAATATTTAAACGAATATCACTTGTAAATAGAACATTTGCAACTAAAAGCTTGTCTTTCTTGGGGAATAATGCTATGAAATATATGTTCGTTTTTAGCATTATCAAATATTCCCACACTTGAGCGTTGCTTGTCCTCAAGCAATATAGTCTTGAAATACTAGAATCACTTCTTTATTCTTCACACTTTGTACATCAGTGATTTCTTTACGGCGGTATAAACAATGGTAGTAACAATATGGTTTACAGTCCACATGACTATAAAAATTTAGATCCATTAAGGAAACTGGATCTTTATGAAAACATTTGATCTTTTGAAAATTAAATCTAGTTATTACCCTAGATAAGTTTTCCGGAATAACCCTTCACCGGTGTTTGCAAATTATTTTTGTGGGTTTGGTGGGTTTCAGATTTGAAAATTTTAGCTCAAAACTTATGGTTTTGTGTCACCCACTTGCTAGCCTTGTATTAGGAAAGCAACACGTCCAGTTTACTTGTCCCGTATATTACCTTTCGGCAAACTACCGTCCGGTTGTAAAGGAAAGCGATGAACAAGAAACTGTTAAGGCAATGTCTAATGACATGCATTTAATTATGGTCTATAACGTGTCGGACGCAATTACTATCCTTTGTAGGAGTAATAGTAAAGATCATCCTTTAATTTTTTTGGTCTGGCATAAGGTCCTGTCTTTGACCATGCTATGCAACCACCGTTCTTACGGTTGACACCCGATTTGGTTCAGGTGACCTAATGAATTCCAGGTGAATTCCTTGGATTTTACGTTCAATGGTAATGAACGCATTGAAAATGGGTTTTTTGAAAACAAATCGGTTTGTAATTTTGATCAAAATATTTTCTCGTTCAGGCTCGAGTTTAGATATCATTGAATTCCATGAGTTTGTAATTCTCAATCTTTAAGGTCAGTCTCAAGGATTGAGTAATATCAGGCTTAAAAGCTGATTTTTGATCTTTTAAGGAGATTATCCTTTCTAGGGATCTGATTCATTAGTCTTATCCAGCTAGTTTGCACGGTGCCCCCATTGTACGAGATAAATCCTTCTCATGGTTAGGATAAATCTGACCATCTGGCGACCCTGTTTGATGCTGAGGTCCGTGGATTTCCTGCTGATTTTAGTGATGACTTTTCTAGATTTTTCGTCAACCTACAGCTGGTCTGGACGACAACTTCTTGACCTAAATCTAGAAGCGCGTGTCTTTTTCAGAAGACTTTACTTCCTTTTAATGATGGAATTGATTCATCGTGTAGATCCATCTCTTCTTTTCTTTCATCGGGTAAAACAGTTTAGTTTAGTCCAAAGCAAAAGTATTTTCAGTTATTTGTTACAGAAATATGTGACATATGTTTAAAATATCTTGGTAAATTTTCCCACACTTGGCTTTTATTTTCCTTTTTATTGTCCTCTATTTCATTTTAAATGAATTTTAACATTTTGGTTTGTTTCTCAATTTATGTCCTTTCCGAGGTAACAATAATTTCGGTGTTAAAACCTAGTTTTATCATTCATAAATATGTATAAACATGATTTTGAGTTCATTTAATTGAAAATTTTGAAAAATTTTACTAGAATTGGGTAGTCAGTATATAAGACTAGGGCTGTTCTTTATTATCAGAGAGCACTAGATTCTAATACAACTACTGCTTTACTAGTATTTTTAATGGTAACCAAGTGTTTAAGATAAAAATTTTAAAATCCGAAAGAATTTAACCCCTTCCCACACTTAAGATCTTGCAATGCCCTCATTTGCAAGAAATCAGTAACAATTTAAATTATTGAGGGTGATTAGCGTAGAAATGATTAAATTTTACCAAAGTTTCCAAACATATTTGTGTTTGCTTGCTGAATGATAAATGGTGCATATCATTTGTTCATTCCGTCTTGTTGTTATTTCACATATATTTTGCATCTTGTCGTCAAAATTAGTTGCTTTTGCTGAACTTAATGTCAGTCTTTGAAAATGTGTTGTTTTACCCTGTTGTGTACATAAGATAAACTGCAAACATATATACATATTTTTGAAGTTTGGTATATTACCCCACATTCAAAAATTATTAAAATCTAATAATAAAATTTAGAAAATTATAAAACTATTACAAATCCAACATAAGTATTAAATGTATTAACATTACAAATAATAAAATAAAAAAAAAAACTAAGTAGACTAGGGATGATACTGATACCAGAAGGGGTTCCATGCATAACCATATGTGCTATAAAATGCATCGGCTGGGTTATACGTAGGATACGGTGGTTGGATCTCTATAGACCAGGGATGGAATATGGGCAATGGAGTAGGAATATAGTTTCTACCTATATGTTGGCAATAAGCTATGATTTGGTTTTGATGAACTTGCCAATCTTCAAATGCTCTATGTCTAGCATTTTCATACTCTTGTGAAGCTATAAACCTTTGCATTTCTGCCATTTCATTTCCCCTTCCTACATTACCTTGCTGTTGGTTTCTCTCAACCTGTGGATGTCTTCCATTATATCGTACTGCGGAGTTATTTCGCCTCTTCAAAACTTTCGCACCATGGTATACATTTAAACCTATTGTATCTCGGGGTTCTGGTTCTTCGATTAGTAATCCCCCCGACTTATATCCACACCGAGATATTCAGCAATCAAAGTAATAAATATACCACCTCCTATTATGCTATGCGGTCTCATCCCCCTAACCATAGCTGATAAATAATAACCCACACAATAAGGTATACTTACAGCACTTTGTGGGTCTCGAATACACATATGGTAAAACAAATCTTGTTCATTTACCTTTTCCTTATTCTTACCTCTTTGTGTAATCGAATTAGCTAAAAACCTATGAATTACTCTTAACTCTGCTCTATCTATATCCAAATAAGAGTAATTTCCCCCTTTGAATCGGTGATGGCTTGTCATTTGACTCCATACACCATGCGTATCAAAATTTTCGTCTATCTTCCTACCGTTCAATATCAACCCTCTACAATCGGCAGATGCTAACTCCTCAGGCATATATATACGTAAAGCCTGAGCCATGTCTAGTAAAGACATGTAGCGCATCGAACCTCCTAACAAAAATCTAATAAAAGATCGATCGGTTAAACTAGTTACCCGATCATTTAATTCTATACTACACAACAATTCTTCACACCATACTTTATATACAGGTCTACGCATGTTGAATAACCGTACCCAATCATTAAAAGTAGAATTACCATACCTATGTGCAAGTAATTCCCTAATTGGCCCGACCAATTCTACAGCTTCTAATGGTCCCCATTCTATAACCCTAGGTACTTCAACAGCTTTAGAATGAAGAGTATGCAAACCCCTTTGGTATTTTGGATAATCTATCCAAAGTCTGTCAAATCTCAGGTTCGGGTTCAAATCTTCCAAGTGCATATCAGAAAATGTCATGACTGGATGAGGTATTTCTTGTTTGTAGTAGTTATCCACCTCCTGTTGTTCCGCATTCTCAGCCGGAGCATTGCGAGCTTGGGATGAAGATTCACCCCTTTCAGTCTGCAAAACACATCAAACACAATTTTTGTGCATCCAAATATGCATTAGTGTCAGCGAAATCATCAATCAAAATAATTACAATAACATGATCAATTTATATCAAACTTAAGGTCATTTACATATTTTCATCAAATCTACACTTTTTCAAATAAGCATATACGAAAATGTTCGCCAAGTTCATAAGCATTCAACTAAAATAACATGTCAAAATAATCATCACTAGCAATTAAACAAGTTTCAAATGGCATTATCTCTCAAAAATCAAGTTCGTGAATTTTAGACTTGAAAAAGTCCACTTTAATTCTCAAAATCATGTTTAGGCTCAAAGTTTGGATCATTTAACTACCTAAACATGTTACACTACTTAATTTAGCAACAATTCATGACAAAAATCGGCCATAACCTGTTTATATCAAAAAGCCCCAAATTGCTCAAGAACACAAACCCTAGATTACTCAAAATTTGAAGTTTAAGGCTTCTAATCATGTTAAATAGCATCAATTTAGGTTATACAAGCATAATACATAAGCAATTTAAGCATAATTACACTAAAAAGCATCAAAATCGAATTGGGTATAAAATTGCTCAAGAACACTAATTTTCGGATTAAATGGTGTTTAGGTGTAGAAATTTACCGTTTTTCTTGAGTAATTCCTTGATAGCATCCTTCTTAACATGATTTTAGTAAAAGATTTAATGATTAACGGTGAAAAATTGTGAATTTGGGAGGTTTTTTTTGGGTTTTTGCGGGTTATTTTCGCAGTTTTTGTGGTGTGGGGATGTTCAACTGATCAGTTTTTGCGTTTTATTTTTTTTTCTGTATTTTGGTCCCTCCGCGAGTCGCGGTGTTTGACCCTTCAAACTCCGTGAGTCGCGGAGTTTGTATTTTTTTTTATTTTTTTTATATATCTTATACTAATTAAAACAATTAAGTAATTAATTTTAAAATTTTGTTTCCCTTGTTATTTAGGACGAGGTTGTTTCGGATCGATGTCCTAGTCCGTCCCTCGACAAAATTTTTAAAATTTGTCTTTTTGTAGCGATTGTTTTAAAAGCTAAGATTTTTGGGTTTTTTAATGTTTTTGGCATACTTTAATTCAATAAGATTAAAAATAATGATAATAAAAGTTCTCGTCCCTCCCTTGGGTAAAGCAATTTCGGTTCAACGACCTAGTTTTCAACTTACGACGAATTTTAAAAATTATATTTTTAACTTAATGAGATAAAGTAAATTTTTGTTTTTAAATTCACACCAACTTAAATTAAAAATACATAAAATTCAAAATTAATATTAAAAATTCACACCAAACTTAAAATTTAAAATGCATAAAATTAAAAATTCATATTTTAAAAATTAAAAATTCACACCAAACTTAATTTAAAAATTCATATAATAAAATCACACCAAACTTATATTATATTTTTTAAATATTTACAATTTTAAATATATTGTTTTTACAAAGTTTACAATATTAATTTAAGATTTATATATTAATTTTAAAAACATGGTAAAAATAAAATTAAAAATCTTTTTGGCTTTTTATCTCACTTTAATCAATCAAATATTATCAAAAATATGCGCCCCTCTTTTCGGTAAAGTAATTTCGGTTCCAAGACCTAATTTAACTCATGACGAATTTTTGAAATATTTTGGGTTGATTGATTAAAGATATTTATACCTTAAGAATAAACGTTAAATTTCGCAGTGATGTAATAAATTTTTGTATGATATCAATAATTTCGGTCGCCAAACCTAATTTTATTCAATACCAATTTAATACTTTATAGCGAACAAATTAGCGTTTATTATCAAAAGGTTAAAAATAAAAATAAAAACTGTACAGACTCCTGTGAGATAGTATTCTTAGTTATATGATCTATCCCATTCATAAGATAGTCAGTTTAATTGGTTTTCCATGGCTACATAGGCGTAACCTCGAGCATTCAGTATTTTTTCTTCTAAACATATGAACGGTCCGTCTCTGTATAAAGTAAAAAATTCGGTATTTGAATAGGTTTGATTATTTGAACATTTACCTCCATGTGACCATTTTCCGCATTTGTGACATCTTTCAAGGTGTCGTGCTCTTCTTTTCGCTGCGAATTTTGATTTTCCCTTACCAAATTGTAACTTATTATCTTCACATCTGGATTCTTTTCTTACTCCGTCCAATCTTTCTCTGATTACTGATACTATTTCACTCAGTAGTGTGTCATTATTACGTTTAGTGATCAAAGCGTGTAGCATTAGACCATGGTTTAGTTCACAGGCAGTCTTCATTTCGTAAAAACCTAAAAAAATAAAAATTCAGAATGGGGGGAGAAGACTAGTTCTTTAGGGTCTGCTAGGGAAAGACCATTCGGGTTCCATTTTCGAGAACTACACGAAAACAGACAATCTAACTCTAACAGTAATACATATTATCCTTTAAAGACTTGATTCTCCCCACACTTAGTTATCTGTGGTATCGAAATTGTGATTAACTTCATTGTCGAATTCCATCGGACTATCTATGTAATGTTTAACTTTGTGACCATTAACTTTAAATTCAATCCAATTTGAATTTATTAATTCTATCATTCCGTATGGGAAAACTCTTTTGACTATGAATGGTCCAGACCATCGTGATTTCAATTTTCCAGGAAATAGCTTGAATCGTGAATTGAAAAGAAGAACTCTGTCTCCTTCTTTAAATTCTTTTGAACTTCTGATTCTTTTATCATGCCATTTCTTCGTTGTTTCTTTATAGATTAACGAATTTTCGTATGCTTCATGTCTTAATTCTTCTAATTCGTTTAGTTGACTTAACCGTAGACGTCCAGCTTCATGTAAATCAAGATTACATGTCTTCAAAGCCCAAAATGCTTTGTGTTCAATTTCTACTGAAAGAAGACATGATTTTCCATAAACAAGTCTAAAAGGTGTGGTTCCAATTGGAGTTTTGTAGGCTGTTCTAAAAGCCCAGAGTGCATCCTCCAATTTAATGGACCATTCCTTCGGATTTGATCCTACGGTTTTCTCTAAAATACGTTTTAAAGCTCGGTTGGTATTTTCAACTTGTCCACTTGTTTGTGGATGATATGCGGTGGAGATTTTATGAGTTACTCCATATCTTTTAAGAACTTTCTCAAGTTGATTATTACAGAAATGAGTACCCCGATCACATATTAAAGCTTTCGGTGTTCCAAACCTTGCAAAAAGACGTTTTAAAAAGTTGACTACAACTCGTGCATCGTTAGTTGGGAGAGCTTGTGCTTCCGCCCATTTAGATACATAATCAATGGCAACGAGAATGTAGAGATTATTATGAGATTTTGGAAATGGACCCATAAAGTCAATACCCCAAATGTCAAATACTTCACATACTTGGATGACATTTTGTGGCATTTCATCACGTTGACTTATTTTTCCGGCCCTTTTACAAGCATCACAGGATTTGCAAAGAAGGTGTGAGTCTTTGTAAATTGTGGGCCAATAGAATCCAGCTTCATAAACTTTTCTTGCTGTTAGTTGAGGCCCATAATGCCCTCCTGTTGGTCCTGTGTGACAATGGTTTAAAATTTTACTAGCTTCATCTCCAAATACACATCGGCGTATTATTCCATCGGGACAACTTTTAAACAGATGTGGATCTTCCCAAAAATAGTGTTTTATATCATTGAAGAATTTCTTTCGTTTTTGGTACGATAATCCTTTTTCAAGGAATCTACAAACTAAGTAGTTTGCATAGTCTGCAAACCATGGTATTTCATTATAATCTATCTTCAATAGATATTTATCAGGAAAGTTGTCTTATATGGCCGATTCATTTAGAACTTCTAATTCAGGATTTTCAAGACGAGAAAGATGATCAGCGGCGAGATTTTCTGCTCCTCTTTTATCTCGGATTTCAATATCGAACTCTTGTAAGAGTAAGATCCAACGGATTAATCTTGGTTTAGCATCATGTTTCGAAAATAGGTATCTAAGAGCAGAATGGTCGGTATAGACCACCGTTTTTGCTAGAACGAGATATGAACGAAATTTGTCAAAAGCAAAGACAATAGCAAGGAGTTCTTTTTCAGTAGTTGTGTAATTCGTTTGTGCTCCTTGTAATGTCTTACTAGCATAATATATAGGTTGAAATCGTTTTTCAATCCTTTGTCCTAAAACGGCTCCCATTGCAAAATCACTTGCATCGCACATTAGTTCAAACGGTAGATTCCAATTTGGTGTTATCATGATCGGCGCATTAGTGAGTTTTTATTTAAGAATATTAAAAGATTTGATACATTCATTTGAAAAGATGAATGGAGCATCCTTTTCTAGGAGTTTATTCATAGGAGTGGCAATTTTAGAAAAATCTTTTATGAAACGTCGGTAAAAACCGGCATGCCCTAGAAAACTCCTAACTCCTCTAACATTGGTGGGATGTGGAAGTTTAGCAATTACATCTACTTTAGCTCTATCCACTTCAATTCCTTCCTTCGAAATTTTATGACCAAGAACGATGCCTTCTTTAACCATGAAATGGCATTTCTCCCAATTAAGTACTAGATTTGATTGTTCGCATCTAATAAGCATTCGTTCCAGATTAACTAGACATGATTCAAATGTATCACCGAAGACTGAAAAGTTATCCATGAAAACTTCCATGCATTCTTCTATCATGTCGTGAAAAATCGCCATCATGCACCTTTGAAAGGTTGCAGGGGCGTTGCAAAGTCCAAATGGCATGCGTTTGTAAGCAAAAGTACCATAAGGGCACGTGAATGTGGTTTTCTCTTGATCTTCGAGTGCTATTGGAATTTGAAAATATCCGGAAAATCCATCAAGAAAACAATAGTAACTATTTCCGGCTAATCTTTCCAACATTTGATCAATGAAAGGTAAGGGAAAGTGATCTTTTCTGGTGGCGTCATTTAATTTTCTATAATCAATACACACACGCCATCCTGTTACAGTCCTAGTAGGAATAAGCTCATTTTTCTCATTTGTAATGACAGTCATGCCACCCTTCTTAGGCACGCATTGAACTGGGCTTACCCATGGACTATCAGAAATTGGATATATTAAACCTGCATCTAGTAGTTTAATAATTTCTTTTTAACTACATCTTGCATATTAGGATTTAGTCTTCGTTGGCGTTGCACATACGTTTTATGACCTTCTTCCATAAGGATTTTATGTGTGCGATTCGAAGGACTTATTCCTTTAATATCATGAATCTTCCATGCAATGGCTGGTTTATGAGCTTTCAACACAGAAATGAGTTGTGATTTCTCATTTTCAGTAAGAGAAGACGATATTATTACAGGTAATTCAGATTCACCATGTAAATAAGCGTATTCCAAATGGTTTGGAAGTGGCTTTAACTCTAATTTCGGAGGTTCTTCTATCGATGATTTATATCGATATCTGTCTTCTTCTTTTAGCATTTGAATTTCTTCTGTTGTTGGTTCATATCCATTAGCTATAAGTGTAGCTAACATTTCAGCTTCATCAATTTGTTCTGTTCCTTCTCCTAAAGAACATTCTCCTGTTCCTTGTAATTCTGGAAATTCTTCTAACAATTCTGCATGTGCATATATAGTTTGAATATAATAACATGTATCATCTGCAGATTGTGGTTGTTGCATTGCTCTATCAACTGAAAAGGTAACACTCTCGTCCTCTATACTTAGGGTCAGTTTGTTACCAAACACGTCTATCATTGCTTTAGCCGTGTTTAAGAATGGTCTTCCTAATATGAGAGGAACTTGAGAATCTTCTTCCATGTCCAGAACAACAAAATCTACTGGAAATACTAAAGTACCAACTTTAACTAGCATGTTCTCCATTATCCCTCTAGGATATTTTATTGATCGATCAGCTAGTTGTATGCTTATTCTTGTTGGTTTCAATTCTCCAAGGTCTAGTTTAGCGTATAGTGAATACGGCATTAGATTTTTACTAGCACCTAAGTCTGCCAATGCTTCTATTGAACTAAGACTACCCAGAAAACATGAAATTGTGAAACTTCCTGGATCAGATAGTTTTTCTGGTATCTTATTCAACAGCACTGCTGAACAATTAGCATTCATAGTAACAGCCGAGAGTTCTTCCATTTTCTTTCTATTTGAGATTAGATCTTTCAAGAATTTAGCATATCTAGGCATTCCTGAAATCACATCAATGAAAGGAAGATTTACATTTATCTGTTTAAACATATCCAAGAATTTGGATTGCTCGGCTTCAAGTTTCTCTTTCTTCATTTTACTCGGGTAAGGAAGTGGTGGTTGGTATGGTTTAACATAAGGTTTAGCCTTAACTGTGTTATCCTCATTAACCTTTTCAACTACCGGTTCTTTTTCCTTATCTTGATCAGGTTGTGGTTCTTGTGGAGTAGGAATAGCTTCATCAGAAGTTACAGGTATTTCAGATGGTTTAAGTGTTGTACCACTTCTTGTGGTAATGGCTTTAGCTGTTTCATTTCGGGGGTTAGCATTTGTATCACTAGGTAAACTTCCCGGTTTTCTTTCACCTATTAACCTTGCTAGGTTACTTACTTCTTGTTCCAGATTTTGAATAGAAGCTTGTTGATTTCTAAATGCTTGAGCATTTTGTTCATTGGTTTGTTTTTGAGATGTGAAAAACTGCGTTTGAGTTTCAACTGGCTTCGTCATCATATCTTCTAAATTTGGCTTTTTATCATCGGGTTGTGGTGGTTTGTTTTGAAAATTAGGTCTTTGCTGATTGTAAGTATTGTTGGACACTTGTTGATTACTAGGACCTTGTTGGTTGTTGTATGGAATATTTCGGTTATAGTTCTGGTTTTGATTGTAAATCGGTCTTGGCGGTTGATAATTATTCTGATAATTATTTTCAGGCCTTTGGTTTATGTATGAAATATTCTCTCTTTGTTCCATTGTTAATTCAATACTGAGACAATCTTTTATCAAATGTGGTCCTCCACACTGCTCACAACTAATTCGTATTGAGTGAATATCTTTAGTCATCTTTTCCATTCGTCTCTCGACAGCATCTATCTTTGCGGAAATGGAATCTAAGTCATGGCTAGAATCGGCTCTAGCTGCTTTAGATGATCTAACGATATCTTTTTCTTGGTGCCACTCATGCGAGTGGGAAGGAGTGTTATCAATAATTTTGTAAGCTTCAGTTTCGGTTTTCTTCATAATGGAACCACCAGCTGCTATATCTATGTCTTTCCTTGTAGTGATGTCGCATCCTTGGTAGAATATTTGTACTATTTGACAGGTGTCTAAACCATGTTGCGGACATCCTCTTAATAACTTTCCAAATCTTGTCCAAGCCTCATATAGAGTTTCATTTGGCTTCTGTGTGAACGTAACAATTTCTCCTTGAAGTCTTACGGCTTTAGATGCAGGAAAGAATTGTTTAAGAAATTTTTCAACTAAAACGTCCCATGTATCAATCGCCCCTTCAGGTAACGATTCCAACCAATCTTTGGCTTCTCCCTTTAAAGTCCAGGGAAATAACATGAGATATATCAGTTCATCCTCCACGTCTCGGATTTTAAATAGTGTGCAGATCCTATTAAAGGTACGAAGATGTTCATTTGGATCTTCCTTCGGCGCACCACTAAATTGGCATTGATTAGTCACCATGTGTAGAATTTGTCCTTTGATTTCATAATCTGGCGCATTAATGTCTGGATGAGTAATTGTGTGACCTTGGCCAGTGCGTTTAGCTCTCATTAGGTCTTCCATACTTAAAGGTTCCAGATTCTCCATAATTGAATTTGTTGAATCGGAATCACTAGAGGATTCTGATTTAATGGTTCGTTCCTCAACAATCTCTGTTTGAATGATTGGTGGTTCCGGAGGAAAATTTAATGGTTCAGGATCTATGAATCGTCCCTGAATATTCTCCGGATTCTCAATTGTGAGGTCGGGTTCAAAAAATGGATTATCAGAAATTTGAACTGGAGTACTTGGTTGACTGGATGACGATTCTAAAGAAAAATCAACGGCGATAATATTTGCTAAATGTTTTGATCTAGTTACAGGTGGTGAACGTACAAAAGGTGGTGAACGTCTTGCTCGGTGCATTTACTGAATATCCTATTAGTTTTTAAAAGGAAAGAAAAATTATATAAGTTATCCAATTAATAGACTTTTCTGATTTTGCCCACGTTTCGAATAGCCAAAAGATGCAGCAGAGGGGCAGGATTCGTTTGGTCTCAATATAATTGAGGACTGTTTGGCTCCAATAACCCGGTCCACGTACAAATCCAACTATTACTACGAACCAGAAAATTTTGATGTCTATCAATTTAACCACTTAAAATAAATTTTCGTAATTTTAAGAAATTTAGATAAGAAGTAGAATAAAAATCTGTGTCCTAAAAACTAGAATAGCGAGAAATAAGAAAGAAAAAGAGCGCGTCGAAAAAAGATCGAAAAATAAAAATAAGAAAGAAAAAGAGTGACTTATAGAACTTAAAAACACTAGACTAACCCAACCTTATTACTATCACTAACTTAAAATTATAATCGCAAATTGAGATTACTAATTGGAATGATAATTGATACATAGGTAAAAGGCGTCTAAAAATATTAAAGCTTACAAGAAAAACTATATCCCAAATGACAATAACTTAAAAAGAAACTAAAACTTAAAAAGGCGTCGCAAAATTCTAAAGTACCTAAATTTTAGTCTAAAGAAAAAGCACTTAAGGAATTTTACGGCAAAGCCTAAAAATCTAGAAGTAAAAAAAAACTATGGCAAAAACTAAGTTTAAAACTAAAAACTAGCGAAAAATACAAATATTACGCTAAAACAATTAAAAAGGGCAAAATATAAAAATATACTAAAAGTTGTAAAAAGTACAATTTTTATAAAAATATTATTTTTATATTATTTATTTTATAAAACTATTACTTTTATATATATAAATAAAACTAATTAAAAATAATTATTACAAATTAATTAAATCTTAAACTAAATAATAAATTAATTAACCCTAAATACTAATTAATTAATAATAATAATTAAAACTCCGTAATAAATGCCAAATTAGGGTTGATGTGTGCCCGTGTCAGACGGCTCCGCGAGTCGCGGTATTTTCTTCTTCAAACTCTGCGAGTCGCGGGATATGAAAATTCAGATGACAGGCTGGTTTCGACATGTTTCGTTTTACTTTTTTTTTTCTGTTTAAATATTTAAATAAAATATTTATAAAAACTAAATAAAAACTTATGTTTTAAAAACTAAAATAAAAATAGAAATACTTTATAATAAAAAACTTAAAACTAGATTTATATAAATAAATTTTTTTTTTCGGTTTTTTTATATGTTTTAAATAAAAATATTTAAATAAAACTTATATTTTTATAAAATAAAAATAAAGAAACTTTATAAAACTTAAATATTTAACAAAATCTTAAAAAAATATATAAATTTTTGTTTTCTTTTTATATTTTCGAATAATTAAAAAACGTATTTTTACAAAAGTGAATTTTAATAAAAGTAAACTAAAAATAAAAATCCTTTTTTATTTATTTATTTAGCGCTGCGCTTCCGGCTTTTAAGTTTGATCATCCCCGGCAGCGGCGCCAAAAATAACTTGATGTTAAAGCTAAGGGGTATAAAATACTATTAAATTTTAGCAGGAAATACTATTAAATACGATACAATTTTACACAAGATATTTATTTATTTATAGAATGGATATACTTAAACCTTGCTACAACACTTATAGGCAGTGTACCTAATCGTACAGTAGTGTAGTTTTTAGTAAGTCCGGTTCGTTCCACAAGGAAAATCTTTAAACAAAGCTTAAAGCTATATTAGTTTACTTTTATAAAAATACAAATATATATAAGTAATATTATTATTATAAAGGGGGGTTTTTACCGTTTAATGACCGGTTTGTCGATTTTAAAACTTTAGTCACAGTTAAAACCAAATGTAAAATAATAAATAAATACAAGACTTAATTTAAAGCGTAAAGTAAATAACGATAATGAAATTGCGATAAATGAAAGTGCGATAAAATAAACTTGCGATAATTAAAAAGTACGATAATTAAAAGTGCAATTAAATACAATAACAATAAAAATGTGATAATTAGAAGTGCAATTAAATATAAAATAAAGGAAATTAAATATGAAATAAAAGAATTATGCTTATTTAAACTTCCGTAATCATGATGTTTGACGTGTTGATTTTAGTTTTATGCCCATGGGTTAATTGTCCTTCGTCCTGGATTATTTAATATGTCCGTCTGGTTTTTGTCCATAACAGTCCATCAGTCATAAATATAAAGTACGAGTGTCCTCGTCAAATTATCCTTATACCCGAAGTTAAATATTCCAACTAATTGGGGACTTAAACTGTAACAAGATTTTAATACTTTGTTTAATAATTACACCAGGATGTCGACTGAGTGTAACCCAAGGTTTTAATACTTTGTTAACAATTATGCCAAGTGTCCATGTACATAATTTCACCCCTGTTTTAATAATTCTAGTGGCTATTAATCCATTCCCGTGTCCGGTTAAATGAACGATTATTCGTGCATATAAATATCCCGCCCATCGTGTCCGATTGAGTGTATATGGTAATTTATGGGTACGTCCAATTATAATTCTTTATATTAACATTAACAAACTATCATTTAGTTAAACAAATATAAAGCCCATTAATAGCCCATAGTCTAATTTCCACAAGTGTCGTTCTTTTGTCCAAACCCCAATTATGGTACAAAGCCCAATGACCCAATTTTAGTAATTAGCCCAACATCATGATTACTTCGGATTAAATAAGCATAATAATAACTTAGCTACGAGACATTAAATTAAAAAGGTTGAACATAACTTACAATGATTAAAAATAGCGTAGCGTTACACGGACAGAATTTCGACTTACACCCTTACAACATTCGCTAACATACCCTTATTATTAGGATTTAAAATTAAAATTAAAATTAAAATTAAAATATAAATTATATATATATATATATTTACGTATATATTGAGAGAGAGATATATTGGATGGTTTTTGCGATCAAACTGCGTTTGCTTTTATAGGGAATTAAGTCCAGGGGAACTCCGCGACTCGCGGCATTTTTAGCCTTCAAACTCCGCGAGTCGCGGAGTTTGAAATTCCAGCTCACCAGCTTTGGCTTCTTTCTTGCCGACGATTTTAAATATTAATATAATATATATATAATTTTTAAGAATTATTTATATATTATATTATATTCATATGCATAGTTGACTTGTAATTTTTAGTCCGTTGTGTCGAGCGTTGAGAGTTGACTCTGGTCCCGGTTCCGGATTTTCGAACGTCCTTGCGTACAATTTAATATCTTGTACTTTGCGTTTTGAATCTTGTACTCTTGTAATTTCGAGACGTTTCTTATCAATAATTGGAACCTCTTTGATTGTATTTTGTACTTTTGAGCTTTTTGGTCGTTTGCGTCTTCAATTCGTTGAATCTGTCTTTTGTCTTCACCTTTTAATATTTAAACGAATATCACTTGTAAATAGAACATTTGCAACTAAAAGCTTGTCTTTCTTGGGGAATAATGCTATGAAATATATGTTCGTTTTTAGCATTATCATATTCTCATCCCAAAATATTAGATTTTAAAAGTGGGACTATAACTCACTTTCACATATTTTTACTTCGTCGGGAAGTAAGACTTGGCCACTGGTCGATTCACGAACCTATACAAATATGTACATATATATCAAAGTATGCTCAAAATATATTTACAACATTTTTTCATACGTTATAATGTTTTAAGCTTATTAAGTCAGCTGTCCTCGTTAATAATCTACAGCTAGTTGTCCATAGTTAGATGTACATAAATAAATATAAATTATCTTGGATCAATCCACGACCCAGTGTATACAAGCCTCAGGCTAGATCACAACTCAAACTATATATATTATTTTGGAATCAACCTCAACCCTGTATAGCTAACTCCAACATTACTGTATATAGAGTGTCTATGGTTGTTCCAAAATATATTATATAGATGGGTCGATATGATATGTCAAAACATTGTATACGTGTTTATGGTATCCCAAGATTACATAATATATATTAGAATACATGAATAATACAATATAAGTTTGTTAAGTTATGATTTGTATAGAATTGTTACAATATTTCCCGTAGCTACAACAATAAAAAAATATCCAATCTTGTTTTACCCATAACTTCTTCGTTTTAAATCCGTTTTGAGTGAATCAAATTGCTATGGTTTCATATTTAACTCTATTTTATGAATCTATACAGAAAAAGTATAGGTTTATAGTTGGAAATATAAGTTACAAGTCATTTTTGTAAGAGGTAGTCATTTCAGTCGAAAGAATGACGTCTTGATGACCATTTTGAAAAACATACTTTCACTTTGAGTTTAACCATGATTTTTGGATATAGTTTCATGTTCATAAGAAAAATTATTTTCCCAGAAGAACAACTTTTAAATCAAAGTTTATCATAGTTTTTAATTATCAAACCCAAAACAGCCCGCGGTGTTACTACGACGGCGTATGTCCGGTTTTACGGTGTTTTTCGTGTTTCCAGGTTTTAAATAATTAAGTTAGCATATCATATAGATATATAACATGTGTTTAGTTGATTTTAAAAGTCAAGTTAGAAGGATTAACTTTATTTGCGAACAAGTTTAGAATTAACTAAACTATGTTCTAGTGATTACAAGTTTAAATCTTCGAATAAGATAGTTTTATATGTATGAATCGAATGATGTTATGAACATCATTACTACCTTAAGCTTAGTAGGTAAACCTACTGGAAGTGACAAGAAATAATCTAGCTTCAAAGGATCTTGGATGGCTTGAAAGTTCTTGAAGTAGGATCATGACACAAAAACAAGTTCAAGTAAGATTTTTACTCGAATTAAGATAGTTTATAGTTATAGAAATTGAATCAAAGTTTGAATATGATTATTACCTTGAATAATAAAGATAACCTACTATAAATAACAAAGGTTTCTTGATCTTAGATGATTACTTGGAATAGATTAGAAAGCTTGGATATAAACTAGTAAACTTGAAAGGATTTTCGAAGTGTTCTTGAAGTGTTCTTCCTAAGATGATTATAGCTTGATTCTTGAAGTAATTTTTGATGAAGATGATGATTAGCTACTGGAAAAATTCGTTCATAAGTGTGTGTGTGTGTGTTGAGAGAGAATTAGAAAGAGAATTGGAAGTGAAATGGAGTGAATGATGAGTGGTAAGTGGTGAGTGGTGAGTGGGGTTAAAAGGATTTCTAGTTAGTTGACTAGTTCATGGTAGAAGCTAAAATTGATTAGTCATACATGACATAATCAAGAGTGGAATCCCATGCTAGTTCCTATTGGTATATACCTACAGTAAGTACGTCTAGAAGCTGTGTATAATACGGGTATGAATACGACTAGAATTCTTGATGAAAAAAGAATGGGAATGTAACTGTACCCATTTTCGTTAAGTATTAGTGTTTTGATATATGTCTTGAAGTCTTCCAAAAGTATATTAATACATCTAAATACACTACATGTATATACATTTTAACTGAGTTGTTAAGTCATCGTTAGTCGTTACATGTAAGTGTTGTTTTGAAACCTTTAAGTTAACAATCTCATTTAATGTTGTTAACCCATTGTTTATTATATCTAATGAGATGTTAAATTATTATCTTATCATGATATTATGATATATTAATATATCTTAATATGATATATATACATTTAAATGTCGTTACAACGATAATCGTTACATATATGTCTCTTTTCGAAATCCTTACGTTAGTAGTCTTATTTTTATGTATATAACTCATTGTTAATATACTTATGGAGATACTCACTTATCATAATCTCATGTTAACTATATGTATATCCGTATATATATCTTCATGTCGTTTTTATAAGTTTTAACGTTCGTGAATCGCCTATCAACTTGGGTGGTCAATTCTCTACATGAAACTCATTTCAAATAATCAAGTCTTAACAAGTTTGATTGCTTAACATGTTGGAAACATTTAATCATTTAAAAATCATTTCATTTAATATATATAAACATGGAAAAGTTCGGGTCACTACACATATCATATAGATATAGAATATGTGTTTAGTTGATTTTAAAAGTCAAGTTAGAAAGATTAACTTTATTTGCGAACAAGTTTAAAATTAACTAAACTATGTTCTAGTGATTACAAGTTTAAATCTTCGAATAAGATAGCTTTATATGTATGAATCGAATGATGTTATGAACATCATTACTACCTTAAGTTTAGTAGGTAAACCTACTGGAAGTGACAAGAAATGACCTAGCTTCAAAAGATTCTTGGATGGCTTGAAAGTTCTTGAAGTAGAATCATGACACGAAAACAAGTTCAAGTAAGATTTCTGCTCGAATTAAGATTGTTATAGTTATAGAAATTGAATCAAAGTTTGGATATGAGTATTACCTTGAATTAGAGAGATAACCTACTGTAAGTAACAAAGGTTTCTTGATCTTGAATGATTACTTGGAATGGATTAGAAAGCTTGGAAGTAATTTTGCCAACTTGAAAGTGTTCTTGGTTTTATGAAACTAGAACTTATAGAATATATGAAGAACACTTAGAACTTGAAGATAGAACTTGAGAGAGATCAATTAGATGAAGAAAATTGAAGAATGAAAGTGTTTGTAGGTGTTTTTGGTCATTGGTATATGGATTAGATATAAAGGATGTGTAAGTTTGTTTTCATGTAAATAATTCATGAATGATTTATAATATTTTTTGTAATTTTGTGAGATATTTCATGCTAGTTGCCAAATGATGGTTCTCACATGTTTAATGAATCACATAGGCTTCTAAGGAGCTGATCATTGAAGTGTATATATCAATAGTATATACATCTAGAAGCTGTGTATTGTACGAGTACGAATATGGGTGCATACAAGTAGAATTGTTGATGAAAATGAATGAGGATGTAATTGTAAGCATTTTTGTTAAGTTGAATTACTTTGATATGTGTCTTGAAGTCTTTCAAAAGTGTACTAATACATCTAAATACACTACATGTATATACATTTTAACTGAGTAGTTAAGTCATCGTTAGTCGTTACATGTAAGTGTTGTTTTGAAACATTTAAGTTAACGATCTTGTTAAATGCAATTAATTCATTGTTATTATACTTAAATGAGATGTTAAATTATTATGTTAACATGATAACATGGTGTATGAATATATCTTAACATAATATATATATGTTAAAATACTATTACAACGATAATCATTACGAATATATATTGTTTTGAAATTCTTAAGTTAGTAGTCTTGTTTTACATATGTAGTTCATTGTTAATATACTTAATGATATATATAATTATCATTTTATCATATTAAATATAGTGTAACAATATCTTAATATGAAACATATGTATTTAGTAAGACGTTGTTATAACGATAATTGTTATATATATCATTTCGAGTTTCTTAACTTAGTAGTCTCATTTTTATGTATATAACTCATTGTTAATATACTTACTTATCATAATATCATGTTAACTATATACATATATATATATATATATATATATATATATATATATATATATATATATATATATATATATATATATATATATATCATCATATAGTTTTTACAAGTTTTAACGTTCGTGAATCGCCGGTCAACTTAGGTGGTCAATTGTCTACATGACACTCATTTTAAATAATCAAGTCTTAACAAGTTTGATTGCTTAACATGTTGGAAACATTTAATCATGTAAATATCAATTTCATTTAATATATATAAACATGGAAAAGTTCGGGTCACTACAGTACCTACCCGTTAAATAAATTTCGTCCCGAAATTTTAAGCTGTAGAAGGTGTTGACAAATCTTCTGGAAATAGGTGCGGGTATTTCTTCTTCATCTAATCTTCACGCTCCCAGGTGAACTCTGGTCCTCTACGAGCATTCCATCGAACCTTAACAATTGGTATCTTGTTTTGCTTAAGTATTTTAACCTCACGATCCATTATTTCGACGGGTTCTTAAATAAATTGAAGTTTTTCGTTAATTTAGATTTCGTCTAATGGAATAGTGAGATCTTCTTTAGCAAAACATTTCTTCAAATTCGAGACGTGGAAAGTGTTATGTACAGCCGCGAGTTGTTGAGGTAACTCAAGTTGGTAAGCTACTGGTCCGACACGATCTATAATCTTGAATGGTCCAATGTACCTTGGATTTAGTTTCTCCCGTTTACCAAATCGAACAACGACTTTCCAAGGTGAAACCTTAAGCATGACCATCTCTCCAATCTCAAATTCTATATATTTTCTTTTACTGTCCGCGTAGCTCTTTTGTCGACTCTGGGCAGTTTTCAATCATTGTTGAATTTGGATGATTTTCTCGGTAGTTTCTTGTATTATCTCCGGACCCGTAATCTGTCTATCCCCCACTTCACTCCAACAAATCGGAGACCTGAACTTTCTACCATAAAGTGCTTCAAACGGCGCCATCTCAATACTCGAATGGTAACTGTTGTTGTAGGAAAATTCTGCTAACGGTAGGTGTCGATCCCAAATGTTTCCGAAATCGATAACACATGCTCGTAGCATGTCTTCAAGGGTCTGTATTATCCTTTCACTTTGTCCATCAGTTTGTGGATGATAAGCAGTACTCATGTCTCGACGAGTCCCCAATGCTTGTTGCAGTGTCTGCCAAAACCTTGAAACAAATCTGCCATCCCTATCAGAGATAATAGAGATTGGTAGTCCATGTCTGGAGACAACTTCCTTTAAATATAATCGCGCCAACTTCTCCATTTTATCATCTTCTCTCATTGGCAGAAAGTGTGCTAATTTGGTAAGACGATCGACTATTACCCAAATAATATCATAACCACTTGCAGTTCTTGGCAATTTAGTAATGAAATCCATGGTAATATTTTCCCATTTCCATTCTGGGATTTCCGGTTGTTGAAGTAGACCTGATGGTTTCTGATGTTCAGCTTTGACCTTAGAACACGTCAAACATTCTCTTACATATCTCGCAATATCGGCTTTCATACCCGACCACCAAAAATATTTCTTGAGGTCCTTGTACATTTTTCCTGCTCCGGGATGTATTGAGTATTTGGTTTTATGTGCTTCTCCAAGTACCATTTTTATCACATCTCCAAACTTTGGTACCCAAATTCTTTCGGCTCTATACCGGGTTCCGTCTTCTCGAATATTAAGGTGTTTCTCCGATCCTTTGGGTATTTCATTCTTCAAATTCCCTTCTTTTACGACACCCTGCTGCGCCTCCTTTATTTGAGTAGTAAGGTTAGTACGAATAATTATATTCATAGCTTTTACCCGCATAGGTTCTCTGTCCTTTCTACTCAAAGCGTCTGCTACCACATTCACCTTCCCCGGATGGTAACGAATCTCGAAATCGTAATCATTCAATAACTCAATCCACCTACGCTGCCTCATGTTTAGTTGTTTCTGATTAAATATGTGTTGAAGACTTTTGTGATCGGTATATATAATACTTTTGACCCCATATAAGTAGTGCCTCCAAGTCTTTAATGCAAAAACAACCGCGCCTAATTCCAAATCATGCGTCATATAATTCTTCTCGTGAATCTTCAATTGTCTAGACGCATAAGCAATTACCTTCGTTCGTTGCATTAATACACAACCGAGACCTTGCTTTGAGCATCACAATATATCACAAAATCATCATTCCCTTCAGGCAATGACAATATAGGTGCCATCATTAACTTTTTCTTTAACAATTGAAATGCTTTTTCTTGTTCATCCTTCCATTCAAATTTCTTCCCTTTATGCGTTAATGCAGTAAAGGGTTTTGCTATTTTGGAAAAATCTTGGATGAATCTTCTATTGTAACCAGCTATTTCAACGGTTTCAATCTTTGCTGGATCCACCTAAATACCTTCTTTGTTCACTATGTGACCGAGGAATTGAACTTCTTCCAATCAAAATGCACACTTTGAAAACTTAGCTTACAGTTTTTCTTTCCTCAACAACTCTAGCACTTTTCTCAAATGTTCTTCATGCTCTTGATCATTCTTTGAGTAGATAAGTATGTCATTGATGAAAATAATGACAAACTTGTTAAGATATGGTCCACACACTCGGTTCATAAGGTCCATGAACACAGCTGGTGCGTTAGTCAAACCAAATGGCATAACCATAAACTCGTAATGACCGTAACGCGTCCTAAAAGCTATTTTCGGAATATCATCCTCCTTCACCCGCATTTGATGATATCTGGAACGTAAATCAATCTTCGAATAAACTGACGAACCTTGTAGTTAATCAAATAAGTCGTCGATTCTCGGTAGTGGGTAACGGTTCTTGATGGTAAGTTTGTTCAACTCTCGGTAGTCGATACACAACCTGAATGTACCATCTTTCTTCTTGATAAACAAAACAGGAGCTCCCCATGGTGATGTGCTTGGTCGAATGAAACCACGCTCTAAGAGTTCTTGTAATTGGCTTTGGAGTTCCTTCATTTCGCTGGGTGCGATTCTGTATGGAGCACGAGCTATTGGTGCAGCTCCTGGTACGAGATCTATTTGAAATTCAACAGATCGGTGTGGAGGTAGTCCCGGTAATTCTTTCGGAAATACATCGAGAAATTCTTTTGCGACGGGAACATCATTGATGTTCTTTTCTTTGGGTTTGACTTCTTCGATGTGTGCTAGAACGGTATAGATGATGTGCGTAGAGGTGTATACGAAATAGTTATATTTTTACTAGGAAATTCTATTAAATACGATACAATTTACACAAGTTATTTATTTATTTATAGAGTGGATATACCTAAACCTTGCTACAACACTTATAGGCAGTGTACCTAATCGTACAGTAGTGTAGTTTTTAGTAAGTCCGGTTCGTCCACAGGGAACTAGCCAAGTTTAACGCTATATTTTTAAAACTATATTTGTATAAATATAAATATAAATATATATATATATATATATACATATATATATATACATATATATACATATATATACATACATACATATATATATATATATATATATATATATATATATATATATATATATATATATATATATATATATATATATATATATATATATATATATATAAGTAATATTATTATTATAAAAGGGGGTTTTTACCGTTTAATGACCGGTTTGTCGATTTTAAAACTTTAGTCGCAGTTAAAACCTAATGTACAATATTAAAAATAAAAATAACTTATTTTAAAGCATAAAGTAAATAACGATAAATGAAATTGCGATAAATTAAACTGCGATAAATAAAATGACAATAAATAAAATTGCGATAATTAAAAAGTACGATAATTAAAAGTGCAATTAAATAAAATGACAGTAAATAAAAGTGCGATAAAATATGAAATAAAGGAATTATGCTTATTTAAACTTCCATAATCATGATGTTCGACGTGTTGATTTTAGTTTATTACCATGGGTTAATTGTCCTTTGTCCTGGATTATTCAATATGTCCATACGGTTTTGTCCATAATAGTCCATCAGTCATAAATATAAAGTGCGAGAGTCTTCGTCAAATTATCCTTATACCCGAAGTCAAATATTCCAACTAATTGGGGATTCGAACTGTAACAAGGTCTTAATACTTTGTTTAATGAATACACCAGGTTATCGACTGCGTGTAATCTAAGGTTTTATTACTTTGTTAACAATTACACCAATTACCCTTGTATGTAATTCACCCCTGTTTCAACAAGTCTATTGATTATTAATCCATCCCCGTGTCCGGTCAAATGAATAATTATTGGTATTTATAGATATCCCGCCCACCGTACCCAGTCAAGCGTATGTGGTTATATATAAATACGTCAAATTATAAGTCTATATATTAAATTAACGAGGTATCATTTAGTTATTATAAAGCCCATTAATAGCCCATAGTCTAATTTCCACAAGTGTCGTTCTTTTGTCCAAACTCCAATTATGGTACAAAGCCCAATTATTCCGTCTTTAATATTTTAGCCCAACATCACGATTACTTCGGTATTAAATAAGCATAATAATAACTTAGCTACAAGACATTAATTTAAAAAGGTTGAACATAACTTACAATGATTAATAATAGCGTAGCGTTACACGGACAGAATTTCGACTTACACACTTACAACATTCGCTAACATACCCTTATTATTATTAATCTTAAATTAAAATTAAAATTATAATATATATATATATATATATATATATATATATATATATATATATATATATATATATATATATATATATATATATATATATATATATATATATATATATATATATATATATATCTGTGAGAGAGAGATTGAAAATATATGTTTACATTTGACTGAATTCGTTGCTTTTTATAGGATGTGGCCTGATACTGTTCACCATGCGATCGCTTGGCATTTGTGTCTTCTGGCCATGCGATCGTATGGCCTTCTTTTACAGCTCACATACTTTTGTTTGTTTATTTGCCGACAATTTATATATATAATAATATATATATATATAATTTTAAGAATTATTTATATATTATATTATATTTATGTGCATAGTTGACTTGTAATTTTTAGTCCGTTGCATCAAGCATTGAGAGTTAACTCTGGTCCCGGTTCCGGATTTTCGAACGTCCTTGCGTATAATTTAATATCTTGTACTTTGCGTTTTGTGTCTTGTACTCTTGTAATTTTGAGACGTTTCTCATCAATAATTTGAACCACTTTGATTGTACTTTGTACTTTTTAGCTTTTTGGTCGTTTGCGTCTTCAATTCGTCGAATCTGTCTTTTATCTTCACCTTTTATTATTTAAACGAATATCACTTGTAAATAGAACAATTACAACTAAAAGCTTGTCTTTCTTGAGGGATAGTGCTATGAAATATATGTTCGTGTTTAGCATTATCAAATATTCCCATACTTGAGTGTTGCTTGTCCTCAAGCAATATAGTTTTGAAATAAAAATACTAGAATCACTTCTTTATTCTTCACACTTTGTATATCAGTGATTTCTATACGGCGGTATAAATAATGATAGTAACGTTGTGGTTTACAGTCTCACATGACTATGAAAATTTAGATCCTTAAGAAAATTGGATCTTTATGAAAACATTTGATCTTTTGAAAATTTAATCTAGCTTTTACCTTAGATAAGTTTTTCAGAATAACCCTTCACCGGTGTTTGCAAATTGTTTTTGTGGGTTTGGTGGGTTTCAGATTTGAAAATTTTAGCTAAAAACTTGAGGTTTTGTGTCACCCACTTGCTAACCATGTATTAGGAAAGCAATATGTCCAGTATACTTGCTCCGTATATTATCTTTTGGGAAACTACCGTCCGGTTGTAAAGGAAAGCGTTTGAACAAGCAACTGTTGAGGCAATGTCCCGTGACATGCTTTTAATTATGGTCTATATCATGTCGGATGCAATTACTATCCTTTGTAGGAGCAATAGTAAAGATCACCATATAGTTTTTTGGTCTGGCACAAGGTCCTGTCTTTGACCATGCTATGCAACTACCGTTCTTACGGTTGACACCCGATTTGGTTCAGGTGACCTAATGAATTCCAGGTGAATTCCTAGGATTTTACGTTCAATGGTAATGAACGCATTCAAAATAGGGTTTTCAGAAAACAAATCGGTTTGTAATTTTGATCAAAATATTTTCTCGTTCAAGCTCGAGTTTAGATATCATTGAATTCCATGAGTTTGTAATTCTCAATCTTTAAGGTCAATCTCAAGGATTGAGTAATATCAGTCATAAAAGCTAATTTTTGATCTTTAAGGAGATTATCCTTTCTGGGGATATGATTCATTAGTCTTATAAACTAATTTGCATGGTACCCCCCCATTGTACGAGACAGATCCTCTCATGGTTAGGATAAGTCTGACCACTTGGCGACCCTGTTTGATGCTGAGGTCCGTGGATTTCCAGCTGATTTTTGAGAAAACTTTTCAAGGTTTTTCGTAGACTCTACAACTGGTCTGGACGACAACTTCCTGACCTAAATCAAGAAGCGCGTATCTTTTTCTCTCGGAAGACTTTACTTCCTTTTAAATTTCATTTATATTACAATAACCTGGGTAAAACTGATAAATATCATCCAAAACAAAAGTATCTTCAATTATTTGTAGAAAAATATGTGACATATGTTCTAAATAACTTGGTAAATTTTTCCCACACTTGGCTTTTATTCTCATTTCTTTGCATTTTTATTGTCCTCTATTCCATTTTAAATGAATTCTAACATTTTGGGTTGTTTCTCAATTTATGTCCTTTCCGAGGTAACAATAATTTCGGTACTAACACCTAGTTTTATCGTTCATAAATATGTATAAACATGATTTTGAATTCATTTATTTTAAAATTTTGAAAAATTTTACTAGAATTGGGTAGTCAGTATATAAGACTAGGGCTGTTCTTTATTATCAGAGAGCACTAGATTCTAATACAACTACTGCGTTACTAGTATTTTTAATGGTAACCAAGTATTTAAATTAAAATTTTAAAAATTCGAAAGAATTTAACCTCTTCCCACACTTAAGATCTTGCAATGCCCTCATTTGCAAGAAATCAGTAACAATTTAAATTATTGAGGGTGATTAGCGTAGAAAAATGATTAAATTTTACCAAAGTTTCCAAACATATTGGCGTTTGTTTGTTGAATGATAAATGGTACACATCATTTGTTCATTCAGTCTTGTTGTTACATCACATTTGTTTTTCGTTTTGTCGTCAAAATTAGTAGCTTTTGCTGAACTTAATGCCAGTCTTTGAAAATGCGCTGTTTTACCCTGTTGTGTACATGAGATAAAATACATACAATACAAATATAAACATGCATGATAATTTGAAATGGGACTTAATATCCCACTTTCAAATTACAAAAAATGAAATATTAGTACAAAATAATAAAAATATTAAAAATTACATTAAAAGTATCACAATATTATATGTTTAAACATAAAAATAAATAAAGATAATAAAAAATAAAAATCACCAACGGGAACTATATCAATCTGGATAGGGGTTCCAGTTCATGTCGTCGGGCGGGTTCCATGGTTGGTTATAGCTGTACTGATAGGCCTGGTTAGGGTCATAGAGAGTAAATGGTGGTCGCATATAGGGCTGGTGTGGAGGATAGTAAGCAGGTCGGGTCGGTACGTAGTTATTTGGTACCTGAGGTGATAGCTGGCTCATGATCTGATACTGATGATAGTGCCATCTATCATGCTGTCGTTGCCTAGAATGCTCGTACACATTATCGGCGTGCCACTGCTCGAACTGACTAAATCTACCCTCGTTTGTCATTTCTACCTCATCTATACGCTGGTAGACGTCAGTCATAGCCTCCCTAATGACATCCCTAATGTCATCCGGTTCCTCCATTTCCTCATCTGAACCTCTCTCTACCTGTGGAAGATGACCATCATATGGTATTGCCTGATTGCGTCTACTTTTTAATACCTTAGCACCCTGATAGACCTTCAATCCTAAAGTATCAACCTGTTCCCTACACACCATCAGTGGACCCCTTTGGTCTCTATCTACACCCAAATACTCTCCAATGAGAGTAACAAAAATACCTCCTCCTATTATTCCCCCGTCCTGTATTCCTGCTACCATTTTGGACAGATAAAAACCAACACAGTAGGGGATATTAACAAAGCTTCTATGATTTCGAATACACTTAAGATAAAATAAGTCGTGTAAGGTCATCTTCTCCTTGTTTTTACTTCTTTGTATAATCGAATTAGCTAAAAATCTATGTATAATACGTAGCTCTGCTTTGTTAATATCTAAATAGGAGTGTCTTCCTCCCAACGTAAAAACATTATAATCTGACATACGCCTCCAGACGGCATCCACGTCAAAATTCCTATCTACCCGCTCCCCATGATAAATCAAATTTGTACAATCGGGTAGTAGTAATTCACCTGGAGTGTAAATCTGTAAAGCCCTGGCCATGTCCAGCATGGACATCCTGTACATCCTACGGCCAAGTAAAAATCTAAGAAAACTTCTATCATCTAACCTAACTACATCCGCATTAAGTGATATAGTACTCATAAGCTCAACACACCATTCCTTATATACAAGCCTACGAATGATGAATAAACGTTCCCAATCGGGAAAAGGAGAGCTGCCATACCTTTGGATCAGATGTTGTCTAACTGAGTTAACTAGTTGGACCCTTTCCAAAGGCTCCCAATCGATTACCCTCGGCACTTCTACATTTTTCGTTACCAGTTTAAATTTGTTACTTTGGTATGTCGGGTAGGCTCTCCAGCTTCGATCAAATCTCAAATTGGGATGCAACAGCTCTTCATGAATCTTTGGGTGTTCTATGATTGGATGAATCGGAAATTGTACGTAGGCATTAACATATTCTTGTTGCGGATCATAATATGGTACGTGTTGATCAGGTTGTTGTTGTTGCTCCTGTTCAGGTTCTGGTTCATATTGTGGCTCATATTGCATTTCTGGTTCAGATTCCGGAGCAGGTTGCCTAGATGATGATGATGCACCATCAGTATCGGTATTTTTCTGCAATACACATTAACCACAAAATTTGTGCATCCAAACATGCATTAGTGTTAGCAAAATAACAACTTGAAACAATTACAATAACATGTTTAATCAAAATTAAACTTATACACATTTTTACAATTTTTACAATTCTACACTTTTTCAAATAAGCATATATGAAAATGTTTACAAAGTTCATAAGCATTCAACTCAAATAACATGTTAAAATAACCATTACTAGCAATTAAACAAGTTTCAAATGGCATTTACATCAATTTAATCAAGTTCATGAATTTTAGACTTAAAAAGTCTACTTTAATTTTCAAAAATCATGTTTAGGATCAAAGTTTGGATCATTTAGCTACCTAAACATGTTACACTACTTAATTTAGCAATAATTCATGATAAAAATCGGTCATAATCTGTTTATATCAAAAAGCCCCAAATTGCTCAAGAACACAAACCCTAGATTTCTAAAAATTTTGAAGTTTATGGCTTGTTAAATAGCATCAATCTAGGTTATACATGCATAAAATACTAACAATTTAACTCTAATTACACTAAAAATTGACAAAATCAAATTAGTTAAAATATTGGTAATTATCACAAAAACTAAGAAATTTAAGAGTTTAGAGGTGTAATTTTTACCTTATTGCTAAAAAATCCGAACCTAGGCATGATTGTAGCGAAGTTTTGTGAGAAATTTGGTGAAATTTGGGTGAAAATTGGTGATTTGAAGAGTGTATGTGTGTATGTGTTCGTGTTTGTGTATGAGTGTGGAGTGAGACAGAAGCAGCGAGCTGCTCTTTTTTGTTTCTGACCAGATTTTTAACACCATGCGATCGCATGGTTCTCAAGACCAAACCCCATGCGATCGCATGGGGTCCTTTTTTTTATATATAAAATCTTATACTTATAAAACAAAAATTAAATAAATTTAAAATTTTGTTTTCCTTGTTATTTAGGATGAGGGCGTTTCGGATCGTTGTCCTAGTCCGTCCCTCGACAAAATTTTAGAAATTTGTCATTTTAAAGCGTTGTTTTAAAAGTAAAGATTTTTGAGTTTTTTAAAATGTTTTTGGCATACTTTAATTCAATAAGATTAAAAATAATGATAATAAAATTTCTCGTCCCTTCCTTGGGTAAAGCAATTTCGGTTCAACGACCTAGTTTTCAACTCATGACGAATTTTTAGATATTACATTTTTAACTTAATTAAATAAAGTAAATTTTGTTTTTAAATTCACACCAAATTTAAATTTAAAATGCATAAGATTAAAAATTCATATTATTAAAATTAAAAATTCACACCAAATTTATATTATATTTTTTTTTATACATACAAACTTATATTAAAAATATTAATTTTTCAAATATTTACAAACTTAAATATATTGATTTTAAAAAGTTTACAATATTAATTTAATATTTATATATTAATTTTAAAAACAAAGTAAAAATTTAAAATTTAAAATCTTTTTGGTCTTTTATCCCACTTTAATCAATCAAATATTATCAAAAATATACGACCCTCTTTTCGGTAAAATAATTTCTGTTCCATAACCTAGTTTTACTCCTGACGAATTTTTAAATTTTTTTTGTATTGATTGATTAAAGATATTTATACCTTAAGAATAAACGGTAAATTTCGCAGTGATGTAATAAATTTTTGTATGATATCAATAATTTCGGTTACGCATACCTAATTTTATTGAATACCAATTTAATACTTTATAGCGAACGATTCAGCGTTTATTATCAAAAGGTTACAAGCAATAAAAAAAACTGTACATACTTACCTGTGAGATAGAATTCTCAAAGACCTGCTTTAGTCGACTCTTAGGAGAGTCGTGTGATTTGATTTTCCATAGCTACGTAAGTGTAACCTCGATTCTTCAATATATTTTCTTCTAAACATATGAACGGTCCTTCTCTGCATAGAGTAACAAATTCGGTATTTGAATATGTTTGATTATTTGAACATTTACCTTTGTGTGACCATTTTCCACATTTATAACATCTTTCAAGGTGTCGTGCTCTTCTTTTTGTTGCGAATTTTGATTTTCCTTTACCAAATGCATCTTATGATGATCTTTCCTGAGTTCTTTCCTTACTTCGTCACATATGCATCTTATTACTGACACCAGGTCACTCGGGAGTGTGTCATTATTACGTTTAGTAATCAAAGCGTGTAGCATTAGGCCATGGTTCAGATCAAAGGAATTCTTCATCTCGTAAAACCTAAAAAAATAAAAATTCAGAATGGAGGGAGAAGACTAAAAAAATAAAAATTCATAATGGAGGGAGAAGACTAGTTCTTTAGGGTCTGCTAGGGAAAGACCATTCGGATTCCATTCTCGAAAACTACACGAAAACAGAATATCTAACTCTAACAGAAATATATATAACCTTAAAAAGATTCGATTCTCCCCACACTTAGTTAGCTGTGGTGTCGAAATTGTGATTAACTTCGTTTTCAATTGGACTATCAACAACTTGTATATCTCTGACTTTTACTTCAAGCCAATTGTTGATTTCCTCTGTAACTTTCACAAATTTAACTAACATTGCCTTTTCTTTAGGCGACAAATTGGATACTAATCGGTTACATAACTTAAAGTTCCCCTTAATCCTAGCATCTTGAATCCGTTTATAAAGTTTCTTCGTTGAACTGTTGAAAACGGGTTCATCTAAATTTGTATCAACAATGGGGTTCTTTGTTATTAGGTCATCATTGGTTGTTGCTTTATCTTCCCCACACTTAGGCGTTTTTATTGGTTCAACAGTTTTGGTTGGTGGAGATCTAAACTTTCGGTTCACAAAGGTAACCGATTTGTCACCATCCCTTAGTGTTATTCTACCTTCTCTTACGTCAATGAACGCTTCGGTGGTTGCTAAAAATGGGCGACCTAAAATTAGAGGAATATCAAGGTCTTCCTCCATATTAATAACTATGAAATTTGCAACAAAGGTCAAACTTCCCACTTTAACAAGTAAATTGTTTGCTATTCTAACCGGGTGTTTAATGGTTTGATCAAATAATTGAACACCTATTCTGGTTGGTCTTAATTTACCCACACCTAATCTTTTATATAAGGAAAGAGGCATAACATTTGCACTTGCTCCTAAATCTGCGAGTCCATTATACATAGCACCATCGTTAAGCAAGCAAGAAATGATAAATTCACCTGGGTCTCCTACTTTAGTAAGTAGAGTTGGTTTGTTACCCTTTTTCAAGTGATATTTTCTTGGTTCTTTCACTTTTACTTGAACTTCTTGTTCACATTTTTCTTCGTTTCTTGGAATGAGAGGTTTGTATAAGAATTCTTCTTCATCACTCCAATTTGAAGCTTCCCCGTCTTCCAATTTTGGTTTTTCATATGTTGTTGATAACATATTTATGTTTTCATTCTGATGTCGTAGCGTGGGGTTACGAAATATACTATATTTTTAATACGGAATGCTACAAAATTTAACAAGTTTTAATTAAATATTTACAAAATGGATATACCAAAACCTTGCTACAACACAATAGGCAGTGTACCTAGTCGCGGAGTAGTATAGTTTTTAGTAAGTCCGGTTCGTTCCACAGGGAGACGGGCTTATGAAACACTTATTTTTATATAATTATATTTGTACAAAATATATATAATTATATATAATAATATATAAAAGGAGAGTTTACCGTTTAATGACCGGTTTGTCGATTTTATATTTTAAGCGAAGCGTATAGTAAATGACGATATTTAAATAAATAACAATAATTAAAATGACAATAAATAAAAGTACGAGGAAATATGAATTAAAAAATATTATGCTTATTTAAACTTCCGTAACCATGATGGTTGACGTGTTGATTTTAGTTTTATGCCCATGGGTTAATTGTCCTTTGTCCTGGATTATTTAATATGTCCGTCTGGTTTTTGTCCATAACAGTCCATCGGTCATAAATTTAAAGTGCGAGTGTCCTCGTCAATTTATTCTTATACCCGAAGTCAAATATTCCAACTAATTGGGGACTTAAACTGTAACAAGGTTTTAATATTTTGTTTAATAATTACACCAGGATATCGACTGCGTGTAACCCAAGATTTTAATACTTTGTTATCAATTATACCAAGTGTCCTTTGTACATAATTTCACCCCTGTTTTAATTATTCTAGTGGCTATTAATCCATTCTCGTGTCCGGTTAAATGAACGATTATTCGTACATATAAATACCCCGCCCATCGTGTCCGATCGAGTGTATATGGTAATTTATAGGGACACCCAATTGTAAGTCTTTATATTAACATTAACAAACTATCATTTAGTTAAACAAATATAAAGCCCATTAATAGCTCATAGTCTAATTTCCACAAGTGTCGTTTTTTTTGTCCAAACCCCAATTATGGTACAAAGTCCAATTACCCAATTTTAGTAATTAGCCCAACATCATGATTACTTCGGCTCAAATAAGCATAATAATAACTTAGTTACGAGACATTAATTTAAAAAGGAGAACATAACTTACATTGAGTATTTATCGCGTAGTGTTACACGGACAGAATTTCGACTTCAAAAACCCGTAAAATAACCTTTACATAACCCGAACTAATCTAATATAACACTAATCTATACTATATATACATATATATATTTATTTATATTATACTAGGGAGTATTATTATTATTATGTTGGTGTGTGTAAAAACGAACGAAAACTGGCAAATTTATAGACCAGGCCTGATTCTGATCCTCATGCTACTCGCATGGGAAATAGCCTTCTGGCCATGCGAGTCGCATGGCCACCCTGGACAGCTCACATTGATTTGTCTCATAGCTTGCCGACATAATATTAAATATAAATAAAATATAAATAATTTTAATAATTATATTATATTTATATGCATAGTAGACTAGATATTTTTGGTCCGTTGCGTCTCGCGTTTCTTCTTGGCTCGGGTCCCGGTTCCGGATTTTCGGACGTCTTCGCGTATTATTTTATATCGTGTACTTTGCGTTCCGCAACTTGTACTCTTGTCATTTTTAGACGTTCTTCATCAATAATTTGAACCACTTTAATTGTATCTTGTACATTTGAGCATTTTGGACCTTTCCGTCTTCAATTCTTCGTTTTCGCCTTTTGTCTTCGCACTTATTAAATATAAACGAATATTACTTGAATATGGAACAATTACAACTAAAATCCTGTCTTTCTTGGGGGATAATGCTATGAAATATATGTTCCTTTTTAGCCTTATCAATATCCCCACACTTGAACGTTGCTTGTCCTCAAGCAATACAGTCTTGAAATAATATAATACATCACACGAATCACTTCTTTATTCTTCACACTTTGTACATCAGTGATTTTGATAGAGCGGTATAAACAATGATAGTAATGATAGAACCATGGTTAAAGGTGGGTGTGTCATCCACAGTTGCCTTGGGTTTAGGTCAACGACACTTACAATCAAATAGCCGATTTACTTTCGGTTTTCAAAGCAAAGTGCACATTTGAAAGGTGGTTTACAGTCCCACATGACTATAAAAATGTAGATCCTTAAGGAAATTGGATCTTTATGAAAACATTTGATCTTTTAAAAATTCAAGCTAGATTTTACCCTAGACAAGTTTTCTGATTTGATCCATCATCGGTGTTGCAAAATATATTTGTGGATCAATATTTTGGCTTAAAACTTTTAGGTTTGTGTAATCCACTGCTATCCCGGTATCGGAAGCACACATCCAGTTTACTTGTTCCGTATATTACCTTTCGGTAAACTACCGTCCGGTTGTAAAGGAAAGCGATGAACAAGAAACTGTTAAGGCAATGTCTAATGACATGCATTTGTTCATGGTCTAATTAACGTGTCGGATGCTAGAACTATCCTTGGTAGGAGCAATAGTAAAGATCATCCTTTGATTTTTCGGTCTGGCACAAGGTCCTGTCTTCGACCATGCTATGCAACCACCGTTCTTACGGTTGACACCCGATTTGGTTCAGGTGACCTAATGAATTCCAGGTGAATTCCTAGGATTTTACGTTCAATGGTAATGAACGCATTGAAAATGGGTTTTCAGAAAACAAATCGGTTTGTAATTTTTATCAAAATATTTCCTCGTTCAAGCTCGAGTTTAGATATCATCGAATTCCATGAGTTTGAATTCTCAATCTTTAAGGTCAATCTCAAGGATTGAGTAATATCAGGCTTAAAAGCTGATTTTTGATCTTTAAAGGAGATTATCCTTTCTGGGGATCTGATTCATTAGTCTTATCAAGCTAATTTGCACGGTGCCCCCCCCATTGTATGAGATAAATCCTTCTCATGGTTAGGATAAATCTGACCACCTGGCGACCCTGTTTTATGCTGAGGTCCGTGGATTTCATGCTGATTTTAGTGTTGACTTTTCTAGATTTTTCGTCAATCTACAGCTGGTCTGAACGACAACTTCTTGACCTAAATCAAGAAGCGCGTTTCTTTTTCGGAAGACTTTACTTCCTTTAAATGATGGAATTGATTCATCGTGTAGATCCATCTTTCATTACAGTAAATCGGGTAAAACAGTTAATTTAGTCCAAAACAAAAGCACTTGCAATAAACTTTACAGAAACATGTGATAGATAGTTTTTAATTGAATAACTTGGTACATTCTCCCCACACTTAGTTTCTTTCTTTGCCTTTTTATTCTCCTTTATTCTATTTTAAATGAATTCAATCGTTTTAGGGTGTTTCTCAATTTATGTCCTTTCCGAGGTAACGATAATTTCGGTATTAACACCTAGTTTTCATCGTTCATAAATATGTATAAACATGATTTTGAATTCATTTATTTAAATTTTTTTTTTTTTTTTAAAATTTTCACAAAATTTGGCAAATAAACTAAGTGCAAATCCGAGAGAATTTATAACCCTTCCCCACACTTAAGATCATGCAATGCCCTCATTTGCATGAAATCAGACTATAATTATAAATTCATGAGGGTGATTAGTGTAGAAAAGTGATTAAGATTACCTAGTTTGTACTTACAAAACTCGTCGAATGATAGATGGCGCGCCTCACCGTTCATTCCTTCTTGTTTTATCACACATGTTTTTCTTCAAAAATGGTTGCTTTTCTGAACTGTTTGCTAATTTTTGAAAATGCGTGTTTTACCCTAAGTTATCATGCATGTTTATTAACGAGTTATGCACTAACCCGAACCCCTAATTTAACGTTAAGTGGGGTTAGACTTCCCTACACTTTAGCTGACGATATGTGAAGTCGGTGGAATAAGTTCCAAGAATTAAAATAGTGAGCCAGTTATTTACATCTCGAGTGGTATATAATATATCAACGGTTTTAAAGTTTAGACCCACCCGAATATCACTACTTAATTCTTTTTTAAGTGTAGCTTTTAGTAAATAGATATGTCTCTTTTCTGGTTCTTGGTCAAATGGATCGATATACATCGACATACATATTATAGGGCGGACAATTCCTAACATTTCCTTCCTTTTATTCTCGAGATCAAAGTTTTCACCTCTATTACCCGATTGGGTGAAATCCGAGGTGTCATTATCTATTACAGCTTGTAGTTCATCTTTGGTAGATGACTCGTCTATAGAGAATATTGGATTGGAAGGTTGTGGAATGGTGAAGTTAGGTTTGGCCTCGGGGGTAAAATTTTCAACGTTATCGTATTCCCAAGAGTACCAATTTGTCACCCTTACTTCTTCTTTATCCATTGATGGATCGATGATTTCGTCGGTAGAGGCTAATGTGTCAATATGTTGTGAAATTGGTAAAGCTGAATAAAAAGTATCATCGGGATAGTTGGTGATTTCGGAGCTCTCGAATTCATCAAAATTCGATGATTTGAGATTTTCTTGAACAATACTCCTCAGATCAACAGGTGTGTAGTCTGATAGAGTTTCAGCTTGCCGGTTTACAAACTCGCTCATTTGTTCATTTTGAGCATCGAGTTCTTCGAGTTTGATTTTCATATGATCTAAAGAATTTTCGGACACGTAATTTTCCTCGTCTTCTGGTTGTTGAGTTTGGATATATTCTTGGGAATAATCCCAGTTTGAATTGCGTTCTTCATAATCGTTCCATGCAGGTTCTGTGGGTGCGTAATTTTCCATAGGAACGTAATAGTAACATTCCCATGTTGAGTGATAATCTCCACAGATTTCACAACCAGTTATTGTTTCATCATTCGTGATCCAAGATTGACCGAACGAATTGTCATCAACACTCGTTTGAGAGTATTGATTTAATTGATTTTGGATATCAAAAAGGGTTTCCATAGCCTTGTTTTCAAAATTTTCCATTTTATTGCGATGGCCAAATTTTAGCTACAATGTGGTGCATTTACTAATTATCCTATTAGTTATAAAAATAGAAAAACTTATATAAGTTGTCCAATTAATAGACTTTTCTGCTTTTGCCCACGTTTCGAATAGCCAAAAGATGCAGCAGGGAGCCAGAACCCTTTAAATCGGAAGCTCACAACTCAGCCACTAACAAATCCAACTATTACTACGAAGCAGAAAATTGTCAACGTCCATTAATTTAACCACTTAAATAATTTTTCTTTCTGTTTGAGATATTAGATAAGAAATAGAGAAAATTTCTAAGTCCTAAAAACTAAAGCGTCGAGAAATAAGAAAGAAAAAGAATGCGCGTCGAAAAACGTCGAAAAATAAAAATAAGAAAATAGCGCGTCGTAACTTAAAAAGGAATTAAAAACTAAGAATTAAAAGTTGCGTCTAAAAATATTAAAGCTTAAAAGAAAAACTATATCCCAAATGGTAATAACTTAAAAAGATACTAAAATATAAAAACGGCGTCGCAAAATTCTAAAGCACCTAAATTTTAGTCTAAAGAAAAAGCACTTAAGGGATTTTACGGCAATGCCTAAAAATTCTAGAAATAAAAATGAAACTACGGCAAAAACTAGACTTAAAACTAAGCACGAATGATAAAAATACAAAAATTACGCTAAAAATAAATAAAAGATACAAAATATAAAAGTTAATAAAAAGTTTATAAAAATTATTAGTTTTATAAAAATATTATTTTTATATTTTATATTATAAAAGTATTAAGTTTATAAATTTAAAACTAATTAAAAGTAAATATAAATTAAATTATCTAAAAATAATAATAATAATAATAATAAAAACTAGGGTTATAATAATAATAATAAAATAAAACGTAATAAATGCGTTTTTAGGTCAAGTGAGTGGGCCTGTCAGAACCCCTCATGCGACTCGCATGGGTTTAAGAGAAAAGGTCATGCGACTCGCATGACCTGCTGGTTCAGTTCAAGAAGGGTTCAAAAATGACAGGTCAGTTCGTATTATTTATTATTTATTATTTATTTTTATTTTGTTTTATATTTAAAGTAAAATATATATAAAATAAATAAAAACTTATATTTTTATAAAACTAAAAATAGAAATATTTTATATTTTCATAAATAAAAATCTTAAAAATATATAAAAGCAATTATTTTTTTTTCGGTTTTTAAATTTTTAAATTTTTTTTTTTATAGATTTTATATTGTTTTTCTAAAAATGTAAATAAATATTTCGCCGACTCCCCGGCAGCGGCGCCAAAAACTTGATGTCGTAGCGTGGGGTTACGAAATATACTATATTTTTAATACGGAATGCTACAAAATTTAACAAGTTTTAATTAAATATTTACAAAATGGATATACCAAAACCTTGCTACAACACAATAGGCAGTGTACCTAGTCGCGGAGTAGTATAGTTTTTAGTAAGTCCGGTTCGTTCCACAGGGAGACGGGCTTATGAAACACTTATTTTTATATAATTATATTTGTACAAAATATATATAATTATATATAATAATATATAAAAGGAGAGTTTACCGTTTAATGACCGGTTTGTCGATTTTATATTTTAAGCGAAGCGTATAGTAAATGACGATATTTAAATAAATAACAATAATTAAAATGACAATAAATAAAAGTACGAGGAAATATGAAATAAAAAATATTATGCTTATTTAAACTTCCGTAACCATGATGGTTGACGTGTTGATTTTAGTTTTATGCCCATGGGTTAATTGTCCTTTGTCCTGGATTATTTAATATGTCCGTCTGGTTTTTGTCCATAACAGTCCATCGGTCATAAATTTAAAGTGCGAGTGTCCTCGTCAATTTATTCTTATATACAAGCCTACGAATGATGAATAAACGTTCCCAATCGGGAAAAGGAGAGCTGCCATACCTTTGGATCAGATGTTGTCTAACTGAGTTAACTAGTTGGACCCTTTCCAAAGGCTCCCAATCGATTACCCTCGGCACTTCTACATTTTTCGTTACCAGTTTAAATTTGTTACTTTGGTATGTCGGGTAGGCTCTCCAGCTTCGATCAAATCTCAAATTGGGATGCAACAGCTCTTCATGAATCTTTGGGTGTTCTATGATTGGATGAATCGGAAATTGTACGTAGGCATTAACATATTCTTGTTGCGGATCATAATATGGTACGTGTTGATCAGGTTGTTGTTGTTGCTCCTGTTCAGGTTCTGGTTCATATTGTGGCTCATATTGCATTTCTGGTTCAGATTCCGGAGCAGGTTGCCTAGATGATGATGATGCACCATCAGTATCGGTATTTTTCTGCAATACACATTAACCACAAAATTTGTGCATCCAAACATGCATTAGTGTTAGCAAAATAACAACTTGAAACAATTACAATAACATGTTTAATCAAAATTAAACTTATACACATTTTTACAATTTTTACAATTCTACACTTTTTCAAATAAGCATATATGAAAATGTTTACAAAGTTCATAAGCATTCAACTCAAATAACATGTTAAAATAACCATTACTAGCAATTAAACAAGTTTCAAATGGCATTTACATCAATTTAATCAAGTTCATGAATTTTAGACTTAAAAAGTCTACTTTAATTTTCAAAAATCATGTTTAGGATCAAAGTTTGGATCATTTAGCTACCTAAACATGTTACACTACTTAATTTAGCAATAATTCATGATAAAAATCGGCCATAATCTGTTTATATCAAAAAGCCCCAAATTGCTCAAGAACACAAACCCTAGATTTCTAAAAATTTTGAAGTTTATGGCTTGTTAAATAGCATCAATCTAGGTTATACATGCATAAAATACTAACAATTTAACTCTAATTACACTAAAAATTGACAAAATCAAATTAGTTAAAATATTGGTAATTATCACAAAAACTAAGAAATTTAAGAGTTTAGAGGTGTAATTTTTACCTTATTGCTAAAAAATCCGAACCTAGGCATGATTGTAGCGAAGTTTTGTGAGAAATTTGGTGAAATTTGGGTGAAAATTGGTGATTTGAAGAGTGTATGTGTGTATGTGTTCGTGTTTGTGTATGAGTGTGGAGTGAGACAGAAGCAGCGAGCTGCTCTTTTTTGTTTCTGACCAGATTTTTAACACCATGCGATCGCATGGTTCTCAAGACCAAACCCCATGCGATCGCATGGGGTCCTTTTTTTTTATATATAAAATCTTATACTTATAAAACAAAAATTAAATAAATTTAAAATTTTGTTTTCCTTGTTATTTAGGATGAGGGCGTTTCGGATCGTTGTCCTAGTCCGTCCCTCGACAAAATTTTAGAAATTTGTCATTTTAAAGCGTTGTTTTAAAAGTAAAGATTTTTGAGTTTTTTAAAATGTTTTTGGCATACTTTAATTCAATAAGATTAAAAATAATGATAATAAAATTTCTCGTCCCTTCCTTGGGTAAAGCAATTTCGGTTCAACGACCTAGTTTTCAACTCATGACGAATTTTTAGATATTACATTTTTAACTTAATTAAATAAAGTAAATTTTTGTTTTTAAATTCACACCAAATTTAAATTTAAAATGCATAAGATTAAAAATTCATATTATTAAAATTAAAAATTCACACCAAATTTATATTATATTTTTTTTATACATACAAACTTATATTAAAAATATTAATTTTTCAAATATTTACAAACTTAAATATATTGATTTTAAAAAGTTTACAATATTAATTTAATATTTATATATTAATTTTAAAAACAAAGTAAAATTTTAAAATTTAAAATCTTTTTGGTCTTTTATCCCACTTTAATCAATCAAATATTATCAAAAATATACGACCCTCTTTTCGGTAAAATAATTTCTGTTCCATAACCTAGTTTTACTCCTGACGAATTTTTAAATTTTTTTTGTATTGATTGATTAAAGATATTTATACCTTAAGAATAAACGGTAAATTTCGCAGTGATGTAATAAATTTTTGTATGATATCAATAATTTCGGTTACGCATACCTAATTTTATTGAATACCAATTTAATACTTTATAGCGAACGATTCAGCGTTTATTATCAAAAGGTTACAAGCAATAAAAAAAACTGTACATACTTACCTGTGAGATAGAATTCTCAAAGACCTGCTTTAGTCGACTCTTAGGAGAGTCGTGTGATTTGATTTTCCATAGCTACGTAAGTGTAACCTCGATTCTTCAATATATTTTCTTCTAAACATATGAACGGTCCTTCTCTGCATAGAGTAACAAATTCGGTATTTGAATATGTTTGATTATTTGAACATTTACCTTTGTGTGACCATTTTCCAAATTTATAACATCTTTCAAGGTGTCGTGCTCTTCTTTTTGTTGCGAATTTTGATTTTCCTTTACCAAATGCATCTTATGATGATCTTTCCTGAGTTCTTTCCTTACTTCGTCACATATGCTTCTTATTACTGACACCAGGTCACTCGGGAGTGTGTCATTATTACGTTTAGTAATCAAAGCGTGTAGCATTAGGCCATGGTTCAGATCAAAGGAATTCTTCATCTCGTAAAACCTAAAAAAATAAAAATTCAGAATGGAGGGAGAAGACTAAAAAAATAAAAATTCATAATGGAGGGAGAAGACTAGTTCTTTAGGGTCTGCTAGGGAAAGACCATTCGGATTCCATTCTCGAAAACTACACGAAAACAGAATATCTAACTCTAACAGAAATATATATAACCTTAAAAAGATTCGATTCTCCCCACACTTAGTTAGCTGTGGTGTCGAAATTGTGATTAACTTCGTTTTCAATTGGACTATCAACAACTTGTATATCTCTGACTTTTACTTCAAGCCAATTGTTGATTTCCTCTGTAACTTTCACAAATTTAACTAACATTGCCTTTTCTTTAGGCGACAAATTGGATACTAATCGGTTACATAACTTAAAGTTCCCCTTAATCCTAGCATCTTGAATCCGTTTATAAAGTTTCTTCGTTGAACTGTTGAAAACGGGTTCATCTAAATTTGTATCAACAACGGGGTTCTTTGTTATTAGGTCATCATTGGTTGTTGCTTTATCTTCCCCACACTTAGGCGTTTTTATTGGTTCAACAGTTTTGGTTGGTGGAGATCTAAACTTTCGGTTCACAAAGGTAACCGATTTGTCACCATCCCTTAGTGTTATTCTACCTTCTCTTACGTCAATGAACGCTTCGGTGGTTGCTAAAAATGGGCGACCTAAAATTAGAGGAATATCAAGGTCTTCCTCCATATTAATAACTATGAAATTTGCAACAAAGGTCAAACTTCCCACTTTAACAAGTAAATTGTTTGCTATTCTAACCGGGTGTTTAATGGTTTGATCAAATAATTGAACACCTATTCTGGTTGGTCTTAATTTACCCACACCTAATCTTTTATATAAGGAAAGAGGCATAACATTTGCACTTGCTCCTAAATCTGCGAGTCCATTATACATAGCACCATCGTTAAGCAAGCAAGAAATGATAAATTCACCTGGGTCTCCTACTTTAGTAAGTAGAGTTGGTTTGTTACCCTTTTTCAAGTGATATTTTCTTGGTTCTTTCACTTTTACTTGAACTTCTTGTTCACATTTTTCTTCGTTTCTTGGAATGAGAGGTTTGTATAAGAATTCTTCTTCATCACTCCAATTTGAAGCTTCCCCGTCTTCCAATTTTGGTTTTTCATATGTTGTTGATAACATATTTATGTTTTCATTCTGATGTCGTAGCGTGGGGTTACGAAATATACTATATTTTTAATACGGAATGCTACAAAATTTAACAAGTTTTAATTAAATATTTACAAAATGGATATACCAAAACCTTGCTACAACACAATAGGCAGTGTACCTAGTCGCGGAGTAGTATAGTTTTTAGTAAGTCCGGTTCGTTCCACAGGGAGACGGGCTTATGAAACACTTATTTTTATATAATTATATTTGTACAAAATATATATAATTATATATAATAATATATAAAAGGAGAGTTTACCGTTTAATGACCGGTTTGTCGATTTTATATTTTAAGCGAAGCGTATAGTAAATGACGATATTTAAATAAATAACAATAATTAAAATGACAATAAATAAAAGTACGAGGAAATATGAATTAAAAAATATTATGCTTATTTAAACTTCCGTAACCATGATGGTTGACGTGTTGATTTTAGTTTTATGCCCATGGGTTAATTGTCCTTTGTCCTGGATTATTTAATATGTCCGTCTGGTTTTTGTCCATAACAGTCCATCGGTCATAAATTTAAAGTGCGAGTGTCCTCGTCAATTTATTCTTATACCCGAAGTCAAATATTCCAACTAATTGGGGACTTAAACTGTAACAAGGTTTTAATATTTTGTTTAATAATTACACCAGGATATCGACTGCGTGTAACCCAAGATTTTAATACTTTGTTATCAATTATACCAAGTGTCCTTTGTACATAATTTCACCCCTGTTTTAATTATTCTAGTGGCTATTAATCCATTCTCGTGTCCGGTTAAATGAACGATTATTCGTACATATAAATACCCCGCCCATCGTGTCCGATCGAGTGTATATGGTAATTTATAGGGACACCCAATTGTAAGTCTTTATATTAACATTAACAAACTATCATTTAGTTAAACAAATATAAAGCCCATTAATAGCTCATAGTCTAATTTCCACAAGTGTCGTTTTTTTTGTCCAAACCCCAATTATGGTACAAAGTCCAATTACCCAATTTTAGTAATTAGCCCAACATCATGATTACTTCGGCTCAAATAAGCATAATAATAACTTAGTTACGAGACATTAATTTAAAAAGGAGAACATAACTTACATTGAGTATTTATCGCGTAGTGTTACACGGACAGAATTTCGACTTCAAAAACCCGTAAAATAACCTTTACATAACCCGAACTAATCTAATATAACACTAATCTATACTATATATACATATATATATTTATTTATATTATACTAGGGAGTATTATTATTATTATGTTGGTGTGTGTAAAAACGAACGAAAACTGGCAAATTTATAGACCAGGCCTGATTCTGATCCTCATGCGACTCGCATGGGAAATAGCCTTCTGGCCATGCGAGTCGCATGGCCACCCTGGACAGCTCACATTGATTTGTCTCATAGCTTGCCGACATAATATTAAATATAAATAAAATATAAATAATTTTAATAATTATATTATATTTATATGCATAGTAGACTAGATATTTTTGGTCCGTTGCGTCTCGCGTTTCTTCTTGGCTCGGGTCCCGGTTCCGGATTTTCGGACGTCTTCGCGTATTATTTTATATCGTGTACTTTGCGTTCCGCAACTTGTACTCTTGTCATTTTTAGACGTTCTTCATCAATAATTTGAACCACTTTAATTGTATCTTGTACATTTGAGCATTTTGGACCTTTCTGTCTTCAATTCTTCGTTTTCGCCTTTTGTCTTCGCACTTATTAAATATAAACGAATATTACTTGAATATGGAACAATTACAACTAAAATCCTGTCTTTCTTGGGGGATAATGCTATGAAATATATGTTCCTTTTTAGCCTTATCACATTCTGAGGGTTTTCTTGGGTGGTGAAATTATGATTGACTTCATTGTCGACTTTCATCGGACCATGTATGTAATGTTTAACTCTGTGACCATTAACTTTAAATTCAATCCCATTTGAATTTATTAACTCTATTGTTTCATATGGGAAAACTCTTTTGACTATGAATGGTCCAGACCATCTTGATTTCAATTTTCCAGGAAATAGCTTGAATCGTGAATTGAAAAGAAGAACTCTGTCTCCTTCTTTAAATTCCTTTGAACTTCTGATTCTTTTATCATGCCATTTCTTCGTTCTTTCCTTATAGATTAACAAATTTTCGTATGCTTCATGTCTTAATTCTTCTAATTCGTTTAGTTGACTTAACCGTAGACGTCCAGCTTCATGTAAATCAAGATTACATGTCTTCAAAGCCCAAAATACTTTGTGCTCAATTTCTACTGGAAGGTGACATGCTTTTCCGTAAACTAGTCTAAAAGGTGTGGTGCCAATTGGAGTTTTGTAGGCTGTTCTGAAAGCCCAGAGTGCATCCTCCAATTTCATGGACCATTCCTTCGGATTTGATCCTACGGTTTTCTCTAGAATACGTTTTAATGCCCGGTTGGTATTTTCAACTTATCCACTTGTTTGTGGATGATAAGCGGTTGAGATTTTATGAGTTACTCCATATCTTTTGAGAACTTTCTCAAGTTGATTATTACAAAAATGAGTACCCCGATCACTTATTAAAGCTTTTGGTGTTCCAAACCTAGCAAAAAGACGTTTTAAAAAGTTGACTACAACTCGTGCATCGTTAGTTGGGAGAGCTTGTGCTTCCGCCCATTTAGATACATAATCAATAGCAACGAGAATGTAGAGATTATTATGAGATTTTGGAAATGGACCCATAAAGTCAATACCCCAAATGTCAAATACTTCACATACTTGAATGACATTTTGTGGCATTTTATCACGTTGACTTATTTTCCGGCCCTTTGATAAGTATCACAGGATATGCAAAGAAGGTGTGCGTCTTTGAAAATTATAGGCCAATAGAATCCAGCGTCATAAACTTTTCTTGCTGTGAGTTGAGGCCCATAATGCCCTCCTGTTGGTCCTGTGTGACAATGGTTTAAGATTTGACTAGCTTTATCTCCGAATACGCATCGGTGGATTATTCCATCGGGATAACTTTTAAACAAATGTGGATCTTCCCAAAAATAGTGTTTTATATCACTAAGGAATTTCTTTCGTTTTTGGTATGACAACCCTTTTTCAAGGAATCCACATACTAAGTAGTTTTCATAATCTGCAAACTATGGAATTTTATTATAATCAATTTTCAATAGATATTCATCAGGAAAGTTATCTTGTATGGCCGATTCATTTAGAACTTCTAATTCAGGATTTTCAAGACGAGAAAGATGATCAGCGGCGAGATTTTCTGCTCCTTTTTGTCTCGGATCACAATATCGAACTCTTGTAAGAGTAAGATCCAACGGATTAATCGTGGTTTAGCATCTTGTTTTGAAAATAGGTATCTAAGAGCAGAATGGTCGGTATAGACCACCGTTTTAGCTAGAACGAGATATGAACGAAATTTGTCAAAAGCAAAGACAATAGCAAGGAGTTCTTTTTCAGTAGTTGTGTAATTTGTTTGTACTCCTTGTAACGTCTTACTAGCGTAATAAATAGGTTGAAATCGTTTTTCAATCCTTTGTCCTAAAACGGCTCCATTGCAAAATCACTTGCATCGCACATGAGTTCAAATGGTAGATTCCAATTTGGAGTTATCATGATCGGCGCATTAGTGAATTTTTCTTTAAAAATATTAAAAGATTTGATGCATTCATCCAAAAAGATGAATGGAGCATCCTTTTCTAGGAGTTTATTCATAGGAGTGACAATTTTAGAAAAATCTTTTATGAAACGTCGGTAAAAACCGGCATGCCCTAGAAAACTCCTAACTCCTCTAACATTGGTGGGATGTGAAAGTTTAGTAATTACATCTACTTTAGCTCTATCCACTTCAATTCCTTCCTTTAAAATTTTATGACCAAGAACGATGCCTTCTTTAACCATGAAATGACATTTCTTCCAATTAAGTAATAGATTTGATTGTTCGCATCTAATAAGCATTCGTTCAAGATTAACTAGACATGATTCAAATGCATCACCGAAGACTGAAAAGTCATCCATGAAAACTTCCATGCATTCTTCTATCATGTCATGAAAAATCGCCATCATGCACCTTTGAAAGGTTGCAGGGGCGTTGCAAAGTCCAAATGGCATGCGTTTATAAGCAAAAGTACCATAAGGGCACGTGAACGTGGTTTTCTCTTAGTCCTCGGGTGCTATTGGAATTTGAAAATATCCGAAAAAACCGTCAAGAAAACAATAGTAACTATTTCCGGCTAATCTTTCCAACATTTGATCAATGAAAGGTAAGGGAAAGTGATCTTTTCTGGTGGCATCATTTAATTTTCTATAATCTATACAAACACGCCATCCTGTTACAGTTCTAGTAGGAATAAGCTCATTTTTTTTATTTGTGATGACAGTCATGCCACCCTTCTTAGGTACACATTGAACTGGGCTTAGCCATGGACTATCAGAGATTGGATAAATTAAACCTGCATCTAGCAGTTTAATAATTTCTTTTTTAACAACATCTTGCATATTAGGATTTAGTCTTCGTTGGCGTTGCACATACGTTTTATGACCTTCTTCCATAAGGATTTTATGTGTGCAATACGAAGGACTTATGCCTTTAATGTCATGAATCTTCCATGCAATAGCTGGTTTATGAGCTTTTAGCACAGAAATAAGTTGAAATTTTTCATTTTTCGTAAGAGAAGATGATATTATTACAGGTAATTCAGATTCACCATGTAAATAAGCATATTCCAAATGGTTTGGAAGTGGCTTTAACTCTAATATCGGTGGTTCTTCTATCGATGATTTGTATTGATATCCGTCTTCTTCTTTTAGCATTTGAGGTTCTTCTGTTGTTGGTTCATATTCATTAGCCATGAGTGCGGCTAACATTTTAGTTTCATCAATTGGTTCAGTTCCTTCTCCTAAAGAACATTCTCCTGTTCCTTGTAATTCTGGAAATTCTTCTAACAATTCTGCATGTGAATCTATAGTTTGAATATAATAACATGTATCATCTGCAGATTGCAGTTGTTGCATGGCTCTATCAACAGAAAAGGTAACACTCTCGTCCTCTATACTTAGGGTCAATTTCTTACCAAACACGTCTATTATTGCTTTAGCCGTGTTTAAGAATGGTCTTTCTAATATAAGAGGAACTCGAGAATCTTTTTCCATGTCCAGAATAACAAAATCTACTGGAAATACTAAAGTACCAACTTTAACTAGCATATTTTCCATTATCCCTCTAGGATATTTTACTGATCGATCGGCTAGTTGTATGCTTATTCGTGTTGATTTCAATTCTTCGAGGTCTAGTTTAGCGTATAGTAAATACGGCATTAAATTTATACTAGCACCTAAGTCTGCCAATGCTTCTATTGAACTAAGACTACCCAGAAAATATGGAATTGTGAAACTTCCTGGATCTGAGAGTTTTTCTGGTATCTTATACAACAGCACTGCAGAACAATTAGCATTCATTGTAACAGCCGAGAGTTCTTCCATTTTCTTTCTATTTGTGATTAGATCTTTCAAGAATTTAGCATATCTAGGCATTCCTGAAATCACATCAATGAAAGGAAGATTTACATTTATTTGTTTAAACATATCCAAGAATTTGGATTGCTCGGCTTCAAGTCTTTCTTTTCTCATTTTACTCGGGTAAGGAAGTGGTGGTTGGTATGGTTTAACATAAGGTTTAGCTTTAACTGTGTTATCTTCATTAACCTTTTCAACTACCGTTTCTTTTTCCTTATCTTGCTCAGGTTGTGGTTCTTGTGGAGTAGGAATAGATTCATCAGAAATTACAGGTATTTCAGGTGGTTTAAGTGTAATACCACTTCTTGTGGTAATGGCTTTAGCTGTTTCATTCCGGGGGTTAGCATTTGTATCACTAGGTAAACTCCCCGGTTTTCATTCACCTATCAACATTGCTAGGTTGCTCACTTCTTGTTTCAAATTTTGAATAGAAGCTTGTTGATTTCTAAATGCTTGAGCATTTTGTTCATTGGTTTGTTTCTGAGATGTGAAAAACTGAGTTTGAGATTCAACTAGCTTTGACATCATATCTTCTAAATTTAGCTTTTTATCATCGGTTTGTGGTGGTTTATTTTGAAAAATAGGTCTTTGCTGATTGTAAGTATTGTTGGATACTTGTTGATTGCTAGGACCTTGTTGGTTGTTGTATGGAACATTTCGGTTATAATTCTGGTTTTGATTGTAGATTGGTCTTGGCGGTTGATAATTATTTTGATAATTATTTCCAGGCCTTTGGTTCATGTATGAAACATTCTCTCTTTGTTCCATTGTTTGTTCAATACTGAGACAATCTTTTGTCAAATGTGGTTCTTCACACTGCTCACAACTAATTCGTATTGAGGGAATATCTTTAGTCATCTTTTCCATTCGTCTCTCGACAGCATCTATCTTTGCGGAAATGGAATCAAAGTCATGGCTAGAATCGGCTCTAGCCGCTTTAGATGATCTAACGATATCTTTTTCTTGGTGCCACTCATGTGAGTGGGAAGCAGTGTTATCAATAATTTTGTAAGCTTCAGTTGCGGTTTTCTTCATAATGGAACCACCAGCTGCTATATCGATGTCTTTTCTTGTAGTGATGTCGCATCCTTGGTAGAATATTTGTACTATTTGATAAGTGTCTAAACCATGTTGCAGACATCCTCTCAATAACTTTCCAAATCTTGTCCACGCCTCATATAGAGTTTCATTTGGCTTTTGTGTGAATGTAACAATTTCTCCTTGAAGTCTTACAGCTTTAAATGCCGGAAAGAATTGTTTAAGAAATTTTTCAACTAAAACGTCCCATGTATCAATCGCCCCTTCAGGTAACGATTCTAACCAATCTTTGGCTTCTCCCTTTAAAGTCCAGGGAAATAACATGAGATATATCTGTTCATCCTCAACTTCTCTGATTTTAAATAGAGTACAGATCCTATTAAAGGTACGAAGATGTTCATTTGGATCTTCCTTCGGCGCACCACTAAATTGGCATTGATTAGTTACCATGTGTAGGATTTGTCCTTTTATTTCATAATCTGTCGCATTAATGTCTGGTTGAGTAATTGCGTGACCTTGGCCAGTGCGTTTAGCTCTCATTCGGTCTTCCATACTTAGAGGTTCCAGATTTTCCATAATTGAATTTGTTGAATCTGAATCACTAAAGGATTCTGATTTAATGGTTTCTTCCTCAACAATATCTGTTTGAATGATTGGTGGTTCCGGAGGAAAGATTAATGGTTCAGGATCTCTGAATTGTCCCTGAATATCCTCCGGATTCTCAATTGTGAGGTCGGGTTCAAAAAATGGATTATCGGAAATTTGAATTGGAGTACTTGGTCGACTAGATGACGATTCTAAAGAAAAATCAACGGCGACAATATTGGCTAGATGTCTTGATCGAGTTATAGGTGGTGAACGTATAAAAGGTGGTGAACGTTTTGCTCGGTGCATTCACTGAATATCCTGTTAGTTATAAAAGATAAAAATTATATAAGTTATCAAATTAATAGATTTTTCTGATTTTGCCCACGTTTCGAATAGCCAATAGATGCAGCAGGTAGCCAGGACCCTTTAAATCGAAAGCCCACACCTCGCCACTAACAAATCCAACTATTATTACGAACCAGAAAATTTTGGATGTCTATCAATTTAACCACTTAAAATAATTTTTCGTCGAAATTTAAAGAAATTTTAGAGAAGAAATATAAAATTCTATGTCCTAAAAACTAGAGCGTCGATAAATAAGAAAGAAAAAAGAGTGCGTCGAAAAACGTCGAAAAATAAAAGGTCGAAAAATAATAAAAAGAACGTAGCGCGTCAAAACTTAAAAGTCTAAAATCTAAGAATTAAAAGTTGCGTCTAAAAGTATTAAAGCTTAAAAGAATTCTATATTCAAAACGGCAATAACTTAAAAAGTACTAAAATTTATAACTTGAAACGGCGTCGCAAATTTTTAAAGCATCTAAATCTTAGTCTTAAAGAAAAAGTACTTAAGGGATTTTACGGCAAAGCCTAAAAATCTAGAAATAAAAATAACTACGGCAAAATATTAAGTTACGAACTAATTACGAACGAAAAATATACAATTTACGAATAAAAGATTTAAAAGATACGAAATATAAAAAGATATAAAAAGTGATAAAATTATTTATTTTTATAAAAATATTATTTTTATATTTATTTTATAAAAGTATTAAATTTTATATATTAATAAAACTAATTAAACTTAAAAATACAAATTAACTAAAACTAATACTAAATAATATAATAATTAACCCTAATTATAATTAATAATAATAATAATAATAATAAAAACGTAACCCTAATTTGTTGACTAAGGTACCGGGGCTGTAAAATCAGTCCATGCGATCGCATGGATTGTGTGTAGGATATTCATGCGGTCGCATGGAGTCGGATACCAGGCCACTTGTTGGGCTGCTACAGTGTCGGGCCGATTACTTTTTAATTATTTTTTTTAATTTATATAAAGTATTTATATAAAATAAATAAAACTTATTTTTTAAAAATTTAAATAGAAATAAAAATACATTATAATTTTATATATTTTGAAAAATTCTTAAAAATATAGATATTTTGTTTTTCTTTTTATATTTTTGTATTTTTAAAATATATTTTTACAAAAGTAAATTAAAAATCTTTTATATATATATATATATATATATATATATATATATATATATATATATATATATATATATATATATATATATATATTGAAATGTCCCGTTCTTATTGATTAAAAACGTTCCATATTAATTGATTTCGTTGCGAGGTTTTGACCTCTATATGAGACGTTTTTCAAAGACTGCATTCATTTTTAAACAAACCATAACCTTTATTTCATCAATAAAGGTTTAAAAAGCTTTACGTAGATTATCAAATAATGATAATCTAAAATATCCTGTTTACACACGACCATTACATAATGGTTTACAATACAAATATGTTACAACAAAATAAGTTTCTTGAATGCAGTTTTTACACAATATCATACAAGCATGGACTCCAAATCTTGTCCTTATTTAAGTATGCGACAGCGGAAGCTCTTAATAATCACCTGAGAATAAACATGCTTAAAACGTCAACAAAAATGTTGGTGAGTTATAGGTTTAACCTATATATATCAAATCGTAACAATAGACCACAAGATTTCATATTTCAATACACATCCCATACATAGAGATAAAAATCATTCATATGGTGAACACCTGGTAACCGACAATAACAAGATGCATATATAAGAATATCCCCATCATTCCGGGACACCCTTCGGATATGATATAAATTTCGAAGTACTAAAGCATCCGGTACTTTGGATGGGGTTTGTTAGGCCCAATAGATCTATCTTTAGGATTCGCGTCAATTAGGGTGTCTGTTCCCTAATTCTTAGATTACCAGACTTAATAAAAAGGGGCATATTCGATTTCGATAATTCAACCATAGAATGTAGTTTCACGTACTTGTGTCTATTTTGTAAATCATTTATAAAACCTGCATGTATTCTCATCCCAAAAATATTAGATTTTAAAAGTGGGACTATAACTCACTTTCACAGATTTTTACTTCGTCGGGAAGTAAGACTTGGCCACTGTTGATTCACGAACCTATAACAATATATACATATATATTAAAGTATGTTCAAAATATATTTACAACACTTTTAATATATTTTGATGTTTTAAGTTTATTAAGTCAGCTGTCCTCGTTAGTAACCTATAACTAGTTGTCCACAGTTAGATGTACATAAATAAATCGATAAATATTATCTTGAATCAATCCACGACCCAGTGTATACGTATCTCAGTATTGATCACAACTCAAACTATATATATTTTGGAATCAACCTCAACCCTGTATAGCTAACTCCAACATTCACATATAGAGTGTCTATGGTTGTTCCGAAATATATATAGATGTGTCGACATGATAGGTCGAAACATTGTATACGTGTCTATGGTATCTCAAGATTACATAATATATAATACAAGTTGATTAAGTTATGGTTGGAATAGATTTGTTACCAATTTTCACGTAGCTAAAATGAGAAAAATTATCCAATCTTGTTTTACCCATAACTTCTTCATTTTAAATCCGTTTTGAGTGAATCAAATTGCTATGGTTTCATATTGAACTCTATTTTATGAATCTAAACAAAAAAAGTATGGGTTTCTAGTCGGAAAAATAAGTTACAAGTCGTTTTTGTAAAGGTAGTCATTTCAGTCGAAAGAACGACGTCTAGATGACCATTTTAGAAAACATACTTCCACTTTGAGTTTAACCATAATTTTTGGATATAGTTTCATGTTCATAATAAAAATCATTTTCTCAGAATAACAACTTTTAAATCAAAGTTTATCATAGTTTTTAATTAACTAACCCAAAACAGCCCGCGGTGTTACTACGACGGCGTAAATCCGGTTTTACGGTGTTTTTCGTGTTTCCAGGTTTTAAATCATTAAGTTAGCATATCATATAGATATAGAACATGTGTTTAGTTGATTTTAAAAGTCAAGTTAGAAGGATTAACTTTTGTTTGCGAACAAGTTTAGAATTAACTAAACTATGTTCTAGTGATTACAAGTTTAAACCTTCGAATAAGATAGCTTTATATGTATGAATCGAATGATGTTATGAACATCATTACTACCTTAAGTTCCTTGGATGAACCTACTGGAAAAGAGAAAAATGGATCTAGCTTCAATGGATCCTTGGATGGCTCAAAGTTCTTGAAGCAAAATCATGACACGAAAACAAGTTCAAGTAAGATCATCACTTGAAATAAGATTGTTATAGTTATAGAAATTGAACCAAAGTTTGAATATGATTATTACCTTGTATTAGAATGATAACCTACTGTAAGAAACAAAGATTTCTTGAGGTTGGATGATCACCTTACAAGATTGGAAGTGAGCTAGCAAACTTGAAAGTATTCTTGATTTTATGAAACTAGAACTTTTGGAATTTATGAAGAACACTTAGAACTTGAAGATAGAACTTGAGAGAGTTCAATTAGATGAAGAAAATTGAAGAATGAAAGTGTTTGTAGGTGTTTTTGGTCGTTGGTGTATGGATTAGATATAAAGGATATGTAATTTTGTTTTCATGTAAATAAGTCATGAATGATTACTCATATTTTTGTAATCTTATGAGATATTTCATGCTAGTTGCCAAATGATGGTTCCCACATGTGTTAGGTGACTCACATGGGCTGCTAAGAGCTGATCATTGGAGTGTATATACCAATAGTACATACATCTAAAAGCTGTGTATTGTACGAGTACGAATACGGGTGCATACGAGTAGAATTGTTGATGAAACTGAACGAGGATGTAATTGTAAGCATTTTTGTTAAGTAGAAGTATTTTGATAAGTGTATTGAAGTCTTTCAAAAGTGTATAAATACATATTAAAACACTACATGTATATACATTTTAACTGAGTCGTTAAGTCATCGTTAGTCGTTACATGTAAGTGTTGTTTTGAAACCTTTAGGTTAACGATCTTGTTAAATGTTGTTAACCCAATGTTTATAATATCAAATGAGATTTTAAATTATTATATTATCATGATATTATCATGTATGAATATCTCTTAATATGATATATATACATTAAATGTCTTTACAACGATAATCGTTACATATATGTCTCGTTTAAAAATCATTAAGTTAGTAGTCTTGTTTTTACATATGTAGTTCATTGTTAATATACTTTATGATATGTTTTCTTATCATAGTATCATGTTAACTATATATATATATCCATATATATGTCATCATATAGTTTTTACAAGTTTTAACGTTCGTGAATCACCGATCAACTTGGGTGGTCAATTGTCTATATGAAACATATTTCAATTAATCAAGTCTTAACAAGTTTGATTGCTTAACATGTTGGAAACATTTAATCAGGTAAATATCAATCTCAATTAATATATATAAACATGGAAAAGTTCGGGTCACTACAGTACCTACCCGTTAAATAAATTTCGTCCCGAAATTTTAAGCTGTTGAAGGTGTTGACGAATCTTCTGGAAATAGATGCGGGTATTTCTTCTTCATCTGATCTTCACGCTCCCAGGTGAACTCGGGTCCTCTACGAGCATTCCATCGAACCTTAACAATTGGTATCTTGTTTTGCTTAAGTCTTTTAACCTCACGATCCATTATTTCGACGGGTTCTTCGATGAATTGGAGTTTTTCGTTGATTTGGATTTCATCTAACGGAATAGTGAGATCTTCTTTAGCAAAACATTTCTTCAAATTCGAGACGTGGAAAGTGTTATGTACAGCCGCGAGTTGTTGAGGTAACTCAAGTCGGTAAGCTACTGGTCCGACACGATCAATAATCTTGAATGGTCCAATATACCTTGGATTTAATTTCCCTCGTTTACCAAATCGAACAACGCCTTTCCAAGGTGAAACTTTAAGCATGACCATCTCTCCAATTTCAAATTCTATATCTTTTCTTTTAATGTCAGCGTAGCTCTTTTGTCGACTTTGGGCGGTTTTCAACCGTTGTTGAATTTGGATGATCTTCTCGGTAGTTTCTTGTATAATCTCCGGACCCGTAATCTGTCTATCCCCCACCTCACTCCAACAAATCGGAGACCTGCACTTTCTACCATAAAGTGCTTCAAACGGCGCCATCTCAATGCTTGAATGGTAGCTGTTGTTGTAGGAAAATTCTGCTAACGGTAGATGTCGATCCCAACTGTTTCCGAAATCAATAACACATGCTCGTAGCATGTCTTCAAGCGTTTGTATCGTCCTTTCGCTCTGCCCATCAGTTTGTGGATGATAGGCAGTACTCATGTCTAGACGAGTTCCTAATGCTTGCTGTAATGTCTGCCAGAATCTTGAAATAAATCTGCCATCCCTATCAGAGATAATAGAGATTGGTATTCCATGTCTGGAGACGACTTCCTTCAAATACAGTCGTGCTAACTTCTCCATCTTGTCATCTTCTCTTATTGGTAGGAAGTGTGCTGATTTGGTGAGACGATCAACTATTACCCAAATAGTATCAAAACCACTTGCAGTCCTTGGCAATTTAGTGATGAAATCCATGGTAATGTTTTCCCATTTCCATTCCGGGATTTCAGGTTGTTGAAGTAGACCTGATGGTTTCTGATGCTCAGCTTTGACCTTAGAACACGTCAAACATTCTCCTACGTATTTAGCAACATCGGCTTTCATACCCGGCCACCAAAAATGTTTCTTGAGATCCTTGTACATCTTCCCCGTTCCAGGATGTATTGAGTATCTGGTTTTATGAGCTTCTCTAAGTACCATTTCTCTCATATCTCCAAATTTTGGTACCCAAATCCTTTCAGCCCTATACCGGGTTCCGTCTTCCTGAATATTAAGATGCTTCTCCGATCCTTTGGGTATTTCATCCTTTAAATTTCCCTCTTTTAAAACTCCTTGTTGCGCCTCCTTTATTTGAGTAGTAATGTTATTATGAATCATTATATTCATAGATTTTACTCGAATGGGTTCTCTGTCCTTCCTGCTCAAGGCATCGGCTACCACATTTGCCTTCCCCGGGTGGTAACGAATCTCAAAGTCGTAATCATTCAATAATTCAATCCACCTACGCTGCCTCATATTCAGTTGTTTCTGATTAAATATGTGTTGAAGACTTTTGTGGTCAGTATATATAATACTTTTGACCCCATATAAGTAGTGCCTCCAAGTCTTTAATGCAAAAACAACCGCGCCTAATTCCAAATCATGCGTCGTATAATTTTGTTCGTGAATCTTCAATTGTCTAGACGCATAAGCAATCACCTTCGTTCGTTGCATTAATACACAACCGAGACCTTGCTTTGATGCGTCACAATAAATCACAAAATCATCATTCCCTTCAGGCAATGACAATATAGGTGCCGTAGTTAGCTTTTTCTTCAATAACTGAAACGCTTTCTCTTGTTCATCATTCCATTCAAATTTCTTCCCTTTATGCGTTAATGCAGTCAAGGGTTTTGCTATTCTGGAAAAATCTTGGATGAACCTTCTGTAGTAACCAGCTAGTCCTAAAAACTGGCGTATGTGTTTCGGAGTTTTCGGGGTTTCCCACTTTTCAACAGTTTCTATCTTTGCCGGATCAACCTTAATACCTTCTTTGTTCACTATGTGACCGAGGAATTGAACTTCTTCCAACCAAAATGCACACTTTGAAAACTTAGCGTACAATTCTTCCTTCCTCAATACTTCTAACACCTTTCTCAAATGTTCACCGTGTTCTTGGTCATTCTTTGAGTAAATAAGTATGTCATCAATGAAAACAATGACAAACTTGTCAAGGTATGGTCCACACACTCGGTTCATAAGGTCCATGAACACAGCTGGTGCATTAGTTAAACCAAACGGCATGACCATAAACTCGTAATGACCGTAACGTGTTCTGAAAGCAGTCTTTGGAATATCATCTTCTTTCACCCGCATTTGATGATACCCGGAACGTAAGTCAATCTTTGAATAAACAGACGAACCTTGTAGTTGATCAAATAAGTCGTCGATTCTCGGTAGTGGGTAGCGGTTCTTGATGGTAAGTTTGTTCAACTCTCGGTAGTCGATACACAACCTGAATGTACCATCTTTCTTCTTGACAAACAAAACAGGAGCTCCCCACGGTGATGTGCTTGGTCGAATGAAACCACGCTCTAAAAGTTCTTGTAATTGGCTTTGCAATTCTTTCATCTCGCTGGGTGCGAGTCTGTAAGGAGCACGAGCTATTGGTGCAGCTCCTGGTACAAGATCTATTTGAAATTCAACGGATCGATGTGGGGGTAATCCTGGTAATTCTTTCGGAAATACATCGGGAAATTCTTTTGCAATGGGAACATCATTGATGCTCTTTTCTTCAGTTTGTACTTTCTCGACGTGTGCTAGAACAGCATAGCAACCTTTTCTTATTAGTTTTTGTGCCTTCAAATTACTAATAAGATGTAGCTTCGTGTTGCCCTTTTCTCCGTACACCATTAAGGGTTTTCCTTTTTCTCGTATAATGCGAATTGCATTTTTGTAACAAACGATCTCCGCTTTCACTTCTTTCAACCAGTCCATACCGATTATCACATCAAAACTCCCTAACTCTACTGGTATCAAATCAATCTTAAATGTTTCGCTAACCAGTTTAATTTCTCGATTCCGACATATATTATCTGCTGAAATTAATTTACCATTTGCTAATTCGAGTAAAAATTTACTATCCAAAGGCGTCAATGGACAACTTAATTTAGCACAAAAATCTCTACTCATATAGCTTCTATCCGCACCCGAATCAAATAAAACGTAAGCAGATTTATTGTCAATAAGAAACGTACCCGTAACAAGCTCCGGGTCTTCCTGTGCCTCTACCGCATTAATATTGAAAACTCTTCCACGGCCTTGTCCATTCGTGTTCTCCTGGTTCGGGCAATTTCTAATAATGTGGCCTGGTTTTCCACATTTATAACAAACTACATTGGCATAACTTGCTCCGACACTACTTGCTCCGCCATTACTCGTTCCGACACCATTTGTTCCTTTCGTTCTATTAACCCCTGGTCCGTAGACCTCACACTTCACCGCGCTATGACCATTTCTTTTACACTTGTTGCAAAATTTGGTGCAGAACCCCGAGTGATTCTTTTCACACCTTTGGCATAGCTGCTTCTGATTGTTGTTGTTGTTGCGGTTATTATTGTTGTTGGGATGATTGTTGTAGTTGCTGTTGTTGTTGTTGTTGTTGTTGTTGGGCCGTTTGTTGTAGTTGCGATTGATGTTGCGATTGTTGGGATAATTGTTGCGATTATTGTTGTAATTGCTGTTGTTGTTGTATTGGTGATTCTTATCACCGTTTTCCTCCCACTTTCTTTTGACTTGCTTCACATTGGCCTCTTCAGCAGTCTGTTCTTTAATTCTTTCTTCAATCTGGTTCACTAGTTTGTGAGCCATTCTACATGCCTGTTGTATGGAGGCGGGCTCGTGTGAACTTATATCTTCTTGGATTCTTTCCGGTAATCCTTTCACAAACGCGTCGATCTTCTCTTCCTCATCTTCGAATGCTCCCGGACACAATAGGCACAATTCTGTGAATCGTCTTTCGTACGTGGTAATATCAAATCCTTGGGTTCGTAACCCTCTAAGTTCTGTCTTGAGCTTATTGACCTCGGTTCTGGGACGGTACTTCTCGTTCATCAAGTGCTTGAATGTTGACCACGGTAGTGCGTACGCATCACCACTTGCTCTAGATAGGTATTCCACCATGTTAACGCAGAACCTGTGAAGGTATGCGTAGCGTACTTCACTTTGTCCTCTTCAGTACACTTACTTATGGCAAACACCGATTCAACCTTCTCGGTCCACCGTTTCAATCCGATCGGTCCTTCGGTTCCATCAAATTCCAAAGGTTTGCAGGCAGTGAATTCTTTGTAGGTGCATCCTACACGATTTCCTGTACTGCTAGATCCAAGGTTATTGTTGGTATGTAGCGCAGCCTGTACTGCGGCTATGTTTGAAGCTAGAAAAGTACGGAATTCCTCTTCATTCATATTCACGGTGTGTCGAGTAGTCGGTGCCATTTCCTTCAAAATAGTTAAATGGAACAAGTTAATCATACAGAATATTAAGAGTAGTTAATAGTATTTCGTAGCATAATATGAACTCATTTATAAAAGCTTTTTCTTCATATTAGCGTTTTATAAGTTTAAATTCGGGTAGTACCTACCCGTTAAGTTCATACTTAGTAGCTAATATACAATTCAACTACTACAATTCTATATGAAAAACTGATTATAATAATATTTCGCGTTCAAACTTTTATACAATATTTTACAAACTTACAATACCGCTTATTTTACATAAAGCATGAAATATAGCACACAATAACTTTGATACAAGATAGTTGTGAAGACAATTCTAGCTAGTACACAAGTCGTTCAGCAAAGGCAATAAAGACACGTAATTCATACGTCCAGAAACAAGTCATGCATTCTGGTTTTACTAGGACTACTTCCCATCCTTGGTCTTGTGCAACATAACCATTATGGCCGTTGATAAGACAGCGTGTTGTAACGTCATCAAAGGGATGAGGGTTACGTAATGTCCAACAGTCCCGTAATAATCTAAAAACCTCATTTCTTACCCCAATTACCGACTCCGTCACTTGTGGAAACGTTTTGTTTAAAAGTTGTAGCCCGATGTTCTTGTTCTCACTTTGGTGAGAAGCGAACATTACTAATCCGTAAGCATAACATGCTTCTTTATGTTGCATGTTAGCCGCTTTTTCTAAATCACGAAGTCCAATATTCGGATATATTGAGTCAAAATAATTTCTTAACCCGTTGCGTAAAATAGCATTTGGGTTCCCCGCAATATATGCGTCAAAGTAAACACATCGTAACTTATGGGTTTCCCAATGTGATATCCCCCATCTTTCAAACGAAAGTCTCTTATAAACCAAGACATTCTTGGAACGTTCTTCGAATGTCTTACAAACTGATCTCGCCTTAAATAGTTGTGCCGAAGAATTCTGGCCGACTCTAGACAAGATTTCATCAATCATGTCTCCGGGTAGGTCTCTTAAAATATTGGGTTGTCTATCCATTTTGTGTTTTTAAACTGTAAAATAGACAAGAGTTAGATTCATAAAAAAAAAACACTTATTAATACAAGCAATTTTTACATATATCATAAAGCATAAGAACACTATATTCCATATATTACACCACACGAATACAACTATCTTATTCCGACTCGCTCGTTTCTTCTTCTTCGGTTTTGGTTCGTTTTGCCAAGTTTCTAGGGATATATGATGTTCCCCTAATACGAGCCGTCGTTGTCCACATTGGTTTAGAAAAACCTGGTGGTTTAGAGGTTCCCGGGTCATTGTTACAACTTAAGGACTTCGAGGGTTGACGATACATATAAAGTTCATCGGGGTTGGAATTAGATTTCTCTATTTTTATGCCCTTTCCCTTATTATTTTCTTTTGCCTTTTTAAATTCAGTTGGGGTAATTTCTATAACATCATCGGAATTCTCGTCGGAATCCGATTCATCGGAGAATTGGTAATCCTCCCAATATTTTGCTTCCTTGGCGGAAACACCATTGACCATAATTAACTTTGGTCGGTTGGTTGAGGATTTTCTTTTACTTAACCGTTTTATTATTTCCCCCACCGGTTCTATTTCTTTATCCGGTTCCGATTCTTCTTCCGGTTCCGATTCTTCTTCCGGTTCCGACTCTTCTTCCGGTTCCTCTTCGGGAACTTGTGAATCAGTCCACAAATCATTCCAATTTACATTTGACTCTTCATTATTATTAGGTGAGTCAATGGGACTTGTTCTAGAGGTAGACATCTATCACATAATATCAAACACGTTAAGAGATTAATATATCACATAATATTCATATGTTAAAAATATATAGTTTCCAACAAAAATGTTTAGTAATCATTTTTAAAGAAAACACGGTCGAAGTCCAGACTCACTAATGCATCCTAACAAACTCGATAAGACACACTAATGCAAATTTTCTGGTTCTCTAAGACCAACGCTCGGATACCAACTGAAATGTCCCGTTCTTATTGATTAAAAACGTTCCATATTAATTGATTTCGTTGCGAGGTTTTGACCTCTATATGAGACGTTTTTCAAAGACTGCATTCATTTTTAAACAAACCATAACCTTTATTTCATCAATAAAGGTTTAAAAAGCTTTACGTAGATTATCAAATAATGATAATCTAAAATATCCTGTTTACACACGACCATTACATAATGGTTTACAATACAAATATGTTACAACAAAATAAGTTTCTTGAATGCAGTTTTTACACAATATCATACAAGCATGGACTCCAAATCTTGTCCTTATTTAAGTATGCGACAGCGGAAGCTCTTAATAATCACCTGAGAATAAACATGCTTAAAACGTCAACAAAAATGTTGGTGAGTTATAGGTTTAACCTATATATATCAAATCGTAACAATAGACCACAAGATTTCATATTTCAATACACATCCCATACATAGAGATAAAAATCATTCATATGGTGAACACCTGGTAACCGACAATAACAAGATGCATATATAAGAATATCCCCATCATTCCGGGACACCCTTCGGATATGATATAAATTTCGAAGTACTAAAGCATCCGGTACTTTGGATGGGGTTTGTTAGGCCCAATAGATCTATCTTTAGGATTCGCGTCAATTAGGGTGTCTGTTCCCTAATTCTTAGATTACCAGACTTAATAAAAAGGGGCATATTCGATTTCGATAATTCAACCATAGAATGTAGTTTCACGTACTTGTGTCTATTTTGTAAATCATTTATAAAACCTGCATGTATTCTCATCCCAAAAATATTAGATTTTAAAAGTGGGACTATAACTCACTTTCACAGATTTTTACTTCGTCGGGAAGTAAGACTTGGCCACTGTTGATTCACGAACCTATAACAATATATACATATATATTAAAGTATGTTCAAAATATATTTACAACACTTTTAATATATTTTGATGTTTTAAGTTTATTAAGTCAGCTGTCCTCGTTAGTAACCTATAACTAGTTGTCCACAGTTAGATGTACATAAATAAATCGATAAATATTATCTTGAATCAATCCACGACCCAGTGTATACGTATCTCAGTATTGATCACAACTCAAACTATATATATTTTGGAATCAACCTCAACCCTGTATAGCTAACTCCAACATTCACATATAGAGTGTCTATGGTTGTTCCGAAATATATATAGATGTGTCGACATGATAGGTCGAAACATTGTATACGTGTCTATGGTATCTCAAGATTACATAATATATAATACAAGTTGATTAAGTTATGGTTGGAATAGATTTGTTACCAATTTTCACGTAGCTAAAATGAGAAAAATTATCCAATCTTGTTTTACCCATAACTTCTTCATTTTAAATCCGTTTTGAGTGAATCAAATTGCTATGGTTTCATATTGAACTCTATTTTATGAATCTAAACAAAAAAAGTATGGGTTTCTAGTCGGAAAAATAAGTTACAAGTCGTTTTTGTAAAGGTAGTCATTTCAGTCGAAAGAACGACGTCTAGATGACCATTTTAGAAAACATACTTCCACTTTGAGTTTAACCATAATTTTTGGATATAGTTTCATGTTCATAATAAAAATCATTTTCTCAGAATAACAACTTTTAAATCAAAGTTTATCATAGTTTTTAATTAACTAACCCAAAACAGCCCGCGGTGTTACTACGACGGCGTAAATCCGGTTTTACGGTGTTTTTCGTGTTTCCAGGTTTTAAATCATTAAGTTAGCATATCATATAGATATAGAACATGTGTTTAGTTGATTTTAAAAAGTCAAGTTAGAAGGATTAACTTTTGTTTGCGAACAAGTTTAGAATTAACTAAACTATGTTCTAGTGATTACAAGTTTAAACCTTCGAATAAGATAGCTTTATATGTATGAATCGAATGATGTTATGAACATCATTACTACCTTAAGTTCCTTGGATGAACCTACTGGAAAAGAGAAAAATGGATCTAGCTTCAATGGATCCTTGGATGGCTCAAAGTTCTTGAAGCAAAATCATGACACGAAAACAAGTTCAAGTAAGATCATCACTTGAAATAAGATTGTTATAGTTATAGAAATTGAACCAAAGTTTGAATATGATTATTACCTTGTATTAGAATGATAACCTACTGTAAGAAACAAAGATTTCTTGAGGTTGGATGATCACCTTACAAGATTGGAAGTGAGCTAGCAAACTTGAAAGTATTCTTGATTTTATGAAACTAGAACTTTTGGAATTTATGAAGAACACTTAGAACTTGAAGATAGAACTTGAGAGAGTTCAATTAGATGAAGAAAATTGAAGAATGAAAGTGTTTGTAGGTGTTTTTGGTCGTTGGTGTATGGATTAGATATAAAGGATATGTAATTTTGTTTTCATGTAAATAAGTCATGAATGATTACTCATATTTTTGTAATCTTATGAGATATTTCATGCTAGTTGCCAAATGATGGTTCCCACATGTGTTAGGTGACTCACATGGGCTGCTAAGAGCTGATCATTGGAGTGTATATACCAATAGTACATACATCTAAAAGCTGTGTATTGTACGAGTACGAATACGGGTGCATACGAGTAGAATTGTTGATGAAACTGAACGAGGATGTAATTGTAAGCATTTTTGTTAAGTAGAAGTATTTTGATAAGTGTATTGAAGTCTTTCAAAAGTGTATAAATACATATTAAAACACTACATGTATATACATTTTAACTGAGTCGTTAAGTCATCGTTAGTCGTTACATGTAAGTGTTGTTTTGAAACCTTTAGGTTAACGATCTTGTTAAATGTTGTTAACCCAATGTTTATAATATCAAATGAGATTTTAAATTATTATATTATCATGATATTATCATGTATGAATATCTCTTAATATGATATATATACATTAAATGTCTTTACAACGATAATCGTTACATATATGTCTCGTTTAAAAATCATTAAGTTAGTAGTCTTGTTTTTACATATGTAGTTCATTGTTAATATACTTTATGATATGTTTTCTTATCATAGTATCATGTTAACTATATATATATATCCATATATATGTCATCATATAGTTTTTACAAGTTTTAACGTTCGTGAATCACCGATCAACTTGGGTGGTCAATTGTCTATATGAAACATATTTCAATTAATCAAGTCTTAACAAGTTTGATTGCTTAACATGTTGGAAACATTTAATCAGGTAAATATCAATCTCAATTAATATATATAAACATGGAAAAGTTCGGGTCACTACATATATCGTTTTGCTTCCGGCGTTTAAGCAGTCCCCGACAGCGGCGCCGAAAATACTTGATGTGCGTAGAGGTGTATACGAAATAGTTATATTTTTACTAGGAAATACTATTAAATACGATACAATTTACACAAGTTATTTATTTATTTATAGAGTGGATATACCTAAACCTTGCTACAACACTTATAGGCAGTGTACCTAATCGTACAGTAGTGTAGTTTTTAGTAAGTCCGGTTCGTCCACAGGGAACTAGCCAAGTTTAACGCTATATTTTTAAAACTATATTTGTATGTATATATATATATATATATATATATATATATATAAATAAATAAATATATATATATATATATATATATATATATATATATAAGTAATATTATTATTATAAAAGGGGGTTTTTATCGTTTAATGACTGGTTTGTCGATTTTAAAACTTTAGTCGCAGTTAAAACGTAATGTAAAATATTAAAAATAAAAAAAAAACTTATTTTAAAGCGTAAAGTAAATAACGATAAATGAAATTGCGATAAATTAAAATGCGATAAATAAAATGACAATAAATAAAATTGCGATAATTAAAAAGTACGATAATTAAAAGTGCAATTAAATAAAATGACAGTAAACAAAAGTGCGATAAAATATGAAATAAAGGAAATATGCTTATTTAAACTTCCATAATCATGATGTTCGACGTGTTGATTTTAGTTTATTACCATGGGTTAATTGTCCTTTGTCCTGGATTATTCAATATGTCCATACGGTTTTGTCCATAATAGTCCATCAGTCATAAATATAAAGTGCGAGAGTCTTCGTCAAATTATCCTTATACCCGAAGTCAAATATTCCAACTAATTGAGGATTCGAACTGTACAAGGTCTTAATAATTTGTTTAATGAATACACCAGGTTATCGACTGCGTGTAATCCAAGGTTTTATTACTTTGTTAACAATTACACCAATTACCCTTGTGTGTAATTCACCCCTGTTTCAACAAGTCTATTAATTATTAATCCATCCCCGTGTCCAGTCAAATGAATAATTATTGGTATTTATAGATATCCCGCCCACCGTACCCAGTCAAGCGTATGTTGTTATATATAAATACGTCAAATTATAAGTCTATATATTAAATTAACGAGGTATAATTTAGTTAATATAAAGCCCATTAATAGCCCATAGTCTAATTTCCACAAGTGTCGTTCTTTTGTCCAAACCCCAATTATGGTACAAAGCCCAATTATCCCGTCTTTAATATTTTAGCCCAACATCACGATTACTTCAGTATTAAATAAGCATAATAATAACTTAGCTACGAAACATTAATTTAAGAAGGTTGAACATAACTTACAATGATTAATAATAGCGTAGCGTTACACGGACAGAATTTCGACTTACACACTTACAACATTCGCTAACATACCCTTATTATTATTAATCTTAAATTAAAATTAAAATTAAAATTAAAATTAAAATATATATATATATATATATATATATATATATATATATATATATATATATATATATATATATATATATATATATATATATCTGTGAGAGAGAGATTGAAAATATATGTTTACATTCGACTGAATTCGTTGCTTTTTATAGGATGTGGCCCTGATACTGTTCACCATGTAATCGCATGGCATTTGTGTCTTCTGGCCATGCGATCGCATGGCCTTCTTTTACAGCTCACATACTTTTGTTTGTTTATTTGCCGATGGTTTATATATATAATATAATATATATATAATTTTAAGAATTATTTATATATTATATTATATTTATGTGCATAGTTGACTTGTAATTTTTAGTCCGTTGCGTCGAGCGTTGAGAGTTGACTCTGGTCCCGGTTCCGAATTTTCGAACGTCCTTGCGTATAATTTAATATCTTGTACTTTGCATTTTGTGTCTTGTACTCTTGTAATTTTGAGACGTTTCTCATCAATAATTTGAACCACTTTGATTGTACTTTGTACTTTTTAGCTTTTTGGTCGTTTGCGTCTTCAATTCGTCGAATCTGTCTTTTGTCTTTACCTTTTATTATTTAAACGAATATCACTTGTAAATAGAACAATTGTAACTAAAAGCTTGTCTTTCTTGAGGGATAATGCTATGAAATATATGTTCTTTTTTAGGATTATCAATAGCAACCTTTTCTTATTAGTTTTTGCGCCTTCAAATTACTAATAAGATTTAGCTTTGCGTTGCTCTTTCCTCCGTACACCATTAAGGGTTTTCCTTTTTCTCTTACAATGCGAATCACATTTTTGTAACATACGATTTTCGCTCTCTCTTTTTTCAACCAGTCCATGCCGATTATCACATCAAAACTCCCTAACTCTACTGGTATCAAATCAATCTTAAACGTTTCGCTAACCAGTTTAATTTCTCGATTCTGACATATCTTATCTGCTGTAATTAATTTACCGTTTGCTAATTCGAGTAAAAATTTATTATCCAAAGGCATCAATGGACAACTTATTTTAGCACAGAAATCCTTACTCATATAGCTTCTATCCGCACCCGAATCAAATAAAACATAAGCAGATGTATTGTCAATAAGAAAGGTACCCGTAACAAGCTCCGGGTCTTCCTGCACTTCAACGGCATTAATGTTGAAGACTCTTCCTCGGCCTTGCCCATTATTATCCCCCTGATTTGGACACACATTTTTGTAATGGCCCTTCTTCCCGCATCCAAAACAGGTAATGTCGGCATAACTTATTCCGACATTATTTTTTCCCTTAGCCATTGATCCGTAGATTTCACACTTTGTCGCACCATGGCCCTTTCTTTTACACTTAGTACACAATGCCGTACAGAGCCCAGTCGGATGGTATCCTTCACACCTCTGACATGGTTTCTGCATCTTGTTGTTATTGTTGGGATTGTTGTTGTTGCGGTTGTTATTGTTGTTGAAGCGGTTGTTGTAGTTGTTGCTGAGGTGGTTTTTGTTGTTACGAAAATTGGTGCGATTGTAGTTGTGATTGTTGTGTTGATTGTTAAAATTGTGACCCTTGTCACTGGTTTCTTCCCACTTTCTCTTGATTTGTTTGGTGTTGGCTTCTTCGGCCGCCTGCTCTTTAACTCTTTCCTCAATCTGATTTATGAGTTTATGAGACATTCGACTCGCCTTTTGTATGGAGGCGGGCTCGTGTGAACTTATATCTTCTTATATCCTTTCTGGTAACCCTTTTACAAATGCGTCAATTTTCTCCTCTTCATCTGCGAACGCTCTTGGGCACAATAAACACAACTCCGTGAATCGTCGTTCGTATATGGTAATGTCGAAACCTTGTGTTCGTAATCCTTTAAGCTCTACTTTGAACTTATTGACCTCGTTTCTGGGACGATACTGTTCAGTCATCAGATGTTTGAATGCTGACCACGGTAGTGCGTACGCAGCATCTTGTCCCACTTGCTCTAGGTCGGTATTCCACCATGTTAACGCAGTACCTGTGAAGGTATGCGTAGCGTACTTTACTTTGTCTTCTTCAGTACACTTACTTATGGCAAACACCGATTCAACCTTTTCAGTCCACCGTTTCAAGCCAATTGGACCCTCGGTTCTATCGAATTCCAAAGGTTTACAGGCAATGAATTCTTTGTAGGAGCATCCTACACGATCTCTTGTGGCGTTATTTGTATTGCTAGATTCAGAGTTATTGTTGTTGTTTTGCATTGCAGCCTGTACCACGGCTATGTTTGCTGCAAGGAAAACACGGAAGTCTTCCTCGCTCATGTTCAAATTATAACGAGTCGTCAGTGCCATTTCCTTCAAAAATAGCTCAAAAGAATTAAGTTAATCATATAGAATATTAAGAGTAGTCAATAGTATTTCGTAGCATAATATGAACTCATTTATAAAAGCTTTTTCTTCATATTAGCGTTTTATAGTTTTAATTCTGGTAGTACCTACTCGTTAAGTTCATACTTAGTAGCTAATATACAATTCAACTACTACAATTCTATATGAAAAACTGATTATAATAATATTTCGCGTTCAAACTTTTATACAATATTTTACAAACTTACAATACCGCTATTATACATATAGTATGAAATATAGCACACAATAACTTTGATACAAAACAGTTGTGACAACAATCCTAGTTAATAAGCAAGTCATTCAGCAAAGGCAATAAAAACACGTAATTCATAAGTCCAGAAACTGAAGCGACCCGTCCTAATCCATCCGGACAAAGTCCATATCGATTACAAACGATTCACAATAGTTGGTTACATCACGAGGTACTTGACCTCTATATGATACATTTTACAAACATTGCATTCGTTTTTAAAAGACAACCTTTCATTTACATCGAATGTTGACGGTATGCATACCATTTCATACTATATCCAACTATAATTGACTTAATAATAATCCCGATGAACTCAACAACTCGAATGCAACGTCTTTTGAAATATGTCATGAATGACTCCAAGTAATATCTCTAATATGAGCAAATGCACAGCGGAAGATTTCTTTCATACCCGAGAATAAACATGCTTTCAAGTGTCAACCAAAAGGTTAGTGAGTTCATTAGTTTATCGTAATCAATCATTTCCATAATTTTTAATAGACCACAAGAATTTCATTTCCATTTCTCATAAATATACGTCTCATGCATAGAGACAAAAATCATTCATATGGATTGAACACCTGGTAACCGACATTAACAAGATGCATATAAGAATATCCCCTATCATTCAGGGACATCCATCGGACATGATAAAACAACATCGAAGTACTAAAGCATCCGCTACAACGGATGGGGTTTGTTGGGCTCAATAGATCTATCTTTAGGATTCGCGTCAATTAGTAGACTGGTTTACTAATTCTTAGGTTACCAAGTAAAAAGGGGCATATTCGGCTTCGATCATTCAACCATATAATGTAGTTTCGATTACTTGTATCTATTTCGTAAAACATTTATAAAAATTGCGCATGTATTCTCAGCCCAAAAATGTAAAGGGTAGAAAGGCAAATGAAACTTACCATACTGTATTTTGTAGTAAAAATACATATGACTAAACTGAACAATGCAGGGTTGGCCTCGGATTCACGAACCTATATCATTTGTATATTTATTAATATACATAATTGTAATCGAAAAATATAAATTTATTAGTTATATCCTTTTTATATTAATGGTATATATATGTTTCATATATTTATTTTGTATATAATTAAATATTAATTTTTGTTATGTTATATGTATTAAATATATCATTTGTATATTAATAATAGTAGTTATAATGGTACCAAAATAATATTAATAGTGTAAAAATAATTATAATACTTAATATTCCTAATAAAGATAATAATGTTGATAATTTTATTAGTGACAATAAAAATTATTTTAATAAAAATAACTCTAAAATATTAATTTTACTGTTACTAATAATTATGATACTGATTATAGTAATTACATAGTACTATTACTCATAATAATATAAATAATACTTATACTCATATTAGTGGTAATAATAATAATAATAATCTTATTAATATTAATGATGATAATAATAATTATAATTATGATGATGATACTCATTTTAATGATAATAATATGTAATTGAATTATTATAGTAATACAAATAATTAACTTAACCCTAATAATAATATTAACCATATTGATATTGATAATCATTTTTATAATAATAATTATAAATATGATGATAATACTAATATTTAATGATAATAATAATAAAGCGTAGTATGATAGTTATACTGATACATATCTTAACAATAATAATAATAATAATATACATTTTTGCAGTTATAATTATAATAACATTTACTACTTGTTTTGATAATGATAATAACAATTATACTAATTTTAATACTAACAATAATATTAACAATAATAATAACCAGAATAATAATAATAATAATAATAATAATAATAATAATAATAATAATAATAATAATAATAATAATAATAATAATAATAATAATAATAATAAAATTTTAAAAGTGTAAAAACTACCTTAGGAGTCAGTTTAAAAAGATTGCACCCAGCAGGGCTCGAACCCGAGACCTCCCGATCAAACCACACACCCCTTAACCATCAATTCGTGACCTTTCTTTCTGGTATTATACTGATTTTAATTTCTTTATCTATTAAACCAAGTTCATCTTCTTCTCCACAATTAAACAAAATCAAACTAATTCTTAACCGTAAACTACAATTCGATTTAGGACTTAAAATTAATTTATAAATAACTTAAGTTGAACGATTTAGTTAAATCAAACAAACAAAAAATACAAAAAAAAATAAAAAAAAAGAGCAGCAAGCTGCTATCGCTGTTTATAACACAAAAAAGAAAATGATTTTCGATTTTCATAGCATTATAGCTAAAGATTATAACACGAAAATGTTTACTAATCATACATAGAAACTATTGGAATCATCAATTGACTCAAAAACATCAAAACCAGTTCGAATTTTAGATGAACATATGCGTTGACTTTTTAAAATTCAAAGTTTGACTTCAAAATTTGGATTCGATAGAACGAATTGGGATTTGAAACTTTGCAGGAAGTTTAAGTGAACGATTCCTAACTACTTTGCATTAATACTTTTTGAAATTAGGTTAGAATTCGAGTTTTGGCTAAAAATGTTAAGAACAGAGATATACACGTAAAAGAAAAAATATTTCTAGTTATTTTTGCAGATAAAATTGATAAATGATATTACTTGAGGAAAGGTTAGTTAAATTCCTTAATAATGTGTGAAGAATTAATTGATTCATTAACTGAGTAGTCTACAAGAATTTTAACAGAATCCATCGTACAGAATGAAATAAACTCGATAGGGATGGGTAACAATTTTTTTTTTTTTTTGTTAATTACTGTAATGGATTCCAATTCTTGAATCAGTTAAGAGGCAGAAGAAAAAATCAAATAATGTTTGTGTTTGATGCATAAATCAATTCAGACTTTAAAGTAGATCGATTGTATATACATGTGTATTTATATTTATTCATGTATTTATTCGTATATGTATATATAACTCTATATATACTCGTATAATATATATCTGTATCTGTTTATCTGTATATGAATATATTTGTATTTTATACATTAAGGAAATAAAATATTATTAAATATACAAACCTTAATTTTTAACATTATTATTAATTTTAATAATAATAACAAAACTTAGTAATAATAAAAATAATAATAGAGATAATAATAATATCAATAATATTAATATCATAATAATATTAATTAGGATAATGATAATATTTAGTAATCAATTCAATAATAATACTTATAATAATAAGTTTTATGTTTCATTTTTTTTCATATCTATATAGTATATATTATAATTATAATAATACAAATAATAATACTAACATTAATATTAATACTAATACTGAGAGTAATTCCAATAATATTGATATAACACTTTATGCTCATCAATTCTCATATTTATATGTTATGTATTAAATTAATAATATTAGTAATACTGATATCAATATTAATAACGAAAGTAATATTCATTAATATAATAACTATATTTTAACTTGTAAATATATTACATCATATATTATTAACTATGTAATATTCATATTTAATACCATATGCCTAGTATATTAATTGTGTACCCAAATCATATATATATATATATATATATATATATATATATATATATATATATATATATATATATATATATATATATATATTTACATATTTTCTTTTAGATAATGGCTTAATTATTTTGTATTTTACTTTACATTTTCAATTCAAATTATTATTTTGTATTTTATTAATTCAATTTAATATGTACAATTATATATATATATATATATATATATATATATATATATATATATATATATATATATATATATATATATATATAGTTACATATTTATTTACACATATTAGTTCGTGAATCGTCGAAAATAGTCAAAGGTCAAATGAATCCATCTAAACAGTTCAAAAATTTTAAGACTCACATTACAGACTTTGCTTATCGTGTCGAAACCATATAAAGATTAAGTTTAAATTTGATCGAAAATTTCTGGGTCGTCACAGAAACAAGTCATGCATTCCGGTTTTACTAAGACTACTTCCCATCCTTGGTCTTGTGGAACATAACCGCTGTGGCCGTTGACAAGACAGCATGTTGTAACGTCGTCAAAGGGACGAGGGTTTCGTAATGTCCAACAGCACCGTAATAATCTAAAAAACTTGTTTCTCACCCCAATTACTGAATCCGTCACTTGTGGGAATGTTTTATTTAAAAGTTGTAATCCGATGTTCTTTTTCTCACTTTGGTGAGAAGCGAACATCACTAACCCGTAAGCATAATATGCTTCTTTATGTTGCATGTTAGAAGCTCTTTCTAACTCACAAAGTCCTATGTTGGGATATGTTGAGTCAAAATAGGTTCTTAACCCGTAGCGTAAAATTGCATTTGGGTTCCCCGCATTTAACGCTTTAAAGAAAACACGGCGTAACTTACGGTGTCCCCAATGTGATATACACCATCTTTCAAATGAAAGCCTTTTATAAACTAAGGCATGCCTGGAACGTTCATCAAATGTTCTACACACTAATTTCGCCGTAAATAATTGTGCCGATGAATTCTGACCGACTTTAGACAAGAAGTCATCAATCATGTCCCCGGGTAGGTCTTCTCAAATTTTTGGTTGTCTATCCTTAACATCCATTTTTGTTTTAATACTGTAAAAATAGACGAGGGTTAGATTCGTAAAAGATAATTATCAAATAATACAAGCAATTTTCACATACAACAAGAAAAGTACAAGCACACTTATTTTACATATTTTACACCTCATGATTACAACTCTTTATTCCGACTCACTAGTTTCTTCCTCTTCGGACCTGTTTCGTTTTGCTAATTTTCTAGGGATATATGATGTTCCTCTAATACAAGCCGTTGTTTTCACAAATGGTTTAGAAAAACCTGGTGAAAGAACCCGTTCATATACATTATAAACGATTCACAATAGTTGATTACATTGCGAGGTATTTGACCTCTATATGATACATTTTACAAACATTGCATTCGTTTTTAAAAGACAATCTTTCTTTACATCAAAAATTGACAGGCATACATACCATTTCATAATATCCACTATCTAACTATAAATTGATTTAATAATAACCTTTGATGAACTCAATGACTCGAATGCAACGTTCTTCGAAATATGCTATGAAAGACTCCAAGTAATATCTTTAAAATGAGCAAATGCACAGCGGAAGATTTCTTTAACACCTGAGAATAAACATGCTTTAAAGTGTCAACCAAAAGGTTGGTGAGTTCATTAGTTTATCATAATCATTTATTTCTATCATTTTAATAGACCACAAGAATTTCATTTCCAGTTCTCATAAATATACGTCCCATGCATAGAGACAAAAATAATCATTCATATGGTGAACACCTGGTAACCGACATTAACTAGATACATATAAGAATATCCCCTATCAATTCGGGATCCTCCTTCGGACATGATATAATTTCGAAGTACTAAAGCATCCGGTACTTTGGATGGGGTTTGTTAGGCCCAATAGATCTATCTTTAGGATTCGCGTCAATTAGGGTGTCTGTTCCCTAATTCTTAGATTACCAGACTTTAATAAAAAGGGGCATATTCGATTTCGATAATTCAACCATAGAATGTAGTTTCAATTACTTGTGTCTATTTCGTCAAACATTTATAAAAGCGCATGTATTCTCAGTCCCAAAAATATAAAGGGTAAAAAGGCAAATGAAACTCACCATACTGTATTTCGTAGTAAAAATACATATAATGTCATTGAACAAGTGCAAGGTTGGCCTCGGATTCACGAACATATATTAATTATATATATTTATATGTTGGTCAATATTTGTATAGCAATTTAGGTCAGGTCATAGTGTAATCCTATCTTATAGCTCGAGTCTGACTCTACAGTATAGTAACATGTTATATTACTCATGCTCAATTAAGATTCTAGTAAAAGGTGACGTGTGAAACAACGTAACACAAATGGTTTCATAATCATAAAATAGTATTTTAGGTTTTTTTTTTTTTTAGAGAAAATCAATACAAAAAGTTAACTGAAAAGTTAACAGGAAAAGTCAAAGTTCAAAGTCAAAAGTTAAAGGTTAAAGTCAAAAGTCAAAGGTCAAAGTAAAAATGAGGTCGCATGCAAATATATAATAACTTATACAAAAATGATTTTCTATCAAACATGACTAAACGGGCCACTTCAGCTATTTTTAGAAAAAATTATCGGAACTCCGATTGATAAACGACCAAAGATAAAAGTTACACATTACCAAAAAGATTAAGCATAAATATTACAGAAGTAAACTAAACCTAGACAACTCGTAGTTGCCAACGCGTTTTCGGCGTTTCAAAGTTAATTTTTCAGCTTTAATAAATTTACAAAAGTGACCGAGTAGCATACTTTGGAGATTTTTAGAAAATTCCTCAAAACTCGTATTGACAAACGGTCAAAGCCTGCAAATTCTCGTTACCACAAAGATATAACATGATTTTTGGCAAGAGTAAACACATATCAGGCCGACCATGACAACTGATACAAAACTGACATTTTTAAATAAAAAAGTTTCAGCTCTTTTTAGAATTTTAAAATGTGACCAAACCGTCAACTTTGATGATTTTTAGAAAAATCGTCGAGACTCGAATTGACAAACGGCCAGAGTCGTTTGTTAGACCTTACAGCAAAGAATTCAGTGGTATTTTTTTTATATATGAAACAACGCAGATCAGCGAGAATTTCAGTTCCCGTTTCGACATTTCATCAAAATTTGCAAAACTTCTTTTGTCCATAACTTGACAACCGTTCAACGAAACGAGACGTGCTTTATATGAAAATTCATCTACTCGACGAGTAGAATCCAAATAACCACTTTTTATAACCCATAAAATTAGTTCACTAATTATCATCAGCAATTTTAATTACGAAATTAATTATGCAATTTGTTTATTTCATAACTTTCTAACCGTTACTTGGATTCAAGTAATTCTTAAATCAACATTCAACTATTTTTCGCTAGCTTTCCAACGACATGCATATCTTATACCTTATCTCAATCGTATATGTAACTAATTCAGGAATCAACATAACCTATCTAATGGCAATATCAAAAGTACAAGCATGCATAATCCTATATACTCGAGCACTAGTCAGGGATACACTATTAGTATGTAAAAATTAAATTATGAGTACTCACATATCAATATTGAGATTCAATATTGCAGGAAAGGTACATAAACGCAACGGAGATGATAAACACTATATTGACCTCACGAGCATACCCATGAACCATACTCAATCACCTCCATAGCTATAACCCATAATTTCCTTAATCCTATCCCACTCAAAAAAACAACTTCGAAATCCCTCGGACAGCACTCCGTCGTAATATTTTATGTATACTAATAATATCTTGAAATAATACGGAGTAAATATATATATGTAAATCGATTGAGAGAGTTTAGAGAAAAATATTTTCAAGTTTCTATGAAATAATGAAACCTATTGAATTCTATTTAAAATAGATTTTTGAATTATTAAAGTGAATTATTAAAGTATGAATTATTAAAGTGAATTATTAAAGTATGAATTATTAAAGTGAATTATTAAAGTATGAATTATTAAAGTGAATTATTAAAGTATGAATTATTAAAGTGAATTATTAAAGTATGAATTATTAAAGTGAATTATTAAAGTTAAAGTAAAGTAAAAATAAAGTAAAGGTAAAGTTTAAGTATAGTAAAAGTATAAAACTACATAATACGTATAATACGCGTATAAATATATATAATATTAATTTAAGTCATTATATATATTTAATAAAATAAAATATAAATATCGTTATCTTTATCATACTAGTTAAGTAATGAGTTGTTAAAAGTGGTTCTAGATATTTATAAAAGTTATATACGTTTTAATAATAAAGTTCTTTTTAAACTGAAAACGTTTTTGTACGTTTGAAACTAAATAGATCAATCGAGTCTTTATGAGATTCAATCTTCCACTATCCTTTGTCTAGTTCTCAATGATTGACAATTTGTTCATATTTATAAATCACTTTACCATTTTTCGAATATTGTTAAAATGAAAAGATTTCTCAAATCAACGTGGGCCTTTCAACAGAGACTTGTAATCATAAATCAATATATCTGATAATTCAATCATTTAATCTTATCTTCTAATTCCATTGATAAACATTTTGAAACAGATACAATCATATAAAGTATTTAATCTAATATTTTGTTTACGTTTCAAGTTATAATATATATATACACATATACATATATAATCATATTCGTTTAATGGTTCGTGAATCGTTGGAACTTGGTCGAGGTTATAATGAATGTATGAACATAGTTTAAAATTCTTGAAATTTAACTTAACAAATATTGCTTATCGTGTCGAAATAATATAAAGATAAAGTTTAAATTTGGTTGGAAATTTTCGGGTTGTCACAGTACCTACCCGTTAAAGAAATTTCGTCCCGAAATTTGAGTGGAAAGGTCGTGAATGATAATAAGTATGTTTTCATGATGCATACAGGCTGAAAATTAGAGTTTTATCATCAGCGAATAATTTGGATAAACAATCCATTTATATGAAGATTACGAATGAAGCTAACATAGAAGAGTGAAATGAGTAAGTGTAGATTCATCTTATCATTTGACGTAGATATGATTGATTTCCAGATTTCAAGGGATTTGAAGAAAATCTTTGTAATAAGATTTGATTCTCCGGTAACAAAAGGAATTAGGATCCGCTTTAAATGCGATCGTCCATTTTAATTGTTCTGTCGGAGATTTTCTTATAAATTCACCTCCTTCGTTTTCTTACAACTCACACCTTCTGTTGATGCATTTTATGCAAGTCCCTAGACATCTACCCACGTCCATTGTAGGTACAACAGTTTACAGGCCACCATGATCGTTCGTTATTATCCTATCCGTGTTTGTATGTGGTTACAGCAACTGCAGGAACGAGATTTAGATGTTTGACTATGTTAGACTTAGTCAGACATACGAGTGAAGCCTCACTAGTACAGCTGACAGGCTCATACGCATGGTTGATACTGAGCTAAGTTACAATTACAACCTAAATGAGAAGACACGAGTGAGTGATCACCCTTACGGCTGATGAAGCCAACTCGTACGTGTGATGAATGAATCGTATGGGTGAGTCAACAGCAGGGGTATATAAAGTCTTATGTTCTTCATTTTAGGTTAAGCCTCTCATTTGTTACACATACTCAGATCTAGTGAGCTCCTCCGATTCTCTCTCAGTCCAAATCACCCAGGTGGTGAATAATAGCTCTAGGTGTTGATCTAATCACACTTGATTTAGCTGTGGTTTGACTAAATTAATCAAAAAAAACTTAACCTATTCACTAAAGGATTTGATTCACTTATTCCGCCATTGTGTGAGTTAAATCTGTTGATTTCTAAGTTCCTAGTCATGTTTCATCACCTTCTATTCTTTCCCCCTCAACTCATATTTTAAAGTATTCATCAATATGCTCCATCCAGTTCTGATTCTCGATATACTTCTAACTTTTATATCGTTCATTCTTCTTTTTCATCTACCGCCGGAAGAATCTATTTACTTCTATTATACTCTTAGGTTTATAGTGTTTCTAGTTCTCCCGTGTCTTTATATTGCTATATGCATCGATATATATGGTTTATAATTTATGGTTTATCGTTGGGCCCTTATATTTCAAAGTCTCTGCTTCTGTCTTCTATAATCATTATCATTCACAATTAATGCTCTCTTTTATTTGCTGCAATTTATATCCCAATTTCTATTTCGGAGTTTTGTCCTTTCGTTTCTTCTTCTTGCGATTAAGCACCGCTTGTAATGGTCCAGAATTCACAGATATGAATTTCGAAATGAACATTGTTAATGTTCTAGGAAGGAAATTGTGATGGCATGATCTTGACTTGTCAAATTACTAGAATACCTTGGAAAAGGCCGAATCATCAAGAAATATTTTCTTGATATTTTAGAGGTTAAATAGAATACAAGAGTCGTATAACATGGCACATGATGATGTTATGATCTGTGAATCATCACGTTCCATTTAGAAACTCAGCATGACTTACTGTAATATAATCACGTTGATCAAGTGTCATTATATTATACTAATTCATGCTTCAGTTCCCAATACTACTTCAAAATATTTCTATTTTAAACTTGAATGTTTCGGAATTTAGAAACTAAAATAGTTTCTTTTATGATGTAATACAGATAGCGCGAAGAGGTAAATGATTTCAAATAAGAAAAATTAAGAAAATATCTTCAGAAATATGGAGGATATTTATAATGAAAGATATGATGATATTTTAGAATATCTAAGATCAGAGGATGATGAAGAATATTATTCACAAGGGTTTAGAGTTAGGAGTAAGGTATTTGATAATAATTTCAGTAGGCACTGAATCATTTGGATTCTTTGAAGGCAGGTTTAGTCTTTGTGATTTGTCCATAGCCTCCTTCATGGTTTGCTTAATCCGTTTTCCAGTTCCAAACCTTCTATTTTTCTAAGCTTTTCCAACACACTATCCTTTATTATCAAACTTTTGACTGTTAAGGTCGTTTACAGTTTTTGCTGCTTCATCAGCATTTTCCAAACTTCGGAGAAATAGTTCGCAGTTTAGGGTGTTTTTCAGAAACTTCACATTCGAAGTATGTAAGCCTTGGAAATAGACGTTATGTATAACTGTTGGCGTCAACATGCTGTGAGATTTCAAAATACTAATTGCTAATTCCCAATGATTCGTATGGCAATTCTCGTTACAAGAGGCAGATGAGTAAATGATGAGGTTTCGATAAATATAAAGATTCTTCGGAATGCCCAAGATCAGTGAAGTTGTTGGTAAGTTTATTGCTAATGTGGTGGAATATGAAAGGTTCTCCGGTAACAAAAGGGTAATCACATATATCAAAATTATGATAAGGCTACTCCGAATGAAAAAATCGAAGTTGTCTTGCTGGAGCTGTGATATAATTTGCTACTTTGCAAAGGAATTGCAAGGTTATTTTTGCTAATAAATGCCAAAAGATCTGACACAGATATGTGTTGAATTATGACTTTGGTTTCGAGAGCTTTTTAAGTACATAACTGTGGGTAATATGTGGTTGGATCATCATCTCGATTGCTCATTATTTGAAGTGTCTTCAGAGATTTTCAAAGGGTTTGAACACAGATTGTAATCGTTAACATACATTTGATGTTCTAGCACAGTTTTGAAGTCAAAATATAGCTTGTGAAAGATGTAAGGATCTAAGAGTGATGATTTTGGTCATATCTCAAGTTGAATTTTGAGATTTCAAAATCAGAATATGTAATTAAATTTTGAATGAGTATGGTTGTTTTGATTTCTATAAAAGAATGTATATTGTTGTGAAAGTAGGGAGTATAATGGATGATTTGCTGAATCAGATTCGAAGAATGTAATATATTAATTGTGAATTTATATATCTCTCGGGTATTACCTACCCGTTAAAAAAAATTTCACAATTAATATTTTGTACAAAAGAATTTTATTACAGTCTTTATGAAAATGTATATATGTATATTTTCTTCAGATGTAACATAGATTTAATGAGTTAATGTTAAATTAAACTCATTTGATTTACGGTTGAAACTAGAATTGAATAATCCCTAAAGGTGTAACAACCCAAATCCATTTAACCAAAAACAGAGTACATTTTTTTTTTTATTTAGTTAGGTCCCATTAATATAATACATTTTCAACTCTGTTTTAATCGAAACATAACATCATAAGGATACGTTTAACAATCTATCATGACCCTTGGCACACAAATTACACTTTACAAAATCAGTTGTAATAATGACCCGATCACAAGAAATACGGGTTAAGACTCAATAACCCAACCCAATACCAAGAGCATAATCTCGGGGACTACCAAATCCCCCATCTGCGTCCAAATATCCAAAAGCTACCCCGTCGAGCCCAAGCGCTGCTAAACATCTAGTCTACAACTAGCTAGCTTCATAATCACAATACCTGTAAAAAGGTAAACAACGAGAGGGGTAAGCTTAACGCTTAGTGAATGCAATAATTATACATACACATATATAATCTACTTACTTGCATCACTTACACAACCTCATACGCGGGATCAATAATTCGACAATCATGCAACAATAATATGCATATACCAATATCCACATTCCACAAGTAGCTAATAATACAATAGCATACGATTCATAATTAAATACTTCAATACATAATTCACATAACCTTGGTTAACCAATTCGAACAAGGGAAACGGTACTTACAAGACCGTTGGAGTTCATAACATCCACTAGTGTTACTTACACACCGCGTAATCACTAGTCCCCCGGGTGATGTCTTGAACACCGCGACTAACTCACCCTTACGACAATGTGGCGTCTTAAACACCGCGACGAATCCACACTTCATTCAAAACAATGAGTGGTGTCTTAAACACCGCGACAATTCCACTCCCATGACACTGTGGTGTCTTAAACACCGCGACAATACCACACGTCAATCATACAATGAGTAGTGTCTTAAACACCGCGACAATACTACTCGTCAATCATACCATGAGTAGTGTCTTAAGCACCGCGACAATACTACTCGTTACCTAGAATGTGGTGTCTTAAACACCGCGACAATACCACATTCATGCAACACAAATAAATACATTATATACACATACGCATAATTATTCCACTCACCTCGTGAACTCGAGCATTACAAACCATGCACGAAATCTTCACCACACGCAACCGAGCAAGATTTTACCTATAATACACATATAGGCATACACATAATCAACATACAACCCCATTTGGACTCTCGACCCGCCCAAATGAACAACAAGTGCAAAATATACCCTTTTGCACTTTTAACGCTACCCGAAGGTCCAAAACTAACGAGACTAGTTCCCGCGTTCTCGAAATACCCAATTATGTCAACTTTAACCTTTAAACGCATACTAGCTCGTATTTTACACAAAACCCATTCCATGGTTGACCAAGTTTGACTTTATTGCTAAAACACCAAATTTTAACCTAAAATCACTTCTCGCGAGTAATTACATGAAAAGCATCATTTAACACTCAACAAAAGTGTTTAACATCCAACTAATCCAAATTAGTGTCATCCTCAATTTTGACCCAATTCAAATTGCTCATTTTGACCAAAGTCATAAAACGCCCCAAAATCACTAACGACTAGTGATTATATTTCCAAGACAACCACTAACACTTAAATCGAGTATTTACCTACTTGATTTACCAAAACTTGATTTAAAACTTAATTTGACAACGAATCGAGCTTACTTGTTCCGAAATGCCCATTTGACCCGTTTTGACCTAAATTAGGGTTTACACCCAAAAACCAAGTCAACACAAGTGTTCTAAGGTTTAACCAACACACGCAAGATCCAAACTTACAATTTAATCAATCGAAACCCTAAGTCACCCATCTAGGCTTACTTACATGAATTTTACCCAAAACCCCCAAATTTCACAATAAAATGGGTTTATAACTCTAACTAACACAAACCCTAACTCAAACAAGAAATCAAACACTACAATTCGTATTAGGGTTTACCTCAAGCACCAAAACGAGCTCTAGTAGCTAGAAACACCAAGGAGAACCAAAACCCGCTTCCAATTTGGGCAAAAATCACCATCTTCATCATAACTCAAGCTTCCTCTCTCTAGAAACTCATCTCTCTCTCTAAGATTGGGAGTGTTTGAATGGATGTCAAAATGATCCAAAAGTGGATCTAAAACTGATATTACAGCCACAAATCCGTCCATAAGTGAAATACCAACTTTGCCCCTCATTTAACTCATTAAAAGGCTGAAAAGTACCAGAACGTGCCTATTGTCGCGCCGCGGAGCAGTTTGTCGCGCCGTGGCCCAAAGGGTGATTTTAGAACATGTTTTTCAAGCTTTCTGACCTTCAACATAGGCATTTGTCGCGCCGCGGAGCAATTTGTCGCGCCGTGACAATTGCCTGTTTCATCCGAACTTCAGCAAACTTGTTTTGGCCATAACTTTTTGACCGTAACTCCGTTTTCGATGAATCAAATATCGTTGGAAACGTAATAAGATTTCCTTTCTAATGGTAAGGTTTTGAAATGTCAACTCAAACTTTATTTGGGATCGAAAAGGTACGTACACATCATGTAACTCAAACAACGTCCAGTTTTCTTCAACATTCGAACAAGCAACACGTGTACGCTTGGTACACTTCATGCACTCATCGTACAATCATCTTTATACTATTATACAACCAAGTATGAACATTCTAAAGATCAATCAAGTACCTCATACATGTATGAAGAAAAACGGGATGTTACAAAAGGCTTTAAAAAGTACATAACTTTTACGCAGTATTTCTTTAATGACATTGAAATTATGAATCAATACTTCGTTATTTGTTGATGTATGATGTTCGGTTCGTGGAATTCTTGTGAATTTCGCAAAGTACGAATGATGTTATCTGAAAAGTTTCGGGTACATCGATGATGAAAGTGTAAAATCAAATATATACTTGATTTATTATGAATTGGAATTTGTTGAATTGCGACAGAGATTGTAGTTAACGCTGGTTAAGTTGCGGCCGAAGGACGTACATTATTGCATATTTGTAATATGAATTAACCGAGTAGTTAAGATTCACACACAATAGCTTAGCACGGAAAGATTTATTTTTATTTCAAAATATATAAAATATACATATAATTTCTTCAAAGGGAATGAGTTAATTCTTCATAACTCGTTGATACAATATACGGGTTATTGATTCGTAATGATGTCCATAGTGATTCTTGAGCTGACGGAGTTTGTGATGTTATAGGTGTTGTTGATTCTGATGTTGACTGTACTGATGATGCTGGTGACGCTGACGGTACTGTTGATACTGTTGGTAAAACAAGTTTAGCTTGTTAATCACACACCATTTTTGTCAGGGTTTCTACTCTTCCTTCTATCATTTTGGTTCGCTTAACTGATTTATGGTTAGGGCTGGATTAGATAATCTCTAAGACTTTAGAGATTACATAATCTGCGCAGAATGTTTCTCCAATGAAGTTATGAATTAATACTTCGTCGGTTATTGTTGTTGGTATTCCTTGGTATCTACTGGGCGTATGACATTGGTGCTCATGGGACAGAGTGTAAAGTTGAGGTTTACGACGTGGTTGTGGTTGGGGTGGTAATGGTACTATTGGCGTTGATGATGGTGTTACTGGTTATGCTGCTGATGCTGCTGATGGTGTTTGTAATCTCTGCACCATATTCTCCAAAGCCACTACCCGAGCGCGAAGTTCTTTGACTTCTTCTATTATACCAGGATGATTGTCTGTCGGAACGAGCGGATAAATAAAATCTAGAATTTGATGTAGTATATAATCGTGATGAGATACCCTGGAAATGAGAGAGAAAATGGTGTCTCGAACAGGTTCGTCGGTAAGTGCTTCAGGTTCTTCGCCAAGAGGGCAATGTGGTGGATGGAAAGGATCGCCTTCTTCTTGTTTCCAATGATTGAGGAGGCTACGAACCCATCCCCAATTCATCCAGAATAGGTGATGACTGATTGGTTGATCCATTCCGGTCACACTGCTTTCGGAGCTTGAGTGAGATTCCATTTCGGAATCCGAGTGACTTGAACTGATGACAAATTCCATTTCGTACGATTGGATAAAGGATTTTCGATATAAAATGATTTTTCGGCTATCGGGTGGTATTCTATTTACATAGGATATCTATATATAGAGATCAAAAGATTTCATAAATTACGGAGGAATTTGCGGGATATGTCAGGCAAAGTTTAAAGTAACAGATACGATAAGATATGATTTAGCAGATACGCTAAGATATGAATTTTGTCTATACACTACTCATGCAATTAATGTAGCAAGACGTGTCTAGACTAATAATGATAAGCAGGTAATTTCCTATGGATGATAAGCAGATGATTTCCGACTAGAAATGATAAGCAAAACTTTTGACATGCAGACACGGTCGAAGTCCAGACTCACTAATGCATCCTAACGACTTATCAGTTAGACACACTAATGCAGACCTGGTTCGCTAAGACCACCGCTCTGATACCAACTGAAAGGACCCGTTCATATACATTATAAACGATTCACAATAGTTGATTACATTGCGAGGTATTTGACCTCTATATGATACATTTTACAAACATTGCATTCGTTTTTAAAAGACAATCTTTCTTTACATCAAAAATTGACAGGCATGCATACCATTTCATAATATCCACTATCTAACTATAAATTGATTTAATAATAATCTTTGATGAACTCAATGACTCGAATGCAACGTTCTTCGAAATATGCTATGAAAGACTCCAAGTAATATCTTTAAAATGAGCAAATGCACAGCGGAAGATTTCTTTAACACCTGAGAATAAACATGCTTTAAAGTGTCAACCAAAAGGTTGGTGAGTTCATTAGTTTATCATAATCATTTATTTCCATCATTTTAATAGACCACAAGAATTTCATTTCCAATTCTCATAAATATACGTCCCATGCATAGAGACAAAAATAATCATTCATATGGTGAACACCTGGTAACCGACATTAACTAGATACATATAAGAATATCCCCTATCATTCCGGGATCCTCCTTCGGACATGATATAATTTCGAAGTACTAAAGCATCCGGTACTTTGGATGGGGTTTGTTAGGCCCAATAGATCTATCTTTAGGATTCGCGTCAATTAGGGTGTCTGTTCCCTAATTCTTAGATTACCAGACTTTAATAAAAAGGGGCATATTCGATTTCGATAATTCAACCATAGAATGTAGTTTCAATTACTTGTGTCTATTTCGTCAAACATTTATAAAAGCGCATGTATTCTCAGTCCCAAAAATATAAAGGGTAAAAAGGCAAATGAAACTCACCATACTGTATTTCGTAGTAAAAATACATATAACGTCATTGAACAAGTGCAAGGTTGGCCTCGGATTCACGAACCTATATTAATTATATATATTTATATGTTGGTCAATATTTGTATAGCAATTTAGGTCAGGTCATAGTGTAATCCTATCCTATAGCTCGAGTCTGACTCTACAGTATAGTAACATGTTATATTACTCATGCTCAATTAAGATTCTAGTAAAAGGTGACGTGTGAAACAACGTAACACAAATGGTTTCATAATCATAAAATAGTATTTTAGGTTTTTTTTTTTTTAGAGAAAATCAACACAAAAAGTTAACTGAAAAGTTAACAGGAAAAGTCAAAGTTCAAAGTCAAAAGTCAAAGGTTAAAGTCAAAAGTCAAAGGTCAAAGTAAAAATGAGGTCGCATGCAAATATATAATAACTTATACAAAAATGATTTTCTATCAAACATGACTAAACGGGTCACTTCAGCTATTTTTAGAAAAAATTATCGGAACTCCGATTGATAAACGGCCAAAGATAAAAGTTACACATTACCAAAAAGATTAAGCATAAATATTACAGAAGTAAACTAAACCTAGACAACTCGTAGTTGCCAACGCGTTTTCGGCGTTTCAAAGTTAATTTTTCAGCTTTAATAAATTTACAAAAGTGACCGAGTAGCCTACTTTGGAGATTTTTAGAAAATTCCTCAAAACTCGTATTGACAAACGGTCAAAGCCTGCAAATTCTCGTTACCACAAAGATATAACATGATTTTTGGCAAGAGTAAACACATATCAGACCGACCATGACAACTGATACAAAACTGACATTTTTAAATAAAAAAGTTTCAGCTCTTTTTAGAATTTTAAAATGTGACCAAACCGTCAACTTTGATGATTTTTAGAAAAATCGTCGAGACTCGAATTGACAAACGGCCAGAGTCGTTTGTTAGACCTTACAGCAAAGAATTCAGTGGTATTTTTTTTATATATGAAACAACGCAGATCAGCGAGAATTTCAGTTCCCGTTTCGACATTTCATCAAAATTTGCAAAACTTCTTTTGTCCATAACTTGACAACCGTTCAACGAAACGAGACGTGCTTTATATGAAAATTCATCTACTCGACGAGTAGAATCCAAATAACCACTTTTTATAACCCAGAAAATTAGTTCACTAATTATCATCAGCAATTTTAATTACGAAATTAATTATGCAATTTGTTTATTTCATAACTTTCTAACCGTTACTTGGATTCAAGTGATTCTTAAACCAACATTCAACTATTTTTCGCTAGCTTTCCAACGACATGCATATCTTATACCTTATCTTAATCGTATATGTAACTAATTCAGGAATCAACATAACCTATCTAATGGCAATATCAAAAGTACAAGCATGCATAATCCTATATACTCGAGCACTAGTCAGGGATACATTATTAGTATGTAAAAATTAAATTATGAGTACTCACATATCAATATTGAGATTCAATATTGCAGGAAAGGTACATAAACGCAACGGAGATGATAAACACTATATTGACCTCACGAGCATACCCATGAACCATACTCAATCACCTCCATAGCTATAACCCATAATTTCCTTAATCCTATCCCACTTAAAAAAACAACTTCGAAATCCCTCGGACAGCACTCCGTCGTAATATTTTATGTATACTAATAATATCTTGAAATAATACGGAGTAAATATATATATGTAAATCGATTGAGAGAGTTTAGAGAAAAATATTTTTAAGTTTCTATGAAATAATGAAACCTATTGAATTCTATTTATAATAGATTTTTGAATTATTAAAGTGAATTATTAAAGTATGAATTATTAAAGTGAATTATTAAAGTATGAATTATTAAAGTGAATTATTAAAGTATGAATTATTAAAGTGAATTATTAAAGTATGAATTATTAAAGTGAATTATTAAAGTTAAAGTAAAGTAAAAATAAAGTAAAGATAAAGTTTAAGTATAGTAAAAGTATAAAACTACATAATACGTATAATACGCGTATAAATATATATAATATTAATTTAAATCATTATATATATTTAATAAAATAAAATATAAATATCGTTATCTTTATCACACTAGTTAAGTAATGAGTTGTTAAAAGTGGTTCTAGATATTTATAAAAGTTATATACGTTTTAATAATAAAGTTCTTTTTAAACTGAAAACGTTTTTGTACGTTTGAAACTAAATAGATCAATCGAGTCTTTATGAGATTCAATCTTCCACTATCCTTTGTCTAGTTCTCAATGATTGACAATTTGTTCATATTTATAAATCACTTTACCATTTTCCGAATATTGTTAAAATGAAAAGATTTCTCAAATCAACGTGGGCCTTTCAACAGAGACTTGTAATCATAATTCAATATATCTGATAATTCAATCATTTAATCTTATCTTCTAATTCCATTGATAAACATTTTGAAACAGATACAATCATATAAAGTATTTAATCTAATATTTTGTTTACGTTTCAAGTTATAATATATATACACATATACATATATAATCATATTCGTTTAATGGTTCGTGAATCGTTGGAACTTGGTCGAGGTTATAATGAATGTATGAACATAGTTTAAAATTCTTGAAATTTAACTTAACAAATATTGCTTATCGTGTCGAAATAATATAAAGATAAAGTTTAAATTTGGTTGGAAATTTTCGGGTTGTTACACCTGGTGGCTTAGAGGTTCCCGGGTTATTGTTACAACTTAAGAAATACGGGTGTTGACGATACATATAAAGTTCATCGGTGTTGGAATCAGGTTTCTCTATTTTGATGCCCTTTCCCTTATTATATTCTTTTGCCTTTTCAAATTGGGTCGAGGTAATTTCTATAACATCGTCGGAATCCTCATCGGGATCCGATTCATGGGAAAATTAGTAATCTTCCCAATATTTTTCTTCCTCGACGGAAACACCATTGACCATTTTTAACTTTGGTCCATTGTTTGAGGATTTTCTTTTATTTATCTGTTTTTCTATGGTTCCTAATATTTCCTCCTCCGGAACCTCTTCTTCCGGTTCCTCTTCTTCTGGTTCCTCCTCTTCCGGTTCCTCCTCTTCCGGTTCCTCCTCTTCCGGTTCCTCCTCGAGAATTTGTGAATCTTCCCAAACTATATTCGACTCTTCATTATTATTAGGTGAGTCGATGGAATTTGTACTAGAGGTAGACATCTAACACACAATATCAAACACGTTAAGAAATTAATATATCACATAATATTTACATGTTAACAATATATAGTTTCCAACAAAAATGTCAAGCAATCGTTTTTCAAGTAAACACGGTCGAAGTTCAGACTCACTAATGCATCCTAACGAACTCGATAAGACACACTAATGCAAATTTCTGGTTCTCTAAGACCAACACTCGGATACCAACTGAAATGTCCCGTTCATATTGATTATAAACGTTCCATATTAATTGATTTCGTCGCGAGGTTTTGACCTCTATATGCGACGTTTTTCAAAGACTGCATTCATTTTTAAAACAACAATAACCTTTATTTTATCGATAAAGGTTTAAAAAGTATTACGTAGATTATCAAATAATGATAATCTAAAATATACCATTTACACACGACCATTACATAATGGTTTACAATAAGAATATATTACATCAAAAATAAGTTTCTTGAATGCAGTTTTTACACAATATCATACAAGCATGGACTCCAAATCTTGTCCTTATTTTAGTATGCAACAGTGGAAGCTCTTAATAATCACCTGAGAATAAACATGCTTTAAACGTCAACAAAAATGTTGGTGAGTTATAGGTTTAACCTATATATTATCAAATCATAATAATAGACCACAAGATTTCATTTTTATAACACATCTCATATCAGGCATTTCGCAAACTGCATAGAGATAAAAATCATTCATATGTTGAACACCTGGTAATCGACGTTAACTTAATGCATATAATATCCCCAAAACAGAACCTCTCGTATGTATAATAATCTCGAAGTACTAAACCATCAATAACCTGAATGGGGGTTGTTAAGCCCAATAGATCTATCTTTAGGATTCGCGTCAATTAGGGGTCATTTTCCTAATTCTAAGGTTACCAGACTTGAAGGGCGATATTCGGTTTAATAATCCAACCATAGAATGTAGTTTTGCGTACTTGTGTCTATTTTGTAAAATATTTATAAAGCTGCATGTATTCTCATCCCAAAAAAAAAAATTAGATTGTAAAAGTGGGACTATAACTCACTTTCATAGATTTTTACTTTGCCGAAAGTAAGACTTGGCCACTGGTCGATTCACGAACCTATAACAAATGTGTACATATATATCAAAGTATGATCGAAATATATTCACAACATTTTTTATTACGTTTTTATGATTTAAGTTTGTTAAGTTAGCAGTCCTCGTTAGTAACCTACAACTAGTTGTCCACAGTTAGATGTACAGAAAATAAATCAATATATATTATCTTGAATCAATCCACGACCCAGTGTATACACGTCTCAGGATAGATCACAACTCAAAGTATATATATTTTTGGAATCAACATCAACCCTGTATAGCTAACTCAAACATTACTGCATTGAAGGTGGGTCAATATGATATGTCAAATAATATATATATATATATATATATATGGGTCAATATGATATGTCAAAACATTGTATACGTGTCTATGGTATCCCAAGATTACATAATATGTATAATACAATATAAATTAGTTAGGATATGTTTAGTCTAGATTTGTTACAAAATTTTCGTAGCTAAAACTAGCAAGTTTATCCAATTTTGTTTTACCCGTCATTTCTTCGTTTCAAATCCGTTTTGAGTGATTCAAGTTGCTATGGTTTCATAATGAACTAAAATTTATGAAACTAAACAGAAAAAGTATAAGTTTATAGTCGAAAATACAGGTTACAAGTCATTTTTTAAAGAGGTAGTCATTTCCGTCAAAAAAACGACATCTTGATGACCATTTTGAAAAACATACTTCCACTTTGTGTTTAACCATGATTCTTGGATATAGTATCATGTTCATATGTAATATCATTTTTCCATAAAACAAACTTCCAATTCAAAGATTAAGATACTTTTTATTTTTATTTTTAACCCAAAACAGCCCCCGATTTCACTACGACGGCGTATGTCCGATTTTACGGTGTTCTTCGTATTTCCAGGTTTTAAATCATTAAGTTAGCATATCATATAGATATAGAACATGTGTTTATTTGATTTTAAAAGTCAAGTTAGAAGGATTAACTTTATTTGCGAACAAGTTTAGAATTAACTAAACTATGTTCTAGTGATTACAAGTTTAAATCTTCGAATAAGATAGCTTTATATGTATGAATCGAATGATGTTATGAACATCATTACTACCTTAAGTTTAGTAGGTAAACCTACTGGAAGTGACAAGAAATGATCTAGCTTCAAAAGATTCTTGGATGACTTGAAAGTTCTTGAAGTAGAATCATGACACGAAAACAAGTTCAAGTAAGATTTCTGCTCGAATTAAGATTGTTATAGTTATAGAAATTGAATCAAAGTTTGAATATGAGTATTACCTTGAATTAGAGAGATAACCTACTGTAAGTAACAAAGGTTTCTTGATCTTGGATGATTACTTGGAATGGATTAGAAAGCTTGGAAGTAATTTTGCCAACTTGAAAGTGTTCTTGGTTTTATGAAACTAGAACTTATAGAATATATGAAGAACACTTAGAACTTGAAGATAGAACTTGAGAGAGATCAATTAGATGAAGAAAATTGAAGAATGAAAGTGTTTGTAGGTGTTTTTGGTCGTTGGTATATGGATTAGATATAAAGGATGTGTAAGTTTGTTTTCATGTAAATAATTCATGAATGATTTATAATATTTTTTGTAATTTTGTGAGATATTTCATGCTAGTTGCCAAATGATGGTTCCCACATGTTTAATGACTCACATGGGCTGCTAAGGAGCTGATCATTGAAGTGTATATACCAATAGTATATACATCTAGAAGCTGTGTATTGTACGAGTACGAATACGGGTGCATACAAGTAGAATTGTTGATGAAAATGAATGAGGATGTAATTGTAAGCATTTTTGTTAAGTAGAAGTACTTTGATATGTGTCTTGAAGTCTTTCAAAAGTGTACTAATACATCTAAATACACTACATGTATATACATTTTAACTGAGTCGTTAAGTCATCGTTAGTCGTTACATGTAAGTGTTGTTTTGAAACCTTTAAGTTAACGATCTTGTTAAATGTAATTAATTCATTGTTATTATACTTAAATGAGATGTTAAATTGTTATGTTAACATGATAACATGGTGTATGAATATATCTTAACATCATATATATATATATATACATATATATATATATATGTTAAAATACTATTACAACGATAATCGTTACGTATATATATTGTTTCGAAATTCTTAAGTTAGTAGTCTTGTTTTACATATGTAGTTCATTGTTAATATACTTAATGATATATATAATTATCATTTTATCATGTTAAATATAGTGTAACAATATCTTAATATGATACATATGTATTTAGTAAGACGTTGTTATAACGATAATCGTTATATATATCGTTTCGAGTTTCTTAACTTAGTAGTCTCATTTTTATGTATATAACTCATTGTTAATATACCTAGTGATATACTTACTTATCATAATATCATGTTATATATATATATATATATATATATATATATATATATATATATATATATATATATATATATATATATATATATATATATATATATATATATCATCATCATCATATGATTTTTACAAGTTTTAACGTTCGTGAATCGCCGGTCAACTTGGGTGGTCAATTGTCTACATGACACTCATTTCAAATAATCAAGTCTTACCAAGTTTGATTGCTTAACATGTTGGAAACATTTAATCATGTAAATATCAATTTCATTTAATATATATAAACATGGAAAAGTTCGGGTCACTACATGTGCATATATGTTTGTGAACATACGAACATTTCATATAATTCACAATTGAACATGTAATTTGTTCACAAACTGATCTTAACCAAATAATCAAATAATTATAAACATATAGTTATTAAAATAACATTTAATATCACATAAGGGCAAAATAAACATTTTCTACTAGGCCCGATCTGAGGATGTTACAATTACCCAGTAAGGATTATTTTGCTCAAAATCCGTGATTAACGATGGCGAGATATTTGTTGAAATTGTACACCGATTTATCGAAACCACGAGTTGTATTTTGCATTTGTTTTTAAATTTACGATTTTAGAATATAGCTTTGATGTGCGGGTGCAGGTGCAGGTGCAGGTGCAGGTGTTGTTTTGGAATATGGATTTGATTGTGCATGTGATCTTCAAATCAGAAACCCACACATGATTGGCATGTGATTTGACTTAACGGACTTTTAACGTCCATTAGCCCTTGGGACTGCATACGCAAAACGATCAAGCCACAGGGACTGTTCATGTGATTTTTCAGTTAAAAAAAGATACGTAATTAGTTTTAACGGTCTAGCAGGTAACCGGTTACACTTTGTTTATGTTAACATATTTGTAACTTTAAGATATGTATTTTATATTTAAATAAAACTAAAAGTATATAACTTATTTATAACTTTAACGGTAGCGAAGAAGAAAAAAAAAATCAAAAAAGAACATAAATGCAACTAAACAGTAGACACATATATGATACGTATGCAATTATCCTCCCACATAAGTGGAGACTAATAGACGGTGTTAGTGTATGTTTATAACGGCGTCTATTTCGTTCGTTACAAACAAACCCCGCGGTTTCAACTGGTGTAGGCCCCTTCTCTCTCAAACCCATACACGGCACCGTTTCCTTCCCTTCCTTCCGTTATCACTCCTCTCTCTAAATCTATCATCTTCTCTCTCTCTCTAGGGTTAACGATTTACCTCAAATCATATTTTTCAAAATTTTGGAGTGGGCGATGAAATGCGTTGTCTCCATAGGTATCGTTCAATTTTATCATTAATTTCGTATCAATATATTGATTTTTCTAGGGTTAGGGTTTCGTTAATTCTCCCTTTGTAAGATAATTGTTTGAATTTACTAATCAATTGCTTATCTATTCATGTAATTCGTATTGATTTTAATGAAATTGAAATGAATTTGAGGTGGCTTAGCTGTATAGGTTATGCTGTGAATTGATTTTAGAGGTTAGAAAAAGGGGATCTTGATAAAATTGATTGATATAGTTTTAGCGTGTGATTATATGAAGAGGTGCATCTCATGCTGTTGAGTGTTGATTGTGGTGGGACTAACGATTCCACCGAAGAAGATACTAATTATACAAATATAAATACGAATTCAATAATGCCTGCTAAAGAAAAATTAGGTGGAGATTTGTTGACAACTCTATCCATGGATAATAATCATTTATCGACGATTTTGTCTATGGATTCAAGTTTGTCGGTACATGATGAGATGGAGAGGGAACTGAATCGGGCCGTGGATCTTAGCTTGCCACCTGATATTAACCTTCCGCTTTCGGCGGAGCCTAGTCCTCCACCATCTTCATGGAATGATACTTGTGATATGTTGGATGTTGGATTCGGTCCTCAACATTATGAGGTTGAAACGAATATTAATGTGACAAAGGTTGGTAAAAAATGTGCTAAACGGCTTGATAACGTGTGGGGGGCATGGTTTTTCTTTAATTTCTACTTCAAACCAGCGTTGAATGAGAAGTCAAAGAATAAAGGGAATCGGCAAAATGGGTATGATAAGTCAGATTTGAAGTTGGATGTGTTCTTAGTTCAACATGATATGGAGAATATGTATATGTGGACTTTTAAAGAGAGGCCCGAGAACGCATTGGGTAAGATGCAGTTAAGAAGTTATATGAATGGGCATTCTAGACAAGGTGAAAAACCGTTCCCGTTTAGTGCAGAAAAAGGGTTTGTTAGATCTCACAGAATGCAAAGGAAACATTATAGGGGACTATCGAATCCTCAATGTGTTCATGGTGTTGAAGTTGTTCGAGCCCCAAATTTGATGAATTTAGATGAAGACGAAAGGAAAAAATGGATGGAGCTTACGGGTAGGGATTTGAACTTTTCTATCCCTTTAGATGCTAGTGATTATGGTTCTTGGAGGAATCTGCCTAGTACAGATTTTGAAATTGAACGCCCTCCTATTATTAATCATCAGCCAAAAAGATTGTTAAATGGTTCGGGGTTGAATCTTTCAACTCCAATATCAGAGCATGTAAATGGTGAAGCAAATGGAAATATAAACGGGATGGATCTTATGGTTGGGTGTAATAGTAAACGAAAGAAAAACTTTTTCCCACATGGTAACGATGATGATAACTCAGATGGTGTTCTTAATATTAATCATGTGGACCCACATTGGTTAACCGAGTTTTCTGGAGTTATGAGAGACGCGTATGGGCCAGTTACAGGTGCTAAAACAATTTATGAAGATGAAGAAGGGTTCTTGATTGTGGTTAGTTTGCCATGTGCTGATCTTCAACGGGTTAAAGTGACATGGCGTAACACACTATCACACGGGATTGTAAAAATCTTTTGTGTAAGCACAGGGTGTATGCCGATTTTAAAAAGAAAAGATAGGACTTTTAAGTTGACTGATCCTTCACCCGAACATTGTCCACCTGGCGAATTCATTCGGGAAATATCTCTTCCTACACGAATACCTGAAGATGCTAAATTGGAAGCTTATGGTGATGAAAGTGGGACCATGTTAGAGATTATTGTTCCTAAACATAGGGAAGGACCAGAAGAACACGAGGTTCGTGTTTGTCTTCGTCCATATGAACGCCCGTATGTTGACTTGACGGAAGCTTTACTTTAAGAAATTGTTGGAGTTTTCATTGTTTTTGCTGACCTGGCCATGTACGCTACATTCGTCACATTAAAATTGCAGCAAAAATGTCTATTTACTGTACTATGTTGAATAGTAAATGCTGCAATTTTTCATGAGACTGAGTAAGTAGTTGAAACTCTAGAAGGTGGAAGGTTGCATTCTATAGAAATCTTTTGTTCTTATTTTCATTTTGGTTGTTAATTGTTAAATTAAAAAAAGAAAAAGAAAAAGAAACTGTATAATTGCCTTGTTTGTTTTTTTGTAGGACAATTTGGTAGTAGTATGTAATAGATCATGGTTGCTTTTAATGCCATCGTCTGATCTATGTTCTGTTTGAATATATTGTTTTGATTTATTAACATCATATAACTAAAGAAGGTTTGTGATGTCACATTTGTTACCTGAATTATGGCAGTTTTGTACTGGAAAGATGGGCTGAATGTAATCTCTTGGCTTGTTTTATAGCCATATATAGTTTCTTCTTCCTATTTTTATCTAAACGATTACATTTTCCAGTTAAGTACCTGTCGTCTTTAACTCTTGGTGCATTGTATATCTGCTGCAAGTGATATGTAAGCAGGGTATTACTATCCTAGACAGGTACCATCACGTTTTATCATAATATATTTGTACTATCGTTCTCTTTAGCCCATGATGTGGTTTATGCTTGGTATTGAAGAATCATAACATATTTGTAGTTTGGATTTATAAGGTAATACATTATACTCTGTATAAAGGTATGTGTAGGATGACTGTGTGATTTATTGCGTGTCAGATGATTATTGTCATATACTGGATGCCTTTTCAGGATGAATAAGGACGAGTTTTGTAGATTCTATGGAGCAATTTGGCCTTTTGGAATGGATCTGATAGGATCCAACAACAGTCTTATATTTCGTGTTGGATTTTCAGGCTCTGAGTTGGCTTCAAGGGGTCAAGCACAGTTTGTTAGAGCAGTTGGTATGTAATTATTTCTTATAATTTTGTAACCTGTGTTCAACTGACTTGGTGTATGAAAAGTAATTACTACACGTAGCAATTGTGACCCAATTACTTATAGATTGGTTGATAACAGTCATCTCTCAGGTGAAATATGGAGTCGTAAACTTCCTTGATGTTGAACATTCTCAGATTACTGTTTTGATGAACTGCGAGTGACTATTTGCTTTGGGTTTTCTATTAAAACATTCAGACATTGTGCTATACTTCTTCAAGATCATTACCCGAACCAGTTTGGGTGTTAACTTGTTGTACGACTTCCCTCTATTGCGCTAATGATAACTCAAACTCTATTTCAAGTAAGCCCGTTCTCTTTACTTATTCCGTGCTTTATCTACATATCTTTTTTGGAGGTGGCATTGTGGGTGGGTGAAATGAGTAAAATTTGGTACAGGTGGGGTCGGGTTGACTTGCAAACACACTTGTCTGTTTTAATAAGTTTCTGTAAAAATGCACTGATTTTGTTTTCAATGAGAATTGGAATTTTTTAATCTTATGAAAGAAGAGACTGCATGCATGATAACTTAACTCATTTATGACCTAATAACCTGTCCCATGTGATCCACTCTTGAGTTCGATAACTTTTTTAGTAAAATGATCCACTCTATAGGGCGAATCTAAAGAACCTTAATTAGAAGTGCAAAATTAGGAATCTTTTGGACCCAAATGCATTAACATTGATGTATATCTTACAAAGACCATGTCCAAATATACCATCTAATACTCTATAAGCATAAGGATTTCCATTAAAAGGTATGTTTTTTTATTGATTTGGATAAGCATCCTGATCTGAGTGCTGGTACTAGCTTTAAGTATTAATAAGGAGTATGTAAAGATTGCTGGGTTGGGTGCATTACTTCTATGAGTATGCATCATTTTCATTTTACGAGTTTATTATCACCCGTTTACCATCGGGTTGGGGTATGTCTACATGTTACCTTCCCGTACCCCGCCTCGGCGGGATTGGGAGTGTTTTTGTTGAATTATCATCGGTTATGGAATTTATTTCATATTTATTATTGGTTTCGTTAGTAACTTAATCTGGGACAATTTTTAATGTTGCTACTTACTACTGGGGGTACAAACAAGCATTTGATCATGAGACTAGTTGTATAGCAGTATTAGAACTAGGTGGCAAGATGGGCGTGCAGATGGTTTGATTAAGGTTGATACAAAGGTATCTTTTAGTAACAAAATAGTTTGGATGATATGGGTTGGACGTGCAAACATGTATAATTGTATATGTCCACTGTTAATAAGCATTCGTTAGTGTTGTTGTGTTAGTTAATACAGCAGTACATAAACAACACACCATATTTGTTAGATATAACAAATCTTATAGGTTGTAAGCATTAACAAAAGAATTCAGATCGATATGGTTAAACAGTCTCATTTTAGCTATTTTATTTTATCTGAGATAAAACTCAATGCAAACCGAGCAATTGATGATTAAACAGTTTTGAAACTGTTCTCTTAAGATATTATCAAACAATGAAAGATATGAAAAAGGCTGGTATCACTGAGAACCTATGTTCATTTAGAAGCACAAATGTTAGTTTCACCATGTCATAACCAGAAATACCAAAACTTGAATGTCATAAGCTCAATTGTTTCCAACGTAATGATAAACAATTTAATAATCGGTTTGCACTATAAGGACAGTCTAATTCCTTTCATACTTAGGGTCAGCCAACACATAATGATAAACAATAACTAGAGCGAATATGAATATTCCGAGGAAATTAGTAATGGAGCCCAAGTTATCTGTTATCATCCGCGACAACAAAACCACAAGTAAGAAAGTGGCTGTCAAAAATCATATAATGTGTGTCACATTCATTGTATGTTTAGGATCTGCCAACTTAATTAGCTAGAGTTTTAATATATAACCTCAAACAGCTCCAAGAATCCACCACATGGGTCCAAGAAAATCACTTACAGATCTATAAACTACATTACATATGTAGATATAGGGTGTGTTTGGGTGACGAGCTTGTTGGAGCTTATGGAAGCTTATAGGAGCTTGAGCTTATGATTTTAATAAGCTCCAAGTCATAAGCTTCGTTTAGTAGAGAAAAAAAGTAGAGCTTATGAAAATCATAAGCTCTGAAAAAATAAACTACTTTTAGTAGCTTATGAAAAAAAGTAGAGCTTATGAACTGAAAAATAAGCTCCAGCTAGTTTACCAAACACTTATAAAAAATAATAAACTCCAGCTACCAGCTTAAAAAAATAAGCTTCAGCTCCAGCTCTATCTCATAAGCTCCAGCTCCAGCTACTTTCATCCAAACACACCCATAGAAAAAATGGTTATTCCTACATCACAACCTCAGTCTTGACCCAATCATTGCAAATTGTGCACTAATGACACTTGGAAATTGCAGGTATTAACAAATTTGATTACAAATCAAGTGTGGAAAAGAAAATGGGATCTTAAAGAACATACCTTTACATGATTAGAAAATAAAAATAAAAAACTACAAACTACAAGGAAGAACTTGAATCACGTACCTTGAAAATTCTTGATCAGATACTGAAGAAATAACTAAAGTCAAGGGTCTGTTATGAAACCCAAGGTAAATAAGTGAGTATATAACATGTTTAGTCCCTCAACTTTTACATAGTAATTAGTAATTTTATTATTATTACCCTACTAGTTTATAACCCGCCACTTGGCGGGAATTATACATAGATGATTGTTTCTTAAGACATTTATCTAAATCAACATACAAACATAAATGAGACACATATGTTTATTAGAGAGAGTGATCCAAAACAAAAACGTGAATATGAATGTACCTTAAGTATGTAAAATATGAAAATTTTGCCATTGTTTTGCTGCTAGGTAGTTAATTATTTCATCCAAAAGTTGTACTCCGTAATTGTTTGACAAAATGGGTCATAACGTAATATGCAACAAAAGTCAATGCTATAAACGAAGCTGGTGACACATCTTAAACGATTCAAAATTTTAATCAAGATATGCGATCAATCAAAAATATAGATATGGCACCAGCCCCTATTTGTGGCAAAGCAACGGTAAATGAAAAACATGATGACCTGTAGACGATGCAAAAGACACATTAAGTTTACAACAAATGCTGTAAGTGTTGGTTATTGGACCGGTCTTCCTCAAAAATATAGTAAAAATGTTTGTTCAGAGCATCATATCTGTGTGTATTTTATCTTTGAATAACAGTAAATGTTAATGTATTATAAAGTACTGTAGCAACTTTTAAAAGTTAAAAGATGTTCCAAAAGTTGCAGGTTAAGATACCAAAATTATTTAACACCCAAGACATGGGAGATGTTATTAAATTTGAAGTTAGGGTCATTTGCATCATGTATGCTAAAATTGGAAGGATACTTACATTCCTAACTGGGGTTGGTGTCCAGAAACATAGAATTGAAAGTCAAGATAAAAAAATGTATAACTTCTACTTCAATATCTACAAATAATTAGACAAGTTAACATATAAAGTATAATAAGATAATAAGATAAGTGAAATAAACATAAGTATAGACTTCAAGTTCAATATCTTCAAGTCAATTTATATAAAGTGCAATACAAACAAGTAGTGAAATGACATTACAAAATACTAAATTCAATAAGAAAAAAACACTTGATTATTATAAACTAAATCGTGGATCAAAATATACATAAATACTGGTAGAAACAACCACATTAAAACTAAGATACCCGTCTCGCTAGGAAAATTAAAATATCAAAACAAACCAAGTTCACAACAATACCAACATATAACAAAACCTATATAACCCATACAACGAAAGTACACTGTAGTACACACAGAACCTATACAAACTGACCGCTACACTACAGAACCTATATAACACATACAAACTGATCGCTACACAATAGTGCACACAAGAACCTATTTAGCGCTACCACCAGAAGTTATAAACCCATACAAACTGATCGCTACACACAGAACCTATATAACCCGAATAAACACCAAACGCTTCTTATTTGTTAAGACTTTAGTTCGGACATAATAATGTATCCCGACAACACAGTCTCAGACCCATTCAACCTTACAAAAATTTATGCTTCAAAGTGAACCCATTTGCTACCTCTATATAGTTAGATACAACTAAAGATTAAGAGAACATAAAATAGAAGAAATTACCTTTTGTTGAATATGGAAAACAAATGACTGGTGACAAGATTCTGTAATTCAAAAGATGGTTGTATAAACTTTCGTCTACACCAGCAGCAAAATCAGAAGCATATCTCTTCCGTTCACAATCTCACATAACGTTCTGTTATAAGACTATCTTTACATAATGTTCGAATCATACAACAATAGATGAATCATTCCACATCTTGTAAGCAAATGATTTGTGGTGCACCTGACCAAAACCCATTTATGCACATTAAAACATTACTTGTTTTGATACGTTATCCACCCTGCCGAATTCCATGACCTCTAATTTACACAAGATTGACGATCAAGTGTACCTTATAAAAAAGGATTGATAACGAAAACCTTAAGAATAAATCTCCGTTAGCTGTAAAGTCGCTGCCAGTTGACACTACATTCTCATAGCATTGGCCCAAGTTCACAAATGCAAAAAAAAAAAAAAAAAAGTTAGAAAAAAGAACTATAGTTTGCACAAATAAGATGCTCAACAGTTACATTGATGGATTGCACATACATAATCACTCAAAAGGTTCTTATAGTTACTAAAAGAGTGTGAGTTTTATAAATAGAGAACATAGAAAGATTGCTGGAACATCGTTAGTATTTACTTGCAAAGATCTATAAACCTCCCAAAAATCGATATGTCAAACAAAAGAAAAAGAGTCCCGGTAACCTAAACCCAACCCACACTAACTTGATCCACACCAAAAACTAAACCCATTTAATCCTTACCTGTTGAACAACTCATGCCACCTCGATTATTGATTATTATTAATTTTATATAATTCTCAATTAGTTTGTATAAAGCAAAAATATATGCTAAATCTTCTAAATTTATTTATAGTCAGAAACTCTTTTTGCTACAATAATCCAATGAAATTGCGCAGTCATCAAAACCCATTTGTTTAATAACCTACAAAAACTCATAAAAAATTAAATATAACATAATTGTATGGAGTATAATTTGCACAGATGGAGACTTGAGCAATTTGAGGGTCACTGTATAAACATGCCAAAATAGTAATTTAGATGACAACATCGGATAGGAAAATGAAAACAGTGACGATCTTAGGTGTTCTTACTCGGCCCAAGCGGATTCCATGAGTGAAGTTAATGTTGGAGTGTTGATCCAGCCAAACATATTCACAATAGCATACATTATCCACAATTAGCGTTCATCTACTTGAAGAACCCAATATATACACCAATGCAACAATAGATCCAACAAAGATAAACAGTAATTTAGTATATTAATCCAACAAACAAAAGTTCATGATCCATATGATAAATTCCATAATCAAATCAAACTATATATATGTACCTTCCATTGGCCCAAACGGAACACACTGGTCCTTTAGCCCTGCAAAACAATCAACAAAAAACTAAAATTCCAGTTACTCATATCAAACACTAACAGTATCCAAATAGGGAAATAAATAAAAAAAAAAAAAAAAAAAAAAGCCAGAAACAAAATTAATCAATCGAGTTACTCCCAATAATAGATGCCATCACCAATAATTGAAAATCAACAATCGTAAGCTCTATATAAAACTCAACCTAACCAAATTAGAAACCTATTGCTTCACCACTTTATTCACGACATTTTATACAAAAAGGAAAATTAGAAACCTTAGTCCACCGCATGTAAAATCCTGAGTAACAACGATTTTTGAAGTATCTGGAAATTCGAGAACATGTATTAACACATAATCAGATGTTATGTGAGAAGAATTAATGTACTTTATGAAAAATTGATTAACAAAAAAGAATGTGAAACAAACCTTGTGTAGTCCGCTCACATCGTCGTTAGCTTCATCGATTTTGGATAAATCGTTTAACACCATATTGGGGATAAAATATAAGCAATAGATCAATCAAATGGATTTTTTCCGCTGGATTTGAAGATCATTCGTGAAATTAGGGAAAGGAAATTTGCCTAATATATGAGAGATGCTAATTGTACTCTGTAATTGCTAATTGTACTCCGTAACTGCTAATTGTACTCCGTAACTGTTAACTTTAAGGTTAATATAATTAAGGTGAAGGTTAAGGTTATTAGTGTAATTATGTACTGTAACTGCTGTTAAGTTTCCTAAATGATGTCATTATCAATTTAAAGGGCTGAGATTGAAAGTTAACTTTCTCATCTAATAGCTAGAATTTTTACATGTAGGATTTTTTAAACAACTATATCATCATATTTGTTTTCTAATTAGAGATTAGAGAGATATTTGCGTACGTGGGGAATTTGGCCGTTTTGACCACCCACGTTGTCCAAACGACAACACAAAAAAAAACATATTCCCCCAAACTTCATCCAAGTTTCATGTTTAGTCCGTGTAAAACGTAAATTTATTATTTTGATTAAAAATCCTAACCAAACTTCACCATTATTTTCAACAGGACATATTTTCCCGCTCGCCTCGCGTTAAATTTTTTCGAACCCACCGTTCAACTCAGAAAAATCTTATGAACCCAACGGGACTAACTATATACGAAACGGACACTTCTAAAAAAACGCTCAATACCTCAAACTATATTCAATAAATATACACACCTATAATACGCCCTGTTAACTATAAATACGCAACCCAAAGGCCCCGCGGCATCGCGCGGGCCTGTTTTCTAGTTATACTATATTATAAATATGATGATCCCTAAACCCAACATCATTCAACTTCACTTGATCAATCTGGATAGTTCCATACATGGTCATGCAAGCAAATATGGAAGAGCTACTTTGGTTGCATACAATGATGCGTATGAACAAAATGGAGTGTATATGAATCACCTACCTCCTAGAAGTACTCCTTAATCTTGCAGATTCACTTGCACAATGTACAGATTGTGCACAAACATGCACACAACTTTGCATTTGTTCAAATAACAGTTTAGTTTAAAATTTTTAGAATACTAGAAATAGCCACCAGAAACAGAATCAACATTAATGATTATCAGAAAGAAACTATTGCATATAGATATGTCATAAAAGGATAAAAGTAACAAATAAACATTGCATAATCAAAGGCTAAATGTCTTAAACAACCATTAACCGACCAGAAATAAACCCAACAAGCAAGAGAAAAAATTAATCAACTTCTTCAATTTTGGGACCTGCACCATTTCCGCCAGCAGCCGGTCCATCTGCACCCATACCACCCATATCTGGCACACCACCACCACCACCACCACTTTGGTACATCTTTGCAATTATAGGGTTACAAATACCCTCGAGCTCCTTCATCTTGTCTTCAAATTCCTCAGCCTCTGCAAGCTGATTCGAATCCAACCATTGAACAGCCTGATCAACTGCATCCTCCACCTCCTTCTTGTCATCAGCAGGAAGCTGTGAAGCTACCTTATCATCTTTAATGGTGTTCCTCATGTTGTAAGCATAATTCTCAAGTGCATTCTTCGCCTCCACTTTCTTCTTATGCTCTTCATCTTCTGCCTTATACTTCTCAGCTTCCTGTACCATCTTCTCAATGTCTTCTTTAGACAATCTCCCCTTATCATTTGTAATCGTAATCTTGTTCTTCTGACCACCAACTTTATCCTCAGCAGATACATTCAAGATACCATTCGCATCAATATCAAAACAGACATTGATTTGTGGTACACCTCGAGGTGCGGGTGGAATCCCCGACAATTCAAATTTACCAAGCAAGTTGTTGTCTTTTGTTCTTGCTCTCTCACCTTCATAAACTTGAATCATGACACCAGGTTGATTGTCAGAATACGTTGAAAACACTTGCTCCTTTTTAGTAGGAATCGTAGTGTTTCTTGGAATCAAAACAGTCATAACTCCACCAGCAGTTTCCAAACCAAGCGACAACGGTGTTACGTCTAACAACAAAAGGTCTTGAACCTTTTGGTTGCCTTCACCAGTCAATATTGCAGCTTGTACAGCAGCACCATACGCAACAGCTTCATCGGGATTAATGCTTTTACAAAGCTCTTTTCCATTAAAGAAATCTTGTAATAACTGTTGTACTTTTGGAATTCGAGTAGATCCACCAACAAGAACAACATCATGAACACTGCCTTTGTCCATTTTAGCATCTTTTAAACACTTCTCCACAGGCTCCATACACTTTCTAAACAGATCCATGTTGAGCTCTTCAAAACGTGCACGAGTAATGGTTGAATAGAAATCAATACCTTCGAATAACGAATCAATCTCGATCGTTGTTTGAGCGGTAGAAGACAAAGTCCTCTTTGCTCTTTCACAAGCGGTTCTCAATCGCCTTAAAGCCCTTGGATTACCAGTAATATCTTTCTTGTTCTTCCTCTTAAATTCCTGAACAAAGTGATTTACCATCCTGTTATCAAAATCTTCACCCCCTAAATGAGTATCACCAGCTGTAGCTTTCACTTCGAAAATACCCTCTTCAATGGTAAGAAGAGAAACATCAAAAGTACCACCACCAAGGTCAAAAATAAGAACGTTCTTCTCGCCAGAAGAAGACGCCTTCTTATCAAGACCATATGCAATAGCTGCAGCCGTAGGCTCGTTGATAATACGCATCACATTAAGACCAGCAATCGCACCGGCATCCTTTGTTGCTTGACGTTGGGAATCATTGAAGTAAGCAGGGACAGTCACTACAGCGTTCTTGATAGATGTGCCAAGATAAGCTTCTGCAATTTCTCTCATCTTTATAAGAACCATTGAAGAGATTTCTTCTGGTGCAAATTGTTTCTCTTCACCTTTGTATGTAACCCCAATTAGTGGTTTGTCGGCAGGACCAGAAATAACCTTGAATGGCCACAACTTCATATCACTTTGAACTGAAGGATCACTAACCTTTCTACCCATCAACCGCTTTGCATCTACAATTAAAACAAAGCTTAATGTAAGTCCCATTGTTATTAACATAAACCCGGATTGTTATAAAATATATGCCTTTTTACATCATATATGTTGCACACTAAAGATTAATACGGAGTAATAATTAATACTCCTAATTAATAATTATAATTAATAATAATAATAAAAGTAGTCTATCAATCCATGAGATTAGGCATTCCAGGTTATATAATTAAGTAGACTCTAATACAAATACAAAATAGAGTACATACTACATACAGAGGTTATATAATGAATGCTCAAATTTGTCATCAATTATAGAAATTATATTTCAAGGTTTTATGAATTAAATTTAATCACAAACGAATTACGAAAATTCATCAAATTCTAGGTTAAGATATACAAAACATTACAAATTATAGATCACTTAAGCATTACGTAATTATATCCAAAACAAACTAGGCATTAACGAATCATAAGACCATAGATAACGCAGGCGTTTGTTGCCTGAATCCGCCCACAAACGCCCCATAAACGCCCGGAATGGGGCGTTTGTGGGCGTTTGTGTTGGGGCGTTTGTCAAGAAAGCACGAGCATAAAAATGTGCGTTTGTGATTTTTTATTTTTTATTTTAATTCTTTTCTACCTTTTTCACCACTTTTTAACCCAACCTCCAATCATATTTTGACACATCACCCACAAACGCCCTTACAAAAGCCTCCCATTACAACTCCCCCAAAATGTCATGGCCCAGTCACAGTTTTCCCCAAAAAGTGCACCTCACCCACTCCACGTCACAATCACCAATATCTGTGGTCTAACAAATTACTAATGCACAATGTAAGTTTTCTATAACTTAGGTCTACATATGACACATCTAATCAAAACATTAATTTATAAGAGTGAAGTATAGAACGCTTACCAAAAACGGTGTTAACAGGATTCATAGCTACTTGATTCTTAGCAGCGTCACCGATCAAACGCTCAGTATCCGTAAACGCAACATACGACGGCGTAGTCCTGTTTCCCTGATCATTAGCGATGATTTCAACCCTATCGTGCTGCCATACTCCGACGCACGAGTACGTCGTCCCTAAATCAATTCCGATTGCTGGTCCATCACCTTTACCGGCCATATCGTCGAGTTAATCAGAAACTACGATAGAGAACTTGAAAATAGGAAAGTATTGAGAAGAGAGATTTTTGTGAGCGAAAATCGTATACAGTTTTAAGCGATAATATGAGGAGGTTGACAAGGGCAAGGGTTTTATTTATACAGTTTGGTTGTTCTAGAAAGTTCGTAAAATTTATTAAAGTACGTCAGATTATATTGGTGAAATAAGGAATCCAAAATAAAAAAAAAGGTTTTGACGAGTTTGACTGTGATTTTGGAAGATTCTCGTTCATTCTGGAGCTCATTGCTTCTTTCAAATTTTTAAACGCCTTGACGTGGCATTTCTATTTTCTTTTCCTTACAAAATTAACCGGAGTGTTTTTTTTTTTTTTTGGAAAAAAACAAAGAACTTTTACGGCTCTATTTTTGAGTCAACAGCAAGCGTCGATTTATTGACGTCTTGACTGCCATTTAGAGCCTAAATTGAATTCCAGCAGGATTTAAAACCCGTAGAAATTTGATTGTACTATTTTAATGACGTCTCATTTCTATTTTTAATTTTATTTTACTATTTTTTTAAGAAAAATTTCCTCCTTATTGACCGGATGTCCACTCAGAAACAATCTCTTTATCCATCGAATAGATAGGGATGACTTTCTCTACTTTTGAGAGTGTTTCACTATGAGTGGAGAAATGACTTGTTTTTATTCTCGGATAGAGGAAGAATTGTCTACATCTTACCTCCCCCTACACCAATCATGTGGTATTGAGTTTTGTTGTTGTATTAAGCATACAGCCGTGCATACCACATTTTTTTTTCTTTTATAAGTTTAGTCACAAATCTTTAGATAAATTTAAAATATTTTAAAAAACAAACAACAATTAAGTATTTTAGAATGCATTACCTCCTCTTCTCAGTATACAAAAGATATAAAAAGACTTTGACTCCCCATCATAAAAAAAAACTCTTAATGATATTGAAAAAAAAAACTCTTCTTTTCTTATTAATATAACAAATACTATAAACGGATACTTAATCGAAAGATGAAAGACACTAACAAAAATACAAAAGGAGAAACGAGAACGGGTAAGTTCACAACTAGAAAACAATACTAACCGTAGAGGCGAGACTACATTCAATCAAGTGGGAGGTCCTTTCACCCACTATTTTTTAATTGTTTACTACAAAATACTACTAAAATTTAATAGACCACAATTAAATTTAAATATATGTTTTTGTATTTTTAAAAAACAATAGTTTTTTTTAAGTAAAAGGATCATATTTTGGGAAAAATATATGATAAAGTACTACTCAAATTGTATATGATCTCATTGAGTTTCGAACCTAGATTCGCCACTGACTAACCGCCTTGCTACCGCTATCTACAAACGAACTTAACCAGAAACAAAGAAATTAGAGAAAAAGATTCGCAAACATAAAAAGAATACAACAAGCAATAACAATACAAAAAAAGACAAAACAACGAAACCAGAACCGAATACGACTCACGAAAAGGCGTGTTTTTAGGCCTTGGAAGATCCTTTGCGAGTTTTGGTGACCTGGTTAACAACAATTTCATCCACCTTGTCACAAATATTTTTCTTCCCCGAACGTGAAGTAAAGGAATATGTTAACACGTTTGAAGACTCATTTCCATCGAGCGTTCATGTGAAGGGAGGTTATAAACCACAATCCAAGCCATGTCCGTTGTCACTAGAAGCGAGTTTAGCATCTCGATCCCGACCCGAAGACTTATACCCGTAACTCACACCCACATTTGAGCCTCCAATAAAATCATTAATAGAGACATCTAAACAAATTTTTCATTGGTTCTTCAAAATCAATATCATCATTCATCATTATATATTATCACAAACAAAAAGAATTGATATTAGGTTTTATTAGAAACTGCAGAATAAAAATAAGGGGCTGATTTGTACACTACCAAATTTTGTCATACATCACCAAATATGTATTACAATATTGTACAATACAATGTTTTAATGCACTTTTGGTGGTGTATGACTAAAATTTAGTAGCGTACGAAATCACGCACGAAAAATAAATAAATAAATAAATAAATAAAAGCAGCCGAGCCCGAACGCCTAAACTGTTTTAAGTGGGTCGGATCCCAAATATATATATCGCTACGACCCGGTTCCCTCAAAAGAAGTCAGAATTCATGTCTTACCTTCCGGAGTAACAGAGCGCGGTTTCTTACGGATACGTGACCTTTAATCGAGTAACTTCTTTTTCTCTATACATATTCATTCGTCTGTATGTATAATTTTTCATTATTCAATCGATTGAAAGCTCAATCGATCCTATGGATAATATCTATCATCATTTTATGTGGAACGGCTAATTTTTATCATGATGTTGTACGTTTTTCTTTTTTAATAATCATGCCTCTAATCGGAATTCGGAAATCATCCTCCAAAATTCGATTATATGTTTGTAACTGTTCCAAAATAACAGTGTTGTTAATGTCTAATTGTGATGTATCTATAAGAAACAATATATATTAGTTAGATTGATTAATAAAGAAATTGCATTTCAATGGTGAATTATGATTAACGACGTAATTTATTTATTTATTTTTATTAACTTTTTTTTGTATGTGGATTTTTGAGTGAATAGTTATTGGAATCTATTTTAGTTAGAGTGAATATATTGACTTAACTTGAACGTCATAAGATTAATTAAGTTAAGATTATGTATTAAATGAAGATGACTATGACTACTAGGGTTCTGTTTGGGTAACACATTACTCATACTGTAAATTATAGTAAGATATAATCAACTGTCTGGTGTATGATTTAAAGAAAGGGAACTTGTGTTAATGATTTACTTTGTATCGATTTTGCTATGTAGGCAGTTTATGTAGTTTCTGCGTTGATAAAGGATAGGATGTGATGTGATGGGGGAGACTTTACGTTTTTTCAAATTAAATAAGAAGTTAGAGCTGAGGATTACCGCTACTCAAAATATCCCTAAAAGCCGTTTACTAGGCCCACTCGCAAACAAATCATCAAGGAAAACGCTAAAATGTGTTACTTCAATGAAAGTCAGTGTGGTGGCTACAGGTGGTGCTGGTGATATCGTTGCGTTTCTTTTGACAACTGCAGCACTTGAGATTGTTAAAAGGTTCTCTTCAGCACATTGTCCGGTTATTTGGCGTGGGATTCAGGCGCTTCAAATTCTATGTTGTCCGCCATTTAAATGGATCCAAAAATGGGCTCCTTTTACTGGATTGGTTAAAGGAATGCAGGTTTGTTTACCACATTTACCTTGCGGTGCCATTCAATAATTGCTATATTATTCACGGTAGTTGATATTCTTGTCTCTTTTGTTAGGCGTTGTCAAAGCCGTTGATGCTTCTCACAGCGGCAACAATATTCGATGAATCGGGATCTTCAAAAGGAACCCTCAGTGGTTCGGGTGCTGAGCTCACAGAACTGTCGACACAATTGGTCACCCAAAATAGAAGGTATCACTTATTTCCTATTTTGAGATTGTAGTTGCTTAAGATGCATAAGATAAATGTATACTTGTATAAAGTTCAGCTAAATTTAAATAACAGGCTAAGCTTGTATCATGACCGATTAGTTTTATTAATTGTCTCTCTGATATCACTGATATGGGCTTGACTTGTGCTAAACAGATAAGGTTTCTTTGTTCAGGCTACTCTTGGGAGGGTAAGTATTTTCACTCAGATGTAAGTGGCCCAACCGGGATTTTTCATGACCCTTCCGGTTTGAACCCGAGACCTCTCTTGTGACGATATAAGGACCCCAACCACTAGGCTATCTTGAAATGGTTATGAGCTTGACTTGTGGTGTCGTTACTATATTCTAGCTTCTTATTCTCTCAATTTTGTACTTATTATACATGTTTTAAATCTGTGGGTCATGCAGGCCTGTCAATAAGGTTCCAAGGAGTGTTGGCATGGAAGATTGGTTGGTAGAACTCTATGAAGAGCTTGATAAGCAGGGTATTACTATCCCAGACAGGTATCATCACTTTATTTTAATATATTATACTGTTGTTGTCTTGGCCCATGATGTGTCTGTCATATGCTTGGTATCGAAGAACCATAAGTTATTTTAGATTGTCATATTAATATTAATATACATTATATAAAAGAGTAGGACAACTATGCGCGATACATTGCGTGTGAGATGATTGTTGACATATATTGGATGATTGTATCAGGATGAATGAGGATGAGCTATGTAGATTCTATGCTGTCTCTGAAGGTGACTTTGCAAGGCTTTTATCATCAGTTAAGAAGACTATTCGCTGGAGGCAGAAATACACGCTTCTTTCACCTCAAGAACTTGAGTATTGGGGCAATTTGGTCTTTTGGCATGGATCTGATAGGATGCAACGACCTTGCCTTTTTATTCGTGTTGGAATTGCAGGCTCTGAATTGGCTTCAGGGGGTCAAGCACAGTTTGTAAGAGCAGTTGGTATGTGAATTCTCCTCGTAACTATGTATGCTTGTTTTCAAATTGTAGGTGGTAATTGCAACCCAATTACGTATAGATTTGCTGATTCCGGTCATCTGTTTTTTATTGGATCAAATGAGTTTTAATAAAAGATATAATCAGAAAGGAAACATGTCAAATGAGATATATGAAACTATATGTCATATTTTAAACAGTTTGGTGCTAATGAGATATATGAAACCATATTGTACGTATATCAGTGTCTCAGGTGGAATATGGAGTTATAAACTTGCTTGACGCTGAGCATTCTCAGATTACTGTTTTGATGGACTGTGAGGGACTATCGCCCTTTGGATTCCCTATTAAAACATTCAGACATTGTGCTATACTTCTTCAAGATCATTACCCAAACCGGCTTGGTTGCTTACTCGTTGTACGACTCCCCTCTATTGCGCGAATGATAACTCAAACTCTATTCCAAGTAAACCCGTTCTCTTTACTTCTTGCGTGCTTTATCTACATTATTACTTTCATTAAAGGTGCCAATGTGGGCTGGTAAAATGAGTCAACTTTAGTACTGGTGGTTCATGTTGACTCGCAAACACTTTTATTGTTTAAATAAGAAGTTTTTTTTAAATATATGGCAAATATCTTGCAATGAGAATGGATTTTTTAAAAATATTATGAAAAAAGATACCATATTTATTAAGAACTTGACCCATTAATATTTTGTAATATATCTAGTAAGTCACCTGTCCCATGTAAATCAGTAAATCACACACTTGATTTGTATAACTTTATAGTAAAATGATTCACTCTATATGGTGAACATAAAGAACCTAAATAATCAGTACATAATAAGGGAAATTTTTTTGACGCAAATACATAAACATTTACAAAGACAATATTCAAATCTATGACCTTTAACATAAGCACAATTTCCAACATAGGAATGTTGCAATTTATACTAGATTGAAGAAACAAGTCTTATTTGATCGAATGAGAATTGTGACAAAGTCATAGTGTTAAATGACTGAGACCCTAACTGTATCTTTATCTCTCTTAATCGTTCAGGTTTTGACGCCTAGGACCCAGCGGAAGTTGATGATCTTGGGGGATAACTACCAAGAGGTTCTTTCAAGATACTTTGAAGAATTGCCAGATTTTCTTGGTGGCAAGTGTTCGTGCCCCAGATGTACAAATGACGTGGCAACAGTTGGGGAGAGGGCAATTATTGATATTACAAATCATCGTATCGACAATACATCTTCTAATACTGAGCTGTATGCGGGTCCTAGTAGCTTAAATATAAATGGGGAGTATGTAAAAGTTGCTGGGGTGGGTGCATTACTTTTATGGGTATGTATCGTTTTCTTTTTAGCAGTTTATTATCACCGGTTTACGTTCGGATAAGGGTATCCTCATTCGCACCGTTGACACAACTGGGTAGTGTTGGCTTATCACTGGTGTCTGATCTTACAACTTTAAAACATAATTGGTTCTTGAAACCACTGTTTTTGGCTATTCTGGTTACGGTTTTGATAAACAAAATTTTTATAGATTGGTTTCATTAGCAACTTGGTGGTGGTTCAATTTATATTTGTTGCTACTGGGGTAAACAGGGGCATTTTATCATGAGACTAGTGGAATAGAAGTATTAGTATACTGATCCACGTGGCAAGATTGGCAGGGCGATAGGTTAGATTAAGGTTAATACAAGGCTAACGCTACAATTAAGGTTAATACAAGGCTAACGCTACAAATATCTCATATATTTTCACTTTTGTTTAATTGTAGATTGTATACCTAAAATAATTGTAGATTGTATACCTAAAATAATAGCATTGTAGTATATAAATTTTTTAAAAAGTGTATTATTATAAACAATTAAAAATTTTTAACCTGAAATAAAAACACGTAATAAGATGTCATCATACTTGATGCTAAATTGTCATTACATTAAATTGTCATTACATGTATGATTAGTGTCTTCTTGGTATCATATACATATACAAATAAGAGCACTATTTTTCAAACTCAAAATCAAATCCACTCAAACGATCTGTTCACGTCATCAAGAATTGTTGATTATACCTTAAGAAACTAAAACCACCCATTAGTGTTGTTGTCATTTTTTTTTTTGGATTTTTTATATTGTTCATTAAGATTATTTATATTTTTTTTACCGTTACGAGTGTTTTCTCCAAATGGTTATTTTGTGGTGATCATTACCAGTTCATCTCTAGTTCTTCATTATGATCGATTGTTTAAGGCATATCTAAGATTTTTCATCATCTCGGGTTCATCGTCATCATCATATGCATCTACCTCAACGGCTAGTGTTCTTAATTTTTTTTCTATAAATACTTGAAGCCGTTGCTTCGTATGATAATTGGATTTGGCATTCGTATTTTGGTGTGGCGGGCTTAAACGACGACTCAAATCTGTTAAACACTAGTGATTTGTTCAACTCAATGCTTAATGAAGACATGTCCGACGTCCCTTACCATGTAAACGGTGTGGAGTACAAAAATATGATACTATTTAGCAGACAGGATTTATCCAACGTGAACATATTTTGTTAAGTCATTTTCAAGTGCCGTTGATGAAAAACGTTCCTACTTATAAATGAAACAAGCTGCTGATTGCAAAGATGTTGAAAGAATTTTTGGGATTCTACAGGGTGGTTGGCATACTCTACAACAACACGCAAGGGCTTATGAGGACGTCTTATGCATATGTGCATCATATTTTGATTACAATGGTTACAACCTTGCTGAGAATGATTGGGTTTATGAGCCGGTTCAAAATATACAACGAACTTAGATCGAAAGGTACGACGCTCGTGCCAGAAAAACAAAGGAGCTACGTGATAGAGAAGTGCACGAATGCTTACGATCCGATTTGGTTAAACATTTATAGTCTATTCGATAAGAAATGTAGTTTTATGAATTTTATTAACTAATCCAGTTTATTTAATGAATAAATTTAATTTTTTATTTTATGAATTTTAATTTACTATTTCATTTTATTTTAAAAACTTAAAGTTTATTAATAATAATGAAAAAATAAAAATTAATTATTAAAAAATAAAAATGGACATACAAATGGATATTTAAATTTACACATCTCAAAAACACACAACCCTCAATCAAATAAAACCATTTCCCGCGTTTCGACTTCCTCTGCAACGTCGCCGGCACCGGTACGGTCTTCGCTACACATCTTCTTTCTTTCGTCGCCCTCACATAAACGCAACTCATTTACTCTCCGATCGTTTCTGTCGTTTCCGGTACAAATTTACTCATGTGTTGTAGTGTTGTAACTTTGACGTTGGACAGTCTTCGACCTGAGTACGATAACCTCCATAGCAGGGGCGGAACTAGCATAGGGCAGAGGGGGGCAGATGCCCCCAGTGACTTCAACCTATTTTATGCATATTATATGTGTGTTAGCTGTGATTTTAAAGCTTGAATGGTCTTGAAGAAAAAGAGCAGGTGGAAATAGAGTTTGTAGAGGGTGAAACTTGAAAGAGATGATAAAGAGAAAAGAGAAATTTTTTACTCAGTACATTATTTACACATATTAACCTTATATCCTTATAAATTTAAAGATTGTACATATTAGCCCTTGATAATGTCAATATGTACATATATTTCTTTTCTAAAAAGTACGATGTACATACTTTACAATAGTAATAATAGTAGCCCATACATGAACTAACATGTCTAAAATCCACAGTCTACATGGTTAATATTTGTATCTAAATCTTTGGTATCATAATAAATTCACATTTTAATTAGTACTTTTGATTTTATTTTTATGTTATAACGTTATACTAGTAGAAAAATAATATTCTATCCGAGTTTGTACAAATTATTGTGTATCTAACTTCTGTTTAACTTTTATACAAATTAATTTAATTCACTACATAATATTGTTTTGTTTTTATTATTCTATTAACATGATAAAAGATTTAAGTTTCTACTATATTAATATTAATATTAATATTAATATTAATATTAATATTAATATTTAATATTAATCTTTATAATATAAGATATCATTTGTTCTAAAATATTATCAAGTTTTAGTCATTCGAATTACCCAAAAGATGTGTGACCGTAGAAAGAAAAACGCTCGTCAATGTTAAAGATTAAGACCCAAAAGATGCGTGAGCGTCGAAAGAAAAACGCTCGTCAATGTTAAAGATGAAGCTGTAATTCATCGTTTTCAAAAGATGCGTGACCGTAAAGGAAACTGTAGTTTTGAGCTTATTTTATGCGATTTTTTTGAGGATTTAGTGCTTTTTTTTGTTACATTTTGTGCGATTTGTTATTTATATCTCGTACAATTTTTATAATTATATTTGGTGAAGTATTTTTTTGGTAGCTTTTGTTGTAATTTTTTTGCCCCCAGTGACACAGATTCCTGGTTCCGCCACTGCTCCATAGCCGACTTCGTTACTGAAGAGAACAACAACAACAACAACAACAACAAAGAAAAAAAAACGTTTTCATCCTCTCACTTCTTCAAACAGTAGCGACGTAAGTTCAGATTAATTTCTTTTCTTTTTCAAAATCCCTAAAATCCAATATGCATACCACCTGTTTGATAAAATTCCTTAATGAATAAATTCAAAATATGTGTAACTTCTAATCTAATACGATGAAATGTTGTTTATTATATGACTAAAAGTTAATCTTAAGATATAGTTATACTTGTAGATTGGGTGCATGGAGATTTTGGCAATATAGGTACATAATCTTATATAGCTTTTTAAGTGGTACAATTGTGAGTAATCATATCTTCGTTTCCATTCATCCAAGGCCTAGTTTTATATAGTATTACTAAGTGAAGAGCTTCGAGTGGATTACAATTTATTGGAATTAAGGATCGCATGTATGGCAATTAAACCCGAGAGCTTATGATTCAACTCATTGGAACAAGGTGTGTCTGGAAATCTGGAAAAGAAGCTTTTTTGTATGAATACATGTCCTGTATAAGTTAGGTTTAGAGCTTTGAGAGTTCCATGTACGTGCGTAAGCTAATAGGTGTAAAAATGCAATAAAGATTGCTACTTCCATATTAATATATACAAATATACAAATACATCTGCTTTAAAAAAAAAAAAAAAAGAATGCTTTATGGGTTCACAAAATGACGTGTTGTTATCGGGTGGTTAAAAAGATGCTGAAATTTTGTTTCGTATCCACAAGTGCCTGAACACATACAAATTTTAATGAATTGCAGTCGTCTTCTTTTTAGGGTTTATTAAAATGTATCACTGAATTATAAGTATCAAATTGGAAGCCTGATGTTAAGAATCAAATAGTACTAACTAACATCTTAGATAGCTTTGTCAAGGTAACAAATTGTTTTATTATCTAATGTAATGGCAATGTGAAGTATTATTGACACCAGTTATACCTTTAAACTCAGGCATAAAGCGCGATTGGTTCACAATATTAGGTATCCATTACATTTTCTTCTTTTAAAATCATACATTTGTAGGGTGTCAATTTTGAGCCTTGCATTAGTCAGTGTGGTGCCCAAGTTTCTTTTCTTCTCACACATATTCAAGACAGTTAGTGATTGGCCACATTACAATTAGGTGGGTCGAGTTATGGCATATTTTTTCAGTATTTGTTCTCGAGTTTTGAAATACAATGCATTAATGAAATTACGTTTTCTATCTTTTGTTTTTGCTGGTTAAAATTTGTACAATCGTATCTGACCTGACTTGACCTGGATTTGACCAAACCTATTGGACCCGTTCATAATATCTGATCCGTTTGGACCTGAACCCATATTTACCGGACCCAAACCCGAACTAACCCAACCCAATTTCCAGGTATAAAAATGACCTACCATTTTTAGATCATATGAATTATTTTACTTATGACTTAAAAAATCATCTACTTTTCCTTTCAGTTTAAAGCCCTGTCATACAAATCACACAAACCAAGTATGACTCCTGTTTCAGCCAAGCAGTATGCAGGTAAATCATGTTTATACTCCAAATATATTAAATATTAAATACTAAATATTATTTTCATGCATCAGTTAAATTTGTTCATTCAAATTTTATTACAGATGATGTAAGCCTGCTGATGGTATTAATTGACACAAATCCATTAGTTTGGAGTTCAACTGCTACTTATCTATCTCAAGTAAACATTAACAAAATTACTCCATTTCATATAGATTTTTCTCTCATTTTCTATCTTAAGTATTGAACGTGTTATTATATTTTTATTTATATGCAGTTTATTTCATTCTTGAACTCGATTCTTCTATTAAATCAACTGAATCAAGTAGTGGTGATAGCTACTGGCTTAAATTCATGTGATTACATTTATGATTCTTCTTCATTAAGCCAAACTAACAAGAGAACTGAGACGTTGTTGCAGAAGCTCGAGGAGTTTGTGTGTAAGGATGAGAAGCTTAATAAAAACGACTCGGTTGATGGGATCGGTTCCTCATTGCTTTCAGGATCTCTTTCGATGGCACTCTGTTGTATCCTGTTTTATACTTTAAATTTTATATTTTATTAATCCATGTTTAGTGGAGTAAAATGATTGTTTAACATTACAATGATGATTAGACATACAACGAGTATTTCGTTCCGGGTCGCTTCATCCTCAACCTCGGGTAATTTACTGTGATTATATCAATGTGAATCTTAATTAATTGGGGATTCAATTCATATCTTATTGCTGATAAATGATGACAGATTTTGTGCTTGCATGGATCACAAGATGGACCTGGACAGTATGTCTATTCACTTTCTTTTTTCTTTCCTTGTTCGGTTACTCAAAATAATGTTTTATTTCGCAGATATGTTGCTATCATGAACTCAATTTTCTCTGCTCAGAGATCAATGGTATGTGAGATGCATGCTTCGATTTTAATATTCTTTTTGTAAACGGAAGTCGTCTGGAGTCAATTTGATGACTAACCCGTCCCGTTTCGCCCAAAAACATCTAATAAGTCGGGTCAAAGTCGGTATGAGTTGGGTCTAAGTGAGTCAAAATCAAGGTTGGTCAAAGCTAGGTCAAATTCTTGATTTTTTTTACTCAGATTTATGTTTGAAATATTTACGTTTGCAATACTTATGTTTGTTATATTTATGTGTAGTATATATATGTTAAGTATATATATTACTAAAAGTCAATGTTAGTCGACGTCCAAATAGTCCCTGACTCGACCGATATCGTCCCATCTTGTATGTTAGGTCTGTAACTGGTAAAATAATGTTAAAAAGATTCACAAGTTTCTTTCTTGTACAGGTACCTATAGATTCATGTGTCATTGGGTCCCAAAATTCTGCTTTCTTGCAACAGGTACCTCTGTTCATATGTCAACTTTGATAATATATCACTTTATCAATATAACTGATGAGCGTTTATGATTTGTATCGAGTGTTAGGCCTCTTATATAACCGGAGGTGTATATCTGAAGCCCCAATATCTCGATGGACTGTTCCAGTACTTAACAGTATGTACACCATCATAAGATTGCATATTCATCTACTTTTTTCCCCCTGAATTTGCATGTATGGTTTGTATGCAGACGGTATTTGCAACAGATTTGCATTCTCGCAGCTTCTTACAACTTCCTAAGCCTGTTGGTGTAGATTTTCGTGCTTCGTAAGTTTCTTATATGTATGTATTTGTGATATGAAAAATATGTAGTCGCACACTAGTATGAACTTGTGTGTTAAATTATGCAGGTGTTTTTGTCACAAAAACACAATTGACATGGGATACATTTGCTCAGTTTGTTTGTCTATATTCTGTAAGCATCACGAGAAATGTTCAACGTGTGGGTGAGTATGTTCATTCTTTTAAATACTACTCGTACTAATTTATTATTTTTTTAATTAAGCCCCCTGCCACAATTGTTAATAATACTTCAGTATATGGCCTAGGGTTGGATGGGAGGAGGTGTGAAGAAAGTAGAGGTAGCAAGATGGGTTCTTTGGGTGGGTTGGGGAACGGTAAAAATGTCAAAACATGTTTGTGCTGAATCATTCTTTTCTATATTCTAGCCACACAAAAAAAAGTGTTTATGGGTCATTGGGTCAACCCAACACAGCATTTTCAACCCAAGAAAAGATGATACCCGCATGATGAATAGTTCCATGTCGATAAGTTTTGTTGTGGTTTACTCTAATGTATGGGTTATGCATTGGAATGCAGGTCAGCTTTTGGTAGGCTCCACACAAGTGTCCAGACTTTGAATCAGAAAAGAAAGGCTCCAAATAATGGAAGTGATTAAACCATGGTGTGTTTTGTGGATGATTTCAAGGCCGTTGGTGGTTTTAATGGTGCAGAGATGTAGCAACACTTGTGTTGAATTTTCTACTCATGTGTAAAACTGATCCGTTACAAGATTAATGACTAGAGGATCTTGCAAGGATATTGAATAGTTTTTGCTTTCGTCAATTGTATGTACTTGACTTCACAATATAAAGTAAAAATTAAAATACCGAAACAATTGAATATGGGGTTAAGATATGGTTTGGTTGAGGTTGGGTCGACATGCAAACATGTTTTTATCCACTTACAAAAAGCGTTAAACAACGGAAAGATGTAACAACCATATATGTTGTAAGCGTTAAAAAGAGACTTCAAACAATTTACATATGCTTAAACAACCTCATTTTAGTATGTTTTTTTTTTTTTTTTTGTTTTTTTTTATTCTATTTGAGATAAAACACAAGGGGAGATGGGCAATAAATGACTAAACGGTCTAAAGTTGCTCTCTCTCGATCTCATTGAACAACAGAAAGATACGAAAAAAGCTTATGTTTCTTTAAAGGCACAATGTTATTGCACCATATCAGAGCTAGAAATACCAAAACTCAAATGTCATAAACCAATTGCTTTTCAATGTCATATACAGTACATTTCATGAGCCTCTAATAACAATTAACAACTCCACAACTACATTCGATATTTGGTTGCGCTAAAAGGACCATCTAATTCCCTTCATACTTAGGGTCAGCCAACACATAATGATAAGCAATTACGAGAGCGAATATGAATATTCCAAGGAAGTTGGCAATGAACCCCAAGTCGTTATCCGTTATCATCTGCAACAACACAGCCACAAGTAAGAAACAGGTTGTCAAAAATCACATCATCATTATGCGCAATGATCCTAAAATGTATCTCGTTCATTGTATTATTAGGATCTATACAAGTTAATTTAGTTAAAGCTTTTATTTATAACCCCAGATAGCTCTAGATCAGAATATAAAGACATAAACCGAGGGAGCTAAAAACAAAGGAGCCAACAAAATGAAAATAGGGTTTTAAAACAAAACAAAAAAAAGAGTATATGATCACAGTGGGATTCGAACCCACGACCTTTAGATTCGGAGTCTAACGCGATATCCACTCCGCTATGCGATCTGTAGGTATTACATCTTCTACATCGTTTAACAAAATAACGCAATACTCTTTCATACAGTTACAAATGACAAGAGTCACAGATCTAGAAACTAAGCTTGCAGATTCGTGAACTAATTAATTATAAATTTGCAGGTGTTAGCAAATTCGATTAAAAATCAAGTGTGTATTTATGAGCGTATCGAGAAGTAAACAGATCAAACTCGATCAAGATGTTTACAGAACTAATTGAATCAGATCTTAAAGAACGCATCTTTAAACGTTGATCTTAGAAAATAAGAAATTACAAATTAAAAGGAAGCAATTGAATAACGTACCTTGAAAATGCTTGATCAGATGCAGAAAGAAATAACCAAACGGTAGGGCCTGCTCTAAAACCACGGTAAATAGGTGAGTATGTTACATATTTAGTCCCTAAACTTATACTGAATTTACATATTTAGTATTTTATAAATTACATTTGCTCAACACGGTCCAACTTGATTTTTCTGTGTTATAGTATGAACTATGAAACTAGTCCGGATCGGCCCGCGCGTTGCGGCGGGGGCTTTCGGTCTGCGTATTCATATTTAACGTAGCGTTATGTATTTAAAGAGGAGAACATGACCCATGTGTTAAGCGTCGTTTTAGATGTCGTTGTGTTAAGTGTTTTTTAAAAAGTATCCGTTTCGAACATAGTTAGTTTTGTTTTGTTCAATAAATTCTTTCGAGTGTAACGGTGTTGTCGGAAAAATTTAACTCCCGGCGAACAGAAAGATACGGGTTGTCGTTGTGTTGAGCGGTTTTTTAAAAAGTGTCCGTTTCGAATGTGGTTAGTTTCATTTTGTTCATAAAATTATTTTGAGTCTAACGCTGCCATCGAAATAATTTAACTCGTGGCGTGCGGGAAGATACGGGTTGTCGTTTTCTTTAGCATTTTTTTAGAAGTGTCTGTTTCGCGTATAGTTAGTCCCGTTGGGTTCATAAGATTTTTTCGAGTTGAACGTTGGTCTATGAAAAATTTAACTCGCACCGAGCGAGAAAATAGGGCCAGTTATAAATTCGGGTGGAATTAGTTTCTTTTATTTTAATAAAATTATATATTTACACTTTGTACCCCTGAAAAAGTGTAAATTTGAGGGGCTGTTGTGTAAATATAGTCGAAGTTGAGGGACCGTTTGTAATGTGAACGCAAACTCAAAACGACAATCCGATATAACTGAAACTACAACGTCGGGCGCTTCGGTAACCACACTTAACAATTAATGTGGCATATTCCCTTTATTATGAAATCTCCCTACACTGTACCAAGTGTAGTAAAAACGAAGTACTATACAACCGTTTACGATACTAGAGTGACTAGCCCGGTTGGGGTGGTCAAACCCGATAGATCTATCAATAGGATTCGCGCTTACATGTTCTTCCAACATGTAAATATTAGTTACCAAGCTATTAAGGAAGATATGCAAAGTGGTACAACTCAACGTAGAATATATTTTAAGTACTTGTGTCTATTTCGTCAAACATAAAAGCAGCACATGTATTCTCAGCCCAAAAATATATATTGCAAAAGCAATTAAAAAGGGAGCAAATGAAACTCACTATACGATATTTTGTAGTAAAAATATGCATACGCCGGAACTGAACAATGCATGGTTGGCCTCAGATTCACTATCCTATATCAAGTATATATATTAACACGTATAATTGTAATCGGACAAATTTATATATAATTAGTGATAAAAAAAGGGGTTATCACCAAAATGCCCAAATATTTTTTACCCCTTGCACCAGAGCCCAAAAAAAAAAAAATGACAAAATGCCCTCGCAAGGCGCAAGGTACCTTGCGACCTTGCCTTCTTGCGTCCTTGCGTATTCTTTTAATTTTTATCACGGTTAAATGACATGTTTAAACGCCCGCGCAAGGTACCTTGCGTACACACTGGCGCAAGTACGCAATCTGAAATGTCCCGTTCTTATTGATTAAAAACGTTCCATATTAATTGATTTCGTTGCGAGGTTTTGACCTCTATATGAGACGTTTTTTAAAGACTGCATTCATTTTTAAAACAAACCATAACCTTTATTTCATAAATAAAGGTTTAAAAAGCTTTACGTAGATTATCAAATAATGATAATCTAAAATATCCTGTTTACACACGACCATTACATAATGGTTTACAATACAAATATGTTACATCGAAATCAGTTTCTTGAATGCAGTTTTTACACAATATCATACAAACATGGACTCCAAATCTTGTCCTTATTTTAGTATGCAACAGCGGAAGCTCTTAATATTCACCTGAGAATAAACATGCTTTAAACGTCAACAAAAATGTTGGTGAGTTATAGGTTTAACCTATATATATCAAATCGTAACAATAGACCACAAGATTTCATATTTCAATACACATCCCATACATAGAGATAAAAAATCATTCATATGGTGAACACCTGGTAACCGACATTAACAAGATGCATATATAAGAATATCCCCATCATTCCGGAACACCCTTCGGATATGATATAAATTTCGAAGTACTAAAGCATCCGGTACTTTGGATGGGGTTTGTTAGGCCCAATAGATCTATCTTTAGGATTCGCGTCAATTAGGGTGTCTGTTCCCTAATTCTTAGATTACCAGACTTAATAAAAAGGGGCATATTCAATTTCGATAATTCAACCATAGAATGTAGTTTCACGTACTTGTGTCTATTTTGTAAATCATTTATAAAACCTGCATGTATTCTCATCCCAAAAATATTAGATTTTAAAAGTGGGACTATAACTCACTTTCACAGATTTTTACTTCGTCGGGAAGTAAGACTTGGCCACTGGTTGATTCACGAACCTATAACAATATATACATATATATCAAAGTATGTTCAAAATATATTTACAACACTTTTAATATATTTTGATGTTTTAAGTTTATTAAGTCAGCTGTCCTCGTTAGTAACCTACAACTAGTTGTCCACAGTTAGATGTACAGAAATAAATCGATAAATATTATCTTGAATCAATCCACGACCCAGTGTATACGTATCTCAGTATTGATCACAACTCAAACTATATATATTTTAGAATCAACCTCAACCCTGTATAGCTAACTCCAACATTCACATATAGAGTGTCTATGGTTGTTCCGAAATATATATAGATGTGTCGACATGATAGGTCGAAACATTGTATACGTGTCTATGGTATCTCAAGATTACATAATATACAATACAAGTTGATTAAGTTATGGTTGGAATAGATTTGTTTCCAATTTTCACGTAGCTAAAATGAGAAAAATTATCCAATCTTGTTTTACCCATAACTTCTTCATTTTAAATCCGTTTTGAGTGAATCAAATTGCTATGGTTTCATATTGAACTCTATTTTATGAATCTAAACAGAAAAAGTATAGGTTTATAGTCGAAAAAATAAGTTACAAGTCGTTTTTGTAAAGGTAGTCATTTCAGTCGAAAGAACGACGTCTAGATGACCATTTTAGAAAACATACTTCCACTTTGAGTTTAACCATAATTTTTGGATATAGTTTCATGTTCATAATAAAAATCATTTTCTCAGAATAACAACTTTTAAATCAAAGTTTATCATAGTTTTTAATTAACTAACCCAAAACAGCCCGCGGTGTTACTACGACGGCGTAAATCCGGTTTTACGGTGTTTTTCGTGTTTCCAGGTTTTAAATCATTAAGTTAGCATATCATATAGATATAGAACATGTGTTTAGTTGATTTTAAAAGTCAAGTTAGAAGGATTAACTTTTGTTTGCGAACAAGTTTAGAATTAACTAAACTATGTTCTAGTGATTACAAGTTTAAACCTTCGAATAAGATAGCTTTATATGTATGAATCGAATGATGTTATGAACATCATTACTACCTTAATTTCCTTGGATAAACCTACTGGAAAAGAGAAAAATGGATCTAGCTTCAATGGATCCTTGGATGGCTCGAAGTTCTTGAAGCAGAATCATGACACGAAAACAAGTTCAAGTAAGATCATCACTTGAAATAAGATTGTTATAGTTATAGAAATTGAACCAAAGTTTGAATATGATTATTACCTTGTATTAGAATGATAACCTACTGTAAGAAACAAAGATTTCTTGAGGTTGGATGATCACCTTACAAGATTGGAAGTGAGCTAGCAACTTGAAAGTATTCTTGATTTTATGAAACTAGAACTTTTGGAATTTATGAAGAACACTTAGAACTTGAAGATAGAACTTGAGAGAGATCAATTAGATGAAGAAAATTGAAGAATGAAAGTGTTTGTAGGTGTTTTTGGTCGTTGGTGTATGGATTAGATATAAAGGATATGTAATTTTGTTTTCATGTAAATAAGTCATGAATGATTACTCATATTTTTGTAATTTTATGAGATATTTCATGCTAGTTGCCAAATGATGGTTCCCACATGTGTTATGTGACTCACATGGGCTGCTAAGAGCTGATCATTGGAGTGTATATACCAATAGTACATACATCTAAAAGCTGTGTATTGTACGAGTACGAATACGGGTGCATACGAGTAGAATTGTTGATGAAACTGAACGAGGATGTAATTGTAAGCATTTTTGTTAAGTAGAAGTATTTTGATAAGTGTATTGAAGTCTTTCAAAAGTGTATGAATACATATTAAAACACTACATGTATATACATTTTAACTGAGTCGTTAAGTCATCGTTAGTCGTTACATGTAAATGTTGTTTTGAAACCTTTAGGTTAATGATCTTGTTGAATGTTGTTAAACCATTATTTATTATAACAAATGAGATGTTAAATTGTTATATTATCATGATATTATGATATATAATATATCTCAGTATGATGTATATACAGTTAAATGTCGTTACAACGATAATCGTTACATATATGTCTCGTTTCGAAATCATTAAGTTAGTAGTCTTATTTTTACATATGTATTTCATTGTTAATACACTTAATAATATATTTACTTATCATTTAACATAATTAACCAAGTGTATCAATATCTTAATATGATTCATATGTACCTAGTAAGACGTTGTTATAACGATAATCGTTATATATATCGTTTTCGAGTTTCTTAAATTAATAATCTCATTTTTATGTATATAACTCATTGTTAAAATACCTAATGAGATACATACTTATAATAAAAACATGTTAACTATATATATAACCATATATATGTCATCGTATAGTTTTTACAAGTTTTAACGTTCGTGAATCACCGGTCAACTTGGGTGGTCAATTGTCTATATGAAACATATTTCAATTAATCAAGTCTTAACAAGTTTGATTGCTTAACATGTTGGAAACATTTAATCATGTAAATATCAATCTCAATTAATATATATAAACATGGAAAAGTTCGGGTCACTACAGTACCTACCCGTTAAATAAATTTCGTCCCGAAATTTTAAACTGTTGAAGGTGTTCACGAATCTTCTGGAAATAGATGCGGGTATTTCTTCTTCATCTGATCTTCACACTCCCAGGTGAACTCGGGTCCTCTACGAGCATTCCATCGAACCTTAACAATTGGTATCTTGTTTTGCTTAAGTCTTTTAACCTCACAATCCATTATTTCGACGGGTTCTTCGATGAATTGAAGTTTTTCGTTGATTTGGATTTCATCTAATGGAATAGTGAGATCTTCTTTAGCAAAACATTTCTTCAAATTCGAGACGTGGAAAGTGTTATGTACAGCCGCGAGTTGTTGAGGTAACTCAAGTCGGTAAGCTACTGGTCCGACACGATCAATAATCTTGAATGGTCCAATATACCTTGGATTTAATTTCCCTCGTTTACCAAATCGAACAACGCCTTTCCAAGGTGCAACTTTAAGCATGACCATCTCTCCAATTTCAAATTCTATATCTTTTCTTTTAATGTCAGCGTAGCTCTTTTGTCGACTTTGGGCGGTTTTCAACCGTTGTTGAATTTGGATGATCTTCTCGGTAGTTTCTTGTATAATCTCCGGACCCGTAATCTGTCTATCCCCCACTTCACTCCAACAAATCGGAGACCTGCACTTTCTACCATAAAGTGCTTCAAACGGCGCTATCTCAATGCTTGAATGGTAGCTGTTGTTGTAGGAAAATTCTGCTAACGGTAGATGTCGATCCCAACTGTTTCCGAAATCAATAACACATGCTCGTAGCATGTCTTCAAGCGTTTGTATCGTCCTTTCGCTCTGCCCATCAGTTTGTGGATGATAGGCAGTACTCATGTCTAGACGAGTTCCTAATGCTTGCTGTAATGTCTGCCAGAATCTTGAAATAAATCTACCATCCCTATCAGAGATAATAGAGATTGGTATTCCATGTCTGGAGACGACTTCCTTCAAATACAGTCGTGCTAACTTCTCCATCTTGTCATCTTCTCTTATTGGCAGGAAGTGTGCTGATTTGGTGAGACGATCAACTATTACCCAAATAGTATCAAAACCACTTGCAGTCCTTGGCAATTTAGTGATGAAATCCATGGTAATGTTTTCCCATTTCTATTCCGGGATTTCGGGTTGTTGAAGTAGACCTGATGGTTTCTGATGCTCAGCTTTGACCTTAGAACACGTCAAACATTCTCCTACGTATTTAGCAACATCGGCTTTCATACCCGGCCACCAAAAATGTTTCTTGAGATCCTTGTACATCTTCCCCGTTCCAGGATGTATTGAGTATCTGGTTTTATGAGCTTCTCTAAGTACCATTTCTCTCATATCTCCAAATTTTGGTACCCAAATCCTTTCAGCCCTATACCGGGTTCCGTCTTCCCGAATATTAAGATGCTTCTCCGATCCTTTGGGTATTTCATCCTTTAAATTTCCCTCTTTTAAAACTCCTTGTTGCGCCTCCTTTATTTGAGTAGTAATGTTATTATGAATCATTATATTCATAGATTTTACTCGAATGGGTTCTCTGTCCTTCCTGATCAAGGCATCGGCTACCACATTTGCCTTCCCCGGGTGGTAACGAATCTCAAAGTCGTAATCATTCAATAATTCAATCCACCTACGCTGCCTCATATTCAGTTGTTTCTGATTAAATATGTGTTGAAGACTTTTGTGGTCGGTATATATAATACTTTTGACCCCATATAAGTAGTGCCTCCAAGTCTTTAATGCAAAAACAACCGCGCCTAATTCCAAATCATGCGTCGTATAATTTTGTTCGTGAATCTTCAATTGTCTAGACGCATAAGCAATCACCTTCGTTCGTTGCATTAATACACAACCGAGACCTTGCTTTGATGCATCACAATAAATCACAAAATCATCATTCCCTTCAGGCAATGACAATATAGGTGCCGTAGTTAGCTTTTTCTTCAATAACTGAAACGCTTTCTCTTGTTCATCATTCCATTCAAATTTCTTCCCTTTATGCGTTAATGCAGTCAAGGGTTTTGCTATTCTGAAAAAGTCTTGGATGAACCTTCTGTAATAACCAGCTAGTCCTAAAAACTGGCGTATGTGTTTCGGAGTTTTCGGGGTTTCCCACTTTTCAACAGTTTCTATCTTTGCCGGATCCACCTTAATACCTTCTTTGTTCACTATGTGACCGAGGAATTGAACTTCTTCCAACCAAAATGCACACTTTGAAAACTTAGCGTACAATTCTTCCTTCCTCAATACTTCTAACACCTTTCTCAAATGTTCACCGTGTTCTTGGTCATTCTTTGAGTAAATAAGTATGTCATCAATGAAAACAATGACAAACTTGTCAAGGTATGGTCCACACACTCGGTTCATAAGGTCCATGAACACAGCTGGTGCATTAGTTAAACCAAACGGCATGACCATAAACTCGTAATGACCGTAACGTGTTCTGAAAGCAGTCTTTGGAATATCATCTTCTTTCACCCGCATTTGATGATACCCGGAACGTAAGTCAATCTTTGAATAAACAGACGAGCCTTGTAGTTGATCAAATAAGTCATCGATTCTCGGTAGTGGGTAGCGATTTTTGATGGTAAGTTTGTTCAACTCTCGGTAGTCGATACACAACCTGAATGTACCATCTTTCTTCTTGACAAACAAAACAGGAGCTCCCCACGGTGATGTGCTTGGTCGAATGAAACCACGCTCTAAAAGTTCTTGTAATTGGCTTTGTAGTTCTTTCATCTCGCTGGGTGCGAGTCTGTAAGGAGCACGAGCTATTGGTGCAGCTCCTGGTACAAGATCTATTTGAAATTTAACGGATCGATGTGGGGGTAATCCCGGTAATTCTTTCGGAAATACATCAGGAAATTCTTTTGCGACGGGAACATCATTGATGCTCTTTTCTTCAGTTTGTACTTTCTCGACGTGTGCTAGAACAGCATAGCAACCTTTTCTTATTAGTTTTTGTGCCTTCAAATTACTAATAAGATGTAGCTTCGTGTTGCCCTTTTCTCCGTACACCATTAAGGGTTTTCTTTTTTCTCGTATAATGCGAATTACATTTTTGTAACAAACGATCTCCGCTTTCACTTCTTTCAACCAGTCCATACCGATTATCACATCAAAACTCCCTAACTCTACTGGTATCAAATCAATCTTAAATGTTTCGCTAACCAGTTTAATTTCTCGATTCCGACATATATTATCTGCTGAAATTAATTCATCATTTGCTAATTCGAGTAAAAATTTACTATCCAAAGGCGTCAATGGACAACTTAATTTAGCACAAAAATCTCTACTCATATAGCTTATATCCGCACCCGAATCAAATAAAACGTAAGCAGATTTATTGTCAATAAGAAACGTACCCGTAACAAGCTCCGGGTCTTCCTGTGCCTCTGCCGCATTAATATTGAAAACTCTTCCACGGCCTTGTCCATTCGTGTTCTCCTGGTTCGGGCAATTTCTAATAATGTGGCCCGGTTTTCCACATTTATAACAAACTACATTGGCATAACTTGCTCCGACACTACTTGCTCCGCCATTACTCGTTCCGACACCATTTGTTCCTTTCGTTCTATTAACCCCTGGTCCGTAGACCTCACACTTCGCCGCGCTATGACCATTTCTTTTACACTTGTTGCAAAATTTGGTGCAGACCCCGAGTGATTCTTTTCACACCTTTGGCATAGCTGCTTCTGATTGTTGTTGTTGTTGCGGTTATTATTGTTGTTGGGATGATTGTTGTAGTTGCTGTTGTTATTATTGTTGTTGTTGTTGGGCCGTTTGTTGTAGTTGCGATTGATGTTGCGATTGTTGGGATAATTGTTGCGATTATTGTTGTAATTGCTGTTGTTGTTGTATTGGTGATTCTTATCACCGTTTTCCTCCCACTTTCTTTTGACTTGCTTCACATTGGCCTCTTCAGCAGTCTGTTCTTTAATTCTTTCTTCAATCTGGTTCACGAGTTTGTGAGCCATTCTACATGCCTGTTGTATGGAGGCGGGCTCGTGTGAACTTATATCTTCTTGGATTCTTTCCGGTAATCCTTTCACAAATGCGTCGATCTTCTCTTCCTCATCTTCGAATGCTCCCGGACACAATAGGCACAATTCTGTGAATCGTCTTTCGTACGTGGTAATATCAAATCCTTGGGTTCGTAACCCTCTAAGTTCTGTCTTGAGCTTATTGACCTCGGTTCTCGGACGGTACTTCTCGTTCATCAAGTGCTTGAATGCTGACCACGGTAGTGCGTACGCATCGTCTTGTCCCACTTGCTCTAGATAGGTATTCCACCATGTTAACGCAGAACCTGTGAAGATATGCGTAGCGTACTTCACTTTGTCCTCTTCAGTACACTTACTTATGGCAAACACCGATTCGACCTTCTCGGTCCACCGTTTCAATCCGATCGGTCCTTCGGTTCCATCAAATTCCAAAGGTTTACAGGCAGTGAATTCTTTGTAGGTGCATCCTACACGATTTCCTGTACTGCTAGATCCAAGGTTATTGTTGGTATGTAGCGCAGCCTGTACTGCGGCTATGTTTGAAGCTAGAAAAGTACGGAATTCCTCTTCATTCATATTCACGGTGTGTCGAGTAGTCGGTGCCATTTCCTTCAAAATAGTCAAATGGAACAAGTTAATCATACAGAATATTAAGAGTAGTTAATAGTATTTCGTAGCATAATATGAACTCATTTATAAAAGCTTTTTCTTCATATTAGCATTTTATAAGTTTAAATTCGGGTAGTACTTACCCGTTAAGTTCATACTTAGTAGCTAATATACAATTCAACTACTTCAATTCTATATGAAAAACTGATTATAATAATATTTCGCGTTCAAACTTTTACACAATATTTTACAAACTTACAATACCGCTTATTTTACATAAAGCATGAAATATAGCACACAATAACTTTGATACAAGATAGTTGTGAAGATAATTCTAGCTAGTACACAAGTCGTTCAGCAAAGGCAATAAAGACACGTAATTCATACGTCCAGAAACAAGTCATGCATTCTGGTTTTACTAGGACTACTTCCCATCCTTGGTCTTGTGCAACATAACCGTTATGGCCGTTGATAAGACAGCGTGTTGTAACATCGTCAAAGGGACGAGGGTTACGTAATGTCCAACAGTCCCGTAATAATCTAAAAACCTCATTTCTTACCCCAATTACCGACTCCGTCACTTGTGGAAACGTTTTGTTTAATAGTTGTAGCCCGATGTTCTTGTTCTCACTTTGGTGAGAAGCGAACATTACTAATCCGTAAGCATAACATGCTTCTTTATGTTACATGTTAGCCGCTTTTTCTAAATCACGAAGTCCAATATTCGGATATATTGAGTCAAAATAATTTCTTAACCCGTTGCGTAAAATAGCATTTGGGTTCCCCGCAATATATGCGTCAAAGTAAACACATCGTAACTTATGGGTTTCCCAATGTGATATCCCCCATCTTTCAAACGAAAGTCTCTTATAAACCAAGACATTCTTGGAACGTTCTTCGAATGTCTTACAAACTGATCTCGCCTTAAATAGTTGTGCCGAGGAATTCTGGCCGACTCTAGACAAGATTTCATCAATCATGTCTCCGGGTAGGTCTCTTAAAATATTGGGTTGTCTATCCATTTTGTGTTTTTATACTGTAAAATAGACAAGAGTTAGATTCATAAAAAAAAAATATACTTATTAATACAAGCAATTTTTACATATATCATAAAGCATAAGCACACTATATTACATATATTACACCACACGAATACAACTATCTTATTCCGACTCGCTTGTTTCTTCTTCTTCGGTTTTGGTTCGTTTTGCCAAGTTTCTAGGGATATATGATGTTCCCCTAATACGAGCCGTCGTGATCCACATTGGTTTAGAAAAACCTGGTGGTTTAGAGGTTCCCGGGTCATTGTTACAACTTAAGGACTTCGGGGGTTGACGATACATATAAAGTTCATCGGGGTTGGAATTAGATTTCTCTATTTTTATGCCCTTTCCCTTATTATTTTCTTTTGCCTTTTTAAATTCAGTTGGGGTAATTTCTATAACATCATCGGAATTCTCGTCGGAATCCGATTCATCGGAGAATTGGTAATCCTCCCAATATTTTGCTTCCTTGGCGGAAACACCATTGACCATAATTAACCTTGGTCGGTTGGTTGAGGATTTTCTTTTACTTAACCATTTTATTATTTCCCCCACCGGTTCTATTTCTTCATCCGGTTCCGATTCTTCTTCCGGTTCCGATTCTTCTTCCGGTTCCGACTCTTCTTCCGGTTCCTCTTCGGGAACTTGTGAATCAGTCCACGAATCATTCCAATTTACATTTGACTCTTCATTATTATTAGGTGAGTCAATGGAACTTGTTCTAGAGGTAGACATCTATCACATAATATCAAACGCGTTAAGAGATTAATATATCACATAATATTCACATGTTAAAAATATATAGTTTCCAACAAAATTTATTAAGCAATCATTTTTCAAGTAAACACGGTCGAAGTCCAGACTCACTAATGCATCCTAACAAACTCGATAAGACACACTAATGCAAAATTCCGGTTCTCTAAGACCAACGCTCGGATACCAACTGAAATGTCCCGTCCTTATTGATTAAAAACGTTCCATATTAATTGATTTCGTTGCGAGGTTTTGACCTCTATATGAGACGTTTTTCAAAGACTGCATTCATTTTTAAAACAAACCATAACCTTTATTTCATAAATAAAGGTTTAAAAAGCTTTACGTAGATTATCAAATAATGATAATCTAAAATATCCTGTTTACACACGACCATTACATAATGGTTTACAATACAAATATGTTACATCGAAATCAGTTTCTTGAATGCAGTTTTTACACAATATCATACAAACATGGACTCCAAATCTTGTCCTTATTTTAGTATGCAACAGCGGAAGCTCTTAATATTCACCTGAGAATAAACATGCTTTAAACGTCAACAAAAATGTTGGTGAGTTATAGGTTTAACCTATATATATCAAATCGTAACAATAGACCACAAGATTTCATATTTCAATACACATCCCATACATAGAGATAAAAAATCATTCATATGGTGAACACCTGGTAACCGACATTAACAAGATGCATATATAAGAATATCCCCATCATTCCGGGACACCCTTCGGATATGATATAAATTTCGAAGTACTAAAGCATCCGGTACTTTGGATGGGGTTTGTTAGGCCCAATAGATCTATCTTTAGGATTCGCGTCAATTAGGGTGTCTGTTCCCTAATTCTTAGATTACCAGACTTAATAAAAAGGGGCATATTCAATTTCGATAATTCAACCATAGAATGTAGTTTCACGTACTTGTGTCTATTTTGTAAATCATTTATAAAACCTGCATGTATTCTCATCCCAAAAATATTAGATTTTAAAAGTGGGACTATAACTCACTTTCACAGATTTTTACTTCGTCGGGAAGTAAGACTTGGCCACTGGTTGATTCACGAACCTATAACAATATATACATATATATCAAAGTATGTTCAAAATATATTTACAACACTTTTAATATATTTTGATGTTTTAAGTTTATTAAGTCAGCTGTCCTCGTTAGTAACCTACAACTAGTTGTCCACAGTTAGATGTACAGAAATAAATCGATAAATATTATCTTGAATCAATCCACGACCCAGTGTATACGTATCTCATTATTGATCACAACTCAAACTATATATATTTTAGAATCAACCTCAACCCTGTATAGCTAACTCCAACATTCACATATAGAGTGTCTATGGTTGTTCCGAAATATATATAGATGTGTCGACATGATAGGTCGAAACATTGTATACGTGTCTATGGTATCTCAAGATTACATAATATACAATACAAGTTGATTAAGTTATGGTTGGAATAGATTTGTTACCAATTTTCACGTAGCTAAAATGAGAAAAATTATCCAATCTTGTTTTACCCATAACTTCTTCATTTTAAATCCGTTTTGAGTGAATCAAATTGCTATGGTTTCATATTGAACTCTATTTTATGAATCTAAACAGAAAAAGTATAGGTTTATAGTCGGAGAAAATAAGTTACAAGTCGTTTTTGTAAAGGTAGTCATTTCAGTTGAAAGAACGACGTCTAGATGACCATTTTAGAAAACATACTTCCACTTTGAGTTTAACCATAATTTTTGGATATAGTTTCATGTTCATAATAAAAATCATTTTCTCAGAATAACAACTTTTAAATCAAAGTTTATCATAGTTTTTAATTAACTAACCCAAAACAGCCCGCGGTGTTACTACGACGGCGTAAATCCGGTTTTACGGTGTTTTTCGTGTTTCCAGGTTTTAAATCATTAAGTTAGCATATCATATAGATATAGAACATGTGTTTAGTTGATTTTAAAAGTCAAGTTAGAAGGATTAACTTTTGTTTGCGAACAAGTTTAGAATTAACTAAACTATGTTCTAGTGATTACAAGTTTAAACCTTCGAATAAGATAGCTTTATATGTATGAATCGAATGATGTTATGAACATCATTACTACCTTAAGTTCCTTGGATAAACCTACTGGAAAAGAGAAAAATGGATCTAGCTTCAATGGATCCTTGGATGGCTCGAAGTTCTTGAAGCAGAATCATGACACGAAAACAAGTTCAAGTAAGATCATCACTTGAAATAAGATTGTTATAGTTATAGAAATTGAACCAAAGTTTGAATATGATTATTACCTTGTATTAGAATGATAACCTACTGTAAGAAACAAAGATTTCTTGAGGTTGGATGATCACCTTACAAGATTGGAAGTGAGCTAGCAACTTGAAAGTATTCTTGATTTTATGAAACTAGAACTTTTGGAATTTATGAAGAACACTTAGAACTTGAAGATAGAACTTGAGAGAGATCAATTAGATGAAGAAAATTGAAGAATGAAAGTGTTTGTAGGTGTTTTTGGTCGTTGGTGTATGGATTAGATATAAAGGATATGTAATTTTGTTTTCATGTAAATAAGTCATGAATGATTACTCATATTTTTGTAATTTTATGAGATATTTCATGCTAGTTGCCAAATGATGGTTCCCACATGTGTTAGGTGACTCACATGGGCTGCTAAGAGCTGATCATTGGAGTGTATATACCAATAGTACATACATCTAAAAGCTGTGTATTGTACGAGTACGAATACGGGTGCATACGAGTAGAATTGTTGATGAAACTGAACGAGGATGTAATTGTAAGCATTTTTGTTAAGTAGAAGTATTTTGATAAGTGTCTTGAAGTCTTTCAAAAGTGTATGAATACATATTAAAACACTACATGTATATACATTTTAACTGAGTCGTTAAGTCATCGTTAGTCGTTACATGTAAATGTTGTTTTGAAACCTTTAGGTTAATGATCTTGTTGAATGTTATTAACCCATTGTTTATTATAACAAATGAGATGTTAAATTGTTATATTATCATGATATTATGATATATAATATATCTCAGTATGATGTATATACAGTTAAATGTCGTTACAACGATAATCGTTACATATATGTCTCGTTTCGAAATCATTAAGTTAGTAGTCTTATTTTTACATATGTATTTCATTGTTAATACACTTAATAATATATTTACTTATCATTTAACATAATTAACCAAGTGTATCAATATCTTAATATGATTCATATGTACCTAGTAAGACGTTGTTATAACGATAATCGTTATATATATCGTTTTCGAGTTTCTTAAATTAATAGTCTCATTTTTATGTATATAACTCATTGTTAAAATACCTAATGAGATACATACTTATAATAAAAACATGTTAACTATATATATAACCATATATATGTTATCGTATAGTTTTTACAAGTTTTAACGTTCGTGAATCACCGGTCAACTTGGGTGGTCAATTGTCTATATGAAACATATTTCAATTAATCAAGTCTTAACAAGTTTGATTGCTTAACATGTTGGAAACATTTAATCATGTAAATATCAATCTCAATTAATATATATAAACATGGAAAAGTTCGGGTCACTACACAATCCTCCTTGCGTCCTTGCGTCCTTGCGCCTTTATCTTATCAGGAAAGGATTTTCATGATAAGATTTCATTAGATTTTCTAGATTTTCATGGATAGAATTTCGATCCTATATAAAGAATGTCCCGGGAACTTGAAATTTATCATTTTCTAATAACTCATTCCAAAAGAATTTCAGTGATTATTGGCTACACAAGGTACATTTTCAAGCATTTTTTCACTACCTAAATATTTATGAATTGTGTTAATGAAGATAAATTTGTTGTTCATATATGTTGTGGGGGTTCTTTTGAGTATATTAACAACATTCCCAAGTATTTACCCGAAGATTGTTTTAGAATTCGGCTAAAACTACCTGTTGCACCTGTAAAACTAATGAATCAGAGAATATTATTAAAAAATGTTCTTAAAAAAATACAAATGCCACCCAATTCACCTGTTTCAATGAGATACATTTATAATAACCATGTTTTTGATATTACGGATGATTATGAAGACTTTCAAGAGTTCTTACAATATGCAATTGTAAATGCTCCGATTGATATTTATGTTGTTGAGAAAGTACGAATGAATCTACCACAACGAAACCCAGAAACACACGTACCACAACGAAACTACGAAAAACACCAACCACAACGAAAAACACACGTACCAACCTTGCGTCCATTAGCTTTGCGTACGCAAGCACGCAAACTAGGTCTTGCGTCTGGTCAATTTCCCTAATTCTACGAGCAGTTAATGTATGTTTCACTCGAACATATAACTCAAAATACAGTTGCATGTCATAAAACAACGGTTGTACTTCGTTAAACAAAAATACACCTCGAACAGACATTTCATCGAGCAGTTGGTGTGCACATTTATACAATTCGCATCGAAGATAAAATAAACAGATAACACACACATAAACAATAAAGTAATCACTAACCTGGGTGCTTGCCATCGTTGCAAATTTGATTCCTTGATTATTTGCTTGATTACTTCGTGAAAACCCGATTTCTTTTGCGTGAAAACCCTAATACTTCGTGGAAACCCTTGTAGGCTAGTATAAGAAGTCACGGTGGTAGCAAGAGGGGTTAGGTGGTGGTGGAGATGATGAAGGAGGAGAATCTGGTAGTAGTAATTGAAGAGGGTTTGCGTTTGTGCTTGCGTTGTTGCGTATCGCTTGTGTGACTTTATTTGCGTGTTTGCGAATCGGATGAAAGTGTGGAGTGACAGGTTGAAAAATGTCATTTAACCGTAGTTTTTTTAGAAAAGACGCAAACACGCAAGGTCGCAAGGTGCCTTGCGCCTTGCGAGGGCATTTTGTCAATTTTTTTTTTTTTTAGGCTCTGATGCAAGGGGTAAAAAATATTTGGGCATTTTGGTGATAACCCCTAAAAAAAATTATAGGCTTCCTTAATAAATTAAATATATTCATTTTATATATAAAAATAGTAATATTGTTAAGTTATAGGTATTGAGTATAGTTTTAATATTTCATTGATAAATTAATAATATTAAATAAAAAGTTGTATTATCTTTTAATAATAATAATAATAATAGTAAATATTTATAATAATAATAATTACAGAAATAGAAACCATGATAATAATAAAGTCAATAATGTTAAGTTGTATTATTTTATAACATTAAATATTAATAACTATATATAAAATAATAAATTTAATAAAATAAAGAAATTTAATAATAATGATAATGTTAAAATAATAATAATGTTAATAAAAATGAAAATACTTATAATACTAATAATATTGATAATTGATAATGCTAAAAACGAACATATATTTCATAGCATTATCCCTCAAGAAAGACAAGCTTTTAGTTGCAATTGTTCTATTTACAAGTGATATTCGTTTAAATAATAAAAGGTGAAGACAAAAGACAGATTCGACGAATTGAAGACATAAACGACCAAAAAGCTCAAAAGTACAAAGTACAATCAAAGTGGTTCAAATTATTGGTGAGAAACGTCTCAAATTTACAAGAGTACAAGACGCAAAACGCAAAATACAAGATATTAAATTGTATGTAAGGACGTTCGAAAATCCGGAATCGGGACCAAAGTCAACTCTCAACGCTCGATGCAACGGACTAAAAATTAGAAGTCAACTATGCACATAAATATAATATAATATTTAAATAACTCTTAAAATTATTTATATATTATATTTATTTATTAATCCGTCGGCAAGCTAGGAAACAAACTCTTGTGAGCTGGAAAAAGGGCCATGCGATCGCATGGCCTGAAGGCTATAATTCCATGCGATCGCATGGTGTACAGTATCAGGCCACATGCCTATAAATTCGCAGTTTGGTGATCGATTAAATCATCTTTTTTCTCTTCCTATCTATCAACGTATATATATATATTTATATTTATATTATAATTTTAATTTTAATTTTAAATTCTAATAATAAGGGTATGTTAGCGAATGTTGTAAGGGTGTAAGTCGAAATTCTGTCCGTGTAACGCTAAGCTATTTTTAATCATTGTAAGTTATGTTCAACCTTTTTAATTTAATGTCTCGTAGCTAAATTATTATTATGCTTATTTAAGACGAAGTAATCATGATGTTGGGCTAAAATATTAAAATTGAGTAATTGGACTTTGTACCATAATTAGGGTTTGGACAAAAGAACGACACTTGTGGAAATTAGACTATGGGCTATTAATGGACTTTATATTTGTTTAACTAAATGATAGTTTGTTAATTTAAAATAAAGATTTACAATTAGACGTACCTATAAATAACCACATACACTCGATCGGACACGATGGGCGGGATATTTATATGTACGAATAATCGTTCATTTAACCAGACACGGGAATGAATTAATAGTTAATAGACTTATTAAAACAGGGATGAATTATGTACAAGAACACTTGGCGTAATTGTTAACAAAGTATTAAAACATTGGGTTACACGCAGTCGATATCCTGGTGTAATTATTAAACAAAGTATTAAGACCTTGTTACAGTTTAAGTCCCCAATTAGTTGGAATATTTGACTTCGGATATAAGGATAATTTGACGAGGACACTCGCACTTTATATTTATGACTGATGGACTGTTATGGACAAAAACCATACGGACATATTGAATAATCCAGGACAAAGGAAAATTAACCCATGGTAATAAAACTAAAATCAACACGTCAAACATCATGATTACGGAAGTTTAAATAAGCATAATTTCTTTATTTTATATTTAATTGCACTTTTAATTATCGCACTTTTATTTACTGTCATTGTATTTAATTGCACTTTTAATTATCGTACTCTTTAATTATCGTCATTTTTATTTATCGCAATTTCATTATCATTATTTACTTTACGCTTAAAATTAAGTTATATTTATTTTTAATATTTTACATTAGGTTTTAACTGCGACTAAAGTTTTAAAAATCGACAAACCGGTCATTAAACGGTAAAAACCCCTTTTATAATAATAATACTACTTATATATATTTTTGTATTTTTACAATTATAAGTTAAAAATATAGCGTTAAGCTTGGCTAAAGATCCCTGTGGAACGAACCGGACTTACTAAAAACTACACTACTGTACGATTAGGTACACTGCCTATAAGTGTTGTAGCAAAGTTTAGGTATATCCACTCTATAAATAAATAAATCACTTGTGTAAAATTGTATAGTATTTAATAGTATTTCCTTGTAAAATTAATAGTATTTTATACCCCTTCGCTTTAACATCAAGTATTTTTGGCGCCGCTGCCGGGGACAAGACTAAAACGCCAGAAGCGCAATGCTATATAAAAAAAAGATTTTATTAGAATTTTATTAAGTTTTTATTAAAAATATACGTTTTAAAAAAATAAAAAAAATACAAAAATATAAAAAGAAAAATAACAATATATATATATATATTTTTAAGAGTTTGTTAAATATATATATATAAAATTATAAAATATTTCTATTTCTATTTTTAGTTTGTAAAAATATAAGTTTTATTTAATTTATACTTTTTATAAATTTTAATACAGAAAATTAAAACAGAAAAAAAACATTCGGGCCACTACACTGTAGCAGCCCAGAACCTGACCCGAAACCCTTATCCATGCGACCGCATGGATTTTTAACGTGAGGACCATGCGATCGCATGGCCCTGTCTGACACGCCACATTTGACCTAAATCTGTATTAATTATAGAGTATTATTTATTATTATTATTAAAACCCTAATTAGGGTTAATTTTAAATTAATTAGTTTTAGTTTTTATTATTAATTTGTATTTTTAGTTTAATTAGTTTTATTAATATATAAAATTAATAGTTTTATAAAATAAATAATATAAAAATAATATTTTTATAAAAATTGTAGTTTTTGCAACTTTAAGATTATTTTTTTTATATTTTGTATCTTTTTATTTGTTTTAGCGTAATATTTGTATTTTTCGCTCGTATTTACTTTTAAGTCATAGTTTTTGCCATAGTTATTTTTATTTCTAGATTTTTAGGCTTTGCCGTAAAATCCCTTAAGTGCTTTTTCTTTAGACTAAGATTTAGGTGCTTTAGAATTTTGCGACGCCGTTTTTATATTTTAGTACTTTTTAAGTTATTGCCATTTGAGATATAGTATTTTTTTAAGCTTTAATAATTTTAGACGCAACTTTTAATTTTTAGTTTTTAGACTTTTAAGTTTCAACGCGCTACGTTCTTTTTATTATTTTTCGACCTTTTATTTTTCAACGTTTTTCGACGCGCTCTTTTTCTTTCTTATTTTTCGCCGCTCTAGTTTTTAGGACATAGAATTTTCTATTTTTTCTCTCTAAATTTCTTTAAATTTCAACGAAAAATTATTTTAAGTGGTTAAATTGATAGACATCCAAATTTTCTGCTTAGTAGTAATAGTTGAATTTGTTAGTGGCTGAGTTGTGAGCTTCCGATTTAAAGGGTTCTGGCTCTCTGCTGCATCTATTGGCTATTCGAAACGTGAGCAAAAGCAGAAAAGTCTATTAATTTGATAACTTATATAATTTTTATCTTTTATAACTAATAGGATATTCAGTGAATGCACCGAGCAAAACGTTCACCACCTTTTGTACGTTCACCACCTGTAACACGATCAAGACATCTAGCAAATATTGTCTCCGTTTGATTTTTCTTTAGAATCGTCATCCAGTCAACCAAGTACTCCAATTCAAATTTCCGATAATCCATTTTTTGAACCCGACCTCACAATTGAGAATCCGGAGGATATTCAGGGACAATTCAGAAATCCTGAACCATTAATCTTTCCTCCAGAACCACCAATCATTCAAACAGAGATTGTTGAGGAACCTACCATCAAATCAGAATCCTTTAGTGATTCAGATTCAATAAATTCAATCATGGAGAATCTAGAACCTTTAAGTATGGAAGACCGAATGCGAGCTAAACGCACTGTGAAAGGACCCGTTCATATACATTATAAACGATTCACAATAGTTGATTACATCGCGAGGTATTTGACCTCTATATGATACGTTTTACAAACATTGCATTCGTTTTTAAAAGACAAACTTTCTTTACATCTAAAATTGACGGCATGCATACCATTTCATATTACATCCAACTATAATTGACTTAATATTAATCTTGATGAACACAACGACTCGAATGCAACGTCTTTCAAAGTATGTCATGAATGACTCCAAATAATATCCTTAAAATGAGCTAATGCACAGCGGAAGATTTCTTTAATACCTGAGAATAAACATGCTTTAAAGTGTCAACCAAAAGGTTGGTGAGTTCATTAGTTTATCATAATCAATCATTTCTGTAATAGTAATATACCACAAGATTTTTGTTTATAAATATATGTACACTCGCAAGTGTATAAAAGTATTCTATAAGTTGTAGGCACCCGGTAACAAGCCTTAACGCTCATTTTTTACCCTCTGAAGTACACCAGATCAGGTGTGTTTAATATAACCTCGAAGTACTAAAGCATCCCATAGTCAGGATGGGGTTTGTCAGGCCCAATAGATCTATCTTTAGGATTCGCGCCTACCGTACATAGACAAGTAGCTTAATGTTACCAAGCTAAGGGTATATTTCTGGTTTAAACCCACATAAAATTAGTTTTAGTACTTGTGTCTATTTCGTAAAACATTTATAAAACAGCGCATGTATTCTCAGCCCAAAAATATATATTGCAAAAGCAATTAAAAAGGGAGCAAATGTAACTCACAATACTGTATTTCGTAGCAATTATGTATATGACGGCACTGAACAAGTGCAGGGTTTGTCTCGGATTCACGAACCTATATTAAGTATATATATTTATATGTTGGTCAATATCTGTCTAATAATTTATGTCAAGTCGTAGTGTATCACAATCCTAATGCTCGAGACCGACATGCAAAAGTCAACAAAAGTCAACTTGACCCAAAATGACTTCCAAAATCTATACATGTTTATTATATAACTTATATATAGTCGTTTTATATATTTAAATATATTTATCAGATCTTATTATACTAAATAATACAAGTCATTTATTAATAAATAAAAATTTATATTTAAATTCATATATGATAAAAATATACTTTTATATATCTCAAGTAATAAAATTTATAAAATTCACTTAATATCATAAAAATATAGTGGTATGTATTATTAATGTAATTATATTACGTGTGGTAAAAATATCTTTATACGCATATTTATTTGATTAAATAATATTGATAATAATAATAATGATAAAAATAATAAAATGATAGTTTCAATAAAAATATTAATTTTTAGTAATAAATATTAAAATTAATAATAATTCATTTGACCATATCTTTTAATCCGTTCATTGAACCCACACGATTTCTAAATGAAAAGCTATTAATTTTTCTTTAGCTTTTCAACGACATGCATATCATATACCTTATCTCAGTAGCATATGTATTAAATTTGTGATTTATCATAAACTATTTAACGACGAAACTAAGCATACAAACATGCATAATCATATATACTCGAGCACTAGTCAGGGATACACTATTAATATATAAAAGATAAGATATGAATGCTCACGTATCAATATTGTGATTCAATATTGCAGGAAAGTACGTAGACGCAATGAAAATGATAAACGTTAGGTTGACCTCACGAGCAATACCCTTGAACAATACCCATAACCTCCATAGCTATAACCCATAATTTCCTTAGCTCTATCCCATTTGAAAACTTATTTTGAAATCGTCTGAATATAACTCTGTCGTAGTATTTTATGTATACTAATAATATCTTGAAATAATACTAAGTAAATATATATATGTAATTCGATTGAGAGAGTTTAGAGAAATATATTTTCAAGTTTCTATGAAATAATGAAACCTATTGAATTCTATTTATAATAGATTTTTGAATTATTAAAGTGAATTATTAAAGTATGAATTATTAAAGTGAATTATTAAAGTATGAATTATTAAAGTGAATTATTAAAGTATGAATTATTAAAGTGAATTATTAAAGTATGAATTATTAAAGTATGAATTATTAAAGTGAATTATTAAAGTATGAATTATTAAAGTTAAAGTAAAGTAAAAGTAAAATAAAAGTAAAGTAAAGGTAAATTTAAAGTATAGTAAAAGTATAAAACTATGTACGTATAATACGCGTATAAATATATTTAATATTAATTTAAATCGTTATATCATAAAACATTTTAGAAAAGTAGAATTATATATATTCATAATAGGTTTCAAGTTTTTAAATTACAGTCTGTTGGTGAAGCATGGGATAAAGTCCAAAGGTTTAATAAACGTATGAAATCATCTTAATGAAAAATGTCGAGTTACTTAACTTGTCAATATCCAACACCTAAGTTATTTACACTCCACGTTCTTACTTATAGATCACTTTACCATTTTCCGAATATTGTCAAAAAGAATAGATTTCTTAAATTACAGTGGACCTCATAACATTGGCCCGTAATCATATCATAATGTATCTGATAATTCAATCATTTGATATTATCTCTTAATTCTGTTGATAAATATATCGAAACAAATACGTTCATGTAAAGTATCATATATATCAAATACTTTGTTAATGTTTTCAGTTATTATATATTATATATACATATCTATATACACATAATTGTTCGTGAATCGTCGAACACGTTCAAAGGGTAATTGATTACATGAATGTAGTTCCAAACTTTTTGAGATTCAACATTACAAATTCTGCTTATCGTGTCGGAAACATATAAAAGTTAGGTTTAAATTTGGTCGGAAATTTCCGGGTAGTCACAGTACCTACCCGTTAAAGAAATTTCGTCCCGAAATTTGATCGAGGTCGTCATGGCTAACTTTAAAAATGTTTTCATGACGAATATGAGTTTATAAATAGAGTTTTATCATCATTGTGTAATCTAGATAAAACGATTTGATTACGCGAAGAGTATAAGTGAAGTTATCGCAAGAGAGTGAAATGAGTAAACGTATATTCATTTTAACCGATGACGTAGTTATGATTGATTTCTAGAATTCATGGAATTTAAAGAAAATCTTTGCAATAAGAATTGGTTCTTGGGCGATTAAGGAAATCAGGATCTTATTTGATTAAATGCGATAATCTGTCTCGATTTCTCTGTCTGATATTTTACTATAAATCCACCCCCTTCGTTTCTTTATTTCCACAGCTCACACCTTCTAGTCTTTCTCCCCAATTCATACTTTAAAGCATTCATTAATATGCTTCATCCAGTATTGATTCTTGATATACTCTTAACTTTCATATCTGTCATTCTTCTTTTTCATCTACCACCGGAGGAAGTTATTTTCTTCTACCATTACCTTGGGGTTATTGTGTTTTTCATTCTCCCGTGTCTTTATATTGCTATACGCATTGATATACTAGGTTTGTAATTTCGGGGTTGTTATCGGGCTTTATATTCTCCATTATATTTCGGAGCTTCATGCTTTCGTTTTCTCTTCCCGACCTTAAGTCAAGCGGATAATGGTCCAGAATTTGTAGATATGAATTTTTGGATGAACATAGTTAATGTTCCAAGAAGAAAATCGTAATGGCTCGATCTTGATTTGGCAAATTATCAGAATATCCGAAAATATAGAGCTATCAAGATGATATGTTCTTAATATGTTTGGAAATTGGGTAGAATGTAAGAGTCATGTAAATAGTACATGATGACGGTATGTTCTGTGAATCATCACGTTCCTTTAGAAACTCAGTATGACTTACTGTAATATAATCACATTGATCAAGTGTCATTATATTATACTAACTCATGCTTCAGTTCCCAACACTACTTCAAAAACATTCCTATTTTAAATTCGAATTTTTTTTTCTTCATAATTTAGAAACTAACACAGTTTCTTTTTATGTTGTAACGCAGATATTGCGAATAGATTGAAGATTTCGGATAAGAATAGTTGTGAAAATATCTTCAGGAATATCGAAGATATTTATAATAAAAGATACGACGATATCTTAGAATTCTTAACATAGATGGATGATGAAGAAGATTTGTCTGTGAAGGTTTAGAATAAGAAGTAAGGTGTTTGCTAACGATTTTAGTAGACACTGAATCATTTGGATCCTTTGAAGGCAGGTTTAGTCTTTATGATTTGTCCACAGCCTCCTTCATGATCTGCTCAATCCGTTTTCCAGTTTCAAACCTTCTCTTTTTCTCAGCTTTACCACCATACTATTCTTTATCATCAAACTTTTGACTGTTAAAGTCGTTTACAGTTTTTGCTGCTTCATCAGCATTTTTCCAATTTCGGAGAACTAGTTCATAGTTTGGGATGTTTTTCAGAAAATTCACATTCGAAGTATGTAAGTCTAGGAGATAGACGTTATATGTATACATATAACTTTTGAGGTAAAATTGTTGCGAAATTCAAAATACTGATTGCTAATTCCCAGTAGTTGGTGTGACAATTATTGTTGCAGGATGTAGGTGAGTACATGATGGGGTTTTAATGAATAAGTATAGTGGCTTTTCGGAGAGGCTTAAGTCGAAGGTTAATGAAGTTGTTGATAAGTTTACTGCTAATGTGGCGAGATATGAAAGGTTCCCGGTAACAATGATGAAGGGGTAATTGTTATAATAAGGTTTATTCGTATAAACAAATGAAGGTGATTTGTTGAAGCTATGACAAAACTGTCTATTTTGGAAAGAGATTGAAACATTATATTTGGTAATAAATATCAAAGGATCTGACACGGATACGTGTTAAACTATAACTTTTGTTTCGAGAGCTTTTCAGGTGCATGACAGTGGGTAATATGTGGTTGGATCATCATCTCGTATGTCTTTAAGAATTTCGAAGTGTTTGAACACATATTGTAATTGTTAATATACATATGATGTTCTAAGATTTTGAATGATACAAATATTTTTGTGAGTTCCATGAATAGAAATGAGGTTCTAGGACAGTTTTGAAGTCAAAGTATAGTTTTGAAAGATGTAGAAATCTAAGAGTGATGATTTCAGTTATATCTTGAATCGAATTCTGAGATTTCAAAATCAGAATATGTAATTAGATTTTGAATGAATATGGTTGTTTTTATTTCTATAAAAGAATGTATATTGTTGTGAAAGTAGGGAGTATAATGGATGATTTGCTGAATCAGATTCGAAGAATATAACATATTAATTGTGAATTTATATATCTCTCGGGTATTACCTACCCATTAAAAAAAATTCACAATTAATATTTTATACAAAAGAATTTTATTACAGTCTTTATTTAAATATATATGTGTATATTTCTTCAGATGTAATATAGATTTAATGAGTTAATATTAAATTAAACTCATTTGATTTATCGTTAAGGCTAGGATAGATAATTTCTAAACTTTAGAAATTACATAATCGTCATAGAATGTTTCTCTAATGAAGTTATGAATCAATACTTCATCGTTGTGGTATTCCTTGGTATCTACATGGCGTATGACGTCGATGCTCGTGGGACAGATTGTGAAGTTGAGGTTTGCGATGCGGTTGTTGTTGGTGGTGGTAATGGTACTGTTGATGTTGTTGATGGTGGTACTGGTTATGCTGCTGGTGCTGCTACTGGTGTTTGTAACCTTTGCACCATATTCTCCAAAGCCACTACCCGAGCGCGAAGCTCGTTGACTTCTTCTATTACACCGGGGTGATTGTCGGTTCGGACGAGTGGATAGGTAAGATCTAGAATTTGGTGTAGTATATAATCATGACGAGATACTCTGGAAATGAGAGAGAAAATGGTGTTTCGGACAGGTTTGCCGGTAAGTGCTTCAGGTTCATTGCCAAGAGGGCAATGTGGTGGATGAAAGGGATCACCTTCTTCTTGTCTCCAATGGTTAAGTAGATTACGAACCCATCCCCAATTCATCCAAAATAGATGATGGCTAATTGGTTGATCCATTCCGGTCACACTGATTTCGGAGCTCATGTGAAAATCCATATCGGCATAGCTGTCGGAATCCGAGGAACTCGAACTGGTTGAGGGATCCATCTTGTATGATCAGGGAAAGAATTTTTGGTATGAAATAGATTGTAGAATTTAGATTTGGTATTCTTCAATACATAATTTACATATGTATATATAATACCAAAATCCCATAAATTACGGAGGAATCTTTGAAAGATGTCAATCAAAGTTCACAGTAACAGATATGCTAAGATAAGAATTCGTTTATACATTATTATGCAATAAATGTAGGAAAATGCGTCTAGACTTAAGAATGATAAGCAGGTAATTTCCTAAGGATGGTAAGTAGATGATTTCCGACTAAAAATGATAAGCAAAACTTTTGACATGCAGACACGGTCGAAGTCCAGACTCACTAATGCATCTTAACAACTATCAGTTAGACACACTAATGCAAGACCTGGTTCGCTAAGACCACCGCTCTAATACCAACTGAAAGGACCCGTTCATATACATTATAAACGATTCACAATAGTTGATTACATCGCGAGGTATTTGACCTCTATATGATACGTTTTACAAACATTGCATTCGTTTTTGAAAGACAAACTTTCTTTACATCTAAAATTGACGGCATGCATACCATTTCATATTACATCCAACTATAATTGACTTAATATTAATCTTGATGAACTCAACGACTCGAATGCAACGTCTTTCAAAGTATGTCATGAATGACTCCAAATAATATCCTTAAAATGAGCTAACGCACAGCGGAAGATTTCTTTAATACCTGAGAATAAACATGCTTTAAAGTGTCAACCAAAAGGTTGGTGAGTTCATTAGTTTATCATAATCAATCATTTCCGTAATAGTAATAGACCACAAGATTTCTGTTTATAAATATATGTACACTCGCAAGTGTATAAAAGTATTCTATAAGTTGTAAGCACCCGGTAACAAGCCTTAACGCTCATGTTTTACCCTCTGAAGTACACCAGATCAGGTGTGTTTAATATAACCTCGAAGTACTAAAGCATCCCATAGTCAGGATGGGGTTTGTCAGGCCCAATAGATCTATCTTTAGGATTCGCGCCTACCGTACATAGACAAGTAGCTTAATGTTACCAAGCTAAGGGTATATTTCTGGTTTAAACCCACATAAAATTAGTTTTAGTACTTGTGTCTATTTCGTAAAACATTTATAAAACAGCGCATGTATTCTCAGCCCAAAAACATATATTGCAAAAGCAATTAAAAAGGGAGCAAATGAAACTCACAATACTGTATTTCGTAGCAATTATGTATATGACGGCACTGAACAAGTGCAGGGTTTATCTCGGATTCACGAACCTATATTAAGTATATATATTTATATGTTGGTCAATATCTGTCTAACAATTTAGGTCAAGTCGTAGTGTATCACGATCCTAATGCTCGAGACCGACATGCAAAAGTCAACAAAAGTCAACTTGACCCAAAATGACTTCCAAAATCTATACATGTTTATTATATAACTTATATATAGTCGTTTTATATATTTAAATATATTTATCAGATCTTATTATACTAAATAATACAAGTCATTTATTAATAAATAAAAATTTATATTTAAATTCATATATGATAAAAATATACTTTTATATATCTCAAGTAATAAAATTTATAAAATTCACTTAATATCATAAAAATATAGTGGTATGTATTATTAATGTAATTATATTACGTGTGGTAAAAATATCTTTATACGCATATTTATTTGATTAAATAATATTGATAATAATAATAATGATAAAAATAATAAAATGATAGTTTCAATAAAAATATTAATTTTTAGTAATAAATATTAAAATTAATAATAATTCATTTGACCATATCTTTTAATCCGTTCATTGAACCCACACGATTTCTAAATGAAAAGCTATTAATTTTTCTTTAGCTTTTCAACGACATGCATATCATATACCTTATCTCAGTAGCATATGTATTAAATTTGTGATTTATCATAAACTATTTAACGACGAAACTAAGCATACAAACATGCATAATCATATATACTCGAGCACTAGTCAGGGATACACTATTAATATATAAAAGATAAGATATGAATGCTCACGTATCAATATTGTGATTCAATATTGCAGGAAAGTACGTAGACGCAACGAAAATGATAAACGTTAGGTTGACCTCACGAGCAATACCCTTGAACAATACCCATAACCTCCATAGCTATAACCCATAATTTCCTTAGCTCTATCCCATTTGAAAACTTATTTTGAAATCGTCTGAATATAACTCTGTCGTAGTATTTTATGTATACTAATAATATCTTGAAATAATACTAAGTAAATATATATATATATGTAATTCGATTGAGAGAGTTTAGAGAAATATATTTTCAAGTTTCTATGAAATAATGAAACCTATTGAATTCTATTTATAATAGATTTTTGAATTATTAAAGTGAATTATTAAAGTATGAATTATTAAAGTGAATTATTAAAGTATGAATTATTAAAGTGAATTATTAAAGTATGAATTATTAAAGTGAATTATTAAAGTATGAATTATTAAAGTGAATTATTAAAGTATGAATTATTAAAGTGAATTATTAAAGTATGAATTATTAAAGTTAAAGTAAAGTAAAAGTAAAGTAAAAGTAAAGTAAAGGTAAAGTTAAAGTATAGTAAAAGTATAAAACTATGTACGTATAATACGCGTATAAATATATTTAATATTAATTTAAATCGTTATATCATAAAACATTTTAGAAAAGTAGAATTATATATATTCATAATAGGTTTCAAGTTTTTAAATTACAGTCTGTTGGTGAAGCATGAGATAAAGTCCAAAGGTTTAATAAACGTATGAAATCATCTTAATGAAAAATGTCGAGTTACTTAACTTGTCAATATCCAACACCTAAGTTATTTACACTCCACGTTCTTACTTATAGATCACTTTACCATTTTCCGAATATTGTCAAAAAGAATAGATTTCTTAAATTACAGTGGACCTCATAACATTGGCCCGTAATCATATCATAATGTATCTGATAATTCAATCATTTGATATTATCTCTTAATTCTGTTGATAAATATATCGAAACAAATACGTTTATGTAAAGTATCATATATATCAAATACTTTGTTAATGTTTTCAGTTATTATATATTATATATACATATCTATATACACATAATTGTTCGTGAATCGTCGAACACGTTCAAAGGGTAATTGATTACATGAATGTAGTTCCAAACTTTTTGAGATTCAACATTACAAATTCTGCTTATCGTGTCGGAAACATATAAAAGTTAGGTTTAAATTTGGTCGAAAATTTCCGGGTAGTCACACACTGGCCAAGGTCACGCGATTACTCAACCAGACATTAATGCGCCAGATTATGAAATCAAAGGACAAATCCTACACATGGTAACTAATCAATGCCAATTTAGTGGTGCGCCGAAGGAAGATCCAAATGAACATCTTCGTACATTTAATAGGATCTGTACATTATTTAAAATCCGAGAAGTGGAGGATGAACAGATATATTGTAGTGACCCGAACTTATCCATGTTTATATATATTAATTGAGATTGATATTTACATGATTAAATGTTTCCAACATGTTAAGCAATCAAACTTGTTAAGACTTGATTAATTGAAATATGTTTCATATAGACAATTGACCACCCAAGTTGACCGGTGATTCACGAACGTTAAAACTTGTAAAAACTATATGATGACATATATATGGATATATATATATATAGTTAACATGATATTATGATAATTAAACATATCATTAAGTATATTAACAATGAACTACATATGTAAAAACAAGACTACTAACTTAATGATTTTTAAACGAGACATATATGTAACGATTATCGTTGTAAAGACATTTAATGTATATATATCATATTAAGAGATATTCATACATGATAATATCATGATAATATAATAATTTAAAATCTCATTTGATATTATAAACATTGGGTTAACAACATTTAACAAGATCGTTAACCTAAAGGTTTCAAAACAACACTTACATGTAACGACTAACGATGACTTAACGACTCAGTTAAAATGTATATACATGTAGTGTTTTAATATGTATTTATACACTTTTAAAAGACTTCAATACATTTATCAAAATACTTCTACTTAACAAAAATGCTTACAATTACATCCTCGTTCAGTTTCATCAACAATTCTACTCGTATGCACCCGTATTCATACTCGTACAATACACAGCTTTTAGATGTATGTACTATTGGTATATACACTCCACTGATCAGCTCTTAGAAGCCCATGTGAGTCACCTAACACATGTGGGAACCATCATTTGGCAACTAGCATGAAATATCTTATAAAATTACAAAAATATGAGTAATCATTCATGACTTATTTACATGAAAACAAAATTACATATCCTTTATATCTAATCCATACACCAACGACCAAAAACACCTACAAACACTTTCATTCTTCAATTTTCTTCATCTAATTGATCTATCTCAAGTTCTATCTTCAAGTTCTAAGTGTTCTTCATAAATTCTACAAGTTCTAGTTACATAAAATCTAGAATACTTTCAAGTTTGCTAGCTCACTTCCAATCTTGTAAGGTGATCATCCAACCTCAAGAAATCTTTGTTTCTTACAGTAGGTTATCATTCTAATACAAGGTAATAATCATATTCAAACTTTGGTTCAATTTCTATAACTATAACAATCTTATTTCAAGTGATGATCTTACTTGAACTTGTTTTCGTGTCATGATTCTGCTTCAAGAACTTCGAGCCATCCAAGGATCCGTTGAAGCTAGATCCATTTTTCTATTTTCCAGTAGGTTTATCCAAGGAACTTAAGGTAGTAATGATGTTCATAACATCATTCGATTCATACATATAAAGCTATCTTATTCGAAGGTTTAAACTTGTAATCACTCGAACATAGTTTAGTTAATTCTAAACTTGTTCGCAAACAAAAGTTAATCCTTCTAACTTGACTTTTAAAATCAACTAAACACATGTTCTATATCTATATGATATGCTAACTTAATGATTTAAAACCTGGAAACATGAAAAACACTGTAAAACCGAATTTACGCCGTCGTAGTAACACCGCGGGCTGTTTTGGGTTAGTTAATTAAAAACTATGATAAACTTTGATTTAAAAGTTGTTCTTCTGGGAAAATGATTTTTCTTATGAACATGAAACTATATCTAAAAATCATGGTTAAACTCAAAGTGTAAGTATGTTTTCTAAAATGGTCATCTAGACGTCGTTCTTTCGACTGAAATGACTACCTTTACAAAAACGACTTGTAACTTATATTTCAGACTATAAACCTATACTTTTTCTGTTTAGATTCAAAAAATAGAGTTCAATATGAAACCATAGCAATTTGATTCACTCAAAACGGATTTAAAATGAAGAAGTTATGGGTAAAACAAGATTGGATAATTTTTCTAATTTTAGCTACGTGAAAATTGGTAACAAATCTATTCCAACCATAACTTAATCAACTTGTATTGTATATTATGTAATCTTGAGATACCATAGACACGTATACAATGTTTCGACCTATCATGTCGACACATCTATATATATTTCGGAACAACCATAGACACTCTATATGCGAATGTTGGAGTTAGCTATACAGGGTTGAGGTTGATTCCAAAATATATATATTTTGAGTTGTGATCAATACTGAGATATGTATACACTGGGTCGTGGATTGATTCAAGATAATATATATTGATTTATTTCTGTACATCTAACTGTGGACAACTAGTTGTAGGTTACTAACGAGGACAGCTGACTTAATAAACTTAAAACATCAAAATGTATTAAAAGTGTTGCAAATATATTTTGAACATACTTTGATATATATGTACATATTTGTTATAGGTTCGTGAATCGACCAGTGGCCAAGTCTTACTTTCTGACGAAGTAAAAATCTGTGAAAGTAAGTTATAGTCCCACTTTTAAAATCTAATATTTTTGGGATGAGAATACATGCAGGTTTTATAAATGATTTACAAAATAGACACAAGTACGTGAAACTACATTCTATGGTTGAATTATCGAAATCGAATATGCCCCTTTTTATTAAGTCTGGTAATCTAAGAATTAGGGAACAGACACCCTAATTGACGCGAATCCTAAAGATAGATCTATTGGGCCTAACAAACCCCATCCAAAGTACCGGATGCTTTAGTACTTCGAAATTTATATCATATCCGAAGGGTGTCCCGGAATGATGGGGATATTCTTATATATGCATCTTGTTAATGTCGGTTACCAGGTGTTCACCATATGAATGATTTTTATCTCTATGTATGGGATGTATATTGAAATATGAAATCTTATGGTCTATTATTATGATTTGATAATATTTAGGTTAAACCTATAACTCACCAACATTTTTGTTGACGTTTTAAGCATGTTTATTCTCAGGTGATTATTAAGAGCTTCCGCTGTCGCATACTTAAATAAGGACCAGATTTGGAGTCCATGCTTGCATGATATTGTGTAAAAACTGCATTCAAGAAACTTATTTCGTTGTAACATATTTGTATTGTAAACCATTATGTAATGGTCGTGTGTAAATAAGATATTTTAGATTATCATTATTTGATAATCTACGTAAAGCTTTTTAAACCTTTATTGATGAAATAAAGGTTATGGGTTGTTTTAAAATGAATGCAGTCTTTGAAAAACGTCTCATATAGAGGTCAAAACCTCGCAACGAAATCAATTAATATGGAACGTTTTTAATCAATAAGAACGGGACATTTCAGTTGGTATCTGAGCGTTGGTCTTAGAGAACCAGAATTTTGCATTAGTGTGTCTTATCGAGTTTGTTAGGATGCATTAGTGAGTCTGGACTTCGACCGTGTTTACTTGAAAAATGATTGCTTAACAAATTTTGTTGGAAACTATATATTTTTAACATGTGAATATTATGTGATATATTAATCTCTTAACGCGTTTGATATTATGTGATAGATGTCTACCTCTAGAACAAGTCCCATTGACTCACCTAATAATAATGAAGAGTCAAATGTAAATTGGAATGATTCATGGACTGATTCACAAGTTCCCGAAGAGGAACCGGAAGAAGAGTCGGAACTGGAAGAAGAATCGGAACCGGAAGAAGAATCGGAACCGGATGAAGAAATAGAACCGGTGGGGGAAATAATAAAATGGTTAAGTAAAAGAAAATCCTCAACCAACCGACCAAGGTTAATTATGGTCAATGGTGTTTCCGCCAAGGAAGCAAAATATTGGGAGGATTACCAATTCTCCGATGAATCGGATTCCGACGAGAATTCCGATGATGTTATAGAAATTATCCCAACTGAATTTAAAAAGGCAAAAGAAAATAATAAGGGAAAGGGCATAAAAATAGAGAAATCTAATTCCAACCCCGATGAACTTTATATGTATCGTCAACCCCCAAAGTCCTTAAGTTGTAACAATGACCCGGGAACGTCTAAACTACCAGGTTTTTCTAAACCAATGTGGAAAACGACGGCTCGTATTAGGGGAACATCGTATATCCCTAGAAACTTGGCAAAACGAACCAAAACCAAAGAAGAAGAAACGAGCGAGTCGGAATAAGATAGTTGTATTCGTGTGGTGTAATATATGTAATATAGTGTGCTTATGCTTTATGTTATATGTAAAAATTGCTTGTATTAATAAGTATTTTTTTTTTTATGAATCTAACTCTTGTCTATTTTACAGTATAAAAACACAAAATGGATAGACAACCCAATATTTTAAGAGACCTACCCTGAGACATGATTGATGAAATCTTGTCTAGAGTCGGTCAGAATTCCTCGGCACAACTATTTAAGGCGAGATCAGTTTGTAAGACATTCGAAGAACGTTCCAAGAATGCCTTAGTTTATAAAAGGCTTTTGTTCGAAAGATGGGGGATATCACATTGGGAAATCCATAAGTTACGATGTGTTTACTTTGACGCATATATTGCGGGGAACCCAAATGCTATTTTACGCAACGGGTTAAGAAATTATTTTGACTCAATGTATCCGAATATAGGACTTCGTGATTTAGAAAAAGCGGCTAACATGCAACATAAAGAAGCATGTTATGCTTACGGGTTAGTAATGTTCGCTTCTCACCAAAGTGAGAAAAAGAACATCGGGCTACAACTATTAAACAAAACGTTCCCACAAGTGACGGAGTCGGTAATTGGGGTAAGAAATGAGGTTTTTAGGTTGTTACGAGACTATTGGTCATTACGTAACCTTCATCCTTTTGATGACGTTACAACACGTTGTCTTACTATCGGTCACAACGGTTATGTTCCACAAGACCAAGGATGGGAAGTAGTCCTAGTAAAACCAGAATGCATGACATGTTTCTGGACGTATGAATTACGTGTCTTTATTGCCTTTGCTGAACGACTTGTGTACTAGCTAGAATTATCTTCACAACTATCTTGTATCAAAGTTATTGTGTGCTATATTTCATGCTTTATGTAGAATAAACGGTATTGTAAGTTTGTAAAATATTGTATAAAAGTTTAAACGCGAAATATTATTATAATCAGTTTTTCATATAGAATTGTAGTAGTTGAATTGTATATTAGCTACTAAGTATGAACTTAACGGGTAGGTACTACCCGAATTTAAACTTATAAAACGCTAATATGAAGAAAAAGCTTTTATAAATGAGTTCATATTATGCTACGAAATACTATTAACTACTCTTAATATTCTGTATGATTAACTTGTTCCATTTGACTATTTTGAAGGAAATGGCACCGACTACTCGACACACCGTGAATATGAATGAAGAGGAATTCCGTACTTTTCTAGCTTCAAACATAGCCGCAGTACAGGCTGCGCTACATACCAACAATAACCATGGATCTAGCAGTACAGGAAATCGTGTAGGATGCACCTACAAAGAATTCACTGCCTGCAAACCCTTGGAATTTGATGGAATCGAAGGACTGATCGGATTGAAACGGTGGACCGAGAAGGTCGAATCGGTGTTTACCATAAGTAAGTGTACTGAAGAGGACAAAGTGAAGTACGCTACGCATACCTTCACAGGTTCTGCGTTAACATGGTGGAATACCTGTCTAGAGCAAGTGGGACAAGACGATGCGTACGCACTACCGTGGTCAGCATTCAAGCACTTGATGAACGAGAAGTACCGTCCCAGAACCGAGGTCAATAAGCTCAAGACATAACTTAGAGGGTTAAGAACCCAAGGATTTAATATTACCACGTACGAAAGACGATTCACAGAATTGTGCCTATTGTGTCCGGGAGCGTTCAAAGATGAGGAAGAGAAGATCGACGCGTTTGTGAAAGGATTACCGGAAAGAATTCAAGAAGATATAAGTTCACACGAGCCCGCCTCCATACAACAGGCATGTAGAATGGCTCACAAACTAGTGAACCAGATTGAAGAAAGAATTAAAGAACAGACTGCTGAAGAGGCCAATGTGAAGCAAGTCAAAAGAAAGTGGGAGGAAAACGGTGATAAGAATCACCAATACAACAACAACAGAAATTACAACAATAATCGCAACAATTATCCCAACAATCGCAACATCAATCGCAACTACAACAAACGGCCCAACAACAACAACAACAACTACAACAATCATCCCAACAACAATAATAACCGCAACAACAACAACAATCAGAAGCAGCTATGCCAAAGGTGTGAAAAGTATCACTCGGGGTTCTGCACCATATTTTGCAACAAGTGTAAAAGAAATGGTCATAGCGCGGCGAAGTGTGAGGTCTACGGACCAGGGGTTAATAGAACGAAAGGAACAAATGGTGTCGGAACGAGTAATGGCGGAGCAAGTAGTGTCGGAGCAAGTTATGCCAATGTAGTTTGTTATAAATGTGGAAAACCGGGCCACATTATTAGAAATTGCCCGAACCAGGAGAACACGAATGGACAAGGCCGCGGAAGAGTTTTCAATATTAATGCGGCAGAGGCACAGGAAGACCCGGAGCTTGTTACGGGTACGTTTCTTATTGACAATAAATCTGCTTATGTTTTATTTGATTCGGGTACGGATAGAAGCTATATGAGTAGAGATTTTTGTGCTAAATTAAGTTGTCCATTGACGCCTTTGGATAGTAAATTTTTACTCGAATTAACAAATGGTAAATTAATTTCAGCAGATAATATATGTTGGAATCGAGAAATTAAACTGGTTAGCGAAACATTTAAGATTGATTTGATACCAGTAGAGTTAGGGAGTTTTGATGTGATAATCGGTATGGACTGGTTGAAAGAAGTGAAAGCAGAGATCGTTTGTTACAAAAATGCAATTCGTATTATACGAGAAAAAGGAAAACCCTTAATGGTATACGGAGAAAAGGGCAACACGAAGCTACATCTTATTAGTAATTTGAAGGCATAAAAACTAATAAGAAAAGGTTGCTATGCTGTTCTAGCACACGTCGAGAAAGTACAAACTGAAGAAAAGAGCATCAATGAGGTTCCCATTGCAAAAGAATTTCCCGATGTATTTCCGAAAGAATTACCGGGATTACCCCCACATCGATCCGTTGAATTTCAAATAGATCTTGTACCAGGAGCTACACCAATAGCTCGTGCTCCTTACAGAATCGCACCCAGCAAGATGAAAGAACTGCAAAGCCAATTACAAGAACTTTTAGAGCGTGGTTTCATTCGACCAAGCACATCACCGTGGGGAGCTCCTGTTTTGTTTGTCAAGAAGAAAGATGGTACATTCAGGTTGTGTATCGACTACCGAGAGTTGAACAAACTTAACATCAAGAACCGCTACCCACTACCGAGAATCGACGACTTATTTGATCAACTACAAGGCTCGTCTGTTTATTCAAAGATTGACTTACGTTCTGGGTATCATCAAATGCGGGTGAAAGAAGATGATATTCCAAAGACTGCTTTCAGAACACGTTACGGTCATTACGAGTTTATGGTCATGCCATTTGGTTTAACTAATGTACCAGCTGTGTTCATGGACCTTATGAACCGAGTGTGTGGACCATACCTTGACCAGTTTGTCATTGTTTTCATTGATGACATACTTATTTACTCAAAGAATGACCAAGAACACGGTGAACATTTGAGAAAGGTGTTAGAAGTATTGAGGAAGGAAGAATTGTACGCTAAGGTTTCAAAGTGTGCATTTTGGTTGGAAGAAGTTCAATTCCTCGGTCACATAGTGAACAAAGAAGGTATTAAGGTGGATCCGGCAAAGATAGAAACTGTTGAAAAGTGGGAAACCCCGAAAACTCCGAAACACATACGCCAGTTTTTAGGACTAGCTGGTTACTACAGAAGGTTCATCCAAGACTTTTCCAGAATAGCAAAACCCTTGACTGCATTAACGCATAAAGGGAAGAAATTTGAATGGAATGATGAACAAGAAAAAGCGTTTCAGTTATTGAAGAAAAAGCTAACTACGGCACCTATATTGTCATTGCCTGAAGGGAATGATGATTTTGTGATTTATTGTGACGCATCAAAGCAAGGTCTCGGTTCTGTATTAATGCAACGAACAAAGGTGATTGCTTATGCGTCTAGACAATTGAAGATTCACGAACAAAATTATACGACGCATGATTTGGAATTAGGCGCGGTTGTTTTTGCATTAAAGACTTGGAGGCACTACTTATATGGGGTCAAAAGTATTATATATACTGACCACAAAAGTCTTCAACACATATTTAATCAGAAACAACTGAATATGAGGCAGCGTAGGTGGATTGAATTGTTGAATGATTATGACTTTGAGATTCGTTACCACCCGGGGAAGACAAATGTGGTAGCCGATGCCTTGAGCAGGAAGGACAGAGAACCCATTCGAGTAAAATCTATGAATATAATGATTCATAATAACCTTACTACTCAAATAAAGGAGGCGCAACAAGGAGTTTTAAAAGAGGGAAATTTAAAGGATGAAATACCCAAAGGATCGGAGAAGTATCTTAATATTCGGGAAGACGGAACCCGGTATAGGGCTGAAAGGATTTGGGTACCAAAATTTGAAGATATGAGAGAAATGATACTTAGAGAAGCTCATAAAACCAGATACTCAATACATCCTGGAACAGGGAAGATGTACAAGGATCTCAAGAAATATTTTTGGTGGTCGGGTATGAAAGCCGATGTTGCTAAATACGTAGGAGAATGTTTGGCGTGTTCTAAGGTCAAAGCTGAGCATCAGAAACCATCAGGTCTACTTCAACAACCTGAAATCCCGGAATGGAAATGGGAAAACATTACCATGGATTTCATCACTAAATTGCCAAGGACTGCAAGTGGTTTTGATACTATTTGGGTAATAGTTGATCGTCTCACCAAATCAGCACACTTCCTGCCAATAAGAGAAGATGACAAGATGGAGAAGTTAGCACGACTGTATTTGAAGGAAGTCGTCTCCAGACATGGAATGCCAAACTCTATTATCTCTGATAGGGATGGCAGATTTATTTCAAGATTCTGGCAGACATTACAGCAAGCATTAGGAACTCGTCTAGACATGAGTACTGCCTATCATCCACAAACTGATGGGCAGAGTAAAAGGACGATACAAACGCTTGAAGACATGCTACGAGCATGTGTTATTGATTTCAGAAACAGTTAGGATTGACATCTACCGTTAGCAGAATTTTCCTACAACAACAGCTACCATTCAAGCATTAAGATGGCGCCGTTTGAAGCACTTTATGGTAGAAAGTGCAGGTCTCCGATTTGTTGGAGTGAAGTGGGGGATAGACAGATTACAGGTCCGGAGATAATACAAGAAACTACCGAGAAGATCATCCAAATTCAACAACGATTGAAAACCGCCCAAAGTCGACAAAAGAGCTACGCTGACATTAAAAGAAAAGATATAGAATTTGAAATTGGAGAGATGATCATGCTTAAAGTTTCACCTTGGAAAGGCGTTGTTCGATTTGGTAAATGAGGGAAATTAAATCCAAGGTATATTGGACCATTCAAGATTATTGATCGTGTCGGACCAGTAGCTTACCGACTTGAGTTACCTCAACAACTCACGGCTGTACATAACACTTTCCACGTCTCGAATTTGAAGAAATGTTTTGCTAAAGAAGATCTCACTATTCCGTTAGATGAAATCCAAATCAACGAAAAACTTCAATTCATCGAAGAACCCGTCGAAATAATGGATCGTAAGGTTAAAAGACTTAAGCAAAACAAGATACCAATTGTTAAGGTTCGATGGAATGCTCGTAGAGGACCCGAGTTCACCTGGGAGCGTGAAGATCAGATGAAGAAGAAATACCCGCATCTATTTCCAGAAGATTCGTCAACACCTTCAACAACTTAAAATTTCGGGACGAAATTTATTTAACGGGTAGGTACTGTAGTGACCCGAACTTTTCCATGTTTATATATATTAATTGAGATTGATATTTACATGATTAAATGTTTCCAACATGTTAAGCAATCAAACTTGTTAAGACTTGATTAATTGAAATATGTTTCATATAGACAATTGACCACCCAAGTTGACCGGTGATTCACGAACGTTAAAACTTGTAAAAACTATATGATGACATATATATGGATATATATATATATATATATATATATATATATATATATATATATATATATATATATATATATATATATATATATATATATATATAGTTAACATGATATTATGATAATTAAACATATCATTAAGTATATTAACAATGAACTACATATGTAAAAACAAGACTACTAACTTAATGATTTTTAAACGAGACATATATGTAACGATTATCGTTGTAAAGACATTTAATGTATATATATCATATTAAGAGATATTCATACATGATAATATCATGATAATATAATAATTTAAAATCTCATTTGATATTATAAACATTGGGTTAACAACATTTAACAAGATCGTTAACCTAAAGGTTTCAAAACAACACTTACATGTAACGACTAACGATGACTTAACGACTCAGTTAAAATGTATATACATGTAGTGTTTTAATATGTATTTATACACTTTTAAAAGACTTCAATACATTTATCAAAATACTTCTACTTAACAAAAATGCTTACAATTACATCCTCGTTCAGTTTCATCAACAATTCTACTCGTATGCACCCGTATTCGTACTCGTACAATACACAGCTTTTAGATGTATGTACTATTGGTATATACACTCCACTGATCAGCTCTTAGAAGCCCATGTCAGTAACCTAACACATGTGGGAACCATCATTTGGCAACTAGCATGAAATATCTCATAAAATTACAAAAATATGAGTAATCATTCATGACTTATTTACATGAAAACAAAATTACATATCCTTTATATCTAATCCATACACCAACGACCAAAAACACCTACAAACACTTTCATTCTTCAATTTTCTTCATCTAATTGATCTCTCTCAAGTTCTATCTTCAAGTTCTAAGTGTTCTTCATAAATTCTACAAGTTCTAGTTACATAAAATCTAGAATACTTTCAAGTTTGCTAGCTCACTTCCAATCTTGTAAGGTGATCATCCAACCTCAAGAAATCTTTGTTTCTTACAGTAGGTTATCATTCTAATACAAGGTAATAATCATATTCAAACTTTGGTTCAATTTCTATAACTATAACAATCTTATTTCAAGTGATGATCTTACTTGAACTTGTTTTCGTGTCATGATTCTGCTTCAAGAACTTCGAGCCATCCAAGGATCCGTTGAAGCTAGATCCATTTTTCTATTTTCCAGTAGGTTTATCTAAGGAACTTAAGGTAGTAATGATGTTCATAACATCATTCGATTCATACATATAAAGCTATCTTATTCGAAGGTTTAAACTTGTAATCACTAGAACATAGTTTAGTTAATTCTAAACTTGTTCGCAAATAAAAGTTAATCCTTCTAACTTGACTTTTAAAATCAACTAAACACATGTTCTATATCTATATTATATGCTAACTTAATGATTTAAAACCTGGAAACACGAAAAACACTGTAAAACCGAATTTACGCCGTCGTAGTAACACCGCGGGCTGTTTTGGGTTAGTTAATTAAAAACTATGATAAACTTTGATTTAAAAGTTGTTCTTCTGGGAAAATGATTTTTCTTATGAACATGAAACTATATCCAAAAATCATGGTTAAACTCAAAGTGTAAGTATGTTTTCTAAAATGGTCATCTAGACGTCGTTCTTTCGACTGAAATGACTACCTTTACAAAAACGACTTGTAACTTATATTTCAGACTATAAACCTATACTTTTTCTGTTTAGATTCATAAAATAGAGTTCAATATGAAACCATAGCAATTTGATTCACTCAAAACGGATTTAAAATGAAGAAGTTATGGGTAAAACAAGATTGGATAATTTTTCTAATTTTAGCTACGTGAAAATTGGTAACAAATCTATTCAAACCATAACTTAATCAACTTGTATTGTATATTATGTAATCTTGAGATACCATAGACACGTATACAATGTTTTGACCTATCATGTCGACACATCTATATATATTTCGGAACAACCATAGACACTCTATATGTGAATGTTGGAGTTAGCTATACAGGGTTGAGGTTGATTCCAAAATATATATATTTTGAGTTGTGATCAATACTGAGATATGTATACACTGGGTCGTGGATTGATTCAAGATAATATATATTGATTTATTTCTGTACATCTAACTGTGGACAACTAGTTGTAGGTTACTAACGAGGACAGCTGACTTAATAAACTTAAAACATCAAAATGTATTAAAAGTGTTGCAAATATATTTTGAACATACTTTGATATATATGTACATATTTGTTATTGGTTCGTGAATCGACCAGTGGCCAAGTCTTACTTTCTGACGAAGTAAAAATCTGTGAAAGTGAGTTATAGTCCCACTTTTAAAATCTAATATTTTTGGGATGAGAATACATGCAGGTTTTATAAATGATTTACAAAATAGACACAAGTACGTGAAACTACATTCTATGGTTGAATTATCGAAATCGAATATGCCCCTTTTTATTAAGTCTGGTAATCTAAGAATTAGGGAACAGACACCCTAATTGACGCGAATCCTAAAGATAGATCTATTGGGCCTAACAAACCCCATCCAAAGTACCGGATGCTTTAGTACTTCGAAATTTATATCATATCCGAAGGGTGTCCCGGAATGATGGGGATATTCTTATATATGCATCTTGTTAATGTCGGTTACCAGGTGTTCACCATATGAATGATTTTTATCTCTATGTATGGGATGTATATTGAAATATGAAATCTTGTGGTCTATTATTATGATTTGATAATATTTAGGTTAAACCTATAACTCACCAACATTTTTGTTGACGTTTTAAGCATGTTTATTCTCAGGTGATTATTAAGAGCTTCCGCTGTCGCATACTTAAATAAGGACCAGATTTGGAGTCCATGCTTGCATGATATTGTGTAAAAACTGCATTCAAGAAACTTATTTCGTTGTAACATACTTGTATTGTAAACCATTATGTAATGGTCGTGTGTAAATAAGATATTTTAGATTATCATTATTTGATAATCTACGTAAAGCTTTTTAAACCTTTATTGATGAAATAAAGGTTATGGGTTGTTTTAAAATGAATACAGTCTTTGAAAAACGTCTCATATAGAGGTCAAAACCTCGCAACGAAATCAATTAATATGGAACGTTTTTAATCAATAAGAACGGGACATTTCATATATCTCATGTTATTTCCCTGGACTTTGAAGGGAGAAGCCAAAGATTGCTTAGAATCGTTACCTGAAGGGGCGATTGATACATGGGACGTTTTAGTTAAAAAATTTCTTAAACAATTCTTTCCGACATCTAAAGCCGTAAGACTACAAGGAGAAATTGTTACGTTCACACAAAAACCAAATGAAACTCTATATGAGGCGTGGACAAGATTTGGAAAGTTATTAAGAGGATGTCCGCAACATGGTTTAGACACTTGTCAAATAGTACAAATATTCTACCAAGGATACATCACTACAAGAAAAGATATCGATATAGCAGCTGGTGGTTCCATTATGAAGAAAACCGCAACTGATGCTTACAAAATTATTGATAACACTGCTTCCCACTCACATGAGTGGCACCAAGAAAAAGATATCGTTAGATCATCTAAAGCAGCTAGAGCCGATTATAGCCATGACTTCGATTCCATTTCTGCAAAGATAGATGCTGTCGAGAGACGAATGGAAAAGATGACTAAAGATATCCACTCAATACGAATTAGTTGTGAGCAGTGTGGAGGACCACATTTGACAAAAGATTGTCTCAGTATTGAACTAACAATGGAACAAAGAGATAATGTTTCATACATAAACCAAAGGCCTGGAAATAATTATCAGAATAATTATCAACCGCCAAGGCCAATCTACAATCAAAATCAGAATTATAACCGAAATGTTCCATACAACAACCAACAAGGTCCTAGTAATCAACAAGTATCCAATAATACTTACAACCAGCAAAGACCTATTTTTCAAAATAAACCACCACAAACCGATGATAAAAAGCCAAATTTAGAAGACATGATGTCGAAGCTAGTTGAATCTCAAACGCAATTTTTCACATCTCAGAAACAAACCAATGAACAAAATGCTCAAGCATTTAGAAATCAACAAGCTTCTATTCAAAATCTTGAACAAGAAGTGAGTAACCTAGCAAGGTTGATAGGTGAAATAAAATCGGAAAGTTTACCTAGTGATACAAATGCTAACCCCCGGAATGAAACAGCTAAAGCCATTACCACAAGAAGTGGTATTACACTTAAACCACCTGAAATACCTGTAATTTCTGATGAAGCTATTCCTACTCCACAAGAACTACAACCTGAACAAGATAAGGAAAAAGAACCAGTAGTTGAAAAGATTAATGAAGATAACACAGTTAAGGCTAAACCTTATGTTAAACCATACCAACCACCACTTCCTTACCCTAGTAAAATGAGAAAAGAGAGACTTGAAGCCGAGCAATCTAAATTCTTGGATATATTTAAACAAATAAATGTCAATCTTCTTTTCATTGATGTGATTTCAGGAATGCCTAGATATGCTAAATTCTTGAAAGATCTGATCACAAATAGAAAGAAAATGGAAGAACTCTCGGCTGTTACAATGAATGCTAATTGTTCTGCAGTACTATTGAATAAGATACCAGAAAAATTATCAGATCCAGGAAGTTTCACAATTCCATGTTTTCTGGGTAGTCTTAGTTCAATAGAAGCATTGGCAGACTTAGGTGCTAGTATAAATTTAATGCCGTATTCACTATACGCTAAACTAGACCTTGGAGAATTGAAACCAACACGAATAAACATACAACTAGCAGATAGATCAGTAAAATATCCTAGAGGGATAATGAAGAACATGCTAGTTAAAGTTGGTACTTTAGTATTTCCAGTAGATTTTGTTATTCTGGACATGGAAGAAGATTCCCGAGTTCCTCTCATATTAGGAAGACCATTCTTAAACACGGCTAAAGCAATAATAGACGTGTTCGGTAAGAAATTGACCCTAAGTATAGAGGACGAGAGTGTTACCTTTTCAGTTGATAGAGCAATGCAACAACCGCAATCTGCAGATGATACATGTTATTATATTCAAACTATAGATTCACATGCAGAATTGTTAGAAGAATTTCCAGAATTACAAGGAACAGGAGAACGTTCTTTAGGAGAAGGAACTGAACAAATTGATGAAACTGAAAAGTTAGCTACACTTATGGCTAATGGATATGAACCAACAACAGAAGAAATTCAAATGCTAAAAGAAGAAGACAGATATCGATACAAATCATCGATAGAAGAACCACCGACATTAGAGTTAAAGCCACTTCCAAACCATTTGGAATATGCTTATTTACATGGTGAATCTGAATTACCTGTAATAATATCGTCTTCTCTTACTGAAAATGAAAAATCTCAACTCATTTCTGTGCTAAAAGCTCATAAATCAGCTATTTCATGGAAAATTCATGATATTAAAGGAATAAGTCCTTCGTATTGCACACATAAAATCCTTATGGAAGAAGGTCATAAAACATATGTGCAACGCCAAAGAAGACTAAATCCTAATATGCAAGATATTGTTAAGAAAGAAATTATTAAACTGCTTGATGCAGGTTTAATTTATCCAATTTCTGATAGTCCATGGGTAAGCCCAGTTCAATGCGTACCTAAGAAGGGTGGCATGACTGTCATTACAAATGAAAAAAATGAGCTTATTCCTACTAGGACTGTAACAGGATGGCGTGTTTGTATTGATTATAGAAAATTAAATGACGCCACCAGAAAAGATCACTTTCCCTTACCTTTCATTGATCAGATGTTGGAAAGATTAGCCGAAAATAGTTACTTTTATTTTCTTGATGGTTTTTCTGGATATTTTCAAATTCCAATAGCACCCGAAGACCAAGAGAAAATCACATTCACATGCCCTTATGGTACTTTTGCTTACAAACACATGCCATTTGGACTTTGCAACGCCCCTGCAACCTTTCAAAGGTGCATGATGGCGATTTTTAACGACATGATAGAAGAATGCATGGAAGTTTTCATGGATGACTTTTCAGTCTTCGGTGATACATTTGAATCATGTCTAGTTAATCTTGAACGAATGCTTATTAGATGCGAACAATCAAATCTAGTTCTTAATTGGGAGAAATGTCATTTCATGGTTAAAGAAGGCATCGTTCTTGGTCATAAAATTTCAAAGGAAGGAATTGAAGTAGATAGAGCTAAAGTAGATGTAATTGCTAAACTTCCACATCCCACCAATGTTAGAGGAGTTAGGAGTTTTCTAGGGCATGCCGGTTTTTACCGACGTTTCATAAAAGATTTTTCTAAAATTGCCACTCCTATGAATAAACTCCTAGAAAAGGATGCTCCATTCATCTTTTCAGATGAATGCATCAAATCTTTTAATATTCTTAAAGAAAAACTTACTAATGCGCCGATCATGATAACTCCAAATTGGAATCTACCGTTTGAACTAATGTGCGATGCAAGTGATTTTGCAATGAGAGCTGTTTTAGGACAAAGGATTGAAAAACGATTTCAACCTATATACTATGCTAGTAAGACATTACAAAGAGCACAAACGAATTACACAACTACTGAAAAAGAACTCCTTGCCATTGTCTTTGCTTTTGACAAATTTCATTCATATCTCGTTCTAGCTAAAACGGTGGTCTATACCGACCATTCTGCTCTTAGATACCTATTTTCAAAACAAGATGCCAAACCAAGATTAATCCGTTGGATCTTACTCTTACAAGAGTTCGATATTGAAATCCGAGACAAAAAGGGAGCAGAAAATCTCGCCGCTGATCATCTTTCTCGTCTTGAAAATCCTGAATTAGAAGTTCTAAATGAATCGGCCATACAAGACAACTTTCCGGATGAATATCTATTGAAGATAGATTATAATGAAATTCCATGGTTTGCAGACTATGCAAACTACTTAGTATGTGGATTCCTTGAAAAAGGATTATCGTACCAAAAACGAAAGAAATTCTTTAGTGATATAAAACACTATTTCTGGGAAGATCCATATTTGTTTAAAAGCTGTCCCGATGGAATAATACGCCGATGTGTATTCGGAGATGAAGCTAGTCAAATCTTAAACCATTGTCACACAGGACCAACAGGAGGGCATTATGGGCCTCAGCTCACAGCAAGAAAAGTTTACGATGCTGGATTCTATTGGCCTACAATTTTCAAAGACGCACGCCTTCTTTGCAAATCCTGTGATGCTTGTCAAAGGGCCAGAAAAATAAGTCAACGTGATGAAATGCCACAAAATGTCATTCAAGTATGTGAAGCATTTGACATTTGGGGTATTGACTTAATGGGTCCATTTCCAAAATCACATAATAATCTCTACATTCTCGTTGCCATTGATTATGTATCTAAATGAGCGGAAGCACAAGCTCTTCCAACTAATGATGCACGAGTTGTAGTTAACTTTTTAAAACGTCTTTTTGCTAGGTTTGGAACACCGAAAGCTTTAATAAGTGATCGGGGTACTCATTTTTGTAATAATCAACTTGAGAAAGTTCTCAAAAGATATGGAGTAACTCATAAAATCTCCACTGCATATCATCTACAAACGAGTGGACAAGTTGAAAATACCAACCGAGCTTTAAAACGTATTCTAGAGAAAACCATAGGATCAAATTCGAAGGAATGGTCCATGAAATTAGAGGATGCACTCTGGGCTTTTAGAACAGCCTATAAAACTCCAATTGGAACTACACCTTTTAAACTCGTTTACGGAAAAGCATGTCATCTTACAGTAGAAATTGAATGTAGTGACCCGAACTTTTCCATGTTTATATATATTAATTGAGATTGATATTTACATGATTAAATGTTTCCAACATGTTAAGCAATCAAACTTGTTAAGACTTGATTAATTGAAATAGGTTTCATATAGACAATTGACCACCCAAGTTGACCGGTGATTCACGAACGTTAAAACTTGTAAAAAACTATATGATGACATATATATGGTTATATGTATAGTTAACATGATATTATGATAAGTAAACATATCATTAATTATATTAACAATGAACTACATATGTAAAAACAAGACTACTAACTTAATGATTTTGAAACGAGACATATATGTAACGTTTACCGTTGTAACGACATTTAATGTATATATATCATATTAAGAGATATTCATACATCATAATATCATGATAATATAATAATTTAAAATCTCTTTTGATATTATAAACATTGGGTTAACAACATTTAACAAGATCGTTAACCTAAAGGTTTCAAAACAACACTTACATGTAACGACTAACGATGACTTAACGACTCAGTTAAAATGTATATACATGTAGTGTTTTAATATGTATTTATACACTTTTGAAAGACTTCAATACACTTATCAAAATACTTCTACTTAACAAAAATGCTTACAATTACATCCTCGTTCAGTTTCATCAACAATTCTACTGGTATGCACCCGTATTCGTACTCGTACAATACACAGCTTTTAGATGTATGTACTATTGGTATATACACTCCAATGATCAGCTCTTAGCAGCCCATGTGAGTCACCTAACACATGTGGGAACCATCATTTGGCAACTAGCATGAAATATCTCATAAGATTACAAAAATATGAGTAATCATTCATGACTTATTTACATGAAAACAAAATTACATATCCTTTATATCTAATCCATACACCAACGACCAAAAACACCTACAAACACTTTCATTCTTCAATTTTCTTCATCTAATTGAACTCTCTCAAGTTCTATCTTCAAGTTCTAAGTGTTCTTCATAAATTCCAAAAGTTCTAGTTTCATAAAATCAAGAATACTTTCAAGTTTGCTAGCTCACTTCCAATCTTGTAAGGTGATCATCCAACCTCAAGAAATCTTTGTTTCTTACAGTAGGTTATCATTCTAATACAAGGTAATAATCATATTCAAACTTTGGTTCAATTTCTATAACTATAACAATCTTATTTCAAGTGATGATCTTACTTGAACTTGTTTTCGTGTCATGATTTTGCTTCAAGAACTTTGAGCCATCCAAGGATCCATTGAAGCTAGATCCATTTTTCTCTTTTCCAGTAGGTTTATCCAAGGAACTTAAGGTAGTAATGATGTTCATAACATCATTCGATTCATACATATAAAGCTATCTTATTCGAAGGTTTAAACTTGTAATCACTAGAACATAGTTTAGTTAATTCTAAACTTGTTCGCAAACAAAAGTTAATCCTTCTAACTTGACTTTTAAAATAAACTAAACACATGTTCTATATCTATATGATATGCTAAATTAATGATTTAAAACCTGGAAACACGAAAAACACCGTAAAACCGGATTTACGCCGTCGTAGTAACACCGCGGGCTGTTTTGGGTTAGTTAATTAAAAACTATGATAAACTTTGATTTAAAAGTTGTTATTCTGAGAAAATGATTTTTATTATGAACATGAAACTATATCCAAAAATTATGGTTAAACTCAAAGTGGAAGTATGTTTTCTAAAATGGTCATCTAGACGTCGTTCTTTCGACTGAAATGACTACCTTTACAAAAACGACTTGTAACTTATTTTTCCGACTAGAAACCTATACTTTTTTTGTTTAGATTCATAAAATAGAGTTCAATATGAAACCATAGCAATTTGATTCACTCAAAACGGATTTAAAATGAAGAAGTTATGGGTAAAACAAGATTGGATAATTTTTCTCATTTTAGCTACGTGAAAATTGGTAACAAATCTATTCCAACCATAACTTAATCAACTTGTATTATATATTATGTAATCTTGAGATACCATAGACACGTATACAATGTTTCGACCTATCATGTCGACACATCTATATATATTTCGGAACAACCATAGACACTCTATATGTGAATGTTGGAGTTAGCTATACAGGGTTGAGGTTGATTCCAAAATATATATAGTTTGAGTTGTGATCAATACTGAGATACGTATACACTGGGTCGTGGATTGATTCAAGATAATATTTATCGATTTATTTCTGTACATCTAACTGTGGACAACTAGTTGTAGGTTACTAACGAGGACAGCTGACTTAATAAACTTAAAACATCAAAATATATTAAAAGTGTTGTAAATATATTTTGAACATACTTTGATATATATGTATATATTGTTATAGGTTCGTGAATCAACCAGTGGCCAAGTCTTACTTCCCGACGAAGTAAAAATCTGTGAAAGTGAGTTATAGTCCCACTTTTAAAATCTAATATTTTTGGGATGAGAATACATGCAGGTTTTATAAATGATTTACAAAATAGACACAAGTACGTGAAACTACATTCTATGGTTGAATTATCGAAATCGAATATGCCCCTTTTTATTAAGTCTGGTAATCTAAGAATTAGGGAACAGACACCCTAATTGACGCGAATCCTAAAGATAGATCTATTGGGCCTAACAAACCCCATCCAAAGTACCGGATGCTTTAGTACTTCGAAATTTATATCATATCCGAAGGGTGTCCCGGAATGATGGGGATATTCTTATATATGCATCTTGTTATTGTCGGTTACCAGGTGTTCACCATATGAATGATTTTTATCTCTATGTATGGGATGTGTATTGAAATATGAAATCTTGTGGTCTATTATTATGATTTGATATATATAGGTTAAACCTATAACTCACCAACATTTTTGTTGACGTTTTAAGCATGTTTATTCTCAGGTGATTATTAAGAACTTCCGCTGTCGCATACTTAAATAAGGACAAGATTTGGAGTCCATGCTTGTATGATATTGTGTAAAAACTGCATTCAAGAAACTTATTATGTTGTAACATATTTGTATTGTAAACCATTATGTAATGGTCGTGTGTAAACAGGATATTTTAGATTATCATTATTTGATAATCTACGTAAAGCTTTTTAAACCTTTATTGATGAAATAAAGGTTATGGTTTGTTTTAAAATGAATGCAGTCTTTGAAAAACGTCTCATATAGAGGTCAAAACCTCGCAACGAAATCAATTAATATGGAACGTTTTTAATCAATAAGAACGGGACATTTCAGTTGGTATCAGAGCGTTGGTCTTAGAGAACCAGAAAATTTGCATTAGTGTGTCTTATCGAGTTTGTTAGGATGCATTAGTGAGTCTGGACTTCGACCGTGTTTTCTTTAAAAATGATTGCTTAACATTTTTGTTGGAAACTATATATTTTTAACATATGAATATTATGTGATATATTAATCTCTTAACGTCTTTGATATTATGTGATAGATGTCTACCTCTAGAACAAGTCCCATTGACTCACCTAATAATAATGAAGAGTCAAATGTAAATTGGAATGATTTGTGGACTGATTCACAAGTTCCCGAAGAGGAACCGGAAGAAGAGTCGGAACCGGAAGAAGAATCGGAACCGGAAGAAGAATCGGAACCGGATGAAGAAATAGAACCGGTGGGGGAAATAATAAAACGGTTAAGTAAAAGAAAATCCTCAACCAACCGACCAAAGTTAATTATGGTCAATGGTGTTTCCGCCAAGGAAGCAAAATATTGGGAGGATTACCAATTCTCCGATGAATCGGATTCCGACGAGAATTCCGATGATGTTATAGAAATTACCCCAACTGAATTTAAAAAGGCAAAAGAAAATAATAAGGGAAAGGGCATAAAAATAGAGAAATCTAATTCCAACCCCGATGAACTTTATATGTATCGTCAACCCCCGAAGTCCTTAAGTTGTAACAATGACCCGGGAACCTCTAAACCACCAGGTTTTTCTAAACCAATGTGGATCACGACGGCTCATATTAGGGGAACATCATATATCCCTAGAAACTTGGCAAAACGAACCAAAACCGAAGAAGAAGAAACGAGCGAGTCGGAATAAGATAGTTGTATTCGTGTGGTGTAATATATGGAATATAGTGTTCTTATGCTTTATGATATATGTAAAAATTGCTTGTATTAATAAGTATTTTTTTTATGAATCTAACTCTTGTCTATTTTACAGTTTAAAAACACAAAATGGATAGACAACCCAATATTTTAAGAGACCTACCCGGAGACATGATTGATGAAATCTTGTCTAGAGTCGGCCAGAATTCTTCGGCACAACTATTTAAGGCGAGATCAGTTTGTAAGACATTCGAAGAACGTTCCAAGAATGTCTTGGTTTATAAGAGACTTTCGTTTGAAAGATGGGGGATATCACATTGGGAAACCCATAAATTACGATGTGTTTACTTTGACGCATATATTGCGGGGAACCCAAATGCTATTTTACGCAACGGGTTAAGAAATTATTTTGACTCAATATATCCGAATATTGGACTTCGTGATTTAGAAAAAGCGGCTAACATGCAACATAAAGAAGCATGTTATGCTTACGGATTAGTAATGTTCGCTTCTCACCAAAGTGAGAACAAGAACATCGGGCTACAACTATTAAACAAAACGTTTCCACAAGTGACGGAGTCGGTAATTGGGGTAAGAAATGAGGTTTTTAGATTATTACGGGACTGTTGGACATTACGTAACCCTCGTCCCTTTGATGACGTTACAACACGCTGTCTTATCAACGGCCATAACGGTTATGTTGCACAAGACCAAGGATGGGAAGTAGTCCTAGTAAAACCAGAATGCATGACTTGTTTCTGGACGTATGAATTACGTGTCTTTATTGCCTTTGCTGAACGACTTGTGTACTAGTTAGAATTGTCTTCACAACTATCTTGTATCAAAGTTATTGTGTGCTATATTTCATGCTTTATGTAAAATAAGCGGTATTGTAAGTTTGTAAAATATTGTATAAAAGTTTGAACGCGAAATATTATTATAATCAGTTTTTCATATAGAATTGTAGTAGTTGAATTGTATATTAGCTACTAAGTATGAACTTAACGGGTAGGTACTACCCGAATTTAAACTTATAAAACGCTAATATGAAGAAAAAGCTTTTATAAATGAGTTCATATTATGCTACGAAATACTATTAACTACTCTTAATATTCTGTATGATTAACTTGTTCCATTTAACTATTTTGAAGGAAATGGCACCGACTACTCGACACACCGTGAATATGAATGAAGAGGAATTCCGTACTTTTCTAGCTTCAAACATAGCCGCAGTACAGGCTGCGCTACATACCAACAATAACCTTGGATCTAGCAGTACAGGAAATCGTGTAGGATGCACCTACAAAGAATTCACTGCCTGCAAACCTTTGGAATTTGATGGAACCGAAGGACCGATCGGATTGAAACGGTAGACCGAGAAGGTTGAATCGGTGTTTGCCATAAGTAAGTGTACTGAAGAGGACAAAGTGAAGTACGCTACGCATACCTTCACAGGTTCTGCGTTAACATGGTGGAATACCTATCTAGAGCAAGTGGGACAAGATGATGCGTACGCACTACCGTGGTCAGCATTCAAGCACTTGATGAACGAGAAGTACCGTCCCAGAACCGAGGTCAATAAGCTCAAGACAGAACTTAGAGGGTTACGAACCCAAGGATTTGATATTACCACGTACGAAAGACGATTCACAGAATTGTGCCTATTGTGTCCGGGAGCATTCGAAGATGAGGAAGAGAAGATCGACGCGTTTGTGAAAGGATTACCGGAAAGAATCCAAGAAGATATAAGTTCACACGAGCCCGCCTCCATACAACAGGCATGTAGAATGGCTCACAAACTAGTGAACCAGATTGAAGAAAGAATTAAAGAACAGACTGCTGAAGAGGCCAATGTGAAGCAAGTCAAAAGAAAGTGGGAGGAAAACGGTGATAAGAATTACCAATACAACAACAACAGCAATTACAACAATAATCGCAACAATTATCCCAACAATCGCAACATCAATCGCAACTACAACAAACGGCCCAACAACAACAACAATAACAACAACAACAGCAACTACAACAATCATCCCAACAACAATAATAACCGCAACAACAACAACAATCAGAAGCAACTATGCCAAAGGTGTGAAAAGAATCACTCGGGGTTCTGCACCAAATTTTGCAACAAGTGTAAAAGAAATGGTCATAGCGCGGCGAAGTGTGAGGTCTACGGACCAGGGGTTAATAGAACGAAAGGAACAAATGGTGTCGGAACGAGTAATGGCGGAGCAAGTAGTGTCGGAGCAAGTTATGCCAATGTAGTTTGTTATAAATGTGGAAAACCAGGCCACATTATTAGAAATTGCCCGAACCAGGAGAACACGAATGGACAAGGCCGTGGAAGAGTTTTCAATATTAATGCGGTAGAGGCACAGGAAGACCCGGAGCTTGTTACGGGTACGTTTCTTATTGACAATAAATCTGCTTACGTTTTATTTGATTCGGGTGCGGATAGAAGCTATATGAGTAGAGATTTTTGTGCTAAATTAAGTTGTCCATTGACACCTTTGGATAGTAAATTTTTACTCGAATTAGCAAATGGTAAATTAATTTCAGCAGATAATATATGTCGGAATCGAGAAATTAAACTGGTTAGCGAAACATTTAAGATTGATTTGATACCAGTAGAGTTAGGGAGTTTTGATGTGATAATCGGTATGGACTGGTTGAAAGAAGTGAAAGCGGAGATCGTTTGTTACAAAAATGCAATTCGCATTATACGAGAAAAAGGAAAACCCTTAATGGTGTACGGAGAAAAGGGCAACACGAAGCTACATCTTATTAGTAATTTGAAGGCACAAAAACTAATAAGAAAAGGTTGCTATGCTGTTCTAGCACACGTCGAGAAAGTACAAACTGAAGAAAAGAGCATCAATGATGTTCCCATTGCAAAAGAATTTCCCGATGTATTTCCGAAAGAATTACCGGGATTACCCCCACATCGATCCGTTGAATTTCAAATAGATCTTGTACCAGGAGCTGCACCAATAGCTCGTGCTCCTTACAGACTCGCACCCAGCGAGATGAAAGAACTGCAAAGCCAATTACAAGAACTTTTAGAGCGTGGTTTCATTCGACCAAGCACATCACCGTGGGGAGCTCCTGTTTTGTTTGTCAAGAAGAAAGATGGTACATTCAGGTTGTGTATCGACTACCGAGAGTTGAACAAACTTACCATCAAGAACCGCTACCCACTACCGAGAATCGATGACTTATTTGATCAACTACAAGGCTCGTCTGTTTATTCAAAGATTGACTTACGTTCCGGGTATCATCAAATGCGGGTGAAAGAAGATGATATTCCAAAGACTGCTTTCAGAACACGTTACGGTCATTACGAGTTTATGGTCATGCCGTTTGGTTTAACTAATGCACCAGCTGTGTTCATGGACCTTATGAACCGAGTGTGTGGACCATACCTTGACAAGTTTGTCATTGTTTTCATTGATGACATACTTATTTACTCAAAGAATGACCAAGAACACGGTGAACATTTGAGAAAGGTGTTAGAAGTATTGAGGAAGGAAGAATTGTACGCTAAGTTTTCAAAGTGTGCATTTTGGTTGGAAGAAGTTCATTTCCTCGGTCACATAGTGAACAAAGAAGGTATTAAGGTGGATCCGGCAAAGATAGAAACTGTTGAAAAGTGGGAAACCCCGAAAACTCCGAAACACATACGCCAATTTTTAGGACTAGCTGGTTACTACAGAAGGTTCATCCAAGACTTTTCCAGAATAGCAAAACCCTTGACTGCATTAACGCATAAAGGGAAGAAATTTGAATGGAATGATGAACAAGAGAAAGCGTTTCAATTATTGAAGAAAAAGCTAACTACGGCACCTATATTGTCATTGCCTGAAGGGAATGATGATTTTGTGATTTATTGTGACGCTTCAAAGCAAGGTCTCGGTTGTGTATTAATGCAACGAACGAAGGTGATTGCTTATGCGTCTAGACAATTGAAGATTCACGAACAAAATTATACGACGCATGATTTGGAATTAGGCGCGGTTGTTTTTGCATTAAAGACTTGGAGGCACTACTTATATGGGGTCAAAAGTATTATATATACCGACCACAAAAGTCTTCAACACATATTTAATCAGAAACAACTGAATATGAGGCAGCGTAGGTGGATTGAATTATTGAATGATTACGATTTTGAGATTCGTTACCACCCGGGAAAGGCAAATGTGGTAGCCGATGCCTTGAGCAGGAAGGACAGAGAACCCATTCGAGTAAAATCTATGAATATAATGATTCATAATAACCTTACTACTCAAATAAAGGAGGCGCAACAAGGAGTTTTAAAAGAGGGAAATTTAAAGGATGAAATACCCAAAGGATCGGAGAAGCATCTTAATATTCGGGAAGACGGAACCCGGTATAGGGCTGAAAGGATTTGGGTACCAAGATTTGGAGATATGAGAGAAATGGTACTTAGAGAAGCTCATAAAACCAGATACTCAATACATCCTGGAACGGGGAAGATGTACAAGGATCTCAAGAAACATTTTTGGTGGCCGGGTATGAAAGCCGATGTTGCTAAATACGTAGGAGAATGTTTGACGTGTTCTAAGGTCAAAGCTGAGCATCAGAAACCATCAGGTCTACTTCAACAACCCGAAATCCCGGAATGGAAATGGGAAAACATTACCATGGATTTCATCACTAAATTGCCAAGGACTGCAAGTGGTTTTGATACTATTTGGGTAATAGTTGATCGTCTCACCAAATCAGCACACTTCCTACCAATAAGAGAAGATGACAAGATGGAGAAGTTAGCACGACTGTATTTGAAGGAAGTCATCTCCAGACATGGAATACCAATCTCTATTATCTCTGATAGGGATGGCAGATTTATTTCAAGATTCTGGCAGACATTACAGCAAGCATTAGGAACTCGTCTAGACATGAGTACTGCCTATCATCCACAAACTGATGGGCAGAGCGAAAGGACGATACAAACGCTTGAAGACATGCTACGAGCATGTGTTATTGATTTCGGAAACAGTTGGGATCGACATCTACCGTTAGCAGAATTTTCCTACAACAACAGCTACCATTCAAGCATTGAGATGGCGCCGTTTGAAGCACTTTATGGTAGAAAGTGCAGGTCTCCGATTTGTTGGAGTGAGGTGGGGGATAGACAGATTACGGGTCCGGAGATTATACAAGAAACTACCGAGAAGATCATCCAAATTCAACAACGGTTGAAAACTGCCCAAAGTCGACAAAAGAGCTACGCTGACATTAAAAGAAAAGATATAGAATTTGAAATTGGAGAGATGGTCATGCTTAAAGTTTCACCTTGGAAAGGCGTTGTTCGATTTGGTAAACGAGGGAAATTAAATCCAAGGTATATTGGACCATTCAAGATTATTGATCGTGTCGGACCAGTAGCTTACCGACTTGAGTTACCTCAACAACTCGCGGCTGTACATAACACTTTCCACGTCTCGAATTTGAAGAAATGTTTTGCTAAAGAAGATCTCACTATTCCGTTAGATGAAATCCAAATCAACGAAAAACTCCAATTCATCGAAGAACCCGTCGAAATAATGGATCGTGAGGTTAAAAGACTTAAGCAAAACAAGATACCAATTGTTAAGGTTCGATGGAATGCTCGTAGAGGACCCGAGTTCACCTGGGAGCGTGAAGATCAGATGAAGAAGAAATACCCGCATCTATTTCCAGAAGATTCGTCAACACCTTCAACAGCTTAAAATTTCGGGACGAAATTTATTTAACGGGTAGGTACTGTAGTGACCCGAACTTTTCCATGTTTATATATATTAATTGAGATTGATATTTACATGATTAAATGTTTCCAACATGTTAAGCAATCAAACTTGTTAAGACTTGATTAATTGAAATAGGTTTCATATAGACAATTGACCACCCAAGTTGACCGGTGATTCACGAACGTTAAAACTTGTAAAAAACTATATGATGACATATATATGGTTATATGTATAGTTAACATGATATTATGATAAGTAAACATATCATTAATTATATTAACAATGAACTACATATGTAAAAACAAGACTACTAACTTAATGATTTTGAAACGAGACATATATGTAACGTTTACCGTTGTAACGACATTTAATGTATATATATCATATTAAGAGATATTCATACATCATAATATCATGATAATATAATAATTTAAAATCTCTTTTGATATTATAAACATTGGGTTAACAACATTTAACAAGATCGTTAACCTAAAGGTTTCAAAACAACACTTACATGTAACGACTAACGATGACTTAACGACTCAGTTAAAATGTATATACATGTAGTGTTTTAATATGTATTTATACACTTTTGAAAGACTTCAATACACTTATCAAAATACTTCTACTTAACAAAAATGCTTACAATTACATCCTCGTTCAGTTTCATCAACAATTCTACTGGTATGCACCCGTATTCGTACTCGTACAATACACAGCTTTTAGATGTATGTACTATTGGTATATACACTCCAATGATCAGCTCTTAGCAGCCCATGTGAGTCACCTAACACATGTGGGAACCATCATTTGGCAACTAGCATGAAATATCTCATAAGATTACAAAAATATGAGTAATCATTCATGACTTATTTACATGAAAACAAAATTACATATCCTTTATATCTAATCCATACACCAACGACCAAAAACACCTACAAACACTTTCATTCTTCAATTTTCTTCATCTAATTGAACTCTCTCAAGTTCTATCTTCAAGTTCTAAGTGTTCTTCATAAATTCCAAAAGTTCTAGTTTCATAAAATCAAGAATACTTTCAAGTTTGCTAGCTCACTTCCAATCTTGTAAGGTGATCATCCAACCTCAAGAAATCTTTGTTTCTTACAGTAGGTTATCATTCTAATACAAGGTAATAATCATATTCAAACTTTGGTTCAATTTCTATAACTATAACAATCTTATTTCAAGTGATGATCTTACTTGAACTTGTTTTCGTGTCATGATTTTGCTTCAAGAACTTTGAGCCATCCAAGGATCCATTGAAGCTAGATCCATTTTTCTCTTTTCCAGTAGGTTTATCCAAGGAACTTAAGGTAGTAATGATGTTCATAACATCATTCGATTCATACATATAAAGCTATCTTATTCGAAGGTTTAAACTTGTAATCACTAGAACATAGTTTAGTTAATTCTAAACTTGTTCGCAAACAAAAGTTAATCCTTCTAACTTGACTTTTAAAATAAACTAAACACATGTTCTATATCTATATGATATGCTAAATTAATGATTTAAAACCTGGAAACACGAAAAACACCGTAAAACCGGATTTACGCCGTCGTAGTAACACCGCGGGCTGTTTTGGGTTAGTTAATTAAAAACTATGATAAACTTTGATTTAAAAGTTGTTATTCTGAGAAAATGATTTTTATTATGAACATGAAACTATATCCAAAAATTATGGTTAAACTCAAAGTGGAAGTATGTTTTCTAAAATGGTCATCTAGACGTCGTTCTTTCGACTGAAATGACTACCTTTACAAAAACGACTTGTAACTTATTTTTCCGACTAGAAACCTATACTTTTTTTGTTTAGATTCATAAAATAGAGTTCAATATGAAACCATAGCAATTTGATTCACTCAAAACGGATTTAAAATGAAGAAGTTATGGGTAAAACAAGATTGGATAATTTTTCTCATTTTAGCTACGTGAAAATTGGTAACAAATCTATTCCAACCATAACTTAATCAACTTGTATTATATATTATGTAATCTTGAGATACCATAGACACGTATACAATGTTTCGACCTATCATGTCGACACATCTATATATATTTCGGAACAACCATAGACACTCTATATGTGAATGTTGGAGTTAGCTATACAGGGTTGAGGTTGATTCCAAAATATATATAGTTTGAGTTGTGATCAATACTGAGATACGTATACACTGGGTCGTGGATTGATTCAAGATAATATTTATCGATTTATTTCTGTACATCTAACTGTGGACAACTAGTTGTAGGTTACTAACGAGGACAGCTGACTTAATAAACTTAAAACATCAAAATATATTAAAAGTGTTGTAAATATATTTTGAACATACTTTGATATATATGTATATATTGTTATAGGTTCGTGAATCAACCAGTGGCCAAGTCTTACTTCCCGACGAAGTAAAAATCTGTGAAAGTGAGTTATAGTCCCACTTTTAAAATCTAATATTTTTGGGATGAGAATACATGCAGGTTTTATAAATGATTTACAAAATAGACACAAGTACGTGAAACTACATTCTATGGTTGAATTATCGAAATCGAATATGCCCCTTTTTATTAAGTCTGGTAATCTAAGAATTAGGGAACAGACACCCTAATTGACGCGAATCCTAAAGATAGATCTATTGGGCCTAACAAACCCCATCCAAAGTACCGGATGCTTTAGTACTTCGAAATTTATATCATATCCGAAGGGTGTCCCGGAATGATGGGGATATTCTTATATATGCATCTTGTTATTGTCGGTTACCAGGTGTTCACCATATGAATGATTTTTATCTCTATGTATGGGATGTGTATTGAAATATGAAATCTTGTGGTCTATTATTATGATTTGATATATATAGGTTAAACCTATAACTCACCAACATTTTTGTTGACGTTTTAAGCATGTTTATTCTCAGGTGATTATTAAGAACTTCCGCTGTCGCATACTTAAATAAGGACAAGATTTGGAGTCCATGCTTGTATGATATTGTGTAAAAACTGCATTCAAGAAACTTATTATGTTGTAACATATTTGTATTGTAAACCATTATGTAATGGTCGTGTGTAAACAGGATATTTTAGATTATCATTATTTGATAATCTACGTAAAGCTTTTTAAACCTTTATTGATGAAATAAAGGTTATGGTTTGTTTTAAAATGAATGCAGTCTTTGAAAAACGTCTCATATAGAGGTCAAAACCTCGCAACGAAATCAATTAATATGGAACGTTTTTAATCAATAAGAACGGGACATTTCATTGAATACAAAGCATTTTAGGCTTTGAAGACATGTAATCTTGATTTACATGAAGCCGGACGTCTACGATTAAGTCAACTAAACGAATTAGAAGAATTAAGACATGAAGCATACGAAAATTCGTTAATCTATAAGGAAAGAACGAAGAAATGGCATGATAAAAGAATCAGAAGTTCAAAAGAATTTAAAGAAGGAGACAGAGTTCTTCTTTTCAATTCACGATTCAAGCTATTTCCTGGAAAATTGAAATCAAGATGGTCTGGACCATTCATAGTCAAAAGAGTTTTCCCATATGGAACAGTAGAGTTGATAAATTCAAATGGGATTGAATTTAAAGTTAATGGTCACAGAGTTAAACATTACATAGATAATCCAATGGAAGTTAAAGATGAAGTTAATCATAATTTCGACACCACAGCTAACTAAGTGTGGGGAGGTTCAAATCTTTTTAGGGTAATATGTATTTATGTTAGATTTAGATATTCTGTTTCCATGTAGTTCTCGAGAATGGAATCCGAATGGTCTTTCCCTAGCAGGCCATAAAGAACAAGTCTTCTCCCCCCATTCTGAATTTTTTTTTTTTTTAGGTTTTACGAGATGAAGAATTCCTTTGATCTAAACCATGGTCTAATTCTACACGCTTTGATCGCTAAACGTAATAATGACACACTCCCGAGTGACCTGGTATCAGTAATAAGAGCCAAATTTGACGGAGTAAGAAAAGAACTCAGGAACGATCATAATAAGTTACATTTTGGTAAAGGAAAATCAAAATCCGCAGCGAAAAGAAGAGCACGACACCTTGAAAGATGTCACAAATGCGGAAAATGGTCACACGAAGGAAAATGCTCGACGAATCAGACATATTCCAATACCGAGTTCATTACTTTATGCCGAGAAGCACCGTTCATATGTTTCGAAGAAAAACCATTGAATGCTCGAGGTTATTGATAATGCTAAAAACGAACATATATTTCATAGCATTATTCCTCAAGAAAGACAAGCTTTTAGTTGCAATTGTTCTATTTAAAAGTGATATTCGTTTAAATAATAAAAGGTGAAGACAAAAGACAGATTCGGAGATTTTCATGGCGTCTCAATATATATATATATATATATATATATATATATATATATATATATATATATATATATATATATTTTTTTTTTTTTTTTTTTTTTTTTTTTTTTACTATTTTTATAAATAAATAAAAAAAAGGCCGGAGGTCCACTCGGAAGCAATCTCTTTATCCGCCGAATAAAGAGAGGGATGACTTTCTCTACTTTTCTGGGTGGAGAAATGACTTGTTTTTATTCTCGGATAAGGGAAGGATTGTCTACATCTCACCTCCCCCATACACCACTCAAGTGGTATTGGGTACTGTTGTTGTTGTTGTTGTAGTCACAAAAGACAGATTCGATGAATTGAAGACGCAAACGACCAAAAAGCTCAAAAGTACAAAATACAATCGGCAAGAAACCGTCGGCAAGAAAGACTCCAAAAGGGACTGAGCTGTAATTTCAATCTCCGCGACTCGCGGAGTTTGAAGGCCAAAAATACCGCGAGTCGCGGAGCCCCAAGTTTTGAAAGTCCCTATAAAAGCAACCGAATTCTGAGCATTTTTAATCATCTTTTTCTTCTTCTCTCATAATACTACGTAAATATTTATATTTATATTTTAATTTTAATTTTAATTATAATTCTAATAATAAGGGTATGTTAGCGAATGTTGTAAGGGTGTAAGTCGAAATTCTGTCCGTGTAACGCTACGCTATTTTTAATCATTGTAAGTTATGTTCAACCTTTTTACATTAATGTCTCGTAGCTAAGTTATTATTATGCTTATTTAATCCAAAGTAATCATGATGTTGGGCTAATTACTAAAACTGGGTAATTGGGCTTTGTACCATAATTGGGGTTTGGACAAAAGAACGACACTTGTGGAAATTAGACTATGGGCTATTAATGGGCTTTATATTTGTTTAACTAAATGATAGTTTGTTAATGTTAATATAAAGATTTACAATTGGGCGTCCCTATAAATTACCATATACACTCGATCGGACACGATGGGCAGGGTATTTATATGTACGAATAATCGTTCATTTAACCGGACACGGGAATGGATTAATAGCCACTAGAATAATTAAAACAGGGGTGAAATTATGTACAAGGACACTTGGTATAATTGATAACAAAATATTAAAACCTTGGGTTACACTCAGTCGACATCCTGGTGTAATTATTAAACAAAGTATTAAAATCTTGTTACAGTTTAAGTCCCCAATTAGTTGGAATATTTAACTTCGGGTATAAGGATAATTTGACGAGGATACTCGCACTTTATATTTATGACTGATGGACTGTTATGGACAAAAACCAGACGGACATATTAAATTATCCAGGACAAGGGACAATTAACCCATGGGCATAAAACTAAAATCAACACGTCAAACATCATGATTACGGAAGTTTAAATAAGCATAATTCTTTTATTTCATATTTAATTTCCTTTATTTTATATTTAATTGCACTTCTAATTATCGCATTTTTATTGTTATTGTATTTAATTGCAATTTTAATTATCGTACTTTTTAATTATCGCAAGTTTATTTTATCGCACTTTTATTATTCGCAATTTCATTATCGTTATTTACTTTACGCTTTAATTTAAACCTTGTATTTATTTTTAACATTTTACATTTAGGTTTTAACTGCGCCTAAAAGTTTTAAAATCGACATACCAGTCATTAATCGGTAAAAACCCCCCTTTATAATAATAATATTATTTATATATATATATATTTGTATTTTTATAAAAGTAAACCAATATAGCGTTGAGCTTTGTTTAAAAAAGATTCCCTGTAGAACGAACCGGACTTACTAAAAACTACACTACTGTACGATTAGGTACACTGCCTATAAGTGTTGTAGCAAGGTTTAAGTATATCCATTCTATAAATAAATAAATATCTTGTGTAAAATTGTATCGTATTTAATAGTATTTCCTGTAAAAATATAAACTATTTTATATACACCTCGCGAAACATCAGGTTATTTTTGGCGCCGCTGCCGGGGAACTACTCTTAAAAGCCGGAAGCGCAACGCTAATAAAAAAAAAAAATTTAGTTTACTTTTATTAAAATTCATTTTTATAAAAATACGTTTTAAATATTCGAAAATATAAAAAGAAAAACAAAAATATGGGTATTTTTAAGATTTTGATAAATATTTAAGTTTTATAAAGTTTCTTTAGTTTGTAAAAATATAAGTTTTATTTAATTTATTTTATAAATATATTTTATAAATATAAAAAAAAAACCGAAAAAAAAAATTAAGAAAAACGCGTCGAATTTTAAACCTGTCAGTTGAAATTTGGAACCCCGCGAGTCGCGGGGTTTGATGCTTTGAATACCGCAAGTCGCGGAGTAAACCTGACACGCTGACAGAAACCCTAATTCAGTATTAATTACGAGTAATTATTAATAATTATTATTTTAAACCCTAATTAATTAATATTATTATAATTAGTTTTATTATAATTAGTTTTACTTTTTATTTAATTTGTTTATTTAGTTAAATTAGTTTAATTAATTTGTAAAATTAGTAAGTTTTAATAAATAAATAATATAAAAATAATATTTTTATAAAAATTGTACTTTTTACAACTTTTTGTATATTTTTATATTTTGTCTCTTTTCAATCGTTTTAACGTAATATTTGTATTTTTAGCTCATATTTAGTTTTAAACTTAGTTTTTGCCATAGTTATTTTTACTTCTAGATTTTTAGGCTTTGCCGTAAAATCCCTTAAGTGCTTTTTCTTTAGACTAAGATTTAGGTGCTTTAGAATTTTGCGACGCCTTTTTAAATTTTAGTTTCTTTTTAAGTTATTTCCATTTGGGATATAGTTTTTCCTATAAGATTTAATATTTTTAGACACCTTTTACTATGTACCAATTATCATTCCAATTAGTAATCTCAATTTGCGATTATAATTTTAAGTTAGTTGTAGTAATAAGGTTAGGTTAGTCAAGTATTTTTAAGTTTTTATAAGTTTCTTTTATTTTTCCGTCACCTTTTATTTTTCAACCATTTTTCTTTTTCGACCTTTTTCGACGAACTCTTTTTCTTTCTTATTTCTCGCTATTCTAGTTTTAGGACATAGATTGTTATTCTACTTCTTATCTAAATTTCTTAAAATTACGAAAATTTATTTTAAGTGGTTAAATTGATAGACATCAAAATTTTCTGGTTCGTAGTAATAGTTGGATTTGTACGTGGACCGGGTTATTGGAGCCAAACAGTCCTCAATTATATTGAGACCAAACGAATCCTGCCCCTCTGCTGCATCTTTTGGCTATTCGAAACGTGGGCAAAATCAGAAAAGTCTATTAATTGGATAACTTATTATAATTTTTCTTTCCTTTTAAAAACTAATAGGATATTCAGTGAATGCACCGAGCAAGACGTTCACCACCTTTTGTACGTTCACCACCTGTAACTAGATCGAGACATTTAGCAAATATTACTGCCGTTGATTTTTCTTTAGAATCGTCATCCAGTCGACCCAGTACTTCAGTTCAAATTTCCGATAATCCATTTTTTGAACCCGACCTCACAATTGAGAATCCGGAGAATATTCAGGAACGGTTTGTAGATCCTGAACCACTAAACTTTCCTCCAGAACCACCAATCATTCAAACAGAGATTGTTGAGGAACGAACCATTAAATCAGAATCCTCTAGTGATTCCGATTCAACAAATTCAATTATGGAGAATCTGGAACCTTTAAGTATGGAAGACCGAATGAGAGCTAAACGCACTGGCCAAGGTCACGCAATTACTCATCCAGACATTAATGCGCCAGATTATGAAATCAAAGGACAAATTCTACACATGGTGACTAATCAATGCCAATTTAGTGGTGCACCGAAGGAAGATCTAAATGAACATCTACGTACCTTTAATAGGATCTGCACACTATTTAAAATCCGAGAAGTGGAGGATGAACAGATATATCTCATGTTATTTCCCTGGACTTTAAAGGGAGAAGCCAAAGATTGGTTGGAATCGTTACCTGAAGGGGCGATCGATACATGGGATGTTTTAGTTGACAAATTTCTTAAACAATTCTTTCCTGCATCTAAAGCCGTAAGACTTCAAGCAGAAATTGTTACGTTTACACAGAAACCGAATGAAACTCTATATGAGGCATGGACTAGATATGGAAAGTTGTTAAGAGGATGTCCGAAACATGGTTTAGACACCTGTCAAATAGTACAAATATTCTACCAAGGATGCGACATCACTACAAGGAAAGACATAGATATATCAGCTGGTGGTTCTATTATGAAGAAAACCGAAACTGATGCTTACAAAATTATTGATAACACTGCTTCCCACTCACATGAGTGGCACCAAGAAAAAGACATCGTTAGATCATCTAAAGCAGCTAGAGCCGATTCTAGCCATGACTTAGATTCCATTTCCGCAAAGATAGATGCTGTGGAGAGACGAATGGAAAAGATGACTAAAGATATTCACTCAATACGAATTAGTTGTGAGCAGTGTGGAGGACCACATTTGACAAAAGATTGTCTCAGTATTGAATTAACAATGGAACAAAGAGAGAATATTTCATACATAAACCAAAGGCCTGGAAATAATTATCAGAATAATTATCAACCGCCAAGACCGATTTACAATCAAAACCAGAATTATAACCAAAATATTCCATACAACAACTAACAAGGTCCTAGCAATCAACAAGTATCCAATAATACTTACAATCAGCAAAGACCTAATTTTCAAAACAAGCCACCACAACAAACCGATGATAAAAAGCCAAATTTAGAAGATATGATGACGAAGCTAGTTGAAACTCAAACGCAGTTTTTCACATCTCAAAAACAAACCAATGAACAAAATGCTCAAGCATTTAGAAATCAACAAGCTTCTATTCAAAATCTGGAACAAGAAGTGAGTAACCTAGCAAGGTTAATAGGTGAAAGAAAACCAGGAAGTCTACCTAGTGATACAAATGCTAACCCCCGGAATGAAACAGCTAAAGCCATTACCATAAGAAGTGGTACAACACTTAAACCACCTGAAATACCTGTAACTTCTGATGAAACTATTCCTACTCCACAAGAACCACAACCTGATCAAGATAAGGAAAAAGAACCGGTAGTTGAAAAGGTTAATGAAGATAACACAGTTAAGGATAAACCTTATGTTAAACTATACCAACCACCACTTCCTTACCCGAGTAAAATGAAGAAAGAGAAACTTGAAGCCGAGCAATCCAAATTCTTGGATATGTTTAAACAGATAAATGTAAATCTTCCTTTCATTGATGTGATTTCAGGAATGCCTAGATATGCTAAATTCTTGAAAGATCTAATCTCAAATAGAAAGAAAATGGAAGAACTCTCGGCTGTTACTATGAATGCTAATTGTTCAGCAGTGCTGTTGAATAAGATACCAGAAAAACTATCTAATCCAGGAAGTTTCACAATTCCATGTTTTCTGGGTAGTCTTAGTTCAATAGAAGCATTGGCAGACTTAGGTGCTAGTATAAATCTAATGCCGTATTCACTATATGCTAAACTAGACCTTGGAGAATTGAAACCAACCAGAATAAGCATACAACTAGCCGATAGATCAATAAAATATCCTAGAGGGATAACGGAGAACATGCTAGTTAAAGTTGGTACTTTAGTATTTCCAGTAGATTTTGTTGTTTTGGACATGGAAGAAGATTCTCAAGTTCCTCTCATATTAGGAAGACCATTCTTAAACACGGCTAAAGCAATGATAGACGTGTTCGGTAAGAAATTGACCCTAAGTATAGAGGATGAGAGTGTTACCTTTTCAGTTGATAGAGCAATGCAACAATCGCAATCTGCAGATGATACATGTTATTATATTCAAACTATAGATGCACATGCAGAATTATTAGAAGAATTTCCAGAATTACAAGGAACAGGAGAATGTTCTTTAGGAGAAGGTAATGAACCAATTGATGAAGCTGAAATATTAGCTACACTAATAGCTAATGGATATGAACCAACAACAGAAGAAATTCAAATGCTAAAAGAAGAAGACAGATATCGATATAAATCATCGATAGAAGAACCTCCGAAATTAGAATTAAAGCCACTTCCAAACCATTTGGAATACGCTTATTTACATGGTGAATCTGAATTACCTGTAATAATATCGTCTTCTCTTACTGAAAATGAGAAATCACAACTCATTTCTGTGTTGAAAGCTCATAAACCAGCCATTGCATGGAAGATTCATGATATTAAAGGAATAAGTTCTTCGTATTGCACACATAAAATCCTTATGGAAGAAGGTCATAAAACGTATGTGCAACGCCAACGAAGACTAAATCCTAATATGCAAGATGTAGTTAAGAAAGAGATTATTAAACTGCTAGATGCAGGTCTAATTTATCCAATTTCTGATAGTCCATGGGTAAGCCCAGTTCAATGCGTACATAAGAAGGGTGGCATGACTGTCATTACAAATGAGAAAAATGAGCTTATTCCTACTAGGACTGTAACAGGATGGCGTGTATGTATTGATTATAGAAAATTAAATGACGCCACCAGAAAAGATCACTTTCCCTTACCTTTCATAGATCAAATGTTGGAAAGATTAGCCGGAAATAGTTACTATTGTTATCTAGATGGATTTTCCGGATATTTTCAAATTCCAATAGCACCAGAAGATCAAGAGAAAACCACATTCACGTGCCCTTATGGTACTTTTGCTTACAAACGCATGCCATTTGGACTTTGCAACGCCCCTGCAACCTTTCAAAGGTGTATGATGGCGATTTTTCACGACATGATAGAAGAATGCATGGAAGTATTCATGGATGACTTTTCAGTCTTCGGTGATACATTTGAATCATGTCTAGTTAATCTGGAACGAATGCTTCTTAGATGCGAACAATCAAATCTAGTACTTAATTGGGAGAAATGCCATTTCATGGTTAAAGAAGGCATCGTTCTTGGACATAAAATTTCAAAAGAAGGAATTGAAGTGGATAGAGCTAAAGTAGATGTAATTGCTAAACTTCCACATCCCACCAATGTTAGAGGAGTTAGGAGTTTTCTAGGGCATGCCGGTTTTTACCGACGTTTCATAAAAGATTTTTCAAAAATTGCCACTCCTATGAATAAAATCCTAGAAAAGGATGCTCCATTCATCTTTTCAGATGAGTGTATCAAATATTTTAATATTCTTAAAGAAAAACTCACTAATGTGCCGATCATGATCACACCAAATTGGAATCTACCATTTGAACTAATGTGCGATGCAAGTGATTTTGCAATGGGAGCCGTTTTAGGACAAAGGATTGAAAAACGATTTCAACCTATATATTATGCTAGTAAGACGTTACAAGGAGCACAAACAAACTATACAACTACTGAAAAAGAACTCCTTGATATTGTCTTTGCTTTTGACAAATTTCGATCATATCTCGTTCTAGCAAAAACGGTGGTCTATACCGACCATTCTGCTCTTAGATACATATTTTCGAAACAAGATGCTAAACCAAGATTAATCCGTTGGATCTTACTCTTACAAGAGTTTGATATTGAAATCCGAGATAAAAGAGGAGCAGAAAATCTCGCCGCTGATCATCTTTCTCGTCTTGAAAATCCCGGATTAGAAGTTCTAAATGAATCGGCCATACAAGACAACTTTCCTGATGAATATCTATTGAAGATAGATTATAAAGAAATCCCATGGTTTGCAGACTATGCAAACTACTTAGTATGTGGATTCCTTGAAAAAGGATTATCGTACCAAAGACGAAAGAAATTCTTCAGTGATATAAAACACTATTTTTGGGAAGATCCACATCTGTTTAAAAGTTGTCCCGATGGAATAATACGCCGATGTGTATTTGGAGATGAAGCTAGTAAAATTTTAAACCATTGTCACACAGGACCAACAGGAGGGCATTATGGGCCTCAACTAACAGCAAGAAAAGTTTATGATACTGGATTCTATTGGCCTACAATTTACAAAGACGCACACCTTCTTTCCAAATCCTGTGATGCTTGTCAAAGGGCCGGAAAAATAAGTCAACGTGATGAAATGCCACAAAATGTCATCCAAGTATGTGAAGTATTTGACATTTGGGGTATTGACTTTATGGGTCCATTTCCAAAATCTCATAATAATCTATATATACTCGTAGCCATTGATTATGTATCTAAATGGGTGGAAGCACAAGCTCTCCCAACTAACGATGCACGAGTTGTAGTCAACTTTTTAAAACGTCTTTTTGCAAGGTTTGGAACACCGAAAGCTTTAATAAGTGATCGGGGTACTCATTTCTGTAATAATCAACTTGAGAAAGTTCTTAAAAGATATGGAGTAACTCATAAAATCTCCACCGCATATCATCCACAAACAAGTGGACAAGTTGAAAATACCAACCGAGCTTTAAAACGTATTCTAGAGAAAACCGTAGGATCAAATCCAAAGGAATGGTCCATTAAATTGGAGGATGCACTCTGGGCTTTTAGAACAGCCTACAAAACTCCAATTGGAACCACACCTTTTAGACTTGTTTATGGAAAAGCATGTCATCTTCCAGTAGAAATTGAACACAAAGCATTTTGGGCTTTGAAAACATGTAATCTTGATTTACATGAAGCTGGACGTCTACAATTAAGTCAACTAAACGAATTAGAAGAATTAAGACATGAAGCATACGAAAATTCGTTAATCTATAAAGAAAGAACGAAGAAATGGCATGATAAAAGAATCAGAAGTTCAAAAGAATTTAAAGAAGGAGACAGAGTTCTTCTTTTCAATTCACGATTCAAGCTATTTCCTGGAAAATTGAAATCAAGATGGTCTGGACCATTCATAGTCAAAAGAGTTTTCCCATACGGAACGATAGAATTAATAAATTCAAATGGGATTGAATTTAAAGTTAATGGTCACAGAGTTAAACATTACATACATGGTCCGATGGAAGTCGACAACGAAGTTAATCACAATTTCGACACCACAGCTAACTAAGTGTGGGGAGAATCAAGTCTTTAAAGGATAATATGTATTTCTGTTAGAGTTAGATTGTCTGTTTTCGTGTAGTTCTCGAAAATGGAACCCGAATGGTCTTTCCCTAGCAGACCCTAAAGAACTAGTCTTCTCCCCCCATTCTGAATTTTTATTTTTTTTAGGTTTTTACGAAATGAAGACTGCCTGTGAACTAAACCATGGTCTAATGCTACACGCTTTGATCACTAAACGTAATAATGACATACTACCGAGTGAATTAGTATCAGTAATCAGAGAAAGAATGGACGGAGTTAGAAAAGAATTCAGATGCGAAGATAATAAGTTACAATTTGGTAAAGGAAAATCAAAATCCGTAGCAAAAAGAAGAGCACGACACCTAGAACGATGTCACAAATGCGGAAAATGGTCACATGGAGGTAAATGTTCAAATAATCAAACCTATTCAAATACCGAATTTGTTACTTTATGCAGAGACGGACCGTTCATATGTTTAGAAGAAAAGACACTGAATGCTCGAGGTTACGCCTATGTAGCTATGGAAAATCAATTAAACCGACTATCTTATGAATGGGATAGATCATATAACTAAGAAATCTATTTCACAGGTAAGTCTGTACAGTTTTTATTTTATTTTATTTTTAACCTTTTGATAATAAACGCTAATTTGTTCGCTAAAAAGTATTAAATTGGTATTAAATAAAATTAGGTTTGGCGACCGAAATTATTGATATCATTCAAAAATTTATTACATCACTGCGAAATTTAACGTTTATTCTTAAGGTATAAATATCTTTAATCAATCAACCCAAAATATTTCAAAAATTCGTCATGAGTTAAATTAGGTCTTGGAACCGAAATTACTTTACCGAAAAGAGGGGCGCATATTTTTGAAAATATTTGATTGATTAAAGTGGGATAAAAAGCCAAAAAGATTTTTAATTTTATTTTTACCATGTTTTTAAAATTAATATTTAAATCTTAAATTAATATTGTAAACTTTGTAAAAACAATATTTTTAAAATTGTAAATATTTGAAAAATTAAAATAAGTTTGGTGTGAATTTATAATATGAATTTTTAATTTTTAATTTTATGCATTTTAAGTTTTAAGTTTGGTGTGAATTTTTAATATTAATTTTGAATTTTATATTTAAGTTGTGTGAATTTAAAAACAAAAATTTACTTTATCTCATTAAGTTAAAAATATGATTTTTAAAATTCGTCATAAGTTGAAGACTAGGTCTTTGAACCGAAATTGCTTTACCCGAGGGAGGGACGAGAACTTTTATTATCATTATTTTTAATCTTATTGAATTAAAATATGCCAAAAACATTGAAAAAACCCAAAAATCTTAGCTTTTAAAACAATCGCTACAAAAAGACAAATTTTAAAATTTTGTCGAGGGACGGACTAGGACATCGATCCGAAACGACCTCGTCCTAAATAACATGGGAAACAAAATTTTAAAATTAAGTACTTAATTGTTTTATAAGTTAATGATTATAAAAAAAAAAAAAAAATAGCAAACTCCGTGACTCGCGGAGTTTGGAGGTTCAATCCCCGCGAGTCGCGGAAGGACCAATTTACAGAAAAAAAATATAACGCAAGAACTGATCAGTCCAACCCACAACACAAAACACATACTGCGAAATACTGCTCGAAAATACACGAAAAACACCCCCAAAAATCACAATTTTTAACCGTTAATCATCAAATCTTTTACTAAAATCATGTTGAGAAGGATGCTATCTAGGAATTACTCAAGAAAAACGGTAAATTTCTACACCTAAACACCATTTAATCCGAAATTAGTGTTCTTGAGCAATTTTTCCCCCAATTTGATTTTGATGCTTTTTAGTGTAATTATAATTGTTTATGTATTATGCTTGTATAACCTAGATTGATGCTATTTAACATGATTAGAAGCCTTAAACTTCAAAATTTGAGTAATCTAGGGTTTGTGTTCTTGAGCAAATTTGGGGCTTTTTGATATAAACAGGTTATGACCGATTTTTGTCATGAATTGTTGCTAAATTAAGTAGTGTAACATGTTTAGGTAGTTAAATGATCCAAACTTTGAGCCTAAACATGATTTTGAGAATTAAAGTGGACTTTTTCAAAGTCTAAAATCCATGAACTTGATTTTTGAGAGATAATGCCATTTGAGACTTGTTTAATTGCTAGTAATGATTATTTTGACATGTTATTTGAGTTAAATGCTTATGAACTTGGCGAACATTTTCATATATGCTTATTTGAAAAAGTGTAGATTTGATAAAAATGTGAAAATGAGCTTAAGTTTGATATAAATTGATCATGTCATTGTAATTATTTTGATTGATGATTTTGCTGACACTAATGCATATTTGGATGCACAAAAATTGTGTTTGATGTGTTTTGCAGACTGAAAGGAGTGAATCTTCATCCCAAGCTAGCAATGCTCCTGCTGAGAATGCGGAACAACAGGAGTTGGATAACTACTACAAGCAGGATATACCGCATCCAGTCATGACATTTTCTGATATGCACTTGGAAGAGTTGCACCCGAACCTGAGATTTGACAGACTTTGGATAGATTATCCAAAATATCAAAGGGGTTTGCATACTCTTCATTCTAAGGTTGTTGAGGTACCAAGGGTCATAGAATGGGGACCCTTAGAAGCTGTAGAATTGGCCGGGCCAATTAGGGAATTACTTGTACAGAGGTATGGTAATTCTACTTTTAATGACTGGGTACGTTTATTCACCATGCGTAGACCTGTATATAAAGTATGGTGTGAAGAATTATTGTGTAGTATAGAGTTGAATGATCGGGTAACTAGTTTAACCGATCGATCTTTTATTAGATTTTTGTTAGGCGGTTCGATGCGCCACATGTCTTTACTGGACATGGATCAGGCTTTACGTATATATACGCCTGAGGAGTTAACATCTGCCGATTGTAGAGGGTTGATACTAAACGGTAGAAAGATAGATGAAAATTTTGATACACACGGTGTGTGGAGTCAAATGACAAGCCATCACCGTTTCAAAGGGGGAAATTACTCTTATTTGGATATAGATACAGCCGAATTAAGAGTGATTCATAGGTTTTTAGCTAATCCGATTACACAAAGGGGTAAGAACAAGGAAAAGGTAAATGAACAGGATTTGTTTTACCATATGTGTATTCGAGACCCACAAAGCGCTGTAAGTATACCGTATTGTGTTGGTTATTATTTATCAGCTATGGTTCAGGGGATGAGACCGCATAGCATAATAGGAGGTGGTATTTTTATTACTTTGATTGGTGAATATCTCGGTGTGGATATAAGTCGGGGGGATTATTAGTAGAAGAACCAGAACCCCGAGATACTATAGGTTTAAATGTATACCATGGTGCGAAAGTTTTGAAGAGGCGAAATAACGCCGCAGTACCATACCATGGTAGACATCCACAGGTTGAGAGAAACCAACAGCAAGGTAATGTAGGAGGGGGAAATGAGATGCAAGAAATGCAAAGGTTTATAGCTTCACAGGAGTACGAAAATGCTAGACTGAGAGCATTTGAAGATTGGCAAGTTCATCAGAACCAAATCATAGCTCATTGCCAACATATAGGTAGAAACTATATTCCTACACCGAAACCCATCTTCCCTCCCTGGTCTATAGAGATGCAACCACCTTATCCTACGTATAACCCTGCCGAAGCATTCTATAGCACCTATGGTTATGCCTGGAACCCCTATTGGTACCAGTATCATCCCTAGTCTACTTAGTTTTTTTTTTATTTTGTAATTTGTAATGTTGATACATTTAATACTTATGTTAATATTGTAATAGTTTTTATAATTTTCTAACTTTTATTCTTAGATTTTAATAATTTTTGAATGTGGGGTAATATACCAAACTTCAAAAATATGTATATATGTTTGCAGTTTATCTTATGTACACAACAGGGTAAAACAACGCATTTTCAAAGACTGGCATTAAGTTCAGCAAAAGCAACTAATTTTGACGACAAGATGCAAAATATATGTGAAATAACAACAAGATGGAATGAACAAATGATGTGCACCATTTATCATTCAGCAAACAAACGCCAATATATTTGGAAACTTTGGTAAAAATTTAATCATTTTCACACAAATCACCCTCAATAATTTAAATTGTTACTGATTTCTTGCAAATGAGGGCATTGCAAGATCTTAAGTGTGGGAAGGAGTTAAATTCTTTCGGATTTTAAAATTTTTACTTTAAACACTGGGTTATCATTAAAAATACTAGTAAAGCAGTAGTTGTATTAGAATCTAGTGCTCTCTGATAATAAAGAACATCCCTAGTCTTATATACTGACTACCCAAATCTAGTAAAAATTTTCAAAATTTTCAATTAAATGAACTCAAAATCATGTTTATACATATTTATGAACGATAAAACTAGGTTTTAACACCGAAATTATTGTTACCTCAGAAAGGACATACATTTAGAAACAAACCAAAATGTTAAAAATCATTTAAAATGGAATAGAGGACGATAAAAAGGAAAATAAAAGCCAAGTGTGGGAAAATTTACCAAGTTATCTTAAACATATGTCACATATATCTATAACAAATAACTGAAAATACTTTTGCTTTGGACTAAACTAAAAAGTTTTACCTGATTTACTGTAAGAAAGATGGATCTACACGATGAATCAATTCCATCATTAAAAGGAAGTAAAGTCTTCCAAAAAAGACACGCGCTTCTTGATTTAGGTCATGAAGTTGTCGTCCAGACCAGCTGTAGGTTGACGAAAAATCCAGAAAAGTCATCACTAAAATCAGCAGGAAATCCACGGACCTCAGCATTAAACAGGGTCGCCAAGTGGTCAGATTTATCCTAACCATGAGAAGGATTTATCTTGTACAATGGGGGGCACCATGCAAATTAGCTGGATAAGACTAATGAATCAGATCCCCAGAAAGGATAATCTCCTTAAAGATTAAAAATCAGCTTTTAAGACTGATATTACTCAATCCTTGAGATTGACCTTAAAGATTGAGAATTACAAACTCATGGAATTCAATGATATCTAAACTCGAGCTTGAACGAGAAAATATTTTGATCAAAAATTACAAACCGATTTGTTTTCTGAAAACCCTATTTTCAATGCGTTCATTACCATTGAACGTAAAATCCTAGGAATTCACCTGGAATTCATTAGGTCACCTGAACCAAATCGGGTGTCAACCGTAAGAACGGTGGTTGCATAGTGGTCAAAGACAGGACCTTGTGCCAGACCTAAAAATTATAAGGGTGAGCCTTACTATTGCTCCTACCAAGGATAGTAATTGCGTCCGACACGTTATAGACCATAATTAAAAGCATGTCAGGGGACATTGCCTTAACAGTTGCTTGTTCAACGCTTTCCTTTACAACCGGACGGTAGTTTACCAAAAGGTAATATACGGGACAAGTAAACTGGACGTGTTGCTTTCCAAATACAAGGTTAGCAAGTGGGTGACACAAAACCATAAGTTTTGAGCTAAAATTTTCAAATCTGAAACCCACCAAACCCACAAAAATATTTTGCAAACACCGGTAAAGGGTTATTCCGGAAAACTTATCTAGGGTAAAAACTAGATTTAATTTTCAAAAGATCAAATGTTTTCATAAAGATCCAATTTCCTTAATGGATCTAAATTTTTATAGTCATGTGGGACTGTAAACCATATCGTTACTACCATTGTTTATACCGCCGTATAGAAATCACTGATGTACAAAGTGTGAAGAATAAAGAAGTGATTATAGTATTTCAAGACGATATTGCTTGAGGACAAGCAACGCTCAAGTGTGGGAATATTTGATAATGCTAAAAACGAACATATATTTCATAGCATTATTCCTCAAGAAAGACAAGCTTTTAGTTGTAATTGTTCTATTTAAAAGTGATATTCGTTTAAATAATAAAAGGTGAAGACAAAAGATAGATTCGACGAATTGAAGACGCAAATGACCAAAAAGCTCAAAAGTACAAAATACAATCAAAGAGGTTCCAATTATTGATAAGAAACGTCTCGAAATTACAAGAGTACAAGATTCAAAACGCAAAGTACAAGATATTAAATTGTACGCAAGGACGTTCGAAAATCCGGAACCGGGACCAGAGACAACTCTCAATGCTCGACGCAACGGACTAAAAATTACAAGTCAACTATGCACATAAATATAATATAATATTTAAATAATTCTTATAATTATTTAATATATTATATTTATAATTAAAACCGTCGGCAAGAAAGACTCCAAAAGGGACTGAGCTGTAATTTCAATCTCCGCGACTCGCGGAGTTTGAAGGCCAAAAATACCGCGAGTCGCGGAGCCCCAAGTTTTGAAAGTCCCTATAAAAGCAACCGAATTCTGAGCATTTTTAATCATCTTTTTCTTCTTCTCTCATAATACTACGTAAATATTTATATTTATATTTTAATTTTAATTTTAATTTTAATTTTAATTCTAATAATAAGGGTATGTTAGCGAATGTTGTAAGGGTGTAAGTCGAAATTCTGTCCGTGTAACGCTACGCTATTTTTAATCATTGTAAGTTATGTTCAACCTTTTTACATTAATGTCTCGTAGCTAAGTTATTATTATGCTTATTTAATCCAAAGTAATCATGATGTTGGGCTAATTACTAAAACTGAGTAATTGGGCTTTGTACCATAATTGGGGTTTGGACAAAAGAAAGACACTTGTGGAAATTAGACTATGGGCTATTAATGGGCTTTATATTTGTTTAACTAAATGATAGTTTGTTAATGTTAATATAAAGATTTACAATTGGGCGTCCCTATAAATTACCATATACACTCGATCGAACACGATGGGCAGGGTATTTATATGTACGAATAATCGTTCATTTAACCGGATACGGGAATGGATTAACAGCCACTAGAATAATTAAAACAGGGGTGAAATTATGTACAAGGACACTTGGTATAATTGATAACAAAATATTAAAACCTTGGGTTACACTCAGTCGACATCCTGGTGTAATTATTAAACAAAGTATTAAAATCTTGTTACAGTTTAAGTCCCCAATTAGTTAGAATATTTAACTTCGGGTATAAGGATAATTTGACGAGGATACTCGCACTTTATATTTATGACTGATGGACTGTTATGGACAAAAACCAGACGGACATATTAAATTATCCAGGACAAGGGACAATTAACCCATGGGCATAAAACTAAAATCAACACGTCAAACATCATGATTACGGAAGTTTAAATAAGCATAATTCTTTTATTTCATATTTAATTTCCTTTATTTTATATTTAATTGCACTTCTAATTATCGCATTTTTATTGTTATTGTATTTAATTGCAATTTTAATTATCGTACTTTTTAATTATCGCAAGTTTATTTTATCGCACTTTTATTATTCGCAATTTCATTATCGTTATTTACTTTACGCTTTAATTTAAACCTTGTATTTATTTTTAACATTTTACATTTAGGTTTTAACTGCGACTAAAAGTTTTAAAATCGACAAACCGGTCATTAATCGGTAAAAACCCTCCTTTATAATAATAATATTATTTATATATATATATATTTGTATTTTTATAAAAGTAAACCAATATAGCGTTGAGCTTTGTTTAAAAAAGATTCCCTGTGGAACGAACCGGACTTACTAAAAACTACACTACTGTACGATTAGGTACACTGCCTATAAGTGTTGTAGCAAGGTTTAAGTATATCCATTCTATAAATAAATAAATATCTTGTGTAAAATTGTATCGTATTTAATAGTATTTCCTGTAAAAATATAAACTATTTTATATACACCTCGTGAAACATCAGTTATGCCTATGTAGCTATGGAAAACCAATTAGTCCGACTATCTTATGAGTGGGCTAAAGCAGGTCACTGAGAATTCTATCTCACAGGTAAGTGTACAGTTTTTATTTTTATTTTGCTTTTAACCTTTTGATAATAAATGCTAAATTGTTCGATATAAAGTATTAAATTGGTATTCAATAAAATTAGGTATGCGTAACCGAAATTATTGATATCATACAAAAATTTATTACATCACTGCGAAATTTACCGTTTATTCTTAAGGTATAAATATCTTTAATCAATCAACCCAAAATATTTCAGAAATTCGTCAGGAGTAAAACTAGGTAATATAGCCGAAATTACTTTACCGAAAAGAGGGGCGTATATTTTTGATTATATTTGATTGATTAAAGTGGAATAAAAGACCAAAAAGATTTTTAATTTTATTTTTACTTTGTTTTTAAAATTAATATTAAAATAATATTGTAAACTTTTTAATCAATATATTTAAGTTTGTAAATATTTAAAAAATTTATGATTTTAATATAAGTTTGTATGTATAAAAACAAAATTATAATATAAATTTGGTGTGAATTTTTAAAATTTTAAAAATATGAATTTTTAATTTTATGCATTTAAGTTTGGTGTGAATTTAAAAACAAAAATTTACTTGAAAGGACCCGTTCATATACATTATAAACGATTCACAATAGTTGATTACATCGCGAGGTATTTGACCTCTATATGATACATTTTACAAACATTGCATTCGTTTTAAAAGATAAACTTTCTTTACAACGAAAGTTGACGGCATGCACACCATTTCATAATACATCCAACTATAATTGGCTTAATAATAATCTTGATGAACTCAATGACTCGAATGCAACGTCTTTCAAAATATGCCATGAATGACTCCAAGTAATATCCTTAAAATGAGCTAATGCACAGCGGAAGATTTCTTTAACACCTGAGAATAAACATGCTTTAAAGTGTCAACCAAAAGGTTGGTGAGTTCATAGGTTTATCATAACAATCATTTCAATATATTAATAGACCACAAGATTTCCGTTTATAAATATATGTACACTCGCAAGTGTATAAAAGTATTCTATAAGTTGTAGGCACCCGGTAACAAGCCTTAACGTTCATGTTTTACCCTCTGAAGTACACCAGATCAGGTGTGTTTAAAATAACCTCGAAGTACTAAAGCATCCCATAGTCAGGATGGGGTTTGTCAGACCCAATAGATCTATATTTAGGATTCGCGCCTACCGTACATAGACAAGTAGTTTAATGTTACCAAGCTAAGGGTATATTTCTAGTTTAAACCCACGTAGAATTAGTTTTAGTACTTGTGCCTATTTCGTAAAACATTATAAAAATAGCGCATGTATTCTCAGTCCCAAAAATATATATAAAAGGGAGCAAATGAAACTCACAATACTGTATTTTGTAGTAAAAATACATATGACGTCATTGAACAAGTGCAATGTTGGCCTTGGATTCACGAACGTATCAATATTGAGATTCAATATTGCAGGAAAAGTACGTAGACGCAACGGAGATGATAAACACTAGTTTGACTCACGAGTAATACTCCCGAACCATACACATAACCTCCATAGCTTTAACCCATAATTTTCTTAGCTCTGTCCCGCTCGAAAAACAATTTCGAAATCACTCGGACAACACTCCATCGTAATATTTTATGTATACTGATAATATCTTGAAATAATACGGAGTAAATATATATATGTAAATCGATTGAGAGAGTTTAGAGAAAATATTTTCAAGTTTCTATCAAATAATGAAACCTATTGAATTCTATTTATAATAGATTTTTGAATTATTAAAGTGAATTATTAAAGTATGAATTATTAAAGTGAATTATTAAAGTATGAATTATTAAAGTGAATTATTAAAGTATGAATTATTAAAGTGAATTGTTAAAGTATGAATTATTAAAGTGAATTATTAAAGTATGAATTATTAAAGTGAATTATTAAAGTATGAATTATTAAAGTGAATTATTAAAGTATGAATTATTAAAGTGAATTATTAAAGTATGAATTATTAAAGTGAATTATTAAAGTATAAATTATTAAAATTAAGGTAAAGTAAAAATAAAGTAAAGGTAAAGTTTAAGTATAGTAAAAGTATAAAACTATGTACGTATAATACACGTATAAATATATATAATATTAATTTAAATCGTTATATATATTTAATAAAATAAAATATAAATATCGTTATCTTTATCATACTGGTTAAGTAATGAGTTGTTAAAAGTGGTTCTAGATATTTATAAAAGTTATAACCATTTTAATAATAAAGTTCTTTTTAAACTGAAAACGTTTTTGTACGTTTGAAACTAAATCAAATAAATATGATAATTTTATTTTCCAAAACTAAATATATTTAAGAAGCATTTTGTTTAAATGTTAAAATAATGGAAATCGTTATATCATAAAACGTTTTAGAAAAGTAAAATCATATATTTTCATAATAGGTTTCAAGTTTTTAAATTACAGTCTGTTGGTGAAGCATGCGATAAAGTTCAAAGGTTAAATAAACGTATGAAATAATCTTAATGAAAAATATCGAGTTACTTAACTTGTCGATATCCAACATCTAAGTTATTTACACTCCACGTTCTTACTTATAAATCACTTTACCATTTTCCGAATGTCGTCAAAAAGAAGAGATTTCTTAAATCACAGTGGACCTTATAACATAGACCCGTAATCATATCACAATGTATCTGATAAATCAATCATTTGATATTATCTTCTAATTCCATCGATAAACATATTGAAACAAATACATTCATGTAAAGTATTATACGTTTAATACTTTATTAATATCTTTAAGTTATAATATATATATATATATATATACATATTTATTTATATATAACGGTTCGTGAATCATCTGAATTTGGTCGAGGTTTTAATGAATGTATGAACACAATTTAAAATTCTTGAGATTTAACTTAACAAACTTTGCTTATCGTGTCGGAATAATATAAAGATAAAGTTTAAATTTGGTCGGAAATTTCCGGATCGTCACATTACTTTATTTCGTTAAGTTAAAAATATGATTTTTAAAATTCGTCGTGAGTTGAAAACTAGGTCGTTGAACCGAAATTGCTCTACCCAAGGGAGGGACGAGAACTTTTATTTTCATTATTTTTAATCTTATTGAATTAAAGTAAGCCAAAAACATTAAAAAACCCAAAAAAACTTTACTTTTAAAACCGCGCTTAATAAAATGACAAATTTTAAAATTTTGTCGAGGGACGGACTAGGACATCGTTTCGAAATGCCCTCATCCTAAAAAGAAATAAAATTTTAATTTTTAATTAATTATATGTTTTATTAGTATAAGGTTTTTATAAAAAAAATAAAAAAAATAAAAAAAAATCACTGTACCCGAACCCCATGCGATCGCATGGGATTTGGCCTTCAGGACCATGCGATCGCATGGGGCTGGAAATCAGGCCAGAAACAAAAAGGCAGTCGAGTTCTGCTCTTCACCACAACACACACACATATCACGAAAATACCCCAAAATCCTCTCTAAAATTCGCAAATTTTCACCGTAATTCGTCAAATTTCTTGCTTTAATCATGCCTAGGTTCGGATTCTTCAACAAAAAGGTAAAAATTACACCCCTAAACTCTTAAATTTTTTAGTTTTTGTGATAATTACCAATATTTTACCTGATTTGATTTTGTTAATTTTTAGTGTAATTAGAGTTAAATTGTCAGTATATTATGCATGTATAACCTAGATTGATGCTATTTAACATGATTTGAAGCCAAAAACTTCAAATTTTTTAGAAATCTAGGGTTTGTGTTCTTGAGCAATTTGGGGCTTTTTGATATAAACAGGTTATGGCCGATTTTTGTCATGAATTATTGCTAAATTAAGTAGTGTAACATGTTTAGGTAGCTAAATGATTCAAACTTTGATCCTAAACATGATTTTTGAAAATTAAAGTGGACTTTTTAAATCTAAAATTCATGAACTTGATTAATTGGATATAATTGCCATTTGAGACTTGTTTAATTGTTAGTAATGGATGTTTTAACATGTTATTTGAGTTGAATGCTTATGAAATTTGTATACATTTTCATATATGCTTATTTGAAAAAGTGTAGAATTGTAAAAATTGTGAAAATGTGTATAAGTTTAATTTTGATTGAACATGTCATTGTGATTATTTTAAGTTGTTATTTTGCTAACACTAATGCATATTTGGATGCACAAATTTTGTATTTAATGTGTTTTGCAGAAATATACTGAAAATGGAGGTGCATCATCATCATCTAGACAACCACAACCAGAACCTGAACCAGAATATGAGCCGCAATACGAACCTGAACCAGAATATGAGCCGCAATACGAGCCTGAACCAGAACAACAACAGGAACCACAACAACAGCCTAATCAACACGTACCTTATTATGATCCGCTACAATTTGTTGATGCCTTCATAGTATTTTCGATACATCCACCAGTAGAATACCCAACGATTCCTGAACACACGTTGCATCCTAATCTGAGATTCGATAGAAGCTGGAGGGATTACCAGGCATATCAAAGTAACAAATTCAAACTGCTACCAAAAAATGTAGAAGTGCCAAGGGTAATCGATTGGGATCCTTTGGAAAGGGTCCAACTAGCTAACTCAGTTAGGGAGCATCTGATCTAAAGGTATGGCAGTTCTTCTTTTACCGATTGGGAACGTCTATTCACCATTCGTAGACCTGTATATAAGGAATGGTATGTTGAGCTGATGAGTACTATAGCATTAAATGTAGATGTAGATAGATTATATGATAGAAGTTTTCTTAGATTTATAACAGGATGTCCATGCTGGACATGGCCAGGGCTTTACAGATATATACTCCTGGTGAATTACTACTACCCGATTGTATGAATTTGATTTATCGTGGTGAAAGGGTAGATAGGAATTTTGACGCGAACGCCGTCTGGAGGCGTATGTCAGACTATAATGTTTTCACGCTGAGAGGAAAACACTCCTACATACATATTAACAAAGCCGAACTTTGTATAATTCATAGATTTCTGGCTAACTCGATTACACAGAGAGGTCACAATAAAGAGAAAATGACCTTACATGATTTATTTTACCTAAAGTGTATTCGAGACCCAAGAAGCTTTGTTAATATCCCCTACTGTGTTGGTTTTTATTTATCAAAAATGGTGGAAGGAATACAGGAAGGGGGGATTATAGGAGGAGGTATTTTTGTTACTCTCATTAGAGAGTATTTGGGTGTAGATAGGGAACAAGGGGGTCCACTTTTGGAATGTAGGGAACAGGTTGAGCCTTTAGGATTAAAGGTCTATCAGAGTTCTAAGGTATTAAAGAGCGGACGAAACCAGGCAGTACCCTATGAAGGTAGTCATCTTCAGGTAGAGAGAGTTTCAGATGAGAAAATGGAGGAAGCGGATGACATTAGGGATGTCATTAGGGAGGCTATGACTGACGTCTACCAGCGTGTAGATGAGGTAGATATGACAAACGGGGAGAGATTTAGTCGGATGGAGCAGTGGCAAGCCCGGAATGATTACGAGCATTTCAGGCAACGACAGCATGATAGATGTGACTATCATCAGCGCCAGATTATGAGCCGGCTGTCACCTCAGGATCACTACGTCCCAACCCGACCCGCTTACTATCCTCCACACCAGCCCGAGATGAGACCACCATATACTCTCTACGACCCTAACCAGGCCTACCAGTACACCTATCACCAACCATGAAACCCGGACGAAAACATGAACTGAAACCCTTATCCAGATTGATATAGTTCCCGTTGGTGATTTCTATGATTTTTATCTTTTTATTATTTCTAATTATTTATGTTTAAACACATTATTTTTTGATACTTTTATTGTAATGTTTAAAATTTTTATTTGTTGTACTAATATTTCATATTTGATTTGAAAGTGGGATTTTAAGTCCCATTTCAAATTACCATGCATGTTATTATTTCTATGTATGTCAATTGTACACAACAGGGTAAAACAGCGCATTTTCAAAGACTGGCATTAAGTTCAGCAAAAGCTAGTACTTTTGACGACAAAACGAAAAACAAATGTGATGTAACAACAAGACAGAATGAACAAATAATGTGCACCATTTATCATTCAGCAAACAAACGACATTATGTTTGGGAACTTTGGTAAAATTTAATCATTTTTCTACGCAAATCACCCTCAATAATTTAAATTGTTACTGATTTCTTGCAAATGAGGGCATTGCAAGATCTTAAGTGTGGGAAGAGGTTAAATTCTTTCAGATTTTTAAATTTTTTAATGTAAACACTTGGTTACCATTAAAAAAAATACTAGTAATGCAGTAGTTGTATTAGAATCTAGTGCTCTCTGATAATAAAGAACAGCCCTAGTCTTATATACTGACTACCCAATTCTAGTAAAATTTTTCAAAATTTTCAATTAAATGAATTCAAAATCATGTTTATACATATTTATGAACGATAAAACTAGGTGTCAACACCGAAATTATTGTTACCTCAGAAAGGACATAAATTGAGAAAAAAAACTAAAATGTTAGAATTCATTTAAAATGGAATAGAGGACAATAAAAAGGAAAATAAAAGCCAAGTGTGGGAAAAATTTACCAAGTTATTTAAAAACATATATCACATATTTTTGTACAATTAATTGAAGATACTTTTATTTTGGACAAAATTAACCGTTTTACCCGGTAAATTGTAAGATATTTGAAAGAAAGATGGATCTACACGATGAATCAATTCCATCATTAAAAGGAAGTAAAGTCTTCCGAAAAAGAAACGCGCTTCTTGATTTAGGTCAGGAAGTTGTCGTCCAGACCAGTTGTAGAGTCTACGAAAAACCTTGAAAAGTTTTCTCGAAAATCAGCTGGAAATCCACGGACCTCAGCATCAAACAGGGTCTCCAAGTGGTCAGACTTATCCTAACCATGAGAGGATCTGTCTCGTAAAATGGGGAGGGCGCCGTGCAAATTAGCTTTATAAGACTAATGAATCAGATCCCCAGAAAGGATAATCTCCTTAAAAGATCAAAAATCAGCTTTTAAGCCTGATATTACTAAATCTTTGAGATTGACTTTAAAGATTGAGAATTACAAACTCATGGAATTCGATGATATCTAAACTCGAGCTTGAACGAGAAAATATTTTGATCAAAATTACAAACCTATTTGTTTTCTGAAAAACCCTATTTTTAATGCGTTCATTACCATTGAACGTAAAATCCTAAGAATTCACCTGGAATTCATTAGGTCACCTGAACCAAATCAGGTGTCAACCGTAAGAACGGTGGTTGCATAGCATGGTCGAAGACAGGACCTTGTGCCAGACCGAAAAACTATAGGGTGAGCTTTACTATTACTCCTACAAAGGATAGTAATTGCATCCGACACGTTATAGACCATAATTAAAAGCATGTCAAGGGACATTGCCTTAACAGTTGCTTGTTCAACGTTTTCCTTTACAACCGGACGGTAGTTTATCGAAAGGTAATATACAGAGCAAGTATACTGGACGTGTTGCTTTCCTAATACAAGGTTAGCAAGTGGGTGACACAAAACCGCAAGTTTTGAGCTAAAATTTTTAAATCTGAAACCCACCAAACCCACAAAAACAATTTGCAAACACCGGTGAAGGGTTATTCCGGAAAACTTATCTAGGGTAAAAGCTAGATCGTATTTTCAAAAGATCAAATATTTTCATAAAGATCCAATTTCCTTAAGGATCTAAATTTTTATAGTCATGTGGGATTGTAAACCACATCATTACTATCATTGTTTATACCGCCGTATAGAAATCACTGATGTACAAAGTGTGAAGAATAAAGAAGTGATTCTAGTATTTTTATTTCAAGACTATATTGCTTGAGGACAAGCAACGCTCAAGTGTGGCAATATTTGATAATGCTTAAAACGAACATATATTTCATAGCATTATCCCTCAAAAAAGACAAGCTTTTAGTTGCAATTATTCTATTTACAAGTGATATTCGTTTAAATAATAAAAGGTGAAGATAAAAGACAGATTCGACGAATTAAAGACGCAAATGACCAAAAAGCTCAAAAGTACAAAGTACAATCAAAGTGGTTCAAATTATTGGTGAGAAACGTCTCAAATTTACAAGAGTACAAGACGCAAAACGCAAAATACAAGATATTAAATTGTATGCAAGGACGTTTGAAAATCCGGAACCGGGACCAAAGTCAACTCTCAACGCTCGACGCAACGGACTAAAAATTAGAAGTCAACTATGCACATAAATATAATATAATATTTAAATAATTCTTAAAATTATTTATATATTATATTTATTTATTAATCCATCGGCAAGCTAGGAAACAAACTCTTGTGAGCTGGAAAAAGGGGCCATGCGATCGCATGGCCTTGATGTCGAACGAGGTGTATATAAAATAGCTTATATTTTACTAGGAAAAACTATTAAATACGATACAATTTTACACAAGATATTTATTTATTTATAGAATGGATATACTTAAACCTTGCTACAACACTTATAGGCAGTGTACCTAATCGTACAGTAGTGTAGTTTTTAGTAAGTCCGGTTCGTTCCACAGGGAAATCTTTAAACAAAGCTCAACGCTATATTAGTTTACTTTTATAAAAATACAAATATATATATAAGTGATATTATTATTATAAAGGGGGGTTTTTACCGTTTAATGACCGGCTTGTCGATTTTAAAACTTTAGTCGCAGTTTAAACCTAATGTAAAATATAAAATAAATACAAGACTTTAAATTAAAGCGTAAAGTAAATAACGATAATGAAATTGCGAATAATAAAAATGCGATAAAATTAAATTGCGATAATTAAAAGTAAAATAAAATAACAATAAATAAAAGTGCGATAATTAGAAGTGCAATTAAATATAAAATAAAGGAAATTAAATATGAAATAAAAGAATTATGCTTATTTAAACTTCCGTAATCATGATGTTTGACGTGTTGATTTTAGTTTTATGCCCATGGGTTAATTGTCCTTTGTCCTGGATTATTCAATATGTCCGTCTGGTTTTTGTCCATAACAGTCCATCAGTCATAAATATAAATTGCAAGTGTCATTGTCAAATTATTATTATACCCGAAGATAAATATTCCAACTAATTGGGGATTCGAATTGTAACAAGGTTTTAATACTTTGTTTAATGAATACACCAGGTTATCGACTGCGTGTAAACCAAGGTTTTACTACTTTGTTAACAATTACACCAATTACCCTTGAATGTAATTTCACCCCTGTTTTGATTATTCTAGTGGCTATTAATCCATTCCCGTGTCCGGTTAAATGAACGATTATTCGTACATATAAATACCCCGCCCATCGTGTCCGATCGAGTGTATATGGTAATTTATAGGGACGCCCAATTGTAAATCTTTATATTAACATTAACAAACTTTCATTTAGTTAAACAAATATAAAGCCCATTAATAGCCCATAGTCTAGTTTCCACAAGTGTCGTTCTTTTGTCCAAACCCCAATTATGGTACAAAGCCCAATTACCCAATTTTAGTAATTAGCCCAACATCATGATTACTTCGTTTTAAATAAGCATAATAATAACTTAGCTACGAGACATTAATGTAAAAAGGTTGAACATAACTTACAATGATTAAAAATAGCGTAGCGTTACACGGACAGAATTTCGACTTACACCCTTACAACATTCGCTAACATACCCTTATTATTAGAATTATAATTAAAATTAAAATATAAATTATAAATATAAATATATTTACGTATGAAGAGGAAGAGAAAAAGATGATTAAAACTCGGCACAAAACTGGCTTTATATAGGACCTGACCAGCAATCTCACTCCATGCGACTCGCATGGATTTGTGCCTTTGGCCATGCGAGTCGCATGGCCACCCTGGATCCAGCCAAATGGATTTGTTTTCTTCTTGCCGACGTAATATAATAATAATAATATATATAATATATAATTATATATAATTATATATATATTATATTATATTCTTGTGCATAGTAGACTAGATATTTTTGGTCCGTTGCGTCGGGCGTTTCTTCTTGGCTCAGGTCCCGGTTCCGGATTTTCGGACGTCCTCGCGTATTATTTTAAATCGCGTACTTTGCGTCTTGTAACTTGTACTCTTGTCATTTTGAGACGTTCCTCATCAATATTTTGAACCTTTTTAATTGTATCTTGTACTTTTTAGCTCTTTGGACCTTTTTGTCTTCAATTTGTTGAATCTGCCTTTTGTCTTCACCTTTTATTATTTAAACGAATATCTCTTGTAAATAGAACAATTGCAACTAAAAGCTTGTCTTTCTTGAGGAATAACGCTATGAAATATATGTTCGTTTTTAGCATTATCAAATATTCCCACACTTGAGCGTTGCTTGTCCTCAAGCAATATTGTCTTGAAATACTAGAATCACTTCTTTATTCTTCACACTTTGTACATCAGTGATTTCTATACGGCGGTATAAACAATGGAAGTAACGATATGGTTTACAGTCCCACATGACTATAAAAATTTAGATCCATTAAGGAAATTGGATCTTTATGAAAACATTTGATCTTTTGAAAATTAAATCTAGTTTTTACCCTAGATAAGTTTTCCGGAATAACCCTTTACCGGTGTTTGCAAAATATTTTTGTGGGTTTGGTGGGTTTCAGATTTGAAAATTTTAGCTCAAAACTTGCGGTTTTGTGTCACCCACTTGCTAACCTTGTATTTGGAAAGCAACACGTCCAGTTTACTTGTCCCGTATATTACCTTTCGGTAAACTACCGTCCGGTTGTAAAGGAAAGTGTTGAACAAGCAACTGTTAAGGCAATGTCCCGTGACATGCTTTTGATTATGGTCTATAACGTGTCGGACGCAATTACTATCCTTGGTAGGAGCAATAGTAAAGCTCACCCTTATAATTTTTCGGTCTGGCACAAGGTCCTGTCTTTGACCATGTTATGCAACCACCGTTCTTACGGTTGACACCCGATTTAGTTCAGGTGACCTAATGAATTCCAGGTGAATTCCTAGGATTTTACGTTCAATGGTAATGAACGCATTGAAAATAGGGTTTTTAGAAAACAAATCGGTTTGTAATTTTTTTTATCAAAATATTTTCTCGTTTAAGCTCGAGTTTAGATATCATCGAATTCCATGAGTTTGTAATTCTCAATCTTTAAGGTCAATCTCTAGGATTGAGTAATATCAGTCTTAAAAGCTGATTTTTAATCTTTAAGGAGATTATCCTTTCTGGGGATCTGATTCATTAGTCTTATCCAGCTAATTTGCACGGTGCCTCCCCATTGTACGAGATAAATCCTTCTCATGGTTAGGATAAATCTGACCACTTGGCGACCCTGTTTAATGCTGAGGTCCGTGGATTTCCAGCTGATTTTAGTGATGACTTTTCTAGATTTTTCGTCAACCTACAGCTGGTCTGAACGACAACTTCATGACCTAAATCAAGAAGCGCGTGTCTTTTTCGGAAGACTTTACTTCCTTTTAATGATGGAATTGATTCATCGTGTAGATCCATCTCTTCTTTTCTTTCATTGGGTAAAACAGTTTAGTTTAGTTCAAAGCAAAAGTATTTTCAGTTATTTGTTACAAATATATGTGGCATATGTTTAAAATAACTTGGTAAATTTTCCCACACTTGGCTTTTTATTTTTCTTTTTATCGTCCTCTATTCCATTTTAAATGAATTTTAACATTTTAGTTTGTTTCTCAATTTATGTCCTTTCCGAGGTAACAATAATTTCGGTGTTAAAACCTAGTTTTATCGTTCATAAATATGTATAAACATGATTTTGAATTCATTTAATTGAAAATTTTGAAAAATTTTACTAGAATTGGGTAGTCAGTATATAAGACTAGGGCTGTTCTTTTTTATCAGAGAGCACTAGATTCTAATACAACTACTGCTTTACTAGTATTTTTAATGGTAACCAAGTGTATAAAGTAAAAATTTTAAAATCCGAAAGAATTTAACCCCTTCCCACACTTAAGATCTTGCAATGCCCTCATTTGCAAAAAAATCAGTAACAATTTAAATTATTGAGGGTGATTTGTGTGAAAATGATTAAATTTTTACCAAAGTTTCCAAATATATTGGCGTTTGTTTGCTGAATGATAAATGGTGCACGTCATTTGTTCATTCCGTCTTGTTGTTATTTCACATACATTTTGCATCATTGTCGTCAAAATTACTTGCTTTTGCTGAACTTAATGCCAGTCTTTGAAAACGCGTTGTTTTACCCTGTTTTGTGCATAAAAGAGAATACATACAATACAAATATAATCATACATGCAATTTGAAATGGAACTTTGGCATCCCACTTTCAAACTATAAGAAAAATATTAGTACACAATAATAATAAGAATATCAAACATTACATAAACGTAATAAAATGTTAAGTGTTTAAAATAAAAATAAAATTACCAACTTATCTCTACTGATCAGGAGGTGGGTTAGGAGGAAAATTAGGATATGGATCCCAATTCATGTTCGCGTCCGGGTTCCATGGCTGATTATAGGTGAACTGGTATGCTGCGTCATAATCATATGAATCATAGGGTGGTCTCATTTCTGGCTGATGTGCGGGATAGTATGCGGGTCGGGTCGGATAATACATCTCGCCAGGCTGCAACTGGCTTATGATTTGGCGCTGATGATAATCCCATCGGCCATGCTCTTGTTGCCGGGAATGCTCGTAGTCATTCCGACGTTGCCATGCCTCGTACTGCATATGCCTATCATAGTTCGTCATGTATTCATCCTCCATACGAACGCCTAAATCAAGAGCAGTCTCCCGAACAACTCCTATAATGTTGTTCGCATCCTCCATCTCGTCATCCGAACCTCTTTCTACCTGTCGCTGAGGTCCCTCGTATCGATATACCCGACCACGTCTCATTAATAATACCCTTGCACCGTGATAAAGGTTTGAACTTATAGTTTCACCTCCGTCCTCTATTTCGTTCATTGGACCCCCTTGGTGCTTATCTACACCTAAATACTCTCCAATGAGAGTAATGAAAATACCACCACCTATAATACTCCCCGATTTCATCCCCGAAACTACATTAGCGAGATAATAACCAACACAATAGGGAATGTTAACGAAACTCCTCGGGTCTCTAATACACTTGAGGTAGAACAAATCGTTTACGGTCAATTTCTCCTTATTCCTACCCCTTTGTGTAATTGTGTTTGCTAAGAATCTATGAATCACCCGGAGTTCAGCTCTGTCTATATCTAAGTATGTATGATTTCCACTGGCGTGAAATTCATTAAAGTGGGACATACGCCTCCAGACAGCGTTAATATCAAATTCCCTATCTACCCTTTCTCCTTGGGCAATCAAGCTATTACAGTCGGGGCTCAAAAGTTCAGCAGGGGTGTAAATCTGTAAGGCCCTAGCTAAATCTATCATGGACATTCTGTACATGCGTCCACCTAACAGAAATCTAATAAAGCTTCTATCATCTATTCTCCTAACATCACTGTTTAACTTAATAGTACTAAGTAATTCTATACACCATTCCCTATATATGGTTCTACGAATGGAAAATAGGCGCATCCAATCGTTAAACTGAGAATTACCATACCTTTGCACCAATAATTCCCGAATCGGTTCGGCAAGGTCAACTGTTTCCAAAGGTACCCAGTCAATTGCCCTTGGCATTTCAACAACCTTAAAGTAGAGAATGTGCATGTTCTTTTGATAATCTGGATACTCTATCCAACATCGATCAAATCTCAGATTTGGGTGTAACTGATCTTCATTAATGTCTAAGCTCAGAATCCTTTGATGTGGAGCGAATTGACGAAACTGATTCATGAATAACTGATCTTGATCGTGATATGGAATATGTTGCTCCTCCTGTTCTTCTTCTTCTTGTTGCATATGCTGTTCTTGTTCATGAAACATTTCCGGTTCGGGCTCTGGTTGCCTGGATGATGATGCTCCTGAACCTCCAGTATCGGCTCTCTGTAAAACACATTAAACACAAAAATTGTGCATCCAAATATGCATTAGTGTTAGCAAAATAATAACTTGAAACAATTATGATGACATGTTCAATTCATAACACATTTTATACACATTTTCTTAACAATAACAATTCTACATTTTTACATACGAAAATGTATACAATGTTTTATCACATTTAAACTCTTAAACATGTCAACAATAATCATTATAGCAATTAAACACTTGTTACATGGCATTCAAATCAAACTAGTGCTCATTTTCATATTTTTGTCAAGTCTACACTTTGTCAAATAAGCATATACGAAAAATGTACATCAAGTTCATAAGCATTTATCTCAAATAACATGCCAAAATAATCACTACTAGCAATGAAACAAGTTTCAAATGGCCTTTATATCAATTTATCCAAGTTCATGAATTTTTGGACTTAAAAAGTCCACTTTAATTCTCAAAAACATGTTTAGGCTCAAAGTTTGGATCAATTAACTACCTAGACATGTTACACTACTCAATTTAGCAACAATTCATGACAAAAATCGGCCATAACCTGTTTATATCAAAAAGCCCCAAATTGCTCAAGAACACAAACCCTAGATTCTTAAAAATTTGAAGTTTTTAGCTTCAATTCATGTTAAATAGCTTCTATCTAGGATATACATGCATAATATAACAACAATTTAGCTCTAATTACACCTAAATTTAACAAAATCAAAATATAAATTTTCTAGCTCAAGAACACAAAAATTCGAATTTAAAGAGATTAGGGGTGAAATCTTTACCTTTCTCCTGAAGGGGTTGAGACTACTGAATCTAGGCATGATTGTTGTGAAGTTTTGCAAGAAATTTGGTGAAAAATGATGAAAATTTGAGAGAGAATGGGTGTGTGTTCGTGCTTGTGTGTGTTATTGTGAGAAGAAACAGATTCTCTGCATAAATGATCCTGACCAGTTTTTAACAGCCATGCGACTCGCATGGTTTTGTGCATACCCCCATGCGACTCGTATGGGGGCCAATTCCAGGTTTTTTTTTTTTTTTTTTTTTTTTTTTTAAATAAAACCTTATACTTTTAAAACATAGAATTAAATAAAATTTTAAAAATTTTGTTTCTTTTTAGGACGAGGTCGTTTCGGGACGATGCCCTAGTCCGTCCCTCGACAAAATTTTAAAATTTTGTCATTTTCAAGCGATTGTTTTAAAAGCTTAGATTTTTGGGTTTTTTTTAATGTTTTTGGCATACTTTAAATCAATAAGATTAAAAATAATGATAATAAAAGTTCTCGTCCCTCCCTCGGGTAAAGCAATTTCGGTTCAAAGACCTAGTCTTCAACTTACGACGAATTTTAAAAATCATATTCTTAACTTAATGAGATAAAGTAAATTTTTGTTTTTAAATTCACACAACATAAATATAAAATTCAAAATTAATAATAAAAAAAATCACACCAAACTTAAAATTTTAAATGCATAAAATTAAAAATTCATATTTTAAAAATTCACACCAGACTTAATTTAAAAATTCATATTATAAATTCACACCAAACTTATATAAATTTTTCAAATATTTACAATTTTAAATATATTGTTTTTACAAAGTTTACAATATTAACTTAAGATTTAAATATTAATTTTAAAAACATGGTAAAAATAAATTTAAAAATCTTTTTGTCTTTTTATCCCACTTTTATCAATCAAATATTATCAAAAATATGCGCCCCTCTTTTCGGTAAAGTAATTTCGGTTCCAAGACCTAATTTAACTCATGACGAATTTTTGAAATATTTTGGTTTGATTGTTTAAAGATATTTATACCTTAAGAATAAACGTTAAATTTCGCAGTGATGTAATAAATTTTTGAACGATATCAATAATTTCGGTCGCCAAACCTAATTTTATTTAATACCAATTTAATACTTTTTAGCGAACAAATTAGCGTTTATTATCAAAAGGTTAAAAATAAAAATAAAAATAAAAACTGTACAGACATACCTGTGAAATAGATTTCTTAGTTATATGATCTATTATATTCATAAGATAGTCGGTTTAATTGGTTTTTCATGGCTGCATAGGCGTAACCTCGAGCATTCATTGTCTTTTCTTCTAAACATATGAACGGTCCGTCTCTGCATAAAGTAACAAATTCGGTATTTGAATAGGTTTGATTATTTGAACATTTACCTCCATGTGACCATTTTCCGCATTTGTGACATCGTTCTAGGTGTCGTGCTCTTCTTTTCGCTGCGGATTTTGATTTTCCTTTACCAAATTGTAACTTATTATCTTCGCATCTGGATCCTTTTCTAACTCCGTCCATTCTTTCTCTGATTACTGATACTATTTCACTCGGGAGTATGTCATTATTACGTTTAGTGATCAAAGCGTGTAGCATTAGACCATGGTTTAGTTCACAGGCAGTCTTCATTTTGTAAAAACCTAAAAAAAATAAAAATTCAGAATGGGGGGAGAAGACTAGTTCTTTAGGGTCTGCTAGGGAAAGACCATACGTGTTCCATTTTCGAGAACTACACGAAAACAGACAATCTAACTCTAACAGAAATACATATTATCCTTTAAAGACTTGATTCTCCCCACACTTAGTTAGCTGTGGTGTCGAAATTGTGAGTAACTTCGTTGTCGACTTCCATCGGACCATGTATGTAATGTTTAACTCTGTGACCATTAACTTTAAATTCAATCCCATTTGAATTTATTAATTCTATCGTTCCGTATGGGAAAACTCTTTTGACTATGAATGGTCCAGACCATCTTGATTTCAATTTTCCAGGAAATAGCTTGAATCGTGAATTGAAAAGAAGAACTCTGTCTCCTTCTTTAAATTCTTTTGAACTTCTGATTCTTTTATCATGCCATTTCTTTGTTCTTTCTTTATAGATTAACGAATTTTCGTATGCTTCATGTCTTAATTCTTCTAATTCGTTTAGTTGACTTAATCGTAGACGTCCAGCTTCATGTAAATCAAGATTACATGTCTTCAAAGCCCAAAATGCTTTGTGTTCAATTTCTACTGGAAGATGACATGTTTTTCCATACACAAGTCTAAAAGGTGTGGTTCCAATTGGAGTTTTGTAGGCTGTTCTAAAAGCCCAGAGTGCATCCTCCAATTTAATGGACCATTCCTTTGGATTTGATCCTACGGTTTTCTCTAGAATACGTTTTAAAGCTCGGTTGGTATTTTCAACTTGTCCACTTGTTTGTGGATGATATGCGGTGGAGATTTTATGAGTTACTCCATATCTTTTAAGAACTTTCTCAAGTTGATTATTACAGAAATGAGTACCCCGATCACTTATTAAAGCTTTCGGTGTTCCAAACCTTGCAAAAAGGCGTTTTAAAAAGTTTACTACAACTCGTGCATCGTTAGTTGGGAGAGCTTGTGCTTCCGCCCATTTAGATACATAATCAATGGTTACGAGTATATATAGATTATTATGAGATTTTGGAAATGGACCCATAAAGTCAATACCCCAAATGTCAAATACTTCACATACTTGGATGACATTTTGTGGCATTTCATCACGTTGACTTATTTTTCCGGCCCTTTGACATGCATCACAGGATTTGCAAAGAAGGTGTGCGTCTTTGTAAATTGTAGGCCAATAGAATCCAGCTTCATAAACTTTTCTTGCTGTTAGTTGAGGCCCATAATGCCCTCCTGTTGGTCCTGTGTGACAATGGTTTAAAATTTTACTAGCTTCATCTCCAAATACACATCGGCGTATTATTCCATCGGGACAACTTTTAAACAGATGTGGATCTTCCCAGAAATAGTGTTTTATATCACTGAAGAATTTCTTTCGTCTTTGGTACGATAATCCTTTTTCAAGGAATCCACAAACTAAGTAGTTTGCATAGTCTGCAAACCATGGGATTTCTTTATAATCTATCTTCAATAGATATTCATCAGGAAAGTTGTCTTGTATGGCTGATTCATTCAGAACTTCTAATTCGGGATTTTCAAGACGAGAAAGATGATCAGCGGCGAGATTTTCTGCTCCTCTTTTATCTCGGATTTCAATATCAAACTCTTGTAAGAGTAAGATCCAACGGATTAATCTTGGTTTAGCATCTTGTTTTGAAAATAGGTATCTAAGAGCAGAATGGTCTGTATAGACCACCGTTTTTGCTAGAACGAGATATGATCGAAATTTGTCAAAAGCAAAGACAATAGCAAGGAGTTCTTTTTCAGTAGTTGTATAGTTCGTTTGTGCTCCTTGTAACGTCTTACTAGCATAATATATAGGTTGAAATCGTTTTTCAATCCTTTGTCCTAATACGGCTCCCATTGCAAAATCACTTGCATCGCACATTAGTTCAAATGGTAGATTCCAATTTGGTGTTATCATGATCGGTGCATTAGTGAGTTTCTCTTTAAGAATATTAAAAGATTTGATACACTCATCTGTAAAGATGAATGGCGCATCCTTTTCTAGGAGTTTATTCATAGGAGTGGCAATTTTAGAAAAATCTTTTATGAAACATCGGTAAAAACCGGCATGCCCTAGAAAACTCCTAACTCCTCTAACATTGGTGGGATGTGGAAGTTTAGCAATTACATCTACTTTAGCTCTATCCACTTCAATTCCTTCTTTTGAAATTTTATGTCCAAGAACGATGCCTTCTTTAACCATAAAATGGCATTTTTCCCAATTAAGTACTAGATTTGATTTTTCGCATCTAATTAGCATTCGTTCCAGATTAACTAGACATGATTTAAATGTATCACCGAAGACTGAAAAGTCATCCATGAATACTTCCATGCATTCTTCTATCATGTCGTGAAAAATCGCCATCATGCACCTTTGAAAGGTTGCAGGGGCGTTACAAAGTCCAAATGGCATGCGTTTGTAAGCAAAAGTACCATAAGGGCACGTGAATGTGGTTTTCTCTTGATCTTCGGTTGCTATTGGAATTTGAAAATATCCGGAAAATCCATCTAGAAAACAGTAGTAACTATTTTCGGCTAATCTTTCCAACATTTGATCAATGAAAGGTAAGGGAAAGTGATCTTTTCTGGTGGCGTCATTTAATTTTCTATAATCAATACATACACGCCATCCTGTTACAGTCCTAGTAGGAATAAGCTCATTTTTCTCATTTGTAATGACAGTCATGCCACCCTTCTTAGGCACGCATTGAACTGGGCTTACCCATGGACTATTAGAAATTGGATATATCAAACCTGCATCTAGCAGTTTAATAATCTCTTTCTTAACTACATCTTGCATATTAGGATTTAGTCTTCGTTGGCGTTGCACATACGTTTTATGACCTTCTTCCATAAGGATTTTATGTGTGCAATACGAAGGACTTATTCCTTTAATATCATGAATCTTCCATGCAATGGCTGGTTTATGAGCTTTCAACACAGAAATGAGTTGTGATTTCTCATTTTCAGTAAGAGAAGACGATATTATTACAGGTAATTCAGATTCACCATGTAAATAAGCGTATTCCAAATGGTTTGGAAGTGGCTTTAACTCTAATTTCGGAGGTTCTTCTATCGATGATTTATATCGATATCTGTCTTCTTCTTTTAGCATTTGAATTTCTTCTGTTGTTGGTTCATATCCATTAGCTATAAGTGTAGCTAACATTTCAGCTTCATCAATTGGTTCATTACCTTCTCCTAAAGAACATTCTCCTGTTCCTTGTAATTCTGGAAATTCTTCTAATAATTCTGCATGTGCATCTATAGTTTGAATATAATAACATGTATCATCTGCAGATTGTGGTTGTTGCATTGCTCTATCAACTGAAAAGGTAACACTCTCATCCTCTATACTTAGGGTCAGTTTCTTACCGAACACGTCTATCATTGCTTTAGCCGTGTTTAAGAATGGTCTTCCTAATATGAGAGGAACTTGAGAATCTTCTTCCATGTCCAAAACAACAAAATCTACTGGAAATACTAAAGTACCAACTTTAACTAGCATGTTCTCCATTATCCCTCTAGGATATTTTATTGATCTATCGGCTAGTTGTATGCTTATTCTGGTTGGTTTTAATTCTCCAAGGTCTAGTTTAGCGTATAGTGAATACGGCATTAGATTTATACTAGCACCTAAATCTGCTAATGCTTCTATTGAACTAAGACTACCCAGAAAACATGGAATTGTGAAACTTCCTGGATCAGATAGTTTTTCTGGTATCTTATTCAACAGCACTGCTGAACAATTAGCATTCATAGTAACAGCCGAAAGTTCTTCCATTTTCTTTCTATTTGTGATCAGATCTTTCAAGAATTTAGCATATCTTGGCATTCCTGAAATCACATCAATGAAAGGAAGATTTACATTTATCTGTTTAAACATATCCAAGAATTTGGATTGCTCGGCTTCAAGTTTTTCTTTCTTCATTTTACTCGGATAAGGAAGTGGTGGTTGGTATGGTTTAACATAAGGTTTATCCTTAACTGAGTTATCTTCATTAACCTTTTCAACTACCGGTTCTTTTTCCTTATCTTGATCAGGTTGTGGTTCTTGTGGAGTAGGAATAGTTTCATCAGAAGTTACAGGTATTTCAGGTGGTTTAAGTGTTGTACCACTTCTTGTGGTAATAGCTTTAGCTGTTTCATTCCGGGGGTTAGCATTTGTATCACTAGGTAAACTTCCCGGTTTTCTTTCACCTATTAACCTTGCTAGGTTACTTACTTCTTGTTCCAGATTTTGAATAGAAGCTTGTTGATTTCTAAATGCTTGAGCATTTTGTTCATTTGTTTGTTTTTGAGATGTGAAAAACTGCGTTTGAGTTTCAACTAGCTTCGTCATCATATCTTCTAAATTTGGCTTTTTATCATCGGTTTGTTGTGGTGGTTTGTTTTGAAAATTAGGTCTTTGCTGATTGTAAGTATTATTGGATACTTGTTGATTGCTAGGACCTTGTTGGTTATTGTATGGAATATTTCGGTTATAATTCTGGTTTTGATTGTAAATCGGTCTTGGCGGTTGATAATTATTCTGATAATTATTTCCAGGCCTTTGGTTTATGTATGAAATATTCTCTCTTTGTTCCATTGTTAATTCAATACTGAGACAATCTTTTGTCAAATGTGGTCCTCCACACTGTTCACAACTAATTCGTATTGCATGAATATCTTTAGTCATCTTTTCCATTCGTCTCTCGAAAGCATCTATCTTTGCGGAAATGGAATCTAAGTCATGGCTAGAATCGGCTCTAGCTGCTTTAGATGATCTAATGATGTCTTTTTCTTGGTGCCACTCATGTGAGTGGGAAGCAGTGTTATCAATAATTTTGTAAGCATCAGTTTCGGTTTTCTTCATAATAGAACCACCAGCTGCTATATCTATGTCTTTCCTTGTAGTGATGTCGCATCCTTGGTAGAATATTTGTACTATTTGACAGGTGTCTAAACCATGTTGCGGACATCCTCTTAATAACTTTCCATATCTTGTCCACGCCTCATATAGAGTTTCATTTGGCTTCTGTGTGAACGTAACAATTTCTGCTTGAAGTCTTACGGCTTTAGATGCAGGAAAGAATTGTTTAAGAAATTTGTCAATTAAAACGTCCCATGTATCAATCGCCCCTTCAGGTAACGATTCCAACCAATCTTTGGCTTCTCCCTTTAAAGTCCAGGGAAATAACATGAGATATATTTGTTCATCCTCCACTTCTCGGATTTTAAATAGTGTGCAGATCCTATTAAAGGTACGTAGATGTTCATTTGGATCTTCCTTCGGCGCACCACTAAATTGGCATTGATTAGTCACCATGTGTAAAATTTGTCCTTTGATTTCATAATCTGGCGCATTAATGTCTGGATGAGTAATTGCGTGACCTTGGCCAGTGCGTTTAGCTCTCATTCGGTCTTCCATACTTAAAGGTTCCAGATTCTCCATAATTGAATTTGTTGAATCGGTATCAATAGATGATTCTGATTTAATAGTTCGTTCCTCAACAATCTCTGTTTGAATGATTGGTGGTTCCGGAGGAAAGTTTAATGGTTCAGGATCTATGAACCGTTCCTGAATATTTTCTGGATTCTCAATTGTGAGGTTTGTTTCAAAAACTGGATTATCGGAAATTTGAACTGAAGTACTTGGTCGACTGGATGACGATTCTAAAGAAAAATCAACGGCGGTTATATTTGTTAAACGATGTCTTGATCGAGTTACAGGTGGTGAACGTACAAAAGGTGATGAACGTCTTGCTCGGTGCATTCACTGAATATCCTATTAGTTTTAAAAAGGAAAGAAAAATTATAATAAGTTATCCAATCAATAGACTTTTCTGATTTTGCCCACGTTTCGAATAGCCAAAAGATGCAGCAGAGGGGCAGGATTCGTTTGGTCTCAATATAATTGAGGACTGTTTGGCTCCAATAACCCGGTCCACGTACAAATCCAACTATTACTACGAACCAGAAAATTTTGATGTCTATCGATTTAACCACTCAAAATAAATTTTCGTAATTTTAAGAAATTTAGATAAGAAGTAGAATAAAAATCTATGTCCTAAAACTAGAATGGCGAGAAATAAGAAAGACAAAGAGTTCGTCGCAAAAGGTCGAAAAAGAAAAATGGTTGAAAAATAAAAGGTGACGGAAAAATAAAAGAAACTTATCAAAACTTAAAAATACTTAACTAATTTAACCTTATTACTACAACTAACTTAAAATTATAATCGCAAATTGAAATTACTAATTGGAATGATAATTGATACATAGTAAAAGGTCTAAAAATATTAAAGCTTACAAGGAAAAACTAAATCCCAAATGGAAATAAGTGGTCAGACTTTTAAGCCAAACCATGAGAGGATCTGTCTCGTAAAATGGGGTCTCCAAGTGGTCAGACTTATCCTAACCATGAGAGGATCTGTCTCGTAAAATGAGGAGGGCGCCGTGCAAATTAGCTTTATAAGACTAATGAATCAGATCCCCAGAAAGGATAATCTCCTTAAAAGATCAAAAATCAGCTTTTAAGCCTGATATTACTAAATCTTTGAGATTGACTTTAAAGATTGAGAATTACAAACTCATGGAATTCGATGATATCTAAACTCGAGCTTGAACGAGAAAATATTTTGATCAAAATTACAAACCTATTTGTTTTCTGAAAAACCCTATTTTTAATGCGTTCATTACCATTGAACGTAAAATCCTAAGAATTCACCTGGAATTCATTAGGTCACCTGAACCAAATCAGGTGTCAACCGTAAGAACGGTGGTTGCATAGCATGGTCGAAGACAGGACCTTGTGCCAGACCGAAAAACTATAGGGTGAGCTTTACTATTACTCCTACAAAGGATAGTAATTGCATCCGACACGTTATAGACCATAATTAAAAGCATGTCAAGGGACATTGCCTTAACAGTTGCTTGTTCAACGTTTTCCTTTACAACCGGACGGTAGTTTATCGAAAGGTAATATACAGAGCAAGTATACTGGACGTGTTGCTTTCCTAATACAAGGTTAGCAAGTGGGTGACACAAAACCGCAAGTTTTGAGCTAAAATTTTTAAATCTGAAACCCACCAAACCCACAAAAATAATTTGCAAACACCGGTGAAGGGTTATTCCGGAAAACTTATCTAGGGTAAAAGCTAGATCGTATTTTCAAAAGATCAAATATTTTCATAAAGATCCAATTTCCTTAAGGATCTAAATTTTTATAGTCATGTGGGACTGTAAACCACATCATTACTATCATTGTTTATACCGCCGTATAGAAATCACTGATGTACAAAGTGTGAAGAATAAAGAAGTGATTCTAGTATTTTTATTTCAAGACTATATTGCTTGAGGACAAGCAACGCTCAAGTGTGGCAATATTTGATAATGCTTAAAACGAACATATATTTCATAGCATTATCCCTCAAAAAAGACAAGCTTTTAGTTGCAATTATTCTATTTACAAGTGATATTCGTTTAAATAATAAAAGGTGAAGATAAAAGACAGATTCGACGAATTAAAGACGCAAATGACCAAAAAGCTCAAAAGTACAAAGTACAATCAAAGTGGTTCAAATTATTGGTGAGAAACGTCTCAAATTTACAAGAGTACAAGACGCAAAACGCAAAATACAAGATATTAAATTGTATGCAAGGACGTTTGAAAATCCGGAACCGGGACCAAAGTCAACTCTCAACGCTCGACGCAACGGACTAAAAATTAGAAGTCAACTATGCACATAAATATAATATAATATTTAAATAATTCTTAAAATTATTTATATATTATATTTATTTATTAATCCATCGGCAAGCTAGGAAACAAACTCTTGTGAGCTGGAAAAAGGGGCCATGCGATCGCATGGCCTTGATGTCGAACGAGGTGTATATAAAATAGCTTATATTTTACTAGGAAAAACTATTAAATACGATACAATTTTACACAAGATATTTATTTATTTATAGAATGGATATACTTAAACCTTGCTACAACACTTATAGGCAGTGTACCTAATCGTACAGTAGTGTAGTTTTTAGTAAGTCCGGTTCGTTCCACAGGGAAATCTTTAAACAAAGCTCAACGCTATATTAGTTTACTTTTATAAAAATACAAATATATATATAAGTGATATTATTATTATAAAGGGGGGTTTTTACCGTTTAATGACCGGCTTGTCGATTTTAAAACTTTAGTCGCAGTTTAAACCTAATGTAAAATATAAAATAAATACAAGACTTTAAATTAAAGCGTAAAGTAAATAACGATAATGAAATTGCGAATAATAAAAATGCGATAAAATTAAATTGCGATAATTAAAAGTAAAATAAAATAACAATAAATAAAAGTGCGATAATTAGAAGTGCAATTAAATATAAAATAAAGGAAATTAAATATGAAATAAAAGAATTATGCTTATTTAAACTTCCGTAATCATGATGTTTGACGTGTTGATTTTAGTTTTATGCCCATGGGTTAATTGTCCTTTGTCCTGGATTATTCAATATGTCCGTCTGGTTTTTGTCCATAACAGTCCATCAGTCATAAATATAAATTGCAAGTGTCCTTGTCAAATTATTATTATACCCGAAGATAAATATTCCAACTAATTGGGGATTCGAATTGTAACAAGGTTTTAATACTTTGTTTAATGAATACACCAGGTTATCGACTGCGTGTAAACCAAGGTTTTACTACTTTGTTAACAATTACACCAATTACCCTTGAATGTAATTTCACCCCTGTTTTGATTATTCTAGTGGCTATTAATCCATTCCCGTGTCCGGTTAAATGAACGATTATTCGTACATATAAATACCCCGCCCATCGTGTCCGATCGAGTGTATATGGTAATTTATAGGGACGCCCAATTGTAAATCTTTATATTAACATTAACAAACTTTCATTTAGTTAAACAAATATAAAGCCCATTAATAGCCCATAGTCTAGTTTCCACAAGTGTCGTTCTTTTGTCCAAACCCCAATTATGGTACAAAGCCCAATTACCCAATTTTAGTAATTAGCCCAACATCATGATTACTTCGTTTTAAATAAGCATAATAATAACTTAGCTACGAGACATTAATGTAAAAAGGTTGAACATAACTTACAATGATTAAAAATAGCGTAGCGTTACACGGACAGAATTTCGACTTACACCCTTACAACATTCGCTAACATACCCTTATTATTAGAATTATAATTAAAATTAAAATATAAATTATAAATATAAATATATTTACGTATGAAGAGGAAGAGAAAAAGATGATTAAAACTCGGCACAAAACTGGCTTTATATAGGACCTGACCAGCAATCTCACTCCATGCGACTCGCATGGATTTGTGCCTTTGGCCATGCGAGTCGCATGGCCACCCTGGATCCAGCCAAATGGATTTGTTTTCTTCTTGCCGACGTAATATAATAATAATAATATATATAATATATAATTATATATAATTATATATATATTATATTATATTCTTGTGCATAGTAGACTAGATATTTTTGGTCCGTTGCGTCGGGCGTTTCTTCTTGGCTCAGGTCCCGGTTCCGGATTTTCGGACGTCCTCGCGTATTATTTTAAATCGCGTACTTTGCGTCTTGTAACTTGTACTCTTGTCATTTTGAGACGTTCCTCATCAATATTTTGAACCTTTTTAATTGTATCTTGTACTTTTTAGCTCTTTGGACCTTTTTGTCTTCAATTTGTTGAATCTGCCTTTTGTCTTCACCTTTTATTATTTAAACGAATATCTCTTGTAAATAGAACAATTGCAACTAAAAGCTTGTCTTTCTTGAGGAATAATGCTATGAAATATATGTTCGTTTTTAGCATTATCAGGCCTGAAGGCTATAATTCCATGAGATCGCATGGTGTACAATATCAGGCCACATGCCTATAAATTCGCAGTTTGGTGATCGATTAAATCATCTTTTTTCTCTTCCTATCTATCAACGTATATATATATATATATTTATATTTATATTATAATTTTAATTTTAATTTTAAATTCTAATAATAAGGGTATGTTAGCGAATGTTGTAAGGGTGTAAGTCGAAATTTTGTCCGTGTAACGCTACGCTATTTTTAATCATTGTAAGTTATGTTCAACCTTTTTAATTTAATGTCTCGTAGCTAAATTATTATTATGCTTATTTAAGACGAAGTAATCATGATGTTGGGCTAAAATATTAAAATTGGGTAATTGGGCTTAGTACCATAATTAGGGTTTGGACAAAAGAACGACACTTGTGGAAATTAGACTATGGGCTATTAATGGGCTTTATATTTATTTAACTAAATGATAGTTTGTTAATTTAAAATAAAGATTTACAATTAGACGTACCTATAAATAACCACATACACTCGATCGGACATGATGGGCGGGATATTTATATGTACAAATAATCGTTCATTTAACCAGACACGGGAATGAATTAATAGTTAATAGACTTATTAAAACAGGGGTGAATTATGTACAAGGACACTTGGCGTAATTGTTAACAAAGTATTAAAACATTGGGTTACACGCAGTCGATATCCTGGTGTAATTAATAAACAAAGTATTAAGACCTTGTTACAGTTTAAGTCCCCAATTAGTTGGAATATTTGACTTCGGATATAAGGATAATTTGACGAGGACACTCGCACTTTATATTTATGACTGATGGACTGTTATGGACAAAAACCAGACGGACATATTGAATAATCCAGGACAAAGGACAATTAACCCATGGTAATAAAACTAAAATCAACACGTCAAACATCATGATTACGGAAGTTTAAATAAGCATAATTTCTTTATTTCATATTTAATTGCACTTTTAATTATCGCACTTTTATTTACTGTCATTGTATTTAATTGCACTTTTAATTATCGTACTCTTTAATTATCTTCATTTTTATTTATCGCATTTTTATTTATCGCAATTTCATTAACATTATTTACTTTACGCTTAAAATTAAGTTATATTTATTTTTAATAGTTTACATTAGGTTTTAACTGCGAATAAAGTTTTAAAAATTGAAAAACCAGTCATTAAACGGTAAAAACCCCTTTTGTAATAATAATACTACTTATATATATTTTTGTATTTTTACAATTATAATTTAAAAATATAGCGCTAAGCTTGGCTAAAGATCCCCGTGGAACGAATCGGACTTACTAAAAACTACACTACTGTACGATTAGATACACTGCCTATAAGTGTTGTAGCAAGGTTTAGGTATATCTACTCTATAAATAAATAAATCAGTTGTGTAAAATTGTATCGTATTTAATAGTATTTCCTTGTAAAAATTAATAGTATTTTATACCCCTTCGCTTTAACATCAATAATACTAGTAAAACTAAATAAAATGTTATAAGTTAATAATAATAAGGATAATCCTTATATTACATCTTAATGATAATACTAATAATAATAATAATAATAATAATAATAATAATAATAATAATAATAATAATAATAATAATAATAATAATAATAATAATAATAATAATAATAATAATAATAATAATAATAATAATAATAATAATAATAACTACCTCTCAAGAAAAAGTTCCAAAATAAATGCCTATGCCCGGGCTCGAACCCGAGACATCTCGCTTAACCATTATCCTCCCAAACCACTGTACTGTTAGCAATTATCTTGTATTAATTCGCGTGTTAATTTGTTTAACACATACAGGACGGTTTAACATCTTTATCGTTCCATCATACGTAATCATATTATCATCATCAATCACAACTTATCTCACCATTATAATCATCATTAACATTGTCATCACGTATAAGAACACACAAGTACTAGCCCAGATTTAAGGTCCACACAACCCAACAATTAAATGTATTGCAGCCCACTATGGCAAAATAATAAGCCCAAGTAAATAAAAAAATTTCGTGGGCTGTGGATTTGGCCATCATGAGTGTCGAACTGTAGAAACAAAAGAATCATAATACACTTGCACTCTTCATCATCTTTCCCCGATCATAATCTTCATTGCCATCCGTAACCATCGTCATTACAACATCATCATCATTCTCTCATCGTTACCATTACCATCTCATCTTGGCCGTTATAACAGAAACAGGATAAATCGAAGTTACAACATCATTTTAAAAACGGAAAAACATCAATAGTAGTCGTCGGTGGTGGTTATGGAGATGTGGTGGTGGTTCGTGGTGTTCGAATAGCAACAGAAAACAGTAGCAAAAGCAGACGGTTAAAGTGGTGTTTTGTGATGAGTGGTGATTGAAAGTGGGTTTCACCATGAAAGATTGGAGAGAGAGAGAGAGAGAGAGAGAGTCGAGAGATGGAGGATGATTGCGGTGGTTGTGGCAGCCGTAGTTGCTGTGGTGGTTCTTGGCTAAATGGAACAAAAATGAAAGCGGTTAACGAGCTGCACAATTGATGACGGTTTAAATAGGTTTTAGAATGGCGATTTAAATGGAAAGAGGGTGGTTATGATGGCCGGAGATGGTGGTGATTGGTGGAGACGACCGACGGTGGTCAAGTGGTGATGGATGTTGTCCGTAACAAGATAAGAGATGGGGATTGACTCTTCATATCTATCTCTATATGCTATATATGAATATATGTAAGTTTAGTAATAGTAATAAAAATATAAATAATATAATAATAATACTAATAAATTATCATTACCTAAATGATTAGGAAAAGAAAACGTGCAGAAATATATAGCAGCCTCTTAAATCTACCGACGGTCTTCACGGGCTACAATGTCGTGGTCCGTTTTTTAAATCAGGGGCGGATAAAAGTCTTCGAAAAAATCTCATATTTTTAAATTAATTTTTCTTTAATTATTTCAGTCACTTTGATATAAAATTCGGTTATTAACTACTAAATAAAAATTACATTAATTATTCACTCCCAACCCTAAGTAAAATATAAAAAGTTTTCAAATTTATCAAATAACTTCTAAATATATTATTAATAAGCCTATAATTTATAAAACTCATTTTTGGATCACCATTTATTTTAAAATCACTTAAGTTCCTTTTTAACTCGTTTACTATCAATCGAATGAAAATTTAGCGTTACCTTTACTTTCGGAATAACTTTGAAATTACAAAATATATATATTATATGTACTTTATTTATATATAGATTATTTTTACAAAATTAATTATAACAACTACAATATATACTATTTCATATTATTATATACAAATATATATATATATATATATATATATATATATATATATATATATATATATATATATATATATATATATATATATATTAATATATGCATATCTATTTACAAAAAATCGTATCGTGAGTCGTCGAAAATAGTCAAATGTTAAATGAGTTCATGAAAACAGTTCAAAAGTTTTCAGACTCAGTTTAACAGACTTTACTTATCTTGTCGAAATCATATAAAGATTGAGTTTAAATTTGGTCGAAAATTTCCGGGTCGTCACAGTACCTACCCTTTAAAGAAATTTCGTCCCGAAATTTGATCGAGGTCGTCATGGCTAACAATAAAAATGTTTTCATGACGAATATGAGCTGATAAATAGAGTTTTATCATTTATTGAATAATATAAATAAAACGATTTGATTATGTGAAGCGTATGAGTGAAGCTGTCACAAAAGATTGAGATAGAGATTAACTTTTGACGTAGCCACGGTGGATTTTCGGAATTTAAGGGATTTAATGAAGGGACCCGTCCTAATCCATCCGGACGAAGTCCATATTGATTATAGACAATTCGTAATAGTTGATTACATCGCGAGGTACTTGACCTCTATATGATACATTTTACAAACATTGCATTCGTTTTTAAAAGACAGACTTGCTTTACATCGAAAGTTGACGGCATGCATATCATTTCATAATATATTATAATTGACTTAATAATAATCTTGATGAACTCAATGACTCGAATGCAACGTCTTTTGAAATATGTCATGAATGACTCCAAGTAATATCTCTAAAATGAGCAAATGCACAGCGGAAGATTTCTTTCATACCTGAGAATAAACATACTTTAAAGTGTCAACCAAAAGGTTGGTGAGTTCATTAGTTTAACATAAATAATCATTTCCATCATTTTAATAGACCACAAGATTTTCATATTTCATAAACATCATTCTCATATCAGGCATTTCGCAAACTGCATAGAGATAAAAATCATTCATATGGATTGAACACCTGGTAACCGACGTTAACTTAATGCATAGAATATCCCCAAAACAGAACCTCTCGTCTGTATAATAATCTCGAAGTACTAAAGCATTCGTACCCCGAATGGGACTTGTCAAGGTCCATAGATCTATCTTTAGGATTCGCGTCAATCAGGGGCCATTTCCCTAAATTCTTAGGTTACCAGACTTGAAGTGTAGCGACCCGACAAAATCGTCATTGACGTCGCCGCTAACTTAGGTCCCGTTACGTGGTCGTAGTCCCTATATGAGACTAGTTTGACCAAAATTATGTCGCATTCATTTGAATCGCACAAGTCTTGCAAAGTTTAGTTTACCAAACGGTTCGACAACAAGTTTAAGTGATGTCGTGCGAGGTGTATATAAAATAGCTATTAATTTTAGCAGGAAATACTATTAAATACGATACAATTTTACACAAGATATTTATTTATTTAGAGAATGGATATACTTAAACCTTGCTACAACACTTATAGGCAGTGTACCTAATCGTACAGTAGTGTAGTTTTTAGTAAGTCCGGTTCGTTCCACAGGGAAATCTTTAAACAAAGCTTAACGCTATATTAGTTTACTTTTATAAAAATACAAATATATATATATAAGTAATATTATTATTATAAAGGGGGTTTTTACCGTTTAATGACCGGTTTGTCGATTTTAAAACTTTAGTCGCAGTTAAAACCAAATGTAAAATATTAAAAATAAATACAAGACTTAAATTAAAGCGTAAAGTAAATAACGATAATGAAATTGCGAATAATAAAAGTGCGATAAAATAAACTTGCGATAATTAAAAAGTACGATAATTAAAAGTGCAATTAAATACAATAACAATAAAAATGCGATAATTAGAAGTGCAATTAAATATAAAATAAAGGAAATTAAATATGAAATAAAAGAATTATGCTTATTTAAACTTCCATAATCATGATGTTTGACGTGTTGATTTTAGTTTTATGCCCATGGGTTAATTGTCCTTTGTCCTGGATTATTTAATATGTCCGTCTGGTTTTTGTCCATAACAGTCCATCAGTCATAAATATAAAGTGCGAGTATCCTCGTCAAATTATCCTTATACCCAAAGTTAAATATTCCAACTAATTGGGGACTTAAACTGTAACAAGATTTTAATACTTTGCTTAATAATTACACCAGGATGTCGACTGAGTGTAACTCAAGGTTTTAATATTTTGTTATCAATTATACCAAGTGTCCTTGTACATAATTTCACCCCTGTTTTAATTATTCTAGTGGCTATTAATCCATTCCCGTGTCCGGTTAAATGAACGATTATTCGTACATATAAATACCCCGCCCATCGTGTCCGATCGAGTGTATATGGTAATTTATAGGGACGCCCAATTGTAAATCTTTATATTAACATTAACAAACTATCATTTAGTTAAACAAATATAAAGCCCATCAATAGCCAATAGTCTAATTTCCACAAGTGTCGTTCTTTTGTCCAAACCCCAATTATGGTACAAAGCCCAATTACCCAATTTTAGTAATTAGCCCAACATCATGATTACTTCGGATTAAATAAGCATAATAATAACTTAGCTACGAGACATTAAATTAAAAAGGTTGAACATAACTTACAATGATTAAAAATAGCGTAGCGTTACACGGACAGAATTTCGACTTACACCCTTACAACATTTGCTAACATACCCTTATTATTAGGATTTAAAATTAAAATTAAAATTAAAATATAAATTATATATATATATTACGATATAGATAGAGAGATGAAGAAAAAGGATGATAAAAATGATCAGAATTCGGTTAGCTTTATAGGGATTTGAGTTCAGGTATACTCCGCGACTCGCGGCATTTTTTGCCTTCAAACTCCGCGAGTCGCGGAGTTTGAAATTACAGCTCACTCCAATTTGGAGTCTTTCTTGCCGACGGTTTATTTTATTTATATAATATATAAATAATTATAAGAATTATTTAAATATTATATTATATTTATGTGCATAGTTGACTTGTAATTTTTAGTCCGTTGCATCGAGCGTTGAGAGTTGACTCTGGTCCCGGTTCCGGATTTTCGAACGTCCTTGCGTACAATTTAATATCTTGTACTTTGCGTTTTGAATCTTGTACTCTTGTAATTTCGAGACGTTTCTTATCAATAATTGGAACCTCTTTGATTGTTTTTTGTACTTTTGAGCTTTTTGGTCGTTTGCGTCTTCAATTCGTCGAATCTGTCTTTTGTCTTCACCTTTTATTATTTAAACGAATATCACTTGTAAATAGAACAATTGCAACTAAAAGCTTGTCTTTCTTGAGGAATAATACTATGAAATATATGTTCGTTTTTAGCATTATCAAATATTCCCACACTTGAGCGTTGCTTGTCCTCAAGAAATATCGTCTTGAAATACTAGAATCAATTCTTTATTCTTCACACTTTGTACATCAGTGATTTCTATACGGCGGTATAAACAATGGTAGTAACGATATGGTTTACAGTCCTACATGAATATAAAAATTTAGATCCATTAAGGAAATTGGATCATTATGAAAACATTTGATCTTTTGAAAATTAAATCTAGTTTTTACCCTAGATAAGTTTTCCGGAATAACCCTTTACCGGTGTTTGCAAAATATTTTTGTGGGTTTGGTGGGTTTCAGATTTGAAAATTTTAGCTCAAAACTTATGGTTTTGTGTCACCCACTTGCTAACCTTGTATTTGGAAAGAAACACGTCCAGTTTACTTGTCCCGTATATTACCTTTCGGTAAACTACCGTCCGGTTGTAAAGGAAAGCGTTGAACAAGCAACTGTTAAGGTAATGTCCCCTGACATGCTTTTAATTATGGTCTATAACATGTCGGACGCAATTACTATCCTTGGTAGGAGAAATAGTAAAGCTCATCCTTATAATTTTTCGGTCTGGCACAAGGTCCTGTCTTTGACCACTATGCAACCATCGTTCTTACGGTTGACACCCGATTTGGTTCAGGTGACCTAATGAATTCCAGGTGAATTCCTAGGATTTTACGTTCAATGGTAATGAACGCATTGAAAATAGGGTTTTCAGAAAACAAATCGGTTTGTAATTTTGATCAAAATATTTTCTCGTTCAAGCTCGAGTTTAGATATCATCGAATTCCATGAGTTTGTAATTCTCAATCTTTAAGGTCAATCTCTAGGATTGAGTAATATCAGGCTTTAAAAGCTGATTTTTTATCTTTAAGGAGATTATCCTTTCTGGGGATCTGATTCATTAGTCTGATCAAGCTAATTTGCATGGTGCCCCCCATTGTACGAGATAAATCCTTCTCATGGTTTGGATAAATCTGACCACTTGGCCACCCTGTTTAATGCTGAGGTCCGTGGATTTCCTGCTGATTTTAGTGATGACTTTTCTAGGTTTTTCGTCAACCTACAGCTGGTCTGGACGACAACTTCCTGACTTAAATCAAGAAGCGCGTTTCTCTTTCAGAAGACTTTACTTCCTTTTAATGATGGAATTGATTCATCGTGTAGATCCATCTCTTCTTTTCTTTCATCGGGTAAAATAGTTTAGTTTAGTCCAAAGCAAAAGTATTTTCAGTTATTTGTACAAAAATATGTGACATATGTTTTGAATAACTTGGTAAATTTTCCCACACTTGGCTTTTATTTTCCTTTTTATCGTCCTCTATTCCATATTAAATGAATTTCAACATTTTAGTTTGTTTCTCAATTTATGTCCTTTCCGAGGTAACAATAATTTCGGTGTTAAAACCTAGTTTTATCGTTCATAAATATGTATAAACATGATTTTGAGTTCATTTAATTGAAAATTTTGAAAATTTTTACTAGAATTGGGTAGTCAGTATATAAGACTAGGGCTGTTCTTTATTATCAGAGAGCACTAGATTCTAATACAACTACTGTTTTACTAGTATTTTTAATGGTAACCAAGTGTTTAAGATAAAAAATATAAAATCCGAAAGAATTTAACCCCTTCCCACACTTAAGATCTTGCAATGCCCTCATTTGCAAGAAATCAGTAACAATTTAAACTATTGAGGGTGATTTGTGTGAAAATGATTAAATTTTTACCAAAGTTTCCAAATATATTGGCGTTTGTTTGCTGAATGATAAATGGTGCACATCATTTGTTCATTCCGTCTTGTTGTTATTTCACATATATTTTGCATCTTGTCGTCAAAATTAGTTGCTTTTGCTGAACTTAATGCCAGTCTTTGAAAATGCGTTGTTTTACCCTGTTGTGTACATAAGATAAACTGCAAACATATATACATATTTTTGAAGTTTGGTATATTACCCCACATTCAAAAATTATTAAAATCTAAGAATAAAAGTTAGAAATTTATAAAAACTATTACAATATTAAATAAGTATTAAACGTATCAACATTACAAATTACAAAATAAATAAAACTAAGTAGACTAGGGATGATACTGATACCAATAGAGGTTCCAAGCATAACCATAGGTGCTATAGAATGCTTCGGCAGGGTTATACGTAGGATATAATGGTTGCATCTCTATAGACCAGGGAGGGAATATGGGTTTTGGCGTAGGAATATAGTTTCTACCTATATGTTGGTAATGAGCTATGATTTGGTTTTGATGAACTTGCCAATCTTCAAATGCTCTCTGTCTAGCATTTTCGTACTCCTGTGAAGCTATAAACCTTTGCATTTCTTGCATCTCATTTCCCCCTCCTACATTACCTTGCTGTTGGTTTCTCTCAACCTGTGGATGTCTACCATGGTATGGTACTGCGGCGTTATTTCGCCTCTTCAAAACTTTCGCACCATGGTATACATTTAAACCTATAGTATCTCGGGGTTCTGGTTCTTCTACTAATAATCCCCCCCCCCCCCCCGGACTTATATCCACACCGAGATATTCACCAATCAAAGTAATTGCATTAGTGTCAGCAAAATCATCAATCAAAATAAATGCAATGACATGATCAATTTATATCAAACTTAAGCTCATTTTCACATTTTTATCAAATCTACACTTTTTCAAATAAGCATATACGAAAATGTTCGTCAAGTTCATAAGTATTCAACTCAAATAACATGTCAAAATAATCATTACTAGCAATTAAACAAGTTTCAAATGGCATTATCTCTCAAAAATCAAGTTCATGAATTTTAGACTTGAAAAAGTCCACTTTAATTCTCAAAATCATGTTTAGGCTCAAAGTTTGGATCATTTATGTAACACCCCAGCTTAACATGACCACAATATTGTCCGCTTTGCCCGCAGGCGCACGGCTTTTTCTTGGCGACCACACACGAGAAGCACTTTCCCAGGAGGTCACCCATCCTGGTAGTGCTCTCGCCTGAGCACGCTTAACTGCAGCGTACTCACACATCTGCTCTGCCTGTGGTCCCAAAACGCGTTGTGTCATTTAAGCGTGAGTATTACATTATAATCCCATGATCACTCGTGTCCATGGGCGATGTGGGATTTGCCTAGGGTGTTACATTCACCCCCCCTTAGGGACTCATCGTCCTCGATGAGGTTTGCCCCACCACCCCCAACAGCACATGAGTGGCTCTGATACCATTCTGTAACACCCCAGCTTAACATGACCACAATATTGTCCGCTTTGCCCGCAGGCGCACGGCTTTTTCTTGGCGACCACACACGAGAAGCACTTTCCCAGGAGGTCACCCATCCTGGTAGTGCTCTCGCCTGAGCACGCTTAACTGCAGCGTACTCACACATCTGCTCTGCCTGTGGTCCCAAAACGCGTTGTGTCATTTAAGCGTGAGTATTACATTATAATCTCATGATCACTCATGTCCATAGGCGATGTGGGATTTGCCTAGGGTGTTACAATTTATCTACCTAAACATGTTACACTACTTAATTTAGCAACAATTCATGACAAAAATCGGCCATAACCTGTTTATGTCAAAAAGCCTCAAATTGCTCAAGAACACAAACCCTAGATTACTCAAAATTTGAAGTTTAAGGCTTCTAATCATGTTAAACAGCATCAATCTAGGTTATACAAGCATAATACATAAACAATTTAAGCCTAATTACACTAAAAAGCATCAAAATCAAATTGGGGAAAAAATTGCTCAAGAACACTAATTTTCGGATTAAATAGTGTTTAGGTGTAGAAATTTACCGTTTTTCTTGAGTAATTCCTTGATAGCATCCTTCTCAACATGATTTTAGTAAAAGATTTGATGATTAACGGTTAAAAATTGTGATTTTGGGGGTGTTTTTGGGGTTTTTTCGCGCAGTATTTCGCAGTGTTTGTGAGTTTTGTGGTGTGCAACTGATCAGTTCTGCGTTTTATTTTTTTTCTGATTTTTGGTCCTCCCGCGAGTCGCGGGGTTTAAAGCTTCAAACTCCGCGAGTCGCGGAGTTTGGTATTTTTTTTTTTTTTAACATCTTATACTAATTAAAACAACTAAGTAATTAATTTTAAAATTTTGTTTCCCTTGTTATTTAGGACGAGGTCGTTTCGGATCGATGTCCTAGTCCGTCCTTCGAAAAAATTTTAAAATTTGTCTTTTTGTAGCGATTGTTTTAAAAGCTAAGATTTTTGGGTTTTTTAATGTTTTTGGCATACTTTAATTCAATAAGATTAAAAATAATGATAATAAAAGTTCTCGTCCCTCCCTCGGGTAAAGCAATTTCGGTTCAAAGACCTAGTCTTCAACTTACGACGAATTTTAAAAATCATATTTTTAACTTAATGAGATAAAGTAAATTTTTGTTTTTAAATTCACACAATTTAAATATAAAATTCAAAATTAATATTAAAAATTCACATCAAACTTAAAATTTGAAATGCATAAAATTAAAAATTCATATTTTAAAAATTAAAAATTCACACCAAACTTAATTTAAAAATTCATATTATAAATTCACACCAAACTTATATTAATTTTTCAAATATTTACAATTTTAAATATATTGATTTTACAAAGTTTACAATATTAATTTAAGATTTATATATTAATTTTAAAAACATGGTAAAAATAAAATTAAAAATCTTTTTGGCTTTTTATCCCACTTTTATCAATCAAATATTATTAAAAATATGCGCCCCTCTTTTCGGTAAAGTAATTTCGATTCCAAGACCTAATTTAACTCATGACGAATTTTTGAAATATTTTGGGTTGATTGATTAAAGATATTTATACCTTAAGAATAAACGTTAAATTTCGCAGTGATGTAATAAATTTTTGAATGATATCAATAATTTTGGTCGCCAAACCTAATTTTATTCAATACCAATTTAATACTTTATAGCGAACAAATTAGCGTTTATTATCAAAAGGTTAAAAATAAAAATAAAAAATAAAAATAAAAACTGTACAAACATACCTGTGAAATAGATTTCTTAGTTATATGATCTATCTCATTCATAAGATAGTCGGTTTAATTGGTTTTCCATAGCTACATAGGCGTAACCTCGAGCATTCAGTGTCTTTTCTTCTAAACATATGAATGGTCCGTCTCTGCATAAAGTAACAAATTCGGTATTTGAATAGGTTTGATTATTTGAACATTTACCTCCATGTGACCATTTTCCGCATTTGTGACATCTTTCTAGGTGTCGTGCTCTTCTTTTCGCTGCGGATTTTGATTTTCCTTTACCAAATTGTAACTTATTATCTTCGCATCTGGATTCTTTTCTAACTCCGTCCATTCTTTCTCTGATTACTGATACTATTTCACTCGGTAGTGTGTTATTATTACGTTTAGTGATCAAAGCATGTATCATTAGACCATGGTTTAGTTCACAGGCAGTCTTCATTTCCTAAAAACCTAAAAAAATAAAAATTCAGAATAGGGGGAGAAGACTAGTTCTTTAGGGTCTGCTAGGGAAAGACCATTCGGGTTCCATTTTCGAGAACTACACGAAAATAGACAATCTAACTCTAACAGAAATACATATTATTCTTTAAAGACTTGATTCTCCCCACACTTAGTTAACTGTGGTGTCGAAATTGTGATTAACTTCGTTGTCGACTTCCATCGGACTATCTATGTAGTGTTTAACTCTGTGACCATTAACTTTAAATTCAATCTCATTTGAATTTATTAATTCTACTGTTCCGTATGGGAAAACTCTTTTGACTATGAATGGTCCAGACCATCTTGATTTCAATTTTCCAGGAAATAGCTTGAATCGTGAATTGAAAAGAAGAACTCTGTCTCTTTCTTTAAATTCTTTTGAACTTCTGATTCTTTTATCATGCCATTTCTTCGTTCTTTCCTTATAGATTAACGAATTTTCGTATGCTTCATGTCTTAATTCTTCTAATTCGTTTAGTTGACTTAACCGTAGACGTCCAGCTTCATGTAAATCAAGATTACATGTCTTCAAAGCCAAAATGCTTTGTGTTCAATTTCTACTGGAAGATGACATGCTTTTCCATAAACAAGTCTAAAAGGTGTGGTTCCAATTGGAGTTTTGTAGGCTGTTCTAAAAGCCCAGAGTGCATCCTCCAATTTAATGGACCATTCCTTCGGATTTGATCCTACGGTTTTCTCTAGAATACGTTTTAAAGCTCGGTTGGTATTTTCAACTTGTCCACTTGTTTGTGGATGATATGCGGTG